>NC_072378.2:154662500-155912500 GCF_028885625.2 Pongo pygmaeus | reverse complement strand
AGAACTGTTTTTTCAGCATCCTATACATTTTGATTTATGTTTCCAATTGCATTTGTCTCGAGATATTTTTAAATTTCCTTCTTTATTGATGCATAATAGATGTACATATTTTTAGGGTCTCTGTGCCCATGTAATACATTCATATAACTTGTAAAGATCAAATCAGTGTACTTGGGATATACGTCACCTTAAATGTTTGTCCTTTCTTTATGCTAGGAACATTGAATTATCCTCTTGGTACTATTTTGAAATATATAATAAATTACTGTAAACTGTAGTCACCCTGTTGATCTATCTAACACTAGGTCTTATTAACTCTCACTACATAGATGTATGAGACAGGGTATCACTCTGTTGCATAGGCTGGAGAGCAGTAGCATAATCATAGCTCACTGCATCCTCAATCTCCCAGGCTCAAGCAATTCTCCTACCTAAGCCTCCCAAGTAGCTAGGACTATAGGCACCTCCCACCATGCCTGGCTAATTTTTTTTTTTCAGAGACAAAGTCTTAATGTATTGCCCAGGCTTGTCTTCAACTCCAGAGCTCAAGGAATCCTCCTGCCTTGGCCTTTCAAAGTGCTAGAATTACAGGTTGCCCACACCTGGCCCAAGCCACATATTTGTATCCAATAATGAACTTCTCTTCATGCCTCTTCCCCACTTACCTTCCTGGCCTCTGGTAACCAGTAATCTACTCTATCTTCATGACATCCACAATTCACTTTTTTAGCTCTCACATGAATGAGAACATGCAATATTTGTCTTTCTGTGCTTGAATTCTTTTACTTAACCTCCAGCTCCATCTGTGTTGCTGCAAATGATACAATTTCATTCTTTTTTATAGCTGAATAATATTCCATTGTGTGTATTTGCCACATTTTCTTTATCCATTTATCTGTTGATGAGAAATTAGGTTGATTCCATATTTCGACTATTGTGAATGGTGCTGCAGTAAACATGATGTACACATGTCTTTTCAATATATTGATATCCTTTCTTGTAGATATATATATAAGAGTGGAATTGTTGGATCATATTGTGGTTCTATTCTTAGTTTTGTGAGGAGCCTCTATACTACTTTCCATAGTAGCTGTACTTATAGTCTCATCAATGGTATACAAGGCTTTCCCTTTTTCCACATCCTTGCCAGCATCCATTATTGCCTATCCTTTAGATGAAAGCCATTTTAACTGGGGTGAGATTATATTTCATTGTAGTTTTGACTTGCATTTCTCTAATGATTAGTGACGTTGGTCATTTTTTCATATACCTGTTTGCCCTTTGTTTATGTTCTTTTGAGAAATGTCTATTCAGGTCTTTTGCCCATTATTAATCATATTATTTAGTGTTTTGCTATTGAGTTGAGCATTATATATAGACTAGTTATTAATCCCTTGTCACATGTGTAGTTTTCAAATATTTTCTCCCATTCTGTGGGTTGTCTTTTCACTTTGTTGATTGTTTCCTTTGCTGTGCAGAAGCTTTTTAACTTGATGTAATCGTGCAGAAGCTTTTTAACTTGATGTAATCCCATTTGCCCATTTTTGCTATGATTACCTGTGCTTTTGAGGTCTTACACAAAATATCTTTGCCATACCAGTGTCCTGGAGAATTTCCCCCAGGTTTTCTTTCTGTAGTTTCAAGTATTAAAGTCTTTAATCCATTTTTATTTGATTTTTGTGTATTGTGAGAGAGAGAGTTCTAGTTTCACTCTCTATATAGTTATCAAGTTTCCCAGCACCATTTATTGAAGAGACTGTTCTTTCCCCTGTTGTATGTTCTTGGCACCTTTGTCCAAGATGAGTTGGCTGTAAATATGTGAATTTATGTTTGGGTTCTCTATTTTGTTTTCATTGGTCTGTGTGCCTGTTTTTCTGCCAGTACAATGCTGATTTGGTTACTCTAGCTTTGTAGTAAACTTTGAAGTCAGGTAGTGTGAAGTCTTCAGCTTTGTTCTTTATCCTTGGCATTGCTTTGGCTCTTTGGGGTCTTTTGTGGTTCCATATAAATTTTAGGATTGTTTTTCCTCTTTCTGTGAAGAGCGTCATTTGTATTTTGATAGGGATTGAAGTGAACCTCTAAATAACAGGTTGGGGTAATACTGTCATTTTAACAATATTAATTCTTCTAATCCATGAACATAAAATATCCATCTTTGTTTCCTATTCAATTTCTTTCATAAGTCTTTTACCATTTTCCTTATATAAATCTTTCATTTCTTTGATTAAATTGATTCCTAGGTATTTTATTTTTTTTTAATTATACTTTAAGTTTTAGGGTACATGTGCACAACATGCAGGTTTGTTACATATGTATACATGTGCCATGTTGGTGTGCTGCACCCATTAACTCGTCATTTAGCATTAGGTATATCTCCTAATGCTATCCCTCCCCCCTACCCCCACCCCACAACAGGCCCCATTGTGTGATGTTCCCCTTCCTGTGTCCATGTGTTCTCGTTGTTCAATTCCCACCTATGAGTGAAACATGCGGTGTTTGGCTTTTTGTCCTTGAGATAGTTTGCTAAGAATGACGGTTTCCATCTTCATCCATGTCCCTACAAAGGACGTGAACTCATCATTTTTTTATGGCTGCATAGTATTCCATGGTGTATATGTGCCATATTTTCTTAATCCAGTCTATCGTTGCTGGACATTTGGGTTGGTTCCAAGTCTTTGCTATTGTGAATAGTGCCGCAATAAACATACGTGTGCATGTGTCTTTATAGCAGCATGATTTATAATCCTTTGGATATATACCCAGTAATGAGATGGCTGGGTCAAATGGTATTTCTAGTTCTAGATCTCTGAGGATCGCCACACTGTCTTCCACAATGGTTGAACTAGTTTACAGTCCTACCAACAGTGTAAAAGTGTTCCTATTTCTCCACATCCTCTCCATCACCTGTTGTTTCCTGACTTTTTAATGATCGCCATTCTAACTGGTGTGAGATGGTATCTCATTGTGGTTTCGATTTGCATTTATCTGATGGTCAGTGATGATGAGCATTTTTTCATGTGCCTTTTGGCTGCATAAATGTCTTCTTTTGAGAAGTGTCTGTTCATGTCTTTCGCCCACTTTTTGATGGGGTTGTTTGTTTTTTTCTTGTAAATTTTTTTTGAGTTCCTTGTAGATTCTAGATATTAGCCCTTTGTCAGATGACTAGATTGCAAAAATTTTCTCCCATTCTGTAGGTTGCCTGTTCACTCTGATGGTAGTTCCTTTTGCTGTGCAGAAGCTCTTTAGTTTAGGATTGACTTGGCAATGCAGGCTTTTTTTTTTTTGGTTCATATGGACCTTAGTTTTTTCCAATTCTGTGAAGAAAGTCATTGGTAGCTTGATGGGGATGACATTGAATCTATAAATTACCTTGGGCAGTATGGCCATTTTCACAATATTGATTCTTCCTATCCACGAGCATGGAATGTTCTTCCATTTGTTTGTGTCCTCTTTTATTTCGTTGAGCAGTGGTTTTCTAACTATTGAGGGAATTATCTCTGGTTATATGATTAGTGTTTGTACCAATCATATAACCATCATTTCCTCAATCAAAGAAAGCTTTTGAATGAAAGGAAATGAAACTTCTAACATGCATTGGTCAACTTTTGTTCATTGTTATGCAAGACTTCCAATGATAGAATGATTCCAAATTAATATCTGATAACAACTTAACTTTAATTGCATACAACTGTATAAACTTACTCCCCCTACCCCCACACATTTTATATTTTTGATGTCTGAATCTATATCATTTTGTAATATGTATCCCTTGACAGTTTACTTTAGCTATAGTTGTTGTTAATAATTTTGTCCTTTAACCCTAGTACTAGGAATAAAATTACTTTACACATTACCATTACAGTCCTAGAGAATTTTAAACATAACTCAATATTATTTATACCATTGGGTTTTGTGCTTTTATAAGTTTTATGTTATTAACAGCCTTTTGTTTCAATTTAAAGAAATCTCTTTAGCAATTCCTGTAAGGCCAGCCTAACGGTGAGGAAATTCCTCAGCTTTTGTTCATCTGGGAAAGTTTTTATTTATTCCTCATTTCTGAAAGACAGCTTTGCTAGGTAAAGTGTTCTTGGTTGCAATTTTTTTCTTTAACACTTTGAATATATTATCCCACTTCCTCCTGGCCTACAAGATTTATTCTGAGAAGTATGCTGATCATTGCATTTGGACTCCTTCATATGTCACGTATTTCTTATCTCATGCTGCTCCCAGAATTTTTCTTTGTCTTTGATTTTTGATAGTTTAATTGCTATGTGTCATAGTGACCTCTTCTTTGGGTTGAATATGTTTCAAGATCTCTTTTTTCCTGTACCTGGATGTTGGCCTCTTTCTTCAAATAAGGGGGGTTTTCATCAATTATTTCTTTAAATACATTTTCTGGCCCTTTTTTTCCTTCTTCTCCTTTAATTCCTATATGCATAGCTTAGGTCTCTCAACAGCATCACATAATCCCCATAGGCTTTCTTAGTTCTTTTTTTTCTTTTTGCTCCTCTGATTCAATAATTTCAAATATTCTGCCTTGAGCTCACTAATTCTTTTTTTCAGCTTGATCCAGTGGGCTGCTGAAGCTTTCTATTACATTTTTCAGTTCAGTCATTGTGTTGTTCATTTCTAGGATTTCTATTTGGGATTTAAAAAACTATTTGTATTTCTTTGTCAAACTTCTTAATTTGTTCATGTATTGTTTTTCAATTTTTTAAAATTTTTATCCATATATTCTTAGAATTTATGAACTTTTTAACATAATTACTCTGAATTCTTTTTCTGTCATTTCATGGATCTCCGTTTCTTTAGGGTCCATTGCTGGAGCTCTGTTTCTTTTGGAGACATGATGATTTTCTGAGTCTTTGTAATATTTGTATCCTTGCATTGGTGTTTATGTATTTGTGGAGACTGCCACCTTTTCCAGCTTTCACAAGTGTTCTTTGGCAGGAATAGACCTTCACTGTTTATTCTAGCCTATATTTCTAAATTGGCCAGCTGGTAATGACTCTGGGCAGGCAGAGCTTGCTCTCAGGTTCTCTAGATGACTGGGCTGCTACCTTTGCTCTGAATTTGTGTGGGGCAACTGGCTTGGTTCTCCTATCCAAAAAGACCACTGGCTTAATTCTGAAGTCAGGCTGAGCTGTGGAATCAGAATTGCAATTGCCTGTGATCTGGTTGAAACAGGAGTATTCTCTGATCAGGTGGTATCACTCTTTGAATTCAGCAGTTGAACAGGGCTGCAGGAGGAGTCTTGAGGTAATGTGGATTGGGACAGATGAACCAACTGCTGTACTCAGTACAAACGTACAGTTGAGATTTGCCTCTCTCTCTGAGAAGGGTGTGAGGTGGGCTTTAAACTCCCTGATGTAGCAGAACTAGTGACTGCTTGTTGTCAAAATTCACTCAGGATCTGCTGTGGAACAGAGGCTGGTAAGACTGTCCTGGTGGTTCAGACTGGCTAGTAGTTCTGTGTAGACAGAATTACTCCCAGGCTGTGGCAGAGAGGGGCTGGAGCCAAGACAGGGTCCCTTCAGGAGGTGTTGTGCAACAGAGGCTGGCAAGCCTGTCCAAGTGGCTCAGATAGGTGTGTCTCCCAGCAGTTCCATGCAAAGGCAGGATCATTTCCCTACTGCAGTGAGAGGAACTGGAACTGAGACTGAGCCCCTTCATGATTTTCTGTGGGACAGAGACTTAAAAACCTATCACAAAGGCCTGGACAGGTAAATCTCCCAACAGTTCCCTGTGTGGAAAGAATATCTCCCAGGCTGGGGCAGAGAAGTACTAGCACCAAGACTGGGCCCCTTCAAAATCTGTGAAGACAGAAGCCAGTAAGTCTGTCTCCGTAACTCAGATGGGTGAGTCTCCCTCTGCATCCTGTGTGAGCGGCACTAAGCTGGGAACACAGCTGAAAGGAACTAAAGCCAAGTTGCAGGATAACTTTCAAGTCTACTACTGAAACTGATGTCAGCAAGCAGATGAGCCTTTCTGCTGAGGCAATAGTGTGCATGATTCCTCCTGGACCCCTTGGAAAATTGTTTTGTTTGTAGGTTCAAGGCCAAATGGAACTGTAGGCAAGCCTTTAGGGAATGGGGCTGGTTTGAGGTTTGAACTCAGAAGCACAGTCAGCCAGTCTGACACCTAGCTGCAGGTCTGCACTCTCAAAACCACTATCCTAGGTCTTGGGCTCCACCAGGTTTCACAGCCTCCTACCTGAATCTCAGGGTCCCAGAAGGAGACTTTTTTCTGTGGATGGGATTCTAACTGGGGGAAGATAAGAGCAAGTGACCCCCAATCCTCCAACTGGCTAACATCACTCCATCCAGAAATAACTTTTTAGTGATCAGGGTCCCTTTGAGGTGAAGGCCTTTAAGCTTAATGAGACCTAAAAGAAAAAGTGATCAGGAGATGACCATTTAAAAAACTACTTCAAATAGAATGCAGTTAGGCTGAAATGAACGAGAAACACTGATTCACTGACCTTCCTGAAATGTAAAACACCTTCTGGAACCAAGTGGATCTTTCTCATTGATTTTTTTAAAGCTCCTTAGGGCATCTTTAGTGCCACATAAAAAATATTTGCCAAAGGAACCATGTAGTTTGTACTAGAAGCTCTTAAGTGAAGAGTTAATTCTCAAAATAGATTTTGGTTGTATCAGATCGCCACAGGATAAAGTGAAGAATCGCACAGATCTGGCTGGATGCGGTGGCTCATGCCTATAATACCAGCACTCTGGGAGGCCGAGGCAGGTGGATAACCTGAGGTCGGGAGTTCAAGACCAGCCTGACCAACATGGAGAAACCCCATCTCTATTAAAAATACAAAATTAGCCGGGCGTGGTGGTGCATGACTGTAATCCCAGCTACTCAGGAGGCTGAGGCAGAAGAATGACTTGAGCCCAGGAGGTGGAGGTTGTGGTGAGCCAAGATCACACCATTGCACTCCAGCCTGGGCAACAAGAGTGAAACTCCATCTCAAAAGAAAAAAAAAAAAAGAAAAGAAAAAGAAAAGGAAAGGAAAGGAAAGGATCCCACAGATCTCACAATCTTTTTTCTGTCAAATTTTAGTCATTCACTCATTCATTCAGCTAATGTAGCACATATTAATTGAGGCTCCAATTAATTTGTGAGGCAATACTTATGCCTTCATGAGTGTTCTATCACTTTTTTAAATTGAAACAGAAATAAGTAGATATAAGTAGATTAGAACATGTATCCATTCATCCACATTATCCATGCTGAGATACTTTAAAGCCAAAATTGGGGTTTTTTAATTTTATTATTTATTTATTTATTTTGCCTACGTGGTCATGTCTGATACCTGTTCGGGTAATGATTGGAACATAGTGACAGATGTAGAAATATGACTCAAAACTAAACTGGGGCAGCTTTCCCAAAAAAGTAACTGAAGACTGTGTTCAAGCCTTGCATATACATAGACACCTGCTATATTTGCATAGCCCATGCTTGCAGGAAACTCTAATCAATCATTTTCTGTGTGTAGAATTATTCAACCAGAAAACCATTACTTATTTCACCAGAAAAATTTTGTTTTTCATTGCTGCTAGATTAGTTACATCCCATCTCCCCACTTCCCTCTCTTCATCAGCAAACAAAGTTTATACCAAATTATATGGATCAATGTCTCAGCCTATAAGCAATTTGGGTTTATTTTTAAATCTTCAAAAAGGTGGATTCTTTCATTTCTTTCGTTAATGTGCAATAAAAATTCTATCTTCTCTTACATATTTCTTTAATTATATTTATTGAGTGTTCTTCACTGGGCCAGGTGCTAGGAAATTTGTAAACAAAAGGAGAGAAATATTGATTAAATAATCATTAAAAAGTAAGCAGTTACAAATCATGATGACTGATAAGAAGAAAAAGTAGAAGTTGCTACCTGGAAAGATAAAAAGGGGGAACCTGATAGAGTTGTGGGATTGGGGGGGGTGTGGGTCAATAAAGAAGCAATGATTGAGCTGAGATTTTAATAAATAGACATTAACTTAGAGGAAGTTCAGAGAGGGGGATCAAGAGAGAGATGAGAACGTTACAGGCAAGGAAAAATAAAGCATGTGCCAAAGCCCTGAGGCAGGAGGGAGACTGCGCGTTGAAGGACTGAAAGGTTTAAGAGAATATAGGAAATACCTGAGAAAATGGCCAACTAGAAGTAGCTAGTGTGCACTGCTCTCACAGAAAGGAATGGAAGGGGTGCATAAATACAGCATTTTCAACTGATACATCCAGGTAAATGCATTGGGTCTAATCAAAGAAACAATTCAACCCACAGAGAATCAAGAAAAGCAAGGCAGGTTGATAGCCCACCCAGGAGTAACACAGAGCCAGGGGCACCTCCCCTACCCAGGGAGGTGGTGAGTGAATGTGTGACTCCAGGAACCCATGCTTCCCTCATGGATCTTTGCAACTCTTAGGTCAGGAGATCCCCTTGTGAACCCATGCCACCAGGCCTTCAGTCTGACACAGAGCTATGCAGTCTTGGCAGAGCAGCCACTCAGGCACATGCAGAGACCTGGGAGCCTTAGATACCCAGGCTTTCTGGGCTTCCCAAAAAAAGCAGCTGCAACTCCAATGAAGTGGGAGGTTAGACCCCTGAATATATCCCTAGGAAGGGGACTGAATCAAGAGGGCTGAGCAGCAACAGCCTGCAGACCCCACTTCTATGGCACCTCACGGGATAAGACCCACTGGCTTGGAACTGCAGCCGGCCACCGGTAACAGTGTTACACCTCCCTGAGATGGAGCTCCCAGAAGGAGGGGCATGCCACCACCTTTGCTGTTCGGCCAACTGAGACATTCCAGGTTTCTAGCTTTGGAGAGTCTGAGGTAACCAGGGGCTGAAGTGGGTCCTCAGCACAGCACAGCAGCTCTATGAAAACATGGCCAGACTGTTTTTTTAAAGTGGGTCCCCGATCTCATTCCTCCTCACTGGGCGGGACCTCCCAACCACCGTCCCTAGCTATCCCCACCAGTGTTCTCCAGCTGACAAGAGGTTTCAAACCTCCCTGGGACAGAACTCCTAGAGGGAGGGGCAGGCCACCATCTTTGCTGTTTGGCCAACTTAGCCGTTCTGGCCTTTGGGCTTTGGAGAGTTTGAGGCAACTAGGGGCTGAAGCAGACCCCCAGCATAGCACAGCTGCTCTGCAAAAATGTGGCCAGACTGCTTCTTAAAGTGGGCCCCCGATCTTATTCCTCCTCACTGGGCAGGACCTTCCAACCAGGGCCTTCGGCTACCCCTACCAGTGTTCCCCAGCCAACTGAGGTTTTAAACTTCCCTGGAATGGAGCACTCAGAGGGAGGCACAAGCTGCCATCGTTGCTATTTGGATGACTTAACCATTCTGACCTTTGAGCTCTGAAAGTCCAAGGTGACCAGGGGCTAAAGCAGACCCCCAGCACATCACAGCTGCTCTACAATTGTGTAGCCAGACTGCTTTAAGCAGGTCCCCAATCCCATTCTTTCTCACTGGGCAGGACTTCCCAACTGGGGTCTTCAGCTATGCCAAGCACTGTTCTCCAGCTGACAGCGGTTTCAAACCTCCCTAGCACAGAGCTCCCAGCGGGAGGAGCAGGTGACCATCTCTGCCATTCGGGTGACTCAGCCATTCCAGGCTTCGGGCTTTAGAGAATCCAAGGCAATAAGTAGCTGGAGCAGATTCCCAGCACAGCACAGCTGCTCTATGAAAATGCGACCAGACTGTCTTTTAAAGGATATCCCCAATCCCATTTCTCCTCACTGGGCAGAACCTCCCAACTGGGGTCTCCAGGTACCTCCTACAGGTGCATTCAGGCTGGCAACAGATCTCTCCCTGGGACACAGCTCCCAGAGGGAGAGGCAGGCCACCACCTTTGCTGTTTCACAGCCTTTACTGTTTATACCTCCAAATTTGAGAAAATTTGAGGTGTCTAGAAAGTGCAGCAGAGCCCCAGCATACCACAGCAGCCCTGTGCAAAAGTGGCCAGACTGTCACATGAGTGCCTGTTCCCATATCTCCTTATTAGGCAGGTCCTCCAGGCCTGGGCCTCCAGCCACCCCCTTCTAAGGCTACTGAGCCAGTAGCAGCTCTGCAACTCAACTCCCTGAACAGATCCCCCAGTAACAACTAAAAGCCTCTCTGCCACTGCCACTGCAGTGGGACTGCCTTTGCTACCCTCAGACTAACGAAGGAGCAAAGACCCTAAGGTCTTTGTAGGTAAGGATAAAGACCCTTATCCACACCTCCAACAAGCTATGTCAACCCAAGGAGAAGAGGCCAGTCTCCTGTGGGTCTCGTGCCTCCTGCTCATCATCAGACAGGAAACCCTGGGCTTGGGTCCGTAGCACAGACCCTCCAACCTGGGCTGATTGCATTGAGCAATTGCTGACCTTCATCTGAGGTGGAGCCCCCAAGAAACAAGCAGAAGACCCTTGGCCACAACCACTACTAAGTTCCCTTCCTCTGCTGCCTCCAGGTTGGAGAAGGAACATAAACCCTGAGATCATCCCGGAGCTGCAGTGGGCATCCCAGGAGTGCCAAGCTGTGATCTGTAGCCAGCACTCAAGGGGAAGAGGAGCCCACACTTTCAGGGCATTGAGAGGGAACATGGCTGCAACTGTGAGGAAATATAGGGAGGCCACACAACCTACCAACTGACCAATACATCTAAGCACCACCTACTGGATCCCACCCCAAAGCTTCAACACCAAAATTACCTTGCTAACATACCCTCCTATGAAACCAAAGACAGGAAGTCAGCTTCAAATAAAAACTCTGCACTCTGCACTCTGTACAAATCCTTGGCTCTGTGAAAACATCCAGAAAAGAAATCTATTCACTGTACTCAATTGACACTGCAGTTAAAGGAACACCCACACACAGAGATGAGAAAGAATCAACACAAAAACTTTGGTGACTCAAATGGCCAGGGTATCTCCTGTCCTCCAAATGACACAACAGTTCTCCAACAGTTCTTAACCACGCTGAGATGCTTGAAATGATAGAAATAGAATTTAAGAATAAGAATAGGAATGAAGACTGTTGAAATTCAGGAGAATGGAAAAACCCAATCCAAAGGAACTAAGAATCACAATAAAATGAGGTAGGAGCTGAAGGACACAATAGCCGGTACAAAAAGGAACATAACAGATCTGACAGAATTAAAAAACACAATATAAGAATTTCACAATGCAAACACAAGAATTGACAGCAGAATAGACCAAGCTAAGGAAAGAATTTCAGAACTTGAAGAATGGCTCCTTCAACTAAGACAGTCAGAAAAAAAAGTCATGAACAAACCTTCTGTGAAGTATGGGATTATGTAAAGAGGCCAGATCTACAAATTCCTGGCATCCTGAATGGGAGGGGAAGAAAGAAAACAACTTGGAAAACATATTTCAGGATATCATTCATGAAAACTTCCCCAACCTTGCTAGAGAGGCCAACAGTCAAATTCAGGAAATACAGGGAATCCCTGCAAGAGTCTACACAAGAAGATCACCCCCAAGACACACAATCATCAGATTTTCCAAGGTTGAAATGAAAGAAAGAATGTTAAGGGCAGCTAAAGAGAAAGGGCAGGTAACTTACCAAGGGAATCCCATCAGGCTAACAGTGGATCTCTCAGCTAAAACCCTACAAGCCAGAAGAGAGTATGAGGCATATATTCAACAATCTTAAAGAAAAAAACTTCAACGAAGAATTTCATATCCAGCCAAACTAAGCTTCTTAAGCAAAGGAGAAAAAAGATCCTTTTCGGATAAGCAAATGTTGACAGAGTTTGTTACCACTAGACCTGCCTTACAAGAGATCTTGAAAGGAGCACTAAATAAAGGAAAGACTGCTACCAGCTAATAGAAAAACACATTTAAATATACAGACCAGTGACACTACAAAGCAACCACAAAAACAAGCCGGCACAATAACCAGCTAACAACACAATGACAAGATGAAATCCACACATATCAACGCTAACATTAAATGTAAATGGGCTAAATGCCCCCACTTAAAAGGCACAGAGTGGCAAGCTGGGAAAAAAAAAAAAAAAGCAAGACCCACTCAATCATGCTGTCTTCAAGAGACTCGTCTCATATGTGACGACACCTATAGGCTCAAAATAAAGGATGGAGAAAAAATCTACCAAACAAATGAAAAACAGAAAAAGCAGGAGTTGCAATCTTAATTTCAGACAAAAGAGACTTTAAGCCAACAAAGATCAAAAAAGACAGGCCAGTCGTGGTGGCTCATGCCCGTAATCCTAACACTTTGGGAGGCCGAGGCAAGCAGATCACTTGAGGTCAGGAGTTTGAGACCAGCCTGGCCAACATGATGAAACCCCATCTCTACTAAAAATGCAAAAATTAGCCAGGCATGGTGGTGCACACCTGTAATCCCAGCTACTCAGGAGGCTGAGGCAGGAAAATCGCTTCGACCCAGGAGGCAGAGGTTGCAATGAGCCAAAATCACACCACTGCATTCCAGCCTAGGGGACAAGAGCAAAACTCCATCTCAAAAAAAAAAAAGAAAAGATGACATGATTCTATATCTAGAAAACCCCACAGTCTCTAGGCGCAAAAGTTCCTTCGGCTGATAAACAACTTCAGCAAAGTTTCAGGATACAAAATCAATGTACAAAAATCACTAGCATTCCTATACACCAGCAACAGCCAAGCTAAGCGACAAATCAGGGAGGCAATCCCATTCACAACTGCCACAAAAATAAGAAAATACCTAAGAATACAGCTAACCAGAGAGGTTAACGATCTCTACAATGAGAATTACAAAACACTGCTCAAGGAAATCAGAGGAAACACAAACAAATAGAAAAACATCCCATGCTCATGGATAGGAAGAATCAATATCATTAAAATGGCCACACTGCCCAAAGCAATTTACAGATTCAATGCTATTCCTATCAAACTACCAATGACATTTTCCACAGAACTTGAAAAAAACTATTTTAAAATTTATATGGCACCAAAAAAGAGCATGAATAACCAAGGCAATCTTTAGCAAAAAGAACAAAGCTGGAGGCATAACATTACCTGACTTCAAACTATACTACAAAGCTGCAGTAACCAAAATAGCATGATACTGGTACAAAAACAGACACATAGGCCAATGGAACAGAAGAGAGAGCCCAGAAACAGACCAACACACTATGACCATCTGATCTTTGACAAAGTTGACAAAAAACAAGAAATGGGGAGAAGACTCCCTATTCAATAAATGGTGCTGGGATACCTGGCTAGTTATATGCAGAAGATTGATGCTGGACCCACTCCTTACACCATATATAAAAATTAACTCAAGATGGATTAAAGATTTAAATGTAAAACCCAAAACTACAAAAAACCCTCAAAGACAACCTATGCAATACCATCCTGGACACAGGAACAGGTAAAGATTTCATGACAAAGACACCAAAAGCAATCACGACAAAAGCAAAAATTGACAAATGGGATCTAATTAAACTTAAAAGCTTCTGCACCACAAAAGAAACTATCAACAGAGTAAACAGACAACCTACAGAATGAGAGAAAATATTTGCAAACTATGCATATGACAAAGGTCTAATATCCAACATCTATAAGAAACTTAAACAAAGTTACAAGAGAAAAACAAACAACCCCATTAAAAAGTGGTCAAAAGACACGAACAGACACTTTTCAAAAGAAAACGTACTTGTAGCCAACAAGCACATTGAAAAAAAAGCTTAATATCACGGATCATTAGAGAAATGCAAATCAAAACCACAGTGAGATACCATTTCACAGCAGTCAGAATGTCTATTATAAAAAGTCAAAAAATAACAGATGCTGGTGAGGCTGCAGAGAAAAGGGAAAACTTACATACTGTTGGTAGGAATGTAAATCAGTTCAACCATTGTGGAAAGCAGTATGGCGATTCTTCAAAGATCTAAAGATCTACCATTCAACCCAGCAGTCCCATTGCTGTGTATATACCCAGAGGAATATAAATTATTCGACCATAAAGACACATGCATGAGAATGTTCACTGCAGCACTATTCACAATAGCAAAGACATAGAATCAACCTAAATGTCCATCAATGACAGATTGGATAAAGAAAATGTGGTACATATATACCGAGGAGTACTATGTAGCCATAAAAAGAATGAGATCATGTCTTTTGTGGGAATATGGATGGAGCTGGAGGCAAACTAACACAGAAACTAACATAGATTCTTATCAAACTTACACAGAAATCCAAATACTGCATGTTCTCACTTAAGTGGGAGCTAAATGATGAGAACTCATGAACAAAAAGAAGGGAACAACAGACACTGAGGTCTACTTGAGAGTGGAGGAAATAACTATTGGGTGCTAGGTTTAATACCTGGGTGATGAAATAATCTGTACAACAAACAGCTGCGACAGAAGTTTACTTATATAACAAATCTTCACATGAACCCTGAACCTAAAATAACAGTTTTTTTTTTAATTAGATGAGGCTGGAGACAGAGCTGGCCCAGATCACATGAGGCTTTGCAGATATCATAAGGAGTTTGGTCTTTAAGAGCAATTGGAAGCCATTCCAAGCTTTCAAGAAACATGATCAGATTTTCGTTTTTTAAAGTTCATCTGGATACAGTGTAAGAAATGTATTACAGTTGGGAGGTGCTTCAGTCAACCTGAGATAGATGACAGTAGTGCCACTATAGGGAGCCAGTGAGTTAGAGAGGAGGGTATGCATACTAGGGATATTTACAAGGTAAAATCCACAGGACTTGGCCGTGTTAAAGAAATACACGAATATATTAGTGAATCAGTCTTCAAAACAGTCCATATTTACTTAATCTTCCCACTTGCCATAATGACTAAATTTTAGAAAATTTCTTTATGCAAATGGTAATTTTTTAAAAACAGAAAATATAAAGCTCCATCTAATATTAGTCTTTTACAAAAAAAGGCATATGAGCTTTTATACCTTATGGGCCTTATTCCAGATAGAAGATGAAGAGTCTTGAATTCAGTTATTTTTTCCCTGTGAATATATTTGTATGAGACTCTTCTAGGTCTCTGATTCATTTCCTATATTCATTAATATGTAAATGTTAATAGCCTCCTTTAATTTACAGCCAAGCTAAAGATCACCATTTCTCAAAGTGTGTTCCCCAGAACCAGCCCTTTTTTTCTTCAATAATGGTTAAATATATAACAATTTCATTACTGGAGGCTTTCAAAGCCTTTAATATGCTAACATGCATTGTGAATTTCCAAAGCAGAAATCTGGAGCACATCTCAACTCGTGTGTCACGGAATGCATTCCACTGAACATATCAGTGGTCTGGTATTCCATAAGATCCCTTAAGTAACAGGCCATGCGCATCTTGGCTTAGCTCCGTGAGCAAAGTTTTGCATATAACATGTCTGTATAATTTGTTAAATGAATGACAATATGGATTAAGAGTTGCAAACTTTAAGACCAAGTCTGTTAGCTAAGTGACATGACAAAGGACTGACAAATGCCCTATGCCTCTAATGAGGGCATCAACAGAAGGACAGCCAGCTAACTTGTTGATATGTAAAAAATTTTTAAAGGGAAGACAAAAATCCATATTTCTATATGAAATTTCGTACTATTTCTTAGTGCCTCAGGCCAAACAGAACATATAGGCTACAAGTTTGAACTTCTAAGACATTCTAACACACATTACATTTCACTACCTAAAAAAAAAAAAATGAACAGTCAGGCCAAGTTGCTTAGTGGAGTAACCAAGAATCCTCCTGTGAGATCCATAAAAGCTTTTTCTTCCTTTTAAGGAACTCACACTTTTAATTTTCCATTATGAAAATTTCCATTTCTACTTTTTAATTTTCTTCTTGAGGAAAAGTAACTCCTTCATTGCCTGGAGGCATCATTAGAGACCCTAAAAGAGATAACTTAGCAAATAATAGTGTTAAATCTTGAAAGAAATCATTATTTCATTATAAAGCACATTTTCTCCCTGGTTCAGGAAAGACCAGGTCATTCAGGAATAAAGAGCAATAGAAAAGCAATCCTATTTGAGAAAGCACATTATTACACCAGAGGAAAACACTTAGATATAGCAATGCAATCAGACCAGAGTTTAATTACAGATGTGATCATTTATCTGTTTTGCTAAAAAGAAGTAATGTGACTGCTTAAACTACAGTAAACTCTCAGTTATTTAGGACCTTATTTATCAACTTATTGGTTACCCACCCCAATTTCTTTCCTTTCTTGCTAAGCATATTTGTCTATTTCAATACTAACAGGTACAGGAAAATGCACACTTAGTAAGTTTGCATTTCTTAAATTTCATTAAAACTACCCACAAACATACACACACCATACATACAGGGTTAGGTAGTCTATGTTTTGTTTCTTATTTATGCTGTTTCTATAATGGGTGCTTTATTGTTTACCATGTGATTAAAATTCTATTTATATATCTTTTTCCTTTTTTATCATTTAGAAGTCCAGCATGAATAGTGGGGAAAAAAAATATAGTAGTAGTATGGTTCTATTTCGTAAAAATCAATTGTATTTGTAAATGAAGTGTTTACTTGAAAAAATGAGATTTTTTACTGCTGATGAAACTGTATATGTAATAACACCTCTCGAATCTGAAGATAACTTGTTTCCTGACCTCAACAGTCTAAAAAATATCCAATAACCAAGAAAATGGAATTTGAACTAATACGTCTGCATGAGCCAAAATAGATAATAACAACAACAAATAATGCCATCACCTCATGCAGCCAGGGCAGGCTGTCTTCCAATCCCTTTAAAAGACTTTCATAAACATAATCTCATTTGATCTGCTAAATAGCATTATAGTAGTTTCCCCTTATCCATGGGGGACATGTTCCAGAGCCCCAGTGTGTGTCTGAAACCATAAATAGTATAAAATCCTATATATATTACTTTTTCCATACATACATATGATAAAGTTTAATTTATATATTAGGCACAGTAAGGGATTAACATTATCAAATAATAAAATAGAACAATTACAAAAATATACTATTAAAAGTTATGTGGATGTGCTTGCTCTCTTTATCTCTCTCTCTCAAAATATCTTATTGCACTGTACTCATTGTTCTTCTGATAATTTGAGATGATACATGCCTACATGATACATGAAATGAGGTGAATGAAGTAGGCATTGTGATGCAGCATTAGGCTACTATTTGATTTTCCGATGACACTTCAGAAGGAAGAATGTCTGCTTTGGGTGATCATCAAGCCATGACTATGTCAATGGTTGGATGTCAGGAACACATGATGTCAGTGGCTAACCAGGTAGGTAGTGTAATGGGCAGGTGGATACACAGGACAAAGGGATGATTAAGGACCTGGGTGGGACAGAGCAGGATGGCATGAGAGTTCATTGTGCTTCTCAAAATGGCATTTGATTTAAAATTTATGACTCATTTATTTCTGAAATTTTCCATTTACTGTTTTTGGACCGCAGTTGACCATGAGTTAACTGAAATCACAGAAAGCAAAACCACAGATAAGGAGGAACTACTGTGTAATTTTTAAAAGGGTTGGCAATCTTATTCCCATTATTCAGATGAAAATTGTAGGGTTACCGTATTTCATCCAAATGAGGACAATGACTGGAGCACTATTAATAATTATGCCTGGACAACAAACATAAACTTGAGATGGTCACAGGCAAACCAGAACATACAGTCACCCTAGAAATACTATGTCATAAAGTCATGCTTTTGCTTAGGCAAGCTCCTCAGGCCATCTCTAAGAGCTTATTTGCTCCTGCTAATAGGTGATGTACCTCCCCTATGAGGCAAGATGTTATTTGTGTCTGAGGGGAGCAAAGTCAATCTAGAAGGGTAGGGTTGACCTGGGAGTCTAAAACGGATGAATTAGGCTAATGGTACAAATCACAATGACCAGAGCACTTAGTGAACTTGTGGCTAACAACAGATCCCAAAGGGACCCAGCCTCAGCTCCAGCCCATACTGTTGTAACAAGGAAGAACGTTGCTTTTTAAAGACCTGCTGTGTGATGCATGCCTGAGTCAATGAGACAGGCCCGCCAGTCTCCTTCTCACAGCAGATCCCAAGGGGACCCAGTCTCAAATCCAGCCCCTTTAGCTGCAGTCAGGGACCTGTGCAGAGACCTGCTGGGAGGCGTACCCATCTAAGCCATCAGGATAGTCTTCTGGACTTGCTGGCCAGTATTCCCACTCAGCCCCAGTACCCTCCTTGGGTCTTCACCAGGCTCATCTGAGCCAGAAGGCCACACGAACTTTGGAATCCTCACAAGACCTGGAGTAAGCCTGTTATAGTGTCCTCTAGTGCTGAGACAGCTACAGTGGTCACAGGCTCAGGAAAACCAAGACAGTCTGCTTCAAATCCCTAGAAGGCCCTCTGACAGGGACAGGCACAGACAAGGCCAATTTGTGAAGGCTAAAATGAATACCTAATCCCTCAATGCTCAGACATGGTCACATATCACAAGTGTCAAGAACATTCAAGGAAATATGACCTCACCAAACAGACAAAATAAGGTGCCAGAAGCTGACCCTAAAAGTGATGGAAATGTGTAATCTCTTGGACAAAGAATTTTAAATAGCTATTTTAAGGAAGCTCAAAAACTTCAAGAAAACACAGAGAATCAATTCAGAAATTTATCAGAGAAATTTAAGGGAGAGATTGAAATAACTTTTTTTTAATTATTATTATACTTTAAGTTTTAAGGTACATGTGCACAATGTGCAGGTTAGTTACATATGTATACATGTGCCATGCTGGTGTGCTGCACCCATTAACTTGTCATTTAGCATTAGCTATATCTCCTAATGCTATCCCTCCCCCCTCCCCCCCACCACACAACAGTCCCCAGAGTGTGATGTTCACCTTCCTGTGTCCGTGTGTTCTCATTGTTCAATTCCCATCTATGAATGAGACCATGCAGTGTTTGGTTTTTTGTCTTTGCGATAGTTTACTGAGAATGATGATTTCCAATTTCATCCATGTCCCTACAAAGGACATGAACTCATCATTTTTTATGGCTGCATAGTATTCCATGGTGTATATGTGCCACATTTTCTTAATCCAGTCTATCATTGTTGGACATTTGGGTTGGTTCCAAGTCTTTGCTATTGTGAATAGTGCCGCAATAAACATATGTGTGCATGTGTCTTTATAGCAGCATGATTTATAGTCCTTTGGGTATATACCCAGTAATGAGATGGCTGGGTCAAATGGAAATAACTTTTTAAAAATCAAACAGAAATTCTGGAGGTAAAAAATACAATTAATGAGATTTAAAAATGCAATAGAGAGCATCAACAGCAGAATTGGTCAATTGGAAGAAAGAAATAGTAAGCTCAAGGACAGACTATTTGAAAGTACAGTCAGAGGGCTCACGCTTGTAATCCCAGCACTTTGGGAGGCCGAGGTGGGTGGATCACCTGAGATTGGGAGTTTGACACCAGCCTGACCAACATGGAGAAACCCCATCTCTATTAAAAATACAAAATTAGCTGGGTGTGGTGGCACATGCCTGTAATCCCAACCACTTGGGAGGCTGAGGCAGAAGAATCGCTTGAACCCAGGAGGCAGAGGTTGCGGTGAGCCAAGATCGCACCATTGCACTCCAGCCTGGGCAACAAAAGTGAAACTCTGTTTAAAAAAAAAAAAAATCTTTGCCTAGACATATTGTCATTAGGTTATCCAAAATTAAGACAAAGGAAAGAATTTTAAGAGCTGTGAGACAGAAGCACCAAGTAGCCTATAAAGGAAAACCTATCAGATTAATAGATTTCTCAGCAGAAACCCTATAAGCTAGAAGGGACTATCTTCAGCCTCCTCAAACAAAACAATTATCAGCCAAGAATTTTGTATCCAAGCAAAACTAAGCATCATATCTGAAGGAAAGATAAAGTCATTTTCAGACAAACAAATGCTGAGAGAATTTGCCATTACCAAGCCAACCACTATAAGAACTGCCAAAAGGAGCTCTAAATCTTGAAACAAATCCTGGAAACACACCAAAACAGAACCTCTTTAAACCATAAATCACACAGGACCTATAAAACAAAAATACAAGTTAAAAAGCAAAAACAAAAATCAAAAAACCCAAGTACACAAGCAACAAAGAGCATGATGAATGCAACGGTACCTTCAATACTAATATTAAATGTAAATGGCCTAAATGCTCCACTTAAAAGGTACAGAACTGCAGAAGGGATAAGAACTCACCAACCAACTATCTGCTGCCTTCAGGAGACTCACCTAAGTATTCACATAAACTTAAAGGGGTGGAAAAAGGCATTTCACGCAAATGGAAACCAAAAGCAAGCAGGTGTAGCTATTCTTATATCACAGAAAACAAACTTTAAAGCAACAGTGGTTAAAACAGACAAAGAGGGACATTATGTAATGGGAAAAGGCCTTGTTCAACAGGAAAATATCACAATCCTAAATATATATGCACCTAACACTGGAGCTCCCAAATTTATAAAACAATTACTAACAGACCTAACAAACGAGAGAGACAGCAACACAATAACAGTGGGGACTCCAATACTCCACTGACAGCACTAGACAAGTCATCAAGACAGAAAGTCAACAAAGAAACAATAGACTTAAACTATACCTTAAAACAAATGGACTTCACAGACTTCCATCCAACAACCACAAAAGACACATTCTATTCAACAGCACATAGAACTTTCTCCAAGATAGACCGTATGATAGGCAATAAAACAAAGCTTAATAAATTTAAGAAAATTGAAATTATATCAAGCACTGTCTCAGATTACAGTGGAATAAAACTGGAAATCAACTCCAAAAGGAACCTTCAAAACAACGCAAATACATGGATATTAAATAATCTGTTCCTGAATGAGCACTGGGTCAAAAGCGAAATCAAGATGGAAATTTAAAAATTATTTGAACTTAATGATAATAATGACATCACCTATCAAAACCTCTGGGATATAGCTAAGGTGATGCTAAGACGAAAGATCATAGCCCTAAATGCCTAAATCAAGAAGTCTGAAAGAGGACAAACAGATAATCTAAGGTCACACCTCAAGGAACTAGAACTAGAGAAACAAGATCAAACCAAACCCAAACCCAGCAGAAGAAAGGAATTAACCAAGATCAGAGCAGAACTAAATGAAATTGAAACAAAAAAAAAAACACAAAAGATAAATGAAACAAAAAGCTGGTTCTTTGAAAAGACAAATAAAATTGATAGACCATTAGCAAGATTAACCAAGAAGAGAGAAGATCTAAATAACCTCACATTATTACAACTGATACCACCGAAAAGAAAAAGATCATTCAAGGCTACTATGAACACCTTTACACACATAAACTAGAAAAGCTAGAAGAGATGGATAAATTCCTGGAAAAATACAACCCTCCTAGCTTAAATCGGAAGAATTAGACACCCTGAACAGACTGAAATGGTAATTTAAAAGTTACCAACAAAAAAATGTCCAGGATCAGATGGAGTCACAGCAGAATTCTACCAGACATTCAAAGAAAAATTGGTACCAATCTTTTTTTTTTTTTTTTTTTTTTGGTTTGAGATGGAGTCTCACTGTGTCACCCAGGCTGGAGTGTACTGGCGCAATCTTGGCTCACTGCAAGCTCCGCCTTCCGGGTTCATGCCATTCTGCTGCCTCAGCCTCCCAAGTAGCTGGGATTACATGTGCCCACCACCATGCCCAGCTAATTTTTTGTATTTTTAGTAGAGACGGGGTTTCACCATGTTAGCCAGGATGGTCTTGATCTCCTGACCTTGTGATCTGCCTGCCTCGGACTCCCAAAGTGCTGGGATTACAGGCGTGAGCAACCGCACCCGGCCGGTACCAATCCTTTTGACAGAGATCCTTTTCACAAGATAGAGAAAGAAGCAACCCTCCCTAATTCGTTCTATGAAGCCAGCATCACCCTAATACCAAAATCAGGAAAGGACATAACCAAAAAAGAAAACTACAGACCTGTATCCTTGATGAACATGGATGCTAAAATCCTTAAAATACTAGCTAACTGAATCCAACAACATATCAAAAAGATAGTCCATCATGATCAACTGGGTTTCATACCAAGGATGCAGGGATGGTTTAACACACACAAGTCAATAAATGTGATACACCACATAAACAGAATTAAAAACAAAAATCACATGATCATCTCAATAGATGCAGAAAAGGCATTTGAAAAAATCCAGCATCACTTTATGATTAAAACTCTCAGCAAAATCGGTATATAAGAGACATACTTTAATGTAATAAAAGCCATCTATGACAAACCCACAGCCAACATAATACTGAATGGGGAAAAGTTGAAAGCATTCCCTCTGAGAGCTGGAACAAGACAAGGATGCCCACTCTTACCACTTCTCTTCAACATAGTACTGGAAGTCCTAGCTAGAGCAATCAGACAAGAGAAAGAAATAAAGAGCATCCAAATTGGTAAAGAGGAAGTCAAACTGTCACTGTTTGCTGATGACATGATCGTTTACCTTGAAAACCCTAAGGAGTCCTCCAGAAAGCTCCTAGAACTGATAAGAGAATTCAGCAAAGTTTTCAGATACAAGATTAACGTACACAAATCAGTAGCTCTTCCGTACATCAGCAGCAACCAAGTGGAGAATCAAATCAAAACCTCAACCCCTTTTACAACAGCTGCAAAAAAATAAAATAAAATACTTTGGAATATATCTAACAAAAGAGTCGAACTACCTCTACAAGGAAAACTACAAAACGCTGCTGAAAGAAATCACAGACAACACAAACAAATGGAAACACATCCCATGTTCATGGATGGGTAGAATCGATATTGTAAAAATGACCATACTGCCAAAAGCAATCTACAAATTCAATGCAATCCCCATCAAAATACCACCATCATTCTTCACGGAATTAGAAAAAACAATTCTAAAATCCATATGGAAGCAAAAAAAAGCCCACATAGTCAAAGCAAGACTAAGCAAAAAGAACAAATCTGAAGGCATCACACTATCTGATTTCAAACTATACTATAAGGCCATAGTCATCACCAAAACAGCATGGTACTGGTATAAAAATAGGCACATAGACCAATGGAACAGAATAGAGAACCCAGAAATAAACCCAAATACTTACAGCTAACTGATCTTTGGCAAAGCAAACAAAAACACAGAGTGGGGAAAGGATACCCTTTTCAACAAATGGTGTTGGGATAATTGGCTACCCATCTGCAGGAGAATGAAACTGGATCCTCATCTCTCACCTTATATAAAAATCAACTCAAGATGGATTAAGGACTTAAACCTAAGACATGAAACTATAAAAATTCTAGAAGATAACATTGGAAAAACCCTTCTTAGGCAACGATTTCATGACCAAGAACCCAAAAGCAAATGCAATAAAAACAAAGATAAATAGCTGGGACCTAATTAAAGAGCATTTGCATGGCAAAAGGCACAGTAAGCAGAGTAAACAGACAACCCACAGAGTGGGAGAAAATCTTCACAATCTATACATCTGACGAAGGACTAATATCCAGAATCTACAACGAACTCAAACACGTCAGTAAGAAAAAAACAAACAATCCCATCAAAAAGTGGGCTATGAATAGACAATTCTCAAAAGAAGATATACAAAGGGCCAACAAACATATGAAAAAATGCTCAACATCACTAATGATTGGGGAAATGCAAATCAAAACCACAATGCAATACCACCTTACTCCTGCAAGAATGGCCATAATCAAAAAATCAAAAAACAGTAGATGCTGGCATGGATGCGGTGAACAGGGAACACTTCTACACTGCTGATGGCAATGTAAACTAGTACAGCCACTATGGAAAACAGTGTGAAGATTCCTTAAAGAACTAAAAGTAGAACTACTATTTGATCCAGCAATCTCACTACTGGGTATCTACCCAGAGGAAGAGAAGTCATTATTCGAAAGAGTTACTTGCACATGCATGTTTATAGCAGCACAATTGCAAAATCATGGAACCAATCCAAAAGTCCATCAATCAATGAGCAAATAAAGAAACTGTGGTATATATATACAATGCAATACTATACAGCCATAAAAAGGAATGAACTAACAGCATTTGCAGTGATCTGGATGAGATTGGAGACTATTATTCTAAGTCAAGTAACTCAGAAATGGAAAAACAAACATCACATGTTCTCATTGATATGTGAGAGCTAAGCTATGAGGATGCAAAGGCATAAGAATGATACGATGGACTCTGGGGACCTGGGGGGAGTGTGGGAGGGGGGCGAGGCATAAAAGACTACAAATAGGGTGCAGTGTGTACTGCTTAGGTTTGGGTGCACCAAAATCTTACAAATCACCACTAAAGAACTTACTCATGTAACCAAATACCACCTGTACCCCAATAACTTATGGAAAAATAAAATAAATGTTATTAAATAAATGCCAAAAAAAAATAAAAGGCATGACCATATGTAATCGATCTTAGAAAGATGACCCATCCAAAATAATTGACGTGGATGGCTTGGTTGCTTCATGAATAAGCCCCCTAAGCTACTCAGAAGCCTTGATTATCTAGAGTGAAGCATTCAGAAGGTGTCTGAGAGCACAAATTACAGTTGATGTTATTTTGCTTAAAAAGATCTGTATCTCTCCAAGTGCAGAATGTATAACTAAACACATCTTATTCTCCAACTTTTGCTTCCCACTACTGAGTTGTGAGGCTCTGGATAGCTTAATGAAATACTCTGGAACTCATATTTTCATCTGGAAATGAGAAGATTAAATGCCTTAGATCAGGGGTCAGCAAACTTTTAACCCACAGGCCTGCATCTGTTTTTGTAAATAAAGTTTGATTGAAGCACAGCTACCCTAATTCCTTTATACATTGTCCATGGCTGCTCTCACTGAACAATGGAAGAACTGAATCCTTGTGTCAAAGATAATCTAGACTTCAGGGCCTAAAATATTTACTACTTTTCAGGACAAGTTTGCTGATATGTGACTTAGATTATTTTTTATTTTTTAAGTGGAGAGAGATATAAAAGAATGGAAATCCATATATATTGGCCGGGCACAGTGACTCACGCCTGTAATCTCAGCACTTTAGGAGGCCGAGGCAGGCAAATCACCTGAGGTCAGAAGTTTGAGACCAGCTTGGCCAGCATGGTGAAACCCCATCCTTACTAAAAATACAAAAATTAGCCAGGTGTCATGACACGCCCCTGTAATCCCAGCTACTAGGGAGGCTGAGGCAGGCTGAACCCTTGAGGTGAAGGTTGCAGTGAGGTGAGATCCAGCCACAGCACTCCGGCCTGGGCGACAGAGCAAGACTCCGTAAATCCATATATATATATATGGATTATATGTATATGTAATGGGAAAACATTCTGATCAGTGATTTCCCTTCCTCAGAGCTTAGACATCTTTTTTTTGCCCTGTCTCTGCTTCTCACTGGTAGTTTTCTTACTCATCACAGAACCACCCTTCTCCTTCCTTTCAAGGTTTTCCCTATTGCTTTGTTTTGTGTCTATACTCTCTCTGTGTGTCTATTTCCTTATGTTCATCTTTCTTAGAAACATTTGTCCAGAATTAACCCCAGATAACTAACAATACTTTGAATGCATATGGTATTTTTCTTTACGAAGGCCTTTGAAAATATTGTGGCATGATCTTAAAAACAAAATGACTTTCTAAAAATAAAACAACAAATACGAAATTAAGGAACTTGGTCTCCCCTCAGCTAGGTATCTTTTGTTTTGACTTTTTCTGCAGAAAATTGCTAGTGGGCTCCTAGAGCTGTGCCGTACTCACCTCGGGGTATGGAAACGTCAGGCTTGGCTTCAGTGACTGAGCTGTTTCTCTGCTTTTGATCTCATTCTAATGCCTTCAACCTTAAATTTCAACTTTCAGTTTTCACCTTTCTCTGCATGCTGCTTACCAACCTTCCCCTGACCTTTTCCACATGGCTTCCCACTGCTTCCTTTTGCTCATGTTTTCTTAGTCTTCTGATCATTCTGCAAGCATTTTCACTAAATACTATCTTCTCATCTCTGAAAACCTCTCTCATCCTCTCTGACTCTTTTTCCTTCTAAATAACTTTTAACAGCACACAAACTTCTATTTTTACTTTTTCTTTAAATATGCTTACCTCTGAGCGTTAAATTATTCTCATTTCTTTCCCATGAATATCCCACTACAGAATACACACTGGGCTACATTATTTGTATTTTAGCAAGCAGCCTTGGGGCTCCTTGCCCAGGCTGTTGTCATTAAAAGGACTAAAGCAAAACATTGAAACAAATGATGACACGGACTGTTCTCTATAGTGAATCTGAGAACAAGCAATCAATTTCAACTAGAAATGAGGTACTATACGTCCCATTATTACCTGCTGTAGTTTGGTTCTGGTGAAGAGAAGAGATGGAGTTAATTGAGAAAGTTTCTTTGCCATTTAGTGTAGAGCATCTCTCTTTATTTATTTATTTATTTATTTATTTATTTAGAGATGGGGTCTCACTCTGCCACCCAGGGTGGAGTGCAGTGGCATGATCTCAGCTCATTGCAACCTCTGCCTTCCAAGTTCAAGTGATCCTCCTGCCTCAGCCTCCTGAGTAGCTGAAATTACAGGTGCCTGCCATCACACCAGGCTAATTTTTGTGTTTTCGGTAGAGATGGGGTTTCACCATGTTGGCCAAGCTGGTCTCGAACTCCTGACCTCAAGTGACCCACCTGCCTCAGCCTCCCAAAGTGCTAGGATTACAGGCATGAGCCACTGCGCCCAGCCAAGCATCTCTCTTTAAACTACTTTATCCACACTGACAATTTACATTCAGTACTAATCAAAAAGGAAACTAGAGGCCAGACACAGTGGCTCACGCCTGTAAATCCAGCACTTTGGGAGGCCGAGGCGGGTAGATCACCTGAGGTCAGGAGTTTGAGACCAGCCTGGCCAACACGGTGAAACCCCATCTCTACCAAAAATACAAAAAATTAGCTGGTGTGGTGGCAGGCGACTGTAATCCCAGCTACTCAAGAGGCTGAGGTAGGAGAATCACTTGAACCCAGGAGGCAGAGGTTGCAGTGAGCTGAGATCGTGCCATTGCACTCCAGTTGGGGCAAGAAGAGCTAAATTTTGTCTCCAAAAAAAAAGGAAACTAGGACTTGAGCTAGGGCATTTTAAAACACCACAATTACAACATAGGTTTAATAATAAAAAATAAAGCACTAACATCCAGTGATCACTCAGTGTATAATAGTCCTTACGCATATAAAGTACTTTATAGAATTATCTCTTGTAATCCTTCCCAGCACCAATGCATACAATGGTTTAGGTTGGACATTGCATGAGAGTAGCACAACTAAAAAGACTGTCACATCATAGCCCTCTTTATCATTTTGAAGATTGTTCATATTTTTATCATAACTTGGCTAACTTTAAAGATGACGGAGCTATATATTTATCAAGATAGTTTGCTGAGAGATGGCAGTAAAATATCTTACTTAATAGGATTGATATATATTACATTTTGCTTGGACTTACAAAGGAAGAATATATTTGATTATTAAAAGATCTTGATGATCTAACAACATTCAAAAGAACCTACATTTCTAAATAAGATTTTTTTCTCACTGAAGTACTAACTGATTAATATCTTAAATTTTTTTCAAATCTCTATAGTTCATATATTCTGGCACTTGTCTTCTGTACTCAAGTAAGATAGCAGAGCTCTATTTTAAGTATACAGGCATTTTTATTATGATACAAATAACTAGATAATAGCTAATATAATTTAGCATCAATAATATACAAAGTATGCATTAAATTGACATAAATTAGAGATTACTATGTAACAATCTGCTGATTATATTAGAGCACTTGTTTATTTGATGCTATGGAAATTTTATAATTAACTGCTGTTAAAATTTTTGACTTGTTATCTATAAATTTGATTTTCTAATTATTGTAATTAAAAATTCAAATTGAATATTATATTGTTTAATCATTTGATGGGTAATATTTATTCAGAATGATTTTATGTTTGTATAATTGTAATTAATGATAATATATAACATACTAACTTCAAAAGTTCTTTTTTCACTTGAGGAATGAGAACCTTTCTCTAATTCACACAAAAGTGTCCTGTGGGCTAGCAGCAGCCTTGATCTTTCAGCCAATTTCATGATGGAGAAGATACTGTTATTATCTCCTTTTTACAGAAAGGGAGGCTTAGAAATGTTAAACAATATGCCCACATCACAGAGATAGCAAGTCTTGGGGCAAGATTCAAGCCCTAGCAGTTTGAGCCAGAGCTCAACGTAGGCAGCATAACTCTCACTGCTGAATAGCAAGGTTTGAGGAATTATAGGTATCACCTTCCAAAAAGGACCTCCCATACCTTCCTGTCTGGATGGACATTTCTCCCACTGATGTCACTCATTGATTATGCAACAAAAGTGAATGCATTTCTTCCAGAAGATCACAGTGGTGACAATAAAAGCTGATTAGAACTAGCAAGATGGAAGAGTCATTCAGTGTGGATTTCCAAAAATATGTGTATGTTTCAGGAATTGATGAGAAGCACATTTTGATGAAAAACAGACCTAGATCCAAATTATTCCTCTGCCACCTACTCAAGAACCCTTCCTCTCAAACTGCTGGTCCCCCTCCAGCATACAAAAGGACATCCTATATATATCTCCAACCATTCACCTGTCCAAGCCAGGAACCTGGGAATCAGCCTTGACAGCTTCCTTTCCCTCCCCACTCCACCTCTTCCCACCCATCGCCGAGAGCTGTCCATTTGACTTTGCAAATATCTCACACACACGTTTCTCACCATGTGTACCATTGCCACCCTGGCCTCACCATTATTTCACCCCAGAATTACTATAATACCCTCTTAATCACTTTCCCTTCTCACACTCTGACTCCTCTCCCATTTGCTCTCCCCACTGCACCCAGATTGACTATTCATCTCATCAAGGAATGCATTCCCTTAAAACCTGCAAATACAATGCCTATCATTTTTAAACATCAAGCTCTATCCTAGCCTACACAATCTTACAAGATGTGCCACCTCTCCTTCTCCACTCATCTCCTGTGTACAGCAGACCTGCTCGCTGATTCTCAGATACTCCCAGCTCCCTCCTACACCAGGGCCTTTGCACATGCTTTCTCTTTGGACTACCTAACACCCATGTATCTTTCATTACTCAGCCTCACCATCAGAACCTCCAGGTATGTGCTCCCTGACCTTGGCCTTTCCCTCACATCTCTCCTCACATCTACTAGTCCATGGTCAGATCTGGTCATCCTATGCTAGCTTCTCCTATACAGCATGTTTTGCTTTTTCCTTCAGAGGCTTTATTACAGGTTGTAATTATACATTGATATATGGTTATTATTGGTTAATGTCTGTCTTCTGCCGTGGGGAGCGTCCACATTTGCTGTGCTCACCATTTGGATCTCAGTGCTTAGCACAAAGCACAGGTCACCAAATTCTTGTTCAATAGCACACAGAACTATGTAGCTGTGAGCAAATTACTTAAACTTTCCCAAAAAACACACGGTGTGGGGGGAACAATACTGCCTCAAAGGTTTTTGGCAGGCTTAACTAGAATCAGCTATGTAAAGCACTAAACAGAATAGGCTCATTTACTCGATACCTGGTAGCTATGCCTGCTATTATTCCCTGCAATATGCTGTGGGCCATCAGAATTTGTCCTCATTTTAAAATTGTTTCTAGTCCCGTAAAAAGGGAAAACATTCACACAAATAATTTAAACACTATAGGATAAGAGTCTCTCACATTAGCCAACAGGAGGCCTGACCTAACAGGCTTTGGCCTTCACAAATGTGAAGTCACCGACATTCAGGATACTTTCTATCATCTCTCCTTTAGGGACCGTCAGGATCCTGCTGCTCGGATCACAAGCATGGCATTATCAAGAGATTGGCTCAAATACCATCTCCTCAATGTAGACCTTCGTGATGCTGCCAAGAAGAATTAACACCTTTTTCATCCCATGTCCTCCAGCAGTGTGTGTCTCTGTGTGTGTGTGTGTGTGTGTGTGTGTGTGTATCCCTATTAAGAAATTAAAGTTCCTCAAAGGCAAGAATCATGTTTTTCATTTCTATATTCCTAACCAAATCAACTACAATAAATGCCCAAATAAGTTTCATTGAATGAATGAATGAATGAAAAGGAAATTAGAATTACACACACAACAGTGGTTATGTAGAAAAGACAAGCACAGCAAGAGCAACTAGGCTGCCCAGGGAAGCAGTATGCAAGTCCAGAACCTAGCTTATGTTCAGAGGGCTTTCAAAAGACAGATCAAAGGAAGTGGAGCCTGGGCAAGAGGCAGCCCTGGTCTGTTTACTTTTCAGTCACTTTGTAACTTACCTGCTGCCCCCACCCCAGGTCTGCTTTGACATGAGATCTTTAAATGTTGAGGTGGGAAGGGGGAAATCGCTTAACTGCTATCTGATTCTTTATCTGTAAAATAGAGCTACTGACACTGACCTTCCTCATAGAGCTATTGTGTGGGATAATTAATTAATAATTGCAGAATCCTTTGAGAGTATAAAGTGCAATATAAATGCTAAGCATAATTTCCACACAGTCTCTGCTGGCTCTTCTCAAGCACATTCCAGCTGGCCTTGGTGCCTTTGATCTGCTGTTATCACCTGCAATAGAGCAAACAATGCCTTTGTATTATTAAGCAAATGCATAATGAATGGTATTCATTGTTAAAGGTTACTTAGCAATATAATTTTTTTTTTTTTTTTTTTGCCTTTTGAATGGGAACATCCACTGGTGAGAGGATTATGTAAGCTAATAGCTAATGTATCAAAGGAAAGGAGAGAAAAGAAACAGCCATGGCAACCAGAGCAATAGGGCCCAGGCTTTGGCCTTCAGAAGAAACCTGTACCCACCTAGCAAAAGGAGGATAAGGACTAACTGGGAGAAAACCAGAGGAGATGGTGAACAGAAAAGTCAACAATGGGAAATGGCAGACCGTGGCCTAGACATCCTCTGGCTGTCAGATATCGGCTTATTGCACGAGACATAATCTGCCATCTTCGGGAGTGTGAACCTGGTCTGTCGTTGTCCTCTTCAAGACTCTGGGTTCTTCCCTGCATGCCCACTGGTGCTTTGGTGGGAAGATTGTGTTTTTCTTTGAATATAACCTTTTCTAGAGATAGAGGTGGGTGGCACTATGATCAGAGAAACTTTATCCTCCTCTGCATTCCTCCCGATCCTCGGCTCTTCCCAGAGAAATGGCCCTCAATCCAATGCAGGGGCAATCGCTAGCCCCAGGAACAATCATCCCAAGATTCTCAAGGTAAGTGAGACAGCCTGAGAAAGACCACCTCCTCCCATAAAATGCAAAAAAGCTCACAACTTGTTCATTGGCTCACTTGATTTAATATCAAAAGATTGGAACAGTGTTACAATTCCTTTAAGTGTTCCTTTGAGATTTAAACAAAAGAAATAACAAATGTTTACTGATTTGGTTTAGATTTTTCAAGTTTAGACTTCAGTACTCTAGCACAGTCTTAAGGTATTTGGTAATTCTACAAGTTTAATTTTTAAATGTTAGAGTTAACTTTTATGTCATGTTTTTCAAAAACTATATGAATTTACAATGTACTCCTCTCCCTATATTCCTTTAAATAATACCCAAAACACAACTCTCATATACCCCTCTATGTTTTACTGCCTTAGCTACAGGGATTTTATGTCTCTTATTTGGCATTGCTGTTTATTGTCACTTTCCCCATAATTCTGGTTTTTGCTGGCCTGTTTTTTTTATTTTATCCTTTTGAAAGTCTTTCTTCACTATGCTTAGTTAAGTCAAACTTTGAAACTCTTGGTAAATGCCATAAAATTTTTCTTAACATGGAACAAGATCACCACCCAGTGGCCATGCTGAGCTTCACTCTATGCATTTTTCCGGATTTTTCCCCTCACATTTTTATTTATCTGGACTGCAGAACAGAGGTGTCCTTAAAGAATAGCCCAGCCCCTTCATTTTTCTGAGGAGAAAACTGAAGGTCAGAAAGGTTAACATTTGGTCAAGTCCACAATATCACAATAAGACCCATGCCTTAGGCCAGGCTTTGGTCCTCATGTTTTCAACGACTACCTCAGAACTGGAGGTGACCTTCGGGATCAGCCAATCCAAGCCCTCTAACATACAAATGAGGACACTGAGGCACAGAGAAGAAAAATGGCTTCTCAAGATTTATGGAGCTGACTAAATGGGACAAAACCCAGCTTCATTAACACTTAGCCTGATGTTCATTCTCCTACTTAGACCAATTTCATTTTAAATATTTTATTTTCCCCCTTGGATTATCATAATTCCATTCTTTAATAGGTGACCATAGTAGATGAGCATAAAATGGTCAGCCCTTGCTTTCCTCAAAATGAATAAAGTTATGCAATGGGAACCCTCAGAAAGGTAAAATTCATTCTCGTTAATGAACTGTTCATTGTTGGTATATCCAAAAATATTTCACCACTTTTGTTTATACTTAGGAAGTGATAGATTTAATTAAAGGCAATTAGAAATTCTAACTATGCCTTCTTTCAGTTTAAAGAGAATACTCGGCCGGGCGTGGTGGCTCACGCCTCTAATCCCAGCACTTTGGGAGGCCGAGGCAGGCAGATCACGAGGTCAGGAGATCGAGACCATCCTGGATAACACGGTGAAACCCCGTCTCTACTGAAAATACAAAAAATTAGCCAGGCACGGTGGCGGGCGCCTGTAGTCCCAGCTACTCAGGAGGCTGAGGCAGGAGAATGGTGTGAACACGGGAGGCGGAGCTTGCAGTGAGCCGAGATTGGGCCACTGCACTCCAGCCTGGGCGACAGAGGGAGACTCCGTCTCAAAAAAAAAAAAAAAAAAAAAAAAAAGAGAATACTTATCTCTGGTTCAAAATGTCTTGATTCTAGAATTTCAATACTTGGATTTGAACACTTCCTCTGGCAAGTTAGGGATGACCACATTGTCCACTAACTTCAAAGTCCTCTTAATGACATGAGAAAGATCCACAACATTGAAGATTCCTTATCACTCTAAATAATTTTGAGTTACTAAACTCAGGTGAATAAGATTCACAGAGGATAGCGGATGCCGCCTGGCTTTGCCCCACCCCAGATCCGTAGGGTCCTCCTGAGTTCATCTGCAGCTGTGATCCAGGCAAACTGACAGCTCCCTACCTCCCCTGCTGTCTTCCATGCCTGGGGGCTTTGGAGCCTCCCCAGCTTCTGGTGGGACAATGCTGAGTTGGGCTGCACACGGTTTTTCAAAAGATCCCCTGGGATTGAGCCCCAGTTGCCCTGGAGCCCTAACATGAAACTACTCCCTAACCCCTGGAATTGGCCTTTCTCCTTTTCCCATGGCATTTTCTCCACTTCCTCACTTGTGCTTCCTGGGATTACCTCTCCAGGAGGGGCAATTAAACAAACAACCTGCATCCACACCCTTGCCTCAGGGCCTGATTTTCAGGGAATACAAACAACTGACTCTGCGTTGTAGAGAAGCCCTGTTTTGCCTTGATGACACAACTAGTCTCTAATAATGGTGTCCCAAGAGGTTGTTCAGTCTGGCCTTTCTCCCTGTATACAAGCAGATTAACTAGGAAGCATGAGAAGTTGAAATGTCAGGGCCTTTCATTTGAACAAGCCATTTTCAAGCCTTGGGAAGGGCTCTAGAAATCTACTAACATGGTATATGTTTCTGTAAAATTTACAAAAGCAAGACATTTTAACCCTAGTCAGTCAAGACCACTGTCTCTTTTCAGGTTGTATTCTGGTGACGGAGAGTACTTTGGGAATCTAGCTAAAGGGGAAATTGAGTTAGAAATACACATTTTAACCAAAATTTGGCAAGATGTTTCGGAATATTTCAGTAAAATAAATGTAAAATTACAGACTCCTGTTGGGAGAATATGGAGTTTTCTTTCTGCTATCTTTAAATCAAGTATTTAAAGAACTGAGAGAAAATGTCAATAAAAAAGTAATAGAGTAAGACACAAAAGCAACAGAGTGAGCAATAAAATCAATAGAAATTATTTCAATATCAAGAAGTAAATTGCAACAAAAACATTCAGCATATCAAATGCAGTCAGAAGAATAGAGTAAAAATAATGATAGGCTTATGGATTATTTGATAACCCAATTAATAAACACAAGTGAATAATATGAATACACTGGAAAAAATTAAATACCTCAACTTTTCGACACCAAATATTGATATCAATGAATAAAATATAAACTCACAATACATCACCACAATGAGTACACCTATGACAAATTGGTTAATGAGTGTCATTAATTCAAAGTACTCAACATAGGATAGTGCACTAGAAAGCTTGAAATGCCTTGAAAACAAACAGATCATATGTGCAAAAAACTTAATAGAGGTTTCCAAATTTGAGAACAATCCTAACAATTTATATGACATTGCCAACTATGAGTTGTGAAAGCTATAAGAAATGTTTCTAAATTATCAAAAATAAAAAACAAACTGTAATCAATCATGGTAGAAGAAAAACTAAATTATCTTTCTATTCTCTCTATGGAATGTATTCCTAAAACATTATCATATGAAGATGAAACTGAAGAGTTTGCTTTCAAAAATGGAAGGGAAAAATTATCAAAGAAGTCTGAAAGTAGGAAATTTGATTAAATATTAGGCTAAATAACATAAAATGTATTCGTTTACTTTTAAAATAAAAAATATTCTATTACTTTTCAGGATGTTGTTGTTTGTGCTCTTTGTCATTAAGTATCTGTCATTTCTTGTCAGTCCTTTTCTTAGTCCAAATAAATGGTTTTGATACTTAATTTTATATTTATAATGTGGTGTTCTTTTCTTAAAGAAAGCCTCCTAAATTATATAAGTTTCCAGGACCATTTCTTCCCAAAGCTTCCTCTAACAGTGAAGGGCCTTTTTCCTGTAACAAAAAAAATGCAAAATGCTCTATGTTCCACTTAATACACAAGAAAAGGACATATACCACAAGACTCCCAAAAAGCCAATGCATATAAGAGAGCGGGAAAATAGTATACAACCTTTCTCACAGGACACGTATCATTATATTTTACAATAAATAAAGTTGAGAGTATATACATTTAAATTACATGCCTACCACATTTGTTAGTGACCTGCACTGCTAGTGGTTCCCAAACTTAAAAAGCAAACAAAAAAAGTCTGTCATCTGAGTTACAAAGATAGTCATGGCAAGTGAATGAAGGAAAACTGACAGAGATCAGTATCTAACAATCAGAGATTGTTAGATCAGTATACCATGTTACACTTTTTTGGCTTAGGGACTAATAAGAAAGTAAGACAGTGTTTTACAAACGGCAGGTCATAACGTATTATTGGGCAGTAATAATTATTATAATAAATTTTGTAACAATCACTTTTTTAAAGGCAAATAGTTTAGAAAATAGTTTGTAAAAGATTGCATCACACATATAGAATGTTTTATCAAACTTTTAAGTGTGTGGGTGGGTGCGTGTATATATAGGGTTACAATGTAAAAGACATTTCTTACTGTGGGTCATGGTCCAAAAAGTTTGAATAATACATATGAGAAATAAAGGGTTGGGGCCGGGTATGGTGGCTCACGCCTGTAATCCCAGCACTTTGGGAGGCCGAGATGGGTGGATCACTTGAGGTCAGGAGTTTTCAAGACCAGCCTGGCCAACAGGGTGAAACCCTATCTCTACTAAAAACACAAAAATTAGCTGGGCGTGGTGGCACATGCCTGTAATCTCAGCTACTGGGGAGGCTGAGGCAGGAGAATTGCTTGAACCTGGGAGGCAGAGATTGCACCATTGCACTCCAGACTGGGTGAAGAAGCGAGACTCTGTCTCAAAAACAAAAAACCAAAAAAACGGTCGGCTGCAGATTGAAGCACAAGAGAATAAGAATAACAGGGACAGTTACAAAAACTTGGTTTGGCAATCTGCAACAAATCATTCCTAAATTCATTGGAATTTGGTAGGCATTTTTCCTATAGAAATAGGAAGTCATTAAAACATGCTTTTGTAGTTTCACCTAGGAATCCATCATGACTTAAACACAGTTTAAACTAAAAATAAACTAAACTTTAAACTAAAAACAGTTTAAGCCATAATTGGATTCCTAGGTGAAACTACAAAAGCCTATTTAACTCGTAAGTAATATATAAATTATAATATGATATGCTATGATAGGGTGTGATGTTAATATATTATGACATGATATAATAAAACATAATGCAAGATAAATGAACTATTGTAGCTATTATAGTCCTAAGCCAGCACTCTTCTTTCCTTCCCCATAGTCCCTACCATTTATAAGACTCTTAAGCAAACGGTTTTGAAGATAATCTAAAATTACAGAATTTCCATCACAACATAATGTATATAATTTCACAATACAATTTAACATTTTATTATGATAATTCAAGATTTTATATTTTGCACTTCCACTTGATTTGGTATAATTGTTACCTAAACCTTTCTGCTGAATTAGAACCACTGACCCTTCCTCACTCCCATCCCCAAAAAGAACAAGAAAGGTGCCGAATAGGCCTAAAATGAATAGTTTCAAAGTGGACAATGGTAAGATCAAATGATGCACTAGTGTTAAGGTATAACATTTGTAATTCTGTCCTGAAGGTAACCCTCCAGTGTTAAAATTGTCAACGCCTCTAAATAATGAAGCAAAAGAATAAAGAGTTAATATGCAACAGCCAAGCTCAATAAAAATCTGCAAAAGGAAAAATCATCTTTCATGAAAGCTACAGAATAATAAACGAGCAGTAATCTTCCGAGCTTACTTTGTCTTATGTTACAACAACAATAAGGGAACTATATCTTGACGGTTATTTCATTTCAATACCATAAGAACATTTATTTTAATACCATACAATTTGTATGTTGATTATATATAGCTAGATCTATGTCTACTAGATGAGCATGTTCACACAGGAAGAGGGAAGGAGAAGAGAATTAATGAATTTATGAAACAACTTCAGTGTTGTTCATAATTTCATAGGCACTATATTTGGTCCATTACATGCATTGTCTTATGAAGTATAATGAGACATAATACATATTTTGTAATGCTATAAGGCATCTGTTACTATTTTCATGTTACAGTCAAAGCAGCTACATTGGTTTTCTGTCGCTGACGTAACAAATTACCATAGACTTAGTGGCTCAAAACAACATAAGTGTATTATCCTACAGTTCAGTCATTTAGAAGTCTGAAATGGCTCTCACTGAGCTCAAATCAAGATGTCAGCAGGGCTGCCTTCCTTTCTGGAGGCTCTAGGGGAGAATCAATTTCCTTGTATTTTCCAGCTTCCAGAGGATGCTCAACCTTCTTGCCTCTTGAACCTCCTCCACCTTCTTCCTCCATCTGCAAAGCCAGCAACATCAGGCCAAGTCCTTTTCACACTGTCATCTCTCTGGCTCTCTCTTCCAGTTCTCTTTTCCACTTTTAAGGACTCGTGATTGCAATGGGCTCACCTGCATAATCCAGGATCATTTCCCTGTCTTAAAGTTAGCTGACTGGCAACGTACACTCCATCTGCAACCTAAATTGCCCTTTGCCATGTAACCTCACATATTCACATTTTCCAGAGATTAGAATGTGAACATCTTTGGGGGTCATTTTTCTGCTTACCACAAAAACTAAGTTCCAAAAAGATTAGGTAGCTTGCCCAAGGTCACGTAAGTAAAAGGAGGATGGAGCCTGGATTTTTACCCAAGTTTTCTTAACTCCAGCACCCCTGCTCTATTCAATACAGTTTGTTGTACAGTTTGTGTCTAAAACTGGCAACAATCTCCATGGTTTGGGTCTCATCAGGAAACATATCTTGGTGCCCCTTGTGTGCCAGGCACCCTGCTAATGCTGCATACACAAAGATGAATAAAATACACTGTTTTCTTTGAAGAGCTGAGAGTCTGACAAAGGAGGCCCTGAAATTATATTATATTACAGTGCAGTATATGATGATGCAAGTTACTATATTGCAAAATGCAACATGGATTCTGCTGGGTTTATAAATGTAGCACAGCAGGACCTCAGAGCGGAAGGGATCAGGACCAGACTGGAGAGCATGATAAGAAGGTGATCAATAAATATCAAAAAGTTTCTCACAAAGAGTCACACTTGTGTTGGGCCCAGAAAAATGAATAGGATTTTGCCCCACAAAGCGGATAAAGTTGCAGAGGCATTCTTGTGGAGTAGCAGGTCTCAGGATATACTAAGGAAATAAAGGAAGGTGTGACAGAAATGCAACTAGAAAGGAATTTAGACCCAGATTGTGTCAGACCTTGAGTGGCACAGTAAGAGATCTGAACATTCTCCCTGTAAGTGGAAAAAAAGGAACCAGGAAAAATTTTAAGCTAAAGAGGAACATGACGTGGAGAAAGAGATCTGACTTAGAAACATGAACTTCTTGGAAAGGCTACTGTGATAGCTTCATGATAGGGGTTCTTGGGAAGAAATGTAAGAAAGTCTACAAAAAGATCTACCTAGGACTTTTAAAAGCTTGAAAACAGCTATAATTTTTGGAGTTGCATATTCTTATAGAAAATAAAATGTAGCCTAACTAATCAGAGGAAGTCATTTTCATTCATTTATTTAGCAAATATGTACTAAATAACCATTGTGTATCAAAATTTTTTCTAGGTGAACAATTGGTTCACTTTAGTGAACAAATAGATACTGCCCTGTTTTCATGGATCCTACATTTTAGTAGGGAAGACAGACATATACACAGAAAAACAAATAAGCAACAAAAATAATAACGAAAATAAAGGGTAGTTGTACCAAAGGGGGCAAACAAGACTGAGATGAAGAGTCACAGAACAGGTAGTGAGACCCTTGAGTAGAAACAGGACTGACTGATACTTAGTCTGAATGTACCAGAATGGCCATATTACACTTGTTACAATATTGAATTAGGACACAGCCACAACTGCCAAAAATATATACTCCCAGGCTCCCCAAAATACCCGCCACTGGTGCCTGAGCCACACTGGATTCTACCTTAAGACTTCCTAGAAGTCCTCATAAGCCACCAACCAAAGAGTTAATGCTTGGCCTGAGGATCTAGATCTAACTCCAGCTCTGTGACCTCTGGCATTTTTTCTGATTGTTAGATATTGACTGTCACCTTTTGGTAGGTCAGTTAGCAAAGACACTGATAGAGGAGCAGTTGTGTACTCTGAACCTGAACCTGTTCTACCAAGATGGAACCTTTGGAGGAAATGTGTTGATGTGACACTTAAGACTATGCTGAAAAAAAAAAAAACTGAAGGAAGCAATAGAAGAGCAAAATCTTAAGGAGAGTTTGTCAAAGGTCAAATTAGGTTCTTCTCTTGTTAGAATTTGTCAAGAAAAGCTCTAGCTGAAGAGGTCACCTTGAAGTTGAGACAGAAAAAGAAAAGGCGATAGCCAGCTGAAGAGTGGGAGGTGATCATCCCAGGCAGAGAAAACTGCATATGCAAGAAAGGAGAGGAAGCAAGCACTTGGCATGTTTGAGGAACTGAAAGAGGACCAACATGGCCACAGCTTATCTTCAGGAAGGTGGATCTAAATGAGGTTGGACATAGGTTTTTCAGCCCATAGCGAGCGATTAGATTTTTATTTTAAATGCAATGGGAGGCCCCTGAAGGGCTGTATGCAGATAAGTGAAGTGATCCAATTTCCACTTTTAAAGATCGTTTTGCTGCTGAATAGAAATGTATTGTAGAACAAGACTGAAAGCTGTTGCGGGAATGAACGTGAAAGATGCTGGCAGCAGAACTGGAGAGAAGCCAAGTGTGAGATCTGTTGTGGAGACAGGATTTTGGGAATCAATGATGGTATGGGATACAGGTGTTGAGGGGATGAAGAGATCATTGATGAATGTGGTGATATCAAATAATAGGTTTTCAATGTAGACAAAACAGCCTTATACTGGAAGAACATGCCATTTAGGACTTTCATAGCTAGAGAAGACAATTCGATGCCTGACTTTAAAGCTGCAAACAACAGGCTAATACTTATTAGGGGCTAATGAAGCTGGTGACTTTAAGTTGAAACCAATGCTTATTTATCATATTAAAAATTCTAGGGCAAGTAAGAATTATGCTAAATCTACTCTACTTGTGCTCTAGAAATGAAACAACAAAACCTGGATGACTGTACATCTGTTTACAGCATGGTCACTGAATATTTTAAGTCATTGTTGAGACCTACTGCTCAGGGAAAAAATAAAAAGATTCTTTAGATTCTTTAAAATATTACTGTTCACTGATAACTCACCTGGCCATCCAAGAGCTCTGATGGAGATATACAAGGAGATTCATATTGTTTTCATGCTTGCTAACATAACATCCATTCTGCAGCCCATGAATCAAAGAGTAATTTTTACTTTCAAGTCTTATTATGTAAGAAACACATTTTGTAATGGTATAGCTGCCCTAGATTGTAATTCCTTTGGTGGATCTGGGCAAAGTAAATTGAAAACCTTCTACAAAGGAGTCACCATTCTAGATGACATTAAGAACATTCATGATTCATGGAGGAGGCCAAAATATCAACATTAACAGAAGTTTGAAAGACGTGGTTTCTAACCCTCACGGATGACCTTGGGGGGGGTTCAAGACTTCAGTAGAAGAAGTAATGGCAGATGTGGTAGAAGTAGCAGGAGAAATGGAATTAGAAGTGAAGCCTAAAGATAAGACTGAATTTCTGCAATCTCATGTTAAAACTTGAACGAATGAGGAGTTGCTTCTTAGGAATTAACAAAGAAAATGGTTTCTTGAGATGGAATCTACTCCTAGTGAAGATACTGTGAACACTGTTGAAATTCCAACAAAAGATTTAGAATATGACATAAACTTAGTCGATAAAGCAGTGGCAGAATTTGAAAGGACTCATTCCAATTTTGAAAGAAGTCCTACCATGGGTAAAATGCATTCTCTGCTACAGAGAAATCTTTCACAAAAAGAGTTAAAAGATGCAGCAAACTTCACTGTCTAATTTTAAGAAACCACCACCCTGATCAGTTAGCAACCATCAAGTCACGGCAAGACCCTCTACCAGCAAAAAGGTTAACATTCACTAAAGACTCAGATGACCGTTAGCATTTTTTAGCTATAAGGTATTTTAAATTAAGGTCTGTACATATTTTTTGTAGCCATAATGCTATTGCACACTGAATAGACAACAATAGAATGTAAATATCCCTTTCATATGCACTGGGAAACCAAAAACTTCATCTGTCTCACTTTATGGAGATATTCACTTTATTTTGGTGGTCTGGTACTGAATCCATAGTATCTCAAAGGTTTGCCTATATAATAAAGGCTAATTATTTTTTAATGCTGTTAGCATATTTTCTTCATTCACAAAAAGGTTTGCTTACTGTATAGGAAAAAGCCCTACCCATAGCTCCCTGAGTCGAACGAGTTGCCCATCCTCAACATCTCATTAGGATACTTGACAATAATTCACAGACCTTTGGGGACAATGAGCAGGCTTTCAACACTGCTTGAAATAGGGATAAACGCTGTATTTTCAAAAATAGTGTAAGTGTTCCATGGTTCCCTCAGGCAATTAGCTCGTGTTGTTGCCATAAGTTGCCCTACTTCTATCCCCACAGAATAAGCATTTGGTCCGTCTGCTCAGAGTTATCACGTTTTTCCTTCTTCCCTCTAGGTAGGTCACTAGATTCCTTTGTGAATGAACAGTGGGCATCAAAGAGCCATTAAGACAAAAAAAACCCTAAATATGTGTGAAATGCAGCTCTTAGTATTTCTCTGGAGCATTGAATCATATTAGATGTAATTATAAAATACTATCAGAAAAGGGCACTTTACATACCATAATAGTCATTTTATAAAGTTCAATTTGGCAATTCCAAGCCACATTTAATTTTCTCTGAAAATTCCCACATGGCAGGAAGATATTGCTCTCTGCAGCTTTCAAGTCTCTTTCAGGGAACAGTAAAATGACAACCTTTTAGAATTAGCACTTTTTCTATAAATAGACACTAAATCACTTATACCAAATAAAGTCACATATGCATTTTTATTAAAATAAATACTAAAATAATAAGTAATTTTCCTACATAATCATTTTGGGATTTTACGCAAATTAGAATACTGCAATATAGTTTAGCATGAATCATTTGTAGTTCTTCATCTTCACTGACAGGTGGGGCTAGTGATTTCTGTATTAATTATAATATTTTAGCATATTAAAATCTGTATCTAGATGAAGCAGACACTTCAAAGCTTCAAAACTGATGAAACTGCATACCTCTCTTTTAAGGGATAAAACCATTTGCATTAATATGTGAAATACACTACTAAAACACCCCCTGCTGATTTCTTAGGCTTTTGCAGGGAGTTATGCATAATTTTCTGAAAATTAAAGACCGAGGATTAGATATTTATGACAAAAATTGGATCTCAAGAACTACTAAAAACTTGGAAGATTCTCCTAAGCTAGAATTTTTAACTCAGTTAAAAAATTATTTAACACATATCAGAGGCTAATAAAAAGCACAGTGCCGCCAGAAGAACTAAATTCAGTTCCACCACCTACTAGCAAAGCACTGTGCTATGGTCTGAATGTCCCCCAAAATTCACGTGCTGAAACTAAATCACCAATGTGATAGCATATTGACAGGGAGGCCCTAAATGGATGATTAATTGATTGAGTAAGAGCTCTCATAAATGGGATCGGCAACCTTATGAAGAGCTGGAGGGAATTAGCTAATCCCTTTTTGCCCTTCTGCCTTTGGACATGTGAGGACACGACATTCCTCTTTTCTGGGGGATGCAGTGACAAGATGCTATCTTGAGTTAGAGAGAGCAGCCTTCACAAGGCACCAAACTTGCCAGCTCCCTGATCTTGGACTTTCAGCCTCCAGAACTGTGAGAAATACATTTCTGTTCTTTATAAATTTCCCAGTCTCAGATATTTTGTTATAGCAGCAGGAATGAACTAAGACACATCTTTGTGAACCTACATCACAGAACTGAAATGAGAATTAAGTAACAAAGGAAGCTGCTTTATAAATAGGTCATAATCTAACAAATGTCAGTTATTGAAGATGGCATGGTATAAACCATCCATAAATTCATATTTAGATCTGGGGACGAATTATCAGGAATCTACAAATTCTCCATGCAAAGGTGTTTTACTCATTTAGATTTTAGTTTGTTTCTATGTTGATGTTAATCTTTTAAAAAGCTCATGTGATTATATTTGGGGTCATCTGAATATCCTCTTTATACCTGTTACACAACGTGTGTGTTCATGGTAGCATTAGTGCCAAATAATTCAAATTCACTTGTTTCCAAGCTACTGAAAACAGATGCAGGCGGACTTAATATGTAGCTTCCATGTTCTTCCAAAAGAAAGACACGCGACAATGGAAAAAAATTTGAACAAAGATTTGGTAACAGTTTGACTCCAGAAAACTAATGAGAACATTTAGTCATTACGTGGCACACTGTATCACTGGTAGGCTGAAACTTAAAAAAAAAAAAAAAAGGAATCCTGCCAGTTAGCACTAAGTGTAGTGATTTAACAGTGTTCATCATTGTCAATTAATAAGACCATTTGTATTGGTTTTGTATATATTTATTGCAATTGTTTTAAATAATCATATGAAAACTGTAAGCTTATGTTTACACCTAGATTCGTATTTCTATATATGTAAATGTTACAAAATTAACATATATTAACTTAAAAATAATAAGCTGATTCTTGAATGTGGCCAGTGAGATCAGGAAAAACACAACTCAGGTTGTCTTTTCTCTGTCCTTTGCTGTCTGACTCTGGGCATTGTCAAATGACCTCACCTCCCCTATTTCTTCACAGCAAACTAAGAATAATAACCTCATTCACATGGGACCATTGTGAGGAGTACGGGAAATAATGAATATAACCGTGAAATAATGCTTTATCAGGTATAGTGTGTTTTGGACAATAAGATATCTGAATCAAGAGTTTGTACTTTCAGTCTACATTTTGATGCCACGTTGGGCAAATCTCCTTACCTCTATGGCAGTCATCACTATTTTTTAAAGCTAGGAGATTATCTCAGTTCCTTTTAAAATAGCTTTTATAGAAGGTGGTTGAGTTTTCCACTAGAATTTCAAAGTACTCCTCAATTCTATATCCATACCCATAGTTATTTCGTTTTCCATTAGCTTTTTTAAAAACTTACTAATTGAGGAACAAAAACTTTAAGATTCATTTGTGATCAATGCAGCAATGTCCAAATATAAGCAGGGTTAAAACAGCAAAATTCTCCCACCTATCAGAGAAACTTTTTTTTTTTTTTTGCTTCGTTGTTTTATCTGGTATAACGGAAAGACAGAACTCATATTTCAGTCTTCTCTCTGTTCTTAGCTGTAATCCTAGCAAATCGAATGACCTCTTTACACTGGCCAATTATTCATCTGCCATATAATTATAACAGCCACCACTGATCACGTGTGGGCTTACCCAATGCCATGCGAGCACTATGTTTTGAATGTGCACACCAGGCGATCTCTCTCATTTAGTGCTCACAATTTTGAGGTGGACATTAGGTCCATTTAACTGATGAAAAAACTGAGGCTGAAAGAAGTTAAAAACCCGTCATGCAGCATCTGCAGAGCGGCGGTTCTAAAAACACCTGACTGTAAGAAAGAATTGCTAACAAACAATAGCTTTGCCTCTAAGCACCCGCTTTTCCTCTAATATTCACAGACGGGTATTTAGAATGTCAAAGGGCTGGAAGCCCTTGGGAACTTCAGGGTGGGAGTAAATCGGCTGCACCATAGCTCAGAGCAACTCCTCCGAAAAACCCCACCCTGTCCAGGCCCCGCCTCGTCCCGCCCTCCTGGGCGCTCTCCCCACAGCCCGCCCCGGAGAAGCCTCGCCCACCCGGCTCCTCCCCCGCTGTCACAAGCGGAAGCCGCTGGGCACCCAGCCTGCCCTTCTCTCGGCGGGACGTAGCGCATGCGCTCTCAGCACGCCGGGATTTCCTGTCCGCGGTCATCGCTTCCGGTGAGGTAGGTCTGACCAATGGGGCTGGCTCTGAGGCGGGCCTTAGGTCTCGCAGGTTCCTCCCCTGCGCGTTTCTTTCGGAGCGGCGGTGAAGGGCCCGGGTGAAGCAGGGGTGGCTGGTGCTTGCCGCGTCTCATGGCTGCGTCCGGAAAACTCGGCACTTGGCGTCTGCCGCCGTTGCCCACGATTCGAGAAATCATTAAGTTGTTAAGACTGCAAGCAGCGAAGCAGCTATCACAGAATTTCCTCCTGGACTTGAGGCTGACAGGTGGATGGCTTAGCAGTGCTCCCCGGATGTCTCCCCAGTGTCCGTGGGGGCGTGGGCCGGGGGGTCTTGCACGTCCCCGCGGGCGGGTGTCCAGGCACTGGCGTGCGACGGGCTTTTGGTCAGGTCCTTCGACCTCTTTGTATCAGAAGAACTCCGGTCCCACCGCCCAGGAGACACGTGAAGTGCGTTGATTGCTCACAAAACTCCGCGTTCGGGGGGGTGTAGCCTGCCGGCAGGCTGCATAAATACCAAGCTCACTGGGGGAGGAAGGGTTCATGGGTCGTGAAAGGCGCTAGTGAATATTGGAATCTGGGTCACTGTGAAATCAATCACTCTGAAGTGGTACAGCACATGCTGAGTGCGCTTGCTTTACATGCAGTTTAAAGTTACCAGAATTTAAATTGATGCGAGGATTTTATCAATAACTTGGTGAAAAGAGTATCCCTCGTATGATTCGTTATTTAAACGTTTACCTGTTCAGTCTAAGAAAGCCTCGGGGGCACTAATATTCATTCATAAGTACATATTACACAAGCAATATTGTGCTAGTGCCGGGGGTAGGATATGGGCGTGAACAAGACGGTGTTTCCTCGAGGAGCTTACTTTTAGCAAGTTTACATTCCCACACCTAATTGTTTAAAGTCACTTTTTATGAGGTATAATTTATATGCAATAAAATTAATCAGTTTGAAGTGCTCAATTTGATGAGTTTTGACGAATGTATTAATATATATTCGTTTAACCACCATCACCATTGCTTAGTGATGTTCTGTAAGATGAGGTTGCAAAAATATATTACAAATATGTCTACTAAGTCACGGCTGGAGTACTTAGGTTTTGAGATTTTCATATTTCATTCTATTTAGTCCCACTTCAGAAGTTGTAAAGAGCAGTAAATCACACCCAAAAAGTTCATTTTCACTTAAATGAAGCACACTCCAGAAAACATAAAATGTTTTATTTCTTGGACATGCAGTCTTTATTCTGCCTGTAGCAATATGACTTTGGATAAAATAACTCTTAAGTTTTCTCTTTTTTTTTTTTTTAAGATGGAGTTTCGCTCTTGTTGCCCAAGCTGGAGTGCAATAGCATGATCTCGGCTCACTGCAACCTCCGCCTCCCCAGTTCAAGTGATTCTCGTGTCTTAGCCTCCTAGGTAGCTAGGATTACAGGCGTGAGCCACCATGCCCAGCTAATTTTGTGTTTTTAGTAAAGACGGGGTTTCACTATGTTGGTCAGGCTGGTCTCGAACTCCTGATCTCAAGTGATCCACTCGCCTCGGCCTTCCAAAGTGTTGGGATTACAGGTGTGAGCCACCACGTCTAGTAGTTTCCTCATCTTTTAATTGGAAGAAGGGCCTACTACTTTAAAAGATTACCCACTCTAAAATTCTTTGGTTCTAGTAATAGCTAGTATCAGCCTTTTCTGCTTGTTATTAGCCACATTCTAAATATAAATCACCATTCTCAGGGCAGAAGTTATAGGTCTGTCTATATTTTTTAAAATCCTTCAAATACATTTTCTCATGAGCCTTTATCTTCAGGAGTAAGTTTCAAATTCTAGATATTATCCACTCTTTCTATGGGAACCAGAGTTAAAGGAGATGAGGGTACTTACCTGAGGTTAGAAGCTCAGGCAGAAGAGAGCAAGATTGAAATCCAAGCTCATTGATTTGATAGTGCTTCTTTAATATTCATTTGTATTTCAATGTGCCTGAAAAGTTTGAGAGCAGAGACCTGCCTACTGTTGTAGCTCTCCATTTTAAAGAAGGAGAGTATTAAATTTATTCCATAATGTATCATTCCTGTTCCCTCTGAGAGGCATTGGCTTTAGGATTTATACCTATGTTGAAGTCCATGACCTTGTACAAATAAAACAATAGACAAGGAAACTGAAAAGTTAAGAGAAATGAAATTGGGATAGGAGTCCTTGGTTAACATGTAAGGATTAGGTGAGAATGTGTGTAAATCGATCATAATAGGTAAGATGGTCAGTGGATGCTAATTCCCTCCCTGTTAAAAGACTAAACCATTTTTGGATGGTTGAGAAACTAGTTTCCACATTTTAGCTGACAAAGGTAAGTTGTTGAAAACAAGCAAAAACAGGACTGTGAACACTTACAAGAAGTACTGGTATGTTTTTAGTGACTAAATTTCCACTATCCTAGGAAGACCAGTTCCTTGGATTTCCATATCTCAAAGTCACTAAGACCAGCCCATTGCATGTTTTTCCAGATGTGATGACTGGTTGCACAGAGTCAATACTTTTTTATGATGTCTTAAGGGCTGTTAACTTGAATTTGATTAATTAAAAAATTAATTTTTCTGTATTGACATGCATGTGTGCAAAGCTTTAAAAACCCTCAACTGCTCAATTTAACTTTTTCCTGAAAATGACTAAGAATTCAAATTTCTGAAAATCTTATGATCTAAGAACTTATTGCCATTGCCATATTGACCACCACCAAGATGTCTCTAGATAAAAATGAGACTTCAGTACTTTTTGCTTTTGGATTTCACTAGCAGTACTGAAGATTCTGAATGTGAAACTAGTATTGCTTATTCAGATATTCAATGTTCAATAACTGTAGAAAAGTGCTGCATTCTTATCCAGTCTGTTCTTAGGAGTCGGCTGGTTTCAAATCAGTTTGAAAGGAATTTGCATGGGACAGATAGAAACTACAATATTAGCTAAATTTAAGCTAAGAAACTTTGTCATGATAATCCTGTGTTTGTTAAGGGACTGGTACAGTTCAACAGTGATGTGGTAGCATATTCAGTTGCCACTTCATGTTAATTTAGGTAGAGAGTTAAATAGTCAAATACATATTATACATAAAGGATCAATTGATTGGGTAATGACTGAATTTTTACAGAAGATTTTTCTCTCTAAATTTCATATGTTGAAATTTGCCAAGTTAATTGAGATAACTAAAACTCTTTTTCCTCTAGATAAAATTGTAAGGAAAGCTGGCAATCTGACAAATGCTTATGTTTACGAAGTGGGCCCTGGGCCAGGGGGAATCACAAGATCTATTCTTAATGCCGATGTCGCTGAACTTCTGGTGGTTGAAAAGGACACTCGATTTATTCCTGGATTACAGGTGAGATGCTTAAAGTGTCTTCTTTAGGAGGCAAAAGCTGAATTTAAATCTTTATGCCATGATGCTTAAACCCCAAGGTATCCAAAGATTATGTGGGTTTTTCCTCAACTATAGATCCCCAAGGCCCCATTCCAGAGATTTTGATTCCATAGTCTGGAGAAATCTGGAAATCTCCATTTTTAAAAAGCACTCTCAGATGGTCTGTTGACTACACCTTGAAAAACCCTGCTTTAAGCATTTATGCTAAACAAATTAATTGTTTTGTGTGTTTTTTTTTAAAGTCTGCTAATAGCTGTGCGTGTCGTGACCCATTCCTTCAAAAATAAATAAAAATAAATAATGGCCAGTAATGACTCATTGGTACGACTTTTGAGAACTTCATTTAGGTTCAAAAAGCATTTCCACAAACAAAAGATGAGTAAGACATATGCACGTTTTTCATCATGAGAGACTAATTATGAAGCTTAAGCATTCTTTTATAAGATAAATTTTTTAAGTGAAGGAAGGAAGTTGTACTTTTATAGATTTAGGATGAGGTTTAAATGAAATGATACATGCATCTTTAAAATACAGGCACTGTTATTGTATGAGAAATAAGAGTTGAAGGAACTGGGCACGTTTCAACTGGAGAAAAGAGGCCCTGGGTAAGAGTGTATATAGCTGCACATCCAAGGCTGGGGGTAGATAGGATAAGCTTGTTTTGATCTTTTCTAAGAAAGAACTAAAACAAATAGATGGAAATTGAGGGAGGCAGGATTGAGGATTCGAAATAAGTAGGAACTTACTTTTTTTAAAATGCTGGGAAACAGTGAAGTAGATTGTATCAGGGATCTTGTAAAGGGATTTCCTCATAGGGGAACACTTAATGTCTTAAAGGCCTTTGATTCCTCCATAATTCTAAAACTTTTAAAAGAGCCCTGAACCTTTGGCTCAGATGAGAAGCAATTTATCATGTGACTATAATAGAATAATGTAGTTATCTACATAATTACTTCCATACAAAAGGACAAATTGATTTTAAATGAGTACATTCTAATACTAACTTGTGTGTATATTAATGGAAAAATGTTAGTTTCTGTCAGAAGAGTTTGAGAAATTGTTTTCGAAAACCTAGAACTTTGTGTGCGTGTATCTGATTTTTTTAAGAAAGCTAGCAGTTTTTCCCTAATTTTGCTTTATCTAGTTTTTATGCTTAAAAAAATTACATAATATTTCCTTTTATCTAGTTTTACCAGTCTATACTAACAGAATTGGTTTCAGATACTAAACTTTATGTTGAGATAGTCACATGGCACATATTCCTTGATCAAATGTGGAATTTAATAGTAATTTTTGTTTTGAACTGTGTTCTTAAGAATTATGTATCAGTTGGAGGTGGACATGAGAATATTATTATTTTTGGTGAGATCATAAGATTATAAAAAGAAACTAAATAACTGTATAATCCCCTTCGGGCTTATTCGTGTAGCCCTTTTTGGACATAGGGAATACTCACCTGACTTTTTTGCTCTTAAAAAGACTTCCTGTCCCTCATATCTCACCATTCATTGGGTTTATTCTTTCTTATTAGGCCAGGGGTTGAACCAGATTTCCGTTCATTCCCACATATTCTCCTCTTTGATATGAACAAAAGATCTTTGAAGGCAGACTGTTGAAAAGAGCGACTGCCACCCTTGTCTTCTCAGTTTCCCCCAAACCCATAAGTCACTGTGTTCCTAACTCCAGCCTTGTTTTATCTCATTCGATTTATCATCATCTGACATACTGTATATATGTTCTTCCCATTTGTTTGTTAACTGACTCACCTGTCTGGAATGTAAGTACCGTGAGGGTAGAAATGTGTGTCTGTTTTGTTCCCTGCTGTACGTCTATCTCACATAACAGTGCCTGGGACATAGCAGGTGTTCAGTAAATGTCTCACATGAGAAACAAAAAGATTGACCACTATTTCTGCATCTGTGTATATATATACACACATGTATATGTATCTCTCATATTAGATAATTAAATGTGTCATTAAATAGTGAAAGTAAATATTTGTGTAGCATTGATAATGAAAAAGTTTTATGCTCTTTTTTCTAAATGAAGGCTGATTTCAAGTTAAATTACTCTACAGGAAATGTATATTTGGCTTCTCATTTGTTTTTAGTAGAAACAAAATTAATTCTTAGTATCTTATATGCAGGAAGGGAATTTGCCTTAAAAAGAAATGTTGGGTACTAAAATATCAAATAGGCCTTTTTTTTTCCAGTAAGGAATGTTTCAATATGTAAAACTACTTTCTTTTAGAGGTACTAAATTAATCATAAAACTGAGTAAAAGTAGAAAGAAAGTGATCTATTTTAAGGATTCCTTTTTAGTGATTTCTAAGCTAATAGAATTACTTTTTGAAGAAATTGTAATAATTTATAAAATACCTTCTAGCTGAAAGCCTGTCATTTGTAGCTTAATTCAATTCTTACAGTATTTTCATGAGGCAGTTTAGGGGAAAGAAAAGCTGGTGCTAACATACAGGATTCATGCTCAGCATTTATAAAGGTAAGAAAAACATGTCTAGTATGTTTAGTATAGTATAGTTTTGTGGTAAAGACACAGACTTCAGCATCAGACTGCCTGGGTTTAACTTCAGATTCTACTACCAGTTGGGTGACTTTGGGTAGGTAATTTTGTCCTCTGTGCCTCAGTTTGCTCGTAGGACTCGTATGAGGATTCAGTGTATGCCTGATACTTAGAAAGCACTGAATAATATCTTAGTTATAAGTAATCAATTAAATTATTATCCCTATGCCTTGATTACCTCTGGTGATGAGTAACTGATCAGGAGACTGCTAATCTGGAAAGAGGTATAGGAGGAAGTCGTGTTATTCCATTGGAGCACTGGAAAATTCTCCAGTGCTATGGAAACATTGGGGCGTTTTCCAACTCATCAAACTTGCATTGGACACCTAGGGTTTCTTTTCTTGATGTTGTCACATCCTGATTGTGCATTTCTAGGTTTTTAAGTTTTCGTTGTTTCTTGTTACGTTTTTATGACTGAGTGGATTCTCTGTGCTGTGGAGAGGAGTGAGGAGATTTCCTGAATCTCAAGGAGCTTGAGGCCTTGATAGGTTTTTCCTCTTTCTGAACTGGAAATAACTTAGATTTCCTGACATCTCAGGGAATTTGAAGCTTTGATAGATTCTTCTCCATTTGTGAACTGGAGATAAATTCGTAAATCACTTGTATCCCTTCAGAGAAGTAGTACAGATTTCCCCTCATTTTTTTTTTTTCTGTTTATTTTAAAGCAAACCTGTGCAACACACGGCCCATGGGCTGCCTGCAGCCCAACACAAATTCTTAAACTTTCTTAAAACATTATGAGATTTGTTTTGCATTTTCTTTTTAAACTCATCTGCTATCATTAGTATATTTTATGTGTGGCCCAGGACAGTTCTTCTTTCAGTGTGGCTGAGGGAAGCCAAAAGATTGCACAGCAATCTTTTCATATATTAAAAATAATAATTAAATTTCAATAATTAAAAATAGTAATAGCTAATATTTATGGAGAGTTTATCACAGTAAATACTTTGTGATATGATTTGGCTCTGTGTCCTCACCCAAATCTCCTCTTGTAGCTCCCATAATTCCCATGTGTTGCGGGAGGGACTCAGTGGGAGATGATTGAATCATGGGGCTGGGTCTTTCCTGTGCTGTTCTCATGATAGTGGATGGGTCTCACAAGATCTGATGGTTTTATAAATGGGAGTTTACCTGCACAAGCTCTCTCTTTGCCTGTTGCCATCCACGTAGGGTGTGACTTGCTCCTCCTTGCCTTCCGTCATTGTGAGACCCCCCCAGCCATGTGGAACTGTGAGTCTAAACCTGTTTTGTAAATTGCCTAGTCTTGGGAATGTCTTTATGAGCAGCATGAAAATGAACTAATACACTTTGTTTTACAGCTGTGTTGAGATACAATTGATGCTCAGTAAACTGCACATATTTAAAGTGTACAAATTACTGAGGATTTGTGTGTGTGTGTGTGTGTGTGTGTGTGTATGTTTGAGACATGGTCTCACTCTGTCACCCAGGCTGGAGTGCAGTGACACGAGCACAACTCAACAACTCACTGCAGCCTTAACCTCCTGGGCTCAAGCAGTCCTCCCACCTCAGCCTCTTGAGTAGGTGGAACTACAGGTGCACACCACCGTGCCTGGCTGATTTTTGTATTTTTTTGTAGAAATGGGATTTCACCATTTCTACATGGTGGTCTCAAACTCCCGGGCTCAAGCAGTCTGCCCACCTCGGTCTCCCAAGATGCTGGGATTACAGGCAAGAGCCACTACACCCAGTTAACTGAGTTTTGACATATGTGTGATTGCATGAAACCATCATCACAATCAAGAAAATAAACACTCATCGTCCTCAGGATTCCTCATGTTTCTTTGTAATCTGTCCCTTCCTTCCCCCTTTACCTATCTCAGACAACCACTAATCTGCTGTCACTATAGATTATTTTTTATTTTTCAGAATTTTATATAAATGGAGTCATACAATATGTACTTTTTTTTTGGTCTGATGTCTTTTCTTAGCATAATTATTTTGCAATTCATCCATGTTGAGGTGTTTATCAGTAGTTTGCTCCTTTTTATTGCTGAATAGCATTCCATTTTATGAATATACCAAATTTGTGAATCTATTCACCTGTTGATAGACTTTGAGTTTTTCCATTTTTTGGCTCTTATACTGTAATAAAGCTTTTATGAACATTCATATGCAAGTGTTTGTGTGGATACACACTTCCATTTCTCTTGAGTAAAGACCTAGGAGTAGAATATCCGGGTCCTGTGTAGAATATCCGGGTCCTGTGGTAGACGTATGTTATACTTTTTACAGAAATACCAAATTGTTTTGTAAGATGACTGTGCCATATTACATTCCCACCAGTTGTACATCAGAGTTCCCGTTGCTCCACATGCTTGCTCAGACTTGGCATGGTCAGTCTTTTTAATTTTAGCTATCCTTGTGAATATTGAATGGTATCCTCTTGTGGTTTTTATTTGCATATCCCTAATAGATAGTAATACTGGACATATGATGTGCTTATTTGCCATCTTTGTATCTTCTTTGGGGAATTATTTGTTCAAATATTTTTAGTACTTTTACTTTTTTTGTCTTATTGAATTTTAAGAGATATTTATATAGTTCAGATGTGAGGCTTTGTCAGATACAGATTTTACAAATGTTTTCTCAGCTGTGGCTTACCTTTTTATTTTCTTAACAATGTCTTTGAAGAACAGAAATTTCATGTTTATGAAGTGCAATTTATCAGTTTTTTCTTCTAGACTTTATGCTTTTTATGTCTTATTTTTAAAATATTTGCCAAACCAAGATCACTAAAAATTCTGTTTTATTTATATATAATTAAATATATAAATAAATATATATTATATATAAATAATATAAAATTATTTTATAATTTTAGCTTTTACATTTAGGTCTTTGATACGTTTTGAGCTAATTCTTGCATATAGTGTGAGGTAAGGTTTAGGTTCTTTTTTAACACCATTTTTTGAAAATACTGTCTTTTCCTCATTGAATTGCCTTAGTACTATTGTCAAAAATCAGTTGATTTTATGTGTGTCAGTTTATGTCTGAACTTCCAATTCTGTTCTATTTATCTATAGGTCTATTGTTTCACCAACAGCCACCTGTATTTATTACTATAGACTGAAGATTGAAAAAGCCTTCATTTTGCCTTCATTTTTGGAAAATATTTTGGCAGTATTTTGTTTTATTACTCTAAAAAAGTTGCTCTGCCATTTTCTCACTTGCATTGTTTCTGATAAATCTTTTTTCATCCTTTGTTCTTTTTTCTCTGGCTGTTTTTGATACTTTCTACTGTTTTTGAGCAATTTCATCATGATGTGCTTACAGTAGCTGTCTTTGTGTTTCTTGTGTGTAGAATTCATTGAGCTTCTTGGATCTGTAGGTTTTCCTGTGCTTTTTGTTGTCTAATGTCTGAAAATTGTTTCATCTGTTTTCTCTGTTTTTTAAATTGATTTAAGGCAGGAGAACATGCCTGCTCCCTTAGACTCCATCTTTGTTGGAGTAGGAAGTTTCAGGATTCTTCTTAACCATTAAATTTTGTGGTTATTTTGAGGAATTTTTGGAGAGAGAAAGTAAGTCATTGTAGTGTTAGTATTGCCTTTGGTTTTTTGTTTGTTTGTTTTTTGAGACAGAGTTTCGCTCCTGTTGTCCAGGCTGGAGTGCAGTGGCGTGATCTCGGCTCACTGCAAGCTCCACCTCCCAGGCTCAAGCGATTCTTCTTCCTCAGCCTCACGAGTAGCTGGAATTACAGGTGCCCACTACCACGCCCAGCTAATTTTTTGTATTTTTAATAGAAACTGGGTTTCATCATGTTGGCCAGGCTGATCTCGAACTCCTGAACTCAGGTGATTCACCTGCCTCGGCCTCCTAACCTTTGGATTTTCTTATAGGTAAACGCTGATTATTTCCACTTCATTGGCCTAGTGGAAAGTTCATGGGATTGAGCATCAAATAGTCTAGTGACCAAATCTCAGATATGCCACCTACTAGCTTTGTGACCTTAAGCTTGCTGTTAAACCTTTTTTAGCTTCAACTTTCTCATCTGCAGCATGGGAATAATAGTTCTCTTCTGTGGGTATTGCAAGGATGGATAGAAATCGATGTAAAGAGCCTGGCATAATCCCAGTAGCCAGTAATAGTTGCTATTTTAATTATTCCCCTTCCAGTCATCTTATTAAGAGACATATGAGGTAATTTCAGCATCCAGGCAGAAAAAGCTATTTTTAATTCGAGATAATGAAGTTTTGAAATTCTTTAATCTCTAACAATTTTTTTAAAAAGGAAGATTGCCTTCCTTGCTGTTGTGACATAACTATTTATTTTACACATGTAACTTACTTGATGTTACCATAGTTAATCGTAACATAGACAAAACTCAACAAATAAGCAAAAAGTGGCTTACAGCCAAAGTGACTTTTTAGTCCATACAAAGTAGAAGTACAGAGATAAGTGGTAGAAGCAGGCCCACTGACAACTGTAAGAAGTAACAGTTGTTACAGTGACAGAAAGCTATAAAAGACAAATATAAACACAGAAGAAACAATAACAGTAGGGTAGCAAAAACACCTTCATAACTATTGAGGCCATTATTCTAAAGACAACAGTAACCCTAGGTCATCAAGAAAAGGGTGAAATTTGCTTCAGTGTTCTTGGCCTAAGGAAGAGGATTCTGCAATATAGTTTAGAAAGATTTTCTTCTATATGTTTCTTATTTAAAAATATTAACACTTAGGAATAAACATTTATTGAATAGAAAATTTACTAAATCAAACATCTAATTCCTTGAGGAGGCTGAGTAAATGAGTCTGTACTATACCTAGGTGTTCAAGTCCTGCTTAAAAAGCAAGCAAGGGAGGTGGGGATAGAGAGGTTGGTCAACAAGTACAAAGTTACCATCAGATGGGACGATTAAGTTCCGCTGTGCAATACCATTCCATTGCACAGTAGGGTGACTAAGTTAATGACTATATTGTGTATTTCAAAATAGCTAGAAGAGAGAATTTTAAATGTTCTCACCACAAAGAAATGATAAAAGTTTGAAGTGGATATGGTAATGATCCTAATTTTATCATATCATTGTACACATGTGTACAAGCATATCATAGTTAGCATCTGTCATTATTCTAAAGGCAGCAACGACCCCAGGTCATTAAGAAAAGGGTGAAATTTGGTTTAGTGTTCTTGGCCTAAGAAAGAGGATTGTGCCATATAGCATCCCTATACATTGGCCTAAGGAAGAAGGTTGTATAGTTAGCATACCAGTACGTTGTGTACAATGTATAATGATAAAATTAGGATAATTAGCTTATCCACCTCAAACATTTATCATTTATTTGTGGTGAGAACACACAATTATTATGTGTCAATTAAAAATAAAACAAACAAATAGAATAAAATCCGATATGGTTTGGCTATGTCCCTACTCAAATCTCATCAGTGAGCTCTCACGAGATCTGATGGTTTTATAAGGGGCATTTCTCCCTTTTGCTCGGCACTTTTCCTTGCTGCCGCCATATGAAGAAGGACGTGTTTGCTTCCCCTTCCACCGTGATTGTAAGTTTCCTGAGGCCTCCCCAGCCATGCTGAACTGTGAGTCAATTAAACGTCTCTCCTTTATAAATTACCCAGTCTCGGGTATGTCTTTATTAGCAGCATGAGAACGGACTAATACAAATCTAATGTCAAATTTAAAAAAGAGAGTGAAAGATTTGATAATGACATTGAAATGTCCAACAGACTTAAAATTCCTATAAAAATAATTTTAGATATTTGTAGTGTCATTTAAGATATGAGTGGTTATGTGATTTGTTTGTTTTTGCTCTGTTCATAAATTTAAAATACTGAGAAAGTCTGAAAATGTACATTTTTAATACAATTCAAGTTATTTTACATACTAAAAAAAATAAAGCAAGCTAATTGACATTTTGACATCATGCTGTAACCTTCCCTCTAAAAGTCTGAAAAGTCTGTTGTAACATCTTAATTTTTTAATGAATAAATAGCAGTAGTCTTATATGTGTTATATATGAGAATACAAATTTTATCTTTCACCTACTATATTTTATACTATAGATTCTTTCCTTCTCATACAGTTTGCTTAACAGTTTTGCCCAGCCCTGTTACAAATATTTATTTCAACAGCATTTGGGCCCTACTATGTGGCAAATCAGGAAGAAGATAATTAACGTAACTACAGTGTTGGCCGCCGTGAACCCCTTACATGAGAAGGTGACATAAAATATACAAAATAGCTATTCATTGTAGTATTTCTTCTTTCTTAAGGTATTGATAATTTTGTGTAAGTTCTAAGAATTGCATGAATTCTTCCTCATCCAGTAAAATCAACAAAAGGCTGCCTAGCCAAACCACAATTACTTGCCCCCTGCAGAGGAGCTTTCACTAAGACTGGTTAGAGGAGAGATTTTTTTAAATGGCCACAGAAAGAATGCTTCTACGTTTGTGTTTTAACTTTTATTAAAGGCATTGTTTATTACATTGTTTCATGTACCCTTTACAAAGCATAATACCAGGAAAAAAAAAATTATCTCTTGGAGTCTTGGTACAACTACTATTGAAAAGCAAAAATTATATATTTCATTCTGTAAATCACGAGAGCTAGCTCTCATGATTGTTAGGATTGTTAGCTCTTGTGTTTTACATATATGCTTCCCCTCTTCACGGTTTGGTTTTCGGTTTCTTCTTTTATAGCCTTATGTAATGATGCCTTTTACTCTAAACTGGCATACCTCTCATTTTGGAAGAATATAGAATTGAACACTAAAATAAAAATGAAAGAACAGTTTGAGAGTGTCTGTAAAAATACTCATTTGGCTGTAATCTGGTTCCTGCATTTGTGATTGGCTGTGCCTTTAAGCACATTCTGTGATAACACCTCCAGGGTTTTGAAGTGTAATGCTCCATTGTTATTCTTGAATGCATATAATAGTGATTTTTCCCACCCCCTCCATCATAAGCCATGTATCATTATGGTAGTGAAAACGTTTCTGCTACTGGTTGGCTAGAAGGTCTTCGTGTGTTATTGCCTAATATCATTTGAAGTGTTTAAAAGGGTACTGTCTGTAATCATAATATCAGTTTAGTCTGTCTAGCACTTTTTCCCCATAATTGCTTTAAGGACTTCACATAAATCTGTTAACATCAGCATTCATTCTTTCTGCAGTGGGGAGTTGCAAAGTAGATCAGGCTACAAATTGTCAAGAAGGAAGTGCACCTTTTAAAGTGTGGGGAGGATTTGGTTTGTCCTTGACTAAGATTGAAAAGTGAATGGGAATCCAAAAGAAATGTAGTTTTAAACCTAGGAAAGGAGCCGGGTATGGTGGCTAACAGCTGTAATCTCAGCACTTTGGGAGGCCAAGGCGGGCAGATCACTTGAGGTCAGGTGTTAGAGACCAGCCTGGCCAACATGGTGAAACCTCGTCTCTACTAAAAACACAAAAATTAGTCAGGCGTGGTAGCGCACACCTGTAATCCCAGCTCTTAGGGAGGCTGAGGCAAGAGAATTGCCTGAATCCCAGGAGCAGAGGTTGCAGTGAGCCAAGATTGTGCCACTGCACTCCAGCCTGGGCAACAGAGCAAGACTCCATCTCAAAAAACAAAAAACAAAAAGGAAAACCTAGGAAAGGAAAGTAAATTTATTTATATTATATTAGCTTTTAGATATGCAGTTGTACCTGTCAGTGTGGGAAAAGTTAGCATTTCAAATGTGGTTATCAGAGCTCGTAAGTTAATGTCAAAGAGCCAAATTTATATTGTTTTGTTGTGTTTTAGTCCTAACTACTAATTATTAAATACTTATATATTGACATCATGAGACATAAGCTTTTAGTCCTGCCTCTTTGTTTTTGGCATGCTAATTTGCTTTGTTTTAACTTTGTGAAACATAATTATAGAAAAAGATTTAGCGTTTTCCATTGACGATAAGTGCTATGATTAAATATGTGGTTTTATACATTAAGAGCATGCCGCATAGAGAGCTGTCTCTTTTTAAATTTTTAGTATATTGAAATTGTTATATTTTCCAAGATTTATTGCCTGGAACTCACCAGATCAAGTTTTAGTAACTAGTGGTAATTTAAAATAATCCGTAAGTACATTAATATCAGAGGTATGCAATTATTTTTGCTAAACTACCATGGCTAAATATATCAAACCAGATGATTTCCAGACTTAAAGTATGTTTAGCCTCTTACCAATAGAGGCATTTTAGCTATTTATTTCTGAAAGATTATTTATATAAATCTGCCTGATTGGCTTGTGAAGTAAATCTTTGCAAGTTTTTAGACCCTACAAATTTGGGAAACCAACATCTCCCAGGCTAAAAGAGAAAGTTTCCAGCTTTACAGAGACCTGAATGCCATTTGGTCATTCACTTATTCATGCACTTCTTAAATATGTATTAAACACTCACCATGCATTGCTGTAGCTACAGGGGCTATAAAGGTGGATAGGAAATGGGTCCTGCCCTTAAGGAGCATATGTCGTTGCAGGGGAAATTGAGATACAGTTTGTAAGTGCTGTAAAGAGGCAGATGCACAGCACAGTGTTGACACAAAGGTGGACTAATCCACAAGCCATGTTTCTTGGCCCAGTGTCTCGTCTCTGGCTTCTGTGATCATCTTGTTTATCCTCCCTTTTGGTTGTATGAATTGGGCAAGGAGAGGTGTTAGGAGAAAAAAAATCAGCTTTAATGGACCCAGAGAATTAGGACCAAGGTAGGCTCAGGGCAAATGTTCCCTTTGAGCCTGTTCACCATCCCTATAAAGTGCTGGGCACATTCTAGAATCTTGGCAACTGAGTTGAAGCCAAGGTTCTCCGAGCTCTGACTTAATGTGGGAAGAGAGTCACTTCTTCCCTTGAAATCTACCTTAGCAGTGATGTTTCTTCTCATTGATACATTCACTCCTGCCTTTTAAGTAAATTTATAAGCTCAGAGACTTTTTTAATATTTAACTAAGGACTTCAAGAATCAGTTTTGTGTTGGGCATGGGGCACTTAACACAATATGAATTTATAGATGACTTAGCTATAAAGTTTTTTGAATTAAGTGCCAACTCTTCGGTACTGTGAGAGTGTGGTGGTAGAGTAGGTGGAATGAAGAAGAAAAAGATTACAAAAGTGCTTTTTTCCCCTTTTTGCTCACAAAGACAGAAGGAAAAGGAAAGAAAGCAAACGGTTAGTAGGTGGAAATAGGTTGGGAAGTAGCTATTGTTAAACATCCAGGGTAGTTCATTAGGTCAATAAGGGCTATGGATCAACAAATATTAAGATTAGGGATGCTCTGGTCAGCAGTATCTCGGAGTGCCAAGTGGAGACTGGCATCAACAGGTGACTTTCTACGTGGCTAAATCTACCGATATATTAAGTTAAAGATCTTGATGATATATAGAATCCTTTGTATATATATTTAGGCTATAAAGATTTAGTTAAATTAAGCTTATCTTTCATATGGTTGACTCCTGATTAATTCTCTGTATTTCATGATAATGTCCTTAGTCTCTAATTTAAAAACTTATTGATAGGAGTGAGTTTATGCTAAATCTATACAGAAATAGAAGTCATCCTGAAGGTCAAAATTACACTATATATTTGTAAAATTGTAAGCTAGTGTTGTACTGTCTGTTACTATCCCTAATCATTCATATGTGTTAAAATGAAATGCCACCATTGTCTGTTGCAATAGACATGATGTAGTATTTGTTCATTAATGATCACCCCTAGTCTCTGACTTTTTTAACTGATTTTTTAAATGCACAGGTTTAAAAAGTTTAGTTTTGTTACTCTCATAAGTATATGAGCTCATTTTACTGATCTTTTTATAAACTAGATGCTTTCTGATGCAGCACCTGGGAAACTGAGAATTGTTCATGGAGATGTCTTGACATTTAAGGTAGAAAAGGCTTTTTCAGAAAGTCTTAAAAGACCCTGGGAAGATGGTAAGTGCTTTTTGGTAGTTATAAAACATTTCTTTTATGATTATTTATATCACAAATGTTCATTTTATGATACATTTATTACAAATGTCCATTTTATGATACATTTATTACAAATGTCTTATATGTTTATATTTTAAATTATCTGAACAGAATTAAATAATGTGTATTATAATTTTCTCTTGCTACTTGCTTCCAAATTATAAAATCTAGTTACGTTTTTTAGTTCTAATTCATTTGTCTCATTTCCAAATGTTTTGTATTTTGTGCAAATAAACTTATCGTTTTTTGTGATACCATATCAGGATAGGGTAAACTATGAATTGTTATTTGTTCCAAATAGTGGAAAAAAAAGAAGTGCTTTAGTAAACTAAGCCATGCTCAAGCCATTGTTTTAACTTTTTCTATTATTCTTCACGTTCAGTGACCAACCAAGGCAGTCTTCATTCACAGACAGTGTTTATTGGGTACCTGCTGTGTGCAGCCCTTCAGAATGCATAGATAAATAGGGTATGTTTCTTCCTATAACAGACTCTCAGAACAAACGGAGGAGGGCTTAGGTGCCTCCACATCTGGCTGCCCCCATGTCTCTGGCCTCCCCCATGACCAGACTCCTTCAGATGGGCCGCACTTGCAGACTCCGCCAGCTGACAGGCCCTCCTGTTCTTAGCATGCAGCCTTCAGGTTTCTGCCCCAGCCCAGCCACACTGGAACCACAATGCCTTCCTCATTACCTGTTTCAAACCTTATCTGACTGAGTTCTCCCACATTCATTTGACTGTAACCCATAGTCTTCCGGAGGATTTCTCTTGCTCTTTTTCTCCCTGATACCAGCCCCTCCTGTTTTTCCTTTTACATTTGTGAACTTTTTCTAACTATTCTTAGCTGGTGGTTGTTTTTCTATCCACTTTGTACGTACTGTTGTTTCTGGGGTTTTTCTTTTTGGGCAAATTTGCCAGATTACTCCATTCCTATGGTTTCACTTACCACGTAGGTATTGCAGACATTCACATGTTTATATGCTGCCTGTACCCCCTTCCTGGGCATCTGACCTCTGACAGCATCATCTAGGTGTTCCATAGGCACTTTAACCTCATCATGTCCAAAATAAATTCTCTCTTTCCTCAAGCCAATTCTTTTTCCTGTATTTCCTAGGCCAGAAATTCAAGGACTTTCTCTGAGTAACTGAGCAGTAATTAAGTATAATTTTTTCCTCAATAATCCAAAGCAGATTGTGAGAAAACATTGCTTTTGAATAATAAGTGAAATGAAAAATATTTAGCCATATCTATTTATATGTTTTTCTTTGATGCTATTAATATCCAGTCTGATTTTACTCGTCACTGAAATTGTATTCAGAATATATTGATGGAATCATTTCAGATTGTTTTTTCCTCTGCCACCAGATCCTCCAGATGTACATATTATTGGAAATCTGCCTTTTAGTGTTTCAACTCCACTGATTATCAAGTGGCTTGAAAATATTTCCTGTAGAGATGGACCTTTTGTTTATGGCAGAACTCAGATGACTTTGACTTTTCAAAAGGAAGTGGCAGAGGTAAGTTTTAACATTTTGTGACTATTTTATCACGTGTTCAAATTCCAAAACAAAATAATAATACTGCATTTTTACCACAGTCTGTGTTTTCTATGTTAATATCTCATTACACACACAAAAACCCAGCAGCAGCTCAGCCAAAAGTTAAAACTTTGATGATGATGACAGATGTAACTGCTGGGAGCTTCTGGGAAAACATGAAGGATGTGTGTTAGCCCAGGAGGTAGTGTGGTAAACAGAGGGATGCAACAGCCATCAGTGCCACTGGAGAAAGACGAAAGCGATGCCCTGTTGGCCATACCCAGGATTGGCACGTGATACCTTAAAATTGATCCTTTAGGCTTCATGGCATGGCAGTTATAAAGAATATGATAATTGGCCGGGCATGGTGACTCATGCCTATAATTCCAGCACTTTGGGAGGCCGAGGCGGGCAGATCACGAGGTCAAGAGTTTGAAACCAGCCTGGCCAACATGGTGAAACCCCGTCTCTACTAAAACTACAAAAAAAAAAAAAAATTAGCTGGGCGTGGTGGGGGACGCCTGTAATCCCAGCTACTCAGGAGGCTGAGCCAGAAGAATTGCTTGAACCTGGGAGGCGGAGGTTGCAGTGAGCGAAGATCATGCCACTGCACTCCAGCTTGGGTGACAGAGCAAGACTCTGTCTCGGCAGGTGGTGCGGGAAGAATGTGATAATCAATTTGGAGCTGAGAAAGAGAAGGGGATTGAAGGTCTCATTATTCAGTATATAAATTGCACTTACTCCCTCACCTCAGCGAAGTCTGCTATGCCTGCATTCCCTTGGCAGAAGTGTTCTGGGTTCATTCTAGAAAATAAACCCTCCAGGGTAAGCAGGGGTGGTGTTTGAGCTGCAAAGGTATCAGGAGGGATGTGCAGACTCTTAAGTGGTTTTTTAAAAAAATTTTATTATGACGTATAAGTACAAGAGTATACAGCCGTCCCTTGGTATCCATAGGGGATTGATTCCAGAACCCCCGCAAATACCAAAATCTACAGGTGCTCAAGTCCCTGATGTCAAACAGTGTAGTATTTGCATATAACCAATGCATATCATCCCATATACTTTAAATCATCTCTACATTATTTGTAATACCTAAGACAGTATAAATGTTTTATAAATAGTTGTTACACTGTATTATTTGAGGAATAATGATAAGGGAAAAATCTGTACGTGTTCAGTACAGATGCAACCATCCTTTTTTTATTCCCTGAATATTTTTGATCTGGGATTGGTTGGATCCATGGATATGTAACCCACAGATACTGAGGGATGACTGTATAATGTACATGGATGACTTAATAAAGGGCACTCCTGAATCCCCATGTACATGGATGACTTAATAAAGGGAACTCCTGAATCCCCACCCCCCACATGGGTAATTGAATCACTGGTACTTTTGAGACCCCATTGTATCCCTTACTCTGATTGCATCTCCTTTCCATCCCATGCTACTAAGGTGATCACTACTGTGAATTTTGGATTTATTCCCTTGCATAGTCTTATCACACAGATTTATATTCCTATAATGAATACACTTTAGTTTTGTCCTTTTTTTTTTTTTTTTTTTTTTGGACAGAGTCTCACTCTGTCACCCAGGCTGGAGTGCAGTGGCGCGATCTTGGCTCACTGCAAGCTCTGTCTCCCGGGTTCACGCCATTCTCCGGCCTCAGCCTCCCGAGTAGCTGGGACTACAGGCGCCTGCCACCACGCCCGGCTAATTTTTTGTATTTTTAGTAGAGACAGGGTTTCACCGTGTTAGCCAGGATGGTCTCGATCTCCCGACCTCGTGATCCACCCACCTCAGCCTCCCAAAGTGCTGGGATTACAGGCGTGAGCCACCGCGCCCAGCCCAGTTTTGTCCATTTTTGACAACTGGGTTCATATAATACGTATTCTGTATGTATTCATATAGTATGTATTGTTTTTATCCTGAACATTATTTGTAGGATTCACTGACATTGCTTCTGACTGTAGTTTATTTAGGTAGCTATATATACTACCCACTGTTTGACTGTGTAAGATCCTTATCTATTCATTCTCATGTTCATGGACCATGAATTAGTTTCATTGTTCTGTTTTTACAAACAAAACTGTCGTAAACATTCCATACTATGTCAGTTGGGGCACATGGGCAGCATTTCTGTAGGGTATTTACCTGGGAGTGGAACTGCAAATCTTCACCCCTGCATAGATAATGCTAAGTTGATCTCTGAAATCATCACGCCTGTTTATATTCCCACCAGCAGTGTGTGTGAGTTCATTTTGCTCCATATTCTTGCCAGTACTCACTATTGCCAGACGTGTACATTTTTATTAATCTCGGGGTAATGGAATGTCATCGTGTTTTATTTTGTCCTTGCTGGTTTGTAGCAAAATTGGGCACTATTGTGTGTTTACTGGCCTTTTTGGGTTCCTTGTTTTTAGTGCTTGCTTTTTGCTCACCTTTCTTTTGGGTTGCTTATCTTTTTCTTACTGATTTGGAGGAGTTCTCACATACTCTTTAATACTCTTCATACTAGTCCTTAGTTAAATGTGTTGAGCATTTCTTCTACTCTATGGCATGTTATTTTCTTTTTATGGTGTCTTTTGAAGAGCAAGCATTCTTAATTTTAAATTTATGTCTAGTGCTTTTTGTGTTTTGTTAAGGAAACCCTTTTATATCTTGAGTTCATGAAGATATTCTTCTGTTATCTTCTAGAAGCTTTACGTTTACCTTTCACATTTATATCTATAGTCCACTTGGGGTTGATCTCTCTGTATAGTGAAGTAGAAGCCAATTTTACTATTTTTAACGTATGGGTCCCAATTAACCTAGCTCCATTTACTCACAAGTTAGCCCTCGTTGATCCCTGTCAGCACTTCTGTCAGCATTGGTCTGGTTAGAGACATCATATAAGCATTGGTCTGATTAGAGACATCAAGAAAAAAATGACATGAAATACAGGAAGCAGAGGGCCCCCTACAGGACAGGGAGAAAGGAGTCTTCAGGAAGAACAGCCAGTCCAGATTGGAGCCAATTAAAAGGCGAATTTGATAAAACTATGTCGAGTTTGCAAAGTCAAAAAAAAGTTACAAAAACTCAGGAGAGTTTAAGATTGAATTCATGATAAATAAATAGAAAACTAAATATAACAGGGAGTGAATCAAGGGAAATATACCATTATTGGAATGAGAAGTACAAAAATATTATTTGGAGATAAATAATTATTTTGAAAACCTAAGAAAAAATGAGAGACGTATATAAAAATAACTACAAAACCTAACTGAGAATCTCAAGGTCACTGAGATGAATCCAGAGAAATATCATAGCCCCAGAAGGAAAAATGATTATTTTAAAGATGCTAATTTTTCCAAGAATTCTGTATATCTAATTATAATCCTCAAAGAATTTATATTGAAATACGCAGTTCTAAGGATCATCTGGAGGAATAGAACTGCAAGAATACATAAGAAGTGTTGAAAAGGGAGAGTGATGAGAGAAGACTTCCTTGTCATACGCTAAAATGTATGGTGAAGCTTTAATAATTAAAGCAGTATGAGAAGCAGCACGTGACAGAGCAATTACTAAACTAGAAAGCCCGATGCAGACACCTTAGCAGTATCTGATAATGGTCAGATCAAAAATCAGCAGAGAAGGAAAGAACTAAGTAAATGCATGGATATTTGGTTAACTATTATGAAAAAAATTATCTCTGTAAGTTCTATTTGGGTCTTTGGATCTTCTCTTTCTGTTCTCGTTATGTTCATGCCTTCCTTGGCATTTTTGTATGTATGTATGATATTTAAATTAGATGTTTTGGCCAGGCGTGCTGGCTCACACCTGTAATCTCAACACTTTGGGAGGCTAAGGTGGGAGGATTGCTTGAGCCCAGAGTTCGAGACCAGCCTGGGTAACATAGCTCCCTATGTTACCTTGTTTCTACAAAAAATAAATAAAAAATTAGCCAGGTCCAGTGCTGCATGCCTGTGGTCTCGGCTACTCAGGAGGCTGAGGTGGGAGGATCACCTGAGCCCAGGAGATCAAATTGCAGTGAGCCGTGATCATGTCACTTGCACTCTAGCCTGGGTGACAGAGCAAGACCCTGTCTCAAAAAATTGAACAAATAAATAAAGTAGCTGTTTTAAGATCCTTGCCTGCTAATTTCATTACCTCTATCATTTCTGTACTCTTTTAGTGATTGATTTCCCCTTCCTTGCCATAGGTTGCATTTTTCTGTTTCTTTGAAAGCCTGGTAATTTCTGACAAAACATCAGGTATTGTGAGAGTTTTGTTTTTTTTAATGCTGATGAGGGCTGGATTTTGTGGTATTGGGTTGAGTGTTGGGTTTGTTGTGACACACAGATAAGATTGCTTGAGGCTTTTATTGTTCTGGTGGATCCAGGGTAGCTTTTAATTTGGGGCTAGTTGAGCCCCAGTACTATGTCATGACTTTTCTGAGGAAGGCACCTAACTAGGCCCTGCATGTTTCAGGGCCTCTTGAGCCATGTGAGCCCCAGTTGCTCCTGCCTTCCCCTGGTTCTAGTTCAGGCTTCCAAGCCTCAGGCAACTGCAGATCAGTGCTCAGCAGGGGACTTGGGGGGCCCTTTTGCTACCTCAGGAGCTCTGCCTCACATTCTGTCTCCCTCTCCTGTTCCTGTCTCCCCCACCCCCTGCTCCTGCACACGTGTGAGCACTGCGTGTGTGTGTTTTCCGTATTTCTGGTAGTCTGCCCCACAAATTCTGCCTGCTGAGGCCTCCCAGATCTCAAGCTCTGGCTCCCTGAGCCCAGGAGACCTCTAGGCTCAGTTTGAGCTGCCCCCTGCCTCTGCTGCAGCCTGAGAAGGGCCTCCAGTCCTCTGCAGGCCGGGCATCTAAGGCTCGTCTCCTTTCCATTTCAGTGATGACAGTCCTGCTCTGCCTGTTGTCCTGTTTATGCTAACTCTTGTTTCCTATGACTTATTCAGCTTTATAGTTGTTTCAGAACAAAACTTTTTAATGCCAGAATTTGTTTGAAATCGATAGACTCTACTACTACATAAGCTTAATTCTTTAAATGCCTTCCTCTCAGATAATTTGAGTGTATCATAAGAATTTCATTTCTTAGATCTATCCCTCTGTTTTTATCCTTGATTCTGTTTAGGGGAATCATTTCCAACAAGGGCGCTTTTGCCTTATCTGCTCCTCAGGGGCATTTGGCAATGTCTGACGTATTTTTGATTGTCACGCCTGGGAGGGGGCTCTGGTCTCTAGTGGATAGAAGGTTAGGGATGCTGAGAAGCATTCTTCAGTGCACAGCAGAGCCTCCCACAGCGAAGAACCACCCAACATTAATTAGCCCAAGATGTCAGTCATGCCAAGGTTGAAAAATTTTCCTTTAGATGATTTGGCCATAAAATCTTTCTCTCAGGAGTCTTGGAACTTCCCATCATAAAAATGTAGGACCCTTTCGTGTTTGTTAGGAACCCTGAGATGATATCACCACTTTTCTTAAGGTCTTTGCCATTTCCTCTTCATGAACCTGCTAATTCTCTTGGGTTGGTTTGAATTGGGCCCATGCTGAGTTTTCTTTGTCGTTTTTCTCAACCTTTGGATATGTTGGTTCTGACAGAAACCATTCTTGTTTCCTCTGCACTTATACAGATTCTGACACCAGATGTGTGGGTTTTTTCCACACCAAGCAATCTCCAATTCTCCAAACACCAGCTGAGTATCCTGCAGTTTCATTCAATTCTGACACTGTCCACATGTTTTTAGTGTTAGATCCCACAAGTTAAGGGCCAAGTCCCACAAGACTGCGCCTCACTTCAGATGACAGTCACAAATCTGGGCCTCTAGGAGTTCTGAGCGACCAGCTATAAAATAAATCAGAGGTTTTTTCCATGTCCCCCTCCTCAGATTGAATCATTTGTCAGAATGGCTCAAAAACTCAGGGAAACACTTTACCTGCGCTTGAGTAATGGGTAATCAATTGGTCTCAGTGACCAGCCCCATCTTGAGCTACCTAGAGGCTTCATCCTAAGTTATCTCACTATTGTAAACTCTGGGGGACTTGTGAATTTAAAGCAAGACATGCCTATCACTCAGGAAATTTCAGGGGCTTTAGGAACCAGGGACAAAGTCCAAATGTATTTCTTATTATACCACATCTGTGGATTTATTTTTCTCAGCCAACATGATTATTTTGGTATTTCTGCTCTTGAATAACACAATAGAGATACAAAATACTATGTACTCTATCTGTGTGGGGGGAAACACAAAGAAACAGAGGCTTGAGGTAGAGTAATATTTTCAGTGACTCAGCATGTCAGTTGTGGTTATTAATAATAGTGTTGCTTCGACTTCCCCATATGCAATTCTTTTTCTTTAACAAAAAAAAGTTGATTTTAGTTCAATTTTAGCCTGAATATTGAGAAGAGTTTATATGGAGTCTATAATTTATGGAATGCCTTAGAAGTCTAGGTAACACTGGTCCTCTGATTTTCACATTTTGCAAGTGAAAGTTTCAGTGGGAGAATATATACTATATTAGTCCATTCTTTTTTTTTTTTTTTTTTGAGACCAAGTCTTGCCCTGTCACCCAGGCTGGAGTGCAGTGGCCCGATCTTGCTCACTGCAAGCCGCGCCTCCCGGGGTTCATGCCATTCAACTGCCTCAGCCTCCTGAGTAGCTGGGACTACAGGCGCCCGCCACCAAGCCTGGCTAATTTTTTGTATTTTTTTAGTAGAGACGTGGTTTCACTGTGTTAGCCAGGATGGTCTAGATCTCCTGACCTCGTGATCCACCCGCCTTGACCTCCCAAAGTGCTGGGATTACAGGTGTGAGCCACCACACCCGGCCCCTATATTAGTCCATTCTATGCACTGCTATAAAGAGATACCTGAGACTGGGAAATTTATTTTAAAAAAAAAGGTTTAATTGGCTCACGTTTCTACAGCTCTACAGGAAGCATGGCTGGGGAAGCCTCAGGAAACTTATAATCATGGCAGAAGGCGAAGGGGAAGCAGGCACGGTTTATGTGTCTGGAGCAGTAGGAAGAGAGAGAGAGGGGAGGTGCTACACACTTTACAACAACCAGTTCTCATGAGAACTCACTCACTGTCGTGCAAGAGGGAAATCTGCCCCCTTGATCCAATCACCTTTCACCAGGCCCCTCCTCCAACGTTGGGGATTACAATTTGACGAGATTTGGGCGGGGACACTAATTCGCACCATTTCATGTAGCAGCATTTTCTTCTATGCCATTTGCTCTTGACATGGCTGTCTATGTAATTTTGTATTTTAGCCACAGAAAGCTCTTTTTAACATTTACTTTGATTGGCTTTGTGAATTACGAAACAGAAATAAATGAGCACCGTCGTCTTATTCCTGTCTCTAGCACTATAGGATCTAAATGTAAGAATTCAGCTCATATGCATTAAGGGACATATAGACTATATAAAGTTCCAGCTCATAAAATATAATCAGACTGTTAAGCAGTAAGTGAGAACTAATCCCATCTAACCTCATTTTATTAATATAAATGATGAACTGAGGCTCAAAAGGGTTTAATGCCTTCCAGAAGGTCATGGAGTAGTTACAGGGAAGGCTGAACTTGAGTACAGGTAGTGTGTTTTCTGCTAAAGTCATGATGTGCAAGTTCTCTGTTGCTGGCCCTGTGTTCTTTTCTTTCTGGGTCCAGCATCAGCCTCTTTTTCTCCTACCATCTCCAGAAGACCCTGGCTGTTTATGGGCGCATCCCAAGCAGGGAGGGAGTCACCCTCTCCATTAATTACATTACATAGTCCTCATTGTCCCTGATATATGGCTGTGTAGCTTCTCAAGTGTAAGCCTAATTTTTCTCCTTGTACTTAAAATTATTTTAGATTAATAAGAAAAAAAACCCCACTGTCCTTGTAAATTCTTTGACCCCTCGTTTTTCTCATACTCTATCAAAATGCTTTTTAAAAGCTCAAGGGCTAGAGGTTTCCTTTTAAAGAAAAATTAACTAGTTTGGTTTCCTGACCTTTTGTTGCTAAAATCATCTATCTTGTAATGGATGTTGAATTTTTATAGCTTTCCCAATAGTATATCTATCACAGAAACAGTAATGTATATTTGAAGTTGATAGACCATTTCAGTTTTATGCTAGCTTTGAATGAAATCTTTTGTAGAGCTTTCTGGTCTGTGATTTGAATTTTTCCTTAATGAGGTAGGGGCAGCTATGTGTGCTGCTTTTTCCTAAATTGAAATATATGATTCGCATGTTTTCATCTCTACAGCCTGGGGATATATGCTACAAAGATTGAATTGAATGGGTCAGGTTAATGGATTGGGACACATATTCCCCTGACGTTTCTGGATGTGTTTTAAGTGAAATATACTTAAATATTTAAATAAGATCTTTTTTGAATTGTGCCAGTTGGATATTAAAATTTGCAATGCATTTTGAATTTTTGAATTTTCTGCCAGTAGTAAGATTAAGCTCCTTTTTTACTTTATGAAGAACTAGAAATATTTTTGACCACTTGATCCATAAGCTTATTCTTTAACTTAAATCTCTACTTCTGTCATTTTTTGTAGCTGTATGAGAGTATATGTGTCTTGGTTTTACATTTTAGTAAGAAAGATTATATTTTGTCTTACATGCTATAGTAACTCATCACTTATCTTGAGTACGGCATCCCAATAATTTCAACTCTCCAAACAGACAAGAGCCAGACAGTTTAAAATAAAAAGGTCAGCGGGAAGGGGTATGAGATGAAAGGTTGGCTTTGTGTACAATCTATAACTTTTTTGCCCATAGGAAGTTTCTTCCATATCTCACACAGAACCTATTTTTTTAATCTTCCTTAAGGCAAAGCTCTAATAAGGTAAATTATATGGTTTTCATGTCCACAGCAGGCTACAAGCAGCAAAGGAAAAGAAGTGATTAGACTATGTGTGTGCATTGCAGCGAAGCGGGAAAGAGCAAACCCAACAGCTGCAAACCAGCTCAGAAAGCACTGTGTCTTTTACTGTTGAGCAGTGGGGCCCCCTGCCTGCCTACCTAGCCCCAGGATCCAGTAATCATTGGTGTTTGTAATGTTGCCCCTGAATCATTCAGAAGAGGGTTAGAATGTCATTTGAGGTCTTAAGAACACAGAGAAGCAAGACACATTTTAGAAACATAAGCATCCCTAAATTTTTTCGCCCGCCACTCAGCCCTGTTCAATTTTAATATATCGCCATATTTTTTATATCTTATTTAAAGAAATAAAATATTGTTGATATGTTTGGAGCCCTCTTCTATCCCCTTTCTTTCCATCCTATGAGTTGTACTATCTTAAACTTCTTCGTTATTTCCATACATATTTTATCCTTGCACTGCAGATAAATACACCACACACACACACACACACACACACTCACACTCAGAGAGAGAGAGTAAATGATAGGAGTAATCTTTTCAAGATTTTATACAAATAGCATTCTACTGTACAAATTTTCTGTGACTTGATTATTTTTAATTCCATTTTGGGATTCAATCTCATATTCCATTATCAAAATTATCACAGTTTATTTTTTCTTTCACCTGTTGATTTTTATTATTTTTTTCATTTCTTGACATTACACATAATACCATAATGAACATTTTTATAGCTGTCGCCTGTGTAAGTATGTATGCTGTGCTCTAGGATATGTTCTTAGAGACCTAGAGGGTCATGAGGTTTTACACAGCTTCAGCTCTACTGTATATTGCCAAATTATGCTACAAATGCTTGTACAGATTTCCTCTCTCACTAGCAGTATCTGAAAGTTCCTGTAGCTGCAGATATTCTCCAATATCAGGTTCTGTTAGGTTTTTTTAAAAAATTGTTCATTTCATGTGTATGAAATTATATCTAAGGTTCTAATTTGCATATTCCTACTTTGTACTGTGGTGGAGCATAGTTTATATTATGGTTTATTTGGATTTCTCTTATGTGAGTTGCCTTATATATTCTATTAGCTATTTATCTTATGATTATTGATGTATAGGAATTTCATCTGTATTCTGAACACTATAAGTTTCAAATACTTTCTCTTAGTCTGTGACTTATAAACATTTATAATGTTTTATTATACAGAAATTAAAAATTTTAATAAAGTACAGTAGTTTTTGTTGTTGTTGTTGTTATTGAGGAGGGCGTCTTGCTGTGTTTCCCAGGCTGGTCTTGAACTCCTGGCCTCTGGCAGTCCTTGTGTTTTGGCTTCTCAAAGCGCTGGAATTACAGGCATGAGCCACTCTTCCAGCCAAGAGCAAAAAAAAAAAAAAACACACACACACATATATATATATTTTGTCCCCAAAGCAGAGCTATATAAGAAAAGATACACATACATACATATATTTTAGAAAGATGTATATACATATATATGTGTGTGTGTGTGTGTGTGTGTGTGTGTCTGTCTTTTCTTATATAGCCCTGCTTTTGCATCTTTAGGAAATTCTTCCCTACCATGGAAGTCGTAGATATTTACTTATAAAAATTTTAAAGTTTTGCTTTTCACTTATTGTTAATTTACTTAGAGTTTATTTTTGGTTATGGCATGAGATAAGGACCTACTGTTTTCTCCTATGGATATCTAATTATACCGGTGTCACTTATTGAATGATTCTTCCTTTTCTATTAGCAGTTGCTACATCGCATCTATCATGTGTTAAATATCTGCATGTGCTTGGGTCTGTTTCTAAGGCATTTGTTTTATTGATCTGTCTGGGCTTGCATCAATTTTGATGTCTGGTAGGGTGAGCTCCCCTATCATTGTTGGTATTCTTCAGGAGCGTCCTAGCCATTCTTGGCCTTATATAAATTTTACATGGAATTTAATTTTAAATATATATATAATACATATGGACATTAATTTTTAAAATCCTGTTGGACTTTTAATTGAAATTGCATTGCATTTATGAATTAATTTAAATATACCTAATTAATTTTAAAACAAAAATGTTTGAGTGCTTAAAAGAATAAATTACTAGGTTTTTACAAAAATTATTTGTCAAGAACAGCCAATTCCCCAAGGGTTCTGAATACTCAAGGTTTTATTAAGTGAATTTGAAAAGCATTTCACCATTTAAAATGTTCATTCATATATTGGGGTGATTCAGAAAATTAAGTGTTTAAGCATCTTTCATTTTTCATTATGCTTGCTAATTTCTTCATCAAGTATTTATCGATTGCTTGTTTTGTGTAGGATCTTCTGCTATAGAATATAACCGTGGTTCGAAAATCCCAACAGCCATTGGTAGAGCAAATGTTCTTATTTTTGTGGTGCATTATATATGACATAATTCACACTTCTTAGGTGTACCTCAGTTGATGTTGGAGGAAAATATTCCCCATGTTTGCTGTGTGTCATGTGTCAGCCCACCCTTTTCAAATTTGCCTCAAAAAGTCCACCTAGTGTTCAGAAATAATGGAATGTTGACTCTTTTTCATCTAATCAGGCTGGACTAATTATTTGCTAAAATTCATTTTTGTCTCTAGAGACTTGCAGCCAATACAGGAAGCAAACAGCGTAGTCGCCTCTCTGTTATGGCTCAGTACCTCTGCAATGTTCGACACATCTTTACAATTCCAGGACGAGCTTTTGTCCCCAAACCAGAGGTAAGTTTCGGCTTATTTGTTGTAGTATATCAGAATTAGGACGTTTGTTCCCCTGAGGATGTGTCATAGGAAATAACCTCTAGGATCTAACCTTTGTTTATGTGCAAACTGACACTGTACTTCTCCTGAATAAGAACCACAAAAATCATAATATGAATAGCTAGTTCTTACTATAATTGTTCTCCTTAGATAGGGTGACTAAATGTTTAGGTTCATGCATGTTACCCTGGTGGCAGTATCATTCATCATCTATGTCTTCATGATGTTACTCTTAAAGTATCCCTGTATGGAAGATAAGTTACACGGTCACCCAATATTTAAGAAAAGAAATAAAATACTTTAGTGATTTCTGTTAGAGACCTCTAACTAAAGCTACATCAAACATTATTTACTTAACACTTTTTTGGGAGACCTTATTATGGTAGTGTTATTTGTGGTAAATCATCTGTGGAAAAAACAGTTGGATATTAAACTAGACTTTGACTATTATATGCTAGTTATGTGAGTAAGTGCTAGTTACAGAAACAGTTTCTCTGCCAAAAATTAAAATTAAAAAAACTGGTGTCTATTTTAGCAAAACCACTGCTTGGTGAGTTACTACAAGATGTGTACTATTAAAAACTCGTCTTTTTCTTCAGTGAATGTACATTGAGCATTTACTGCTTGAAAATGGGTTGGGTAGCAAGGGGAGTCAACAGGGATATGAACCTAATCTGATACAGAGTCTGCCTTCAGGGAGTTCACAGCCTCATGAGGAATAGAAATTTCTCACTGGTCCCTAAAACTCTCAAATATAAGGTCTTGCAGAGTTTCCCTTGCATCATGTATCCTTCATAAATAACAAGAGATAGCATGGAAAACAATGCATTATGTGACTATAGATTTAGATTTAGATTCTAGATTTAGAATGGAGACCCTAACCAAAAGTGTTAGATCTACTTGTCTGTCTTGAAGACGCCTAAGCGATCTCCATGCTCTTTGCTGCCACCTTCATACTTCTTTGCCATTTGGCCAGTTAGCTGAGCGTTCAGGTGACTAGGAAGTCAGGCCATCTTCCGCTTATGTAACAGACATAATTGTCAGCTTTTTCAAAATCGAGCTCAGGGAGCTTGCTCTCGGTGCCACCTCCCTTCAGCATCTCAGACTTCAGAGACATTGCGAATGACTTCTCCCAGAATAATTAGATCCAAGACAGAATTTGATGACTGGAGATATCTTATAGGTTATCTTTAAATTTAAAACATTTGTGCTTTCAGGGACTTTCTCTCCTAGTACAGGTGGCCATTATAATGAAAAAAACAAAAAACAAAAAATAAAAAACCAGTGACCATGTAGCTTGCTTTCTTCTTGTCATGCACATGTGTGTGCATAGAACATTTTAAATAGCATAAGACTCATTATATCAGAAACCAAGATTGTTACTCATAGGCCTCTACAGTTATGGTTATGACCATTATCCAGAATCTCCAGGCTATTTAAGTTTTACTAACGGGTTCTTAGGATAGATATTAGAATATTTTTAGTGGAAGCTTTCTAACTCTGTTTTAGTTACCTCGTTGAGATTATTTGATGGTGTTTCGAAGTTATTATCCACTTTATCTTTGATTTAGGGGTAAGGTACATATGTAGTTTATCAATTAAAATTTACCTTCTCTGGGATTAAGGCCACAAGAAAATATTTATTATTTGGAAAAAAGCTAGCTATGTCTTTGATTCCTTTTTTTATTGAGGGGTGTTTACATTTTGGCAAATTAAACATTTTCATAGCAATTTACTTCACATTTTTTATTATGTTGTAACTATTACATACAGGGGATTTATTTGTAATCCAGAAAAGCACTTATCAAGGACTTATAGGTGTGTACCACCGCACCGGCTAGTTTTTGTATTTTTTCGTAGAGACAGGATTTCGCCATATTGGCCAGGCTGGTCTTGAACTCATGGCCTCAAGTGACCTACCCACTTCGGCCTCCCAAAGTGCCAGGATTACAGGCTAAATTTTAGTTGTAAAAGAATTCTCTGCTGCTCTGAAGTAGTTTTACCATATTAAGGCAAAGCAGAAATGTTCTGAAGAAAGCCAGAAAATATTTTGCTGATAGTTACATTGAGCAAATGTTTTAAAAATTCATTTTCTTGGGCCAGGCGCGGTGGCTCATGCCTGTAATCCCAGCACTTTGGGAGGCCGAGGCGGGTGGATCACGAGGTCAGGAGATCGAGACCATCCTGGCTAACATGGTGAAACCCCGTCTCTACTAAAAATACAAAAAATTAGCCGGGCATGGTGGCGGGCACCTGTAGTCCCAGCTGCTCAGGAGGGTGAGGCAGGAGAATGTCATGAACCCGGGAGGCAGAGCTTGCAGTGAGCCGAGATCGCGCCACTGCACTCCAGCCTGGGTGACAGAGTGAGACTCCATCTCAAAAAAAAAAAAAAAATTCATTTTCTCAAATAAGAAAGAGGAAGAGTTTTTACAGAGATGATAAACTAATTCAAGGCTAGTACTCTAACTAAACCTTCTGCATGCAAGAAGAGAAAGTCCTGGATGCACATAATTGCAACACAAGGTAAGATAAGCTAAGTGCTAAAAACAGAGATTGGGCAGATTCCTGGGTGGTTCAGAGAGGGAGATGAATGCTCAGAAGAAATTTACTAACATTCATTACTTATTCTCAATCAAAACTCCAAGAATCAGATATAGAGAATTTCTTTTGTGATACAGTGAGGGGCTTACTTACAACCACTTTTGGGATTTTTTCCTGTGAGAATCTGCTATCCCTTCTGTTTCTCCATCTTTTAACTAACTCAATCAAGCTTTAATGGCAGAACTTTCACTACCATTGAACTATTACAGTCCTGTTCTGACTAGTTGAACTGAATTACTACTGAACTTTACTCTTATTAAGCTCTGTAGTGTAGTTCCCAAAATTTGAACCCAAAATACTTTGTCTGCAAAACAGACAACCTCTGAGGTTCTTAAAATTAGACTAATTAATTGGTCTACTTTAGTGTCTCTTAAACTATTAGAGTCTGTAGGATGTAGCTTTTAAGTTAGAATTTTTTTAATTTTGTGTTTTCATTTCACTGTTAATGAAATTATTTACATTTACAAGACAATGTCTTTTGCAATGCAAATTCAGAACTAAAATTGTTTTCATGACAGAATACAACCTGTTTCTTAAGTTTCTCAAGCTAGCTTTTCTCTATTAGCTTCTGTAGATCCCTGAGAATCCACATATTTCTGGGGTTCCGCGCTTAATCTTTTTTTCAGCTACTCTGCACATTTCTCAAGTTTGGGAAATACTGAGCTATTAGCTAGATCCTCAAAATTCTGTCTTTTTTTTAATGAATTATGGTGATAGGCTTCATAATCTAACATAGTTCGTAAGGAGTGGACAGGCTTTTTAGTTCTCAACACTTTTTTTTTTTTTTTTTTTTTGAGACAGAGTCTCACTCTGTCACCCAGGGTGGAGTGCAATGGCACAATCTCGGCTCACTGCAACCTCCACCTTCTGGGTTCAAATGATTCTCCTGCCTCAGCCTTCCGAGTAGCTGGGATTACAGGCACCTGCCATCATGCCCGGCTAATTTTTGTATTTTTAGTAGAGACGAGGTTTCACCATGTTGGCCAAGCTGGTCTCGAACTCCTGACCTCAGGTGATCCATCCGCCTCGGCCTCCCAAAGTGCTGGGATTACAGGCGTCAGCCACCACGCCCAGCCAGTTCTCAACACTATTCTCTACACTGACTTAGTAGAAAAATCATTTAGTTATATTATGAGAGTTGTAACGGGTTCTTTTTTATTGACACTGGTAGAGGCAGTAGACTTCCAAGTAAGCTAGACCTACTGGAATTCCAGTACTGCTAGTTTTGAGAACTTGGTCAGGTTAATAGGCTGAGTTTACTACATCCAGATTTGGCCAATAATACCGCCCTTGAAAGACATTTGTGAGGAATAGAAATAATCAATGCAGAGTGCCTAATATGAGTATCTGGCAGTGAATGCTGCCAGTCAAAGTAGTTGTTATTGTTATGATATAAACAAATATTTATGGACTAAGTTGTAGTATTCTGATATAAAAGTAAGGATTATAATTTTTAAGCTATATATAGAATTTATATTTAATTTTACCTATTTGGAAGTGTGGTATATAGAACAAGTTACCCTCAAACGTGGTACAAATTTAAAGCATAAATAGTGTCCATTAAATTGTAGATGAATTAATGATATATCCATGACATATAAAGAAAAGATTGGGACTTGAGGCACCCACTCTTGATCTTTGAAGAGCATTTTAGAGGCTTCCAACCCTGCTTGTTCACAGCTGTTGAGGCCTTGACCTCTGTGGGAGATAGTCTTGAGTTTGGTGGGTGGATGGGTCCACAGAAGAGACAACTGTTTTTCATGCTTTTGTGTTTTTTGAAATCTGACATCGAGGATGTTATTTCTGCTGTATATATTTACCTTGTATTCAAGAATCATTTTGATATAAGGTCAGAGCACTAGTATTTTCCTGCTTAACTAAGATTCTTCTGTCTTTGGTTTGTATTGTCCTCCTAGAATCAGATTGAGATGGGATTTTCATAAAGGCGATGTATTGACAAGGGCCCTCAGGAGAAGGGGCATGAGGTAGCGGGAAAGGGCAGGGGAAGAGCTAAGTAAGCATATTGTTCCTCCTGGAGGAGCTTCAGCCTAGAACCACGGCAGGAGGAGAAGCTGTGTAGCACAAATTGCCCCACGCGTCTGTGTTCCCTTGAGGCAAGGCACAGGCTTATTGGAACCTGTGCCAGCCAGTCTTTGCAGGGAGCAGTGGGGCAGTCACTTCCCAGTAGATGCAGCTCCATCTCTGGGAGCCATTAGCACCCATCAGTGCCAGCAGCTGGGGGATGGCTGCCCTGGCCCAGTGGAAGGAGCTTGGCCAAGACACAGCATCCTGTCTAGCTTCCTACCAGTAGACAAAGCTGTAAGATTACTTACATGGCCACCTCTCTGCCGCGGTTGCTTGGAAGTTCTAAACTAAGTTTCATGTTTAATTGCTTTAGCATGCTTCAACCAGGAACATTTAATAGCATTTTTTCTCTCTTCTTTTGGTTTGTAACTTTAGTCTTTCATCTTTATCAGTTGTTTTTATACTTATTATACCTGCAATTTTATAAGTTGCCTCAAATTCTTTTTTAAAGCCCTTGAGTCCAAAATAAAAATAAATATAAACCAAAAGCCATTTTTATAATTAAAGTAGTACCAGAGTCATCCTCCTTAAAAATCAGGTAAAATACGTGTTGAATAGCGATAAGAGTATTTGCTATTACAATTTTAATTCAGTACTAGGCATGCTTCCATAAACTGCTCAAGAATAAATGGTAAGTATTCTAAATCCAAGGAGGGAAAAAACAAAATTGCATTTTTGCAGACAATACTTTTATGTATGTGTAAAATGCAATGAAATTAATACAAAAGTAACTGGAGATAATGATAATAATGTGATAGTGTTCTGCAGAATTATAGGCTAGGCTAAAAATCCTCAAAAGTCAAGTAAGTTAGTATTTGCTAAAGTCATGTAGCTGACAATATAGTGGTGAAAGACATATGAGAAAACATTGTCCACGTTCAAAACTGAACTTCTGTCTAACTACCCTAGGCCTGCCCTCCCCGTACCTCTTATTCACTATGCTGACTAATGACATCATCCTCCCAGGTCATCCAAGCCTAAACCTTGGAGGTCATCTTAAGCACCACCTCCCCAGACCTTTACAACTGCTGACCCTCAGAACTAGTCAGTCGTTAACCAGCTTCTGACATTACCTAAATTTCTCCCAAACCCATCCCAATTTTGTACCCAATTCTTCTGACTTAATTTAAGTCTATCATTTTTGTCAGAATTACTAGATGAATTCTTCAGTCATATGTATAGATATACACATGCTCCATAGGTTAAAAAAAATAAGTAAGATATTTTTGGTCTTTTGGGTTTTGTTTTGGTAACTTTTTATCAAACAAAAATGAATAAGTATATTTGATAAATTAGACTATGATTTTTCAAACTCAGAACTGTTGACATTTGGGGCCAGATAATTCTTTGTTGCCAGAGTCTGTCGTGTGCAATGTAAGACACATAAAGGCATCCCTGGCCTCCTCCTACTAGATTCCAGTAGCACTACCTCAGTTGAGATAACCAAAAAAGTATCCCAGCATTGCCAAATGTTCCCTGCAGGCTAAACTCACCCCACTGGAAAGCCACTGGATTAGACTAAGAACCATTGAGTAGCACTAGTCATATGCTTTCTGTGCACCAACTGCTTTCTATGTATCATCTCATTTAATCCCCACAAGAACTCTGTGGGTAGATGCCATTCTTATCCTCATTTCATATGAGCAAACCAAGACCTTAGTTAAGTAATGCATACTGTGTAACCATGCACCCACACCAGGACTTGCACCCAGGTGGTTTGACTCCAGAACCTGGTTCCTTCAGGTTGGAACCATCTCCCCACTTACTAGTTGTGTGACCTTGGGCAAGTTAGGGAACTTATGTCACCTCTGTCTCCCTCAGTGTCCTGTAAGATTCTAAGAATAGTGCCTACCTGGTAGAGTTGTTAGGTTTAAGCCAGTAGGCAAAGGATTTAGACCAGGACTGGCATGTGTTAGGAAGCACTTGCCATGACATGTCACTGAGAATGCAGAGGTAAAAGTGACACCACACCTCCCAGTCTAGTTGGAGATGCAATCATGTAAACTCATAATTTCATGACTTCTTAAATAGAGCGTTTTTACACAGTACACATTACTTAAGTCTTGGTGTGCTCATGTGAGCTATTGTGAGGATTAAATGAGAGCATTTATTAAATTCATAGTTCGTTAAATAGAGCATTTTCTGCGAGCACAGATGTGGGCTTGAACTTCTAGGCTGTCAGGATTGAGTTTACAGGAGAGATCCGTGTGAATCCTGAAGGGTGAGCAGGAGCTTTGGTAGTGAGGGAGTGAGGCTGGGAGGAGTGCAGGTGGAGGAATGAATGCAGCGGGATAGGAATTCCTGTAGGAATAGAGAGACTCCACATCATTTATTGCAGGATTGCCACTTCCAAACAATACATTGGGCCATTATTTCATATAAAATGGCTGGTTTTCTGAGAGTTTGAAACATTCCTGTTTCTACTTAGGAAGAAAATACTCCAGAGCTAAATAAAAATTATTTTTGAAGTATATATAGAATGATATAGCAGATATAAAGAGAACTTTTACTGTAGGACTAAAGGCTACATAGACTATAAACCCAGCCACATTCAGCAAAGTGAGAGAACTATTAACGGGGTCAAAGCAGTTCTAGCACATTAATTTGCATGAAATCATTCTTTGTGTCAGAATTCTTTTTAATGTGACACTTGTGTATAAAATAACATTTTGACCACTCAAAAGGAATACATACTTTAAACAATCATTTAACCTGCAAAATGATCCCCTTCCTAATTCCCGTATGTGATAATACCTTTTCGTTTTAGCTATTCCATTAATAGCTAATGACATTGTTGCAGAAGAGACTGTCTACCTAGTAAAATAGGTATAAGATATGTTAGTCTATTTCTGTATGCACAAATGAAAGTCATTTACTTACATAAAAGATATTCTTCCCATTTCCTGAGTTATTAATGTACAAAGAAATAGTCTTTTTTCCCCTTTACCATTGAATCATTGACAATGACTAAGCTTCAATTAACAAACAAATTGTTAGAAACAATAGTGGGCAATGTTTCCTACATTTTTATTTACTTGCTAAAATATTTGAATCACATACCATAATTTATATTTTAAAAGCATTCTTTAAAATATATTTTGACATTCATTAATTGAAACAGCTTATTTGTAAGAATGTTTTTGTTAACATGAATGAAATTTGAGAGAAGAAGTGACAACTTAAAGGTAACTTTTATCATCCAAATATGAATAAATGAGAGAGTAAGTGGGATGATAGTAAATCCAGAATGTTATAGGATAAATGAACTTAATCTGTGGAGAATCCTCTTGCTAGAAGCAGAAGAAGGGAGTTCTTAAACATTTTAAAACAAACTTTTGTTCTTATCACTTAGCTTGTACTTAATGCTTTAAGAGTCCTAGAGATTTTAGTTTGGTTTGGCTTTGCTTTACTGTGGTAGCATTTACCAGTTTCTTCAGTTCTGCCTAATCTTAGTTTGCATATAATATTGTCAGCTCTTACAAATATATGTAGATAGTTTTCTAAAATGAAAAAGAAATGGGCTGGTCACAGGAGGTGGGGACTTGGGATGGATGGTTTTAGCAGCATCTGAATGGAGTAGGCAGCTCTTGTATTCCTAATGTACTTTCACACACTGTAGCTTTAAAACAGAAGCAAGTTGCTGTGTTGTTGCCAACCAGATAGCAAAGTGGATAATATTCTTGGTTAACACCAGGGCAAGGTACTTTTTATACTTGGCATTTTAGTTCTTTTATAAAATCCAGTTTGAAAGGTGTATCAGCAAATTATCTTAAAAAAGAAAAAGAGCTATCAATTAATTGCCTTATGAATGTAATCAGAACCTCTTTCAGTTATAAATCTTTAAGTAAAACATGGAAACAATAATGGAAATAATAAAGAACTCTTCAGACAGATGTAATTGTATATGATAGTTTTATTGGCATTTTAAACTACCTTGTAGTTGTTAAAGTATTTTACATTCTACTTTCTTTGTAGGGAAAGTTAAGCATAATTCTGATTTTTTTTTTAATCTAAAAGTCCCATTTGGCACCCAAAAGTTCCATTTCATATGCATTACTCAGTTATTTACACATAATCCTTCAGATTGTGTGTGGAATTGTTCTCGAGCTGTGTGTTAGAGATAGGCTGCTGCGTGGGTGGGTCGAGCCTAGCTTCTGGATTCCTTTTTATACAGGAGGTGCAGAAAATCATGCCAGAGATAAACAACAGCATTGCGGAAATGAATCCGATATAGATAGCTCCTCCAGGTTCATGTTTGTTGCTTTCTGGAACTGTCAGATCCAGAAAGTTTGCTATGATCTCCTTTGTGTACCATACTGTCGGGATTAAACTAGAGATTCCTGCAGACATGAAACAGACTCCTCCAGCAAAGGAAGCATGGCTCTTGGTTTCTCTGTCCCCTCCTAAGCGAGTACATTTCATTCCTACCGTGGAAGTGCAGATCCCCAAAGCAGACAGAACACACGCCAGGACCATGGTGGCTCTCGCAGCCTGCACGTGGATGGGGGGGGACAGAATGGAGTGTTTCAGGGCACAGCTGAACATCCCGGTGCTGTACCATGTGCAGTCCATCCAGAGCCCGTGCAGCTGGACAATGGCTGTTATGATGTTGGAGTCCACATCCACATTCACCTTCCAGTTGGGTAGCAGAGTGGCTGTGAGCACTCCAGAGACCCCAGATAAGGCCAGGATGAAAGCAAGGAGCTGGAGTCCTGCTGAGGCCATGATGTTACTGTTAAGTCTGTCCTCTTAGAAAATCCTGATGCTTAACAATGATGGCTGTCAGAATTCTATCTATTTCTGTGCAGTAGAGAACCAAATAACAAAGCCTAAGGAAAGAAGGCAAAACCGGGATTGAGGGAAAGAAAGTAAGTAAACAAAAGGCTTCCCTTTAGAGTAGGAGCCAAGAACACACCTGAGTACCCCCCTTCTCCAGCCCCCAAGCAGATGAGGATGCTGTAGGCCGGAGGAGAAAAGCTCCCACCAGGCCTTGAAGACTGGTCTGAGTGATATGCATGGGTGGTGTTGATACAGGGCATAAAGAAAGCAGTTGCCCGCTTAATTCTTTTTAAAACTCAACATATGCTGAAACTGTAGCGTGGACATGTACCTTGTTAGGAGATTTAGACATTTGAAATTCCAGCTATAGTATCTGATAAAGAATTTTAATAGCATTATAGGTTTTTCAAATGATTTTATTTTTTATTTTTTTTTTTTTTTTGAGACGGAGTCTCACTCTGTCACCCAGGCTGGAGTGCAGTGGCGCGATCTCAGCTCACTGCAAGCTCCGCCTCCCAGGTTCACGCCATTCTCCTGCCTCAGCCTCCCGAGTAGCTGGGACTACAGGCACCCGACACCATGCCCGGCTAATTTTCTTTTTTTTCTATTTTTAGTAGAGACGGGGTTTCACCATGTTAGCCAGGATGGTCTTGATCTGACCTCGTGATCCTCCCGCCTCGGCCTCCCGAAGTGCTGGGATTACAGGCGTGAGCCACCGTGCCCGGCCCAAATGATTTTATTTTTAATGAAAATACTCAGTAGGTAATAAGGAAGAAAATAAATTAAGGCCACCTTTTAAAGATGGTTTATAAATACATTTTAGAAAAGTATTTAAGAAGTGGCTTTCATAAACAGATCTTTATGACACACCCACAGTGCTAGGCACATAGCCCAAGTGAACCATTTGAGGAGGAAGGACAGCAGTGGAAAGAAATCTGAGTCACTGGCATGGTTATCCCTAAGTTCTAGTTAATACCTGTTTGCAAAATCCTGACTGAGGTTAGTACTTGTTTTACTTCAGGTGCCTGGTACTCAAAACAATTAAGCCACTGTTGTTTGTATATAAGAACGTGAGGTCCTTTCTAACTGGGACCAGAATCATTTCCTGGCCCAAATGAAGCCGGCTATTCTGAACAGTTCAGAAGTAGTGATGGCAGATCTCAAAAATACATACCAGAAATAACCACATCATTAGTTGTATGTGAAAGGATACCAGAAATAAATTAACCCTTTATTTTCTTTGTTTGTTTTTAAGAGGAAGGAAAAGACTACACCTACTTTGTGGCTTGGCTGTGTTTTAAGAAACGAAAAGGTTTTCAATTCCATCTTTCTATGCCTGTTCCCCCATCTAGCCCATCTGGCACTGCTTACTGCATTATTTGAGAAAAATATAATGGTTTCTGAAATACTGCAGTACTGACTTTCTTTGTCATTCTGAATTAATTTTGAATGGTATGCTAAAGTGGCTCTATCGTGATTCATATGTATTTTACAAAAGGTGATACAGGCTCTTGAGTCAAAAACACCTGGGCCAGTTCTTCACTTTATACCTCTCTGTGCCTCAGTATCCTCTTCTGGAAAATGGGGAGGATTGGAATACTTCTTTCATAGGGTTAAATACGTTAATACATTTTAAGGGCTTAGAACAATATTTAAGCCACAGAAAGTCCTCAGTAATTTAAAATTGACATTAGTATTTTTATTTCTTGTGTATTGTGACAATTGATGTTTAAAATTATTTGGATTTTTTCCTTCCTTGGGCTGATTTATTTTCATAGAATCTTGGAGCTGAAAGAAACCTCAGACAGACAATCTCAAGCATCCTTGTTTTTTCAGATCAGGATGTTCAGATAGGATACCACCCCATGCCATACAGTCTTCAGCAGCCAACCTGCAGCGTCCAGATCTCTCTCCACCCCTCCTACCTCACGGGGTCATCCCGCATCCTTTCCCCTTTTACCACAACACTTCCTGCTGAAATTCTTTCTCCCCCTGTGTGTTTCCCATGGGAACCAGGGAAAACACTACATCTGGAGGCAAAAAGCACCATTAACTGTCTACTTCACCCACTCCCCTCCCCACCAGGGGAAAAAAGGACTGTAGAGGATGTTAATAGGGCACATGGCTCAGCTTCTGATGACTCAGCAAGGAGATTGACGCCTGGCTTTGGTTAAATATTTGAAATAGTATTACTCCATTGCCTATATTTAAAGTACAAACTTTGCATAGCTACACACATTGATTCTCTAAGACGTTAGATCCTAGACTATCTGGATTGTGCTGTTCTGTTTTTGTTCATAATCTGAAGATGTAAATCTTACCATTTTAGAAAAGGATTTCCCTAGGATTTTAAGTTCTTAAGAGTCAGACTTATCTGTAAACATCAGTGTGCCTAGGACTCGCCTGCTATCATACAGTTTGTTTCTTTTCTGTTTTCCAACCTTAGACCAAAATAGAACAAAAGTTAAAGTTTCTAGAAAAAAAAATCAAGCACATGTTTACAGTTTTATAATAGCTGTTTTCAAGTTTAGGTTTTAGCATTTCGGACTCCAGCCAGCTTGCTAAATTACTGCCTCTGGACCATTTTCAGCTTAGGGATTCTTCAAGTGTGGGGTTGCTGGAACATTTTCTAACAGCATCTGCTTGCTCACTTTTCTTTCTCTCTTTCTTTCTACTTTGACTGAATAACCTTTGTTGTCAATCTATGTGCAGCTTACCAATTATAATCCTTTTCTTCCCATTAACTGATACATTTTATAACTTTCAGTATATTTCAGACATGAAGACAGTTTGTTCATCATGATTAACAAGTACTGGCAGTGATCAATTACAGACAGCCAAAATCAGTGTAAACAATATGACATTGCATTTAATTAGCATAGTGCTTGCTTACTGTTGAATATTGGATTCAAATGCTTTTTTTTCTGCATAGAGAACTTATGTAGAAAGAATTTGTTCTCCAAATGAAGGTCACTTTCTGCTCATACAAATATATTGGTATTTTAGCTGCATTGCACTTTACCCTCCAGCCACAAGCATAATACCATGTGTGGCCTGTTCTTTCAAAATTTCTGTCTCGTAGAGAATAAAGACACACTTTGTTCCAGCGGCTGTGGTGGTGGTAGAGAAATACTGCGAAGGCAAGCAGAATCAGAGGGTAGGGGTCGCATGTAAACACTTACATGGTCTACAGTGAAAACTCTCTCATGGTCGCAAAACACAGTGCACACGGAACAGAACCCAAGCACCTTCAGTTTGTGAACTATTCCCCAACAGAAAGTCTGTTGTAGATTTCACTAAAATGTAAAGTCAGCTTTCCAGACAAGATTTATTTATATCAAAAATAATATTTAAAAGCAGATTTACTACTTATAATTCAAACTAAATCATACCGAAAGACCTATTCTTAGATCTCTAAGCATTAAGACACGTTTTATTTACCATACCTTTTGTCAGTAGCCTTCACTGTCTTAACTCCTTCAGTCAGTTGTCTTCAAATTAACCTCAGTTAGTTATGGTGAAGAAAAACTATATACGTGAGGCTTATTTCAGAAATTCTGGATATGTTTATAAAGCTCCAATAAGTTAACTTGAAAAAAGCAAATAAAGGACAACGTAGAAATCTGAGAGGTAAAAACTGCTGATGGTGTTAGAAGATAAATACCAGGTTCTCCATCTCATTTTTTGAGACGTGGGAGAATTAAGAAAGGAGAGGCGGGGAAGGGAGGGAATTGTTGTTACAACAGGATTTGTTGAAACCTGAAAGCTAAAAATGCTTTTGTGTCACTGTGTACAGAGGAGGAATTATTTGGGTGCTCACAAGAAGGCCTTCTTTTCTTTTAATATGATGTTTTAGTCACATAGTTATAATTTATTTTTGAAATTTTCTCTATGTTGAAAGATATAATGTATTATTTTATGTCCTCAGTTCAAGAATGTGGTCTGAAATATTTTTAACTATGTCGTGCTTTGCAAATGAGAGTTGAGACTCCCTCTTTTCCCTGGTATTCTTGACTTATCTGGAACCTGAATTCATAAAATTGTTAACTTTCAAAATAATCATTCAGAAGAAAATTTTTTAACATATGTATTTTTTTCAATAAAAGAAAAAAGAAAACCCAGCAACAACTTTTGACTAGAATCTGATCACTAAACCTACAGGTATTTTTTTGTGTGTGGTGCCCTGAGTTTTCTTGTTATTGCTTCCACTTAGATTTGTGGAGTATAACTATAGAGATTCAGGAAATGTTATGAATAAATTACCCAAAATGACGTGATGAGACACATCAGATAAGACTGTGATCAGATACTGAGGTTGTAGCCCATGAATAATGGTACAGATGGATTTCACTGCCATCCTTTTGGGTTCTCATTTTTTTCTTCCTCAATAAGTTTTATTCTACAAGCTATAAATTCATAGCCATTATACAGAAAGAAGATAATTTTATTATTGGATTTTTAAATTTAACAACTGTTAATAACCATGTTAGACTTTAATCGTCTCTTTAAAAGTAGTAAATAAACAAACACATGTTTCAGTTATCTGGATTTTTTGGTTTTGTTTGTTTTAATCCTAAGTTTCGCATTTAGCCAGATACTCTTTCCTCTTTTCTAAATTTAACATCTGTGGGTTTGCTTTTCAGCCATAGTATTGATTACATGTTAAGTCTTACCTCTCTAAGTCATTGTAAGCTTTATGTGTACTGGCTTTGTTCTTTTATTTTATTTCATGGGAAATATAAACAATTCAATGCATAAATAAATACTGGAAGAAGTTGAGTTGAATTGCAGACCTTAATAGTCACAGCAGTGTCATTAGTGCTGCATCAGAAGACACCTCACCACAGCCCTCCAGCATCCTGGCTTGTTTTGCTGGTCGCCGTGGTTGTTAGTGCAGACATAAGCTTTGTGAGGCTGACTGATGGCAGGTGGAGTGACCCGGCTGCTCCCCACTCTAACCTCTAGCATAAGGAAGCTCGCTGAAGGATAAATGGGTTAAACATGCTTTAATGTACATTTCTATTCTCAAAACATTTTGATTATTTTTTTGCCTTGATGAAAACAATAATCCTATGAAATATTAATTGCCTGCTTTAGAAGGAAAACTTCTGAAATGGAAGCAACTTTCATTAGCTGTAGACCTTTAATGAAGGCAGAATTTCTTATATAAAAAAAGGAGCTAGGAAAGTAGAAGTGTAAATAGAAATATAGTTAATCAACATTACTATCTACTTCTGATGTGGACATTAAAGGGATATTAATCTTTTAAGTCCAGAGACTCTCCTAGGTAAGTCTTACGACCCGTCAGCTTAAATCTCTTGCCCGGCCCTCTCCCCTGAACTCCCAAGTTGTGTTTCTGTCTGCTGACTTGGCGTCACTGATGGATAGCTCAGACCTGTCATAGAACAAAACTGAATTCCTGACCATTCCCAAACTGTTCTCTCCACGGTTTTCCCAGGTTCATTAGTGGCAAATCCTTCCTTCCATTTGGCCGCCTGAGATCTTAAAAGTAATTCCTGATTCCATACCCAACATCCCTTGAGTCAACAAGTTGTTTTGTTTCTGACTTCAGACTAGAACAAGAACCTTCCACCTCTGAGCCCCTCTTCTGCTTCCACTGTAGCGCAAGACCTCTGAGATAGAAGTTCAGCCCCACAGGGCAAGCACTTCTCTCTGTTTTGTTCATCACTGATTCTCCTGTGCCGGGATCAGTGCCTGGCACATAGTAGGGATACAGTAAATATTTGCTCAATGAACGAATTCAGAAACTGACTTTAAGTATATAATGTTCAACTATAAATTGCACTTGAATGATTAAAAATATAATTTTATTTCTAAGCAGGACTAGAATTTTAAGTAATTTTGGAACTCTAGTTTGTCATCTTGCTAATAACATTATCTACCATTTATAACCTGCTTTCCATATGCCAGGTACTGTTTAAGGTGCTATAATACTTAATTCTCAAGACAAACCTACCAGATAAGAAGATTTTATAGACAAGAAAACTGGCCGGGCATGGTGGCTCACACCTGTAATCCCAACACTTTGGGAGGCTGAGGCAGGCGGATCACCTGAGGTCAGGAATTCAAGAGCAGCCTGGCCAACATGGTGAAACCTTGTCTCTACTAAAAATACAAAAATTAGCCAGGCGTGGTGGCACACGCCATTAGCCCCAGCTACTCGGGAGGCTGAGGCAAGAGAATCGCTTGAACCCAGCAGACGGAAGTTGCATTGAGCCAAGATCATGTCATAGGACTCCAGCCTGGGTGACAGAGTGAGACTCCATCTCAAAAAAAAAAAAAAAGAAAAGAAAACTAAGCTACAGAGAAGTAACTTTTGACTAAGGCCATAAAATGAGTAAATTGCAGGAATGGGGTTGAGTACCAAAACAGTGATTTTTGAAACCCTGACATACTACATAGCATTGCTCCACCTCTAATTAGAAAAGAGCATATTTGTAAGTCCTACCTCTCTTGGTAGTTTATAAGCTATGGAAACAAATTAACCCAGAAATCTCTGTAGCTTTACATATCAGCATTTACTTCTCAGTCCTGCAAAGTCCACTGTGGGTTGAGTGATTGCAGTCCATCTTTCTTCTTTAGAATGTTTTCATTTATCTTTAAGCAGAAATTACTTTAGCTTCCCTTAGTGTGTGGTGTTGCTTAGTGATGTTAATCTGGATGTTCAGGCAGGCTTTTATTGTCTTTCTGAAAGAATCAGTAATTTAACTGAGTATTTTGGAAATAACAATACCACACCTTTTCATAGAGCTTAACAGTTTATAAAGCATTGCACTCCATCTTCTCATCACTGGATCCCAGTAACAGACTTATGAGAGAGACCTCTACCCTAATCAAAGAAGCCTGGGGATCAGGGTTGAGGGGAAACACTTTGGTGGCCGACATTTTCTTCAAGAAAGAGTTTGAAGGCCACCACTAGAGGCAGTGTGAACCATCAGGGTGTTTTTTTGTGGTGGAATTTGTGGTTTAAGAGCACTTGGCTATGGTGTGGAGGATTTAAAGAGATCAGAATTGGAGACAGACAGACTCTGGGAGGCTGTGGTAATGGGAGAGATTAAATGGAAGTAACTAGGTGAGTAGCGATATTGCATAGGAAATGGATTCAAGATAAAGGGTGTTCATAAATTCTGGAAATATAATTAAATATATATAATGTAGTCAAAGGCATCTTCAGTCTGTAAAAAGAACCCAGAATTTCCTGTCTACATTTTGAAAACAAATTTATAGAAGGGGCTTTGGGCTTGTATTGGTTTCAGATGTTTCAGTGGACAAATTACAGAAAAATCTAACAGTAGACTAAACTATAAGGACTTATTGTTTGAAAGTCAATACTGTTCAAGGTTAGTTCTGCAATTTAAAACTCTTCTTAAGGATTCCAGCTCATTCTGTTTTTCTGTTCCTTCAAACTGAACTTTTCTTGGCTGTGTGAAAGTTGATTATACAAATTAAGTCATTCTTGTCTTACCCAACTAAATCAGAGTCAAGGGGCCAGGAGGAAAAAGCACTCAGGGCACATAGCACTGTCGCACCTGCTCCAAAATTTACACTTTCTGTAAGCCTAGCTGCTGAAATGGCCTGCTGTAACACCAAGACCAGTTTTACCTAGTAGCTGCTGGGACCACCTACTGTGACTCTAAGACTGGTTTTACCTGCTGTCGTCACTCACCAATCAGAGCTTGCCCACACCCAAAAGCTTCTCTAGTGCCAATGAGCTTTCTTTCAAAACAACACATAACATTTCTCTAATAAAACTCCCAACCTTCCCTTTGTTCTTTGGACATACTGAAGACCACCTGGTCTGTGTGTAGGCCCTAATTTACAATTCTTGCTTCCCAAATAAAACATTGAATTTGGAGATTTGTCTCTATATTTTATTTTTACTTCAACAGCTATGAGATGGCTGCCTCAGCTGACCCTTTCATCAAGAAGCACCGTATTCTACGGCCAGGTGTGGTGGCTCACGCCCATAATCCCAACACTTTGGGAGGCCAAGGCAGGTGGATCGCTTGAGGCCAAAAGTTTGAGACCAGCCTGGCCAACATGGTGAAACCCCGTCTCTATTAAAAATACAAAAATTGGCCGGGTGTGGTGCCACCCACCTGTAGTCCCAGCTACTCAGCAGGCTAAGACACGAGAATTGCTTGAACCCAGGAGGTGGAGGTTGCAGTGAGCCAAGATCATGCCACTGCACTCCAGCCTGGGCGATAGAGTGAGACTCTGTCTCGAAAAAAAAAAAAAAAGGCAGCAAAGTATTCTAGAGTTCTCTTCCCCTCTCCCACCACCACCCCAGACTTTGCTTTAATGTCTCATTTTCCAGAGCTGGCTCATTTGGTCATTCCTTTTTTTTTTTTTTTGAGACGGAGTCTCACTCTGTCGCCCAGGCTGGAGTGCAGTGGCACGATCTCGGCTCACTGTAAGCTCCGCCTCCCGGGCTCACGCCATTCTCCTGCCTCAGCCTCCCAAGTAGCTGGGACTACAGGCGGCTGCCACCACGCCCGGCTAATTTTTTGTATTTTTTAGTAGAGACGGGGTTTCACCGTGTTAGCCAGGATGGTCTCGATCTCCTGACCTCGTGATTCGCCCGCTTCGGCCTCCCAAAGTGCTGGGATTACAGGTGTGAGCCACAGCGCCCAGCCTCATTTGGTCATTCTTAATTGTGAGCGAGACTGGGGAAGTCTGTGTCTGGCTTTTCATCCCCCCTGGTGAGCTGTATCCAGCAGGGACTCAGGCTGGCTTTGGGGGTGTCACAGGGCTCTAGCTGCACTTCTAGTGAATTTAATCTCCAGGATTTGAGTTGACTGTGTGATACTATCCCAAGCAACTGGGATTGTTCCCCAAACCTGTGATTCTCATTTCTGCCCACACGAGGGCTTTGGAAAAGCCCCGAGAGGCTCAGGCCCAACCCAGTGGCTCTTATTTAATTTTCTGGGATGGAGCCCCATCCTTGTATTTTTCAAATGCTGTCCATTTCATTCTAATGAAAAGTTGGGGTTCTGAATTAAAAAAAAAATGTTGTGATGGTTAACACTGAGTGTCAACTTGATTGGATTGAAGGATACAAAGTATTGATCCTGGGTGTATCTGTGAGGGTGTTGCCAAAGGAGATTAACATTTGAGTCAGTGAGCTGGGGAAGGCAGACCCGCCCTCAATCTGGGTGGGCACCGTCTAATCAGCTGCCAGCTCGGCTAGAATATAAGTGGGCAGAAAAATGTGAAAAGAGAGACTGGCTTAGCCTCCCAGCCCACATCTTTCTCCCGTGCTGGAGGCTTCCTGCCCTCAAACATCAGACTCCAAGTTCTTCAGTTTTGGAACTTGGACTGGCTCTCCTTGCTTCTCAGCCTGCAGATGGCCTATTGTGGGACCTTGTAATCATGTGAGTTAATACTTAATAAACTCCCCTTTATATACATATTTATATATTTAATATTTACATATTTTATGTAAAAATATATATTATATACAAATATATTTAATATTTATATTTAATAAACTCATATATATATTCCATTAGTTCTGTCCCTCTAGAGAACCCTAATACAAATGTTTTTTCTTCTTTGCTTTCCATTCAATCTTGAAAAATTGACAGTTCAGAGTAAGATAAAATAGTTACCTGTTACAGCCCCACCCACACATTTAAAGTGATTTGACCTAATCCTAAAATAATGTTTTCTTCTGTCCCAGCCTTAGGAAATTAACAGTATCAGCTATGAATATACGAATGTACTGACCAAGCATCTTCAGTGTGATGTCTAGTCCGTTTGACAATTATGGTTTATTATGAATTACTATATTTGTATGCATGTTTTATTTCTCAGTCTTTTAATAATATTACTAGCAGCATTTATCAAGTGCCTTCTGAGTTTGTTTAGATTGTGAGCCTCTCTGAGGTCCTGGCTTCGCTCTGAGGGACGGGAGTTGCTCAGGACCTGCAGCGCTGGGGTCCAGACCCTGGCAGTTGCCAATGTGTTGCCACACCCATGGCTAGGCTGGGCAGCCTCGAAGCTGCCTCAGGCAACTCCTGCCATATCCACAAACCCAAGCGGGAGCACAGCCCGAGACAGGAAACACAGGGCACCTCCAGATGCTGCTGCTTCACAGACACCAAGGGCTTGGTTTGTGGAAAAGGCCTGGTTTTAGAAAGGTCTTTTCCCTCTGATCATCCAGGAACTCCAGATTAAATATAACAGAAAATCTTTATACAACAATTGTCAGTTCTTGTTCCATTTGTGCTTTCTTGAGGATTACACTTGCATCTCCCTGAAATTGTTTAATCTCTTGGGACCAAGAGACACTGACTCATCTTGTTGTTGCTATTACTAATAGGTGTAATTTACATACATACATATGTACATTTACATAATTTACACAGTGAAAAAACTCTTCATCCCCCTCACCACATTTCTTAGTCTTATTTCTCTTGTGATCTGAGTTCGCTGTCATTCTCTTGGCCTCAGTTCTTCCTACCACATCTGCTCTGCGAGGAAACACTATGTGACTGTTTAAAATCTGTTCTTTTTTTATGATCCCAAGAAGAAAGAGAAAAAAACAAAGATCTGTAGGAAGAAAAAAGGGTGAGGACAGAACTTCTGCAGAAATAAATATTGTTACAATAACACAAATTGTAAACTTTAGGATAGGTACTGACCGTGTAGTTGATCTTTACTGAACCAGTTGGTTTAAAATACTTAGAATGCTGTCAGCTTTAAGGTTTTACATTGGAAATTCTTTCCTTAAATTGGCTTTGGGACATGGATCACAGGTAGAGTGAACCAATTCCAGGAAATTTGATCTACATTCACATTTGTCAGTATTTTCTTTTTCTATGACATGCATAATTACCATATCGTAGGCATCAGTGACTTGCTGCCTCTACCTGGGATTCTCCTTACCTGGGACAGTTGTAACCTCGAGGCCTGTGATGTCCTAAAGTGGACTGTCATTAGCTTGGTGGAGTTACTTGAAGAGCAAGCAGACACTGGAGGGTGGGGAAACCAAGCGTCCGGAGGCACTCATCTCGCTCTGTTGTTTTACCCGACACTGAAGTGGCTCTCCCAAGCCCCTGTCCTCCTGTGTTCATCTTGTGGTGCCTATAGCCTGCAAGTTGCCATATGCTTCCTGTTCCCAACTACCCAGGTCTGCCCGTGATCATCCCGCTTTGAACTTTGAATCCTTCTTATATGTTGTTCTTTAAAGTCTTATGGATTATTCCCTGTGGTCTTTTTTTTTTTTTTCATTAGCCCTTCTGTTGTCTTAAGTTATGGCTGTGTCTTGGCTAATTACATAGTAACTTCCTCATTATTTTTCATCTCCACTGTCTTGTCCTCTAATGGTCTTGAACACCATGAGAGTGTTGAATGAAGACCCTTTCGTAGACAGTGGCCAGCATTGTTTCTGTGTCTGTGCGTGTGGTCGTGACTTAGCTTTTGGGCATATGACAATCATCAGGAACTGAGTTGTACATTCTTCAGTGTCCTCCGTATATCATGTTGATTACAGTTCTCAGTTGAAATATCTAATATCTAAGATTTAAGGTTTAATATCTCCTTAGCCCAGGTCCCTTGTGAGTCCCAAGTGCTGCTCTGAGCTGATAACCAGTCACGTCCTAGACACCCTGGCCTGGAAACTAGGACATCTGCCTCGGGCCTGTTATGGCCAAGGCTGCTAACACTGAGAAACAGTCTTAGCTTGTTACAGCGTGACATATAGGGTTAGAAAGGCAAATATTTAAATTCATTTTAAATCCTTTCATTTGAAATTTTAGTAGGTCATTTTGGTATACTGATAGACTGAGTTTGGAAAAGGGCTGGCAGCATTAAACTAGAATATTTTAAGTACTTCTAATGCCTTTGTACTGATTTCTGTTTTGTAATCAAACCCATTAATAGACTTAAAACTCAAGGAAGAAAAAATAATAGTTGTAATTTTAAATAAGCATTCAATTATAAGTAAAAAGCATTTTTGTATTCATTACCATAGTTACCAAGCAGCTTTCCTATAGTTCTAGAAAAAATGGGCTCCATAATTCAGAGTAATTCTGAAAGGTGCCTTTGGGGGAAAGGGAGAGGAAGGGGTGGTACAGGAGAGGTCCTCGCCGTCCCAGAAGCAGGAGACATAACTGGAAGAGCTTTGTTGACACTGAGTTTTACAGAATCTCCCACTAAATAGTAACTGCATTTCTGAGGGGAATTCTCTTTTAGGTGTGAAATAATGTAAGCCAGCTTAACAGGGTATTGGAATTGTATTCAAACTTTAGAAGTCAACGCTATAGTTTACATGGGGTACTGCTATATTTGTTCAGGGTTTTAAAACTTTATTTAAATCAAGCAAAAGTTAGACACTTCCTGTATTTGCAAATACCAACTATATCTCAAAGGAATGAAATCAGGCAAATAAAGATGAGGCCAAAATTCAAAATCTAAGGAAGCTGGAAGAGGCAGTTTCTGTACTGGAAGAGAGTGCATCTATCTCTGTATTTGTGCTTTTGGTCTTAATAGTTTTTAAGCCTTATGTAGAGTTTTGATAATATTTCATGGCTTTAGGCCTAGGCAGGGATTAGATTTTATCTCAGATTTTGCTAAGAGTATTTTTTCTGGAGACTAGCAGACTGCTAGTAAGAATCGATAGAATTGGCTCTGTGTCACTGGGAGAACTGGAGTTGAAGGGTTACAGGAGATGAGTCCTGGAGAATGGGAGGCAGGGACGAGGGTGCCAGGAAGCTCGAGATGAAAGGGGAATGGAGAGTCCAGTGAGAGAAGGCTGGCGAGGTGTAGAGAGTGGTCAGACACATGCCTGACAGTTGGGACCACTTCTCTATACAAATCAGGAGGAGGCAAGGTAGGCAGGATAGTTCAGAATTTGTGGGAAGGAACCTGACATCTGAAGTCAGTGGAGTGTGTCTTGGGCTGCTGCCTGCACTCCGCCATTCATAGATCAGTTCTTTTTCCTTCCCCAGAACTGCCCTGAGCTGAAACCACCTTTCTTCTCTCCCTGTAGCAGTACATCCACCGCACCTAAACCCTGCATCCACTCCACAGCTCCTCGCCTTCTTCAGTCCCTCTTTCCCCAATGACCACAGACCTCTCCAAGCTGGACACTGTTCCATGGTGCATTTTGTTAAGGTCTAAGGGAAGTCCTGTAGGAAGAGGTAGTTGTTACTAAACTTGAGGAAACAGATAAAACAACATATAGCACACAATTCAAAAAACTTACTAAAATTTATTGAGAGCATTTGACATCTTAGTTAAGTCACTGTTCATAACTACTGTTCCACCATAGAATCTTCACAAGAACAGCCTGCTGGACTTCACAAGGCTGATGGACGTTGGGGGTGGGCATTTGGGGTGTGGAAAGGCCGCTTGGCACATTCTCAGCATGCGCCAGCCCACACCGCCCCTTACCACCAAAGCCTTCTATTTCCCATTCCATCCAGTAGGAGCAGCTGTAGCTGACCTGAAACCTTCTGGGACAGGCTCATTGATTGTTTAAATAGGGAGGTGCAAGGTCTCGGGGGTCCGGGGCCTTGATGACACAGCTCAGGCACCACAGGCTCCTCCCACAGCGCATCAGGCTGTGTGAGGCTGAGCACAGCTTATTTTCACTTTCTTGTCCATAAAGTTTCACATCATATTCAGTTGTTTTCCTTCTACCCTAAAAGAAACACAACCAGAAAAGCCAGTCTCCCATTTTCATCTGTTTAAGGAATTATGTAGCCGCAAGGATCTTTAGAAGCAAGTCCTCTTAGGAGAAAATGACAACCTCTATGGGATTTCAACAATGGAGTTCCTTTTGAAAAGCAGTGGTGCAACCCACACCTCCTAAATTGCCGTACTTTCTTCGCCTTTTGTTGAGTCTGTATGAGATCCTCATTAACAAGTTTAACAATTCCTGGAGACTGAGGCTTTTGTCAATTATGACGAGACTTCCCATTTCCTAGACCATGGTCTCCGTCAGCATTTTTGTGCATGTAGTTACTGTTTTGAATCCATTTCCCTCCGTCTTTAAATGTTTTTCCTTTCGTATTTGAATTTGTCCTTGTGAATCACCATGAGTCCATTTTTGGAACAAATCAGGGTATAAATCTCTTATCAGATATGCCTAAAAGGTTTTATCTTCTGACAATTAAAGAATCTCCACAGCTGGCAGTAGCTTAAACACTGTCAAACAGTGACATTTTTTGATGGTTTCCATTTTCAGTTTCAGTCCTGCCTGTGCCTTTCAGGGCATTTAAAATTGCTGCTAGAAAGTTCTGTGGCTTTTCAGACTACACTCATGAATTCAGTCCAGCTGATTAATCAGTGTCTACCGAAAATAAGTGGTGTCTCTGTCTGTGAAGTTTAGCACTGAGTGGTCCCTGGAGGCCTGTCTGCCATCTCTCTGTGTCTTGAAGCTGCTGCTGCAGCTTATTTTTTTACTCATTCAAAAACTAAAATATTCTAATGCTATCTATCATCTGCTGACTGACTTTAATGATTTGGATTGATTTTTAAGCCATTGTGAAACTGTGTTTTAAAATTAAGTGACCATCAAGCACAGGTCTGGTGGATGTCATTAGAGAACAGGTGCAGCCAGCTGATTTCTCCATGTCATTTGCAAATCCAGAATGTACCATCTTCCATGCCTAGAGATGAAACTGAAGTACATGGAAAGGTCTGTTTATGAAAACAGGCTGTCGACAGCCCATCCTGCAGTTTTACAAGGATGAGTTGATTGATCACGCTGTGCCACATATCATGCCACAGAATGATAATATGTTTCCTTACAACGAAGGTGGACGTGGGCGTGGTGCACTTCACTCCCTTGATACAGCCCAAGATAGAGCAGCCGTTCAAGCTGGTGGAAAAAGTGGTTCAGAATGTATTTCAGTTCCGAAGGAAATACTGCCATCGAGGGCTCAGGTAAGAATGCCTTTTCTTCTCTTCAGTTGGCAGTCTTTATAAAATCCTCAGGCACTTTTTAAGAGTTAGAACCTTGTTTGCTCTGTTCTTAAAGCTCTGAGTATTACACTTAGTTCAGTCCTGTGACGGACAAGACTTCACTGCCAATGAGGAGACAGCAAAGACTTGCTAGACCTCAGGTGGCCTCTCTCAGGGTGGCTTTACCATAAGCACAGCCTGGAATTGGTGACTGCACAGCTCACAGTGGCTCTGTACCAGGGAGCTCGTGGTTCCCCAGTGAGGACTCAAGACAGATAATAATGGGGTTTTTTAAATGCTTGCTTTCTACCGAGTTGCCCTATCTCTTCTTTAAGGACACACTTGAGAACTAGGAAGCAAATATGACTTCTGAGCAGCCAAAAATCATATCACGAAGTCCTCACGCAAGCACGTTTCCATCTCACAGAAAGCTGCTGCTGCCAAGAGGCTCTCAGGAACCACTGGGAAAACCTGACAGGGCGTGGTGGTCTAGAGGCTGCCCACCTCGATGGGCTCTGAAGGACCACAGCCTTGTTGCAGATCCAGAAAGAGCCAAGAAGCTGTTTAGTTAGGCCCAGTGACAGTCTGCTTAAGAAGGCAGGAAAGTGTATTTGTAAAAGATTTCCATCTACGATAATCTATCCGTAGTCCGCTGTTTAAAGGGGCTCGGCGTGAGAGGCACACATTTCTCATTTTCTAAAACCTCCTCACGTGGCTTCATTGTAATTCTCTCTTTCACAAGGTCCGAAGTGTCCCTTTAGCATATGAAATGACAGCAGATTCTTTTAGGGGCCAGCTGGGCATCAGCTCCTAAGAGTGCTGCAGTCCACAAAGCCCATTGCTGAGGATGCCAGATGGCAGAAGCTAGAGCCTCAGCCTGCCACTTGTTGCCTCTAATTAAGCCAGAATTCCCACCTTACCAGATAGTTCCTGCTTCTCTAGCAGAGACTTAAGGTGCAGAGCTGGTGACAGAGATGCCACTGGCCAGCCATTTTGGCTGCAGCCCCCAGCTACCATGCACTGCTGGTGAGTGAAACAGAAGCTGGATTTCGGCTCACTTACCCCTCACGCAGAGCAGGACCCACACAGCTGTACCTGATAGCCCTGATTCATGGGGGAGAAGGGAGCACAAAACTATGTCCTTTTATGTGCTTTTGGAAATCCTGGAACTGGGCTGAGCCTAGAGCTGGCACTAGCGTTTCCAAGGCAACCCCCCAGCTAAGTGAAGGCCCCTACTCATTTCAGATACACCATCCTCAGGACAGACATGGACCAGATACTGTGCCACCTGGGGTAACAGGTCAAAGGACTTTGACCTGTTGGTGTTCTTTAGATATTAGAAACCGTCATCAGGCCCTCTTTGCCATGAAACTGAACTCAAAGATCTGTCACCTCACCCTGAAAGTGTGGGGGACATGCAGTTCCTTGTTGAAAGGACCATCAGCCTATAAGCAACATGCTATCTCCCCTGGCGCTGACACCCTCCAAGCCCTTTGGGATGAGCTGAGCTCTGTAAGAGCCCTGAGACTTGAAGACAAATGCAATCCAGGTGTAACTCCGCAGCATTTCAAGCAGTTCTGCTATTCATTTTAAAACAATAGTTCAATTTGGATAGATGAAATTTAAAATATATCCTCTACTTCAAATCAGTTTTAAAGATGCTTGAAAAATAACAAGAGGAATAATTATTTATATTTTCCTATCAGCTATTTTCAAACAACTTTTAGCAAAAAAAAGTAAGTCTTTTAGCATGAAGAGTTCTAAAGGCTGATAAATTCAAATTCTAGAGAATCAAAACTGATGATTTGTTACACAAGAAATAATACAACTTTCACATCAAAACATGAGGCACATCAAGCTTATGTTTCTACAAGAACGCAACTGAACAGGTGTTACTTTAAACTTACCTTAAAAAAGTACATGTACTGATTTAGCTTTGGAGAATGCTTTCCCATTGTGGGCTTGCCTCGAGCATCAGGTTAGAGCTGCCTCAATCTGGTGCTATATAATCCAAGAGGCTCCTGCCACTCTCTCCAGCTGTCAGTAGTCAGCAACTGTGTTGTTTTCAGATGAGGGTTAAAAAGTGTCATGATTTGCAGAATTTAAGTAAAATTCTGATTTTTCTCTCTTCCCCTCAGAATGTTATTCCCTGAAGCGCAGCGCTTGGAAAGCACGGGCAGGCTGTTAGAGTTGGCAGACATAGACCCTACTCTGCGGCCCTGCCAGCTCTCCATCTCACACTTTAAGAGCCTCTGTGATGTATACAGAAAAATGTGTGATGAAGACCCACAACTCTTTGCATATAATTTCAGAGAAGAACTCAAGCAAAGAAAAAGCAAAAATGAAGAAAAAGAAGAGGATGATGCAGAGAATTAGACTCTAGCTGCTGCCTGGGGGCGAGCAGCCTACCAGATGTTGATTTGCACTACGTGGAGCTTCTTATATAGGTACTCTTTTGTCTTTACAGAATGACAATAAAAATGCCAATGACCAGATGTGACTTATTTTCCTTTTACTATACAGCTTGGCAGAGAAAATAAATATCATCAAATAAGATACAGTACAAGCTTTCTTTTAATATATACTGTATAGATACGACATGTTTAGTATAAACAGCATCTATTACAATCTTACAAAAATGAAGTATCTGCACATTTTGCCCCTAAACCACATTAAAATAACTTAAATATGCTTTAAATAAAGCAAAAACTAACAGCTGAAAGAAAATGCCCAGAGGATTTAAAAAAATGGCCCTTTGAAAGCTATTAATCACAACTTCCCCAGCCTTACTTTTTCCACATAACTTAAAATAATTAATTAGAATGTAATTTTAAGGATTCTAAATAATTTGATACCTGCTCAAAGTGGATATAAACTAAGTAATTTACAGATTCTGACCAGTTTCATCTAGGTTTCTGATCCACAATAAATTAAACAAAATAACTTAAATCTTTACAACCATTTTGTGGGAAAAAAATGTATACTGCACAAAACTCAGGAATGAATAGTTTTTTTTTTTTTTTTTTTTTGCACTTTCCACTTTACCACCAGTTTAAAAGTAAAATGAGGAATTTAACCCATATCTGGATTGAATTGTACTATGATTTTCCGTGGCTCTCTGTTTCATAAAAACACTCCTCATTGACAACAGATGTTAAACTCTGGACACTGAATTCTCGCTCTAGAACAGAATTTAGGTCGATGGTGGCATTTTCAGATTGACTGTCAAGGGACTGGTGACGGATCTGCGCCTTGAGCAAAGTTCCTCTGTCCCTCTTGGTGCTGTTGGCTTTTCGTTTGATGGGGCAGAAGTGCCCCCGGACCAGTTTGGGCTGCTGTCCTCCTTTCTGACCCTTACCCAACTCCGGGCCAGGCTGCTGCTCAGCCTCGGGGTGAAGGTCTGGGTCCTCGGAAATCCTCAGTCTCTGGAACTGAATTTCGATGTCTTTAGTAGGGCTGCCTCGCTTCACAGTCTGATGGTGGTCATCATCTTCATCGCTCAGGATGTCACTCTCTTTGATGAGATTGTCGGTAAAATCTGCCAAGCCGGGGTGTGGGTATTTCTCAGGAGAAGCGCTCTTGGAGTCCTGCCTGCCCTCGGCCGTGGGGCAGCCGCTGCTCTGGGTGCCGCTGCTCAAGCTGCCCTCGTCAGAGTCCAGCAAGGTTCCCTTGCCAGTCTCACCAGTCCACTCGTTGCTGGAGGAATTCTTCAGGACTTTTAAAGACCTGGATGAAGCTGCAGTGAGAAAAACACATTTTGCTGTGATACAGAAACAGGTTACACAATGTGTAATGTTTGCCTCAAAGCTTGTGTAAGATTTAACATTAAGATTTTATTTTATGATATGACTTCAGTTAGCAACTATCCTGGTAATTAGGCAAAAATGTAGCTACTGAAAACATGGAAATTTTTGACTTAGGTTTACAGTTGTAAGTTGGGCAATTCAGCATTTTTAGATTACCAGGGCTCAATTATGTAGATAGAACTAGACACTAGAAACTACTATATGGGCTAAGATTCTTATTTTGCCAATGAGTAAATTGAAAAGTTAATTGCTAATAAATCTAGGCTCCTTTCTTTCACTAAGGTGCTTTGTCATTCAATCATGAAGATCACACCATATTCCTATGCATCTTCTCACCTTGCTGCTCAATTAAAAGTAGAAAATGCCCCTCCCCGCCCCCCTTTTTTTTTTTAAAGACAGTGTCTTGCTCTGCCACCCAAACTGGAGTGCAGTGGTGTGATCTCCACTCACTGCAACCTCTGCCTCCTGGGCTCAAGTGATCTTCCCACCTCAGCCTTCTGAGTAGCCGGGACTATCGTTGCGCATGACCACGCCCGGCTGATTTTTATGTTTTTTTGTAGAGGTAGGGTTTTGCCATGTTGCCCAGGTTGGTCTCAAACTCCTGTTCTCAAGGGCTCGAGGGATCCACCTGCCTTGGCCTCCCAAAGTGCTGAGATTACAGGCATGAGCCACCATGCCCGGCCTAAAAATGCTCTTTATGTCTCATATGAGAACTGTCTCTGCTGGTATTTCAAACCAGCTTTCTGAATATGGGGGGGGTGTGTGTGTGTGTATGCGCAGTTCTCTTCTCTTGGATTGAGTGTGTGTGTGTGTGTATGCGCAGTTCTCTTCTCTTGGATTGAGTGTGTGTGTGTATGTGCAGTTCTCTTCTCTTGGATTGAGTGTGTGTGTGTGTGTGTGTATGCGCAGTTCTCTTCTCTTGGATTGAAAGAAGGGAGTTCTCAGTTTGGGTGTTTCTACAAATAACAGCATGTTATTTTGATGGCCAGTTTATTTTGACAATGGAGAAAATAGTAAATATGTGGTAAGTCTGAAGAGGTCACACTGATTTGACATGAAAAAGAGAAATTTTACATTTTCTAAGACTAAAAACAACAAAGATAATAACAAAATAGTTAATGTAGAAATAAGGTTCTGAAAACTTAAGCTGAAATTTTAGAAACAAGCAGAAAGAACAATGTGATTTGAAATGCTTACTTGGTGCCTTATCAATTTAAGAACGAGTATAAGAGGTCCCTTAACTCAGATGGCATTACATCCCAATCAACCCATTGTTAAGTTGATAATATTGAAAGTTGAGAATGCATTTAATATACCTACTAACCATTGCAGCTTAGCCTAGCCTGCCTTCAGTGTGCTCAGAACACTTACATTAGCCTATGGTTGGGCAGAACACAAGACCTGTTTTATAATTAAGTGGTGAATATCTCATGAAATGTATTGAATGCTGCACTAGAAGCGAAAAACAGAATGGTTGTCTGGGTACTCGAAGTACAGTTTCTACTGAATGTGTGTCACTTTCACACCATGGTAAAGTCGAAACACTGTAGGCTGAACCATGAGAAGGCGGAGACCCTCTGTGTAAGGTTCTTGATCTTCATTCAGCATTGACCTTCAGGATGCCTGGCAATGTTCTGAGCACCAGGAATACAGCAGTGAGGAAAACAAAGTCCCTGGACCCATGCACATCTTAGTGCAAGAAACAAAATCATACATTTGGACTATGTCAGTGGGTAGAAAGACAAGGGACTGGGGGTTGGGGTGGCTGTATTTTACAGTAGAATGTCTGGGAGCAAGAGGCATGTTTAGGTTTCTTAAAAGGAGATAAAGGTACCTCAATGACTTACAAAGTGAAAACTCACAGCTATATTACAAGAGCATATATCCTTTTCAGAAGCTCATAATATTTTCTTGAATAAACACAAGGCTAGCAAAATTCTCACCTAATTTGGCTGAAACAGGAACTCGGTTCTTAAGAGGTACCAGGCGATCCTTACACGTTTTCTCCAGTGGTAATTCACACTTTATGTGACGCCTGAAGTTTTCCCGCAGAATAGAACGAATCACCTTAACAATGTTGGTTTTGCTTTCACTGTCACTGGGTGGGGGGGGGGAGAGAAAACAGCAGAAGTGTCCACAGTGTTCATCGTGCTTCCATTCCACGCCTGCCTGTGTTCCTGTGCCTTGCACCTGCTGGACCAGGCTGCCAGCCAGCCACCCAACAGCAGTGCCATGTGGCCTCCCGTACAAAAGGAGGTGAGAATTGATCACTCTTAAGATTTTGATATTTATTTAATCAACGTATTCTCCTACTAGCGGCCTCAGTTGCCTTTTTCGGAGAGTGGGGAGGGTGACCCTGATGTCATCAAAATTCAGGAGGGCACTAAATATAAACTCCCTTCCTTAAGAGACATAATTCTATGTTATTTCTGTCGGTTTTAATCTTTGGAAGTCAGTCATACCTGCAACACAACTGAAAGATGGTTTCTGGCCGTCCTTCTATTTCTGACTTTGTATGGATCAGTTCCCATATGGAATTATTTTCTGTCCCTGTGTAAAAGGAAATGGAAACAAGAGTCTACAACTTTGCCCAAAATGCTGTGGTTAAGAACACTTGTAAAGTTTAAATCTCATGAGTTAAGAAAGTCTGATATTCCCAGTCCTGGCTCATTTTCTTCTGTGGCTTGTTCTATGTATGATTTTCACAGTTACAAGAACTGAAATGCCTTTTGGTTACTTTTTACATTTCCTGCTGCAGATTTTCCTCCATCTGAACGGCCTTCACCCTGTCTCTGGAGCCCCTCTCTGGGGAAGAGGAGATTCAGTGGATCCTGTTCTTCAACCCTCCTTTGCAGTTTTGCCCTTTCCTTGGAAGGAACAGGAGCTGGGGTACTTGAGGTAAAAGAGGCCAGCCCCAAATGCAGTCATGTTCCAGAAAACATAAGCACTTCTGACAAAAGTTAAACAGAAGCCCAGCAGGTCACTGCATTGACTCAGCCTGCTGGCCTCTTCTGTCACCAGAGGCCTGTCACCAAAACAAGGTTACTCTGGAAGGATCTCTGAACATTTTCCAGAGTCAAAGATTTTTTTCTTTTTATATCACCCACAGTACTACCTAACCTTAAGGAATTTTCTGCTATATTCTATATTTGTAAAAACATAAATTTGTGGATCTTTGTTTTTCTAACACATTTTAGGGTATCAAGGCAGAAAGGAAAATGTTGAAAACTATTAATAGGGAAAATAAGGAAACAATGAAAGGCATCTGGCAAAGAAAAAGCTATCCACCAGCATTTAATCTCTCCCAGAAGTCTGCTAAGGAACATCAAAACAACCTCTCTTGTCCTCATTTTCCTTGTCTATAAAATAAAAGGCACCAAAAATTATCCCCAAGGTCCTTTCTTAATTTACATTCCACAGTTAAGTCTACTAAAATGCTTTTTCTGGCATCGTACTGCACGAAACAGTTACCTGCTGGATTCCCCAGTCTGACTTGAAGCGCGGAGATGGGGATCAACCAGCGGAATTTAAATGGGTCCAAGTCAGCAGAGTTGTGTGCAGGCCGGGAATTCGAGGGCTGTAACATGAAGGCCCACCAAGAAAAGTGTTAGGGAAGCTGTCACTGGGGGAGGATGTGTGCACGGTGAATAGGAGTTTACGTTCTCCCTGTGGGCGAGTCTCCGAGCAGCTGTGTGGGTGTTCAGGGCACAGAAGTCAATCAGCTACGCACCCAGTTCTCAAAGACCTCACATGCTGGGGAAGGTGGGGAGGCAGAGCTGTGGTTCAGAAGCAGTTACAGGTCTCAAAGCAGGAACAGCAGCCAAGGCTTCCACGCCCTGACGCTACCTCTGAATGGTACACTGATGGCATATGGTATCCACATCTAGGCTTTGTTTTTGTTTTTCTGAGTCAAGGTAAAAGGCATGTGAAAATAAACCAAAGTTTCACAGACTATGTTTATGGAACAAATATGGGCCATTTGCAGGGATATAAAAGTTGATGTTCTATGTAGGCCCCCATATGAGTATTTATCTACTTTATTTACCTATTTATGTATTTATTGACAGGGTCTCACTCTGTCGCACAGGCTGGAATGCAGTGGCATGATCAAGGCTCACTGCAGCTTCCACCTCCTAGGCTCAATTGATCCTCCTGCCTCAGGCTCCCGAGTAGCTGGGACTACAGGCACGTGCTACCACACCCAGCTACTTCTTGTATTTTTGGTAGAGGCAGGGTTTCACCATGTTGGCCAGGCTGGTCTCAAATTCCTGGGCTCAAGCCTCAGCCTCCTAAAGTGCTGGGATTACAGGCATGCGCCACCGTGCCCAGCTGTACATCTTCTTTTAAAACAGACATCTTTCACGGGGAGACTCAGAAACGCTCTCAGTATGTGATGGGGTTAGTTACCCTCAGAGTAAGCAGTATCAGTCAGCACAGCCTTGGTGCTCAGTGGGCTTTTCAGTTCAACGTTAATAGGAAGATACAGCTATGAAAAGGTAGCTTAAATTAAAATGAATTTTTGCCTTACCAATTTCTTTTTCAGTTTGCAGTTTTCTTTATAAACCAGTATGACGGCTCTCTTAAAAACTAAAGAAAGGAAAAGAGAAAGAAAGTCTTTATTTTATGCAAACTCTTCCAAGGTTAAACTAGAGCTGAATGTCTTAACAGAGTAGCGCTCTTCAAACGTATGAGTCTCTAAGACCTCACTCTGCCAACATGAGTGAATAAATGGTACTTCCCTTTCGCTCATATTTGAACTATGTAGAAGCACCTGCTTATTTAAAAGCTACTATTAGAAGTTGATCTTGGCTTTTTTAAACTCTTTGTTTTATTGAAAGCTGAGGACACTGTGTTCATCTCAGTGACAATATACTGTCACTTGCTCTCCCAACTCTCAGAGAGAATTAAAACATCTTGAAATACAGTGGACTATTAAGATGATAGGTTTCTGGCCAGACACGGTGGCTAATGCCTGTAATCCCAGCACTCTGGGAGGCTGAGGCAGGTGGATCACCTGAGGTCAGGAGTTCGAGACCAGCCTGGCCAGTATGGTGAAACCCCATCTCTACTAAAAATACAAAAATCAGCCGGGCGTGGTGGCAAGCACCTGTAATCCCAGCTACTCAGGAGGCTTAGGCAGGAGAATTGCTTGAACCCGGGAGGTGGAGGTTGCAGTGAGCAGAGATCACACCATTGCACTCCAGCCTGGGTAACAAGAGCAAAACCTCATCTCAAAAAAAGAAAAAGAAAAGATAGCAGGTTTCAAAATAGCCTCAGGGATCTGTTCCTGTAACACTTGGCCTGAGCCAAGCAGCAGAAGGGAGAACAAGATAATGAGGATGCAGAGCGATGCCAGAGTTTCAAATAGTTGGGGGCTGGCCCTGTTAAGTCCCCAACCATTATAGCAATTCTGACTCCTGGAGCTTAGGAGTGAGCTGGACTGGTGCAGCTAGTGAAGTTCTTCCGTAATCCCAGCCTCTGTTCAGTCTGCATTCTTCTGAATGGAATACTAACCAAATACTGTGAGCTCAAGGTCCTTTCTAGCTTTTCCTAGAGACAGAAATGGATTCAACCAGGAAACCGTAGAGTGCATCAGAAGCTCTCCCATCGAAAGTTCTGTTACCTAGATTGTAAAAACAGGAGGTAAGGAAGATACGGAAATCCCAGGCTAGATCATCTCTTGTTAGATAGTGATGTACACACAGTCATTGCTAAAATGCAAGCACAGCTGGTTTAAATTTTTATGATACTTGTAAACATGGGGCCTTAAACAGTGGAGGTTTTGAAAATATGAGCTAAGCACCCAAGTGTCTGATCAATAACATAAAGGTGAAGGCATTTTGCTCCAATGCACACACATGTAGGTGAGACATGCCTTGTGACCAACTCAGTTTCCATAAGATGAACTCTACCAGTGTCCGTGGTTCTTCCAGAGTGACTTTTGTAAGCTTTCCCCTGGGATCTAGTACATCCATCACCTCTGAGCTCCATTCGGGCTGCTGATAAAAGAGCACCAGCATTGAAACTGGCCAGAGTGAAGGACTGATCTCCACCTCTTTCCTGTTCCTGCCATTTTCCACCTAAACTATGCTACTTCCTGCACGCTGGCTTTAGAAGCACAAGATTCTAAATTAAGCAATCAGATAAAAAGGAAAAATACAGAAAATGTCAAATCCTGCCTGGACTAGTTTTATAAGTAAGCAGGTAACCATCAATATTTGATGTTAAAAAAAAAAAAAAAAGGCAAAATCAAAAAGGAAAAGCCCCAGACTCCACATGCCAGTTCCCACGTCCTTTCTCCACCCCACCCTCTGCCAGCTCACCCTCCATGGATGTTCCAGACAATGTGAACGTGACATAAGGTTATATTTTAAACCAGTGTAATGAATTTTATGATATGTCCATATGTAAATTGTGTAGTTCATTAGACACATTGTTATCAAGAAAAATCTTAGGCATTTTCTCCTCCAGGAAAGTCCTAACAGGGCAGCCTATCTAGAAGGTCACCTACAGACCCCACACCACATGCAGTAGGCTCCCAGAGTGCAGATGCCTCACGGACCTCCTTCTCTGTTCCGCTCTGCTCAGCTACTAGCTGGTCAAACACGGTCCCGTAATCCTCATAGATCTTCTGCATCTCATTGATGTGGCTCGCTACTTTCTCCATTGCCTTTAGTGCTTCTGCAAGATATGAAATCATATTTATTTCATAACTGTTACTTGTTTTAGATTCTATCCAACAGTAATAATGAATGGAGTCAAGATTCAACTCAGGATTCCAGACCAGTACCCACTAGCAGGAGCATTACATTCAGAATAAGTCACAACAGCCCACTGTAGCCCAGCCCTTAGAATGAAGAACAGCAAAATTATCTCCTACTTCAAATTCTTTTTGAAATGAGGCAGAGTATCAGTGAAAAGTATCATTAATAACAACAACTGACATTTCTGGAGCACACGAGAGGTGATTTCTGTGAATCATCTCATTTAGTGCCCACAATAACTCAAAGACTAAACAATCCCATTTTACAGATGAGAAAAGTGAGTGCAGGATATTCTGCCAGAGTTCCAGAGAGGAAAACACAAGAATGGAGCCAGGCTTCAAACCCAAGATTGACTGGGCTTCGGGCACCAGCTCTCGAGTTTGGCTTCCCCTTCTGGGAACCGGGATCTAGGTTTAAATGGGACTTAAAAACACCCCAGCACATGACTAACTGACAGAACAATTGTTTGCATTTATATATGGTATATGTTCATAACTTTCCATGAGGGAATATGAGAGATGCATTATTTTATAAAAGCCAAAAAGCAAAATTTTAGGTCACTTCTAAATTCAGTATTCTTTATACTTTTTTTTCTCCCAATTCAGCATTTTAATTCTATCTAGAGGGAAGTTTGGAAGGAAGTTTTTTAAATCAAACCCTTCTAAAGATCATCTTAATACAAAATGAAGTTTTTACACAGTATGAATGCTGAACATAATTTGTATTATTTACTTATAGAATTTAACTGTCATACAAAAATGCTTTCCTCTTGTTGATTTTGATACCAAAGTATCTTGTCATGGAAAAAGAGCCAGTTTAATTTACGCTCTTCTCAGTATTTATTATTCAGTAATACCAAAGTGTTAATAAGTCTCTTTCTCTCCCCATAAATTTTATCACCTATGGTTTAACTGGACCTCCTAGTTTCAACATATGAACAAATCACTATCTCCAACCCAAATAAAGCCCCTCTTTAAGGATCCTCTATTTACTATCAAACTGCAGGGCTTTGTGTTTTTGACAAATTGTGTCTCAGACCAGTAATTTCAGAGGTTCAAACAGTAACACACCAGCAGCGACTTGAAAGCATAACCCGTCATTGGGAGTTTGGTTTTGAAGCCAAGCTCTGCTCAGAGATCTCCACAAGGTGGAGCCTCACCCAACAAATCCGACCAGCAGCTGGGGCGGCGAACCCCACAAAACTTAACCAAGTGGTAGGAAAACAGGCCTGATTTTCAGTTCCAGCGGCACTGTTTCACAGCCACGTGACCTGAGGTAATTTACTTATTTTGAGAGTGAAGACAGAATCATCCCTGCATAGGAGGAGTATGGGGCTACCCGGATGAGATCATTTTTACCCAAGTATTTTGTAAGCTCTAAAGGAGTGACCAGACACCTAGCTAGTTTCACATATTCACATGAAACCTAAGATTAACCATCACAGAACTGAAAAATGACTTAGGACGTGCCACTAGGCGGGGAAGACGTGAGCTGTCAGGCCCACGGCACGGCTGGCAGCCCCTCGCCGCGCTGTGCAGGCCCTCGTCCGGAGGTGCCACCGCCTCCTCACCCGTCAGGTGGTAGTGCTCCTCGCTCTCCTGGTCCGTCAGGGACACCAGCTCCTTGAGCAGCAGCGGGTACTTGAGCACTCTCTGAACCGGCTTGATGAGGTAGGACTCCAGCGTAGAGGAATGCTGCTTGGTGGGGTTCCGGGCGTCCAGAAAAGCTTTGAAGGCTTTGTCAGTTTTAGCTACAAGCAGATGGATAAAAGACCTCAGAAGAGCACAGTGGGGTGAATTAAATTCTTCATTTCTCTTTTAACATTTATAGATCATCCATTTCTATAGTCCTCCTAATGCCATTCTTTAATAAAAACCCCAACACATCAGCGGGTCAGGCACCCAGCTGTCAGCATGGGATTCCACCTCACAGCCCTGACAGAGCCCTGGAGTGCTGGGAGCTTCCGAGGATGGAATGCAGGCTGCGCGCCAAAGAGTAACACCGACTCAAAATGCAGGAATGTCTGACTTTAAAGACACATTTCATGCATACCCATGAAAAATATTGGCCTGAAAAGTGAGTTTCAAACAATTTATTAAAAGCCATGAAGTGTGGCCAGGTGCGGTGGCTCACGCCCGTAATCCCAGCACTTTGGGAGGCTGAGGCGGGCAGATCACCTGAGGTCAGGAGTTCGAGACCAGCCTGGCCGACATGGTGAAACCCGTCTCTACTAAAAATACAAAAATTAGCCGGGCGTGGTGGTGGGCGCCTGTAATCCCAGCTACTCAGGAAACTGAGGCAGGAGAATCACCTGAACTCCTGAGGTGGAAGTTGCAGTGAGCCAAGATCACGCCACTGCACTCCAGCCTAGGCAACAAAGTGAGACTCCATCTCAAAACAAACAGCATCAAAAATGCCATTAAGCAATGTTATCCAGACCCTACACCATACCCACAAAAATTTCATAACGGAAAATAAACCAGTATTTTTCCCACTGGTCTCACTCTAGTTGTTGCTTATTCGTATTCTGTACACTTAAGGGCTATCTGGAAAGCAGTATCTTTTCTCCTGTCAAGTAAGGTGACAGGCACCGCAGCCTACAGCCTTCACTCCACAGCTCCAAGCAGATTCACCTTTCACATACCTAGAGCCACAGCTCCCTTCCACCAGGCATGGCAGTAGGACCCTCTCTTTGTCTGAGTGCCATGAAGGGTGTGTGTAGGAATCCAGGTGCATTTGTTTTGAGTATCAGCGGATACACCAGTGCTACTTGGATTCCACCAGTTGGCATTGGATGCCCAGTTGCTTGGAATGCAGCTACTCTGAAGGAAGATACACCCTTACTTGGGATTGTATTGTAAGATCAAAATCTACAACATTCTAGGAGATGCAATACCATTTTGAATGTGATTACCAGGCCAAGTAGGTGGTGAGAGGACCCCTCTTCTTTATGACAAAGGAGGAACAGAGCAAGCCATTGGTATGCTTTCATTGTACTGCACTGACTGTCAATATGTATTGACAAGTACATTGGTATGCTTTCATTGTACTACAGACTGTCAATACAAAGGTGCTTGTGGGCCAGGCGTGGTGGCTCATGCCTATAATCCCAGCACTTTGGGAGGCCTAGATAGGAGGATCACTTGAGGCCAGGAGTTCGAGACCAGCCTGGGCAACATAGTGAGACCCATTTCTACAAACATTTTTACATTTTTAAAATTAATTAAATTTAATTAAAAAGAGGGTGTTTGTGGGAGGAAATGGCAACAGAGTTCAGCAACTGTCTAAAGCAACTGGAGAAGATGGATTTGGGCTGGGTCTTGCTCATTTGAAGCACTCTAAGACCCCACTTTTTAAATGTGGGGCTTTTCTTCTGGGATACCATGACGTTCTGGATTAAAGTCCAATGGCAGAGCTGCATCCGTGGACATGAATGAGCACTAAGGGTGTCAGGATAAACCTCCAGGTGCCCTCCACGCCCGCGCAGAGAGAAACACCGAATAGCAACCTTTGGGAAATGTGAGCTCTTTCCAGTTGCACCAGAGAGACTTGACTTTCAGCTGACACACTTCTTGTGAGTTTGGTGGTGGTGGTTTGGTGGTAGGTTGTTGTGGCTCCTCAGGCTTAAGAAAGTTAACAAGGAAAAAAAAATAGCATGCATTTCTTTCTACTCCCATCTAGGGTTTGGGGTTGCAAGTTTTTAGAGAAAGGAATTTGGCAAGAAAAGAATCCAGATATAACTGACAGCAAAGTGACACATGGCAAAGCAACATCTCTGCTCTTAGGCACACTTGTTCCCGGCTACCAATAAACTGACAGAAACAGAAACCTTTCCCTTTAACATTTGTCACTGTCAAGGTCAAGGATGGACCTTAATACATCAAAATTGCACTTACTCTGTACTTATTAAATACAGATTTACCCTTTACTAACAGTTAAAAATGCAAAAAAAAAAAAAAAACCTATAAAAGGCATAAGCAACTTACCTCGCTCCAGAACCTTCTGTACTTTGATATGGTTAGCACAGAATCCACTGTACAGTTTAAAGTGGTCCGCGTAATAAAGGAAAGAGCCTCCAAGGGAAAACAGTAATTTCTAGAAGGGCAGAGGGGAAAGTCAAATCAGACATGGTATAATCAATGCATGCTGGCTTATGGCATTTGACGGCCCCGTGGCTTCTGTCAGATTCCATAGCACTAATGCCTTAGAGAAGTTCAGACCTGCTCCATCCACACAGGAGGTGGGGAACAGCCCAGGCGCTCCCCTGGCAGGTCTCTAGCTTGACTGCAAAGTTTCCAGCAGCAGAGCCTACTGACAGTGTGCAATCCAAGGACAAGAAACAAAGAAAGTTCTATAAAAATACAGCTGACAAGGTGGGATGTAAACAATCTAGAGGTTCATTAATGAAGCCGACTCTGCATTGCTTGGGGAGAGTGATGCTCTCTGTATGGTTCCAGGTCCCCTCGGAGGGGCTTCCTGCCACACTGCGGCTTACACGGATGCTATGGAGCACTGGTGCTTCATAGAAGAGAGGGCTTGAGCCCAGCAATTAGAAACCTCTTCTCTTAATCCCAGATCCACATGACCACAGGGAAGCAGGATTGGGCGCAGGGTAGGAGCTCTGGTTTCAGAAGCAACCACCCTGCATCTCCTTCACAGCAGCTGAGAAAAGAGCACGTGCGTGGTCAACAACCAGGCGGGAGGTGCTGCCGGACTTCTGACTACAAAAAGCACGTGCGCCAGGGGAAAAAAAAAAAAAAAAAATACAGCCTTCCTTTACCACCTGCCAGAGGAAAACAGTGCAAGGAAATAGTCACAGGACAATAAACAGTCAATAGTCACAGGACAAGAAATTCTTTCTCCTGAGAGAACTGTGCACCACAGCCACGTATTTTTACTTTAAGCCTAAATCTGAGATACTTACTCTAAACTGTGAGGGGGTTTCTAGGGTGTTAAAGTCAGATGATGCTGAAATCCCATCCTCCAAGGTCTCCAGAAACACCTTCTGAAACTCAAGCATCTCTGGCAAACTTCCAAAAAGTGACTCCATCTATGTGAAGATCAGGATTTGAAATGAGGGGATTAGCCATGAACTTGGGACACACACCACGCCAACTAACTCTTAGGCCCACAAATAAATCGCAAGGAAATTCTTCACGGAAAAGCAGACAGAAAGTAAATCCTTTAAGAAGACAGCACGTTCATTATGGGACATTGCTTATACATAGAAAGTTTCACAGCTCCATCCCCCATAATTCTCTGTTTCTACAGTAAATTTTTAAGTGGATGTAAAATTCTCAGAATTCGAATCAAGAAAAATGTAAGTCAGTAGAAAAGAACTAATTGTGTGGTTTCACATTACAAAGGTATGTATTGAAAAGGAATTTCTGATCACACTCTTTTCTGCCTCAAAAAGACCATAACTGTCCCTCTGCCTTTGTAAACACTCTGCCACTGGGTCATGCAGCCGAGGCCACAGCAGTGGTTTAGGAGGAGGCTATGCCTGGGACTCTCAGAAGACCGTTAAGTCTTGGGATGTTCTTTTGGGATCAGCAGAGGTACTCTCATAGGAGTTCTGCTAAAAGGCAAACAGAGACTAACCTGTGGATCACTGGACAGAAGGAAGGTGATTTTATTTACCTCATCTTGGGTAAGAAAGGTCTCATTCTGAAGTGGCTCCAAGTATAATTCAAAGAGGCAGCTCAGATCCTGAAAGAAAAATAGAAGAAGGTGTCTTCAACGCTTTAGTCTCTAAAATACCCATGAGATTTGGGTAGCAGCGACCTGGCAGCAGCTCCCAAGGCTCCCATCAGGATAAAGAAGTTTATGCCTTGTTGAAATTCTTTTTTTTTTTTTTTTGAGACGGAGTCTTGCTCTGTCACCCAGGCTGGAATGCAGTGGCACGATCTCAGCTCACTGTAACCTCTGCCTCCTGGGTTCAAGAGATTCTCCTGCCTCAGCCACCCACGTAGCTGGGACTACAGGTGTGCTCCACGACACTCGGCTAATTTTTGTATTTTTAGTAAGGGCAGGGTTTCACTGTGTTGGTCAGGCTGGTCTCGAACTCCTGACCTCAGGTGATCCTCCTGCCTTGGCCTCCCAAAGTGCTAGCATTACAGGCGTGAGCCACCACACCCAGCCTTTGTTGAAATTCCTGACCTCAGAAGTAGTGATTATTGCTCACCTAATTCAAAGAGGTTAATATCACAATACAGGCAACAGCTGGATTCCACACCTTTACAGCTCGATCATTCCCTCTGCTTAGGTAAGTGTCCTGGTGACAGAAACACCCTTTCTTCGGGCCATTGCAGCAGGGGCACTCACTTCCCTGCAGAGGAAGGGGGTCTGGGTGGCACTGGTGTCAGGTGCACCCCAGCTCCTGGCTTCTTCTGCCTCAGGGAGCACAGTGAGAGGTCCAGCGTGGAGCTGGGAGGGTCAAGATCCGGGGAGCCCTTCAACTTTAGGGTTGACTGATTCACAGAATCTCAAACTCACATATTCAAAGGCAATAAAAAAATTCCCACATTGCTGCAGCTCTAATGGCTAAACTCTAAGCCATATTTGGGTCTCTTGCAAATGAGGTTCCAGCAGGACAGTATAGTGGGAGTAGACTGCAGTTACAAAACCCATGAGTGAAAGATTTCGTTTAATAATTTGAAGCCAAAGCCGGGCATGGTGGCTCATGCCTGTAATCCCAACACTTTGGGAGGCAGAGGCGGGTGGATCACCTGAGGTCAGGAGTTCAAGACCACCCAAGCCAACATGGTGAAACCCTGTTTCTACTAAAAAAAAAAAAAAAATAGCTGGGTGTGGTGGCCTGTGCCTGTAGTCCCAGCTACTCAGGAGATTGAGGCAGGAGAATCACTTGAACTCAGGAGGTGGAGGCTGCAGTGAGCCAAGATCGTGCCACTGCACTCCAGCCTGGGTGACAGAGCGAGACTCCATCTCCAAAATAATAATAATAATAATAATTTGAAGGCAAGACTAGGATATAGTTTAGTGATAGAAAAGATTTCTCTTTTATTCTGAAGAATTTTGAGTCCTAAAATACTAGAGGCAGTTGACTGCAAAGTCAGCTATAATAACTCCCTCACTTCCCAAGAGGGGAATCTAAGACCCAGAGCTTTATAAAGCCCAAAGCGCCCCCAGAACTTTCTGGCCTTAGTTCGGACAGCAAAAGGCAAGGCCTGTGACACGGATGCTTTCAGCATAAAAACCTCCCTGGCCTTCCCTCACCATATTCCATGCCAGACCGCTCAGAGAAGGGAGATGACAGAAGTTACTGAATCATATCTCAGGGAACACACAGATGTCAAAAATTTCAAGGAGCATGCAGGGGATCCAGGTTACAAAATGACAAGATTCTGTGTTAAACGTCAGCAACAAAAAAGAAATGAAGAAACGGTGGTGTGTGTGTGAATCACAACAGGTGCCAAGTGTGGGTTATTTTGTCCGAGGGTGGTGGGGCCTGGCAGTCATGCCTCACAGGCTGGTGCTGCCCGGGAGGACTTACTGGGCAGCAACGTCAGGTCCGCGCAGAGCTGTGGGGGGCAAAGGGCTGCAACCCAGGGGGCCCTAAGAAAACAAAGTGCAGGTTTCTTGCAGAGAGAAAGGAGAGTCGGTCCTTGTCTACTTCACCCATGACACCATCTGAGTACTCTGCCAGCCTGTCACTGAAATGACCCTCCTGGTGCAGCGTGGCCTAACAGGAAACTCTAACAACACTATTAACAAAAAGGGACATCGATTCTCCTCTCAACTCTGCCCTTGACTCTGGGGGCAAGAGCTCCATGACTATTCTCAAGATGTCAGAAGGGCTCGGAAGCTTCCAAAATATCTACAGCTCCACACAGCAACTTGGGAAAAGTGACTGTGGAGATGGGATTATTCAAAACTCTAGTCTGAACAGCCTGGCTGTTCACTTCATCTCCACACCCTGGATGCAGGACAAGACACAATGGAAAATGAAACTAAACTATCATCTCTCCTAACTTTTCTTTCTCCCCTCTGAGACCAAAAGAAGGGGCTTTGGGAAGCTACCTGTGAATAAGGCCTTAGGTGAAGTCCAGGTAAAACAGTGACATCAACAAAAGGAGAAGCTCAGATCTGTCTTGCAGAGAAAGGTAATAGCCGCCTGTGTGTGCCAAGCCTTAATTCAAGGACTCAGCACGTGAGAGTTGGAAGACATTTAGAGAAGGACCAAGTGTCCATTTAGTCTGGACCAAGTGTCTCAGACCCCAAATAAGGGAGTTGAAGGGGGCCGTCCACCATGCAGCCAGACAAAGGCAAAGCCGGGCCTGGACCCTCAGCCCACCGCACCGTGCCACGCTGCTTCAGTAACTGACAAATGAAGTGAGCTTCAAATGGTCCCAAAGCTCCAGGAAACAAAGCAAAATAACTCTGCTCCCCAGGCTCCTGTATTCTTCATAAAATCTTTCTCAAACCACTGACTGGGGACTTATGAGATGGATAAATGAATTCTTCGGGTACTCAAGATACTCAGCAACCGCCCCTTCATAATGGTGCAAGGATATTCCCACATGCTGATCACTCCCCAGTGCGTGCGTCCCAGTTCTACACGATGACAACCACCAGGCAGGGCTGGCCCGGGCCACCACCGGGACTGTGGGGCATGGATCAGCCGTCACGTATGTACAGATTGTTCCCAAGTTCCTCATCACCTAAAATGGTCTCTCTCCCCTTATACTAAACCAGTACAGACTCCCTTCCCACAGATTGCAAATGATAAACCAGAACATCTGTTTCCATAGTGAAAGCTACCTTGGTAACAAAATAAGCCAAGAATCTAATTTTTTTCTGAGTCTCCTCAGCTCTTCCATCCTCTCACTCCTCCCCTCCCTTCCTTGAGCAATTCACTGATTCAAGGAGCAGGTGTCCCCCACCGGGGAGTGGAGTGGCAGGTGTCCTGGGCAGAGGTGATCTGGGGACCTCTGCCAGCATACGACTCGCCATCAGCAAAGAGGCACGAATGCACAAATGCCCAGCTCTTCCCTTACCTTCACGTAGGACTTCTCTGTGTCCACAAGCTCCTGGATGACTTTGCGGAGGCGGTCTGCATCAGAGAGGTGGCGGGCCAGAGGCCTCGGAGGAGGATCCTGACTCTCCCGCTGTCCTTCCATGCTGTTGGCCTGACTGTCGTTAAAACTCCTGCACAGTGCAGTGATCTGCTCAGCACTCTGAGAGAGGACAAGAGGTGGAAAATAATGCACGGGCCCCTCCCTGTTAGTATGTGCTGCCCCCAAGGGCACCAAGTGTCTCCGTCTGTGCTCAGCAGGAATCTCAGAGGGGCCTCTGTGTAGGGCAGAGGGTTTCATTCACCTCAAACCCCTCTGGCTATCATTTCAGATGTGAGTGGGGAAGATGTGCGCCCACACTCATGTTCAGTGTTTACACACGAGGCTCTCCATTGTCACATCAGCTGTTAGATGTGTCTTTGGACCTGAAATTACAGAGTCATTGCCTAGGGCTAACCCTCTGCAGTCAAGGTGAGGTAGCTCTGAAATCAAGAAGTTATGGCTTTCTAGGGAGCAACAAGAGCAGATGGCCTCAACAGACCCACCCGGTCCCCTCAATGGTTGGCCTAATCCAGTTTTCCATCTCCACACAGAACAGCCCGGAGAGACTCAGGAGAGGCACAGCCCAAGAGCAATTTCAGGATGACCTGGCCACAGTGAGCCTGGAGTTCTGCCCTCCAATCTAACTGCCCAGCTCCACAGTCTTGTGGCAAGTAGAATTATGAGTGAGAAAGTCTTGAGCTGGTGCACATGCTAGTAATGGAGTAGAAGCAGAAGAAGATGGTAACACCCTCGCCCCAAAGGGGTGCAGAGCCCTGCAGAGCGCACAGGCAGGGAGCAGAGGACACATAAGGCCTGGCGAGGATGAGAGGCCAGGGATCAACAAGCCCCAGAGGAAACCTCTGTGAGGAGGGAGCTAAGCTGGTCTTAGCAAGGAGCCAGGGCCAGGCCTAGGGAGTGTGGGCTCAGAGGAAATACTCGCTCCCAGTCACAGGAAAGGAATCACATAGATGAAGAGACAAGAAGGAACATGACTGGAGTCTGGGGGGACCGCTGGCCTTTGGCGCAAGCTCCTATTCAGACAGAAGCACCATGTGCTGCCGCCTTCTCAAGGACAGCCTATCTGTATCCACCTGCCTTTGGCTGGAAAGCCTCACAGGTGTCTACCCCGAAATGCTTCCACAGTTGCTGGAGCAGAGTCAGATTACAAAGTGTCCTTTTACTTCTCATTCTTTCCATTCCACCCTCACATCTCCACCCCACCTCACCACCTCCCCATCTGGAAGCCCGGTGAGGGCAGGGTGGCTTCTTTCTTTCACATCTCCGCCAGCAGCCAGCTCGCTGGCTGGCACAGGAAGTACTCGGCGCACCTCTGCTGCACTGAAATTCTTACTGAACAACGCAGCTGAGTCCCAACACAAATGACTGGCATCCATTAACAGCCAGCAACTTTCCGACTGTCAACTAAAAAACTCTCGTTTTCTCAGCTTAAATGCCTTCATGCCTGACCTCTATCCATCTCTGTCTTGGGTAAGAAGCTGAACTTCTCAGGAGCATCACTTAATATTCATGTAATTCATTTTCTTTCCTTGGATATTGCAGAACACAGCTTACACAGGCACGTTGGTCAAACTTGATAACCTGATGCATGCTTTTTATACAGTCTATCTCTTGACAAACTGAAGCACCCCAAAATAAAAAGAGGCCACTCTCAACTGCCCTCTCTGTTCTATGCCCCAACCCCCACCAACACAGTGTTGTCATATGATGGAAATATACAATCCACGTTAAAACTCAACATTGATCTCTGGGCTAGTCTTTCAGTTCAATTCAGTGGTCATCAATTGAGGGCCTGCTCATCTCCAAAGAAGTAGAAGACAGTTCCTACACAAAGAGGTAAGATTCACCAAGCCTGGAAACCCCAAAGCACAGCCTAAGGCAGTCTGGAATCAACACAGACTTCTGTGGAACAAATGAAGAGTTATAATAAACATTAAATGAATAGAGGCATCATTCTGGAATCAGTTGTCCAGGAAGGCTTTGGTGAAAGGGTTATAACATGTCCTGGAGGTAGCATGCTCCAAGAGAGAACCAGAGAATGTGCCAAAGGTGCAGTGGGAAAAGGAGCCCAGTAATGTTTCAGGCCTACCTCAAGGGGCAGGTAAGGGTGAGACTCTAACAGATGTCTGCCATGGGAACTCCCAGATGGCTGAGCTCCTTCAGTAGAATCCCTTCTCTTTTGAGTGGGGCACTGCTGAAAAGATAACTGAAAATGTGGAGGCAACTTCAGAGCTGGGTAACAGGCAGAGGTTGGAACAGTTTGGAGGGCTCAGAAGAGACAGGAAAATGTGGAAAAGTTTGGAACTTCCTAGAGACTTGTTGAATGGGTTTGACAAAGATGCTGATAGTGAAATGAATAATAAGGTCCAGGCTGAGGTGGTCTCAGATGGAGATGAGGAACTTGTTGGGAACTGGAGCAAAGGTGACTCTTGTTATGTTTTAGCCAACAGAATGGCGGCATTTTGCCCCTGCCCTAGAGATTTGTGGAACTTTGAACCTGAGAGATGATTTAAGGTATCTGGAAGAAGAAATTTCTAAGCAGCAAAGCATTCAAGATGTGACTTGAGTGCTGGTAAAGGCATTCAGCCTTATAGAGGAGGCAGAGCATAAAACTTTGGAAAATTTGTAGCCTGACAATGCAATAGAAAAGAAAATCCCATTTTCTGAGAAGAAATCTAAGCTGGCTGCAGAAATTTACATAAGTAAAGAGGAACTGAATGTTAATCCCCAAGACAATGATGAAAATGTCTCCAGGGCATGTCAGAGGTCTTGGCAGCTCTTCCCATCACAGGCCTGGAGGCCTAGGAGGAAAAAGTGGTTTCCTGGGCCAAGCCCAGGGTCCCCATGCTGTGTGCAGCCTAGGGAATTGGTGCCCTGAGTCCCAGCCACTCCAACCATGGCTGAAAGGAGCCAACACAGAGCTTGGGCCATGGCTTCAGAGGGTGCAAGTCTCAAGCCTTGACAGCTTCCATGTGGTGTTGAGCCTGCCAGTGCACACAAGTCAAGAATTGGGGTTTCAGAACCTCCACCTAAATTTCAGAGAATGTATGGAAATGCCTGGATGTCCAGGCAGAAGTTTGCTGCAGGGGCAGGGGTCTCATGGAGAACCTCCACTATGGCAGTGCAGAAGGGAAATGTGGGGTTGGAGTCCCACACAGAGTCCCTACTGGGACACCGCCTAGTGGAGCTGTGAGAAGAGGGCCACCATCCTCCAGAGCCTCGATCCACTGACATCTTGCACCCTGTGCCTGGCAAAGCTGTAGATACTCAACACCAGCCTGTGAAGGCAGCCAGGAGGGAGGCTGTATCCTTTAAAGCCACAGGGACGGAGCTACCCAAGACCATGAGAACCCACCTCTTGCATCTGCATGACCTGGATGTGAGACATGGAGTCAAAGGAGATCATTTTGGAGCTTTAAGATTTCACTGTCCTGCTGGATTTAGCAATTGCATGGGGCCTGTAGCCCCTTTGTTTTGGCCAATTTCTCCCATTTAGAATGGCTGTATTTACCCAATGCCTGCACCCCCATTGTATCTAGGAAGTAACTAACTTGCTTTTGATTTTACAGGCTCATATGTGGAAGGGACTTGCCTTCTCTGGGATGAGATTTTAGACTGTAGACTGTTGGGTTAATGCTGAAATGAGTTGAGACTTTGGGGGACTGTTGGGAAGGCATGATTGGTTTCCAAATGTGAAGATATGAGATTTGGGAGGGGCCAGGGCAAAATGATATGGTTTGGTTCTGTGTCCCCACCCAAATCTCATCTTGTAGCTCCCATAATTCTCATGTATTGTGGGAGGGGCCCAGTGGGAGATGACTGAATCATGGGGGTGGGCCTTTCCCATGCTGTTCTTGTAATAGTGAATAGATCTCACAAGATCTGATGATTTTAAAAACAGGAGTTTCTCTGCACAAGCTCTCTCTTTGCCTGCTGCCATCCACGTAAGATGTGACTTGCTCTTTTATTTTTTTGAGACAGAGTCTTGCTCTGTCACCCAGGCTGGAGTGCAGTGGCACGATCTCAGCTCACTGCAACCTCCGCCTCCTGGGTGCAAGCAATTCTCCTGCCTCAGTCTCCCAAGTAGCTGGGATTACAAGTGCCCACCACCACACCTGGCTAATTTTTGTATTTTTAGTAGAGACAGGGTTTTGCCATGTTGGCCAGGCTGGTCTCAAACTCCTGACCTCAGGTGATCTGCCCACCTCAGCCTCCCAAAGTGCTGGGATTACAGGCGTGAGCCACCGTGCCTGGCTGTCATGGGTGTTTCTTTAAAAAATTCCCCCAAGTGTTGCTAATGTGTGGCCTGCATGAGAACTGCTGGTCTACTCTTCATACAGCTCACATTCTGCTTGGATTTCTGAGAGTGGTGCTGGCTCCAGTGGGATCACCTGTCCCAGGGTCCCCACTGAGGTATGTGGACTGAGCTCACAGGCTAGAGGAAATCGATGGAATCACAGCCATGACTCTGGTGTTCTGGGCGTGGCCTCCTATGAACTGAGCTAAAACGTTCATGATGATAATACTCGGACTCCAAGACTCACTGATTTGAAATCTCTATACTGGGATTTGCACCACAAGCTCAGACAATATAATTCTGCAGTCCTGAAAACTAACAGTTCCAAGGGCTATAGAATCTATATTAAGCTTGAATATACTGTATAAAATAAGATCTGATAAAATGCATCATAAGTTATATGGCATCTGGTGAGATTATGGCTTTGCTTTACTGGGATGTCAAAAATCACACCTAACAATGCAGTGTTAAAGTAACGAGATCTTACAAATAAAGTATCTTGCCATTTTAGAAAACCAGAATTCATTTTATGAACTTTTCTGGTAAGATTAACTCCCAGAAAGTGAATGTTAGCTGAGATTTTTCATAGCAGATTTACTTCTTAAAGTACCACAATTAAGTGTTCAAGTTCTAGAAAGCCACCTTTTGTACACTTAACATTTTAGCTGTTGTCTAAAGGAGTTGGTGAGGATTACTTGGGACCAAAAGGAGGCAGGGCCTCCAAAAGGAGAAGAGTAATTATAAGTGTGTCTTTTCAGATTGTATCTGAAGGAGTCACTTGGGTGATTACATTTCAGTTCATCCATTGTTCGTGATGTTTGTAAACATTAGAGGGACATTCTGGGTGGACCTGATCAGCACTTTATAGGAATAGTGATTATCTGGGCTGGGATGTCTTCACATGCATATGTGGTGATAGGTCTGAAAAGCACAGATGAGAGTCAGAAGGCCCGGGCTGCAGTCCAGGCTCAACCCCCAGCCTTCCGTGCACTCCTGGGCAAGTCTCGATTCTAAGTCTTCAGTGTCCTTCCTGATGAAAAGGCAGCAGGAATGCCTATTCCATCAAGTAACTGCTAAAATTGCCTTTCGGGTCAAGAAGAAAAGGAAACTCGTGTTTGCTGAGCAACTGCTGTGCACCAGGCACAGTTGGGAGGTTTCTCACAGAACATGCCAGCATTGCAGCTTTAGCATGACTCTCCAGGGCTTTCCAGCTGACGGGCAAGGAGGCTTCAGCAAGACCTTAAATGGCACAGGGCCCATTCCCCTCTCTAGCTCTGCTCCTCTCTCTAGCTCCAGTCCCCTCTCTAGCTCTGCCCCATCTCTAGTTCTGTTCCCCTCTCTAGCTCTGCTCTGTCTCTAGCTGTGCTCCATCTCTAGCTGTGCTCCATCTCTAGCTGTGCTCCATCTCTAGCTGTGTTCCCCTCTCTAGCTGTGCTCCGTCTCTAGCTCTGTTCCCCCTCTAGCTCTGCTCTGTCTCTAGCTCTGCTCCATCTCTAGCTGTGCTCCATCTCTAGCTGTGCTCCATCTCTAGCTGTGCTCCATCTCTAGCTGTGTTCCCCTCTCTAGCTGTGCTCCGTCTCTAGCTCTGTTCCCCCTCTAGCTCTGCTCCATCTCTAGCTGTGCTCCATCTCTAGCTGTGCTCCATCTCTAGCTCTGTTCCCCTCTCTAGCTGTACGCACAGCCCCTGCCACTCCCAGGTATTTAGCAGACCACAGGCAAAGCAATCTAGTTCCTCACGCCTCCTGCTGCCTCTGCCTCCCGTGTGGTCAGGGCTCTCCTGGCCCCAGGTGTTCTAGGGATGCAGCCACCTGCCTCTGGAGACCACCTGTGCTTAGAGAGGCAAACACAGCTCATATGCAGACAACTGGGACATCTATTGAGCCTATTCCACCCCCACCCCAGGAATGCTGCTTTAAAAGCAAAAGACTGGCCTGGCACAGTGGCTCATGCCTGTAATCCCAACACTTTAGGAGAATGAGGCAGGTGGATCACTTGAGCCCAGGAGTTCAAGACCAGCCTGAACAACATAAGGGAAACCCATCGCTACAAAAGATAAAAAAAAAATTAGCCGCCCATGGTGGCACATGCCTATGGTCCCAGCTACTCAAAAGGCTAAGTCAGGAGGATGGCTTGAGCCCAGGAGGTCAAGACCATCCTGGACAACAGAGGGAAACCCATCTTTACAAAAGATAAAAAGATTGGCTGTGGTGGCACATGCCTGTGGTCCCAGCCACTCAGGATGCTGAGGCAGGAGTTCAAGGTTACAGTGAGTTATGATGACACCACTTAGTGACAGAGTGAGGCCCTATCTCTAAAAGTAAATAAATAAAAGCAAAACACAGATGATCACAAGTTAGGGCTGGGAGTGTGTGAAGATTCAGTGGCCTAACAGGATGTGCGTATGCAGAACAAAAAACACGGGCACTTGAAATGGGGGCCTCAGATTGTTTTTTTCCAGTTTGTAGCAATCAATTCTACAAACTTGGGTCCATCACGGGCCTCAGCTTTCATAAAAGAGCATGAAACCAATATTTTCTTTAAGAAGTCATAAAAAGATTAAATGAAAACATTTTTTCCAAAAATTATGCTATCTGGAAAAGCAATGATATTGAACCCCACCCCCCCCAAAAAAATTTTCTCTCAAATTGTTTTTGTTTTTTTTTTTGAGACAGGGTCTCACTCTGCCACCCAGGCTGGAGTGCTGTGGTACAATCATAGCTCACTGCAGCCTCAAACTCCTGAAATTAAGCGACCCTCCCACCTCAGCCTCCCAAGCAGCTGGAACTCCAGGTGCATGCCACCACACCCAGCTATTTTTATTTTTAGTAGAGAAGGGGGGTCTCACTATGTTGCCCAGGCTGGTCTCAAACTCCTGAACTCAAGCGATCCTCCCACCAAACTGCTGGGATTATAGGTGTGAGCCATCATGCCGGGCCTTTAGTTCAGGTTTTTAAGGTTATACTAAGGTTGATCCCTGCTTGAAAATGATGTTGTCTTATTTATAGATGAGGAGCATCCCGCTCAAGAGCTCTGAATTCAGGCAGACGTCTAAGCGGTTATTTTTGTTTTAATGTATGGACAAGGACATCTTCTTGTCTATTTTCAAGGAGCCCATAAACCCATTTCTTAGGAGTAGCAAGAAAACTGCTTAGGACGATCAAGCAGCTCGCCCAGACCCTCTTTGAAGGGATGCAGGGACAGAGTCTTTGTCAAACCAAGCTCTGAGTCACTCAGATGAACCTTCTAACCTGGGCTCAGCGCAATACTTTTCATTAGAAAAATACCATGACAGCCTCCTCTTGATGAAAGTTTGTGAAATCTGTTCCCTTGATCACAACAACTCTGATATTCTCTTTTGTCTTATTCAGAGACATCACAGCCTGAGGCCTTTCAACTTTCCTGTGAGTTTTGGAATCTTTAAACTACCACGGGATAGGTACCTCACATTACCCAGAACTATTTCAAGACTATGCCTGAAATTTCATAGGTACTGTGTGAAACACATGGCAGGAGTCCACTGCATCAGAAGCTGAGCTACGTGCCCGCCTTTCCTGGCTCAGGGTGCAGCTGTGGCCTCATTTAGGGATTCTGGGTACTGCAAACTCTTGTCAAAGGCACCTGTTTGTATTGCTTGGGCTCAGAAAACACTTTCAGTCTAAGAAAAAAGGTTTAAAAGTGCTGCGTAATTTGGGGTAATGTGGCATACAGAAACAAGGATGAAGGACAGCATTTGCAGCGTGTACTACATTTCAATTCCTGCTTTAGAGGAAAAGCATGTTAGGGGGGGATCCGTAACAGACGTAACCAACATAGAAAGCTACTAGGAAAGAGACTGCCACGCTGTTCGGTGAGCTGGTCCCGTCACTTTGCAGTATGATCTTTCGGCAGATCCCTGGCTGCCCCCCACGGTCCCCTCTCCCTCCGCATGCTGACCCACTCTGTGTTGAGCCATCAGCCTGGACTGAATCCAAGTCTAATGTCCTCAGAGTTTCCCCAAACCGGGACATCAGTCAGAAGAACTAGGGTTCTGCTGCTGCTCCTGCACCAAAATAGAATGCTAGAAAAAATACAAAATACATTTAGGCCTGGGAGAAACGGTCAATTATCCTCAAGGAAAAGTTAAGCCCCAGAAAGGGTGTGGTTTATAGGGTTTGTGTTCTCATACACTGAGCACTTACAATATTCCTAGTTCACTGTCTGGAAGGCATGAGGAGGCTGCACTACTAAATAATCTCAGAGTGCAACGACACTGTCAGCTGTCACATTCAAGCAAATTCATTAAGTCAGAAAAGTTCCCATTAGGAAAACGGGAAAAAAAAAGACTAAAAATTGCACAAAGGACTTTTTCTCAACTCACTCTGAACTTCGTAAAAGTCGCTGTCTAACTTACAGAAAGATCTAGTATTATCCCCAAATATCACTGGCAGGGATGGAATCTGGAAGGACCACAGAGGGCTGAATGATGACTTCCCCAGTTTTTTTTGTTTTTGTTTTTTGAGATGGAGTCTCACACTGTCACCCAGGCGGGAGTGCAGTGGCACAATCTCAGCTCAGTGCAACGTCTGCCTCCCAGGTTCAAGCAATTCTCCCGCCTCAGCCTCCCATGTAGCTGGGATTACAGGTGCGTGCCACCAAGCCTGGCTAATCTTTGTATTTTTAGTAGAGACGGGGTTTCAGTTTCATCGTGTTGGTCAGGCTGATCTCAAACTCCTGACCTCAGGTGATCCACCTGCCATGTCCTCCCAAAGTGCTGGGATTACAGGCGCAAGCCACCGTGCCCAACACAGATGATGCTCTTGAGTGGAGGTGGATCCTGCACATCTGGACTGCACAGTGGGAACAAGGGGCCCCTGGCCTGCACATCCAGCTGCAGCTACCCTGGGCCACCCCCACTGCAGCCAGGTCAGGATTTCAGGGCTGAACTCTGTTTAGTGCTTGGGGGGAAGCTGGCAGGGCCCACAGACCGACAGAGGGCAACACCACATCCAGTTTCTCCTGGACTGGCATGCTCAGTGGAGCGGAGGAGGAAAAGGGCAGCATGTCATCCCCTTGGCAGGGTGCGGTGGGAGTTAAAAAACAGGTTCAAGATGACTAGTGACATTTAAAGTTGAGGACAAACCATTCATTTTATAGTGATACACTGAATACTCCAGGGAAATTGTATGAAATTTTTATATTTATCAAAATGGTACAAAAAGGATGAAGAAATGCTGCTCCAAAGAGCCCCATATTATTTGTCTTCTAGACTAGACAGTTCCATTTCCAAAGGTTCTATTTCCTGGGCAGAATGAGAACATAAACTGTGAAAGTAAACAGTCACCTAAAGAAATTGCGGTATGAAGAGGAACCATATGCAGCAGCTGCCAGTGATGCCAGAGACCAACATCTGCTGACCAGAAGAGAAGGACGTGATTTACTGGTAAGGGAAGAAAGTAGGGCCGGGTGCAGTGGCTCACACCTATAATCCCAGCACTCTGGGAGGCCAAGGTGGGCGGATCACTTGATGTCAGGAGTTTGAGACCAGCCTGGCCAACATGGTGAAACCCCATCTCTACTAAAAATACAAAAAAAAAAATTAGCCAGGCTTGGTGGCACACACCTGTAATCCCAGCTACTCAGGAGGCTGAGTTGGGAGGATTGCTTGAACCCGGGAGGCAGAGGTTGCAGTGAGCCAAGATCGTGCCACTGTACTCCAGCCTGGGTGACAGAGCGAGACTCCATCTCAAAAAGAAAAAAAGTAGGTCTGCCATTTTAAAAGTAATTTTATGTATATTTACTATATATAAATATGTATGCATAGATTTTTATAAAATTGAACTACATGTATAATAAATGCAGTGGTTAACACTGCCTTTCAAGTTTTTAATCTTTTGGCTTATCTGAGTTTTCTCATTTTTTATAGCAGTTGAATTTTTACAATTTTTAATGGAATCTTTTCCTACCACTAAAAAAAAATTATTTGAGGCAGAAAAGGCCTGATAAGACATTCTGCTTCCATAAAGACACTGTGATGAACGAGACTGGCATAATCGCTCCTTGAGTCTGGCTGGGAAGACAAGCTTGGAGCAAGTCATTCAAAGGTGACCAGTGCCGAAAGTGAGGGGTCCTACAGAAACACAACAGAGAGAGCTACTCTGGTTGGATCAAGGACAGGAATAGCTAACACTGGAGCCAGGGTTAAAGTCAGCTAAACTATGCACAGCTTGGTGCTGGGGGAAGCACAGAGTGTGTCAGGAACTGAAAGCTAGTGTAACTGTGGCCCAAGGCAGGAGAGAGAGGCAGGGTCTGGCAGGTGAGAGTTAGGAACTGTGGACACCTCAAAGACAAGAAAGGCATGAGGTGGTGAACTTTCTGTGAAGGAGACGAGCTCAGGGGAGAGCAGGGGTGGGTGGAGGAGACCCACCTGGAGATGAGTTCAGCAGCCCCTGCTGCCTACTGGACACACAGCTTACAGGTGACAGCATGATGGGCTATGTGGTGGATTTGCACCCTCAGTGGTACAGGTGTCACCTGGTGATATGGTTTGGCTCTGTCCCCACCCAAATCTCACCTTGAATTGTAATGATTCCCATGTGTCATGGGAGGGACCCAATGGGAGGTAATTTGGATCATGGGGGCGGGTTTCTCTAGTGCTGTACTAGTGATAGTAGATAAGTCTCACGAGATTTGATGGTTTTATAAAGGGCAGTTCCCCTGCACATGCTCTCTTGCCTGCCACCATGTAAGATGTGACTTTGCTCCTCCTTCACCTTCCCCCATGATTGTGAGGCCTCCCCAGCCATGTGGAACTGTGAGTCCATTAAACTTCTTTTTCTTTATAAATTACCCGGTCTCGGGTATTTCTTCACAGTGGTATGAAAATGAACTAATACACCTGGGCTCTGCCCCCTTTCATGATCCCACTGTAAGTGTGAAACTCACACCAAGGGCCTCAGAATGTGCTTGAGACTAAGCTTTTCTTCAACAATTACCTCTTTCAAGACAGGAGACTTAGGCACACAGGCTCTGGAGTTATAACAAACCTTGGCCATGGCCATGACCAGCTGCGTAATCGTGGCTAACTGCTTCATGACTCAGTTTACTTGCCTATAAAAGCAGGGATCACATTTAAAGGGTGGTCAAGAGCATTCAGTGAGATAAAATATGTAAAAATACTTAGCATAGTACAAGGATTCCACAAAGGCTAGGGATCAGTGAAAGTTATAATTTGCACAGGGCATTCAATGTCTCAGGTTCTTCTATTTGTACAAGTATGGAAGAATAAATTTTCCGAGTGCCCCAAAGGAAGCGCAAGAACAGTCAAATTCATCTCATCAGCAGTTTCTTACTGGGCACCTCCTGTCTGCCAGGCTCTGTTCTGGGTGTGGGGAGAAAAGGCAGAAAGAGGCAACAGGTACACTGACAACAAAACTCAGTATCTCAATAAAGTGGCGAGGGCTATGGGAAGAGTAACAACGAGCGGAGGCGTGCAGAAGGCCAGGGCTGGAATGAGCAGCTCCAGTCATAGTCAGAGAGGGAGGAGGTGGGGAGTGGCCACCCGCTGTCTGGAGGAAATGCGGACATACTTCCCTGAGAAGGCAGAGGACATGTGCATGTCCCAAGTGGCAAATCCTCAGTGCCTAGGGGGCATGCCCAGGAAGGCAGGTCAGAGCTGCATGCTGGAGAGAGGAAGTGCCGTGGTCACTGCTGTGGGGCTTCCGAGACCAGAGTCACAGGCAGGGCCCCTGCTCCCCAGGAGGGAGCAACTGAGCAGCTGGTGCCAGAGCGGTGGGAACAGGAGGAGCGTCGGGCTTGTGTGTCCTCGCTGCCTGCCTTCTGCTCGGTTTCCTTATTTAACAGGAGTTTGGTCGGAATTCAGGAATGAATAAGATGTTCTCTCTGCCAAGGAAGTTTCAAGGGCCGGGGCAGCATTTCTACACAACCAGCCACCTCTTTCACATAAACTTCTGGGAGTTTCAATGCTACCCTTAAGGGTAATCTGTCTAATGTATGCCTCCTCTGCCAGGAACTGCATTTTCTCTAACCCATTTTTCACCCGGAAAGAAAGATAGGGCTTTGCTTCTGATTAACAGCCTCCCCAAGTTTTGGGATAACAGACACGAGCCATCATGCCCAGCCAGGAAAGGTCTTTAGTGTTACATACTCTGAGACTGTATTGAGTTGAGACTTTTTTCTTTTTATATATTCATGATTGGACAATAAAGCACCAAAAAGATTATCTTTATCACTTTATTTGAAGACAAAATGTGTCAATAACAGCAACTACAACCAAATTCTTGACAGACTAGAGTTCTGACAAATCTCCATTAGCCACCAATTTCCTGGGCAGGTAAAGTCTATCCTACAGAAGACTGAGGACAAAATTCAGTTGCATACTCGAAGGGGGAGATCCCACATACTTAGGCTTAACAGTTCAGGCTGTGTCCACCCAGCTTTGCTTAGGACAGCTCTACCCAACTACCTGAGCCCAGACTGTCCCTTAACTAAGCCCTTCCTCCCTTTCTCGGCTCCCTAGAAATTGACTTTCTTTCTAGTTGTAATCCATGTGGGTTCCCGGCTGCCTTAACCTAGAAAACAAAACAAAAAATAGAGCAGCACCTGGCTCCCAGGTACAGACCAAGCACTCTGCTCTGATAATAGTTCTAAGATGCTCAGAAAATAATTCGGTTGCGCCTATTCCAGTTCCTTGCTGACACTCCTTGGGCATCTTAGATGCGCTTCTAGACTGCTGAGGAGGCTGCATCCTCTGCTGGGTCTCTCCAGCTGTCACAGTCTACCTGCTTTTGGAACATAAGCCTTGGATCTCTATATCCTCACAGATTCCTCTTGTCGACGGGGGTGTAACCAACTTTGTAAATTAAGCTAAAGAACCAAAAAGTCGTGTCCAGATTTCTAACATCGTACCTTGCAATTTCACGAATACGGTCGCTCTACCTTTAAATCAATTCAAGAATAAATACTCCCATATGCCATGAGTCTGATATTTAAACACAGTTTTCTCCCCTTTCTTCTACATGCAGTGCCATATTCTCCTTACTAGGCAGTGTGGTGTCATGGGAAGAAGTGCTTTAGAAGCTGGCAGGGCTGGGTGCGATCCGTGGAACAGTCACTGCCTAGGACACACTGGCCTGCTAGTCGACATCTCTGGATTTGAGTTTTCTCATGCTAAATGGGGCTGGTAATATCTGTTCAATAGAGTTGTGAGGAAAACGGTTTAAACGAAGTGATGTATTTAAAACACATTGTATTCGCCATGGGCTAAGTCTCCGCAGACTGGCTCAGCACCCCTGCAGTTTACAAAGCCATTCCGCGCACCTAGTCTTTATTTCACCTCACAGCCATGAAACAGTTGTGGAAATGGAATCCCACTTTCTTAACAAATAAGGATTCAAGGGAGTGAATGATTTTTCCAAAGCCCACTGTGAGTGCATGGAAAGCTCCAGCAATTCTGGTCCAAGTATCTTTTCACTTTGTGCAACAGCAAATTAAGAGACAAACATCTACTTTCCTTTCCAACTTAGTAGAGCAGCAGGGAAAATCCTTCTAGTTAACTCTCCTATTTCTTATGTATCCCACTCTCCGAGCACATACTGCAAATGTGCTATTTGGGTTGGCCTTTGCCACGGGACAATCAGAGCCAACTCAAGGTGACAGCAACTCAGCAACAGAGACAGGGGCGCAAAACAAACAGCTTGACTTGCCCTAGATTATTCTTCTCCAGAAGAAACCAAGCCACAGTTTCACTGATGGGGACAAATACACAGGGGCACGGGCTCTGACTTGGGGGAATGAAAGGGACTATGTCACCATCTGAATTTGTTGCAGGCAAATTATGAATTCTTAAAGATTTTTTTAAGCATTTGAATTTCACCATCTGCAATCTTTTTTCTTCTCTGCCCCCTGCCCCCACCGGAGATGCAGTTTCGCTCTTGTTGCTCAGGCTGGAGGGCAGTGGCGCAATCTCTGCTCACTGCAACCTCCGCCTCCTGGGTTCAAGTGATTCTTCTGCCTCAGCCTCCCAAGTAGCTGGGATTACAGGCGTGCACCACCACACCCAGCTATTTTTTTTAGTAGAGACGGGGTTTCACCATGTTGGTCAGGCTGGTCTCAAACTCCTGACCTCAAGTGATCCACCTGCCTCGGCCTCCCAAAGTGCTGGGATTACAGGCGTGAGCCACCACACCCAACCTACCATCAGCAATCTTTTGTTTCCACTTAAAAGCGGAGCCCACAAAGATGCTCAGCCAGCCAAGGGAGCTACTGAGGCTGAGCAGCCTTGCATCCCATTCCCCGTTGGTACATTAGTATCTTATGACACCTTCAGCAGTCACACTTATTTCTACTGATGGCTGCTTTTTCAGGTTTCATGGATCAAAGATGCTTTTCATCGCTTATGAAGAATGGGATGGGGGCAGGGAGACAGGGTCCAGGCGCTATGATTTTGTCTGAAATCACATCCTCTTCATGCTTAGAAAGCCCTACACTTTCTCTTCTAATATTGGCTTAAAACAATGCTTGGAATCTGGTTTCAAAAAAATTGTAGCTTCTGGGAGGAAAGTCATAAGCATATAAAACATCAATTACATGTTAATATCCTGGCAACCTTAATTAAGCAGGGGTACTGCCAAGGGCTACTTGCCTTAAAGTGAGCACAGATACCCTGTGTGCCCCTTTAATTATGGTTTTTGTTCAATGTTTTTTGCTAGATTTGAGTAATGCAATAGTCACATCTGGCACCCTCATCAACAGGTTCTCAAAATAATGATAATCTTATATGGAACAATACCTATCTTTATTTATAGAAGTATTTATCTGAGACTTTACCACTCTATAATCTACACTGAGTTCTAACAGAAATGGAATAAGATTTAAACTAAGACAACTATCATTTTCAATAAATAGCTTGACAGTTTTGATCAAACTTCTTAAAAATAGAAATCAATCAATACACGGGAACCAAAGCCAGGTATCCCTGGTGGTGAGAAGAAGAGCTGGGGATCTAGGGAAGGCAGCAGAACCACGACACTCAGACAAGAAAAAGATGGGAGAGACAGAGTGAGGGTGACAGAATGTGAACGGAGACTTTCTTTAAAGCCCCACACTTAGAAGTTATCTGTAAGCCTCACGTTGTATTTCTGCTTGATCGTCCACCTTTCCCCATCTTGGTAACTCATCTGTAAAAGCCCCAAATTCAAGACCTCGGTGCTCAAATGAGAGGAAGGCAGAGCACCCACCTGTCCTGATGTGTGTGTCACCCGAGCCCTCACACTGCCCTTTATCTATGCCTGAATGAACCAAGATGGGAATAAATTCTTAAAAATCCCAGCTGAGTACATTGGCTCATGCCTTTAATCCCAGCACTTTGGGAGGCCGAGGTGGGTGGATCACCTGAGGTCAGGAGTTCAAGACCAGCCTGGACAATATGGCAAAACCCCATCTCTACCAAAAATACAAAAATTAGCTGGGTGTGGTGGTGCACGCCTGTAATCCCAGCTATGCGGGAGGCTGAGGTGGGAGAATTGCTTGAACCTGGGAGGCAGAGGTTGCAGTGAGCCAAGATCACACCATTGCACTCCAGCCTGGGTGACAGAGCGAAACCCATCTCAAACAAACAAACAAACAAATAAATAAATAAATAAATAAATAGAAAATCCCAAAACCAGCTGAGAGCGGCATACAAGGTAGGAAGATGGCAGGACTCCTCCAGGCACGCAGCATTTGTGGTTTCTGAGCAGTTGGTGATGAAATCTCCGCTGTGCAGATGCCAGGCCAGAACCTTCTAAGCAACTGCACATCTCAGAGCCTCCTCCTCTGCCAGCTGTTTTCTGAAAACACCAGAGGACTCAGGTGGCAGCAAAGAATGAGAAAGCGCAAAGGCAGGTGAATAGCAGAGGCGGCAGCATGCGCTGGAGGCTGAACACAGTTGGGGTGTGGAATGGGCAAGAACCAACAAAAGGATGAGAGGGGGAAAGAGAATTGGGGGCGCCTTTAAAACAAACCTCCATTCTCCTCCTTCCTTCCATACTAATGACACATCCATGTTTTTCTTGCCCTTTTCTTCGTGTTATTATCAAGATAGCAGGAGACGGATTTATAAAACGAATGATCCCATCTTAACCTTCAGCAGTTAGAAGCTGGTGTTTGAGATGGTGAAAATACCATCATGTCTACCTGGATGAAGCACTTCCAGGCAGAGTTTTTCCAGGACCCCTCCTCCCTCAACTCCAGAGCATGACACACACATCTACTCTTAGCTGAGTCTATAGAGGAAATTGCAAAATGACTCAGAACAATTTCTCACAACTTACTTTTGCAAAAGCAAAAGCAGCCACCACTGTGGAGCCGGGACTTTAACACAAGGTGAGAATCTGCTATGAGTCATGAAAGGCATAGAAAATGCCTTGAAACTCAAACACATCTTCTTTTATTCAGTACAAGGTTTTCATTGGACTACAATCTCTACGCAAGAATATTTACAGAAGGCATCCGGGTGACGGTTTCAGAACTTTGAACAACAGCAAGCATCTGAGAAGGCCTCGGTGAAGGGGATTTAATGAGTGAATGAACAATGCGACACTGCACCCACCCCCGTGGTAAATATTAAAGATCGGATGAGACTCCAGGCACCCACACAGTGGCAAGCCAAAATTAGATAGTAATTGTGCCTATTACTTCTTTAAAAGAAAAAGGGCAAATGGCAACAAGGGCTTAGCTAATTTGCTGACATGAAAAGGGGCAAGGGTGAAATTCACTGGCAACACCCTTGCTGGGGAACACAGGAGCCATGGCTACCTGAGCTTCCCTTAAGCTGAGCATATAAAACACCCCTCCTAGTCCATCAGACAGCTATTTATTTTATTAAAGAGATCCATAAAAGTTTGGTTTGGGAACAAAATGTTAAAATTCCTACTCCAAAAAAAACCCATGTTGTTCACTAATGATAGAAAATAAAACTTTCAAAATGCCAGAACACCCCGGCACATAATGCTGCAATTGGTGTTTAACAACCTGGGTTTGCATCCATTGAAGTGCAGAGTGAAAAAAAAGAAAAAAAAAAAAAAAACAATCTGGTGATGTCTAGCCACCATCATCAATATAATCTATTCTGGTCTCAACCTAATAATTTATTGGCCATCTAGGGGTTATTTATTCAACATTCCTCAACGTCTCTTAGCACATTAAAAAAATAAAGCATTAATAGCTAATCTCACCCAAGCAATTAGACTAAGATAAAAACAAAGTTCAAAATATCACTTGACTATATAAACACAGTGCTGTTCATATTGTAAGTACTTGATAACTGATTCTGCAATATCAGTAATATTAAGTCAAGACAGAGGCTAGGCTATTCAGATGTTTACTCAAAGTAAGGATCACGAACTGATGGTTCACAAATTCCTAAAGGGGAAAGCCGTGAATAAACATCGTAAGACTGGGGAGCTCCCTGGAATTGTCTGCAATTTCTAACGTATGTGCATAAGCAATTTTCTGGGGACCCATAGCTTTCCTCAGATTCTCAAATGGTCTGCTTGAAATAAGTTCCTAAATAACGTAAGTGCATAAAAGAGTGGAGAGCATCTGGAAACACGGTATCTAACCATCCTGACCTTCGCATACCATTACCTGAGAAGCCTCCAAAAATCTTAGAGGTTTTAGCTTCAGTGAAATGCATGAAGGACAATAAATGACCGAAGCAAATTCTAATAGGGTTCTGCTAAGATTCTTCTTCTAAGCAGCTCTCCATATTCATAGGGATAAAAAGGGATATCCAGCAGAAAGCTGCTTTGGATCAGGCATTCAGGCAGAAAGACAGACAGGGAGAGACATCAGGGCAGGACAGCTGGTCAGACGGACCCTTGAGTTTCACAGACAGGGAAGTTTGACAACTTACCCAAGGATGATGAAACGGCTCCTCGGTGTAAGACTTAGGGCAAAAAACCCATGGTTTTTTTGTTTGTTTTTTGTTTTTGAAATAAAGTCTTGCTCTGTCATCCAGGTTGGAGTGCAGTGGCGCAATCTTGGCTCACTGCAACCTCTGCCTCCTGGGCTTAAGCAGTTCTCGTGCCTCAGCCTCCCAAGTAGCTGGGATTACAGGAACGAGCCACCATGCCTACCTAATTTTTGTATTTTTAGTAGAGATAGGGTTACACCATGTTGGCCAGGCTGGTCTCGAGCTCCTGGCCTCAAGTGATCCACCCGCCTCAACCTCCCAAAGTGCTGGGACTACCGGCGTGAGCCACCACGCCCAGCCACCCATGTGTTCTTACTCCGAGTGTACCCCATGTCGAGGTGGCTTCCCCAAAGAATAGGCAAGAACAGGCCGAGTGTGGTGGCTCATGCCTGTAATCCCAACACTTTGGGAGGCTGAAGAGTGTGGATCACTTGAGGTCAGGAGTTTGAGACCAGCCTGGCTAACAGAGTGAAACCCCATCTCTAATAAAAATACAAAAATTAGCTGGGCATGGTGGTGTGCACCTGTGGTCCCAGGTACTGAGGAGGCTGAGCCATAAGAATTGCTTGAACCCGGGAGGCAGAGGCTACAGTGAACCAAGATCGCGCCACTGCACTCCAGCCTGGGCAACAAAGTGAGACTCCCTCTCAAAAAAACAAAAATAAATAAATAAAAAATAATAAGAATAGGCAAGAACCTGCAAATGGTATTTACACTGAGGCTAGTTTGGCCTGAGAAATCAAACTTCCTGCTTTCTTCTCCCACAGAAAGCAAAATTATATCAAGGTCTCCATAGCTCCATCTCTAATTCAGAAGCCCAGAAAGGACATAAAGATCTAGAAATAGAGGGCTGAGGGGCACGGAGATGGAAGACGGAAGAAAGAGGACGGACATGGGACACTTGCCATTCAACCCCATCTTCACTGTTATCCAGGTGGACAAAATTAAAGGGGAGACCTCAAGCAGCTCTGGCAAGAGGTCCCTTGCGACCACCTAAGTTGCAGGGAGCTGGCTGATGACTCCTTGAACTTGGCTTTCTGTTTGCCTTGAAAAGGTCAAACATATCCCACTTCAAGGGTCACCTCAGATAGGAGGAGAGCAAAACCATGGCACCCGCTGTTTCAATGGAGAGAAAAAGTAAGGAGAAGCCTGTATCAGAAATAAACGTGGCAAATAAATCATTAGGTGAAGATCAGCATCTCTGCTCAGTCAAGGTGAAATCTTTGTGTGGCCTCAGCTCTGAGTGGTCTTCAAGTCACTTTCCTGTGCATCACTGTCCCAGCAGGATGAGGAACGGGAGTGTACTGATCTCTTCAGCAAGTTAATTTCAGAGCCAGCATTCCACCTGACAGGCCTTGATCCTCCAGCCCACCCCAGCGCAGTGATTCACACTGCAGCTCTCACAGCGCGGCTCTCTAAAACTTCTCTTTTTTACTTCTTTATTTTGTGATTCTGAAGATGACTCTTAATAATAACTTGTTTTTGGTTTTTTTTGCCAAAAAAAACAAGATGAAAGAGAAAAGCCTGGAAAAGAAGAAAGCAGGGACAGAGGAAGGCAGGTAGGAAAGTACTGTGGCACAGAAAACAGGAGGGGAAAGAACCAAACACCACAGGTTCTCGTAAGTGGAAGCTGAACAATAAGAACCATGGATACAGGGAGGGGAACATCACACACCGGGGCCTGTGGTAGAGGTGGGGGGCTGGGGGACGGATAGCATCAGGAGAAATACCTAAGGTAGATGATGGGTTGATGGGTGCAGCAAACCAACGTGGCACATGTATACCTATGTAACAAACCTGCACATTCTGCACATGTATCCCAGAACTTAAAGTATAATAATAATTTTAAAAAGAGGTAAGACACGCTTAATTATTATTTATAACTTCAAGTTTAAAACGATGTCTTCTTTTTGTCCCTAGTTTGTAATGCAAATCCCTATTTTTTCATTAAACTCTTCTCTGCAAAAAAAAAAAAAAAAAGAGGCTGGGAAGCCAGTTGTGCTGACAGAAGTGCCACACTGATCCAAAGACAGAAAGGAAAGGGGAAGAAGGGCAATCGGTGACCTTCCTGCATCCTTCCAACCTCACTGTGTGCCAGGTGCCATCATCCTTACTTTCCACATCAGGAGACACAAGCACTGGTGAGACCAGGCTGGCCTAGGGCTCCTGGGGTTCTTACTGTGCAGCCCTCCAGGCCTCCAGACCAGTCTCACCAGGCTCAAGTCCCCCTGCCTTGCATGATACTCTGCTCCTAGACATACGTGTATTCCATGTTTAATAGAGAAAACACAGGCCCTCTGCCACAGCTGCAGGCAGACTCAGAGCCCCAGCCAAAGTCTCGTTCAATAACTCAACACCCCATGTCTGAGTTTTAAAAGCCTCCCTGGCAAAGGCACAGCCAGCTGAGGACTCATCAGGCAACTTCCTGTTGCTGGCAATTTCTCTTTGGCCCCAGTTAGCCCACAGCACAGACCATGCCAACAGCCCCACTGCCCACTTTTTAGTTTGCCTCTGTCCAAGGACCCACTTGGCAGGAGGAATCAGCCCAGCTGACGGGAAGGGCCAGTTGCAAGAAATGGCGAGAACGGTCACCAGCAAGTTTCTTCCCACTGCCTTCCTGCCATGCTCTGTTGTTCATCCCTCTCTACAGGACAAGCTCTCCATTGCCAAATGGCCTTCCAGGCAGCCGCTTGCTTGGAACGCTGTCTTTTGGATTCTCAATACCACTCTTTTTTTTTTTTTTCCTGTTTTTCCTGTTGACACGTAAGTGACATTGCCAACCCTGTTGAACAGAGCGTGTAAGTTATCCCTGGCAAAGAAAAGGACAGGTCTCTGTGTGCTTTATGCCACAGTAATGTCTTCTATAGCCACTGTCTTCTTGCCACACCCAGCAAGGGGTTGGCATCTGCCTGACACATCCACCCTAATGACCAAGGATACACCAAGAAGAGCAGGGCACAAATACTCTGGAGCATGGAAAATAGGAAATTTAAAAAAAAAAAAAAAATCCAACTCACTACAAAGAGATCAAATGGCCTTTGAGACTCCAACAAAAACTAAGCACAGTCATTGCAAACAAGTCCACAAACTTGCCTCCAAGTCTCTGCCAAGGAAGTGCGGCGTGACAGAGGCAGAATAAGGCATATGCGCTGGCGCCACACTCCACCCAACTCTGACCCCTGGTGATCTGTGTCCTTGCCACCTCTCTTCCAGGAGGGGTAAAGTCTGCAAGCCCTCCTCGGCTGGCAGAGCCGCTCAGGCTTCACTAAGCATCTCGGTGTTCACAGCCTGCTCCTGCTAAAGAGAAAGGCAGATCTAACATACACTATTTTTATTTGGTCACTTGAAGCAACCCTTTGGAAAAGCTCATCCATTTATGACACTATACATTAAAAAAAAGCAGCTACATGGTGAGCAGACTTTGTCTCCATGCAGACAACAAAGAGGACCCAATTCTTACAGCTTTTGGTTTCTAGTTCACTTTCATCTCATGGGACAGTTCAGGAGAAGTTGACCACTGACACTAACTTCAAGAACACGGGGTGGGCGGCTGAGATAGTCAAGAACACGGGGTGGGTGGCTAAGATGGTCAAGAACACTGGGTGGGCGGCTGAGATGATCAAAGCATGCACATGTCTTACTTCTAACAACATTTTATTGAGGTGCTCATCTATTTGTTCAGTTTCCTACCTGACATCGAATCTCAGATCAAGAGGCCATTAGGTGAGCAACAGGGAAAACCTTCACACACACGTATACATGGGAGACACACCAGGAAGGGGCAGCTTACAGCCTAATCCTCTCTCCCCTGCTTCCAGTGCTCCTAGTTGGACATAATCTCACGTGATCCCTTTGACAACACTGGGTTGGTGGTGGTGTTATGTTTATTTATAGAGGAGGATACACAGGCTTAGAAAGGTTGGGTAACTTGCCCCAGGTCACATAATGATAAAGCGTGGTGGATGGGAATACAAATTCAGGTTTAAGCATCAGGTCGAGTTCTTTCCAACACACCACTGCCTCCAAGAAAGGGCTACCTGGAATTAGGTCTTTGTGACAGATTATCGTCTTCCTGCTGGAGAGTGCCACACCCCAAACCATTTTTCAGGGACAAAGCGTTTGCCTTGAGGATGCCATCTCTCCGTGCATTAAAATAGGAATTTAGTCACGTAACTTGCATTTAGAAATAGGCATGTTTGGTTTTAAGAAAAGGATCATGATTCTATTCATCTATTGAATAGCAACCACGGAGAAAGACTACGATTTATAAATAAGTTATCTTTTAGCTTGACTGCCTAACAAAAACAGAACCAAAAAGATCTTGCAATAGTGCAGGCAAGTATACACCAAAGGAAGACGAACACTCCAAGAATGCTGGAAAGCAAATCATGTGGTCCAATAATTTTTTCTTTTCCTTCAGCTTCTTAGATAGGCAAGCTCTTAAAAGCAATTCATGTGAAAAAAAACTCAAAAGGTTAAGCTAAGTGGGTGAGCAGAAATTAAATATTAAATGCAAGTTTTGTTCACGCTGTACACTAAAAACCATAGCCACTAGTGCACATTCTTTTCTTTCTGCCTAGAAAAAATAAACAGGACAAAATATATCAATTATATCTTAAACATGATTAAATTGCAAAGAGCACAACACACAGTTGTCACGCTGTGTATCTCCAGATTCTCAATGCTCTCTGTTCTATCAACACAACGCCTACAAACGGCAAAAATAATCCCTGCCAAAGCGACACTAGGTGATTACATAAAATTCTTCCACAAAGCCGAAAAATTATTTCATCAAGAATAACTAAATTAAAAACTCTGCTTACCTTGTAGAAAACGGGTTTCATGTTTGTGAATTTTCTTTTACAGCATTAAACCCAATATAAGTATTAATATGTGCTATACTCCAAGGAAATTTTACAAGCATACAATTAATTGCTATATTCAAATTACTCCTCCCTGTCTTTTCAAGCATATTTTACAGAGTAAATATTTCCCTAGGCCTTTCTGATATCTTTATATTTCAAAAAGATAGAACTATTTCGGAGATGAAGTTAAAGATTTTGGAATGAGAAAGGAACAGTGACAGCGCCACAGAACGGGTATCCAAAAGAAGTTCTCTTATCCTTAGCTGTAAAAAGCATGTAAAGATCACTGTCAGAATCCCTTCTGGGGAGAAAGGCATCTCTTCTCATCTGCATATCAGTCTTTAGACATTTTTAGAGCAAAATCAACTTTCAATCAAGAAAAGGAAACCGTGCAAGCATGCCTACGTTTGGATCAAAATCTTTACCCGTGAAAATCAAAGCCCTTGTTTACTTACATGCTGTACATAAAAAGGAAAAGTTCAAAGAAACCTGCTCCCTCTGGGAGAACGGATCACATCTAAGTCGGCTGTTGGGAGATGTGTAAGACACGCGTTGTCTCTCCCTCTCATCCCCAGGCAATGAAAAAATCCCAAACTGCTCTTCCAAGTCACATTCACAAGGACGTCCTAGCGCCACCAAGCTCTGCCTCCACAGCAGCACGGGTGATTGGGGGAAGCTGGCCCCCTGCTCTGTTTCCACCCATGCCGGGAGCCTGCCTGCTCTAGAAAGGCACCGGGTTACCACAGACGTGGAGACAACGGGACCACAGAGGGCCACATCTCCTGAGCCTCAAAGCCAGTTCAGCAGGTGGAGTGCAGGCAGCATGTCTGTGGGGACTGCTTAATATACCTCCAGTTCCCAGAACAAACTGAAAACTCTTTCAACCTCCTCACCCAAAGGGACATTGTATATTCCTTTCAAACTCCAAACTATTACAATAGCACATGCTAATTGCTAACAATACTGGGGAAAAAAATCCCCCCTACAGGAGAGGCTGACAGGGTCACACAAAGAGCTATGACAGTAATAGGCACCCTTACAGAGAAGAAGCCAATCAATTAGGAACCATTTGCAGAAATTGTGGGGCTGTCAAAAGCCCTGGGTACAGCTGTGCTTCATCAAACCAGGCTTCATTTGATTTTCAAGGGAAATTATTCTTTATTCTAATGTCTAGAATAGTTGTTAGTAAAATATCCCAAACAGCCCAGGTTCAACCAGGGTCTAATCTGAAAAGAAGTTAATGACCCCTGAGAAGACCAGTTGGGCTAGGGCAGGAAGCCCAGAAAACAGAGGCAGATCTTCTCCCTGAGGAGAGACCACCTTCTGAGGACATGGCACGGGGGTGGGGCGGGGGGGAGTCCCGAAAAATCCACTCCCAGCACACACTAGGCATTCACCAGACACCTCCCACATCACCACTTCAAAAATAGAAGAGGACTGGGTGCGGTGACTCACACCTGTAATCCCAGCACACTGGGAGGCTGAGGCATGAGTATTGCTCCAGCCCAGGAGTTTGAGACTAGACTGGGCAACACAGTGAGACCTAGTCTCTACAAAAAATAAACAAAATTATCCGGGCATGGTGGCAGGCACCTGTGGTCCCAGCTACTTAGGAGGCTGAGGTGGGAGGATCACTTGAGCCCAGGAGGTCAAGGCAGCAGTGAGTCGAGATCACACCACTGCACTCCAGGCTGCACAACAGGGTGAGACCTTGTCTCAAAAAAATAAATAAATAAAATTTAAAGCAATAAAAAAAATCCAGAAGAGGACTGCTTTAGATATAACATGATGTTTCCAAAAAAAAAAAAAATTAAAATTTTTTTTAAAAAAAACCACAGAACAGAAAAAAAAAATGTGATCCTTAAATTTGAAATTTTCTTTTTCTTTTCACTAATGTCCACCACAGTTTTTACTTTTGGTGGCCACTGATTCTTCTTTCCCAAGAAACAAAGAACAGGGAAACTGAGTAACTGCTGGTATTTACCGAAGATTTTTAAAAATGTACTGAAATCTATCATTATACATGGAAATTTTCATATGTTAAAAAGGTAAGGTGATAACTACATTAGACTTGAGAGGGATTTTACAGCAAATGCTTAACATGCTCATATTCTTTCAATAAATTTTTTTCTTCTGTGTTCTTTGATGTTATTATTTTGCTTTCTCCTTTCTCCACTTTTTAACAATGAAAACTGAAGCTCAGATGGCCCTAATTTCAACCTGATTGCAGCTTTCTCTCCTCTTCTAAATTTCTGATGCTCCAATGTTCACTTTGTAAACGTTTTGCTTAGTTACTATAGGCACTGTTAAATAACAGAGTTGGCAATGGCCTTAACGTGCTAACTTTTTGCATATCTATTTTGCTGAATCTTAAGATAAACTTTGGGAAAAAGTTCAATTTCCTTCTTAAGAGCTCTGATGTGTAACTCAAGCAGATCATAAGAGAGGAGAAGTCATTAGCCCTCACGGTGTTAAGTGAGACTCCCCCAAGCTGCCACCCTGTGCCAGTGCCCCACAGGCACACTTAACTTCTAAAGACATGGCCTGGCTCCATCAGTGTTTCAGGAGGATTTGATTTTCTAAAAAATTTTAAGTCGGGCCAGGCACAGTCTCACACCTGTAATCCCAGTACCTCAGGAGGCCAGGGCGGGAGGATCTCTTGAGCCCAAGAGTTTGAGACCAGCCTCAGCAACATAGTGAGACCCCATATCTATTTTATTATTAAAATAAGATTTAAAATAATTTAAGACAAAGCTATCAAAACACATCTATTTGATGCTCTAGGATCCACTGCTTCATTAAAAAGCTAATGAATATTAGATATGATATTGAGTTCCCAGAATTAAATAACCCACTAGAAATAGAACAAAGTAGAAGGACTAAAAATGCTGATGAATTTCAGTTTCGTAAAATAACTTGCATCCTGGGACATAACCAGGCCAGCGAAGACAGCTGAGCATTTGCTCTGCATGAGGAATGAGGAGGAGAAGGAGAGGGAGAAATTTGGAAGAAGGTGCATGGAAAACGGGAGAAGAGAGCAGGGAGTGAGGAAGGGAAAGGGAGAAGAGAGGGGAGGCTGAGAACCCATAGCTGCTTCATCAAACCAGCTACTTCAGAACCAGAAGTATCCGTTCTGAAGCTGGCAGGCTCTAAGCTGGTCCCCTCACACACAGGGGATGTCACCAACCCCCAAAAGGTATGCCACATGGCTCCTCCCATGGGTGTGCCATGCGCCTGGCTCCTGGTGGTCTTGATGGCAGTGGTGGCCCATCTGGAGCAGTCACTGCAATGATGCTGGCTGCAGTGGGGGAGGCACGGCCAGGGCTGTGCGTTCCATGAAGCCAGCAGGAGCCGAGAATGTGGAAGCCCCACCCAGTCCTGAAGTGGCAGGGCGGGAGCCTCATGCTCCTTGGGCACAGCTGTGACTGCCCAGCCGTGGCTCTGGACCCAGACATCCCTGTGCTCTTGGGGGCCAGGAGCAGGAAGAAGCCCCGCCCTCCCAGGCACTGCTGCAGCCACCTAGCTGCGACTGTGGACCCAGGCATCTCTGTATTCTCAGGGGCCTGGGAAGGACCCCTTGCCCCCACAGGCTTGAAAGTAGCCTGCTCCCACCGCCTGGCTTCTCCCTACTGGCGCCCGCTCTGGTCTTGGAGCAAAATTGAGTCCGAGCCCAGGCACTGCTGCAACCCAGCCATGTGTGGACACGCTCAGGGCAGCACTGACATGCCAGCCCCCAGCTGTACTTTGGGCACCAACGAGTATGGGAGGCAGGCCAAGGAGGGGACTGAGGGCAGCTCGGCCCTGGCCTGCAGGCACCTTTTGGCACAAACAGCTTGGGCACCATGAAGAGTGGCAGGACGCAGACAGGCTCCTGGGTGGAAAGGGGTGGGTCCCCAGAAAAGCCCCACCTTCAAGCCAGGGAAGGCCTGAAGTCTGGGGGCTGGGCTGCCAGTCCCACAGACCAGAGTGGGAACTTATGGAGCTTTTTCTGGGCCTGCACATGGCCACTATGGACCAATCAGTACACACTTCCTCCCCTCTGAGCCCTGGACTCAGCCAGACTCAAAGAGACAATGAGACAACCAGCTGAGGAGAGGAGCTACTCCAGGGTCTCCTCTCTGCTTAAAGCTAAGCAGACATTAGTACCACCAGCTGTGGAGAGGAGCTACCCACTCCAGGGTCTGCTCTCTGCTGAGAGGTGAACACTCTATGGGACAACCGGCCTGCAGAGAGAAGCTACCCACTGTGGGTTTCCTCTGAGCTGCTCTATAGCTCAATAAAACTCCTCTTCACCTTGCTCACCCTCCCATTGTCCGCATACCTCATTCTTCCTGGTCATGGGACAAGAATTCAGGAACTGCGTAATGGCAGGGCTGAAAAAGCTACAACACAAACAGGACCAAAACACGCCCCTTGCTCGCGGCATTACAGGTGACAAGGAGAGAAGAGCTGCAGCACTTCAGGGAGCCCAGACCTAGGAGTTCCCAGAACCAGGGCTATGCCACCCTCTTTGGGGCTCAGCGGTTCCTGGCATCTCCAAGCTTCCAGGTACTGGTGCAGGCCATGGAAGCTGCTTGTAATATGTGTGATCCAGCCGTAGCTTCACAGGGAACTGGCGCCCATGCTAGAGCCTGCAGCTGCTGCCTGCCCCACCACAGCCAGCATGCCAGCCTGTGTGTGGTGGCCAGACCCCACACGTGCTCACTGACACACCCTTCACCACTGCGCTCACTGAGACACCCCTCACCACTCTGCTCACTCTTGGCAGGCATGGGATGCAGGCCAGTAGTGCAAGTCGAGCACAACCTGCCAGGTCGAGTGGGCCTAGTGGGCCCGAGCAAAACTTGGGCAAAGGCACCCTTGGCCACAGAGGTTTCCGGCTGGTGAAGTGATACCCCAAGAATCTTGTGATAGTGTTAGTCTAAACCCAACCGAGGCATCGTTCCATTTTATAACTTTCATTTAAATGCCTATCATTGCTTCTATTTCTTCCATTCTTATTTTGCATTTAAGACAAAAACAAATACAGAAGACTTATAATTTCAAAATCGATTAAAACTGGACTGTATATTAACACGGTTATGTCAATCAGACCATTTCTGAAAGGCTAGCTGACGACGAACAGTTAAAAACACAGGAAAGGAGTGGAACGTAACAAATGCTGCCAAGGATGTGGATGAAGTAGAAGCCTCCTGCATTGCTGCTGGGAATGTCAAATAGTGCAGCATTGTGGGAGACCACGGGCTGTTCCTCAAAAAGCTAAACAGAGAATCACCACGTGACCTGGCAATTCCACTCCTTGGCCCGAAAACAAGGATTCACACAGATAACTCTTATGCCAACATTCACTCCAGCATTACCCACAACAGCAGCAATAATCCCGGTGTCTATCAACAGATGAATGAATAAACAAAATGTGGTGTATCCATATAATGGAATATTACTCAGCCATAAAAAAGAATGAAAGTCTGACACATGCCACAACCTGGATAAACCCAGAAGACATATGTTAAGTGAAATAAGCCAGAAACAAAAGGACAAACATTGTGATTCCACCAATATATGAGGTACCTAGAAATTGGCAAATAAGACAGAAAGTAGAATAGAAATTATGAGGGAGTTGAAAGCGGGGGAAATGGAGAGTTATTGTTTAAGGGGTACAGAGTTTCTGTCTGGAATAATGAAAAAGTTCTAGATGGTTGTGGTGGTTGCAAACCAATGTGAATATACTTAATGCCACAGAAGCATACACTTGAAAATAGTAAAAAAGGCATATTTTATGTTATATATGTTTTATCACACAAAATGACAACTTTCCAAAAATAATTTATCTTCAGCCAAAAAAAAAAATGTAAGAAAGAGAATAGTAATTAACACCTTTTGACAAGGTTTTCCTTGTCAAAATCGCTAAGCAAAGCCAGCACAATATATGAACAGCAGAGTGTGCACTGCTCTCTGATGGCATACCAGAAGTCATGGAGGAGTTCTGGCTAAAGTAAATGGTTCCAATTCGTACTTCACTTCAAAAAAAATACATAAATAAGGAAGCTGTAACCTTAACATATATATGTGTGTTTGTATCAACTGCTGGACCTAGAGACAGGTAACTCCATCTCCTTTCCCCACCTTGGGTAAAGGTGGGAACTAACACTTGCCTGCCTGGTTCTTGGTTTGCGATTTGGGCCAGTATCTTACCCTGAATGTGTGCTCCATTTTCTCCCTGTGGGAAACCTGATCCAGAGTGCCATCTGTCTGACTCCTTTTCAGACCTGTTGTGATATCAGGGACGTTGCTGAAATCTGCATGAAAAATGACAAAAACATACATGAGTTTGGCCATTTGCAGAGAATAATAACACCTGGTTTAAAGGCTCACATGGAGAAAGGAAAGAAGAAAACAACCTAGGAGGCAGTACAGAGCAGTCGTGAATGACACTGAGGTTACAATTATGCACACAGATGGTCTTCTGAAACAGATCTAGGATCTTGCTAATTGATAAGGCAACATCTGCCTGTTTTGGTCAAAAGAGACCAATCAAAATAATGACTTAAATACCTTGTCACTCTTCTCATTGTTGTGTAAACTATACTTCCCTAAGCCCTGGTCTTAAGTAATTTATTTGGACCTACAATCAAACAGCAACAACTTTGTTGGTATTTCCCTATTTTTGGCTAAGTGAAGGCAAAATTACCAGAGAATCTTGGAAACCAGTGATGGAATATTATACTTATTGCAATCTACAACTTGCTCATTTACAAGCATGTTTCTTTTGCTGGCATCAACCACAATTTCATCCTAACTTGAAAGTCCCAAGAGGATCAGTAAACCCTTATTAACTTCCAGAGTAAAGGCTAAGAAATAATATGGGCCAGGTGTGGTGGCTCATGCCTGTAATCTCAGGCCTGTGGGAGGCCAAGGCGAGAGAATCACTTAAGACCAGGAGTTCGAGACCACCCTGGGCAACACAGTGAGACTACATAGTGTCTCTACAAGAAATTAAAAAAAAAAAAACAATCGGGCATGGAGGTATGCGGCTATAATCCCAGCTACTTGGATGGCTGAAGCAGGAGGATTGCTTGAGCCCAGGAGTTCGAGGCTGCAGTGAGCAGTAATCGTGCCACTGCACTCCAGCTTGGATGACAGAATGAGACCCTATCAAGAAAGGAAAGAAAAGGAAAGAGAAGGGGAAGGAATGGCAGGGGAAGGGAGGGGAGAGGAGGGGACGGGGTAATAATTAAAATATAAAAATAATAAAAATTAAAATTTTAAATTTAAGTAAATTAAAAATTAAAACATTAAAAAATTTAAATAAATAATAATAATATGAAATAAGTAGAACACATAGCTTTCCAGCCTATAGCTGGAAGCACACATCCCATCCTCAGCACTCTTCTCCAATAGAGACAGAAAGACCAGCCTCTATCAAAACACAACACAAGTTTTCATTGTAATTCTTGTATTTGATAGAACGTCCCCTCAACTAGGTGAAACCAGATGGTTTCTGATCCAAGTTAGGTACAACAAGAAATCAATCTGAGCTGATCTAAGCCCAGGAGGCTTGGATAGACTTGCAAACAAAGAAACTGCCCAGCATGATGGGGGCAGGGAAGATGGTTTCTGGAGAACCTTTAGAAGCTAGGGGAACCCCTGGAGGTTGGCACAGCTGAGAGACAAGAATGCCAGTAGCTGGTTCATGCTGATATTACCAACCACTACACAGGCACTCACTTCTAAGATAGGAGAAGGCCTCTGGAAAACATACAATGATCTACAGAATTCTGCAGCTCCAATTTTTTTCTTCCATTACCTCTTCCGACACCCTAATCTCATCCAGATAAGGACCAGACAGATAATCTCGGTCATACCTTACTGTTGTTGGTTGCAGAGTTAAGTTAGCCTAGGGAAGGCAGTGCTGACCCGAAAGGCATGAGGGGTCCCTGGGGAAATTTTGAGTAGCAATGACAAGCAAGCAGACTTGGGCCTGCCTCCTCTAGTCCCCTAATGCCACAACACAGAGGCAGTCCCCTCACCAACAAGCTGACTGCACGGGAAGTAAGATGAGACCCTCAACCACAAGTGACCCACCGCTGTCCTTTAAGACTGCCTCCTTTCTCTGATGTGTATACCTTGGCTTCAGGGAGACCAATCTAGGTAAGTCACAAAAGAACAGCAGCCCTACTGTATCCAGCCTAAGTGTATCTCCCTGTTCATGCACTCAACACATACTTCTTGAATAGCAGCTGTTTTCCAGGCACTGTGCTAGGAGCTGGGGATGCAAAAATGAGTGAAATGCTCTCATGGGCTGCTTCTAGTCTGGGGAGAGGCAGTTGGTGAGGGAGGGGGAGGCAGAGAGATGAGTGCAACCAAGTATCACAGATGATATGAGGAAAGCCCACAGGCTGCTGAGTGGGGACACTCAGGAAGCAAGTTAATTCTCCCTGGGCCCTTAAAACACTTCAAAGGAGAGCAGACACTTGAGCAAAGCCTTTATGTCGAAGGAATATTGATTTGACTTCCAAGCTGAAGACAAGGCAGGGTGGGCAGCGGGGAGAGGGGATTCTGGGACTGGAAGTGGCCTGAGTAAAGGCCAGTGCTAGGAGGAGCCGGGCACCATCAGGGAACTTGTCGAGTGTGGCTGCACAGAGTGGGGCAGAGATGGAAGAGTGTCCTCGATGGACGGATGGATGGAGGACAAGAAAGTCACAGTGACATCACAGGTACAAGGCGTAAGGACCAGAAGATCACAGAAGAGAGCAACAGAAAAAAGTAAGGGATGGTTGAGTATTTGAGGTGGTAGATTCCATGGGTCCCCTCTTTGTCACTTATTAAATATAAAAAGATACAGAAAAGAGAGGCATTGAGGGAGACGCCTGGTTTCTACGTCCTAGGTGACCAGGTAGATGGGGAATGCGGCAAGGGGAGAAGTGGGGATAACAAGCTTAGCTTCCACAATGCTGAGTCTGAGACACGTGTGGGCCATGCAGTGGGAGATTTTCAGTAATCACGGAGTCCAGAGTCCAAAGCCCAGAAAGGCCTTCACAGAGACATGGATTTGGAAGTCATCAGACTATCACTCCATAGCAGTGAAGCCAAGGGGGTGGATGACATCAAGAGGACCAAGGAGAGAACCATGGAAACATCAGTGCATAAGGGTGTAGGAGAGGGTGACTCTCAAGAGAGGTACCTTTCTTTTTATAGAGAATTTAAAAAGAAGTATAAGGCCATCAAAAAAGAGCCATGTCACAGAAGCCATACAATGTAAAAGTGCATTACCTAGGTTACAGAATCAAATTTGCATTAGTGCTGCCTTTACCTTGTAAATAAGAAGCCTTGGTATTTCCAAAGAGTTACATCAAGTACAGGAAATAGGACACAGGATCCACATGCACATTCATTGATGATGGGGATTTCACAGCCCCTGCTGTACATCAGGCATGTTCTAAGTACTAGGGATACAAAGATGAACAAGACCTTGAGTCCCACCAAGAACTCAGCTGTGGCAAGGGCATAAGGAGCTTTGGTGCCCAAGATGCCAGATGGATGCTAGTGAAAATAGCATGGCTGATGTCAAAAGCGGGTGCCAAGTGAATCCTGAGTCATCCGAGTCAATCTCTTCACAAGATTTTGGAACTTAAACACTGAAAAGTCCCCGAACAAATGTTCGCCTCTTATAAAAGAGACAAAGAAGTATTATTCACTTAGGGAGGAAGAGGTTCGTTTCAGGTAAGCATGAGAAAGGGGGCAACGTGTACCTGGTAAGAGAATATTGACCCCTTCCTGTCAGAACCCTGCTCACTCCAGGATAAAGGCTTAGCTTTGAATCAGTGAGGCTCCTTTAGGCCCCCTAGAACCCCTTAACTTCAAGGAAACTTTGGGTGCCACCGGATTCTCTCTGAGGCACAGGCTTGGACAGGATGGCCCAAAGGAACTAGCTCCCACTGAGGCTGGCCCTGGGAATCTGAGAAGAGAAGGCAGCTGTGGACAGTTCCTGAGATCCGCCAAGACAGGAAATCTCAGCGGTGTTCTACCGCCCAAGTTTCCCCCAGGTAGAATGCATCTGCGCATACACAGAGTCCCTGCAGCCACCAGCAATGCGCCAGCACTGTCCTGGACATGACAGAGCACAGGAGAATCCGAGCTGGACAGTGTCCACAGCTGTCATCCCCGGCTCTGGGAGCCTCCAATTTTACCAGGACCTGTATCCCCGTAAAAGGAGGGTGCCCTTAGTGTTCTTTATAGAAGAGACATGAGATAAAAGTACATTCTGGAAGAATAGAAGACTGGCTTTAAAAAGAGTGGAGGCTGGTAAAATCCGAATGCTTATTTACAAAGCTGTTTGAAAGAGGCATCCTGTCCTGGGTGCCAAATGCCTATACATAGCCCCCTTATATTCTGCCCACATCCTGAGCACCAGCTGCTAAAGGGAGTAAATATATCCTGCCCCTCCCAGGCGAAAATCTGGCTTCCCACCTGGGAGAGCCTCATCAGGACATATATAGTGCAACATGTTTCAGGGGTTCTTTGTCCTTATCAGAGAGTAATAAGCACTTGCTTCCTGCCCGCCCTGCACTCAGCATTGTACAGTACAGATGTTCAGACTCACTCCAGAAAAAGCCTCTGGCCAATATGACTGCAATCATGGAAAAAAACAAATTATAAATTCAAGTCAAGAGTTATCTATTTGTATCTGGTTAATATATCCTTTTGTCTTTCTCATCACATTTCTCATGGAAATTAACAGTTTGGGGCAGAGGTCTCGCAATTTGGAAAAATCTAACATTTAGCACAGCCAACAAGAGCTTCTACTTAGCGGAAGAGCTTCTACTTAGCAGTTGAGCCAGCAGAGCTGCAATGTCCCAAGTTACAGTCTGGTCCCCTCAATTTGGATCTGTCATTTAATTTACTTATCCCCTAGTTCCCATGGGTGCCAGACACTGTGCATCCACCAAGTACAAGGTGCCATGGCCAGAGCAGTCACGAGACCAGGCTCGGCCATCTTTCTCCTTTAATCAACATGCTGTGGGCTGGGCGCAGTGGTTCACTTTAGGAGGCTGAGGGGGGCGGATCACGAGGTCAGGAGATCGAGACCATCCTGGCTAACATGGTGAAACCCTATCTCTACTAAAAATACAAAAAATTAGCCGGGCATGGTGGTGGGCGCCTGTACCCCAGCTACTCAGGAGGCTGAGGCAGGAGAATCACTTGAACCCGGGAAGCGGAGGTTGCAGTGAGCTGAGATCGTACCACTGCACTCCAGCCTGGGCAACACAGAGTGAGATTCCGTCTCAAAACAAACAAACAAAAAAACGATGCTGTGGACAAGGATGACACTCCAGGCAGGCTACCACAGAAAATGCCTGCCTCCCTGATCTTCCGCACAGCCTATAGCTCCTTACAGACAACTGGGGAACAGATGTGGCTTTATGTTTGAACACCTGGTCATTCAGCTTCCTCCTGAACTGTGCGTCAGTACCTGGCCCATTAGCACCACTGTCAGCCAAGTCACTGGCAACCCCAGATCCTTTAAAACGAAAGGGCAAAACATTTGTTAAAGGAACATCCTGGGTACCAACTTAAAAACAGAAATATCAGGAAATGTTGAAGTTAAGGTTGTCTCACCCACACAACTCGTAATCTGAATTCAAAATATACAGTTACATCATTTCCAAATCCAACCTAGCACAGTTAATATGCAAACGTGTGGGTTTTGCCATTTCTTTTTCCTGTTGCCCAGAAAGCACCAATAGATCTAGGTGCTCACTGTGATAGGCTCAAGGGGGAATTCTTTGGAAATGGGCAGCAATGGGAAGCTTGGGAGAAGGCCTGGCGTGCGTGGTGGTGTCCCTGCCAGCATCTCACCTGCGGCTTAATCCTAAGGAAGCCTGACTCTCCATGCCTGGAGGAGCCTGACAGCTCCTCAGGCAGCTACATATGGTTCATCTGGCTGATGCCATCCCATAATCCCAGTCTTGCTGGCAGCCTCCTCCCTACTCAACCAGGCAGCAAGAGACTAGGCAACAAAGTTCTTTGTAGTCCCTGGACACCCACCAGGTGGCCGCCAGCAGACCCTGGAGACACCAGGCAGCTCCTGATAGTAAGGACAGGTAGGGAAGATTTCCCCTGCCTTTCCAGCAGCCAGGACGGGGCCTCCTGAGGACAAACAACCGGTTCCTAGAAAAAGTGATCTAAGAACCACTCCACCCCAAAGTCTGAGAGTGCCTTCCCCAGTTCTCAGGAACAGCAGTTAAAGAGAAATTAAATTAAAAATCTCAACATGATATTAATCTGTAGCCAAAAACAAGAAATGCAAAGTGACAGGAGAACATTTGTTTTCTCTTCTTAGGTACAAGATGACTTTTTTTTTTTTTTTTTTTTTAGAAATAATGGTAGTTGCTATGGTTTGAATGTGTCCCCCAGAATTCATGTGTTGGAAACTTAATCCTCAATGCAACGGTGTTGGGAGGTAGACTTAGTGGGAGGTGTTTAGGTCATGAGGGCTCTACCCATGACTCATGAATATTAATGCTATGATAAAAAGGGCTCTTAGGAGTGGCTCTGTTCTCTTCCACTGTTTACCCTTCCACCTTCAGCCGTGTGAAGACGCAGCGTTCAAGGTGCCATCTTGGAATCCGAATCACCAAACCTAATGGCACCTTGATACTGGACTTCCCAGCCTCTAGGACTGTGAGCCTGTAAATTTGTTTTAAAATTACCCAGTGTGTGCTATTCTTTACAGTAGCACAAAGGAACTAAGACAGCAGTCACGGCATCAGAAAAAGTCGTGCTTCAAATTGCAGACTGAGGATTCATTTGAAATAGACTAAAAGTATCGGGCATGAGAATGAAAACTGTTTTTAAAATATGTTTTTCATGCTTCAAAGCATATATTATAGTATATTGATTTTTAATACTCTCATATCCAAAGGGTCCTTTTTGATAATATATACTTTTACTATCCTGAAATAAAAATCATTCTTAATATAATCTACCTCCATACGTAGTTTCTTCAAAAGCAATATACTACCCTAAAAATAAGACAAAAAGAAAAATAAATGGAAAGTAATTTATAATTAAAAACTATGTGTTTGAATACTTTGTTTGAATTATACTCCATATGTAAATGGCAGCAGAACCTCTCCAGAAGCTGTGAGGAAGCTGTCAGCCACTGGCTCTACAGGCCTTGTCCCAAGCTTCACCAGAGACCAATGCCAGTGTGTCTTGGTGGTATGACCATCAGTGACATGACTTTCCAAAATGGCAAAACTCTTGGCAAAGTTCTGAGCAAAACAAAGGATGTACTTCCTTTATTTATTGGGTTGCCATCTTCCCAGAAATTCCAAGTACCCTATAGCTGTGGGGAAAAAATAATTTGCATTTCTTTGTAAAATGGAGGTAATTTCTAGCTCAGATAATTATATGCATGTTTTTTCACCCCATTAAGGTCCAGTCGAACAATGTACAATGTATGGGATTAACTTGATCACTGCAGGATGTCCAGCAACCATGTCCCCAACTACCAAATGTCACCATCCCTGGAATCATCATGATAACCAAAAACAGAAACACAAACTTCCAAAATGTCACCTGGTGGTCAACGCCACCACCTCTGAGAATTGCCTCTGCCCCTCCCCGTGGCCAGGACCTCAACTTTACCTCTAGGAGAATCAAGTGGCATCAGAGGATGCAAAATGCATCCAACCCATAGCATTTTGCACCCTCTGAGTATTAGCCTCCCTCACTTCCCAAAGAAAGATAAAATATACTCACTAAAGCAATTAAAAATATAGCAGCCAGATAACGATGAAGTGTATTTCAGTGGGACTCTCATCTCAGGCTCAAAAAATGTTTTTAGTTGATTAAATCATTAATCCTTAGAAACCTCTTCTGATGTGAAAACTATAGAAGAATAATTTTCTAAGACTGAAAAAAATCTAAAAAATAATGTCAAAGTAGTTACAAGTGAATAATAAATGGTTTAATTAAGTTTTCAACTACATAATCCACTTCAGCATTAGAGTTACACGTCTCTGACATTTAATACTTACATTCTACTATCTACTCACATTCAGATAAAATAACGTACTTTATTTGAATTATGTTATTAATCTATTTGATTTACTCAGTTTCTCTATTCAGTTTCCCAGAATTTATCCTATGCAATTCCATAAATGAAAAACTCATAGAGAATCAAAGAATTTTAATCAGAAAAGAAACTCAGAAATTACCCCCATTCAATTCCTTCATTTTATGTATCTTTTGTTTTTTAAAAAAAGTACAAATGTAATTTTAAGAAAAGATTAAAATTTGGGTAAATCAAAGCTGCCAGCTGAGGCATAATAGCATTATGTAAATAGAAAATTAAGACTTTTTTTCAGTTCTCCAAGCTTCACCCACTATTACAAAACTCTGCATTAATGCTCACAGCCAGTTATCACAGTACAAAGAGCACATTGAACATTTGCAAAGAAATCTTTGAAAATCTTTTTTCTTTTTTTTTTTTTTTTTTTGAGACAGAGTTTTGCTCTGTCACCCAGGCTGAAGTGCAGTGGCATGAACTCAGCTCACTGCAACCTCCGCCTCCCCAGGTGTGATTCTCGTGCCTCAGCCTCCTGAGTAGCTGCAACTATGGGTGCATGCCACCACATCTGGCTAATTTTTTTTTTTTTGGTATTTTTAGTAGAGACGGAGTTTTGCCATGTTGGCCAGGATGGTCTCGAACTCCTAACCTCGAGTGATCCACCCACCTCAGCCTCCCAAAGTGCTGGATTACAGGCATGAGCTATGGCACCCAGCCAGAATCTCTCCTTTTAAATTTAACTTTGTGGCCAGTGGGGTGACTCATGCCTATAATCCGAGAACTTTGGGAGGCCAAGGCAGGAGGATTGCTTGTGGTCAGGAGTTCACAAGACCAGCCTGGGCAACATGGAAAGACTCCATCTCTATTAAAAAAAGGTTATCCAGGTATGGTGATGCACACCTGTAGTCCCAGCCACTCAGGAGGCTGAGGCAGGAGGATCACTTGAGCCCAGGAGGTAGAGGCTGCAGTGGCTTGTGATTGTGCCATTGCACTCCAGCCTAGGCGACAGAGCAAGACCTTGCTTTTAAAACAATTTCTTCTAAATAAATTTGTAAACTTTGTATAGCAATGCATATTTTTAAGTAACACAGATTGTCCAAAATTTTACTCATACTTTTACTTTAAAATGCGGTGGTTTGTGCCACCTTTCATTAATGACATTAGCTGTACTGTGCCATCCAGGCAAATATTTCTGATCATCAGTCAGTGAAAGAGAACGAAAACAAAGCATTTAAATGAAATAATAGAAATAACTGAGAGGGAAAAAAAAAAGTAACTCTTGAGTTGACCACATTCAAAGGTGAGTCAAGTCCCAAACTGCACCATTAACAAAGAGATCACCATTTATTATTACCTACTCTTAATATAGATAAAAATCAGTCTTCTTTTCTGACCATATCTGGGACTTTGCATTTTTTTATTGTTATGACTCGTGTCAGGGAAATTCAAAGCAGCAGTCTGAATATTACTGTTAAGGTTGCAAAGAAATAAATTCTATTATAGCACAAATACTGTGCTAGAAAGATTCATAAATCTTCCAAGTCCATTTAACCTGAGGTCACATTCCAATTGGTGATGTTTTTGACAATGCAAGCTAACACCGGCAATAAACAGAGAGCAGTAAAGTAAATGCTGGTAGTAAATGTTTCTTAATAGCAGGCTGCCAGGATCTGATTCAATTGTCTTGTGATAAATGTCCTTAGAGTGGGAAAGAATACTTAAAGGAACATGGCAGATGTTCTCACAGTAGAAAGGTGCTGCCAGCCACCTCCACACTGACTGCAACACTCCTTCTTAGAACAACGAAAAAGAGTGTTTAGATGTACCCACATCTTCCTTCACCAGGCAGGCTATGGCAGTGACTGAGGCAGCATGCTTAACCCAAAGAAAGAAGGTGCAGAGCCTCCTATGGGGTTTTATGAGCCCCAGTGAAAAATACACAGTCAATGACGAGAGAGATCTTCAACCAAGGTCTTGGCACTGCAAGGAAACGGACACCCACTAGCACTGGGAGGACACGCCAATGCCACACTTACTTACCTTCGGAGGCATGTAACAGACAATACTGTATTTCAAACACTCAAAGAATTTTAATAAAGTTGAATTTAAGTTCAAAGCCCTTAGGACTATTTAGCTGGAGTTCTATTTAAAGACTTTGAGAAGAAACCTAGACAAAAGTACACACGAGATTCTATTGGAGGAAGTTGCTACAGAAAAAAGAAAATTTGAGGACACTTTTCAGTAAGTGCTACGGTTCTCTTGGATTAAAGGAAGGTGAATTGAATATTATTCAGCCATAAAAAGGAAGGAAGGATTGATTCATACTACAATATGGATGAACCTTGAAAACATTATGCTAAGTGAAAGGAGCCAGACACAACAGGTTACACATTGTATTTTTATTTTTATATGAAATGCCCAGAATAGGCAAATCCATAGAAACAGAAAGTAGATTCATAGTTGCCAGGAGCGAGGGTTGGAGGATGGAGGATGAGGAGTGACTTCTTTATTTTTATTTTATTTATTTTATTATTTATTTTTGAGATGGAGTCTTGCTCTGCCACCAGGCTGGCATGCAGTGGCACGATCTTGGCTCACTGCAACCTCTGCCTCCTGGGTTCAAGTGATTCTCCTGCCTCAACCTCCCAAGTAGCTGAGACAGGTGTGCGCCACCATGCCCAGCTAATTTTTGTATTTTTAGTAGAGACAGGGTTTCACCACATTGGCCAGGATGGTCTCGATCTCTTGACCTTGTGATCCGCCCACCTCAGCCTCCCAAAGTGCTGGGATTACAGGCGTAAGGCACTGCGCCCGGCCTTGAAGAGTGACTTCTGATGGGTGTGAGGTTTCTTTTTTGAGGGAATAAAAATGTTGTGGAATTAGACAGTAGTGATGGTTGCACAATTTTGTGAATATACTGAAAACCACAGAATGGTACAGTGTAAAAGGTAAATTGTATAGTATGTTAATTCTATTCAATTTTTAAAAAAGAAGATAAGGAAGTCAGGGTAGATATTACAGGAGAGAAATTAGAATTAACAGCAAAACACCACCATAAGTGGGTTCCAAAGAAACAAATCACAGGAAATATATGGCCACATGATTGCAAGATTAATGAAAATCTGTACGAACCATCAAAAGAGGAACAAGAATAGATAGTGAAGCTATGACCGTAAACAACTGACCTTTCCCTGAACTGAGAAGGCCCCAGATGATCACAAGACCTTTCTGATCAACAGTCCCAACCCTCAGATAAGAATCCAGATGAGAAGACAAGGACTATCAGCAATCCGGTCACATCTAAATTTGCTTTACTGCAAGGCAAATTATAACTGGGTTTTACTCTATGTATATTAATAGATAAATCTTTAAAAGGAAAAAAAAAGCAGTTAAAATCCAGACATTTTTCCCTACATGGAAGGAAAAACAGGAAGACACAGTTCTATCCATATGTGCCACTGACTATGACCTCGTCCAAGGTACCAGAGGCTTGATGTGTCTCTATACCTTGATTTACCCAGCTGTGAAAGTAAAATGATAATAACACATCTCTGCTCCATCAGGGTGATGTGAGGGATAATTAATGTTTTTAAGGTTCTTTGTGAACTTCATATTGAGACAGCCTGCTATTATTAGGAAGCCTTAACAAACACGTTCTCTACCGCAGTCAAGACCTGACTCCATTTAAGGAGGGAATGAGACTGGCTGCAAAACCAAAATGGAATGTTTGGTCCATTACTTTGCTTTTTTCACTTCATAAAATTTTGGAGGAAATGTACACTCCTGAAGTCCTTATACTGTCACTTCAATCACGTTAAATACAAGACTTTCAGAGAGAGAAGGAAAAAATTTTAAACTATTTTGCCTGATCCCTTGTTTTAAGAGTCAAGAAAATAGTTATAGTAACTTGCCCACGGTCACAGATGAAAAAGCCAGGAACTAGAATCCATTTGAGACCTTATTTGAGACCCATAGTCTTACAAATGTTACCATCCCCAAATTAAAACACAACTCACTGTCACTATTGGCCTATACTGGTAATATAAAAGTTACTGTTCTCAGGCTGGGCACGGTGGCTCACACCTGTAATCCCAGCACTTTGTGAGGCCGAGGTAGGCAGATCACCTGAGGTCAGGAGTTCGAGACCAGCCTGGCCAACATGGTGAAACCCTGTCTCTATTTTAAAAAATACAAAAATTATCTGGGTGTGGTGGTGCGTGCCTGTAGTCCCAGCTACTCAGGAGGCTGAGGCAGGAGAATCGCTTGAACTTGGGAGGCAGAGGTTGCAGTGAACTGAGATCGCACCATTTGCCTGGGTGACAAAGCGAGACTCCATCTTAAAAACTTTTTTTGTAATTAAAAAAAAAATAAAGAAGTTACTGTTCTTTTTTAGCTGTGGTTTTGGTTTAGCTGGCAAATTAACTGTCATGGGCACCAATTAGCCTATTAAAATTGCAGAGCAGCACAGACGTGGGCCAGCAGCTAGGCTCCGTGGACTCCTGGGATATGCAGTAGGACTCCAGAGCTGGGGCATGTGGTTCTCCACCACCACAGCCATGGGCCATCCCAGGGTGCCCTCCACACATGTGCCAGTGATGGAGACCTCCGCTCAAGAAAGTCTCGGCACCATTCCCTTGCATCAGATTTATAAAGAAGAAATCATGGAAGCCTCAAGATGTGTTCCAAGGATTCCTTTTATCTCCCATAATCCATTCTTAAGAACGTTGCCTTAACTTTCATTAAGAGATTTTTTTTTTTTTTTTTTTTTTTTGAGATGGAGTTTTGCTGTTGTTGTCTAGGCTGGAGTGCAGTGGCACGATCTCGGCTCACCGCAACCTCCACCTCCCGGGTTCAAGTGATTCCCCTGCCTCAGCCTTCCAAGTAGATGGGATTACAGGCATGCACCACCATGCCTGGATAATTCTGTATTTTTAGTAAAGATGGGGCTTCTCCATGTTGGTCAGGCTGGTCTCAAACTCCCGACCTCAGGTGATCCACCCGCCTCGGCTTCCCAAAGTGCTGGGATTACAGGCGTGAGCCACCAAGCCCGGCCTCATTAAGAGATTTCTAACAACCTTCCTTTCACTCAATAGCTATTTACTCAATGCCTGCTATTTTTATCAAGAATTGTGCTGGCTGCTGTGTCTGAAACATCCTTTATACTCTTCAAAGTCCCTGTTTTCAAGGGATTGTCAGTAGGAGGTTAATTAGGACAGGCACACAGTGAGCAATATTGCAAGGCAACTTTCATATCAGGCATACAGACAAAATGCTTTCAGAGTTCAAAAGAGGAAGAGCCCATGATTCCGCCAGTGTGACATGCAAGCAGCCCCATACTTCTCACAGACTACAATTGTAAATAAGAAGCATGAAAGGTGAGTATTCAGGTTCTGTGAACTTCTACTCCCAGAGATCCCAAAAAATGATAAAACTTCTATTTGTGCCACATCTTTTAAGTAGACCTAGCACATGTATTAATTTTCTCCTCTTTCCCCAGTGAACACATACTGACTTGCTCAGTGATATGGTTTGGCTGTGTTCCCACCCAAAGCTCATCTTGAATTGTAGTTCCCATAATCCCCACCTGCCCTGGGAGGGACCCTGTGGGAGGTGATTTAATCTCGGGCATGGTTATTCCATGTTGTTCTGGTGACAGCGAGTTCAAACGAGATCTGATGGTTTCACGAGGGGCTTTCCCCCTTTTGGTCGAGACTTCTGCTTGCCGCCGCCATGTGAAGAAGGACATGTTTGTTTCTCCTTCCACCATGATTGTAAGTTTCCTGAGGCCTCCCCAGCCCTGCGGAACTGTGAGTCAATTAAACCTCTTTCTTTTATAAATTACTCAGTCTCGGGTATGTCTGTATTAGCAGCATGAGAACAGACTAATACATTCAAGGTCAAAGAGCATCCATATGGAGCTAACGTCTTGCTGGCTGGACACACCCGGTGACTGGCATTTTGGGGTCATGGGTATTAAGCTTAGGAAGGCTAGGCTTCTTATCAACATTTTCAGCCCCCATTTTTCCTCAATCATTTGTATAAAATAATAATGACAAAATTCAATAAATGTTCAAATAATGTTGCTAATACTGCTATGCAAAGATGCCTAAACTTCACAAAAGAATGGCATGGCCATTCATCAACTGAAACATGAAAGACAGAATTAGATTCACAAATGGCAATTTAGGAGAAAATAACTAGTGTTTGGAAAGAAAAATGTTAAAATGTGGAGGATCACATGTCCTTTCATTCAGTAGTTTCCAAGTGCTTCACTGGGAAGTCCAGATTTGGCAGCAAGCCCACTGGGAGACTTCTGGAAGGAGGGGGCATCCTGCCGCTCTAGAAACTGTGGAATAGCACCTGCTCACTCCCCAGGGCAGCTGGCCAGAGCTCCTAACAGAAGATACACAATAACTTTGTTAACAATTTCATGTGCTTTTTTCCAAATAACCTTTTCCAGAGCTACCAACAAGTAACAAAATGGGATAACTTGAACTTTGTCACATTTTCCCATGACATGTTAAAGATGTTAACAGCCAAATGCAAGAAAGGATAAAAGATAAATGGATTTATATGAGATTGGATAATTTATAAATAATCATAGCTGAGTATGGTAGGGCAGAAATAAATTTATAAGATACAACAGATCAGAACTAAATTGTCTGAAATGAAAGGAATTGATGTGCTACAATATGTATTTCAAAGCCTATTGATTTATTCTCCTATAAACAAATATGTGTTTGCCTTACACTATGAGTGGGCATCTTTAAAGGGGTAACGTGTCACTCAAATTTCCTCCCTTTCTCTTTATGTTGCTAATTTTGATGAATTTAATGGAATTTTATAGATACATTTTCATTGTAAATTCATTTACCATTTAGAGCATCTTCTAGATAAGATTATTAAAATTCCCAATAATAGAGTAACTCCCGCTTCCCAACACCATCCAATCTAGAGAAAAGACCAATGTGCCTTTTAAAATTTCCCCACTTTCTCTTCCTGTTGCTAATTTTGATGCCTCTTATGGAATTTTATAGATGGGTTTTCATTTCAAAATGGTTTTGGAAGCAGGTGAAATATTCAACATGAACAGAGGTTAAACACAAGGAGTTCCCAAACCAATTCCTCATCGTTTCCCAAAGCTGCTCCACACCCATCTTCCTATTTTAACTGATGGAAACTCCAACCTTCTGGATGCTCAGGCCAAAACCTGGGGGTCACCCCTGACCCGTCTCCTTCCAGTCTCTGGGCGAGTTCTGTTGGCTCTACTGCCACTGCCACCACCCCAAGCAGACAGCACCCCCTCACCTCTTGCCTGGGTGACAGCAAAGCCTCTGTTCCGCCACTGCCTCCTTCAGTCTATTTTCAACAACACTCAATGATCCTTACCAATCACTCATCAGATCATGTCACTACTTCTCTGCTCCTCCTTCTCTGCAATGGCTCCTCCCTTCCCTCCAATAAATGGACCTCACAATGGTCTTTGAGGTCAGCCTGATCTGGCCTGATCTGGCCTCACACTTCCTCTGGGCCTCACCTCTCACTGCTCTGCTCTTCCCTTGCCCTTCCAGACACACCTGCCGAAAAACAGGCCACTTCGGGGCACATGTGATTGTTCCCTCAGCCTGGAAGGCTTTGCCCCCTGACGGCCATGTGGCCCCATCCCTGACCTCCCACAAGCCTGTGCTCCTAGGCGTCCATTGTTCCCTGAGCACTACCGGCCTGCCCTGTGAACAACTGCAACCAGCCTGGTCCCTACTCCCCATCCCTCCCACCCTGATCAATTTTCGTTCCATCACACTTATCATCTGTGAGTACATTATATAACTTCTTAATTGTGAGGTTCCTGCTTACTCTGTATGTCTACACACTAAAATACAAGTAAGCTCCACGTGGGCAAGCATGCTTTTTTCACCTGCTGTGTTCACTGTTTATCTCCAGCACTCCTAGATCAACACCTGACACAACAGGCAGTGACTAAACACTTGTTAAACCAGAGAAAAGTAAAATGAGAGAAAAATATTTTTCTCCAGAAATCACTGGTTTCTCAGCTTGGCCTCAGTGTGTTCTTCACAGGTGATGGGTACCCACCATGGGGTAAAAAATTGCAAATCTCATGTCATGGACCTAATTTATGTGCTTGAATTCAGGATTAGGTATGGAAGTTCATTTCCCACCTTGAAGGCAAAAAATTCTCAAATTATTTGCACCCAGATTGAATCTCAAGGTATAAACAAAGCCACAGCTCCCTTCTTAGCTGCGAGTTTTATTTTGCACACCTTAAATAAGCCACATTTCATATATAACATAAGCCTTAGAATCTTGTTGAAAAATAAAGTTAATGTTTGTATTAATCCATTCTCGCGCTGCTAATAAAGACAAACCTGAGAGTGGTTAATATATAAAATAAAGAGTCTTAATTGACTCACAGTTCCGCAGGGCTGGGGAGGCCTCAGGAAACTTACAATCATGGTGGAAGGAGACGCAAACATGTCTCCCTTCACATGGCGGCAGCAAGGAGAATCAGTGCCCAGCAAAGGGGGAAGCCCCTTTTAAATGATCAGATCTAATGAGAACTCACTCACTATCACGAGAACAGCATGGGGGAAACCACCCCCATAATTCAATTACTTCTACCTGGTTCCTCCCATGACACATGGAGATTAAGGGAACTACAATTCAAGATGAGATCTGGGTGGGGACACAGCCAAATCACGCCAATGTTGAAATGTTTAAAGTGGAAGACCTGGGGTTTTCTTCTTTCTCATATTCTGAGTCCTGTTGTTCCTATATCCTCTACTCATTTGTTCAAATGTTCAAGCAAATATTTGTTGAATGACTCTACTTATGTGCCCAGTGATTTACTGGTGACAAATACAAGACAGAGTCCCTGTAAAAAAGGAGGACAGAGTATCTCCTCCTACCTATGTGCTCTGAGGGAGGGAAGGGCAGGGACTGCCTGCCACGCTGTGCCACCCACCTCTCAGCCCATTGCTGCCTGGCCACCCTTCATCATCTCTTAGGAGACTAGCAGCAGCTGCAATGCCCTTCCCTGGCTGGCACTGGGGCTGCCGGTCTTTCTAACCTACAAACCTGACCCACCATGCCCTGATCATCTTTTCCCTGTGGATCTTTACATCCAGGCTTCTCGCAGCTCCCTGGACCCTTTGTCACCTGGCCCTGCTCACCTGTCTCACCCTACCTTCTCCTCTTCCCCATTTGCACCTGAGTCTCCAACCGTCTGAGTTACTCACATACCTCCCCACAGCTAGACAGCCCCGGCCTCCTCCCAGCTTCTCTGCGCCTGGAACGCTTTATGCCCCCTCATCTACCTTCTCACTCCGTAGGGGTTAACACAGGTGAGACCCTCCCTGGAGAGTGGCCCTGATTAACCTGGAACATGAATTTTCTGCTCCTCTGTGTTGCTGCTCCCTATGTATCGGAAGAGCCCTTCTCCAGGTGTGGTCTGTAGACTCCTGGGGTCACAGAGACCCTTCCAAGGAGTCCGCAGGTTGAAAATTATTTTCAGAAAAATGTCAAATGTCATTTGCCTTTTGCTGAGGACATGTGCACTGATGGTGCAAAACATCTGCTGCTGTCTCAGCACAAATAAGGCAGGAACACCAAACTGCGCTCAGCACCATTGCGCTCTTCATTGCCACACTCTTACATTTAAAAACGTGCCAGTTTCACTTAAGAATGTCCTCAGTGGAGCAGCAAAAATTGGTAATTTTCCTAAATCTCCACCCTTGGAACATGTTCAGGAAGCACACATACAACTCGACAGCGGCATACCCAAGCACAATTGTAGCATTGAGGAAAAACATATGTACAACTGTGTTGGGAGCGGAACTAACTGCTTTTTTTCAAGAACCACAATTTTTACTTGGAAAATAAAGGTGAGAAAAAAACATTTTCTTTAAAATGAACAAAATGAGCCTGACAGTATTGGTAGATATAATTCAAATTGTCCAACAAAAATCAGAATCTTGGAAAATTTGTATGTGCCACTGTGAGCTTCCCAATACTTTTCCAATGAGATCTGAGCGTGACTTTTTTTTTGACACGAGGTCTCACTCTGTCACCCAGGCTGAGTGCAGTGGCACAATCACAGCTCACTGAAGCCTCAACCTCCCAGACACAAGCAATCCTCCCACCTCAGCCTCCTGAGTAGCTTGGACTACAGGCACAAGCCACCATGCCCAGCTAATTTTTTATTTTTTGTAGAGATAGGATCTCACTACATTGCCCAGGCTGGTCTCAATCTCCTGGCCTCAAGCCATCCTCCTGCCTCGGCCTCCCAAAATCCTGGGATTACAGGTGTGAGCCACTGTGACTGGCCTGAAAGTGATTTTTAATACTGTGAAATGAAATGTCCACATTTGGAAGATCTACATGACTTAGTGATTCCATATTTCCAAATAAACAATGCATGTTATGAAATCATGCATGAGTAAAAGATCTATTTCAAGTGCAAGATAAGCCAATGAATTTTAATGTTACCAAATAAGAAAAGTCCACCAATAATGACTCAGGTTCCGCATTGCAACCAACCTTGAAGAAATGGCCACTTGCTGAGTTTGGGAGCACATGAAAGAATATCCACAGTTGTCTGAAAGGAGTATCAAAATACTCCTCCCTTTTCCAACTACATTTATCTGTATAAGAATGAACTTTCTTTAAATAACTTCCACCAAAGCAATACACTGCAACAGACTGAATGTAGACGCTGATATGAGAATCTAGCTTTCTTCTATTAAGATGCACATTAAAGAAATTTGCAAAAATGTGAAATAAGGCGACTCTTCTAAGTTTTTTTTTTTTTTTTTGGTTTGAGGAGACATTTCATTAAAAGAATGTTTATTTCATTTACATAAAAATGGATCCACTATTGTTACGTTAAAATAAACAAACATTTCGGACACTTCTCAGTTTAAATTTCTAATACAGTCAATATCAATAGATATAGATGTGGCCCGCATAACTAAAGCTCTTTGGGGCCCTCAATAATTTTTAACAGTAAAGCATCCAGAAAGAGACCAACAAGTCCAAGAACTGTAAAACTAGAGTAATGACAATGGTGGATTATGATTGCTGTCTACACACACGTCTGCCTCCAGACCATAGCACCCCGAATACCAGAACTGTGCTGTTTTTTTTTTTCATGTTTGTATCTCTGCCAACAAACACGGTGCTTGACATGTAAACTCAGTTTATTACCTTACAGTTCTGAAAATCAGAAGACTAAGGCCACAGGGCTGTGTTCTATCTGGAGGCTCTAAGGGAGGACTCTTTCCATCCCTTTTCCAAATTCTAGAGGCTGCCTGAATTCCTTGGCTTGTGGCTGTCGCCTCTCTCCCTCCCTCATCACATTTACTTCTCTGATTCTGACCCTCCTCCCTCCAATAAGGACCCCTGTGATTACACTGGGCCCCCCACATAATCCATGAAAATCCATCCCCCATCTCAAGATAATTAACTTAATCACATCTTCAAAGTCTTTTGAAATTTAAAATCCCTTTTGCCATATTCACAGGTTCTGGGGATTCGAATGTGGACATGTTTGGGGTGGGCCATTATTCTGTCCACCATAGCCATGTACTAAGACAATGGAGTAAAAACAAGGCAGAAAAACACCCCCACTGTTTTCCCCAATTTTGTTGTTGTTGTTGTTGTTGTTTATGAGACAGAGTCTCACTCTGTCATCCAGGCTGGGATGCAGTGGCGCAATGTTGGCTCACTACAACCTCCACCTTCTGGGTTCAAGCGACTCTCCTGCCTCAGCCTCCCGAGTGATAGCTTGAACTACAGGTGTGCGCCACAACACCTGGCTAATTTTTGTATTTTTAGTAAAGACAGGGTTTCACCATGTTGCGCAGGCTGGTCTTGAACTGCTGAGCTCAAATGATCGGCCTGCCTCAGCCTCCCAAAGTCCTGGGATTACAGGCATGAGCCACCGTGCCCAGCCAATTTTCCCCAATATTTAGAATTCTCCAGGCCAGGATGAGAAAGAAACCAAGAACAATGATGACCTCTGGAAGAGACACTACATGGCTAAGAACAGGGTAGGAGGAATGTATCTACATATTCAACAAACACTTACATGGCCTTTACTATGTGCCAGGCAGTATCCAGTGCTTTCCAAATACTAGGCCGCTGCTCCCACAAAAATCCTAGACCATTTTACAGTTGCAAAAACTAAGCTTTCAGGTTAAGTGACTTGCCCAAGGTCACACAGCTAGTGAGTAGGAGGGGCTGGAGCTAGGACCCGAACCAGGTCATCAGATGGTGTCCATGCTCTTCACCACTGCCCAATGTAGCTTAGGGGGACTTAGCTGTCACCGTTTACCCTTCTACACTGCTGGCATTTCGTACCATGCACATGTATTACCAATCTGAAAAAGTGAAGACAGTATCACAATACAGTTATCTCTAAACATGAGAGCTAAAAAGAAGATTATCATACTTGGTCCTTCCCAATGATCTCACTTCCTTCATAGGCAGGAATAAAGTGAGAAATATAATTCATTTTCAAGCCCCTTACAAAAGAAGGGGGAAAAAAATAGAAACACAAACAAGCAGGATTTGGCAGCCAGTACTCATAACACCGACAGGAAAGTGAGATCTTTTTTTTTTTCCTTTTCCTTATGTAACAGGCTGTAAAGTTTCCTCTTCTCAGCAGCCAATAGTTTCATAGAACTACTGCTTCATAGAGAGCTGGCTCACTCTACCTTCACAGGAGACCTGCCTGGCATCCCAAACTCTCAAATGTCTATCAAAAGTGGCAGAGCCAACAGATATTTCACACAGTGTGCTTCAGAGAACTTCTGTAGATTTTTATCTGAAAGTTGTATTTATAGTTAATGTTCAGAGAGAAAAGCCAAGACTGATTTTTACTCAAAATGCTGGGAACATTTATTTAACATCTCTCCTCCTGACCCTCATACTGCCTGGTCCTCTTTGCCATGCGGTGTCCCCTCCCCACCAGCCATCCCTGTCACAGGCCAGCAGGATGTTAATCCATCTACCTTACCCCTAAAGGGGACCGGTGAGGACCACACTTTAGTGGAGACGGCTTCCCAGTGCTGAGGAAGACACAGGTTTTACAGAGAACATATAGGGGTTCCTTTAGTCACTCTTTCCTCTAAAACATTTGAGTATTTATTTTATAAGGGACTTCTGATCATTCAACACAAAACTTTAAGATCCAAAGGAATGAAGCTAGAGTGGTGGGATGAGAGAGGTGACAGACAGGGGCAAGCTTTTCAAGTCACACACACGTTCCAGTGGCCATCAAATGAGCAGACAAGTTCTCTATATTTTATAGAAGGCAGGGGGAAGTAGTAATACAATATTCATTAGTTAGTTAATTAGCTAGTTGGTTTTTCAGATACATGCAATGATATGTTATAAATTCCTGGAATTCAGGGTTTTCTACAATCTGGCCCCAATGGACTTTCCAACCTTTCTTCCCGTGACCTCTACATGCAGCCTCTGTCTTCCAGCTTGCTTGCTCTACGTGAAATGCCCTTCCCTCCACCAAGTCCCCCCACCACACACCTCCAGGTCCACAGCCTGTCCATCTGCAGTGCTGAGATCAAACACAAACCCTTTCAGAAACTGTCCTCTGACGCTGATGCTGAGAGCCCTGTGCCTTGCTTCTGGGTGCCTTTGCTCTTGTAAAACAGAAAAATTAGTGGGAATCCCACCTCTGACCTCTCATTCTCTTCACTGCAAATGTTTTTTTTTCCCTCTGGAGCCGGGAATTATTTACAAGTGTTTTCCAATTCAACTATGAGCTTCTTGAGAGTATGAAATAATGTGTAATTCACCTTTATGTACCTTCGACATTTAACAAAAGGTTATCTGTTAAATATACAAGTGAATAAATAAATGACTGAGAATAAGAAAAAGAGAATCAAACAAAACTAAGTTTTATAAGGAAATTAGTATCCAAGGATCTTAATTTTTTCCACCACTAACAGAAAGCCACACGCTCACTTCCACACTGATGGAAATGAAACCGATTTTCAGCACAGACAAAACAAACTCGTAATTCTGAGACCGAAGTTCTGTGTCCTGGTAAAACCAGTATTTCCCAATCAGATTGTTTTCTGATTTAAAAAAAAAAAAAAAAAAAGTACCACTCATCTTTAGGAACACTAATATGTTCTTACATCTGGAAATCTGGGGTGTCAGCCAGCCAGACTCAGTAATAGCAGTTTTACATACAAACAGAGCATTCTCTGAGCTAAATGCTGTTAGTCATCCTAAACAGGCTATGGAAGCCAAAATGCCCTCACTCTCATAAACAGGAAATAAGTGGGTTTGCCACATCAGAGCTGGCTCTATAATTCTTTTCCCTGGTGAGAAGCTATATAATGGACACAAACATTCCCAAGAGCAATTCATTCCAAAGAGCAAATTTACATCGAAGTGGCTTCTGGTAGCTTGAGACTCAACACTACTCACAGCAATTTAAAAAAAGAATGATTCAAAGGGGGTGTGGAGGCTAAAAAAGAACCTCAGGCTGCAATTACCTTCATCATCTGGTAAGCATGTGTTGGATTTATATCGTCTAAATGGAAGGAGGAACATAGGTCTTTTCTATTTTGTCCCCTATTAAATATACCTCCAATCCTAACAAGGTAGGATTAATGGCTGTTTATAGATGGAGAATTCATTAATGCAACAAGTTCAGTGTTTACATAAAGACTTTGTTCAGAAACTCTATGCCCAATGAGACTTTCTTAAAAGCTGCTGGAATGTTTCAAAAGATGGCAAACACTAGAAAAGGGATTTTCATACATAAATCACAAATACGGCATTAACAGGATCCCAGTATAAACAGGTCTGGCCCGTCCAATCCCTTCAATGGTCACCTTGTTGGCTCTAAAATAACACTGGCCTCTTTGGGGAATTCCAGTGGTAAAATTAATTCTCTCTATAAAAAGTTTTTACAGATGATATTTCCGCTCAAGTCAAATACAGCCTGTGGACATTTCCTCTCTCCACTGTGAATAACTAGAACAGAAATTTAAGCCCTTCAAGGCAAAATCAAACGGTCATTCATTTCTTAGGCAAGAGAGGAACTTCATACTGAACCCTCATCAATTCTCCATATATTTCTGTCTCTTCCGCTCCTCACAGAGCATCACAAGCATAGTGGAGTGAAGCTGGTGAATGCTGGAAGTTCTTTGCTTCCCAGTGTAAGCGATTTGCCAAATGGAACATGGTGTCTTCCAAGCATGGGCTGAGCAACAAATGAGGTGAGCTAAGAGTCGACTGCCTGCATTCTGAGCGCACAAAGCAATGGTGGAGGTTTGGGACACACAATTCCTAAGAACACACATGCGCAACAGCGATCATGTGCTGGGAACTTTACTCATATTATCTCATTCCACCCTCAAAACCTTGGAATAGAAGGCCTCAGGAAACAGTAAGTCCTACTGCCTCAGTTCAGGCCACCTCTTTTAGACTAATGGCCAAGGGGCAGCAGGAGTGCTCACGCCAGCCCCGGGGCTGCTCTCCAGCCAATGCAGGCTAGAGAGGCTGGCTCTCCAAGGCTGCTTTCCACACCTGCACAAGTTAAAAATGGGGCTTGCAGCCGGGCACGGTGACTCACACATGTAATCCCAGCACTTTGGGAGGTCGAGGCGGGCAGATCACCTGAAGTTGGGAGTTTGAGACCAGCCTGACCAACATGGAGAAACCTCGTCTCTACTGAAAAAACAAAATTAGCCAGGCGTGGTGGTGCATGCCTGTAATCCCAGCTACTCGGGAGGCTGAGGCAGGAGAATCGCTTGAACCAGGAGGTGGAGGTTGCAGTGAGCTGAGATTGCACCATTGCACTCCAGCCTGGGCAACAAGAGCAAAACTCCACGTCACAAAAAAAAAAAAAAAAAGGTGGGCGGGGTGGGGGAGGGGGGAGTTGCACTGCCCCAAGCCTCCTGCAGGAAGGAGGTGCACCCTGGAGTCTGCATTTTCATTAAGCTCAGCAGGTGAGTCTTGGGCACTAGGAAGTTTGAGACCCATTTTCCTAAGCATTATTCGTATCAATGAATGTTAAATACTGCAAGGATGCTTCCTTTCTAGAAAAGCAGAACTTTAATAGCAACCCACAAGCAACCCCCTAGCTTACTGGGACCTGCCACTGTGACTAACACTTCTTTCAGTCAAAGATTCATTAGATATAGAGATATAGACAGAGACAGATTTTTTTTTCCCACTTGAAACTGATCAAGAGACAAAAGTTAAGCAACATAAACTTCAGGATATGACTGAAAGCCCTGAACTCTGTGTAGCTTGTTCCCAGGGCCCCCCACACATTTTAAGTACTCGACAGGGGGCTATAAATATTCTGCTTGGATGGGCAACATAAGCCCAAACAAGTGCTTAAGGCTTTCCTTTTCGTCTACTTTCTGATATTCTTATAATTTCTATTTTTAAAAAACAGGTCTTGTTTCCCAGAGAGCCAGCCATTTGGTTTTTATAGCAAGCAAAGGATTGGCTTCTCTGGAAAAGCAAACAGAACTTTCCTTCTTTTCAAGTACATGGTTGCCTTCTAGCAATGCCAAGGGAAAGTGAAATTTAGGGAAAGGCAGGCTCTCAAATGGCCGGCCACTGTTAAGTTATAATTCAAAGTATTAAAAACTGTTTTTCAAAGTCATTTAAATTTTTGATTTCCGTAAATTTTAACTTTTTTAGTTAAAAAATGGGATTACTGTTTTCTAATTCATTGCAAAAGTAAATCAAGGTAATTTTTAATAAAACATGAAGTTGCAAAGGAGAGGGAGGAAGAGGAGAAGCATGTTTTCAGAATTCCTGCCAAGTAAAACACTGGGCTGAACATGCCACAGACAGGAACTCCCCCAAACTCACAGGGTCCACAGGGGCAGGGGAGAAACATTATCCTCTGGATGAGAAAAGTGAGGCTCAGCATCTTCATTCAGGCTACCCTAAAAGCAGAGTCTGAGTCGAGGACTTGGGTACAGAAGCTTATTTGGAAGGTGACCCCGAGATTCCCAAAGGAGGGGGTATGGCAGGAAGGGCAGGAAGCCCATGGGAGGTGTGAAAGCAAGGCTGCTGTGTACAGCTGGGGCTCATTCCAGGGCCCATCTGCAGGGCTGTGTGGACTGCACCTCAGAACCGTTTCCACCAGGGTAAAGAGGCTGGGGTAGCATCCACCAAAGCCCAGAACTCCCTCAGTGAGTCAAAAAACCCGTACAGGGCAGCCCAGGACCTGAACCCACGTCTGACTCAAAACCTGTATGCCTGTTCCCATGCCACCTCTCAGAGTTTCCACAAACACAGGCTTCTCTTGTCATTCGGATGTTGCATATGAATGAGAGACCTGGGCTTTTTTCACTTGTATCTTTTAATCCACCCACCTACCCTTATTTTCTTTTCCCCTCAACCTTCAAAATGGAAGACTTCTTTCTGAGATGTTTGCCCACCGGCATGGAACTTCCTTCACAAGCAACGCAACTACCTCAAAAAGAAAAAGAAAAGCCTATGTTTGTGGTGTCTGGGGAAGGAGTCTGCTGGGGCTGTTTTTTCCAGCATAAGCAACATCACTATGGAACAGCCACCCGGAGCTTAGGAGAGGGGAGGAATGGTAAAGCTCAGGGCAGAGGCGGGCGGGGCGCTGCCTGGGAGACTGTCACGCCCACAGAGCACAGTCTTGCCAGGACACCAGGAAAGGGTTAGTGGCTCCCACTAGGCTGGTAGTGGAAGAACCTGCAAGGTCCCATCAGGAGGACGTGATGTGGACAAGCACCGTGCCTGCCTGGCTAACTAAGCTCTCTGTCCACAGACATAGGTTGTAAAGGATTAGACAGTCCGAATGGCTGCTATTTAACAGATCCAGGACTGCCTCTTAGTCTGTTTCCTTGCAAATAAATAAATAAATAAATAAATAAATAAATAAATAAATAAATTGGCTTAACTCACCTGCTTGATCCTTACTATTTTAAAAAAAATTAAAAAGAAAAGAAAAATGACTGGGCGCGGTTACTTACACCTGTAATCCCAGCACTTTGGGAGGCTGCGGGGGGGGGGGGGTGTGGATCGCTTGAGGTCAGGAGTTCAAGACCAGCCTGGCCAACATGGTGAAGGCCCGTCTCTATTAAAAATGCAAAAACTAGCTAGGCGTGGTGGCACGTTCCTGTAGTCCCAGCTACTTCAGAGGCTGAGGCAAGGGAATCACTTGAAACCGGGAGGTGGAGGTTGCACTAAGCCAAGATCGCGCCACTGCACTCCAGCCTGGGCGACAGAGCAAGACTGTCTCAAAAAAAAAAAAAAAAGGTAAATTTGCCCCTTTCTCTGCTTTCTATAGGAATTCATTCCCACAAGTACTAAAAGTATTATAGCCTCTGTGGTAATTTCTTATTATGATAAAATACATAGAGACATAACACAGGTAGTGAATGTATCCCTCAAGAGTAATGAATCCAACAAATGGACACATGTATGTATTATATGGAATACTCAGGCCCATAACAGCAGCCCAGGGTAGCTGAATGATGGCCCTAATATACCTAAGTAATTAATAAGTTCCATCATAATTTTTGTTTTATGACATTCACTTTTATATGCCAATAGTCCATTTAATGGCATTTTAAATTAGAGGAAAGCCCCAAGAGAGGAGGGGAAAGCACGAGATACCTTATTGAATCACAAATCTTACCATCTGATTTTTTAATTCCAAAAATGACCTAATAAACTTCCTTTATAATTAAATCAATCCTCACAACTTCTCTTTGGTGTTTTTCATTCATTTTTGGTAATCATGCAGAGATTTCAATTGGAAATCCATTATCATCGTAATTAAGTATAAAAATTGCTCTGTGCTCTCCCAGGAAAAAGACCCCACACTTGGTCTCCTGTGGAGCTTGACCCGGGCTCTCCAGAGGTATAAAGCGAAACTACTGGTTTTCAGTACTGGCCAGAGCCCCTAATTTACTTGACTGCAGTACGTGAAATACACATGAATGATAAACTCAAAACTTCAGATCTTCAAATGATTTCCTCATATGGAAGTCTTACCGTGAGAAAAATATACTGGCACATAGTTTTTCATTTTTAGGCCTTCACAAAGTTTTAAAATTCATGACCTACATTAAAAGTTTGCTGTTTACTGGCCAGGCACGGTGGCTCATGCTTGTAATCCCAGAACTCTGGGAGACCGAGGCGGGTAGATCACCTGAGGTCAGGAGTTGGAGACCAATCTGGGCAACATGGTGAAACCCCTCCTCTACTAAAAATACAAAAATTAGTGAGGCATGGTGGTATATGTCTGTAGTCTCAGCTACTCAGGAGGCTGAGGCAAGAGAATCTCTTGAGCCCGGGAGACAGAGGTTGCAGTGAGCCGAGATTGTGCCACTGCACTCCAGCCTGGGTGACAGAGTGAGACTCTGTCTCAAAAAAAAAATAAAAATAAAAATAAATTTTGAAAAAGAAAGTTTGCTGTTTATTAAGAAAGTAGTACTTAACAAAAGATATAACTGAACTGAAGTGCATGGGCTGTTCTAAGAGCCCAACAGAAGACTGCAAAATGTTTGTGCCTTAGATTCAACTAAATAAGAAAAATCTTTCCACTTTGGCATTTATGCAGGCTTTCATCTGCCTTCAATCACAGAGGAACTACAAGACTAAACATTATGGGTGATTTTTAAAGAGTCCGTGATTTTTTTTAAATGTTATTTTGTGCAAAAATAATTATTTTCTATTTTCATGAAAGCGCTATAATTACTAAAATGCATGAAATTTTGATAAAATCTACTCCAGTTGGCATCTGTGTTCTTCTAATAAATTAGAAAACATTCTTTGAACAGCTTAAATAATCTGAGTTTGCAAGCAAAATTACAGTCTAAAAATATTGGCTGTTGATACCAGCAGTTAAGAAGGAAGACAGAACAAAGCCTTACCATTGGCTGTATTCTTTTTAAAGTTATCCAGGAATTCCTCCAGCAGTTGGGACTGGTTAGGAGGGGGCAGCAGACTCTTCTGGTCCCTGGAGAACAGGTCACTGTCTGACCAGGATGTACACAGGGTTGCTTTTGTGTCCAGAGGCCGGGCAATCAGAGTGAGTTCGACGCTCTTCTCAGAAAACAGGGCCTCCATCTGCTTAAGGTCAAGATCAGACACAGCTTCCCCATTTAGCATCATGATCTCATTGCCCTTTCTCAGCCCTGAGAAAAAGGAAGGAGAAACAGAAAAAAGAGAGAGGGATTACTGTGAGAAATATTTTAAGATGAAAGAAGGCTGCACACTCAAACCATGTACTCGTAGGGACTGTTTTGTTTGTTGCTTTCTTCAAAGAAAGTGTCAGCCAGGCACAGTGGCAGGCGCCTGTAGTCCCAGCTAATCAGGAGGCAGAGATGGGAAGATCACTTGAGCCCAGGAGTTTGAGGCCAGCCTGGGGCTATATAGCAAGACTCCGTCTTTTAAATAAGAAAAACAAAAAAGAATTAAAGGGCCAAAATGTATAGTATTTAGATGCCACTAAGAGCAAAACAAATGTTAGCTCTCTCACAGCTACTATTAGAAGAAACAGTTTGAAAGATCTCAGCTCACTGCAACCTCTGTCTCCCAGGTTCAAGAGATTCTTGTGCCTCAGCCTCCTGAGAACCACTCATTCGTTGTTTTTTCTAGTGTTCCCATGTTAACTTTGTTCCATCCGTGTCTGCCTGTCTGTCTCACACTCTCTTCCTCCTTCCCTCTATCTGTCTATATATGTATACACTTTCTTTTAAACACACACGCACATGCTCTCTCTATATATAGGCATATGCATTTTCTTTCTTTTCTCTCTCTCTGTCCTTTAAGGCAGGAGTCTCACTCTATCTCCCAGGCTGGTCTTGGGCTCCTGGGCTCAAGCAATCCTCCCATCCTCCCACCTCAGCCTCCTGAGCAGCTGGGTTTATGGGAGCGAGCCGCTGTGTCTGGTCACCTTTCCAATTAAAGTCTTACGTTTATTTTCTTTAAAATTCCAGGAGAAACCTTTTTCTGACAAAACTGTAAGAAGAAACATTCACTAGCCAGACTGTATTCCACAGTTTCAAATTAAGAGGCAACAGAGGCACGGTGTGCCACACAGACCTTCCCCATACGCCAGGCCATCGGGAAGAACGTCACTTATAAATATCCGGCTGAGATGCTGATGCTCATCCACCTGCGCTGTAACTGCAAAGCCTAGGAATGAAAATAAAAGGAAAAAGCAAGTCTCAACCCACCACACTCAATTTCTCCAACCACATCGGCAGTATCTCCTTGAACATCTTTTCTCATAAGTACAGTATGTTGAGAAAGTCTAAATTACAACTATTTTGAAAGTACAAATATCTTGCAGGGGCAGAAAAAGAAAAATGTCAGACGAGAGGCTTAAGAAATATAAAAACATAACTTTCATTCAAAAGGTGAGACCATGCACCCACATGCATAACAGCATAATTCACAATAGCCAAGAGGTGGAAATAACCCAACTGTCTGTCAATAGACAGATGGATAAGCAAAATGTGATCTATGTATACAGTGGAGTATCATTCAGTCTTAAAAAGGAAAAATATCTTGGCATATGCTACAATTTGGGTGAACTTTGAGGAGAATATGCCAAGTAAAATATGTCAGTCACAAATAGACAACACAGTATGATACTATTTACATGAGTAGCTAGAGCAGTCAACTTCAGAGAGGTAGAAAGTATTAATAGAATGGTGGTTGCTAGGGGAATTCCGAGAGATACAAAGCATTAACAAACTGGTGGTTGCCAGGGGCTGGGGGAAGGACAGTATGAGGAGTTGGTGTTGAATGGGTACAGAGTTCAGTTTTACAAGACGAAAAGATCTCTAGAGATAGATGATGGTAGCACAACATTGTGAATGTACTTAACATCACAAAACTGTACACCTAAAAGTGGTCAAGACGATAAACTTTATGTTATATGTCTATTACCACAATTAAAAATTTAGGAAGAAATTTAACAGCAAAAAATACTCTTACTGAAATACATGAAATTCAGTTCAATACAACAAATAATTGTTGAGAAACAACTATGTTTGGGGTTGAGCATTTTAAGAAGGTGAAAAAATGCTTGGATGAATACAGTGCTTGCCCTAAATACATAAGAGTACATGCAAATCCTAGGCAGACCTTCCCTCTTCTGAATGCATGGCTCCTGACTTAGTGTCCCCCTCTGTGATGCCACAGTGAGGAGCACAGGTTTCCATGTCTTGGTCCCCTAATACGGAAGGTTCTTTGAGGACAGCAAGAATGTCCTGTTCCCCAGGTCTCTGCTGTGACCCCAGCAGAGCCTGGCAGATTATGGTCTCATCAGAGAGTATCTTCTGCTGGCAGATTATGGTCTCATCAGAGAGTATCTTCTGCTGGCAGATTATGGTCTCATCAGAGAGTATCTTCTGCTGGCAGATTATGGTCTCATCAGAGAGTATCTTCTGCGGGCAGATTATGGTCTCGCCAGAGAGTATCTTTGCAGTGTCTTCATTCATCCATTCCAATACAAAGATGAACACAAATGGCAACCACAAAAAGCATAGCGAAGGCCAAGAAGAGGAGAAAAAAGGCCAAGAGGGCTTCAAAGGAAAAACCAACATAACATGGGGTCTGGGCACAGTGGCCCACGCCTGTAATCCCAGCACTTTGGGAGGCTGAGGTGGGCAGATCACTTGAGTCCAGGAGTTCAAGAGCAGCCTGGCCAACATGGTGAAACCCCATCTCTACTAAAAATACAAAAATTAGCCGGGTGTGGTGGCAGGCAAGGCGCCTGTAATCCCAGCTACTTGGGAGGCTGAGGCAGGGAGAATTGCTTGAACCCAGGAGGCAGAGGTTGCAGTGAGCTGAGATCATGCCACTGCACTCCAGCCTGGGCAACAGAGCAAGACTATGTCTCAAAAAAAATAAAAAATAAATAACATGGGGGTCAGAAAAGATTATACAAATTTTTAAAAAACGAAAGCATCCTAAAAAGGACATTTTAACATATTATAAACTTTATTATTAGTTTGAATCATTTTAAGGAAAATAATCATGTATCAATATATTTAACAAGGTAAGAAATAGTGTTTCTATGGAGGTATTTACCAATCATTATCTAATCATTCAGTGTTTCTATGGAGGTATTTACCAATCATTATCTAATCAAGGAGAAATGTAGGAAATGATGCTATGAAGTGACTTCAGAAGTACTGACCCTTAACTGTTTTTTTGTTTTGTTTTGTTTTGAGACGGAGTTTTGCTCGTCGCCCAGGCTAGAGTACAGTGGCGCAATCTTGGCTTACGGCTCACTGCAACCTCTGCCTCCCAGGTTCAAGCGATTCTCCTGCCTCAGCCTCCTGAGTAGCTGGGATTACAGGCATGTGCCACCATGCTTGGCTAATTTTGTATTTTTAGTAGAGATGGGGTTTCTCCATGTTGGTCAGGCTGGTCTTGAACTCCCGACCTCAGGTGATCTGCCCACCTTGGCCTCCCAAAGTGCTGGGATTACAGGCATGAGCCACGGCGCCCAGCTGACCCTTAACTGTTAAACTCTGGGAAGAAAGAAGGAAGTAAGCTAAAGCAATCAGATACAGCTTCTTCAAGAAAGACCTTGAGTTAGTTCTTGAAGGACGGCAGGATTCATGTCATTAGAGAGGAGGGATGGGGGAAGAAAGAGGAAAAAAGGGGAGCATTCCAGGTGGGAAGAGAAAACTAAGAGCAAAGACACTAGAGATGAAAGCAACTGTCATATGAATCATGAGTTGATCTGCTCAGAGCAGCACCAGCACACAGTACATTCATTATTAATCTATATTTTCAAATTCCCATCAATTTTATATTTATTCCATTTAATTACTTTGGCATTTCCCTCTAATACCTATCTGTGTCACCTGCTAATATCAATAAATAGAAATGAAGGAAGAGAAAGAAAGTTCAGAAACTATTGTCATATATTCTGAAAATGTGAATGTAAGGGGAAAAAAATTAAGTCCAAAGATACTGGGGCAAAGTAGGCAAAGACGAACAACACAATTCCCTGAAAGGGGCATTCCTTACACTCACCAAAGTCACACACACTCCCAGTCTTCGTGAGCTGCACATCATAAACATTTAGTGGAAAGACTTCTATTTCATCATAAACCTGCAAAAGATGAAAACAACAAAATCAGAGGATTTCATGTTATGATACCTCAAAAAATTACTTTGACACTATTTTTCATAAAACAAGAAAGCTATTAAGATACCGTTTATATAGAGATTGTTTCCAAACTAGATGCCAAATTTAAACAGAATTTTCCCCAAAAATGACATTTTTCAAAATCAAAGGGCCATAGATGTGGTTCAGTTTCCCTTCCTAAAGCTAGTGCACACTCACCTGTTCTTGCATATATTCATATGGGGCAGGGAAGCAATACTCAACATTGTCATCTACTAATTTTCGAAGCTGTAGGCCATAATGGCTAGGTTCCAACTGCCTCATCTATAAAGAAAAAGACAGTTATTCAGATTTTAAATGCTCTTTCTAAATCCATCATTGGTTAGCAGGCTCATTAAAAATCAAGGTAGAAATCTCTAAAAGAATACTGCATATAATTTGCTGAATTTAAACCTATATAAGAGCTCTAATTTAAATACTTGTATGCAGGCCAGGCGCAGCGGCTCACACCTGTAATCCCAGCACTTTGGGAGGCCAAGGCAGGTGGCTCACTTGAGGTCAGGAGTTGGAGACCAGCCTAGCCAATACAGCAAAACGTCGACTATAGTAAAAATACAAAAATTAGCCAGGTGTAGTGGCACACACCTATAATACCAGCTACTCGGGAGGCTGAGGCAGGAGAATCGATTGAACCCAAGGAGGTGGAGGTTGCAGTGAGCTGAGATAGCACCACTGCACTCCAGCCTGGGTGACACAGCAAGACTCCGTCTCAAATAAATAAATAAATAAATAAATAAATAAATACTTGTATGCAAAAAAGTAAAGGGGGACAATTATTTTTAAGAAGGTTTTCTCTGAACAATATTGCTTATGATTAAAGGCAAGAGATGCATTTTTAAGAGATTACGGTAGAACATCTGATAGTAGAATAAATCTTACTAGCTCAGCAAACGCCATCTCTTTAGTTAGGTTGAGCCTAACCTTGTTTCTCATTACTAAAGTACAGAAATTTGTAAAATGTTAACAAATCTACAGTCTTCAGAATTAAGAATGTCCTACTCCAAAAACTTTCAAAAGGAAAATGTGTACACACACACACTCATATTTTCTCTCGCATGCATATTTTCAACAGTGAGAAATTTATCTCAGGTCTATGCTCTAACTGGGTCAAATTGACCCACCACTTCTTCTTTTTTTTTTTTTTTAAATTTGAGACGGAGTCTTGCTCAGTCACCCAGGCTGGAGTGCAGTGGAGCGATCTCGGCTTAAGGCAAGCTCCGCCTCCCAGGTTCACGCCATTCTCCTGCCTCCGCCTCCCGAGTAGCTGGGACTACAGGTGCCCGCCACCACACCCGGCTAATTTTTTGTATTTTTAGTAGAGACGGGGTTTCACCGTGTTAGCCAGGATGGTCTCGATCTCCAGACCTTGTGATCTGCTCGCCTCGGCCTCCCAAAGTGCTGGGATTACAGGCATAAGCCACTGCGCCTGGCCGACCCACTACTTCTGATACCCTTTATTACTCAGAAAATTATCAGTTTAATAGAGGATATCATTGGTATAGAGCATTGTTGGTTTTCTGAATAAAAACGTTACATATGGGAGCAAAAGGAAATTAAGTTCATAAGGATATAAACTACATATAAATGTAGAGAATCCTAATGTTTCAAGTCAAAGTGAAAAAGGGGGACTAAAATTAGACATTTTTCACATTTATTAAGTGCACATGATTAAGCGTTACCAAACTCTATATGCCTTTTTCACCATTTCAACATATTTGACTGTTTTTTCTCTGGAAACTTAAAACTATTTAAGCTCTACTACACCACCTGGTGGTCTAAAAGCTTCTGATCTGATGTTGCCGAATATATTCTCTCTCAGAGGGCTCTCTTTAAGACTTACCATAAACTCTCTTTTCAGATCAGGAATGAAACCCAGCTTGAAAAATGAATAAAACATCATCTTATATTAATCTCCATAAAGCAACTGTGAATATATCAAGTTTCGTGTTTAATCTGGAGAAATCCGATAAAACTATTTAGGATTAAATTAAATTACCTCAAAGTTTATGCCGCCTTCTTATAACACACCATCTCTAAGTAACTTAAATAGCAACGGATTTCATAATTATTCTAGATATCAAAGTATACATAGAATTTCAGTAGATTAGCTCAGGTTCTTCATGGAAGTGTGGGATCATGACCTAATAACTCATTCTTCTAAAGAGATCAAGGAATAGAATGCAAATTAATCAATATGCTAATAAATATATTAACTAATAAATATGCTAATATGTTCCCTGGCGTGGAAACTGGGCCCTTGAATACCACATGAATTTAGAAGGCATAAGATTGCAACATTAATGATTATTTCTATTCAGAAGTGTATTTCTGCAGCAAAATCCATTGCCTTGTATGCCAAAGTGAAAATATCTTCTACTCTATGCTCTGGCTTGATCCCTACAGTAACTCCGTGATTGTCCTGAAAGTGGACATAAGTCTGGATTTCCCATGCATTGTCTCGGGGAACACTGTCTACTATTGAGCCATATATATGCAGAAGTTCGTCGACCTGTTTGTAGATGCCAAAAGAAAATGCAGACAAATTTGATTAACAAATGAAGGAAACCACCGGCCAAATGTCCTGTTCATTTATGGAGTATTTAGAGTAAACGCTCACACGCTTCACATCACCGGCTTCTCACAGCCCTCTGAGGCCGACAATGTTTCCTCACTCATTTTATCAGATGAAACTGCAGCCATGGGAAGCGGAGTCAAAGTCAGTGACTGCCTGTCCTGTGTTCTTTCCACTGTGTCGATTGGCTGCTTATGCCAAGTTAGAACACCACAATCCGGCTGGGAACAGTGGCTCATGCCTGTAATCCCAACACTTTGGGAGGCCAAGGCAGGCGGATCACCTGAGGTCAGGAGTTTGAGACCAGCCTGGCCAACGTGGTGAAACAGCATCTCTACTAAAATACAAAAATTAGCCAGGGGTGGTGACGTGCACCTGTAGTCCCAGCTACTTGGGAAGCTGAGGCAGGAGAATCACTTGAACCTGGGAGGCAGAGTTTGTGAGCCAAGATCACACCACTGCACTCTAGCCTGGGCAACAGAGTAAGAGTCTGTCTCAAAAAATAAAAAAAGAACACCGCAATCCATACAAGGGCTGCTGAGTATCCACGCTTACTGCTCTGGGATCATGGTTGAGAACGGCCGCGTGAAGCCTGCACCTAAGCCATAATCCCTCTCCAACCTCCCACTGAATTCCAGACACACCTTGTCCATGGCCACTGACATCTGCCTGCCATCCTAACCCTGAACTGCACTTAATCCAAGCACAAGCTTTCTCTTCTAAGTCTATCTGTGTTTTTGTCTTTGTTTCTTCTTTTTAATTTTAGCCTGACTCATCACCGACAGAAATCTATTTGTTCCTTAAAATTAACCCATAGTCCTGGGAAATCTTTTCTCTATCCTTCAGCTATCTCACACATAGATGCTGTTGGAAAATCATCTCAAAGAATACCACCTTCAGGAAGCCTTTCCCAAAAAAGTTTAGTGTGCCAAACTACATCATCACAACAATTGCTGACTTCATGCTAATATGTCCTTTTGTAATTCATAACAAAAATAGCATACATTTCTTAAGCAATGTAGACATGTTTCTCTCTGGCTAGGTTCTTATATTCACATAGCAGTAAAGAAAAGATTGGGGCTTTGAAATCAAAAGTTACAGACTCTACCAGCAAAGTGTGGCCTAGGACAAGATTTACCTTGCTACGTACGATTCAGCTCCTGTTTTGTAAAAGAGGATATTATTAATATAATTCATATTGAAAAAATCACTTCTTACTTAAGTTTTGTGAGCAAAAGAGGTCACTTATGTGAAACACCTTACATACCAGAAAATGTCACCTGTAGATTCAACACTATCACATTATTATATATCATTCATCATACTTTAAAGTTAGCATTAATGGGTGATTTTACTTTGAATTCCATGCATTTTTAAATACAAAGTAAAAGATCCTCCTATGTAGGATTTAAAAACTAGAAGAGACATTGTAAAGAAATTTAAAAGAACAAAGCAAAGGAAAAATCCGTCTCTCTGTGTCATCTTTTTGAAAACATGGTGCTCAATTTTGAAGTGACATTTCTGGATTTGTCATGGATCTGTCGCTTTTAGTACATTTTTCTGGAAGGATGATCACAGCCAGAATGCACATCCCCACACGTGCCAATGCCAAAGGAAAAGACAGGACCAGATGCAAGGAGCCAGGGATGCCAGGAACCAGCCCGGACACTCTCTCCTAAAGGCTCTTGTCTTACACAGGCACATTTTTTTCTCTGGTTCATTCTCTCAGGTACTTTTCATCTAGGCAGTGATTTCAACCCAGTGCTTAGCAACAAACAGATGCTGCCTTAAAGGTGCAGGCCCCACCTCTGAAACCAGGCTTGTTGAGAAGCAAACTAAAACCCAGCAGAGGTCACTGTGGAGTAAGAAACTTCACAAAGAACAAGGTCCGGAGAAGTCACAGGCTCCCACTGAGGGTGGCAGAGCAATTTACTGCTGCACTTTTGGAGATCAGGAAGAACATAATTATGGATAAACAGGTGTGGGAGGAACATGAGCAGTACAAATTAACACTGTGCCTTCACACCCTCTTGTTCTCACCGTTACTCACAATCAGAGAAAGACTGTATCACTGGCAGGGCACCGTGGCTCACGTCTGTAATTCCAGCACTTTGGGAGGCCGAGGCCGAGGCCAGTGGATCACCTAAGATCATGAGTTCAAGACCAGCCTGGCCAACATGGTAAAACCCTATCTATCTCTACTAAAAATAAAAATTATCCGGGCATGGTGGCACCTGTCTGTAGCCCCAGCTACTCAGGAGGCTGAGGCAGGAGAATAGCTTGAACCTGGGAGGCAGAGGTTGCGGTGAGCCAAGATCGTGCCACTGCAATCCAGCCTGGGTGACAGAAGGAGTCTCCATCTCAAAAACAAAAAAAAAAAAGACTGCATCTCATGAGGCCAAATGAAACAAGCTAATTTAGGGTGCTAAATTTAGGGTGCAACCTAAATTTCCTGATTACTTTCCATTATTCTACGCCACACACCATGTTCCCATTGAACAGAATGGCTCAGGGAACATTCCCCAAAAGGGAGTGGCATGCTCCTGCTCCACACCAGTGCTCACTTCCATCTCCTCTCTCTGCTGTACCGTCCTTACAGAGTCAGTGCTGAAACCATATATACCCTCCAACCTGGTTTAAAATGCCCCTCTCTTATGAAGTCTCTCCTATCTCTCCTTTCTCTGCCCTCAAGTCCTCTCACTTAGATGAGTTTACTCTCCTATGTCCCTGGTACAGCATTTGGCAAAGCCCAGCTCACAGGGGGGTCACTTCTAAGTCCCGCACCAGGAGAAGATGAATACCAGCAGAGGCTTTGTCTTCTGCATCCTCATTCTCCCTCAGCCATTAACACAGTGCGTCCCACACCCAGGACACACCCAAAACTTGAGTGCTGAGCTGGATACAACTAGAAATTCACAGTCATATTACAGGCAGAAAGGTAAACGCTGTCCGTTTTCAGTATCTTACTCAAATCTGTTGACATAGTGTCAAGTTCTTAATGATCTCTGGAAGCTTCGAGAAGAGAAATTAACAGATTATTGAAGGAGAATAAGTTCTGGACAAGAGAAAAGTGTGCAGATAGATGGAAGGATGGAAGGACAAAAGAAATAATCCTATTAAAACCCATTAAACAAGGTGCTGTGCTACAACTGCTCTGAGCAATGGTTTTCTGAGTCTACACTGTTGACCCAAGATCTAGTGAACCATAGAAGAGAAGACGCCTATCAAAGCCAAGGCCATCAAAGAGTAAGACCCTCTCAAGAGATCCCCTCAATGAAAAGTTAAATGTAATTTTTGGTGTGTGTTAGGCAGACAGACAGAGACACACACACACACAAACATAACCCTCACAAATGTATACAGTTCAAGAAAAGTAAAACCTGGTTATTCAAAGGAAGCACCAAGAATTTAAAAATAATTTATTAGAACTAGAAAAAGAAAAAGCTACTTGGTGCTTACAGATCTCTTAGGTCATTGTAAGCTTTGCCCATTTGGAGGGAAAGTTGGATTAATTCTCTGAAGGAAGGTCAATGCTATCCAAGTTGAAAATACACATGCTTTAGTTTCAGGAAGCCAGATGAAATATTCTCCAATATTCTTTTCATAAAAAGAACAGAGAATCCTAAAAATAAGCATTAAAAATGGAGCCATCTGGAAAACTCTTTTTCCAGGTTACCCATTTCAAAGATGCTACTATGTTAAATTAATCTTTTTAACCACCCAGAATTCCATGGTTGGCTACCTTTGACAGAACTGTTACACACCTACCACGCCTCCTACTCTACTTCCTCCCCTCAAAGAAAAAAAAAAATATATATATATATATATTTCCAACTAGCCTCTTCAAGGTTTCCTGGTCCCGAGAATGCAAATGGAGACAGAAAAAATACAATAATAGAAAGGCAATCCAGGTCAAATCTCAGCCTTGTTAGGGGCTGTTATCTAGTGCCTCTGCACTTCTGTTCCTTCACCTTCAAAAAAGGTTAAAAACGCCAGCCTCGTGGGGTGGTTAGGAGACTGATGGGAGGAATTGCACTTGAAAGACATAAATTGTAAAGATTTTTTTGGAAGCTGAGCCTGGATCAGGGCATTATACTGTACTGGGCGTAACTACTGCATTTCACTGATGGCCACTATAAAGAACTTCCTGAGAATCACCCTTTGTTCCAAAGCCCTGGGCCACTGTTCTGGCCACGGCTGCTCAGATCACCTTGCAGTCAGCTCCAACTGGCTATCACGACACAGGAACATCACTAGGCTGCAGCCACAGTCACTCCAGACCGACTAGTGAACGTCTGCAAATCACTTTAGCTCTCCTGGGAGGGCATTCCACAGAAGTATTTATTATTATTATTATTACATCAATGGTCCTGAAACCACATGTCAAATTACTTATGCTCAGTATGCAGCAAGGAGAAAAAATTGAAACTCCGTGTGTTCTCACAGCAGATGCTTTTGGATCAAATGGCTCGTAATTACTACTTGGATCACTGAAGGGAAGTGAGTAGCAAAATCACAATCTGGCTGTCACAAATGGGCCCACACCAGCACAGTGGCTGATAAAAGGAAAGTCTATTTGCAAGGGAGATGAGGAGAAAACACAAAAGGGAGTTGCACGCTCCCAGTTTTCTTAACAACAGTAAAATGTCATAGAAGAGAAAGTGTTTATTTCCTTCTTGGACTGAGGCCCACACATCGGTTGATATGAAAGAAAAACAAAGATGGATCTAGCTAGCTCGCTAGCTGTATGCATATATGTATACATATATATGCTATGTAGGGTTGCGTATTAATATTCTGTCTAAACAGATTACCATACTGTGGTGAAGAGTAAGCTGTTTCATTTATATTTTCCATTTAAGAAAACAATATTAGGTGGTTTGTTTTGGTTTTGGGGTTTTTTGGGGTTGAGTTTTTTTTTTCAGTTTACAGCTCATGACTAACATGATAATACTGCATTCACTCACTGCCACAGAAAGTTGGAACACCCCAAGCCAATTTTCCAGGAGAAGGGGCCAAGGCCCAGGGGCTGTCACAATTTCTGCAATGAAGCTTCCGGGGTTGCCGCCATCCGAGCCTTAGTGGGGACTTTGTTGTCACAATCTCCATGACAAACACCTCCCTTCAAAGGCCGTGTAAGACTCACTATTACTCATCCAGACGTTCACTATGAAAAGCTTTCATTTTTGGCAAGCCAAAGTGTCCTCTAAAAAAATGTTCAAGTAAGACTGGCTTTATTCCAGCCTTAACAGATTTTGAATTAGGGTGACTCACTGTTGGGCTGTTATATGATGCATCAATTAGAGTGAAATAGTTTAAAATGCACACGGCCTCTCCCTCACAACAGCCTTTATGTGTTATAGAAATGGGCGTAATGTACTTATTGTATAAAAATAGGTTTGTGCAGGTTACAAGTATTCTCCAAGAATGATGAGCAGATGAAAAGTAGCAAAATGAAATATTAATTATTTAGCCAGCTCAGGCAGAATTTTAAGTCCCAGAGATATAAAAAAACAAATTACACCCTTAGTTCTATCTGCCATTCTATCTGAATCTAGATATCTGGGTACGATAGCACAGAAATTATAGAGACTGCATTAAAATAGTCCTATAAATGAAAGGAATTTCTTCAGTATCCCTACATCACAAGTAATGCTTAGCTAAAATAAATAGGAGTAACTGTTTAGATACACATGCTTAAAAAAACAAATGCAGAACTCATAGTTTCTTCTCACTCCTTAGAGCATCGATGGAACCTGTTTATTTGAGCCCATCTTAAGCACTAAGCTTAATTCTCACTGTAAGTGGCTACATGAGCAAAATTTATTTTCAAAGTCCAACATAAGCTCTGTTAATAGGAAGCGTACTGACGCTATAGTTTCATAACTTTCTTTTTTCGGGGATGGAGTCTTACTCTGTCACCCAGGTCAGAGTGCAGTGGCGCGATCTTGGCTCACTGCAATCTCTGCCTCCCAGGCTCAAGCAATCCTCCCACCTCAGCCTCCCAGGAGCAAGCCACTACACTCGGATAATTTTTGTATTTTTGGTAGAGACAGGGTTTCACCATGTTGCCCAGGCTAGTCTCAAATGATCCACCTGACTCAGCCTCCCAAAATTCTGGGATTACAGGCACGAGCCACCATGCCAGGCCTCTTAACTTTCAAAGTAAGAATTTTACATTGTTATATAATGCTGGAAGAGATATGACCCTAAAATTATGGGCCTTTATTACAAATCAGTCATCCTCAGCCATTAAATGACTACATCTAATGGAAATAATTAGTCATCAAACTTATTAAGCAGGTACTATATCGTTCGCAGTGTGCTATAGATTGAGAATATACAGATAATCATAGGGCATATATAAACTATACCGATTACAAGCTTTCCTGGGAGCCATGACATATGCACTTGACAGAGTGGCTAACAGTAAGAGACGGTAAGTGCAGAGTGAGAACTGGCTGGGTGCAGTGGCTCACACCTGTAATCTCGGCACTTTGGGAGACTGAGGTGGGTGGATTGCGACATCAGGAGTTCAAGACCAGCCTGGCCAACATAGTGAAACCCCATCTCTACTAAAAATAAAAAAATTAGCCAGCCTTGGGGGCAGATGCCTGTAATCCCAGCTACTCGGGAGGCTGAGGCAGGAGAACTGCTTCAACCTGGGAGGCGGAGGTTGCAGTGAGCCGAGATCACGCCACTGCACTCCAGCCTGGGCAACAGAGTGAGACTCCATCTGAAAAAAAAAAATCATTTGGTGGAGGAGAAATCAGAGAAATAACACAGCTTCATGGGGATGTTGTGGGTTTGAAAAAGGCACTAGGAAAAGGCATAGGCACATCCAGGATTTCATACTCTAGGATTTCATTCAGAAATCATTCTGAGGATTTGTTTGGTCAGAAGCAATTCTAGGGATGAGGAGACATTACTCAGGCTCCCCTTGACGGCACCTGGAGAGACACAGCATAGAATGTAAATGAGACACAGCATAGAATGTACTATCTATGTGAAGATCCCTGACAACCCTGAGAGGAAAATGCAATTTTGTATTCACTGAACTCTCAAATGAAGGTAAGTACTGCTGAGGAATAGAGATGTATAAATCAAAGATATTATTATGACTTCAGTCTAGTCATGTCACTAATTTTAAAATGGAGTTACCATGAGGTTAGAGACCTCCAAAATGCTTGGCATTCAAGACTATCTCTTTAGAGAATACCTACTGGGACCATTTTAATTATAAATCTATTTTCAAGGAGTTCATGTAAAGATTCTGAACCAGCATTCCTAGCTTAAGTTAGCATTTGTGGCCGGGTGCCGTGGCTCACCCTGTAATACCAGCACTTTGGGAGGCCGAGGTGGGTGGATCACGAGGTCAGGAGATCGAGACCATCCTGGCTAACATGGTGAAACCCCATCTCTACTAAAAACACAAAAAATTAGCTGGGCGTGGTGGCGGGCACCTGTAGTCCCAGCTACTCAGGAGGCTGAGGCAGGAGAATGGCGTGAACCCGAGAGGCGGAGCTTGCAGTGAGCCAAGATCGCACCACTGCACCCCAGCCTGGGCAACAGAGCAAGACTCTGTCTCAAAAAAAAAAAAAAAAAAAAAGTCAGCATTTGTGTCATTCATGTAAAACAAGATGGCAGCCATCTATAGCAAAGTTTACCTCACTGGAGTTACTGGAGTTTTGAGGTAGCTGAGTTCCAGAAAATCCATGGCTGCCACTTGAATCAAATATCTGACAGATGGGGGAGGAAAAAGACTAATGAAATGGCCCTGTAATATTCATTTGCCAGCTACCCTTTTTCATTACTTAAAAACTAAAGTTCTATAACATTTTAGAAGAGCTTCATATCACAATTTGTACTATTATTCTAATACACTTAAAGTTTTAATTTCCCACATAGTTACGTTTTACTTTTTTATGTCATCTATTATTTAAGTCGGCCTGTAATCCCAGCACTTTGGGAGGCTGAGGTGGGCAGGTCACCTGAGGTCAGGAGTTCAAGACCAGCCTGGCCAAAATAGTGAAACCCCATCTGCATTAAAAATACAAAAATTAGCCTGGCATGATGGCACCCACCTGTGGTCCCAGCTACTCAGAAGGCTGAGGCAGAGAATCGCTTGAACCCGGGAGGCGGAGGTTGCAGTGAGCTGAGATCATGCCACTGCACTGCAGCCTGGGCAACAGCGCGAGACTGTCTCAAATAAATAAATAAATAAAATTCTTGATATTGCTTTTAATCAAAAAGTACATGTTTCTGAAGGTGTGAAACAGAACCACCAAAATTAAGCTCATACCTACTTTTTTTTAATGTGCATAGAATAAATCTTGGAAGAAAATATAGCTAAATGTTAAAAGTGGTTTGTTTGGGTAGAAGAAATAAAAACAATTGCCTTTTCCAAATTTCACCTTCTAAATTTTGGAGTGGCATAATAACATTAAAAACAATATAAACATTTAGAAATACCTACTAAATCAACTTCATTCAGTTATATAAATACCGACACTGTAATTAGTTTCATATCTTTTTAAAACAAAAAATGTTCGACCAAATGCTTTTGTTTATCAAAAAATCTATGTTGAGAATAAATTACCACACATGCTGGGTAAAAACCATATTAGGCTCATATCTAATTAGCAGAATGTCTACATCTAAGAAAAATAAGCAAGTTATTTATCAAGTTATTATTTAATTATATAGAATATACTGTCTTGATTAAAATACCTTAAGGACATTAGTTAACCATCAAAGAAGTTCAGTTCACAAAGCATAAGCGTTCGGCGTTATGGCTCAGACCTGTAATCCCAGCACTGTGGGAGGTTGAGGTGGGAAGATGGATTGAGGCCAGAAGTTTGAGACTAGCCTGGGCAACATAGGGAGACAGCTCCCACCCCCTTTTCTACAAAAACAATTTTTTAAAAATAAAGAAAGCATAGGCCCACCATTAGCAAACGGTTTGCAGTTGACTACAGTCAATAATGAGGAAATACATTTCCATTACAACCAACAAATAAAGATTACTCTTTACAATTAAATTAAATTAAATTACAGGCTGGTCACAGTGGCTCACACCTGTAATCCCAGTACTTTGGGAGGTAGAGGCAGGCGGATCACATGAGGCCAGAAGTTTGAGACCAGCCTGGCCAACAAGGTGAAACCCTGTCTCTACTAAAAATATAAAAATTAGCTGAGTGTGGTCGCTCAAGCCTGTAGTCCCAGCTACTTGGGAGGCTGAGGCACGAGAATTGCTTGAACCCAGGATGTGGAGGTTGCAGTGAGCCAAGATCGTGCCACCGCACTCCAGCCTGAGTGACAGAGAGACTCTCTGTCTCAAAAAAGAAAAAAAAATTAATTACAAGTAGAACCACAATTTTAAAATCTGATATTATTTTTGTATATGAGTATACAAATATGGTGGCCACATAAAAGAAGTTTCCTGTGATTCTGCTGTCTGTTAATCAACCAACCCACTCTCCACCACCTCTAACTTTATTGTTTCAAGGTTTTAAACAAGTCAAAGGAACTGATACTGGCCCTTTTACTTACCTAATTCACAAAAGCGTTATCAAATAAATAGCCATATACAAATTAGAAAACAAAGATCCAATAAAAAGTGACTCTCTTTCCAATGATATTGAAAACATAATCAGAAAAACAGCAGCTCATTGAAAATAAAAGCAAAGAATTCTTCCGATTTAATTGCAAACAATATCCCTATTCACCTGAATGATCAGGTCATCACATAACTAATTTTTTCAACAGCTTTGAAACAGAATAATCCTAAAACATATCAATCAGCAAGATAAAATCCATTATCACGCACCTGCATCATGAAATACAGGGGCACCATGAAATACACATATTCAAAATGTTTTGAAAACAATTTACAATACTTGGGCCACATTTCACCAACATGTGCTTAGGCTATTTTTCCTTAATAAAAATGTTAGAAGAGGACAGGCACAGTGGCTCAGTCCTGTAATCAGCACTCTGGGAGGCCCAGATGGGTGGATCACCTGAGGTCAGGAGTTCAAGACCAGCCTGGCCAAGATGATGAAACCCTGTCTCTACTAAAAATACAAAAATTAGCCAAGCATGGTGGTACGCACCTGTAGTCTTAGCTACTAAGGAGGCTGAGGCAGGAGAATCACTTGAACCCAGGAGGTGGAGGTTGCAGTGAGCCAAGATCACACCACTACACTCCAGCCTGGGTGACAGAGCAAGACTCCATCTCAAAAATAAAAAGAAAATGTTACAAGAGCCACCCCTCCCCAAGGGAAAATAAGAACCAGCAATTCTCCAGTGTTTCAAGACCATGGACCTAGGCAGAAACTAGTCCCGGCCTGCCCTTTGGTGCTGGTGAACAGGGTAAGGTAAGTGACGTAACTAACCTCTTCAAGTGTCAGTCTCCTCATCTCTCAAATGGGATGACAAAACCCCAAGGCCATGCTCTAAGGATTTAGTGAGCAAAATCCACAGCCCTATCAACAGAACTGAGCTGCCACTCCTCTGATTATTAATTTTCCATTTATTTTAATATAAAACCTATGAGAAAATAAATATTAGTACTAGAGGGAAGGAAAAGTGTGGATTATTTTCTGATTATTCTTATTTTTTCTGTTCTTAAGCACTGCACGCAGTGTGACTACCTCTTCAGGAGTGCCAGGATAGATACGGCAACTTGTGCAGTTTCGCTGGGCAAAAAAAAAGTGCATGCTAAGAGCTGATTCCTTTGAATCAACTTTTATTTTCATTTTTATTTTTGAGACAGGGTCTATCTCTGTCACTCAGGCTGGAGTGCAGTGGCAAAATCATGGCTCATTGCAGCCTCGACCTCCCAGGCTCAAGCAATCTTCCCAATTCAGCCTCCCGAGTAGCTGGGACTATAGGCACACACCACCACACTCGGCTGTTTGTAGAGATGGGGTCTCACTCTGTTGCCCAGGCTAGTCTTGAACTCCTGGGCTCAGGTGATCCTCCTGCCTTGCCCTCCCAGTGTGCTAGAATTACAGGCATGAGCCACCCCACCTGGCCTGATTTCATTCTTAACAGAGAATGAACATTGATGATTTATAGCAGGCTGAAAATTAGGGGTTTCAGGAATTTCACTCTAGTCTGCTGTTCCCATGCTGAAGAGCTCACCTGAGTTATAGAAGGTCTCTTCTCCTTCCCTTTTCTGGCCAGTGTGTCCAGCCCTTTTAACGAAGAAAATATTCCCTTCTTGTTTCTCCCTCGCTGGGTCAGTGACAGTGTCCTTTTCCGGAGAGCAGAGTCATCTCTAGAACATACCTAATGTAAAACACAGTTTAAAAAAAATCTAAAGGCTTAGTATTTGAGTGGCAGAAAAAATGAATAGTTGCCCTAAGCAAGTGAGCTCTGCTTGCTATAAATGCATTCTGACTGTCACCAAAACTCCTGCATGTCTGAAATACCAGGAAGGCATCCACCATATAGACCGCTCTCATCTGGATAACACAAGTCATGACATTCAGGTCTCTCCATGGTGGGCAGCAGTGTCAGCAAAACCACTACAGACCCCTAGGCTAAGCCAACACAACACACAGAAGCCACCAAAACGAGAGCAACTTCAAAAAACCTGACGGGGCGCTCTGCAGGGCCGAGAAAACAACCTTTAATCCATCCTTTAATCTTCACGCCACTGTTGCCCCTTCTCCAGGATCCCACTTTCCTGATGGTAGGTGATGGAACACACAGAAAGGCAGAGATGAACATGCAGTAGCCATCCACTAGCTTCTGGACTCTAGAATAAGCAGTAGAGAAACTGGGGGCTCTACAGCACGACATCTGGTCTCCTTCATCTCCAGGCCCGTGGCCTCTAGGTGACCTGGACTCTAGGTGTCAGTTGTTGGGTCAAGCCCCAAAAGTGCCGATGGCAACAAGCTGAAAAAAGGGGGAGCATCCGCAGCCCTCCCCGAATGCTGCAGAAACAGCCTTCCTCAGGAACTTACCAGAGCATGGAAAGAGGAAACAGACAAGATGCCCAGCCTGCCGAGGGCCAGCTTGGAGGGGCGGCTGGCGGCTGCAAGGAGACTCTTGGGGTTCGGTAACTCTCCACCTTGTAGGCTGGCCAGATAGCAGCGCATCCTGAACAGATCCATGTGAAATTTCTCAAGATTCTGCTCCCATTGCTGTATCTTAAGGCAAAAACAGAGGTGATTTAAATAAAAATTAAAAGTTTTCATGGGTTAAAATGAAAATGTGATCCCTTTCACAAACTTGAAGAAAAAATTAGTTTCAGCTGGTCTGCATGGTTTAAATTAGCCTTTCCTGCTCACCCTATCTCAATCCCTCTCATCAAAATGCAATGGGTCCTTTGGGAGGCGAGGCAGGCAGATCACTGAAGGTCAGGCATTCGAGACCAGCCTGACCAACACAGTGAAACTCCATCTCTACTAAAAAAAAAAAAAATACAAAAATTAGCTGGGTGTGGTGGCAGGCACCTGTAATCTCAGCTACTCTGGAGGCTGAGGCAGGAGAATGGATTGAACCTAGGAGGCGGAGGTTGCAGTGAGCCAAGATCATGCCACTGCACTCCAGCCTGGGCAACCAAGCAAGCAAGACTTTGTCTCAAAAAAAAAAAAAAAAAAAAAAAAAAAATGCATTGGGTCATCCGGCACTTCATTTCATCAGGATAGCCAAACAAAAACAAAAACAAAAAGCTGGTGGTCCCAATACAGTGACATGCCAAAAAGGCATGATGTTTGGAGAATGCCAACACTCTAAACCATCCTGACTTAAAACAGGATGCAATTTGCAAGTCAGCTTTTTCACTTTGCTTCATTTCCCTTCACATTTACAGTCCCTGATCCTAAACTGGATTAACTGAACTGCACACAAACAGATGCCAAATAAATAAAAGCAGTGACTTTATGTTTCTGTTCATTCTGAGTAAATGACTCAAAACAATAAGAAGCAAATGGACTTCAGGGATAAGGACAAATAGAATTTTACTAAGAATACTCCTAAGTAAGTATCTTGGAGAATAACTGCCATCTGTACATCTAAATAAAACTAAAGTATATGCAGCTGTTTACACCACAGAAGTTACAATGAACTTCTTCAAAACTTAAGTCATGAGTTGGTAAAGATATGCAGCCAAACTCTGGGAGCCACTCTCCTTTCTCCCAAAGATGTCAAAATGCATTACCTACAAGTATTACCTTCATGCAAAGATAAGTTATTAATAATAGGTGAAGAGAGGCTCTTGTGACTTGCCAACACAGGGACTCAGCAGAAGAATGAGAAGAACAGAAAGCTGTGATTCAAAAAGTGTTGAGAGCAATCTCAACACTCAAGAGAAGGTCTGTAAGTGAACGCTTGTAATAAAGGATGCAGTGTGAAGAGTTAGGTCATTTCAGGTGCACCAGTTCCATCTCTAGTTCTGCCACGTTGCTGAGCACCCAGACGGATCCCAGCCTTTCACACTAAGCTTTCTAGGTGAATCCTTCATTCTGGATAAATGATACTTTGAAGGATTTCCAACACTGGACACTCTGCCCCCTCCAGTCTCTCCCCATAGAAAAGTATTACAAATTCTGGGCATTCCCCAGACCTTCTCCAAGTTCTCTGTATCTATTTCTTAGGTTGGTCGCTGCACAACTTTTCTGCATGAAAGAAAAACAGTCACAAGATCTAAACAAAGAATTTCTTCACAAATCACCAATGAGTGAGATGACATCACTTCTGATTCTACAGATGTTAAAAGGATAACAATGAAATACTATAAACAACTTTATACAACAAATTTGGCAACTTATATGAAATAAACTCCTTGAAAGAAACAAACTACTAAATCTTACACAAGAAGAAACAGACAACCCGAATATCCTTATATCAAAGAAATTAAATTTGTCGTTTAAAACTCTCCTCCCAAAGATACCTCCAGGCCTAAATGGCTTCCATGGTGAATTTTACCCAAATATTTGAAGGGGAAATAATAAAAGTTCTACAGAAACTCTTCCAGAAAGTTGAAAAGGGTACAATACTTCCCAACTCATGAGGCAACTTGGTACCAAAACCTGACAAAGACGTTATAAGAAGAAAGCGAAAAAGAAAGAGGGAGGGAGGGAGGGAGGGAGGGAGGGAGGGAGGGAGGGAGGGAAGGAAGGAAGGAAGGAAGGAAGGAAGGAAGGAAGGAAGGAAGGGAGAAAGAAAGAAAGAAAGAAAGAAAGAAAGAAAGAAAGAAAGAAAGAAAGAAAGAAAGAAAGAAAGGAAAAGAAAACAAATTATCAATTAATATCCCTCATAAGCATAAATGCAAAATATCTTAACAAAATTTTGTAAATAAAATCCAGCAATATATAAGAAGGGTAATATATCATGATCAAATAGGGTTTACCCCAGATATACAAGGTTGGTTTAATATTTGAAAATCAATGTAATTTATTATATTAATAAAGTGAAAAACTATGTGAAAAAAAAAGAATTTCTTAACATCATTTGTCAGCAAAACAGTGACGTCCCCAGGTGCACTGAAACAATGTCAACATCTATAAAGAATTTAACCTCACTTAAGATCCTGTATACACCTATTAACAACGTGGTGGCCTACTGGTATCAGCCTTGAATGGACAGAATGACCTGTTGGCTTTTAAAAATGCAGATGCCCAGGTCCTACGCCTGAAGATTCTATCCATTAGGTCTGAGGCCTAGGAAAGTTTACATTTCATGAGCACCTTCTGGGATTCTGGTGCGTGGCCTTACTGATGACTTCTGTTCTACGCTAACAAGACAGTGCAAATTGAAACTGCAAGTCTCTTCCTGGTCCTGCCATATTAGAGAATTCCAGATTCCAGAGTGATGGATGAGTACAAACTGACACCTTACTTAAAGTTCAGTAAAAACTATAATCTCAGTTCTGTTTCCCAAACATCTTCTCTCCAGATGATTCCTGAAAATCCACAATTATAGATGGATTCCTTTGTCTTCTAATAATATGTAGATATTTCTAGATTGGATAATGCATTAAAGTTTATCACACTCATTTATGCCTCACTGTAAAACAGTTTATCAGATATTTTCTGAAGGTTGTATGGAGGGTGAAGATATAAGAGGAAAGAAAATGAATGAGCCAGCCAGGCACGGTGGCTCACGCCTGTCATCCCAGCACTTGGAGAGGCCGAGGTGGGTAGACTGCTTGAGCCCAGGAGTTTGAGACCAGCCTGGGCAACGTGGCGAAATCCTGTCTCTACAAAAAATACAGAAATTAGCCAGGCATGGTGGTGCATGCCTGTAGTCCCAGCTACTTGAGAGGCTGAGGTGGGAGGATCTCTTGAACCCAAGAGGTGGAGGATGCAGTGAATTGAGATCACGCCATTGCAGTCCAGCCTGGGTGACAGAGCGAGACTGTCTCCAAAAAGAAAAAAAGGAAAGAAAAAGAAAATGAATGAGTCACTGGATATCAGAAGATAAAGATGCCCATGCAATCCATGGTGGATTAAAAAGACAAAAAAGGCCAGGAGCGGTGGCTCACGTTTGTAATCCCAGCACTTCGGGAGGCCGAGGCGGGCAGATCATTTGAGGTCAGGAGTTCAAGACCAGCCTGACCAACATGGTGAAACCCCATCTCTACTAAAAATACAAAAAAAAAATTAACCAGGTGTGGTGGCGCACGCCTGTAATCCCAGCTACTCAGGAAGCTGAGGCAGGAGAATCGCTTGAACCCAGGAGGTGGAGGCTGCAGTGAGCTGAGATCGCACCACTGCACTCCAGCCTGGGCAACAGAGTGAGACTCCATCTCAGAAAAAAAAAAAAAAAAAAAAAGACAAAATAAAATAAAATCCAGGTCTATGCCAATCACCATAGATTGGGGAAGAAGACAATCTCTTGTATTTGCACTGAGTCCTGTAGTTTTAAAAGTATTTTTAACAGCACTATTTAATGTACTTATGTGACTACACATCAAAGCAGCACTGAGAGGTAAAGACAGTTCTGTCCCAAATGATACACAGGGAATCGTAAAGTTTTATCAGAAACACTTTAATAATCTTCAGCACTCATAGACCTCTCCACCCAAATCTTGGGACAAAATACAGGTGAATTCAGAGGAAGAACATGGACCCAGATGCTTAAGTTTGTTGGAAAGTCAACAGGGCTGGGACACCCCAATAGCCCAAAGGAGACCTTATAAAAAGCAAGACGTTTGTTGTCTTGATTATATTTTATTAAGTTTCAAGACAATCAGTATCTCAATAAACTGTACACTGTCGAGTTCATTTAAAATTTAATTTAGTAGAAAATGCAAAGGAAAAGTAATCTTATGACTTCTCTATTTCAACAGTGTTCCTTATCCTTATCCTGACTGGAGCATTTGTTGTTTGTTTGTTTGTTTGTTTGTTTGTTTTTGTTTTGAGACACGGTCTCACTCTGATACCCTGGCTGGGGATGCAGTGGCACATTGTTGGCTCACTGCAACCTCTGCTTCCTGCGCTCAAGTGATCCTCCCAACTCAGCCTCTCAAGACCACAAGTGTATGCCACCATGCTTGGCTAATTTTTGCATTTTTTTGTAGAGACAGGGTTTCGCCATGTTGCCCAGGCTGGTCTCAAACTCCTGGGCTCAAAGCAATCCACCCGTGTAATGGTTAATATTACGTACCAACTTGATTGGGCCATGGGGTGCCCAGATGTTTAGTCAAACATTATTCTGGGTGTGTCTCCAAGGATGTTTTGGGAGATATTAACATTTAAATGGGTAGACTGAGTAATGTGGATTGCCTTCCCTAATGTGGGTTGGCCTCATCCTCTGTTGACCACCTGAAGAGGACAAAAAGGCTGACACCCCCTCAAGTAACAGAGAACTCCTCCTGCCTGACAGCCTTCAAACTGGGACACTGGCTTTTTCTCCCCCTTGGCTTTGGACTTGAACAAAACATAGGCTCTTCCTCAATCTTGAGCCTGCCAGTCTTCAGCCTAGAACTACATCATCAGCTGTCTTCATTCTCAGGCCTTAGACTCAGACTGGAACTATACCTTTGGCTCTCCCAGGGTAGACTCAGACTGGAACTATACCTTTGGCTCTCCCAGGTCTCCAGCTTACTGACTTACCCTGCAGATCTTGGGACTTGCTCTTCTCCATAACTGCATGAGCCTATATCTTATAATAAATTTCTCTCATTCTCTCCCTACACAAACACATACACACACCTCTTCAGGTATACACACATCCTACTGTTTCTGTTTCTCTGGAGACCCCTGACTTACACAGCCTTCATCCCTGTAGATCTCTGTGGCAGAGTAAGCCATCTTTACTCACATATCTATTCCATATTGAAAGATCATAGTCATCTTATTTTTAAGGTCATGGTTCTTTATAGAAAGAATCAGTTACAGAGCTTAAATGAAGATTTGTGGTTAAATAAGAATCAATATGAAATATTTGACTTTTCTTTCCACAGACTGACCAAAGTTGTAGAGAGGAACTTGAAAGAGTATTCAAGTAAAAGTATGGTGAGGCCCCCGATTCAGATGCTCAGGTTCCTTAGAGGGAAGGAAGAGGTACAAGTGCTGGACCCAAAGGCTCACAACAGACCTTATAGTATTTAGAGAGGCTGTTAACATTTGCAATGAAATTGCAAAGGAGTTGATATTACCATAACTTCATTTCTCAGCAGTTGAGACTTAAGTCCAGAAGAGAAGCAATTTGACCAGTCATGTAAAAAGCTCGCCCTACCAGACTAGCAGACCCAAAGCCGATTCTGATGTGAACAACATGTTGGGGACAGGGACACTCTCAAGTAGCTATAATGGGGCCCCTGATTCCCAGGTCTTCTGACTCATAGGAAGATACCTGTGCACTATCCTAATAGTGACCTTAGCAACTTTCATTTACATTTTTACCTGTCAACTTTATTTCTGCCCATATACCCCCAGTTATTCTACAGAGAAGGAGGTAAGACTGCCACACTCTCACTTAGTGGCCCTATTCATATTGAACACTTTACATTTCAATATCCTACCAGACTTGACATTCAAAGCCAGCCCAAATTTAAAGTAATGTTAACTTGAAAGAAAAACATTTTATAACAATTCCTCAGAAGGTGACATAAAAGAAAGACAAAGATACATATTTTAAAGGGTAAAGGAAGAAATAAAAGACAATCTTTTAGCTATTATATATGTTAGTTTGGAGATTCAGTACAGTTCAATGATAATAATAATAATCACCAAAATAGTAATGTATTACCTGACCACATTTATCAAGGTGTTTCTGGAGATATTTTTTTCTAACATCAAAAACTAAAATGCCTAAAATCAGTTCCTTTTAATCCAAGACACCCCACCCCCTTTTCCTAAATTCTTTAAATACTGATAAGTTTCTAGATGTTTCCTTATTATTTAAAGATAAGCATCAACATATGAAATAAAAAGAAAAAAAAAAACACTTCCAGCCTGGTCAACGTGGTGAAACCCCGTCTCTATAAAAAAAACCACAAAACTCAGCCAGGTGTGGTTGGCGCACACCTGTAGCCCCATCTGTGTGGGAGGCAGAGGTGGGAAGATAGCTTAAGCCCAGGAGGTCGAGGCTGCAGTGAGCTGAGACAGGGCCACTGCACACTCCAGCCTGGGCAACAGAGTGAAACCCTGTCAAAAAAAAAAAAAAGTAAAAAACGTAATTTCTATATAGATTGAGCTTTTGTTTCTTTTAATGCCCATGCTCAAAACATAAAAATGACAAGACTGAAAAAAACTCACTCTGAGGAGGTTTTCATTATCTTTCATTGTGAAAAGAAGTTACTAATAACAAAATTACAGGGGAACACTCCCATTTTTAAACATTGGCACAAATTCAATGCAAAATTTTCCTCTTTATTGCTAACACAGCTTTATTGATTTAATGAACTCAGAAAGGTTATGGTCTCCTGTAGTAAAGTGGGAGGGAGAGGGATGAAGCCTAATGCTAAAAATAACAAATGAATAATGATTTTTTTTAAAAGATGACAAGTACATTCCTGCCACACCCAGCAGTCCTAGAAAAATATTTTCTGCCATTTAGTCATTTAATCGCAGTAGTCATTTGCCTATTACTAGGTTTGTCCTATAAGATAATTCATGTTTCTTTCTTGGTGTAAGAAGCTGAAAAACTCCCGTTCCATGCTTTCCAAATACTAAAACCTATCTTCACAGAAGAACCAGCTAGTGACATAGATGACACTCAAGTTTAACAGTAGTTAGAACAACCAGCTAAAGTTGAGAGATTCGGTTTTGTTCTGTTTTCCTTTGAGATATAATTCCCATACCCAAAAATTCACTCAGTTTTATAATCAATGTAATTCCCATCAAATCAACCTGAAAAATCCAAGTTACAAAAACAAGTAAATCAAGGATTCTATTCCATACAAAACAATTCATCACCTGGTTTAGTTAGCAAGCAAAGCATCATCTGATTTTCCCAAGTCTTACGGAGCAGTAGCGCCTATGAATTAAGAGCAAAGATTTGTGTCCAAATCCCAGCTCTACCACTTACCAGCTGTGTGACATTAGCAAATGTACTTCTTGGTGCTCCAGTGGCACAATCAGTTAGTGCACGGTGCTTATACAGAAAATGTACTTCTCATCTGGGTGCAGTGGCTCAATCCTATAATCCCAGCACTTTGAGAGGCGTAGACAGGAGGATCGCTTGCACCCAGGAGTTCGAGACCAACCTGGGCAACATAGCGAGACCTTGTCTCTATTTTTAAAAAATTTTTTTAATTCTAAAAAAAAAAAAAGAAAAAGATAGAAAAAGAAAAGAAATATACTTCTCCTAAGGGTCTATTTACTCATCCATCAAATGGGTGCTATATCTACATCTTTACCTTGCAGAGTTATTGTGAAATCACATATGATAGTGGACTAAGGCAGAGGCTCTGACAAAACAGGGAAGGGGAGCATGAGAACAAGGCAGGGCAAAAGGAGGGGTTCTGTTAGACGGGGAGGGCGGTGAAGCAGGAAGGCCTAGAACACTGGGGAGTGGGGTGGTGGCTGACTCAGAGAACTCTGTTTCCTGCAGTACAGAGGACAGCATCCCTGGACAGACGGGACGGAGGTGCTTCCACACATTCACTAACTCAAGAAAGGCATCGAGGGTTCAGAGATTAAAAAAAAAGTCACAGTTCCTCCAGGAGCACGTATTTTATGGCAGGAGCAACCTTACACACGAAGAAATCATGACAAAGCCACAGACGACAGCAGTGGCACAGACATGGAGAACTGTGGGAGGAGAATGGGGCTCCCTGATGGAGTGGGCGAGAGGGTGATCAAGGACAGCGCCTTGGAGGAAGCGACCCCTAAACCCTTCATGACAGTTGAGAAGGGGTGAGCCAGATGAAGAGGGCGGAGGGGAGCAGGGCACATTTGTGCACAGCACAGGAGTCCTCTCTGCCTGAGGAAAAACCCAAAGAAAGGAACAGAAGGGTGGGCTCAGGGAGTTGCAGATAAAGGTCAAGGTGGGGAGAGTTTATCAGGGACTTTATCTGGCAATCACAAGATCCTTTTATTTTTTTACTTTTATTTTATTTGTTTGTTTGTTTATTTATTTATTTATTTTGAGACATATCACTCTGTTGCCCAGGCTGGAGTGCAATGGTGTGATCTCAGCTCACGGAAACCTCTGCTTCCTGGGTTCAAGCGATTCTCCTGCCTCAGCCTCCCGAGTAGCTGGGATTACAGGTGTATGCCACGACACCTGGCTAATTCTTTTTGTATTTTTAGTAGAGACGGGGTTTCACCACATTGGCCAGGCTAGTCTTGAACTCCTGACTTCAAGTGATCCGCCCACCTCGGCCTCCCAAAGTGCTGGGATTACAGGCATGAACCACTGCGCCTCACCCAGATGTGCTTTTCCGATGCAATCCAGTCTGGCTGTTGTATGGAAGATGCATCAGACAAAGGGCGAAACTGGAGGCTTCTGCAGTGGTACCTGGAGGAGAGAGTGACAGACAGTCCTACTTCCCCTGTCTACCTCTCACCACCTACCTACAACCACACTGCATTTGCTCCCACTGTGCCTTGGCCGGGAAGACCCCTCTCTATTCTCCTGGTAAACTCCTCATTTTTCAAGAAGCAACTTGGCATCCCTCCTTCAGGGTCTTCCATGACTGCACATGAGGCTATATTTCCCATTTCTGTCTTCCACAGCACTGGAATGCCACGTGCACTGAATCACTGTGTTATGTTGAAATTGTATGCTCAACTGTCTGTCACCTGCTAGACTGAGAGCACCCTGAGGGCAGAGACAGTGACTTCTTTGAGTCTCCAGTCTGTGCACATTTGCCTGACCCACAGTATGCACTGAACAAAATGCTCATCGAACTAAACCAAACATTCTTATTCTGACAAAAACATTTCCAGGCTGGGCGCGGTGGCTTATGCCTGTAACCCCAACACTTTGGGAGGCCAAGGCGGTCAGATTGCCTGAAGTCAGGAGTTCGAGACCAGCCTGGCCAACATGGCAAAACCCCATCTCTACAAAAAATACAAAAATTAGCCGGGTGTGGTGGCGTACGCCTGTAATCCCAGCTACCCAGGAGGCTAAGGCAGGACAATCGCTGGAACCCAGGAGGCAGAGGCTGCAGTGAGCCGAGATCACACCACCGCATTCCAGCCTGGGCGACAGAGAAAGACTCCATCTCAAAAAAATAGAAAATAAAAACACTTCCAGCTGGGCGTGTTGGCTCACACCTGTAATCCCAGCACTTTGGGAAGCTGAGGCAGGCGGATCACTTGAGGTCAGGAGTTTGAGACCAGCATGGCCAACATGGCGAAACCCCATCTCTACTAAAATACAAAAATTAGCAGGACGTAGTGGCACATGCCTGTAATCGCAGCTGCCCGGGAGGCTGAGGGATGAGAATCACTTGAGCCCAGGAGGCAGAGGTTGCCGTGAGCCAAGACCATGCCACTGCACTCCAGCCTGGGCAACAGAGCAAGACTCTGCCTTAAAAAATAAAAAATAACACTTTCACCATCTCCCTATTGCCTATTGAATAAAGTTCACATCTTCACCCACCACCTCCACAATCTGGCTTGATCTCCCTCAAATCCCCTCACAAATATGCTACTCTCCAGTGGTTTGCTCCCCAAACTGCTTCCCCCTGTACACATCCAGAAATATACCATAGTATCCTCGTATTTTCCTCAAAGCTTTGTTCTCATTCTTCTCTTCACCAGTTTCCAATTGTCTAAGCGCGATCCATCCTTTTTATGATTTTAAAACTGTATTTAAGTAAATATTTAAACTGAAGCCCACTTTTCACAAAACCCAGAGCAGTCTCAACCCTACCAGCAAGCGCTTCCTCCTTCCCCACAGCACCCCCTGGTAGTCCAACCACCTCCTCCCTCTCCAACCTAATTAACCACAGAAGCAGGCCTGTCTCCCCTGGAAATCGCACATAATGAGGCAGGATGGGGGATGCCATCTGGGAGAATGCCAAGACTGCCTAAGGGTGGTGAGGTTTTGTCCTTGTTTACTTGTTTGAAATAATAAGCGGAAAGGCAAATAAAGTACTAACTGGACTTAATTTACAACTCTTCCTCCCTGGGAACTTCAAAGGCGATCTGGCGTGTGGATGGCAGTGTGATCTGGTCCACATTGGACATGCTCAAATGAAAGCTGCATCATCCTGCCCCAGAAACACCCAGGAGGCCCAGGACACGGCCAGAGCATGTGACCACTGACCGTATGCAGCTCAGCCGGTACGTTACAACTGTGATAGTGCCTTTTTATTTCAAAAAGGATCTTCTCCACCCACGTACTTCAAAGAAAACCTGTTCCAGAGAATTTCTCTTGCATGATGTCATCTACTTTGTACATTCTATTATTAGGCTAGAAATGACTACATCTGAGGTTCTCAGGGAAAACCGCTGGGGAGGCAGCTACAAAAATAAATGTATATTTATTGAGGTTTTAAAATGCTAAGTGGATAAAGCACTGCTCTTTTACAGCCTTTTTTTTTTTTTTTTTCCCTGTTAGGAGGAATTTTATTATTATTATTATTTTTTCCTTTATTATTATTATTATACTTTAGACTCTATGGTACATGTGCGCAACGTGCAAGTAAGTTACATATGTATACATGTGCCATGCTGGTGCGCTGCACCCACCAACTCGTCATCTAGCATTAGGTATATCTCCCAATGCTATCCCTCCCCCCTCCCCCCACCCCACAACAGTCCCCGAAGTGTGATGTTCCCCTTCCTGTGTCCATGTGTTCTCATCGTTCAATTCCCACCTATGAGTGAGAATATGCGGTGTTTGGTTTTTTGTTCTTGCGATAGTTTACTGAGAATGATGATTTCCAAGACATTTTTAAAAGGAAGTTTAGAGAAAGCTAAACGCTTAGGGAATATTTTGGAGACCCTGTCCTGATTGGTCTTGATCTGTAAATACCTTTGCCTTTGTAGCTTCACATTACATTTTTTTGTCAAATACCTCATAAAAGCAATTTTAAGCAAGTACTTGTTCCCACTTAATGTTTCCCAGTCTTTGTGTCTGAAGGTAAAAAGTAAACAGCTCTTGGCCGGGCACGGTGGCTTCACTCCTGTAATCCCACCACTTTGGGAGGTCGAGGCAGGCAGATCACCTGAGGTCAGGAGTTTGAGAACAGCCTGGTCAACATGGTGAAATCCCATCTCTCCTAATGGGCGTGGTGGTGGGTGCCTGTAATCCCAGCTACTCAGGAGGTTGAGGCAGGAGAATTGCTTGAACCCAGCGGGTGGAGGTTGCAGTGAGCTGAGATTGCGCCACTACCCCCAGCCTGGGCGACAGAGCGAGACTCTGTCCAAAAAAAAAAAAAAAAAGAGAGTAAACAGCTCTCTTTACAACCTGCTGACAAAGGACACAAGGACAACAGGCACAGCAAACATAACTCAGGCTACGCACTGCAAAGCCCTTCAGGAACATGTGACTAAATCATAACCTCAAAGAGTGCAATACGGTGAGGAGAATACTTTCAGGTAGAATTTCTTTTTTTTTTTTTCTTTTTCAGAAATAGGGTCTTGCTATGTTGCCCCGCCTGATCTTGAGCTCCTGGCCTCAAATGAACCCCCAGCCTCAGCCTCCCAAAGTACTGGGATTACAGGCGTGAGTCACCTGCGCCTGGCCAAGAATTTCTAAAATCAATCCCAATTGTCTGTTACCTGAAACTCACAAGAATAACACGAGAAGGGCAGTGCATGTACGGCAGGGGTGGGGAGAAGGGAGTGTGGGGAGGACACAGGAAGGGGTCAGGGCCTGGGCTATGGGGAGGGGAGAACCAAAAATGAAAAATTAGTAGTATTAGAAAGGTGTGCTTAAAATAACTAAAGTGATGATTCTGTCAAAGAATGGATAATGGGCCACAAGTGATAATTACCCTCATTCTTTAAAACAGTTCCTCTTCAGGCCACCTGACCATCCAGACCCCTGGATTTATGTAAGGGTTTATGTTAAAGTAACCTCCCCTCTTAATCAGAGAATAGCACCAACTATGATGTCATCAATTAAACATTTACAAACTATGAACAAGGGAATACAATTACATTTAATGCAAATTAAAATTTTTTTTTAAATGTTTGCTTAGACTCCTTGTGGCCACAAAGAAACCTCCACCCGCCACCACCACACACACACAACAGGCCAGGAGCCTCTCAGTGTTGCCAAATGTCCCTTTTCTCTCCCTAGCCCTAAACATCTGACCCTACCCAAAGACCTGAAAACTCCAAGCTGGGCATCCCTTTGACAGGACTTCGATTATGGTCAGGATGAGATTTTTGACTGCAGTGCTCTGAACACTCTGAGACACTCGAATCCACAAGTCTCATCTCAGGATAGATAGGCTGTGGCTGCTGGATCCTGGAAAATCAGCACCATGGGTGAGACATGGTACAAAGAAAACTCTGGGATAACCGTGTCTCCTTCAGGCTCTTTGATCTGTCCCATCACCTCCACATGGCCTCCCAACCTACATTCCACACAGAGAGCCGGGAGGTGCGGCTGCACTGCCTCGGGAGCTGAACGTCCCCTAGCTGTGAGCAGGGTGAGGCCCCTTAAGAGGGGCAGGCAGGCCCTGAGAGGATGCAAGGTGGGCTCATGGGGGCAGCTCTCCCTCAGCAATGTCAGCAGCTGTGTTCTTGTCGGATCCCAAAGCCTTCCACCTCCTGCATTCTTCTCGGCAGTTTTGGCTTCCTCGTTAAAACTATTTTGTACTTTGGAGTTTAAATGGCATATCCTGGTTGAGCAACAGTTCCACTCAGGGGTGTAAGTTACTGTCTTTAAGATTCTATAAAATTGAGGCTGGGCATGGTGGCTCACCCTTGTAATCCCAGCACTTTGGGAGGCTGAGGCAAGCGGATCATCTAAGGTCAGGAGTTCGAGACCAGCCTGACCAACATGGTGAAACCCCATCTCTACTAAAAATACAAAATTAGCCAGGCGTGGTGGCGGGCGCCTGTAATCCCAGCTACTCGGGAGGCTGAGGCATGGGAATCGCTTGAACCTGGGAGGTGGAGGTTGCGATGAGCCAAGATCACACCATTGCAATCCAGCCTGGGCAACAAGAACAAAACTCTGTCTCAAAAAAAAAAAAAGATTCTATAGAATTACAGAAAATTATGCACCCTGTTATATATTTTCCATGTAAACTGTTGAACTTGTGTCACTTGGGACCAGGCCCTTGTATCTACACACCCAGCACAGTGCCACTCCACTGCCTGACACCTTTTGCCCCTCTCTGTCCTCCAAGCTGCTGCCTGATTAATCTTCCAAAGACACTACAGTCATCATGCTTTGTCCTCAGCTTAAAAACCTGTATCCCCCCACTTGAAAGCAGAGTATAAAATAAACGTTACCATCTGAGACTTGCATACAAGACCACTATGGGCTGAATGTGTCCCTCCGAAATACATACATTGAAATCTTAATGCTTTAGGTGATGGTATTAGGAAGTAGGGCCTTTTTAAAAGGGGCAATGATTAGGTCATTGTTTGGAGTGCAATTTATGGGTGTAGTATGAATATGTTATCACAGTTAGTTTGTAAGTGCAGATGTCTGCCAGAATGCCCAGAATGCCCAAATCTGTTTAGACCAACTGCATTGGGATATTCCAATTTGGGATGACATCACATGCTAGGGCGCACCAACCTTCAAGATAACCAGACACAGGTGGATCCCCAAACAGGGACTATAAAAAGAGAAGCCCTCAGGCAGCTCGACCTGCTCTACTGAGGCACACACTTGTGAGGACAAGACGCTGCCACTCAGAAAGGGACCCGGAGTCAGGCTTGCCATCTCCTCGACTGAATGCTTCAGCCTCAACATTCCAGCCTTGATACCAGAGGAAGCTATTCCCAGATGCCTGAGGACTTCTGTGACCAATCCTGTGCCTATTCATGTAAGATCTCTGACCTGTCCTAACAGGGTGAAAAACAAGAGTTGTGTGTAGAGCGTGAATGGGGAAAAAATACCAATATTTGTTAAGAATGGTTTGCGTGCCAACAAACTATGTGATTCAAGCATTAAGTTACGGTGTCTTTCATCCTTCACTGCTTAATCCACTGCGCACAACAGTCATAATGGCGAGCCCTCGTGAATAGGATGAGTGGCCTTATAAAAGGCGGCCCGGAAGGATCCCTTGCCCCTCATGTCATGCTAGAATACAGTAAGAAGATGCTTCTAGAAACCAGAAAGCAGGGCCTCACCAGACACTGAATCGGCCGGCATCTTGATCTTGGACTTCTCAGCCTTCAGAACTCTGAGAAATAAATTGCTCTTGTTTATAAGCCGCCCGGTTTATAGCATTTTGTTCCAGACTAAGACACAGACTGAAAAAGCTGCATTGCCTGTCCAACCTAACTGCCAACTCTCGTCACTTCCCAAACCTTTGACTCCAGTGTGCTCCAGAGCCCCAGGCCACCACTCAGTCACTTCCAACTGTCTCTCCATGCTCGCCCAACCCCCTCCCAGCCTGGAAATCCTTCACGCCTCTTAACAAGTTTTTAACACCATATTCTTCCAGGAAGTCTTCATTTCCTCAAGATCACAGTACAACCTCAACCCTCTGATTTCCCATACTATTTGATGACTATACCAGCTGTCACCTAACTTCGATCATTTTAGAATGTCCTTTAGTTTCATGTTCATAAGGCTTGCTCTCTAATAAATTATAATTTCTTAGAAACGGGGTCCCTATTTTATAATTATTTTTATTTCTTTAAGCCAGATGCATCTAGTAGGTACACCAGTATTTGCAGATGGGAAAATGAGCAAGAGAGAAAGAACTGAGATGGGAGAAAGGCAACATGAAATATGAGAAAAGGAGAAGCAAAGGTAGATAGAGTCAGAAGATTAATGAGGGGCAGAGGTTGAAATTATTTGGTTATTTTGCTATTGCCAATTGATACATTATTCCAAATTCTCAGTGTATCAATGAATGCAAGCCTTTAATCAGTTTCCTATTTTTAGACAGAAATTTTTTCCTACTCATGCTGAATTCTCACTTGCAGAGTCTCACTCTATCCCCCAGGCTACAGTACAGTGCACAATCTCGGCTCACTGCAACCTCCACCTCCCAGGTTCAAGCGATTCTCCTGCCTCAGCTTCCAGACTAGCTGGAATTACAGGCGCCCGCCACCACACCCAGATAATTTTTGTATTTTTAGTAGAGATGGGGTTTCACCATGTTGGCCAGGCTGGTCTCAAACTCCTGACCTCAGCTGATCTGCCCACCTCAGCCTCCCAAAGTGCCGGGATTATAGGCGTCAGCCACCATGTCCAGCCTCATGCTGAATTCTTCATATATACACAGATGAAAAAACTTCCAAACAACGTTAAACATTCAGACATAAACAGAGGTATGATTTAATTTGCAATTTAAATAAAACACCATATGTAAGATTCCTTTCTAATAAGTCACAGTATGTCTAAATTGTTGTGCTACCATGAAATTTTTTTTTCTAAAGAAACTGGTTTCTCTGTAATAACTTAACAAGTAACTAAAGGAAGAAAAATGCAAGAACCTGCTCACTATCTATCTTCATCCCATTCCTCATTCAAGTTCCCAGGTCATTTGACAACTGGTTTTGGAGGGGGCTGTAGTGGATTCTATAGTGAATCACCCGGATTCCCCCTTCAAGACAGAGGCATTGTTTTCCTTCTCCCAGCTCACATACAGATCCCCTCATGGTAACTGACCTCTATTGAAGGGAGCTGCCTTGCCTTGCTGGCCTGAGGGGACAAAGGCCGGCCACCCTGCCTCCATGCAGAACTCTAAATGGCCCTCCCTGCTCCACAGCTCCCTGTGGGACAAGCTGCATCACAATGCAACTTGTCCCTCCCACATCCTGCTCCCTCAATCCAGGTTGGCGTTGTCCCTGACAGCATTCCCAGTAAAACTTTTTACATCTAAATCTCTATCAAAGTCTGTCTCCTAGGAAACCTGACTTAAGATAGGGATGCTCGAAATTCCACTAACACTTGTCTAAGTGTTTAGGTTGTCTGAGCAAAGGGAAATAAAAATTTTCAAACTGTTTCCCCTTCTCTAAAATGCAAATGCCATAGGAACCAGCCATTTATTACATGAATATGGAACTGCGGCAAAGAAAAGAAAGCATTTCATTAGCTGCTTCTCTGTTATAATCAGAAAAATTACTGTTTTTTTGCAATCCACAGACACAGAAACAGCTGTTATACCAAACCACGTTTTCCAAAGCCATCGTACTAGAATCTTTCCTGTCTAATCTTCTACTGGTTTTATTGTATGGGTTTTGTTCAGAAAATGACAATATATGAGTGAATCATCAGGGCCAGAAGGCACTATTCAAATTAGGAATTAAGTTTGGGTCACAAAATATTTCAGTATATACATAGAGCCGCCAAAGGTCGTAAAGCATATCATATCACCCATGTCACAAAAACAGCAAACATTAGGTACCTAAATTGAAAAACCACAGAAACTATTTCCCCCAGGGTGTAAGAAATACCACCAAGATGTGAGCCAAGAAATACCACCAAGATGAGAGCGTGCGTTCAGTCACTGCACAAGTGATGTGAGCAATGGAAGAACACTCAGGTGTAGACAAACAGTACCTGGTTCTCTATGGCCTTCCTGTTCTTTGGGTCGCTCACCACGGACAGCTGCAGCTCTGCCATCTTCTTCATCTTGCTGTCCATGTCTATCTTCTGAAGCAGGTTTTTGGTCTGGTTCTTCAGCAGCCGCAGTGTGTCCTCTTTCCCATGCTTCTTTGCAAAAAGGGATGCACAAGCAGAGTGTATGGCGGTGACCCAGTTTTCTAGATCTGGCTGGCTGGTGGCCTACACACAGGGAGGGAGAAAGCCTGTTTCAAATCATTTTACCACTAAAGTGCTCTCCAAAATGGCAGGCTGGGCTTAGATGTGCAAAACCCAAGAAGTACTTGCACTGCATACAAGCTGCTTAATTCCAAAAACACATTCAACCATTCAACTCAGGTTCAGAGGGACTCAGAGAACATTAGGAGCAGAGCAGAAAGCATCATGGAGCTCTGACTAGGACAGGAACTAAAACCAGAAATGAGTGCTAGCCAACAACACAGGAGTGATGAGAACAACAGGGGAGACACACTCATGATACATTATGCCAGTCTCTAAAAGGATGCTTGGCTGGGCGCAGTGGCTCACGCCTGTAATCCCAGCACTTTGGGAGGCCGAGGCAGGTGGATCACCTGAGGTCAGGAGTTCGAGACTAGCCTGGCCAACATGGTGAAACCACATCTCTACTAAAATACAAAAATTAGCTGGGCGTGGTGGTGCATGACTGTAAGCCCAGCTACTTGGGAGGCTGAGACATGAGAATCACTTTGACCTGGGAGGCGGAGGTTGCAGTGAGCCGAGATCACGCTACTGTACCCCAGCCTGGGTAACAGAGTGAGACTCTGTCTCAAAAATAAATAAATAAATAAAATACAAAAATTAGCCGGGTGTGGTGGTGCATGCCTGAAATCTCAGCTACTCGGGAAGCTGAGACAGGAGAATCACTTGAGCCCAGAGGGCGGAGGTTGCAGTGAGCCGAGATTGTGCCACTGCACGCCAGCCTGGGCAACAGAGCAAGACTCCATCTCAAAAATAAATAAATAAATAAAAGGATGCTTGTCTTCGGAATTTTAACAGAATGAGTAAACATTAGGACTAGAATATGAAATTTTGAAACCTGGATATAAAATTACATCTACAGTATGGCCTCAATACAAAAAAAAAAAGAACAATGTAAACAGAAGTATATTGGGGGAAACAAAATAATGCCATTGTCTTTGAATATATGGTTTTTCCTTTCTCTACTTTTCAGTGACTTCTAACACAAAGACCATATACTATTTGTATAAAAGAAAAATAGTTTATTTTTGGCTGGGCACAGTGGCTCATGCCTGTAATCCCAGGACTTTTGAGTCCAGGAGTTCAAGACCAGCCTGGGGAACACAGTAAGTCCCCATGTCAATTAAAAAATAATAATAGGACAGGCATGGTGGCTCACGCCTATAATCCTAGCACTATTTGGAAGGCCAAGGTGAGCAGGTCACTTGAGGTCAGGAGTTCGAAACCAGCCTGGCCAACATGGTGAAACACCGTCTCTACTAAAAATACAAAAAAAAAAAAAAAAAATTAGCCAGGCATGGTGGTGGGCACCTGTAATCCCAGCTACTTGGGAAGCTGAGGGAGGAATTCAAGAATTGCTTGAACCTGGGAGGCAGAGGTTGCGGTGAGCTGAGATCGCACCACTGTACTCCAGCCTGGGCAACAGAGCAAGACTCCATCTCAAATAATAATAATAATAATAATACATTTTTTTAAAAGAAAAATATTTTTAAAACAATAAGCAAAGTTTGAATAAAGTGGGCAAATGGGTATGATTCTAAGCAGGCTGAAAAGTACTTTCATTTCTCTTGATGTCTAGAAATAACCACACACATTTGAGTCACCGGGTCAAACCTCAAGTGGCCTCTGGGATCACAAAACAGAATACCTGGGAAAACTTTGTTGTTGTTGTTGTTGCTAAGACAGGGTCTCACTCTGTCGCCTGGGATGGAGTGCAGTGGCACAATCATAGCTCATTGCAACCTTGACCTCCTGAGCTCAAATGATCCTCAAGCCTCAGCCTGCCAAGTAGCTGGGACCACAGGTGCGCACCACCATGCCTGGCTAATTTTTTTATTGTTCTTTCGTAGAGATGGGGCCTCACTATGTTGACCAAGCTGATTTCAAACTCCTGGCCTCAAGCCATCCTCCTGCCTCAGCCTCCAAAGTGCTGGGATCACAGGTGGGAAAACTCTCAAAACTAAGGATGTTTTACCTGAATCACAAAATAAAACATTCATTTCACACTTACCCCTAAGAAGTCCATGCAGATTTAACCTAAGGTTTTTTTTGTTGTTGTTTGTTTTTTTACCTTCCTTACAATTCAGACTAACATAAATTCACTACTTTCCTTTAAAGCATCGTAGAAGGTTGTAAGCAACCTTTCTGTTAAGAAAAGGAAAATCAAATCTCAGGCCCTGGCTCTAGTAAGTTAAGTCAGGTTGGGAATAGCAGAACAACTAAAAGCCCTGGGAGCTTACCCAGCCCTGGGTAAGCTCCCAGGAGGGAGCACTTCAGAGCATTCTAGACTCCCAAAGTCAGCCTAGAGAACACTGTTACTCTGCAGGGCTTCTGAGGGCACCCGGGACCATCTTTATGAGAGATCTAAACCCAGACTTTAGGAGGCTTTCCATGAAACTTCCAGTCAGATGTAACCTACAGCCAACACTGTGTGTATGTCAAGTGCTGGGTTTAGACGGGCGGAGGGGGGTGGGGGGGCGTGCATTTAAGAAGCACACTTCACTTCCCAGCTCTCACTCTCACCTGTTCTGAGTAATTATTAATCACCAAGTTAAAATTTATTTAGCATTTAACACATACACATTATTTACTCTTATGGCAATCGTGTAAGCCACTATTATCCACTGGTTGAAGGGCCCAAAGTTCAGAGAAGTCTGGTACGCGCTCCAAGATCACTTACAAATTCAACACTAACAAAGGCGCCAGGATTCAAACCTAAGCCCGACCCCAATACCAATGGCTCAGTACCGCCATGTTCTACAACATCTCATTGGCTAGAAAGTCACTGAAAATTCTAACAGTAGATAACCTGAATCTTAAGATCCTAAGACCACTTCCACAGGGAAATGAGACCTCATAGCATTTGTCTATGAGGGTTTTCCTGAAAACTTTTGACATCCACTGAGATTCGTGGCAAGAACCCAAGCCTCTCCCGTCAATATTCTCCAAGCTTCATTTTAAAAGCCCCAAATCTGGGAATCTTGACTATTGCACTCACTAGATTGCCAGCTACTCCAGAACAGGGATCATGATTTTTTTCTCTGTGTGTTCCAATGAGCATCTCATGGGCCACAGCCTGGGACTTCAGAGGCACCTGAAAAGTGCCCTCTGGATGAATGACTGGACTGGTGACAGCCCAGTGCCCTTGGCAGTCAGCGGAAGCCAACATCTGTTGCTTAAGGCCAAATCCAAAGCCTAACTAAGTATTTATTCAATTTCATTTCCAAGTTTTGCCTTTTCTGTTCCTTCTTATTCTAGCAGTACATAAACTATTACCTCCACTTACAAAGTACCAGCAGTACCTGGAAAAGGTAGACATCTCCAAAGGAGTTGCTGAGGCAGAACACATTTTCTTTCTTGGGATGTTCTGGAACAGACTGCACTACGCTGTCTTCTGCAAACAGAGCACACCGAGGGGCACTGCTCTGATCCATGGAATTCTTCCCATAGGTCTCATAAAACAGCAGCGTGCATCCTGTGAAACAGAGAAACAAAATAACATCCCGGTCAGACCTGGAGATGTAGGAAAGGACTGGGAGGGTAAGTGACACACTTTTTTAAAAACACCTGAGTGAGACAATCATGTGACAGATACATGGTAAACAAGGAAAAGTGGCATCTGAAGTATACCTAGTTGTATCAGAATGAACTTGAATGAAAATGAGATGTCTTTGTAAATGTAATATCAGTAATAACAATACCAAATAATAAGTTGTTGCTTAACTCTTCTAAAGTACTCCACATGCACTGGCTTATTTAATCCCTATAGAGGCCCTAAGGTGGGCAGCGTTATTTAGCCCATTCCACTGTAACCCAAAAAGTATCTAGAACAGGTGTCGATCCATTGAGAAGTTTATTTTGCCAAAGTTATGGACATGCCCAGAGGAGGAGAACACAGAATCACAGAAACAGTCTGTGGTCTGCGCTTTTCTCCAAAGACGATGTTGAGGGCTTCAATGTTTAAAAATTAAAAGTGGGCTGGAGAGGAAAGAGGGAGAGCGTGGTAATCTACCTGCTGCAAGGGAAAAGGAGCAGGCAGGGGAACTGTCCATCACGTAATCATCCAGCACTTGGTGAATCAGCACTTTACATAAGATAAGGTGAACACAGAGTAGCTAGCACCTGTGGGGATATTTAACCTTTTATCTGTAGCTCCTGCTTAGAAAGAAAAGGAAAGGCAGCTTCTTGCATGACTCAGCTTTCAGCTTAATTGTTTTGTTTTCCTTCTGGCATCAGGAATTGAGGTCCCCAGGTTTTATTTTCCTTTCACACTAAAAATGAGAAAACTGACAGATCGAATTCCTCGCAGGGGTCCCACCGCTGCACCGTGGAGCAGCAGGGATGTGAACTCAGGCCCTCTGGCCCCAAAGCCCTCATCCTTAAGCACAACACCACATTATTTAGGGAATCTCAATGTGAGAGGCCAAAGAAAATCCCACACTCACTTACTCCATTGACCATCAATGGGAACAAGAAATTGAACATACCTAGGGGACTCTGCCATTTATGAGGAAGTACCCAGTTTGTTCTCCAAATGCCATGTAAAATAGCTTAATTTTTACTATTTCCTTTTATCTCATAGTAATGGAAAACAATACTTAGGCTAAGGGAGAAAAGTGAAACTAATAGAAAACATTACTTAGACTAAGGGAGAAAAGTGAAACTAAATGTGCCTGAATTTTCAAACATTACTCTAAAAATACTGCAACATATGCTTTTAAGTACTTATTTTTCCCCTCATAAGCAAATAAAGTATTGCATGGAGAAGTTATTAAGAGTTTGCTTCATTAATTAGAAATTGCATTATAATTATTAGACACAACTTTTAAGCAAATTAATGCTTCTAAAATGCTCCCAAATGTGTCCTCTTGTATAGGTTAACTATCCCCTCAAATCTGTATCCAATAAACTTTTTGACCGCTTCTCATGTGGTAACCTCCAGCATACAAATACCAATGACATGACCGCCATCTGGGTGCTTCGCAAGTGCCTTTCACATTGACAGGAAAGAAACACCAGCCTGCCTTCACTGTAAACAAATGCCTGGGGCCCACTTCATGGTACTTTATCCCACTGTGTTTGCACCCTCATTCATAAAAGTTCAGACGTTTTGAAAACTATTTCAGTCTTTCCAATTTCATTACTTCCTTTAAAAATAAGTCTTGATATGAACAAACAAGTTTATACCATAGAACTGATAACAGCACACACGAGCCAAGAGAGAAAGACGCCTGCTCCAAGCTCGGACTTCGGAAACAGTACTTTCTCCCTCCGTGGTACTTTATGATCTCAAGAAACTGCATATTTGCTCCTCCCCGCAAATAAAACTCATCTAAACTAACACGCTGACAGAACTCAAGTATTACAAACAAGGGAAAGTAGCAAGAGGTTTACAGCCAGAGCTCCTTCTTGCAGGCCTGGCCAGTTATCTTTTTCCAGCCACTGATGCAGCAGTTAAACAATAAACCAAGTCTTCCCATCGAGTAAGGCCCATCTGATGCTACTGTTGCACATGCTACAAGCCATGACCCAGGGCCGGGGACCAGGGCAAAGGGGCAGAGCAGCTCCAGCTGCACACACGTCCAAATTCTTTCCGATGGGTTCACGTTCACTTCCCAGCTTCCCTAACACTGGAATCCCAACAGCCACAGTTTAAATCGTGGCATCTAGAGGAAATGAATGCAAACCTTGGGCCAATGCCAAAATGTCACCAAACCTAACAACCCATGGACAACAGACTACCGCTCTAACTTGGAGGCACGAAATCAAAACAGGACATTTCACATTAGAGCCAGGCCAGGAAGTAAAACAATAGGCAGAATTTTGTGGCTATCGAATTTAAAAATCAGGAAATCAATCTTAACTCTATGACATCAAGTTCAACTTCACGGGACTCTGCATCTCTACGGGGCACTGGGGCCAGTGGAAACGGGCTGCACCCGGGTCAGTGAAGCCTCTGCCATTCACCCGGGTGCTGGAGTCCCCCAGCCCTGCCTCTGCCGTTCACCCCGGTGCTGGGGGCCCCCAGCCCTGCCTCTGCCGTTCACCCCAGTGCTGGGGGCCCCCAGTCCTGCCTCTGCCGTTCACCCCGGTGCTGGGGGCCCCCAGCCCTGCCTTTGCCGTTCACCCCGATGCTGGGGGCCCCCAGCCCTGCCTCTGCCGTTCACCCCGGTGCTGGGGGTCCCCAGCCCTGCCTCTGCCATTCACCCTGGTGCTGGGGGCCCCCAGCCCTGCCTCTGCCGTTCACCCCGATGCTGGGGGCCACCAGCCGTGCCCAGTCCCTACCAAGCACTGGTGCCGTTCACCCCGGTGCTGGGGGCCCCTAGCCCTGCCCAGTCCCTACCAAGCGCTGGTGCCGTTCACCCCAGTGCTGGGGGCCACCAGCCCTGCCCTGTCCCTACCAAGCGCTGGTGCCGTTCACCCCGGTGCTGGGGGCCACCAGCCCTGCCCTGTCCCTACCAAGCGCTGGTGCCGTTCACCCCGGTGCTGGGGGCCACCAGCCCTGCCCAGTCCCTACCAAGCGCTGGTGCCGTTCACCCCGGTGCTGGAGGCCACCAGCCCTGCCCTGTCCCTACCAAGCGCTGGTGCCGTTCACCCCGGTGCTGGGGGCCACCAGCCCTGTCCCGGCCCTACCAAGCGCTGGTCTTGGCTTGAGGGGTCGTTGACACTGGACGTTCTTGCTATGGTAGCAGAAAGAGAAAACAGATTGGCATAGCAATGGCAGTACAGGAATAGAGATGTAATATTAGTAGAAGTCTCACCCAGGGGAAAGAGGGCAATTAGTCTTGGTTTTCCCGCAAATCCACCTTTTCTATGACACCCTTTTGACCTCGCCTCCCTGCTGCTGGCCTATCTCGGGGCAGAATCACCAGTATCCTAAAATTAGTTTATGAACTCCTCCCCCGACACTGACTATCACTCAGTCTGTTGCACATTTTGAGGGAAGTCCCCAGTGAACTGCATGAAAATCCACTCACTGGAAAAGACAAATGGAAAGCAGAATTACCCTTGTTAAAAATTTATTACATCCTCCAAAGCCTTGAAAAACATGTATGTCCCTCGCATACCAGGTAGGCAGATAATCAGATGGCTTGTTAATAACGGCTCTCTCCAGAAAACTCCATTTATTTACATGGATACTTTAAGGATAATTTAAAAATTAGGCTTAAGAGTGTGTGTGTGTTACACATATATGTGTTTTTAACTAAGATTAAATCAAACAGTTAAGTCCAAGCATTACAACTTGGATTCTAAGCCAAGAAATTAGAACTCAACATACTGAATTCCCAGAGGAAAGAGGTGTAGAAAGCCACGTGGAAAAGGTTATGCTGGGGAAAAAAAACATCTTTATCACAAGTCTTGCCTTGGCTGCAAAGGAAAGGAAGAAATGTGTGCTTGATAACATTTATACTACAAAGCACCCTTTATCCATGGATCTTGAAGTGTTTTACAAGCAAACACCAGGAAAGCAGGACCTAGCCAAGACTACAAATCTAGCAATGCTCATTGACAACTCAGGTCCATCACTACCCCCTGAAGTTGGTAGCCAGAAGTTCCTGGTCTACCTTTTGGGATAAAATACAGGAAGCTGCCAATCAGCTCTTCCAGCCCTTAAGTGATATCTTCCTGAGTTTCCCTCAAGAAGCCTGCGACAATTTGGCTCTGGACAAATGTGGTCAGCAGCAGAGAAATAAAAAAGGGAGCATCTTTCCACGTGCCCACAGCTGTCACTGTTGTTTTTTACATTAATTTAGAATCAGCCTGTCTCCCATCTATCAGTCCCATCCTAACCTCTGCAGGCCCAGAATAAATCCAGTGTCTCTTCTACACACTGCTGTTCACTCCCACCCAGTTCTTATTTTCTCCATGCTAAATATCCCTAGATCTTTATGCCCTCCTCCATGTAGCACGGCTCTAAATCTCCTTGTCGTCACCTATGGCCCTGCTTCTCAAAGAAGTATATTTTCTCTCTCTCTTTTTCCCCCTCTCACACACACACACACACACACACACACAGTCACCCTGCCTCCCAGTCTAGCCCCCACCACTAGGGTGATGTATACTGGGGGTTTTCAAATCCATAGACAGGCAGGGAAGAAATTCTCAAAGAATTAATTTTAAGAAACAAATTTTACGCTTAAAAAGTAGATACATGACACATGATGGGGTAACGTGCATCCATTCTAAGTATTCATATCATGTGACTAGGCGGCAGCTTCAGACTATGATTCACAAACAGTCCCAGATGTTCACCCCTTAAGGGAACATGTTCACTCTTTTCCTATTTAGGGATCCTCCAGGAGAACCTTTCAAGGATCAATTTCTCATTTCCTAACAAATCTCCTGCAATATTGTGCCCACAAGGAGGGAAACGACCAGCTCTGACCAGGGCAAAGAAAAGAGAGACTGTCATCTCCTTTGCAAGAGATATAGCATCTCTAAGGAGGTAGCTGATGATCACATGACATCTCTAATGAGGTAGCTGATGATCACAGTGCATCTCTAATGAGGTAGCTAAAGACCACATTTGCTCTTTGAAATCACATTTACTTTTTCAGCCACATCACCTTGGAAACACATGGCCTGCAAATTAAACCCTGACATCTTTTTCACTCATAATACTTGTTTTGGTTTCTTTGTTTGTTTGTTTTTGAGAGGGAGTTTCACTCTTTTCACCTAGGCTGGAGTGCAGTGGCATGATCTCGGCTCTCTGCAACCTCCGCCTCCTAGATTCAAGCGATTCTGCAGCCTCAGCCTCCTGAGTAGCTGGGATTACAGGCACCTGCCATCATGCCAGGCTAATTATTGCATTTTTAGTAGAGATGGGGTTTCACCATGTTGGCCAGGCTGGTCTCAAACTCCCAACCTCAGGTGATCCACCCGCCTCGGCCTCCCAAAGTGCCAGGATTACAGGCGTGAGCCGCCACGCCTGGCCTCACTCATAATAGTATGCAGCCACATTTCCCTATCCTGTCCTTGGGTAGCTATCTGACTTCTAAACCTTAAAGCAGAACTTTCTTATCTCTTTAAATTTTAATCCTGCCAGATTCAACCCATTATTCCATCTTTCCAAATCATTTCTGTCATTCAATACAGAAAACTGCCTCTCCAGTATGGAAAAACTGGGGACGTTCTTTACCTTCCTCAGCCAGCCACAATGTCTACAAGCATCCAAACCTAGGGATGGAAAAGAGGACGGCAGCATGTGAGGAATGCTGGGCCCCTGGGCTCTGTAAACCCGCCGGCCTGCTAGGAAAAGGTATCACTTGGATATGAAACGCCTTTGCAAGTGCCCCTTTACCAGAGGACCAGAGGGGCTTGTGGTAACCAAGGCATGATGCCTGCCCTCCACGGTTGGGGGAACAGGGCTCCAACTGTTCAATAAGGGGCAAAGAAAAGCTAGAAAGGGGTAATTGAGAGGGCACCAGACATTGCATACGTAGTATTTGCAGATGTTTCTGCTCTCTCCTGTGACAGGGAAGGGCATCACTTGACGATGAGATTTGGCTTTCGAACAACACACTCAGCTCCTCTGACAAAGAGTCCCAGGGGGCTGTGCAGAATGCCAGAGGCTGTGAGGCAGCTCTGTGTGCATCTGCATAAATCAACACTGTACAGATTTGGAGCTTCTTTCTTCCTCAAGGCAATTATAGTTTTTAAATGGCAATGCTTATAAAAAACTTTTCTCATGTCAACAAAACAAATTCTTACTTCTATTGCCTTTATGTTAAAAAAAAAAAGACAGCTGGTCCATCAATGATAGACTGGATTAAGAAAATGTGGCACATATACACCATGGAATACTATGCAGCCATAAAAAAGGATGAGTTCCTGTCCTTTACAGGAACATGGATGAAGCTGGAAACCATCATTCTCAGCAAACTATCACAAGGACAGAAAACCAAACACCACATGTTCTCACTCATAGGTGGGAATTGAACAATGAGAACACTTGGACACAGGGCAGGGAACATCACAAACTGGGGCCTGTTAGGGGATGGGGGAATGGGGGAGGGATAGCATTAGGAGATATATCTAATGTAAATGACGAGTTGATGGGTGCAGCAAACCAAAATGGCACACGTATACCTATGTAACAAACCTGCATGCACATTGTGCACATGTACCCTAGAACTTAAAGTATATTAAAAAAAAAGACAGCTGCACTTGTTAGTGATGACAATAAATAGACTTTGTTCATAAAGCTGGAATGACAAATCAATAATCCAGATGATATTCTTAGTTGCACAAACTGGAAATAAAACCTCTTTGGAGTTCTGAACATGTATAGAATGTGAAATTCAGAAGCTGCCTTCCAAACAACTAAACTACCTTTGGTTACTGACTTTTTTTTCTCCAAATCCAGCGAAAGTATCAAAAACGGTACAGGCATACCTATAAAATAAGCAATGAGTATTAAATCCAACCATTATAATAGGCCGGGCGCAGTGGCTCATGCCTGTAATCCCAGCACTTTGGGAGGCCACGGTGGACAACCTGCTTGAGGTCAGGAGTTAGGAGAGCAGCCTGGTCAACATGATGAATCTCCATCCCTACTAAAAATTAGACAAAACTTAGCCAGGTATGGTGGCCCACACCCGTAATTCCAGCTACTCAGAAGGCTGAGGCATGAGAATTGCTTGAGCCTGGGAGGCAGAGGTTGCAGTGAGCTGAGATCGTGCCATTGCACTCCAGCCTGGGCAACAAAGCAAGACTCTGTCTCAAAAAAATAAAAATAAGTAAAAAATCCAATAATTACTTATTGAACCACATAATACATGTGAATAGTATGTAAAGCCTATTTCACGGGTGTGAGAAAGTATCTGCATTAAGGCAGCCCATGGATCCTGTGTCAAACCCCTCATGTGAACTCAAATCAATGCTAGACTCTTGGCACTTCCTGGGAAGAGCACAGCTGGAGGAAACAATCCCCAGGGGCCTCAGCAGGTGACACTGCACTCACCTTTCAGCGTTACCCAGTACTGTTTCCATTTCCTTCGTGCCACCAGCTCAAGCTTCCTTTCCTTCTGCACAGTGACCAGGGGCTTGAAGAAGAGCCACCCGGCTTTCCGGACCACCCCCTGTTCCTTCTCAAAGAGCAGATCCAGCTGTTCCAGAGAGCTGAGTGACTCGCTGCTGGACTCGGCAGTTTCTGTAGATGTTTCTATGTTCTCAGTGTTGGTTCTGCTCATTTCCAACTCTCGCATGAAATTCTCATAAATGTTCTGCCGGAGGGGATCGCTGCCAATCGCATGTGTGGATTCACTTCTCTGAGACAGGATCTGAGCAGAGCCCCCTGACCACAGAAAAGCAGACGCCTGGGAGGATCCCTGCACATCTGTATTCAGTCCATCAGAGCGACTGTCAAAGTAGTCACTGCCCTCCTTGGACCTCGGCTCCTGTGAGAAACACACATGATCACCCATCAGAGCTTACAGCTATCCAAAGCATCCCTTCTTGAACACAGCATAAGTGTAATGCCGGTGGCTGCTAATAATGTAATGCAAAGCAAGATTCTTGTAACAAAAATACATCTTTAACCATCAAGTCTTCATATCAGAAAGAATTTTAAAAATAGTGTTGCCCAAGCCAATTTATATCCAGTAGAATTAGCGCTTAAAGAGGTAAATAAAATACCAATGGCTCTCCTAAATCTAACCTATGCTTAGCATCAAGAAATTAACTAGTATGTTTACAACACACTAGTGAAGATTACTAGAATGATATTTCTTTCTTCATTGCTAACCATGAATCAGTATCTTTCCAGGAAAGAATTCATATTCTTGCAATTTATTTTTTCCCTGGATCATCTGAAAGGTAAATTAGAAAATTACTAGTACCAGGGTAGGGTGGGGAAGATAGGGACTCAGTATTGTTATGCAAAACCCAAAAACTTCTCTTCCTCTCCCTATAGTCCCCAGCTTCTGGCCAAGTGCCCAGGTCTAGACTTCTAGATTTTGAGATCTCTAGTAGCTTATTTTCGCAGTTCATATAGTAAAAATAATAGGTGGCGAGGGGGCTCATGCTTGTAATTCTAACACTTTGGGAGGCCGAGGCAGGTGGATTACCTGAGGCCAGGAGTTTGAAACCAGCCTGGCCAACGTGGTGAAACCTGTCTCTACTAAAAATACAAAAATTAGCCAGGCATGGCAGTGAGCACCTGTAATCCCAGCTACTCGGGAGGCTAAGGCAGGAGAATCACCTGAACCTGGGAGGCAGAGGTTGCTGTGAACCGAGATCGCACCATTGCACTCTAGCCTGGGCAACAAGAGCGAAACTCCATCTCAAAAAAAAAAATAATAATAATAATATACTTAGGATTCCTTATCTATGAAAGGTACTGGCTAGTAACTATAGCTTTTTTGTTTTTTTTTTTTTTTTTTTTTGAGATGCAGTTTCACTCTCATTGCCCAGGCTGGAGTGCAATGGCGCAATCTCGGCTCACTGCAACCTCCGCCTCCTAGGTTCAAGTGACTCTCCTGCCTTGGCCTCCCAAATAGCTGGGATTACACGCATGCGTCACTACACCCGGCTAATTTTGTATTTTTAGTAGAGATAGGGTTTCTTCATGTTAGTCAGGCTGGTCTCAAACTCCCAACCTCAGGTGATCCGCCCACCTCGGCCTCCCAAAGTGCTGGGATTACAGGCATGAGCCACCGCGCCCAGCCAGTTTTTTTCATAATTAATATTTCTTACTTAGAGAATTACTTTCATGAAAAAATATACTCATTTATTATTCACATCCTTTCATTTGAGTACCTATTTTATTCTAGGTACTGGAGATATCAAAGACATGATTCTTAACTGCAGTATTTATTCCAACACAAAAATCAAACACAGGCAGCTCCAAATACAATTCATACTTATATAATAATGTTGCTCCCTGTGAGGACCAGGTGCATTGAACATCAAGTTGGCCATGCACAGAGCTGAAAACATAAAGACATTTCTCTAATATCTGGATTAGAAGTCTAGTTACTGAAGAAAAATAATTTGCATACAGGCTTTTCACTGGTAAATGGCAGTAATTAAAATTTTCAGGATAAAGTGAGCTTAACTTCTGACTCAAAAGGCACTGACATTCAACATTTATGGCTTAAATGAAGATAACTCTGCAGAGACACCAAGCACACTCAAGACTACTGAGCTGCTAGTGGGCTTTAGATTATATTTTCTTATGCATTAAAATAAAAATGATGGAAAACTGGGTCAAGGACCATTGATTAAAGGCCTTATTTTGAATATTACATTGTGTAGAGAGGTTTCCTTTTCAGAAATTTCACCCAAAAATCAAGTTGCAATTACTTGCTGTTTTGTAGGAGAATAATCACACAATTGGAGAGTACTTCCAAATACCCAGGAGCCATGAACAACTGCGCCCCAAGCAGATATTACAAATAGAAATATGATTTGCCACTGTTTACACTGCATCTCTAGTCATATTTATTTATACACTGATGCTTATGCATAACAGAGCAAATAAACCAGTTGCTGTGAGTCACTTGGACAGGAAACTTTCGAAATACTTAGAGTCTTTTTTTAAATTGTCACTTTGTTGCTTTTCAAAAACTCCTGGCTGGGCACAGTGGCTCACGCCTGTAATCCCAGCACTTTGGGAGGCCGAGGTGGGTGGATCACGAGGTCAGGAGATCGAGTCCAACCTGGCTAACACGGTGAAACCCTGCCTCTACTAAAAATATGAAAAATTAGCCAGGTGCGGCGGCACATGCCTGTAGTCTCAGCTACTTGGGATGCTGAGGCAGGAGAATCGCTTGAACCCAGGAGGCGGAGGTTGCAATGAGTAGAGATCATGCCACTGCACTCCAGCCTGGGCGACAGAGCAAGACTCTGTCTCAAAAGAAACACAAAACAAAACAAAAAACTCCTAAAAGGTGAAGAAACACTTCTCATCTAGCTAGTATTAACATTATCTCAGTTATAAATATGTCCCTCTGACTCATCACCCAAAAACACTGGAATTACCTCTGATACCCTGCGAGGGCCATGATGGAACGCTTCAAAACAAGCCCAACTCTGCCAGAGAAAGGCACAGAAGTCCCAAAGTTAAGCGTGACCTACACGCACTCTTGACACTGCTTCTCAAGTTACAGTGCCAACTTTTAAATGTTCAACCATAGCAAAGCAAGGATTTTCCTTTTTCAGAAATGGGGGGTGGGGTGGGGGGAATGCATTTTAGCATTTATAACTTATTCTTATACATAGGTATGAACTCTCCCAGTCTCTAATAAATTTCTAAATCTTTTTATCTAGAATCCTAATAGCCAGTCACTAATTTTCAGGCTAATAAAAAAGAGCCTTTAAAAAATATAGAATGTCTTTAAATAGGTTCGGCTAGAATTCTTAATCATCTGTTATGCGGATGAAACTAAGGTGCCTGCTATATGTATATATACACAAATCATATGATTTCCATTTCCATACAAATGACTTCACTTCCACCAAATTGAATAATCAGAAACAAGGGCTAATGTAACTTGATGACTAGGGCAGTACAGTAGAGTGGAGATAAGTAAAGACTCAAGAGTAAAAACTCAAGTCAGGTGGCTCATGCCTGTTATCCCAGCACTTTGGGAGGCCGAGGAGGGTGGATCACCTGAGGTGGGGAGTTCGAGACCAGCCTGACCAACATGGAGAAACCCCATCTCTACCAAAAATACAAAATCAGCTGGGCGTGGTGGCACACGCCCATAATCCGGATCAGCTACTCAGGACACTGAGGCAGGAGAATTGCTTGAGTGAGCTGACATGGCGCCATTGCACTACAGCCTGGGCAAAAAGAGCGAGACTCCATCTCAAAAAAAAAAAAAAGAGTAAAAACTCAAAAGATGTCACTCTACAGAAAGACATGCACTGCAAGATTCCACTTATACGTGGAATCTGAAATAGTCCAACTCATTGAAGCAGAGAGTACAATGGTGGTTGCCAGGGACAAGAGAGGGAAATGGGAAGATGTTGCTCAAAGGGTACAAAGCTTCAGTTTTGCAGGAGGAATGAGTTCTGGAGCTCTAAGGTAAATAATGGTGACTACAGTTAATAATACTATATTCTATGCTTACAATTTGCTAAGATACTTTTTTTCAACAGAGCAAGACTCCGTCTCAAAAAATAAACAAAATAAATAAAATAAATGATAAAATTCTAATTCTTTGATTCTAACCAGTTTTTGTTGTTATTGTTGTTGTTGTTGTTGAGATGGAGTCTCACTCTGTTGTCCAGGCTGGAGTGCACTGGCGTGATCTCAGCTCACTGCAACCTCCACCTCCCAGGTTCAAGCGACTCTCCTGCCTCTGCCTCCCAAGTAGTGGCACTAACAGGCACATGCCAGCATGCCCAGCTAATTTTCATTAAAGATGGGATTTCGCCAAGTTGGCCAGGTTGGTCTCAAACTCCTGACCTCCAGTGATCCGCCTGCCTCAGCCTCCCAAAATGCTGGGATGACAGGCGTGAGCCACCACACCCGGCCCTCACCGGTTTGTTTTTAACGCTACAGGCACACAATTCAGAGTTAAGTTTTTGGACAATGCAGAATTGAAGGAGACCCAGTTCCCGTGGGTCGGAGAGGCAAGGAGGGTCACTTGACAGGAGAGGCAAGGAGGGATACTTGCCCGTGATAGAATGATTCACACACAGCAGCCACTGGTCTACCTCTGAACCGAGTGGGAACTGACACTGAATGCAGCTCACTAGAGCCGCGTGTCAGCCAGGCCACATACACAGATGAGCAACACACTCAGTGCACATAAGAGATGCAGAATCATTGGCTCGATGCCACCACCAATTAGGGGACACAGTGGATGACAGCTGAACACAGGTGGGCACCATAACACTTGAATCAAAAAGGCGTGGACGTTGTCCAGCTGGGACTGCAGCCCTCGAGTAAGCAGAAGCTGCGTCTCCCATTCTGCTCAGCGGGGATCAGTTGTTTAGGAAATGGGAGCTGAGAGAAAAAAGTCAAGGAAATCTCTACTATTACGTGGTTTAGTCTGAAAAAGTGATAATCCAGGAGTAAAATCACTATATAAATTACTACAATATATTCAGGGATATGAAGAGGTCCTGAAAACAGGATGCTGATCGTCTGTTCTTCATCTCTGTGTGAAGGAAGAGGAGGGAGAACCGAAGCCCAGCACAGGAGGGGGTGGTGGAGGCAGACATGCTATACATCACAAGGAAGTAACGAAAGTCAAACTTCATAAATCTGAAGCAATCTACTCAAAAAAGTTATATTATTTTCCACCGCTAAATCTCTATATAATTTTATAATTTTATGTCTATCTAGGATGCAATTCTGCTAGAGACTAACTGCCCACACAAATTCCCTTCAACTCCATGACTTATGCAGAGTAATTTAAAAAGAAGCTTCTCCCTTATATAAATAATCCAAAATAAAAACAAATAACAAAACAACAACAAACTGAAAATCTAGCAATTGCCACTAGTTACCTAAAAAGGCAAACTATCACTTTTCTTCCTGGTGGAAAAGCCACTTTGCTCCCCCAGTAAAACTTTACATGCCATGATATAGAAGTATATTCATCATTCTTATTTTATCAGTTTTATCAGTATATATATTTTTCTATTACATGCACTTAGGTACAAGATATTTTCAGGATGCCATTAGCTATCTCCATGAGGAGGTTAAGATTACACATATAGGCCGGATGTGGTGGCTCACGCTTGTAATCCCAGCACATTGGGAGGCCGAGGCAGGTGGATCACCTGAGGTCAGGAGTTCCAGACCAGCTTGGCCAACATGGTGAAACCCCATCTCTACCAAAACACAAAAATTAGCCAGGCATGGTGGTGCACACCTGTAATACCAGCTCCTCGGGAGGCTGAGGCAGCAGAATCGCTTGGACACAGGAGGCAGAGGTTGCAGTGAGCCAAGATCGCACCACTGCACTCCAGCCTGGGCAACAGAGCGATACTCTGTTTCAAAAAAAAAAAAAAAAAAAAAAAAAAGATTACACATGTAGATATATCATCAACTTTTTTTTTTGGATGTACCAACTTAAGCATAGAAATTTTAATTTCATCAGAGTAATACCAAGTTCAACAAGCCTATTCAACCAAAAATTATGATAATCTCATCTGTTTTGTTTGGACTGTAAGAATGAGGTCTAGTAAAATTCTCAGATAACCAATTCTTTCAGGAATTCTCTCCAACTCTGTACTTAAAAAAAAAAAAAAAAAATTAAGACAGTCTCTCTTTGTTGCGCGGGTGTGATCTCAGCTCCCTGCGACCTCCGCTCCCAGGTTGAAGCAGTTCTCCTGCCTCAGCCTCCTGAGTAGCTGGGATTACAGGCACCCACCACCATGCCAGGCTAATTTTTGTATTTTGGGTAGAGACAGGGTTTTGCCATGTTGGCCAGGCTGGTCTCAAACTCCTGGCCTCAAGTGATCTGTCCGCTTTGGCATCCCCAAGTGCTGGGATGACAGGCATGAGCTGCCGCACTGGCTATGGCCAAGTCTTAAGATTAGGCCTGTGGAGTGCATGGAAGAGTGCAGGGACATGCACAGAACCAGAATGCTATTGACTGAATATTTGTTTCCCTCTTTCCCAAAATCCATGTTGAGGCCTTAACAACCAGTGGATGGTATTTAACTGACATTGTTGAGAGGTAATTGGTTTAGAGGGGGTCATGAGGGCAGAGTCCCCATGATGGGATTAGGGTCCTTATAAGAAGAGGAAAAGAGCCTAGACCTCCTGCTCTCTCTGCCATGTGAGGACACAGCAAGAAGGCGGCCGTCTGCAGCCAGGAAGAGAGCCCTCCCATCACACTGGCACTCTGACCTCTGACTTCCAGCCTCCAGAATTATAAGAAATAGATGTCTGTTGATTAAACCAAGTCTGTGGTATTTTGTTTGCAGCCCAAGCTGACTAAGACACGGGAAGATTAAAGTTGTGGGCTAAAAGTGAAAATATCTGAAACAAAAGAGAAAACAAACCCACACCTGAAAATGAGATGAGCCAGGCTTCCCACTGAACTCTTCACTTTTGCCAGATCATTTAAGCACCCCAACAACACTCTATGGGCTTCTACTAACCTTCCCCTTCTCCAGGTGGGGAAACTGTGGGGACCCTTCCCTCTGCTCTAAGATACGCTCACCTGGAGTTTCCTTTTCTTCCTCGAGAGGCTTCCCGTCCAGTCACTGATCCGTCGCATCCTGGCTTTGAGGGAGTCCTTCTTCGCGGTGTCCTCAACTAAGGCTTTGGGCTTCCGACAGGGGAGAGTGAAGGAACTGTACTGGATGGGGTCCCTGTGTGCCACCCTGGAGGGCACATCAATGTCGGAGGCAAAAGAGACGCGGTTGCTCAGGCTGGCGTGCGTGCCTATGTATTCATCAGAAAGGCGGATACCTGAGGGGGAGAGGCTCCTCAGGTTGGCATCTTTGTACAGTTCCCGGAGCGAGGAGAGGGAAGAGCTTTGGTTGAAAGGCTTTTCGGCATCACCAGGTGGCAAGCTGGTATGGAGGCTGGGGTCAGGCATGCCAGGGGCCAGGAAGGAGCCCTCAGCCTCGCTCAGCTCTCCAGCATTGCCCCAAGGGGAGTCATACCAGGATGACTCAGAACTCAGGGAGCTGCCTTTGCTGGACCGCAGGCGAGAGTCCGTGGGAGAGGGGCGATGGCTGGGCAGGGAATCAGCGCTGGAACCCCTCCTGGCTTCAGGCACAGGGGAGGTTTCCGATGCTAAGGTAGGTGAGTACCTCAGCAGCTGCACCGGCTCACTGGAGTCCTCTGCAGGCACTTTGCTGGGGTTGCCACCATTGTGGAACTCGACCCTTAAACACCCATCCAGCTTCCCCAGCGTTTTGATGAGCACTCTGGGGCTCTTGCGGTCTTCGCCCGGTGGGGTGGAGGCAATGCTCTCATTCCTCCCGTAGCAGTTGAGAAGGTGTCCGTTGCAGTCTCTGGAGGTGATGTGGTTATCTGCCAGCTCGTGGCCAACAGAGAGGAAGCCGTTCTCAGTTGAGAAAGCAGCACTGATGCCCTGGAAATCCTTCCCTGGGGCATTTTTCCTGTGCGTGGAGTAGGCAACACCTCTGGAGACCTTGCATGTGGGGCCACCGAGTCTCGATGCGTAAGGCTGGTTACTCTTAAAGTGAGAAAGGCAGCTTCGGGCCAGGGACCTGGACTTGTAACCTGCTCCGCTGCTTCCGTGACCCCATCCATGCAACGACTTTTCCTCTTTTGCATGAATGCCACGTATTTTCAGGGAGCAAGGAATTTGCTTAGCACCAGTAATAGTATTGCTATGATTTTTAGATCCTTGAAGGGTGTATTGACTCTCGGAGTTGCCCATTTTAACCTAAATTAAGAACAGTTGCATCAGTAAGACCGTGGCCTAAATTACATTCCATTATGACAGAACTTTCTAAAAAGAATGCCCTGCATATTACACAGCAACTTCAGTGCCTGGAAGGACTCAGAGGAGTAGGGACAAGAGTCAGTCAGTAGAACAGGCTCTCCTTATTTTGCAAGGCTACTCGTTAGCTAGACAGACAGCACTGCACACCTGTCTGCCAGTTATTTTAAAGACATTATTCATTATACAATATTAATTTAGAAGCTGAACAGGCATAAAAATCAGCTTATGAGAAAGATCTGCTTCAGGCTTGGTGTTGGGAGACTTTGAATGACTTTTTTTTTTGCTTTTTTTTTTCAGACAGGGTCTCACTGTTACCATCCAGGCTGGAGTGCAGTGCTGCAGTCACAGCTCACTGCAGCCTCGACTTCCTAGGCTCAAGTGATCCTCCTGCCTGAGCTTCCCAAGTAGCTGGGACTATAGGCACGTCCTACCACTCTCAAGCTTGGGCTTTTTTTTTTTCTTTTTTTAAAGATATGGTGTCTCGCTCTGTTGCTCCAGGCTGGTCTTAAACTCCTGGGCTCAAGAGATCCTCTTGCCTCGGCCTCCCAAAGTGCTAGCATCACAGGTGTGAGCCACCACACCTGACCAAACTAATGATTCTTGAAGAGAAAAATTAGGGCAAGTATCTTTATTCTGTCAGTCTAAACACATAGATCTCAGTGAGCAGAGAGATACATTTTCATTATACATAAACTACTGGTAGAGCTAACATCTCTCCATAGTATTTTGAGAGATTTTTGCTCAAAAACTACCACATTTTTATAACACCAGATACCAGGCTCTGTTGGGGCTCTAGGAATATCACAAAAGAAAAAGGCCTGGAAGTCCTCAAAAATGAGGCTGAGATGAAAAATGGGGGAAAAAATAAGAGCTCTCATTTGGGAAAGAAAAACATTTTAATAAAACTAATCTCTAGAGTTTTTCTAAAGACTTCAGTTGTCTTCACTTTAGAATACAATGAGAGAAATAAGTATGAAGCTGACTTAGAATAAGGGCATCAGAAAAATTTAATGTTAGACTCTTACTTCCTTGTAAAAACCCCAGTTTGCTCAAGGATTCTATTAGTTAAGCCAAATTCAAAGTGAAAAGGGGGAGAGGGAGGGAGGGAGGAAGGGAGGAAAGAAGAAACCATCTCTTTTGATTCTGAAATAATTTTTTTGAGGTGGGATCTTGCTATGTTGCCCAGGCTGGTTTCAAACCCCTGGGCTCAAGGGATTCTCCTGCCTCAGCCTCCCAAGTAGCTGGAACTACAGGCACATGCCACCATGCCCAGCTAGTTTCTCACTTAAACCAGTATATCACTATTTTAGGTCAGTTGGAGGTGATGCTCTTCTGGTGAGGTCTCCAGATATATTTAGTAGGCTTTTTATTTTTAATTCTTTTATATCTAAGAATGTGTTGCCACAAAACAGAAGTTAAATGGATTGACTTTTCTTTGGTGGTAATTATCAAATATTTTAAAACTAAAATTACTAGCCCAAATAATTAAACCTTTACTTATTACCTTAATCACAGTCATGCAACTTGACGTGACCCCCGAGGCACAAGGGTTGGGTTTACCTGAAGTCTAGTTTCTGCTCTGAGGGAGGTTAGTGGTCAGTAGGCTTTACATGGTCGTGGAAGCAACACAGCACATTTAACAAGCACGCAAAGTGAGTCCATGAAGTGAGCCTGAAAAACAGAAACGCAAGAAAACTCTGTGAAGCATTTTGCTCCAAGCTCCCACAAAGTCAAAAGGAAGCTTTAACGCAAATTATATGAAGAAACAACTGGTGTCCAGGGTCACCGTTAAGGTAATAAATGAAATGTCTGTGAACCGTGTGATTCATCAGAGTCATCTGAAGCCAGAACTGCCCACCCAGTCTTGCAAAGGCCACCAACTCGACACCCAGTCTGCAGTCAAATGCATGCCTTTGTTTCAGGGGAGACCGCTCCAGTGAGTCATGCGTGGCTCATCTGTCACCACGACCAGGAAAACAACTCTCAGTCTCACAGGGCTGCAGGAGCATCGGGCTGGCGTGACGAGAGGTGGCCCTTGTTCTCTATTTGACCAAGCAGTAAAAACAAAGCCCAAAATGTAACATCACAGTGAATAGTCCTTGGTTAAAATAACTTAGCTTGTAGAGGTTGACCCCATAAACGAGATTAAAAGCTTTCTCAAGCACATGTTAGCAGCAGCAAGAGGTCTCCCTCTGAGGGATAAGGCAGGGCTTCTGAAAGGGAGGAGGGCTGGCTAAGATGGGGGGGCTCCCCTCTGGCCGTGCTCACTGCTGGACACAAAGCCACAGACACGGGAAGCAGAGGGGTGAGGGCTTAATAGTGACTTTTTGTTCTTTTTTTAAAAAAAAATGTTTATTTGTAATTGTGGTCAAACATGGATAACATAACATTTTCCATCTTACTCTTTATTTATTTATTTATTTATTTATTTGAGACAAGAGTTTCATTCTTCTTGCCCAGGCGGGAGTGCAGTGGCACAATCTCGGCTCATCACAACCTCCACCTCCTGGGTTCAAGCGATTCTCCTGCCTCAGCCTCCCGAGTAGCTGGGATTACAGGCATGAGCCACCACGCCCAGCTAATTTTGTATTTTTAGTAGAGACAGGGTTTCTCCATGTTGGTCAAACTGGTCTCGAAGTCCCGACCTCAGGTGATCTGCCCACCTCAGCCTCCCAAAGTGCTGGGATTACAGGCATGAGCCACCGCGCCTGGCCCATCTTACCCATTTTTAAATGTACAGGGCAGCAGTAAGTACACTGTTGTACAACCGTCACTGACATCCATCTTCAGAACTCTTTCCAGCTTGCAGAACAGAAACTCTGCACCCATTAAACAGCAGCTCCCCAGTCCCACAGCCCCTGGCAACCGTCATTCTACTTTCTCTCTCTATGAATTTGAGGACTCTAGATACCGCATATAAGTGAAAGTATTTGTCTTTTTGCAACTGGTTTATTTCACTTAGTATAATGCCCTCAAGTTTCATCCACGTGGTAGCAGGTGTCAGAATTTCCTTCCTTGTTAAGGCTGAATAGCATTCTATTACATGTGCATGCCACATTTTGTTTATTCATTCATCCCATAGAGAGACACTTGGGTTGCTTCCACCTCTTGGCTATTATGAATAATGCTGCTATGACCATGGGTGTTTAACTAGCTCTTCCAGACCCTGCTTTCAATTCTTTAGGCTATATACCCAGAAGTGGAAATGCAATAGCATTAGGTTATTCTATTTTTATTTTATTTTTAGAAAATAAACTATTTATTGTCATAAGCACACCATTTAGTTTATTCTATTTTTAATTCTTTTTTTTTTCTTTTTTTTGGAGACAGTCTTGCTCTGTCATCCAGGCTGGAGTGCAGTGGCACAATCTCGGCTCACTGCAACCTCCGCCTCCCAGGTCCAAGTGATTCCCCTGCCTCAGCCTCTCGAGTAGCTGTAGTTACAGGCGCGCACCATTACACCAGATAATTTTTCTATTTTTAGTAGACAGGGCTTCACCATGTTGGCCAGGCTGGTCTCGAACTTCTGGCCTCAAGTGATCCACCCACCTCGGTCTCCCAAAGTGCTGGGATAACAGGCGTGAGCCACCGCGCCCAGCCCTATTTTTAATTCTTTACGGAACCGCCATACTGTTTTCCACAACAGCTGCACCATTTTACGTGCTCACCAACAGTGCAGCAGAGCTCCAATTCCTCCACATCCTCAACCACGCTTGTTATTTTCTGTTTTTTGACAGTAGTCATCCTAATGGACATAGGTGGTATCTCATTATGGGTTTCATTTGCATTTCTCTAATGATAAGTGATATTGAGCCATCTTTTTCATGTGTTTATTGGCTATTGTATATCTTCTTAGGAGGGTTCAATGGCAACTTTTTTTTTTTTTTTTTTTTTTTTTTTTTTTGAGACAGAGTCTCACTCTGTTACCCAGGCTGGAGTGCAGCGGTACAATCTCGACTCACTGCAACCTGTGCCTCCCGGGTTCAAGTGATTCCCCTGCCTCAGCCTCCTGAGCATCTGGGATTACAGGTGCCTGCCACCACACCCAGCTAATTTTTGTATTTTTAGTAGAGATGGGGTTTCACCATGTTAGCCAGGCTGGTCTCGAACTCTCAGGTGATCCACCCGCCTCGGCCTCCCAAAGTGCTGGGATTACAGGCATGAGGCACTGCACCCGGCCTCAGTGGTGACTTTTACAGTTAGTGGGAGGAGAAGCAAGACCCTGGAGCTAGGTTCCTCTAACAAAGACAAAGACAAATCTCCTGCCTGAGTCTATCCACGCAGATACATTTTAAATTAAAAAAAAAAAATCAAATAGATTTTCCACTTGGCCATTGGCAGGAAATCCAATAGCTCAGCCTCTAATTACTGACGACTGAGAAGGTGCCTGCTATGCTGCCAGTACCCTACATTTTAGTAGGCAGCTGTGCCACACATCTAAAAAAGGGATAGCAACTGCTAGACGTGCCACTAGAACCTGGCCCCATCTCACACATGGGGCTGGACCACAAGAACCCCACCTTTTAAAAGTCCAAAACCAGCTGGGTGTGGTGGCTTACGCCTGTAATCCCAGCACTTTGGGAGGCCGAGGCAGGGCGGATCACCTGAGGTCAGAAGTTCGAGACCAGCCTGATCAACATGGAGAAACCCTGTCTCTACTAAAAAATATAAAATTAGCCAGGCATAGTGGCGCATTCCTGTAATCCCAGCTACTCAGGAGGCTGAGGCAAGAGAATCACTTCAACGCCAGAGGCAGAGGTTGTGGTGAGCCAAGATTGCACCATTGCACTCCAGCCTGGGCAACAAGAGCAAAACTCAGTCTCAAAAGAAAAAAAAAAGTTCAAAACCTGGCTGGGCATGGTGGCTCAAGCCTGTAATCCCAGCACTTTGGGAAGCCGAGGCAGATGGAGCACTTGAGCCCAGGAGTTCGAGACCAGCCTGGCCAAAATGGTGAAACTCCATCTCTACTAAAACTACAAAAAAATTAGCCGAGTGTGGTAGCACACACCTGTAATCCCAGCTACCTGGGAGGCTGAGGTGGGAGAATTGCTTCAATCGGGAGGCAGAGGTTGCAGTGAGCTGAGATCAAGCCACTGGACTCCAGCCTGGGCGACAGACACAGCAAGACTGTCAACTCTGTCTCAAAAATGATGATGATAATAATAAATAAATAAAGTTCAAAGCCTGAGCTGTTGCTCTGTCTTAGCTACCCTTTTATTTTTTAACTGAGGGAACTACAAATCGCCAGAGAAGCTCCTGACTGCTGCCACTCAGACTGTCACAGTGAGTGGATCAGAGTGAGCCTTCATTTGTTTCCTTTCGTAAAGACCAAGGTCCAGGAATGACACTGGAGGCGAAAGGCTCCCGGCCGCTCACTCCTCAACCACCTCTCTTTGTCAGGCTTCCCGAGCTACAGCACACACTGCACAGGCCCTGAGCTCACCAAAACCAGTGGACAGAACTGCAATTGAGTGGCCGACTGTGTCAGCTGCTCACGGACACACAAAGAGGCCAGAATTCAAAGCCGCAGAATCGCTCCCAGGTGGAAGTTTCTGCCCCAGCGGCAGGTTAGAACCTAAGCTCATCTTACTACTTTTGCAATTAAATAGCTACATTTTTTTATTTCATGGGATATTTCTAAAAACATAGGAGACCCCCATCCTCTACTGGATGCTGTGCACTCAAGGCCTAGCACCTGGAGGCTCACATAAGCACTCAATGACACCTGTGGGACCAAATGACAGCAATTCATGTGCTACACAGTTGATGCGGACCCCAGACCAAGGGCGGGAATCCTTACCAGGTATGACAGAAAGACTGGTGTATCAACTCACGAGGATACATTTCCATAATTAAGATAGAGAAAAGCAAAAAGGGAGTGACAGAAATATAGAACAATGTGCATTTTCCCATATGCATAATGCTGACCAAATGTGCAATGCTGGGTCAATCCTGGAAGAAGAAAAAAAAAAAAAAACAGCCTTAAACAGTAGGAGGAAGAATGTATCCAATATTTATGAGAAATTTATTGACAGGAAGGATACTCCCTGAAGGAAGCTAAGTAATTATTGTCCCTGAGGAGTTTGACAAATTGAACAGATATTTATCTGTCATGCTTCAGCTATGATTTTTGTCTGGAAGCAAGGGAATATTTAAGGCAAATGTTCAGTAACCTCTGGCCCCCTGACTCCTTTACTAAAGGAATTTTATGATATTCAAGTTTAAAAAGTATTTTAGTTAATAGAAAGGGGGCTGAAAAAAATTTTAAAAACAACAGATTTCATTCATGTAAACTCTTCAAAAAAAAAAAAAAAAGAGTACTTTAAAGGGCCTGGTGTTTACAAATAGCAAAAGGATGTATAGGTACAGTCACCCGCAGCAACCCCTGTGAAGGTATTCTAACCTGTGGGAAGAGGTATGAAGTATAACAATGTGTGGCGAGGCCCAGGGCTGGTAGAGACATAATTTAAGTGAAGTCACTCTGGAATAATGTGGCACCAAGAGTGTGTATACTTAGCAAACATTTATGCTGTGTACAAACTTTTTTATAATTATTTTTTATTTTCGGGACAATTAAATATTGGAATTTTAAAAAATTTATCACAATGACATGGACCTAAAACAAAAAAAAAATCCTACCTTCCATTCTCCATTCCCTCCCAATCCCCAAAATCCTACCTCCCATTCTGCATTCCCTCCCAGTCCCCAAAATCCTACCTCCCATTCCGTATTCCCTCCCCAATCCCCATTCACATGAGTATGCTCTGTAGCTTTTCAAGCTAAAATGACAAAGAGTGGAAGTTTTTCTTTTTTAAAAGTGTGATCAATAACCACACCAGAAGTGTGCAGCAATGTGGAGGAATGTCCTAAGTATGCCATCACAATCCCAACAGCCACTGTCATCTACTGAGTCCCAGGGAAAAATAGCTTTCAGGAGGAAATTCGAGATTTACCTTTTCTTCATTTGCCTTTAGCCTGGGCTTGATTGGATGAGTCAGATTCCCAAATTCTCTAGTTCCATGTAGTGTGGCATTTATAGCAAAGAAAACTAGAATCGTCCGCCTCTGCTTTGTCTCTGGACTGAGGCCCTGAGCTGGCTGCCCAGATGGAGCAACTGAAGGGGAATAGGAGGAAACCCTCCGGGTGGGCAGATGGTGCTGAGCCTCTGAGGCCTGAGAGGAGGGTGGGGGCTGGATCGGGGAGAGCGAACAGAATGGAGCCACTGCAAAAAAGCAGATCTACAGCTGGCCGAGACCGTGAGAGGAAGCACAAGTGCTACTACCAGGAGATACCAACAGGCTTCACGTCGCTCCAGAGAGATTTTTATACTAAACTAGGACCCTCATCCTAGTCCCAGGCAAATACTTCAGATAGGGACAAGAGCCAGATAACAAAAGGGCTAGCCATCACTAACCATAACAATATCTACTTGGTTTTCTTTATTTGGGGAGGGTCGGGGACAGCTTTAACCACTAACGAGAGGAGTCTCCGTAAATTCTAGTCTGGTTTGTGTCAGCGAACTCGGGTTAAGCCCTGCTTCTGTCTCTCAAACAGCATGTGAGACTTTGGGCAAACTGCTCAAGCTTTCTGAATTTCTTTTTCCTCATTTGCAACTTGAGGATAAAAATATCTGCCCTACTACCTCACAGACTGAGAATCAAGTGTAGAAATATATGTGAAACCACCTAAAATACTGTGAAATGCAACAGAGTACTATTATTAATTTGTAGTTATAAGTCTAATTTTGTATGTTATGATATCAGATCTCATTATAACTGCTGTTTCAGGTCTGTCATTACCTACTCATTATTCAATAATGCAACACAAAGTATTATTAAATTTTAGTTTTAAGTCTGATTTTGTATATTATGATATTAGATCTTATTAAAACTGTCATTTCAGATCTTTCATTACCTATTATTAAATTAAATATTATATATAGATATAGATAAATTTAGAATCTTCTAGGTTTTAGCATTTCATTTTAATCAATTCCCCCAAATTATTACAGCATATAATACTACCTAATTTGCAAGCAGTCTATCAAATGTAAAGAAAACCAGTGACACAAGCCATACACTCTCATTAGTAGATACTCACGTTAGAAAATGTAAGAAAATAACCTGAATGCGCATTGAACTGGTACAACCTTAAAGCAGTCATTCTCAACTACAGCGATTTTGTCCCCCAAGGGACATTTGGCATGTCTGGGAATATTTTTGGTTGTCACAACTGGGGTCTGCTACTGTCACCTAGTGGGTTAAGGCTAGGGGGATACTACTGAACCCCATACAACATACAGGACAGTTCACCACAACAAATAATTAATTATCTGGCCTAATATGTCAATAGTTCCAAAGCTGAGAAATCCTGCCCTGAAGTTTTATTATTGTCTCTATCACTGAAAATATTAAAACTCAGGACAAATGTGCCTAAAAATCTAAAACAAAAGCATTCAACTCTACCAGGGATCCAAACTTACTAATAAACTCTGTAAATACTGCCAGAATCTGTTTCTCTCATCCTGAGTCAATGAACTACACTCAGAATTCATGAATTGAATACCAAGACTTGAAGGAGCTCATTTCTAATCACAAGAAGACCTGAACCCAATTTATATAAAGAGGCAGGCAAAAGGAACATCTGGTCTCCATAGGAATAATGCTTAGGAAGAGTAATCCTTACAAATAAAGTGAGCAGAAAGCAAGCTGCTGTGAAGGGCCTCAGAAGCTAAGCTTCCATTGTTGGGCCTCACTGGTCGTCTTTGAATTCAGCAGGACTCCTTCCAAATGCATATTAACAGATGAATGGATAGACCCATCTGCAGCAAGGAATGCCCTCCGAGCAGGATCTCGGCTGACAAGCATGGCTGGTATTCAACAAGGGGGAAAGTCATAAATTCCACAGAGACAATAGCTCAGCTTTTTGTCCAGTTCATCACCTTAGTAAGTCAATTTATCACAAGGAGGATCGCGGCACTCACACCTGTTTTAGAAAACATCCCAACATCTGCAGCATGGCTTACAGAAGGCTGATCAAGCCGTGGGTCGTGGCCCATTGTTGGGTCATGAAATCCATTCGATGAATTGATACCAGTATTTTTAAATGAATAGAAGAGAACAAAATAGAGCAGAAAAGAGAATAGCAGAACGGAAAAATAGACGAGTGAATCCCAGTAAGAGTAAAATTTGTTTCATGAAACTAAATTCTTGTGTGTGCTTGTGTGTTTGTCCATATACTGGGTTGTGAAGTAAAATTATATCTTCTTGAGTCACGATTAAAAAAGAAATGTTTTAAAAACTGACTTATAAAACCACAAGAGGTAGTTTTGCCAGAATGGTACATCCACTCTAAGAAAATCCAAGGAGAGCCAAGCTCTGACGAGTCCCAAAACATTCGAAAAGTCATTGTTGGCTGGACGCGGTGGCTCACGCCTGTAATCCCAACATTTTGGAAGGCCAAGGCAGGCAGATCACTGGAGGACAGGAGTTTGAGACCAGCCTGGCCAAGATGGTAATACCCATCTCTACCAAAAATACAAAAATTAGCTGGTCATGGTGGCTTACACCTGTAATCCCAGCTATTCAGGAGGCTGAGGCATGAGAATCACTTGAACCCCGGAGGCGGAGGTTACAGTGAGTGGAGATTGCGCCACTGCACTCCAGCCTGAGTGACGAAGAGACTCTCGCTCAAAAAAAAAAAAAAAAAAAGAAAAGAAAAGCAAAATCAGGGCCAGGTGCAGTGGCTCACGCCTGTAATCCCAGCACTTTGGGAGGCCGAGGCCGGTGGATCACATGAGGTCAGGAATCTGAGACCAGCCTGGCCAACACGGCAAAACCCTGTCTCTACTAAAAATACAAAAATTAGCCGGGCGTGGTGGCAGGCACCTGTAATCCCAGCTACTCGGGAGGCTGGGGCAGGAAGAATCTCTTAAACCCAGGAGGTGGAGGTTGTAGTGAGCCGAGATTGCGCCACTGCACTCCAGCCTGAGCAACAAAGCGAGACTCCGTAAAAAAAAAAAAAAAAAAGGGAAAGGGAAAGGGAAAGGAATGGAAGGGAAGGGAAGGGAAGTCATTGTCCAAGGCAAACACTTCAGATAGAGACAGTAAGTACCAGATTTTTTTTTTTTTTAAAGATGGCCCATCATTAATGTGCAATCTGGACACCACAGATTAGGCCCATGGGCTTCATCCTTTTGCACTGCACAAATTTTAAAAAAAAAACCGCATTCACTGGACATTCAACTTCTTCGTAGGAAAGTTAGGAACAACCCAATAAGGAAGATAACCCAACAAGTGGGTCTTGGAGGATGAGTAGGGTTCCATTAGATGAAGAAAGGAAAGAGAAGCCACACGTGGTGGCTCATGCCTGTAATCGCAACACACTGAGAGGCCAAGGCAGGCGGATCACCTGAGGTCAGGAGTTTGAGACCAGCCTGGCCAACATGGTGAAACCCCTTCTCCATTAAAAAAATACAAAAATTAGCTGGGTGTGGTGCCGGGCGCCTGTAATTCCAGCTACTCGGGAGGCTGAGACAGGAGAATCACTTGAATCCAGGAGGCAAGGTTGTGAGTCGAGATCACGCCACTGCACTCCATCCCGGGCAACAGAGCAAGACTCCGTCTCAAAAAAAGAAAAGAAAAAGAAAAAAGAAAAATAAAGGAAAGGAAAGAAAAGGAACTCCAGGGAACAGAAAATGGCTTGTGCAAAGACACGGTGCTCCATAACCACTTGCTGGATCCCTGAAGGACCGAATCCACAACAGAATACATGGAGAAAGACCCCAGCTCCTTCAGAGAAAGGTGTGAAGGGGGTGCAGGTCCCGAGCACCAGGGTCAGGGACAAAGTTTGGAGAGAGGAGAAGGTAAGAGGGAAAAAGCAGGCTGAGGGAGGGGAAGCTAAGGGAACCTTGGACAGGCCCCTGCCCATCCCCTTACACCCTCCCCCACCCACTGTTCCCAGAAACACCGCGGCACGACCATCAACCTCAGGACACTTTGGAACACCCTTTGGGAAAGGAGTCCACAGTAGCCAACAGCTCAACGTCAGTGTGGAAGGCAGTGTTGGCCCAGGAAGAAAATGTTCAAAGTATTGGCAGAAACTTGGGGAAATGAAGTGAAATTTTAAAGTTCCACTCAACAATTCAACATGAATGTTTGGAGACTCTCCTATATACGGAGCACTGTGCTGGACACCATGAGGGACAGAAGTGTGAGAGATGACACCATCCCTTCCCAAAGGAGCTCATCAGCGAGTGCCTGGAGGGAGAGAGATTATAAACCCTGAAACATTTGGAGAATCAGTAAGAGAGAATATGAAAGGCCAGGCACGAGTAATCCCAGCACTTTGGAAGGCTGAGGTGGGTGGATCACCTGAGGTCAGGAGTTCGAGACCAGCCCGATCAACATGGTGAAACCCCATCTTTACTACAAATACAAAAATTAGCCAGGCATGGTGGCAAATGACTGTAGTTCCAGCTACTCAGGAGGCTGAGACAGGAGAATTGCTTGAGCCCAGGAGGCGGAGGTTGCAGCAAGCAAGCCGAGATAGCGCCACTGCATTCCAGCCTGGGCGACAAAGTATGACTCCGTCTGCAGGGGGAAGAGAGAGAATATGACAACTTTAACAGCATTAAGTTTATGAGAGAGATGGTGAAACCAGCAATCCCACAAATATTACTGGTATGTTTTTGGAATGTCAAGTAAATTCAGTGGCCCGGCTATACGTGAGCCATTGCAGAAACTGAAAATATTTCAGGGAATTTAAACACACACACACTTTCAAGCAAAATTACAAAATCAAGAAGCTTCTCTGAACCTATTCTGGCTCAGGGTCTGCCCAATAAAAATCTTGTTTTTTAATTTTTTAAATTACAGAATCAATATTGTCTAAAATAAAATAATCCTGGATATGACAAAATATTTTCCTTATTTTTCTTTTAGAAATTATTCAAATGCATTTTTCACATTCTCACCACGGCTCTTTGAAGCATGTATTTTTTTTTTTTTAATATACCAAATGTTCAGTCCCACTCTGCCCTTTCTCCCCCGTCTACTTCAAGTCTCAGCTAAAACTTGTCCAACATCCTGGCCTCTGTAAACTTCGTGGTCCTGTTCTGGTGACTATCAGACCAAAGATTCAAAAGACCTAAAGCTGTTAGCATGTCTTTTAAATGGCCCTCTTTTATAACTTTTATAAACATGAGATTGAAACTTGCGGGTGTGACTTTTAAATAACCTCTCGTTTTTAACCTTTCTGAGCTTGAGCCACTCCACAAAGAGCAAGCTTAGGCCTGGGTAAGCACTCCCCAAGGTTTACAGCAAAACTTAAACAGAATCATGCGCTGGAATCTCAGACTGCAACCACACAGCTTCTCGCTGACTATGGAAACCTGCGTGGATGTAAAAGGCCCGAGCTTCAGTAAATCAGAAGCAGATACCGTTCTCCTAAACCTCAATCACATTCTGTAACCAAAATCTACCACGGTCATTGTACCAAGTTATTCTTGGCAAAACATTTCTTCATTATGCACTGTTTCATTTAAGTTAAAAAATGAACGGGGCTTAAACCACACATTTTTTCCCCTCATCTAAATGGGTGCTTTCCCTACCTTCATAAAATGTGTAACTATTCTACTTGTTTGAGAGTCATTTTTAGAAATGTATGTCTTAATGCTACAATGTAGATTGTCCCTGAGGGTTGCAGGTAAATTAACCAATCATTGCTGAAATTTTCCTTAATCCATATGAGTATTCACAACAAACCTGGTAAGATTTTAGCTAACAACTTTATAGAAACTTTCAGGAAAAAAACAATATATATATACTAGTTGGTATGGTTTAAATTTGCTAATTTATAGAAATTTAACATTTTTTCATATCCAAAGTAGATGAAACATGGATGGAGGGGGAAGGGCCTAATCCATTCTTTTTTTCTGAGATGGCAGTCTCTCTCTGTCACCCAGGCTAGAGTGCACTGGTGCGATGTCAGCTCACTGCAACCTCTGCCTGCCAGGTTCAAGCAATTCTCAGGCCTCAGCCTCTGGGATTGCAGGCACACACCGCCACATCCAGCTAATTTTTGTATTTTTAGTAGAGATAGGGTTTCACCATGTTGGCCAGGCTGGTCTCAAACTCCTGATCTCAGGTGACCCGCCCACCTTGGCCTCCCATAGATAACAGGCGTGAGCCACCACGCCTGACCAATCCGTTCATAATACTGCTGTGTGCCAGGATACCCCAGGCACAAGAATCCTCATAGGTTGCATAATCATCCCTGTTTTACAGAAAATAACTTCAGCCTCCAGGGAATAAATAATTTGGCAAAGATCACTAAGAGGCAAAGGTAGGAATCAAACTGGATATTTTCGATCATTTTTTAAAATTGATTGATTGATCAACTGATTGCCAGGGTCTTGCTCTATCACGCAGGCTGGAGTAGAGTGGTGTGATCACGGCTCACTGTAACCTCAAATGCCGGGGCTCAAGTGATCCTCCTGTCTCAGCCTCCCAAGTAGCTGGGACTATAGGCTTGCACCACCATGCCTGCTAATTTTTTTATTTTATTGTTTGTAAAGACAGGGTCTCACTATGTTGCCCAGGCTGATTTTCAACTCCTGGGCTCAAGGAGTTGAAGCCTCCTGCCCTGGCCTCCCAAAGCGCTGGGATTATAAGTGCGAGCCACCACACCAGGCCATTTTAATGCAGTGGCTCATGCCTGTATTCGGAGGACTTTGGGAGGCCAAGACGGGAGGATCCCTTGAGCCCAGGAGTTTGAGACCAGCCTGGGCAATATAGTAAGATGTTGTCTCTTTAAAAAATAAAATAATAATTTTAAATTATTTTGTACTTCTTAATCTGAAATTATTCCTTTTTTTTTTTTTTTTTTTTTTTAGTACAATTTAACTTTCAGGATTCCCTTTCAAAAGAGTGGTTTGGCCAGGCATGGTGGCTCGCGCCTGTAATCCCAGCAACTTGGGAGGCCGAGGCAGGTGGATTACCTGAGGTCAGGAGTTTGAGACCAGCCTGGCCAACATGGTGAAACCCTGTCTCTACTAAAAATACAAAAATTAGCCAGGCCTGGTGGCGGGCACCTATAGTCCCAGCTACTTGGGAGGCTGAGACAGGAGAATTGCGTGAACCTGGAAGGCGGAGGTTGTAGTGAGATGAGAACATGCCACTGCACTCCAGCCTGCGTGACAGAGCGAGACTCCATCTCAAAAAAATTAAAATTAAAATTAAATAAAGAGTGGTTGTGGTTCTGATCAATCTATGCCCCTTTCACAAATCAAACATCTTAAACATCCTTCCCTAAGGGTATTTTTTTTTCTCCAGGTAACAAAGGTTTCCGTGGCTGGGGATGAAGAGGTAAGAATAAAATGAAAAACTAAACTTTTAAGTTAACCAAGGAGCTTTACGGTTAAAATTTAGTTATCCCAGTCTACTGCCTTACAAAGAACATTACACAAATGAGAACTTTGTTTTCTTGATACTTTAAGCTTCATGGTAATTGTCTTCAATAATAATTATAACTTAGAGTATGCCTCCCAATGGCTATGGGGTGGGGCATGGCCACCAAGACAAAGGGAGAGCAGAGGAGACACTCAAGGCCACAGAATAACCAAGGGGCATCTTCCTGAAGCTCTGATTTCATTTAATGCTAAGTAATTTAAATATTATATCCATAATAAAGAAATATGTATCATGGCAGGGCACGGTGGCTCACGCCTGTAATCCCAACACTTTGGGAGGCTGAGGCAGGTGGATCACTTGAGATTAGGAGTTTGAGACCAGCCTGACCAACACAGTGAAACCCCATCTCTACAAAAAAATACAAATAATACCTGGGTGTGGTGGCACACACCTGTAATCCCAGCTACTCAGGAGCCTGAGGCACAAGAATCACTTGAACCTGGGAGGCAGAGGTTGCAGTGAGCCAAGAAGGTACCACTGCACTCCAGCCTGGGTGACACAGCAAGACTCCATTTCAAAAAAAAAAAAAAAAAAAAAAATATATATATATATATATAGAAGTAAAATATATATATATAGAAGTAAAGTATAAAATTTACATTTTTAAGATAAAGTATAGGAGTTCAACGATATTTAGCATTTACATTAGGCTGCTTCTGCTACATCATCAGGCTTCCCAGGGAGGATACATTTTCACTGATTAAGGCAATAAATGTTTACTGAATAACAACTCTTTGCTAGACACTGTTCTAAGCCCTGGGGATACAGCAATAAACAGAACAGACCCCCGTCCAACGGGGTTTAGTAGCTCTCATGGAGCTTATACTAAACTTATACTTAAGCTTATACTTAAAGCTCTCATGGAGCTTATACTAAAGTAGAGAGAGATGAACAATAAACAATGAAATAAATTTTTTTAAGACAGAGCCTTACTTTGTTGCCCAGGCTGGAGTGCAGTGGTATGACCTCGGCTCACTACAACCTCCACCTCCTGGGTTCATGCGATTCTCCTGCCGCAGCCTCCCAAGTAGCTGGGACTACAGGAGTCCACCATAACGCCCAGCTAATTTTTGTATTTTTTTAAGTAGAGACGGGGTTTCGCGGTGTTGGCCAGGCTGGTCTCGAACTCCTGACCTCAAGTGATCTGCCAGCCTCGGCCTCCCAAAGTGCTAAGATTATAGGCGTGAGCCACCATGCCCGGCCGGAAAATAAATTTTCTTTTAGGAGGTGATAAGCCCTTTGACAAAATAGTAAAGAAGGAAATGGGGGAGGATGCTGCGATTTTTAAAAGGCGAGGAAGCCTCTCTGAATGGTGACACTTCAGCGGAGACTTGCAAGGAGGAGACACCAAGTGAGTTCCGGGGAAAGGACACCGTGGGCAGGGGCAACAGAAAGTGCAAGTGCCGGAGAGGCAGGGGCCAGCATGGCCGCAGCAAAGCAAGCGAGGGGAAGACGCGCAGGAGAGGTCGGAGAGGGGCCGCAGAGCCAGTGAAGGCAGCCTTGAGGGACAGTTTAAGGACTTTGGCTTTCACATTGAGAAAAAACGTCATAATTAGAGGGTGTGATAGAGAAGGCTCATCGTGGGACATTTTAAAAGGATCTGTGTGGCCGCTGTGTGGATGTGGATTGTCAGCGACACAGTGGAAGCAGCAAGGGGACCTGCTAGGCTACCAGAACGATGCAGGGGAGAGGCGATGCGCCCCAGCTTGGGTGGGGGTGGTAAGGGAGGGGGGTGGTAGGGGAGGAGGCTGCCTCCGGACACAGCTGAAGTTCTGGAGGGCTGAAGGGAGAGCCAGCGGGACTCGAGGGCAGGTGGAAGTAAGCGTGACTGACACCAAGGACGACTCCACACTGTTCCATTAAAGCCAGGGAGAATGCAGATGGCAGAGCAGAGCAGGTTTCCGGGGGCAAGATAAGGAGTTCAGTTTTGGACAAGCAGGGTTTGAGGTGTCCACTGGATACTTAAGTGGTAATACCAGTCTGGAGTTCAGGAGACAAGTGGGCTGCTCACCCACACAAAGATGGTATTTAAAACACAAACTGGGTGGGTTCTCCATAAGTAAACAAAGGAAAGACATGGGGTCCAAGGAGGTCCTGGGGCACCTTGACATTAACAGGTCAAGGAAATGAGGAGAAGCCCATAGAGGAGACAGAAGGGGCAGTTGGTGAACTGCATTAAGAGGAACCAAGAGACCTGGCACGGTGGCTCATACCTGTAATCCCAGCACTTTTGGAGGCCGGGGCGGGCAGATCACCTGAGGTCAGGAGTTCGAGACCAGCCTGGCCAACACGGTGAAACCCCATCTCTACTGAAAATACAAAATTAGCCGGGCGTGGTGGCGGGCGCCTGTAATCCCAGCTACTCGGGAGGCTGAGGCAGGAGAATCGCTGGAACCTGGGAGGTGGAGGGTTGCGATGAGCCAAGATCACACCATTGCAATCCAGCCCGGGCATCAAGAGCAAAACTCCATCTCAAAAAAAAAAAAAAAAAGAAACCAAGAGAGTATGTGGCATCTAAAGCCAATCGGGAAAAGGATTTCAGGGAGAAGATTGAGCAACCATGTCATATGTTTCTGGTTCAAATAACAAAAACCCAGAACAAGCACTGCATTTAGTAGATCTGGCATTCTGCAGGTCCCTGTGAACAGAACAAGGGCAGAATGGGGTGGAGAAAGACGGACTGGACTGAGTTTGAGGATGAGGTCAATGAAACTGAAGGGAGTGAACAGAGACAGCTCATTCAAAGAGGTTTACTATAAAGGGGGAGCAGAGAGGAATCAGTTGCTAGCGGGAAGGACAGAGGGATCAAAAGAGCTTCATTTGTTGTCTATGTGTGTATCTTCAGGAAAAATTCCAGCACGCAATGAGAATTAAAGGGAAAATGTGATGTGATGTAGAGAGAGGGGCCATTCCTAAAATGTCCTAGAATGGGTCAAAGGGAGAGGAATTGCACGCACAAGAGGAGGTGGCTCTAGAGCAACTGCCCCTCCTATCACAGAAACTTCAGAAACGTTTGAGAGGTACCAACATCACATGCATGCAGTATACATCATGTGGCATCAGGATACAAAAGCTCCAGTGAGAAACTCCTTGATCACCTGCATGTCACTGTGTTGTCTTGTAATTTCTATTTTTTTCCCACTGTGACATTTTTTAAAAAGGTAAGTGATGGTTATTGTTAGTTTCCTGTTATTTCAGGGGTCTTGCTATTGTTGTTGTTTTATAGTTAGCTTGTCTGGCTGCTTGGATACATTTGTGATCATCCTATCAATTTTCAATGGAGAGTGTGTGTGTGTGTGTGTGTGTGTGTATTCGTATTCCAAGAATATATGGACACTTTCCATGAAGCGCTTTACTCTCCAGTGCCTCCTAATGTCACGAGTTTCCTCGGTTCACTACTGCGTCTGTGTATAAAGCTTCCTTTCACTTGTCTTTAAGATGCCTTTTTCCACCTTCCAGGGGTGGCCAAGGGCAACTTGAAAACAAGCCTATCTTTATTCTCTCCACTTGGTTTCTTCTCATTGCCTTTAATCATATGGATTCTAGCTTTTGTCGTTAAAAGCTTGCAAACTGTCTCTCCTTAGCCCTTCCTCACGTCTCCATTTTAGAAATCCGACTCTAGCAATTCTGCGACTAGAGATGGGTCAGGGTCAAGTACAAAGGCAGGATAAGGATTATTCTCACTTTCCAGTGCTTGAACAATACCCAGGATTTTTTAACCTTTATTCAAGTCCTAGGAACACCCTGAATCAACTTCATCCCGACATTATCTGTGGAGCCCACTGCATCCCTTTCCTTAAGTGTAAATGATAACTTGGCCTATCACTTTTTGTGTAAAGTTTACTTTTCCAAAAGTGCCTTACATCACCTTGGCACTAAAGCCAGGCCTCATCTGCTGTGTTTCTGTTCCCTTCCAGGGCTTCTTTTTTGTAAGGCACAGAAGTAACAAAACCTAAACAGTCTTCTATTGGAATGTGACTATAAACCAAAGAAAACCAATCTAAGACTGAAACAGGAAGAGACTGACAGATGAAGTCTAATCAAACCTGTCTTATCACATAGGTTAGGGTAACATGTGTGCACCTAAAATTCTCTCTGGCAACAGTCAGAGAGCTGATGGTCACAGATTGAATGTACAGCTTTGAATTTGACTAGGCTATGGGAAAAGCAAAAGCCCTTTTCTCTACTAGAGCTTTAAACAGACAGGTAAACCAAACCAACAGACAGGTTACCAAACACGTTTGGTAAACAAGTAAATAGATGAAAGAAAGAACCAAAAAAAAAGAAAGAAAAGAAAGAGGAGAGGAAGAAGGATGGACAAAGGGAGGAAAGGAAATGTATGTGCATGTAGGCTGGGCGTGGTGGCTCATGCCTGTAATCCTAACACTTTGGGAGTTCAAGGCGGGTGGATCACTTGAGGTCAGGAGTTCAAGACCAGCCTGGCCAACATGGTGAAACCCCGTCTCTACTAAAAATACAAAAAAAATTAGCCGGGCGTAGTGGCAGGTGCCTGTAATCCCAGCTACTAGGGAGGCTGAGGCAGGAGAGTCCCTTGAACCCAGAGGTGGAGGTTGCAGTGAGCCGAGATTACACCACTGTACTCCAGCCTGGGTAACAGAGTGAGACTCTGTCTTAAAAAAAAAAAAAGTCTGTGCATTTGTCTGTATATATTTGCACACATGTGTATGCATACACAAGTCTCTATCAATTATCTAAGATACATCAGGATGTGCCAAAGTTTCCTCAATTCAGGAACAGGTAGAGTAAGAAAAAGACTAACAGGATACCTGGAATTTCCTTCCAGCTGGATAACTAACCATCTATGTGGCTTTGGACAAGTCACTTCAGTTCTGTGGTTCTTCAATTGTCTCCTTTGAAAAACTGCCTAAGGTCCATTTTCAGCTCTAATGTTCTATCTCTACAATACTATGGACTATAAAGACCTGAAAAATGAGTGTTCAATATGTTTCCTGAGACCTGATGTTGAAGCCTCCTGATATTTGTAAGCCTGTTTTAAGTAGAACTGAGTAATAAAAAGACATTCCACCCTGTTAATAGAATTCAACAGTCAGACATTCAGGTTTAGCTACTACCATTATTATTACTTTTTACTGTCTTTAATACTGCTGCTATTTCTTTCTATTCCATACCTTTATCTTTTTTCTAGCCCTTCTAGTAAAGCTGTTATTACCTTCATGTAGAAGGCACACTTAATTTCAAAAAAAAAGATGTGAATTATTCCTTTAAAAAATGTCCAAATAGAACTTGTTCTTCACAGCCCATATTTTTTTAAATCTAAAAGCTTAAGGCCGGGTGCAGTGGCTCACACCTGTAATCCCAGCACTTTGGGAGGCCGAGGCGGGCGGATCACGAGGTCAGGAGATCGAGACCATCCTGGCTAACACGGTGAAACCCCGTCTCTACTAAAAATACAAAAAAATTAGCCAGGCTTGGTGGCGGGTGCCTGTAGTCCCAGCTACTCGGGAGGCTGAGGCAGGAGAATGGCGTGAACCCGGGAGGCGGAGCTTGCAGTGAGTCGAGATCGCGCCACTGCACTCCAGCCTGGGCGACAGAGCGAGACTCTGTTTCAAAAAAAAAAAAAACAGAAAAGAAAAAGTTGAACTAAGGGATCTCACTAACCTGATTTATTATAATCACATAAGTGAATCTTACAAAGTGAGTCAAACCTAGAGGCACATACACATATAGTAAAGTGCCCCATCAGATATTTAAGCTCTGTGGTTTTTTTATTCAATACTTCTGGTGGGAAGAAGCTGCAAAGACCCTTAACTAATTTTGCGAAAGAAAGCACGGCTCTGCTCAAACACAATCTCAGACCACCAAGACAGAATCATCTGTTTTACTTAGTGGGTAAGTGAAGGACCCACTTACCAACTGGAAAACTAATCTCTTCACAAGGAGCCTAATGCTTATCTTGCACTTCCAGGCATCCTTCCTGTAGGCCTGATCTAACGAGAGGGCTTTGCAAAGTCACTCCCTCTGCACTAAAGTATTGAAAAAAGGTGTTATCTATTTGCATTCAAAATGCTATTTACAGTCTGGTCAGTATGAATTTGAGTCATTAAGTTCTTCAACAGACTTCACTTTCTGTCCACAAGCTCTGGCAAAAATCAAAGTAGGTGACAAGTGTTAATGTGACCGGAGAAGACGGCGGTCAGTGCACTGTTCCTGCTCTCAATGCTTGCTGGCTCTGTCAGAGCAGCATTTTTTAGATGAAAAGGAAAAGTCATCAATAAAATGTGACCAATCTTTCTATGAACTGTAACCTGCCTGAAGCACACTCACATTCCTCCATCCCTAAAGACGTGTCTGTAAAGGAAGTGAACACATGGGGGATGCCCAATACACCGATGGAGATGACAGCCCTGACCTAACACAACTGAAAACGAACCCACGTTTGAATAATGAAATTATTTGAATTTCACGTTTGAATTATGAAATTATGAAATTATGAAAATGAATCCACGTTTGAATTATGAAATTATGAATTATGAAAATAATTCATAACCTCATAATGCTGAAAGTATAAAATTTTAGAATCCCTAAGTGTGACAAAAGGCCACAACAAAATGTTTAAACCTGTTAGGAAAAACTCCAGCAGCTGTTCACCCGTACCCTTACTTTCCAGAAATTCTATAAATAATCCTGTAAGTTACAATGACTTCAATAAAGCTTCCTATTTCTGTCTCTCCACCTACCAATTTTCTGCGAATTACATGCTTGGCCAAATTAATGTAAAGCCAAGGAAGAACTACACCAAAGCCAGGGCTCCTCGGCCCCTGCTGATGAGCGCACACCAGACGTTCAGCAGTACTTGTGCTTCTGGTGTTTCAAATACCCTAATGAATGAGCAGCCTCTAATGGACTACAATATGAATCAATCACTCCTCTTAAACAAGTACCCCTCTCCCAAGATTACAAGGGATTCCGTTTCTTTTTCATAAAGTTTAAGACAAAAAGACAAACAATACTAAACAGCGAAAGTCAAATTACAAGTTTGAAAAGAAACTCTTAAGCCAAATAGCCCACTCAGCTAAAAACTAAGCCCTGATGAGATTATATAATAACCCAAAAACTGCAAAATACAATCTCTGCCACATCTTAATTTCCCTTTCTACTCTGAAAAAATTAACTGGTAAAGTAATAGTCATCAATGCTTTAACATGATCACACTAAGAACTGGTACTTTTTTGAGACCATCAGGAAAAATAAATCCATACAATATGTACAAATTTTGGAGAGTTAATTAGTAAAACAGGGCAGGCAACTGCAATAAATCACCAATAGGTGTTTGAAAGCATATAGACACTCAGATTTAAAGCTAACAATTCCCTTATGCACAGCAACTTGTGCTGCCTAAGTACAAAATAATGTCAGACAAAAATAAGTCAGCACTTATATACTGCCGGTGGGAGCATTTTGAGAAACATTTTTATCTCACATATAAAATTACGTCTTAACTCCAGAAGAGGGGAAGTAAACATTTATAACCTTACCTTTGCCAGAACTTTGGATGTAGCCAGTATTTCTCAGACTCTCTTCGTTAATAAGAAAAGTTTCACAAAGCAAGAGTCTATATACACATCCACAAACTCACTCTTCCTCCTGCTCATGGTAAGCCAGGAAACAGTGTCTAACACTTCAAATGCTCAGCCGTTGAGAGCTAAAAACAGATCCTGTGCAATGCTGGATATATTTTTGTCTGCTAGCTACACACCCTCATCATGTTCAATTTTTTCCATTGGTGGAACAGTATGATGCAGACTTAACCAGAAAGTGGTTTTCCATGGGCTGCCTGAAGCCATTAGCCGGGACAGCCTGCCATCATGCCTCGGAGAGGCCAGGCTCGCCCATGACTGGGCTGTTGTTGGGCCTGCATTCCATAATTACCACCAAAGTTCCATAGGAACTCGGCTCCCAAGACAGCCGAATAAAGATTTACTCACTTGAAGGGAGCCTCCGCTTCTTTTTTAAGCCCTTTAGCAGTAAGAATACACACCTACCATCCTTGCGTTTAGAGCAGTAGTAAACATTCTGCCTCCAAAACCACAGCTGGAATGTTATGATCATAAAAACCCTGCCTCAAGAGAGGCCCTTAAAAATAATATCATCATTTGCAAAATATCGGGTATAAACTTACTTGTGTTCCTTGCTAGAGTTCTTTCATTTTTAAGTTAGCTGAACTACAGTCTTGTACATTGGAAGTCCTTGTTACCCCAATGTGGTGCTTTTTTATTAAAAATGAACCATTAAATTATCTTAAATAAAAGTTACATACAGCAGAGGTTCAGAGTGTTTTGGGGTCTTGCTATATCCTTTGATGAAAGACCTTACATTTTAAAAATACCCCAAAAAAGCTGGGCATGGTGGCTTACGCCTGTAATCCCAGCACTTTGGGAGGCCAAGGAGGGTAGATCACCTGAGGTCAGGAGTTTGGAACCAGCCTGACCAATATGGTGAAACCCTGTCTCTACTAAAACTACAAAAATTAGCCAGGTGTGGTGACACACGCCTGTAATCCCAGCTACTCGGGGGGCTGAGACAGGAGAATTGCTTGAACCCAGGGGGCAGAGGTTGCAGTGAGCCGAGATCACGCCACTGCACTCCAGCCTGGGATACAGAGAGACTCTCTCTCAAAAACATAAAATAAAATAAAATAAATAAAAATACCCAAAAGATAAAGCAGCATTTTCAGATCTTTTATGTTATTGTGGAGGCGGGATGATGAATAGGAGAACAGGATCACAAACTTTCATATTTTATAGAAGAAAACCACTTAATCAAAGGTTTTCAAAATGTACATATTCTAAGTATGTGAACACACAAATTATCCTCGACAAACATGTGGCAAGAGATTTTTAAGGTAATATCTTCATCATTTTAAAAATAACAGAGGCTGGGCACAGTGGCTCATGCCTGTGATTCCAACACTTCGGGAGGCTGAGGTGGGAGGATCACTTGAGCCCGGGAGACCAGCCTGGGCAACATAGGGAGACTGTCTCTACGAGAAAAAAATTAAACAATTAGCTAACAGAAAAAAAAAAAAACAGCTAAGCCTTGGAGTGCACACCTGTGGTCCAAGCTACAAGGGAGGCTGATGTGGGCAGATCACTTGAGCCCAGGAGTTCAAGACCACCCTGGACAACATAGGGAGACCCTATCTCTACAAAAAATAAAAATAAAAAAATTAGCCAGGGCCAGAGGCGATGGCTCACGCCTGTAATTCCAGCCTTTGGGAGGCCAAGGCGGGCAGATCACTTGAGGCCAGGAGTTTGAGATCAGCCTGGCCAACATGGTGAAACCTAGTCTCTACTAAAAATACAAAAATTAGCCAGGCATGGTGGCATGCGCCTACAGTCTCAGCTACTCGTGAGGCTGAGGTGGGAGAACTTGGGAGACAGAGGCTGCAGTGAGCCAAGATTGTGCCACTGCACTACAGCCTGGGCAACAGAGCAAGACAGGAGATCGAGTCCATCCTGACTAACACAGTGAAACCCCATCTCTACTTAAAATACAAAAAATTAGCCGGGCGTGGTTGCGGGCGCCTGTAGTCCCAGCTACTCGGGAGGCTGAGGCAGGAGAATGGCGTGAACCCGGGAGAAGGAGCTTGCAGTGAACCGAGATTGCACCACTGCACTCCAGCCTGGGTGACAGAGCGAGAGTGTGTCTCAAAAAAAAAAAAAAAAAAATTAGCCAGGCGTGGTAGCGCATGCCAGTAGTCCCAGTTACTTGGGAGCTGAGGTGGGAGGATCTATTGAGCCTGGGTAAGTCAAGGCTGCAGTGAGCCATGACTGCACCACTGCGCTCCAGCCTGCATGACAGAGTGAGACCCTATCTCAAAAGAAAAAGGATCTACATATCCAACAGAAAGATTTTTACCTAATATTATAGACCAGATTCTACCATAGACAGATAAGTCTTCAATTCCTTATCTGGATGAAAACTGTATCTTTACATACACATACATCCATCTACCCATATAGGCACACACACAGTCTTTTTCCATATGAAGTTATTACACACTTGAAGGTATGCTTTCTAATTTTTTTTTTTTTTTTGAGACGGAGTCTCTCTTTGTCGCCCAGGCTGGAGTGCAGTGGCACGATCTCAGCTCACTCCAACCTCTGCCTCCCGGGTTCAAGCGATTCCCCTGCCTCAGCCTCCCTAGTAGCTGGGACTACAGGCGCCTGCCACCACGTCCGGCTAATTTTTTGTATTTTTAGTAGAGATGGGGTTTCACCGTATTAGCCAGGATGGTCTCAATCTCCTGACCTCATGATCTGCCCACCTTGGCCTCCCAAAGTGCTGGATTTACAGGTGTGAGCCACGGCGCCTGGCCATGCTTTCTAATCTTAATTGGCCAATAATAAGCCATTATTTAAGACCATCAGTGTAATAGTTATAAAAATTAGCCTGACCACAAAACATTTAAGTCAGGGCGGGGGCAGAAGAGAAGTGCAGGGAGGAGGAAAAAAATGTTAACGTGAACACAGAACAAGGAATTTTTAGCGCTGGTGGGATAAACCTGCAAAATTCCCTATTCCAACCCTCTGGAATTACAGATAAAGAAACAGAGACCTTAAGTGACTTGCAAAAGGTCACAGAGCTGGCCAGCAACAGGCGGCAGCACAAGGACGTACCACCCAAGTAACCACAAGCCCAGGGACTGAAGTCAGAGGTTGCCACGGAGGCCAAGTCACATAACACAAAACATGGGAATTCCCAAAATGTTAATTTGGTGTGTGTGTGTGTGTGTGTGTGTGTGTGTGAGTGTGGGTGTGTGTGGGTGTGTGTGTGTTAGGTAAATACAGAAGAATGAATGCTATTAAATCATGAGCTCTGCTTCCTTCAGACCCAGCAGCCTCATTTCTGTTACTAAAATAGGTAAAATAAAATAACAGCCAATGTAAAAGAAAGCCTTCCACATTAAGACAGAAAAGGGACTCCGTGATACAAAGGGAAGACAAATTATGCAGAAGAAGGAAATTTAAAGAGATATGTATCAGAGAGCAAAAAAAATATCAGAAGAACAATTAATTGCATGGAAATACTTGCATGCCCCTACTCTAATTCCTCTTTTTTTTTTTTTTTTTTGAGACCGAGTCTCACTCTGTTGCCCAGGCTGGAGTGCAATAGCGCGATCTCAGCTCACCGCAACCTCCGCCTCCTGGGTTCAAGTGATTCTCCTGCTTCAGCCTCCTGAGTAGCTGGGATCACAGGCATGCACATCCGGCTAATTTTTGTATTTTTAGAAGAGACAGGGTTTCACCATGTTGGCCAGGCTGGTCTTGAACTCCTGATCTCAGGTGATCCGCCCTCGTCAGCCTCCCAAAGTGCTGGGATTACAGGCGGAAGCCACCGCGCCTGGCCACTAATTCCTGCTTCTATTCTGATAACATTTTATATGTAGATCCCTCTCTGCCAGAACCTCCTGTGCACATGAATTATCTCCAACATTCCTCAGATACTTCCAATGGGTTTGCATTGTCTGATTTCATTTTTTATTACTGAGGTCACCCAAATGACTTTAGTTCTATGAATTTATAAAGTCACTTGGGGTTTCAAACTATGTAAGGTTTCTCAAGTTCTTTAGACTGCCCAACTACAGTCGAATACTGTCAATTTAGTTCTCCATCCTAAAATTACAAAAACCAGAGTTCCAAATCATAAAACTAGACTTGATCTTTCTAATGCTTTATTCTGAGATAATAATATAACAGGACATATGTGTTAACAGGCATCTAAAATTAAATTCCTTGGCAAAGATCTCTGAGAAAAATGTAAATTACCACTTACGAAGTATTCTATTCTGAAGGATACAATGTAAAATGACCCATGTAAAAGCAAAAATGGCAAACTATTAACAATTATAGAATCAAGTGGTGGTTTATGGGTGTTCACTGTACAGTTCTTTTGATTTTTCTATATTCTTGCAAATTTTCTTAATAAAATGTTGGGAGGAAAATATATGTATACACACACACACACACACACACGCAATAAATCCATAAAAAACACCATGTTTTACTACATGCCTAGTCAAAAACTATGCAAAAATTGTTGCAAACCTGACTGTAATAAAAAACCTGAATATCCTAGACTGCATGTGTACACATACATGCAAAGATATGTTCTTGAGGGTTTCTGTTCCTATCCAGAGAAGAGCTGGAGAATATAAAATGATAAGATGGGGCATAGGAACACCTCCAGAATGAAGTTTGAGAACCACTATCACATGACAAATTATTATTAATAAAAATAAGGGAATAGTGGAAACATCTCAGGCTTCAAAACCAGTAGATCTGGGCTAGCAACTCATCTCTTCAAAACTTAGAGGCTTCCTGAATCCCATTTCCTTCATCATAAAGTGGGGTTGACAATCATAATGCCTATCACAAATAAGAAATGTAAATAACATGTTCCAATCTCTAAATAGTTATAAGAAAAACTGACATTAAAAATATAAGTTCTAGGCCAGATGCAGTGATTCACACCTGTAATCCCAGCACTTTGGGAGGCCAAGACAGGCAGACCACTTGAGGTCAGGAGTTCAAGACCAGCCTGGCCAACACAGTGATACCCCGTTTCTGCCCCAAAATTAGCCAGGCATGGTGGCACACACCTGTAGCCCTAGCTATTTGGGAGGCCGAGGTGGGAGAATCACTTGAACCCAGATGGCAGAGGTTGCAATGAGCTGAGATAGCGCCATTGCACTTACTCCAGCCTGGGTGACAAAGTGAGACTGTGTCCCAAAAAAATAAAGGCCGGCACGGTTGCTCATGCCTGTAATCCCAGCAATTTGGGAGGCCAAGGCAGGCGGATCACGAGGTCAGGAGATCGAGATCATCCTAGCCAACACGGTGAAACCCCATCTCTACTAAAAAAATACAAAAAATAGCCAGGCGTGGCAGCATCCACCTGTAGTCTCAACTACTCGGGAGGCTGAGGCAGGAGAACTGCTTGAAGCTGAGAGGCGTAGGCTGCAGTGAGCCGAGATTGCACCACTGTACTCCAGCCTGGGCAACAGAGCAAGACTCTGTCTCTAAATAAATAAATAAATGTTCTAAAGTAATGTGAACTATCAGAAATAACCTCTCTGCTTAGAATTCAAAGAAGAAAACAATAAAAACTCTTTCCATATTCTTTACTTTTCAGGTCAAACACAGAATGCTTCTGACAGAACATCTGACCAAGCACCACTCCTTACTGCTTATCTATAGTCAAGGAAGAAAAAAGTAAAAATAAAAGAATAACCATAGTAAGTAGAAATTAAAAATATAAATTACTTTTACCCAACCAGGATTACAAAAGATTAAATAATCGTGTCACAAATGTAAACGTGCACCTTGGATGTAATTACATTAATGGGCAAAAAACCTCGGCAATATTCGTGTGCTGAAGAGGGCTTCCCCACACTGTTTCTGATGAAAAAGCAATACTTTGAATAATGTAGGCTGAAGGAACACAGACCTTGAGAAATGCGGTAGCAAAAATGTCCCAGATGAAGGCAATACTAGAAGAAAATGAGGCACACCAAGTATCTGCCTGAGAATCCTGAGATCCTCAGAAACATTACTGGGGGAGCTGATTTTTCTCGCCATTTGATCAAAAGGCCCAAATTTAGGAAGTCTGTTTCTAAAACCAAAGGTTTCCAAATTTGCCCAGAGAATACAGTGAGGGCGGGTATGACTGGCCCTCATATCTAAAACAGGGGTGGTGTGAAGGTTTACCTCCCACGTGTGATGCTGAAAACCCACGCCAATGTACAACTGACGTGCAATTCATTGGCCACTCAGACATTGTTCCTAAGAGGCTAGCAAAACAGCTCAGGGCCCACAATTTAGAGTGCCTCTGGCTTGACATCAGATCCTGCTGTATGACACTGGACACATCATTTAATTTCTCTGAGCCTCAGTTTCGTATGTGACACTGGACACATCATTTAATTTCTCTGAGCCTCAGTTTCTTAATGTGTAAAATGGGGATAATTTTGTCTGCCTCCCAGGCTTATTGTAAGGATCATGTAAAATAATAGATGTAAATTATTTAAAATAAGGTCTGCCTCTTAGAATGTTAATTCCACAAGGCAGGAAGGCAGGGATTTTGTTTAAATTGTTTACTGTTGAAAGTCCAGGACTTTAAGAAGTGCCTGGCACATGGGGAATACCTAATAAATATATGTTAAGTAACTGCATGCATGAATGAACAAATTAATGAATGGGAGGTGACAGTGAAGGTGGCAATCTCTGGGTCAGAAGCCAAGCAATCCCTTTATTTAAAATAAGCCACTCCACATGCGATCACTGCCCATCAAGCAAAATTTTCACAGAGTTTCTGCTTAAAGATCCCCCGCCATTCTCCATTAGCATTTCATATTCCAAGCCGGCGTCTTCAACAAGGCAACACTGCAGTGCCACTGTGCTGGCAGCTGGCTACATGCTCCTGCCTCCTGCTCTATGCTCCACACTACAGGAGAAGCGCCAGCACCTGCTACTGTAAGTCAAGGTCTCACAGCCACAAAATCAGACGACCCAAACTTCTGCTCTGCCTGTCTCATAATGATCATACGCAGTCAAAAGACAGCACTTCTCACAAATGCTGATGAAGAGAACCCACCAGTCTCGGCTAAAAAACTTAATACAGTCATGTGCGGCATCACAATGTAATAGCCGACGACAGACTGCATATACGGTGGTTCCATATGATTACGATACCATATTTTTACTGTACCTTTTCTCTGTTTAGATATGTTTAGATACACAAATACTTCCCATTGTGTTACAACTGCCTACAGTATTCACTACAGTCACATGCCATACAGATTTGCAGCCTAGGAGCATAGGCTATGCCATATAGCCTAGGTGTGTAGTAGGCTGTACCATCTAGGTTCATGTAAGTACACTCTGTGATGTTCACACAATGAGGAAATCACCTGACACTTTTCTCAGAACTTTCCCCATTGTCAAGTCATACATGACTATACTGCATATTAACTGATTCAGATAAACCCAGACAAATCCTAAATATAACAAACAAATGAACAAAAAACACTGGTAGACATAGCGTTAATAACTTCAATGCTATCACCTCACAAGACTCTTATGAAGAAATGTTACTGGGCCTAAAAGTTCTGGTAATTTTCCTCTCCTACAATCATTATGCATCATGTTTGTGAGCCTTATACCACACCATCATTAATTACTCAATGGCTATGTATTAAATGAAAACAAAATGAAGAACAAGATAAATTGTTAACATTTTTAAAAGCAAACTAGAGATGTCTCCAAAATCAATAATCAATTTTGAGAAAATTCAAAACGCAACACTAGCATGGTATGTATTGCTTTAAAGCCATTGCAAATCTAAATTCCCTAATATAAACTTTTTCTAAGTGTTTCAAAGGCATTAAATGCACAAATAAATTTTAATGCAGTCAATTATCTTGGAAATGAGATATTATATATACATGTATATATACATATATACATATACATATATACATGTGTATAGATAGATAGATAGATAGATAGATATAGATATAGATAGATGAGAGAGAGAGAGACGTGGAGTTTCACTCTTGTTGCCCAGGCTGGAGTGCAGTGGCGCAATCCTGGCTCACTGCAACCTCCGACTCCCGGGTTCAAGCAATCCTGCTGCGTCAGCCTCCCAAGTAGCTGGGATTACAGGCATGTGCCACCATGCCCGACTAATTTTGTATTTTTAGTAGAGATGGAGTTTCTCCATGTTGGTCAGGCTGGTCTCAAACTCCTGACCTCAGGTGATCAGCCCGCCTCGGCCTCTCAAAGTGCTAGGATTACAGGCGTGAGCCACTGCACCCGGCCTTATGGTATATTTATAAACTCCAAGTGTTATTTACATAACAAGCAAGCCCCAATAATATCACCAAATGACCAATTAATTACTTTCGCAAGAGTGCAAATATTAAGTGACATAAAAATGAGGATTTAAAACTAATTCTTCATAAAAGTTGTTCTTTTCCATTTTCACCACTTTTATTCAACATAATACTGGAAATCCTGCCCAGGGCAATCAGGCAAGAGAAAGAAATAAAAAGCATCCAAATTGGAAAGGAAGAAGTCAAATTACCCTTTTGTTCAAAGTAGCCTTTGTTCACATATGACATGGTTTTATATTTAGAAAAACCTAGACTCCACCAAAAACTGTTGGAACTGATAAATGAATCCAGCAAAATTGCAGGATACAAAATAAACATACAAAATCAGTAGCATTTACATACGCCAACAGCGAACAATATGAAAATGAAATCAAGTAGGCAATCCCATTTACAATAGCTACAACGAATGTAAAATATCTAGGAAGCAATTTAACCAAAGAAGTAAAAGATCCATGCAATAAAAACTATAACACACTGATAAAATAAACCAAAGAGGACACATTAGAAAATGGAAAGATATTCCATGCTCACGGCTTGGAAGAATTAATATTGTTAAAATGGCAATACTACCCAAAGCAATTTACAAATTCAATGCAATCCCTATCAAAATACCAATGACATTCCTCACAAAAATAGAAAAAAAAATGTTCTAAACTTTATGTAAAACCACAAAAGACCCTGAATAGCCAAAGGTATAGACCAGTAAGAACAAAGTTGGCGGCATCAAACTATACCTGACTTCAAAATTTACTGCAAAGTTCTAATAACCAAATGAGCATGGTACTGGCTTAAGAAAGAAAGAAAAAAAAAAACACATACACCAGTAGAACAGAACAGAGAATCCAGATATAAATCCACACATTTATAGCCAACTCATCTTTGACAAAGGCACCAAGAATATACAATGGGGAAAGGACAGTCTCTTCAATAAATGGTGCTGGGAAAACTATTAACTATAGGCAGAAGAATAAAATTAGACTCCATCTCTCACTATACACAATAAATCAAGTCAAAACGGATTAAAGCCTTAAATCTAAGACCTGAAAATATGAAATGGCCAGAAGAAAACATTTAGGAAATGCTCCAGGACGTTGGTCTGGGCAATGATTTTCTGTCTAAGACCTCAAAAGCACAGGCATCAAAGCAGAAATCAACACATGGAATTACATCAAGCTAAAAAGCTCCTGGAGGCTAGGCATGGTGGCTCACACCTGTAATCCCAGCACTTTGGGTGCCAAGGCAGGAGGATCGCTTGAAGCCAGGTGTGTGAGGCCAGCCTGGGCAACAGAGTGGGCAACAGAGTGGGACCTCTCTCTACTCTCTAAAAAGTGGCTAGCTATGATGGTGAGTGCCTGTATTACCAGCTACTCAGGAGACTGAGATGGGAGGATGGCTTGACCCCAGGAGTTTGAGGCTGCAGTGAGCTGTGATCGCACCAATGCATTCCAGTCAGGGTGACAGAAGAAGACCCTGTTTCAAAAAAATAAAAATAAAAAGCTCTGCACAGAAAAGGGAACAATCAACAAACTAAAGAGACAACCCACAAAATGGGAGAAAATATCTGCAAACTACCTATCTGACAAGGGATTAGTAACCATGATATATAAAGAACTCAAACAACTCAATAGCAAAAAACAAATAATTCAATTAAAAATGGGCAAAAGATCTGAACTGATCTTTCTCAAAGAAAGACATACAAATGGCCAACAGGTACATGAAAAAATGCTCAGCATCACTAATCATCAGAAAAATGCAAATCAAAACTACAATGAGATATCATCTCACCCCAGTGAAAATGGCTTTTATAAAAATGACAGGCAATGACAGATGCTAGAGAGGATGTAGAGAAAGGGAAACCCCTGTACACTCTTGGAAGGAATGTGAATTAGTACAATCACTATGGAGAACGGTTTGGAGTTTCCTCAAAAAACTAAAAATAGAACTACCATATGATCCAGCAATCCCACTAGTGGGTATAGATCCAAAAGAAAGAAAACCAATATATCAAAAAGGTATTTGCACTCCCATGTTTATTACTGCACTATTCATAACAGCCAAAATATATCAACCTAAGTACCCATCAAGAGATGAATGGGTCAAGAAAAGGTGGTATATATATATATAAAATGGATTATTATTCAGCCATAAAAAGAATGAAATCCTGTCATTTGCAGCAACGTGTGTGAAACTGGAGGTCATTAAGTGAAATAAGCCAAGCACAGAAAGACAAATATCACATGTTCTCACTTATATGTGGGAGATTAAAAAAAAAAAAAAAAAAAAAAGTAAGTCTAATGAAAGTAGAGAGTAGATTGGTGGTTGCCAGAGGCTGGGAAGGGTAGGAAGGAAAGGATGAAGACAGGTTGATTAATGGGTTCAAATATACTGTTTGATACAAGAAATAAAACCTAGTGTTAGATCAGTAGAGTGACTCTAGTTTACAATAATGTATTATAAGTTCCAAACAAGCCATAAAAGAATAGTTCTAATGTTTCTAACATGAAGAAAATACAAATATTTAAGGTAATGGGTATCCCAATTACACTGATTTGATCTTTACAAATTATATGAATGTGCTAAATTACCATTCATATCCCAGAACTATGTACATCTATTATGCATAATTTAAAAATCATTTTTAAAAAGTTTTCTTTAAAGTGACCTTTTTCTGTAGGTCATTATATCCAAATTAAATACACCTTAACAAACAACAATGAATGATAATGTACAAAATCCTAAGTTTTGAAATTAAATAGAATGCTTTACAAAGAATAACAGATAATACTTTTATGTAAATGACAACATCTGTATTATTATGCTACCCAAAAAGAAACCTACAAAATGAGTTTTGGCTAAGGTAAAACAAAGTTTTTGGTAGAAAAAAAATCCTTTAGGAAATATGCTTGTAAAATCCCGGCTTATAAATACTAGCTACTGGGTACATCTGTTTACAACATTTTTGAAGGGTTATATTGGAACATTGAAAAAAGTGCAAGCAATCTGCCCAGATCTAATTGTAGTTAAAGTTATAATGTTATATTCAGCCTCTCAGTCAACTCCTAATATTTTCTCTTTATGGACTGAAGTAAAATTGTTCAAGCTGGAAGATTCCTAATAAGTTTAATTCAGAGAATAATTGAATTTGAGTTCCAAAGAGACCAGAGAGGTCATCTATCTAGCCCAATCTTCCCTCTAATTTAGGAATCTCCTACAGCATCCTGACAGATGGGGACACTCTCATTTACCTAAATACATTGAGTGATGGAAATTTCACAGATCTGTTAGGGGGCACATTCCATCGGTAAGTAACCAGTTGATAGATGAGAACTCCTTCCAGCAACTTTAAATCAGTCATTCTAAAAATTCCACTGATCAGTCTTTCCATCATTATCAACACACATCTTACTCCTCTCTTCCACCCAACCACCCTACAAAAAACTGAAGTTAATTACCATGGATGTTCCCTGCTCTCTCTCCAGCTAAGTTCTTCACAATGAAGCCAGAATCACTCTTGTAAAGCAAAACAAAGCCAGATTCTGTTCGTACTAAACATCAAAATGCACAAAGAACAGAGTCCTAAAACTTCAATCTGTGCCTTAATAGGCATTGAGCCCACTCTCTCGGTTATATCACTCGGAGTCAACGAGGTTACAGGCTCCATCTGTTTGGGGCCATGAAGTCTAGGGAGGACTGGGGATCCACTGGAAAAAGCAGAATGGAACTTAGTTCCATAGATTACAGACATGTGCAAATTACACACTGTCCCCATTTCACCAAGCCAGGAGTCCACAGTAGATGTTAGGGAAGGCAAAAAAGATATGCTGCCAGGCAACTCCTTCTCCCTGTCCATGGAGAACTGAAGAAGAGGGAGGAAATGAGTCACATCTGAAGACAGAGGGAAAATTTAACTGTCCAGATTAGGGGTCACACTCAGATACCTTCAGAGCTATTTAAATGTATGAGCGAAGCCAGGCACGGTGGCTCATGCCCTGTAATCCCAGCACTTTGGGAGGCTGACGCGGGCGGATCACTTGAGCTCAGGAATTCAAGACCAGCCTGGGCAACATCGTGAAACCTCATCTCTACAAAAAAAAAAAAAAAAAAAAAACCCACATAGATATAGCTAGGTATGCTGGGGCATGCCTATAGTCCCAGCTGCTCAGGAGGCTGAGGTGGGCAGACCGCTTGGGTCCAGGAGGTTGAAGCTGCAGTGAGCTGAGATAGCGCCACTGCACCCCAGCCTGGGTAACAGTGAGACCCTGTCTCAAAAAAAAAAAAAAAAAAAAAAAAAAAAGAATTCTGAGTGAAGCAGGCCTGACTGAGTCATGCAGTCTAAAGACACAGAAACCATTTGTTTGCAAGTTAGACTTCTACAAGTATACTTCGGCATACATCCAAAATATACCCTCTTCTATTTTTTTTTTGAAGTTTGAAACTATGAAAATATCTTTAGTTTTTCCACTACTACTATGGACATTGAAAAAATAACTCTTTCAGTTTTCTCCTAATTCTACTAAAAGAAAACAAGTAAATGAAAAATGACAACTGACATTTGATGATGGGAAGACTGTGTGGCGTGGTGGGGACTGTGGCAAACCAGCTGACACATGACCCAATCAAAAGGCCACCATCTACACAGCTTCAGCTATCCACTGCCAGCTGAGAAGGTAGAACCCAATGTTGCCAGATAATCCCACATTTTGAAGAAACACTAAAAATTTGGCTTTTTTGTAAAATTCTTAGTTTTTAACGTAGGCAATCAATTTAAATTTAGTTAACACAGTGATCAGGGATACATTTTCTAGGCCAAACAAAGGTTATCCACAGCCCAGACCCAGCCCAAAACTCACCAGTTTGCAGCCTCTGCTGCAAATGACAAAATACAAACGCAAAAATTTTCAATCCTAAAAACATTTTAAATTAAAACAATAAGCAGTCCCAACTCCCTGACTTCAGAAGACTAAATCCTAGGTTTCTGGGGGCATACAACCAACTTGGCCTAGAAAAGCAGATAATCAGGCACGAATTTAGAAAGAGGGCCACTGACATACAAGCATTGAAAAGGGCCGCAGAGGCCATGTCATCTGCCTTCCTGGTGCGTGGAGGAATCCTCTCTACAGAGCTCTTGATCTGCAGCCAACCAGTCTTCAGACACTACATCCAGCCCTGAGACGCTCATTATTGCAAAGAGGCACCATTTCATCTTTCCACAGCTCTATAGGAAAGTCTTCCTCACGTGAAACCCAAAGTGGCCTTTCACTACTGATACCTGCAGGTCCTAGTGCTTCCTGCAGAGGCAGATCAGACACAGCATCCCTGCTTCCCCTTACACATGACATCTGCTCAGACACTTCAAGGTCGGAATTGGGTTCCCTGCTAAGCTTACCACTTGCTAAGCTAAGCCCACTCCCTTCATCGTTACATACGGGACCATTTCCACACTTTCCCCAGTGGCAGTCACCTTCCTCTGGCTATCAACGTGCATCTTACATCTACGGTCTGGAGAAAGGGAAAGAAGGACACTCAGGATTACTAAGCACCTACACTGTGAGGTAGGCACCATGCCAGGAGTGTGACATACATTTTCATATTTAATTCTCACAACAATCCTCTTTGAACTGTATTATTATCATTATTCTACAGATGAGGAAACCGAGGCCAAGCAAAGTTTAGTAATTTACTGAAGGCCACAAAACAAGCACAACTGGAAAACTCAAACCAGGTCTGCCTGATACCAAAAAGACAATTATATTGTTATACACACAGAAAATGGCATGTTTGCAAACAGTTTTATTGTTACTGTTACTTATTAAAAGTATAACTTATTATAGGCAAGTCTATTCTTTCTGGTGATCTCATGAATGGACTGTTGTTTTCAATGCAAAACAAATTCTCCATGCAAACAAAACAAATTTCAAACTTCTGTTACCATTTAATGAGCAGTACCCAAATATACATATATATAATTTTTTTTTTGAGACAGAGTTTCGTTCTTGTTGCCCAGGCTGGAGTGCAATGGCGCGATCTCGGCTCACCACAACCTCTGCCTCCCAGGTTCAAGTGATTCTCCTGCCTCAGCCTCCCAAGTAGCTGGGATTACAGACATGCACCAACACACCCGGCTAATTTTGTATTTTTAGTAGAGACGGAGTTTCTCCATGTTGGTCAGACTGGTCTTGAACTCCCGACCTCAGGTGATCCGCCCACCTCGACCTCCCAAAGTGCTGGGATTATAGGCATGAGCAAATATATTACTTTTAAACCTAATTTGTATATTGAATATAAAAAAATCTGAGTATATACTAAATAAAACAGCAGAAATTTATATAACCCCTATACTCACATACTTAATCATAATCATTCTGCAAGGAAAATTTTATTACCCCCATTTTATATAAGAAGAAAGTGAAGCATCAAGAGGTTAAATAACCTACCCAGCTTGCATGGTGGCTCACGCCTGTCTGTAATCCCAGCACTTTGGGAGGCTGAGGTGGGCGGATCACTTGAGCCCAGGAGATTGAGACCAGCCTGAGCAACATAGCAAGACCTCGTCTCTACAAATTATTAAAAAATTAGCCGGGCCCAGTGGCGCGGGCCCGTGGTCCCAGCTACTCAGGAGGCTGAGGTGGGAGGATTGCTTGATCCCGGGTGGTCGAGGTTGCAGTGAGCCAAGGTCACGTCACTGCACTCCAGCCTGGGCAACAGAGCGAGACCCTGTCTCAAAAAAAAAAAAAATAGCATTAATAACCTACTCCAGGTCACTAGCGAGAAAATGTCAGAGACGGGATTCAAAGAACTCAGGCAGTCTGACTCCAAATAACTGTAGACCTTAGACTTTCCAAATAGTGTATTTCAGCTGCAGTTTTGAACATCGTTAAAGCATAAACACCTCTCCAAGGCTAATTAGATACTACTTTTGGATATTTCAATGTAGATGATAAAAAAAAAAAAGGTCAACACAAACAAAGCTTACCAATTAGGATCAAAATTTCTAGCTTTAATATGTATTTATAAATAAACCCAGAGATATTAGACAACTTCCTGTTTGCATGTAATCTAATGTTAAATTTGATCATAAAGTGAGGGAGGAATTCACATTTCAAAAAAATGTTTAAACAAACCTTTTAAATATCCTCCAGTGTGAATAAATATCTCACCATGTGACACTGAACAATTTATACAATGAGCCTCATTTAACTGTTCAACTCATACATTCAGACGAAACATATCTGCTGTGCAACAGACCCTGTTGTGGGCTCTGGAGACAGGTGAGGAACCGGGCAGAGAAGGTTCCTGCCCTTGTGGAGCTTCTGCTCTAAGGAAGGCAGAGACAGACAACAAGCCGATAGATAAATATGCAAAGGAGAAAACGATCAGTGAGGGACAAGGACTTTGCAGGGAACTAAGAGCGTGGCGTGGTAGCAGTGGCTGGGTGTCCTTTAGATTGGGTGGTTAGAGGTCCTTCAGAGGGAGTACTTTGAGCTGAAACCCAAAAAGCATGAAGCAATAAGCCAAGGAAAGCTGGGGCAATCTAAATCAAACAGCAGAAGGTTATGCCTGGGAAGGTTATGTTTATCTGAGTGTGCTTCAGCTAAGCACGCATGAACTCCAGACACAGCAAACAGTCCGGGGAACTACCTGCCACCACTTCAAACGTCCCTGGGGAACTGTTCAGCTTTCCTGCTTTAGTACTTAACCTGCGACGCCAACACATCCAATTAGTAAAACACCTCAGTCGGAATGAAACAGCCTTAAGGTCACAGTTGGAATCTGACCTTTCCTCAGTGGCTTCCTAAAATCCACATCCCCTGAGCTTACCTGATCTTACAACTGCAATTAGAAATTATATGCTCTCTGTGTTCTCAAGCAGGAGGTCCTATTTGGTCTGGAGTTTAAGTGTGTGCTCTATCAGTATGTGGCACATAAAAGGACGGAAACTAAAGCTTCCCAGGCTGCATCCTCTCCACCTAAGGTCCCAGAGAGGCCTGGCATACCCGTTTTCCACATTGAGTGGATCATCCAGCATATCCAATTCAAGTGCTTTTGTAATAATCTACTGAGCTCTGGAGCCCTGTCGCTTGCAGGAACCTCAATTATCAGCATTCAGCAAACCTGTGTTGGCTTTCCCCACTCAACTTCTCATACAAAGTGCAATTAACAGAGCTACGTGAGAATGTGGTGATTAAGCAAAGAAATACAGACTGACATATGCTTTTAAAGCCTCTGAGATATATAAGTGCCTCAAACTTACCCACAGAGGAATGTGGAGGACGCTTAGTGTAATCATTCATTCATCCAGAATGAGCTGGCTGAAGGTATCCTTGTCATTCATACATATAGCCCTGGCAAAATAAAACAAAAACACAGAGGCAGTGAGAAATAATTTTTCAAAATCAGATTTTTATCATTGAAGCTCAGTTTCTCAGCGTTCTGTTGTATCTTGGGCTTGATACAAGAAGGAAGAATCTGAAAGAGAAATCAAGAGTTAAGTGATTAACTGTAAAGGAAAAAAGGTCTTCCCACATCCTAACTGGAGAAGCAGATTTACTGTAGATTTACTGTAGATTTACTGCTTCATTCCATAGTGTCATGACTGAACCATCTTAAGATAGAAGGGATGGAGGGAGGGGAGAAAGAAAGAAATACAGATGATAAGTAGACAGATAGGACATGGATAGATGGATGGATGGACAGAGGGACTGATGGACGGACAGATGGATGGATGGATGATTGATTGATAGACAGAGCAAGCCTACTATGACCAAGCCGCTACTCCAGATGCTAGAAATAAAGCAGTGAATAAGAGAGAAAATCTCGCTCTCACTGAGCTCCATTCAAATAGAAATACACAGTTCAATAAATAAATAAGAAAAATATCCTAGAGTGATACAGGCAATGCAGAGTCAATAGGGCAATGAGATAGTGAGTGACAAGTGGCTAAATTAAATTGGAAGATCAGGAATTGGCTCTCTGAAATGACAACTAGCCTGAAATCTGAATGGTATTTGAACTTAGGGAAATGATCCCCCAGGCAGAGGGATCAGCTAAGAAACACCATGTCTTGAGCCATTATTATGGATTCTGGAGCAGAACTCAAGTGGGTAGTGCCAAAGGATCAGCATTTCATAACTTATTAAACAGATGAGGCCAGGCACGGTGGCTCACGTCTATAATCCCAGCACTTTGGGAGGCCAAGGTGGGTGGATCACTTGAGGTCAGGAGTTTGAGACCACTCTGGCCAATACAGTGAAACCCCGTCTCTACTAAAAACACAAAAATTAGCTGGGTGTGGTGGCTCACACCTGTAGTCCCCACTACTTGGGAGGCTGAGGCAGGAGAATCGCTTGAACCCAGGAGGCGGAGGTTGCAATGAGCTGAGATGGCGCCACTGCACTCCAGCCTGGGTGACAGAGAGACTCCATATGCCCCCCATAAACACCACCAAAAAAAAAAAAAAAAAAAAAAAAAAAAAAAAACAGGTGGTTTCTGGATCCTCTCCTATTATGGAGAATAATACTTTCTTCCTGTATTTGATATGCTACCTGGTTATATATTAAAATTCATGGTCCATTAGTCAACACATCAGAAAGTACCTTTTTTTTTTACATTGTTTAAAATGTGAAAGAGACTGCTTTCAGAGTGAGACTTACCTTTTTAGAAGGCATGATATTAACTCTGTGATACACAATATACTGTATTATGGCAATAACCATGTGTCCTTAACTCAGAACGCAGTCCTTGATAAAGAATGCAGACTTTAGAGCAGGGATGTCCAATCTTTTGGCTTCCCTGAGTCACACTGGAAGAGAAACTGTCCTGGGTGCTACCTAAAATATATCAACACTAATGATAGCTGATGAGCTTTTAAAAAAAATCGCAAAAAATGTCTAATAATGTTTAAAGAAATTTTACGAATTTGTGTTGGGCTGCATTCAAAGCCATCCTGGGCCACAGGTGGCCTACAGGCCATGGGTTGGACAAGCTTGCCTTACAGCAAGGGGATTGAGATTGGAGTTCAAACCCCAGCCACTCCATTACCACCTCAGTGAGCTCAGCCCAGTTATTTAGATTGTCTGAGCCTCTGGTTTCTTCAACTATGAAATGGAAATATGATCTACACTACAGGGTTATTCTAACTAAGTGTTTAATGAAATAATGCACATAAAATACTTAAATTGCTTGAAACATGTGACATACTCAAAGTAGCAAAAAACCACAACTAGACTTTCACTGTAAATGGTCACTATTGAGAAAGGTTTGACTATCACAATGACTCATGCTATAGAAATACACCTACACGGGGGCCGGGTGCGGTGGCTCACGCCTGTAATCCCAGCACGTTGGGAGGCTGAGGTGGGCGGATCACCTGAGGTCGTGAGTTCGAGACCAGCTTTATCAACATGGAGAAACCCCGTCTCTACTAAAAATACAAAACATTAGCCGGGCGTGGTGGCACATGCCTGTAATCCCAGCTGCTCAGGAGGCTGAGGCAGGAGAATCACTTGAACCTGGGAGGCAGAGGTTGCAGTGAACGAGATCATGCCATTGCACTCCAGCCTGGGCAACAAGAGCAAAACTACATCTCAAAAAAAAAAGAAAAGAAAAGAAAAGAAAAAGAAATACACCTATATAACCTGGCATACTAAAAAGAACAGTTTTCATTTATAGGATATCAGGATTAGGATATCAGGATTGGGATGGACCCATTTCCCTCATTCTACAGGTGAGAATTTAAAACTCAAAGAGGTAGTGTGATTTGCCCAAGGTGACATAATTAGTTCAGAGAACATTTTCAGAAATTTGTTATATCTGGTCAAGAATGCCTACATTATAGAATACATTCCATATTTATTTAAAACTTTTTAATTCACTTTGTCATTAACCCAGTATGGACAAATTTTTTATTTATTTTATTTTATTTTTTGAGATGGAGTCTCACTCTGTCACCCAGGCTGGAGTGTAATGGCGTGATCTCGTCTCACTGCAACCTCCGCCTCCCGAGTTCAAGCAATTCTCCTGCCTCAGCCTCCCAAGAAGCTGGGATTACAGGCACCCACCACCATGCCTGACCAATTTTTGTATTTGTAGTAGAGACAGGGTTTCACCATGTTGGCCCAGGCTGGTCTCGAACTCCTGAGCTCAAGTGATCCACCTGCCTCAGCCTCCCAAAGTGCTGGAATTACAGGCGTGAGCCACTGCACCCAGCTGAAAAAAATATTTTCAAATGATAAGAATAGAAAACTGAATGAAGCTTCACTGGACTCTGTCTAAATACATCATACTAACAATCTTTAAAAACTAAGAATTGTAATATTTTACTGATGGCCTCATAAATGATTATTTACTCACTGAAAACTATAAAATATAAGATCTGCCATATTTTAGTGTTTCCAATGATAATAATGTTGGATCTCAAGCATCTGTTACATGACAGAACTTTCCACATATTCATTCCAAATACCATGTTATTTCATGTTTTTTGGTTTCTATGCCTTTGCATATACTGTTCTCTACAGGGAACACCTCCCTGGAGAACTCCTAATTACCCCTCAAGACCCAGCTTAAGTGTCTCTTCCTCTGATCACCTACCTTCATACCCCAAAACTCACAGGGTTATCGCTCCCTCCTTCACCTCACCACTCTTTCTGATAGAGGCAATTGCCTCGCAATTATTTCTTTTTCACTCATCTGTCTCCTTTACTAGAATTCACTTATCTTTCCCCTTTACTAGAACTGCTTTGAAAGTTAAGTACTTTGTTTCCCTGGTGTCTGACACAATTCCTTACTCATGGGTGCTTAATAAATGTGTTCATGAAGTAACTGATTCATCAAATTGCTAATACAACGTGATTAAGATGTGGCTTGGCTTGCTTTTCCATCATATCGCCATAATTTGAGTTAAAGAGGAAGCTGCAGCTTAACTACAGGTCATTTTGGTGGTTTTTGTTGGTTTTTTTTTTTTTTTTCCAAGATGGAGCCTCACTCTGTTGCCCAGGCTGGAGTGCAGTGGCACGATCTCAGCTCACTGCAACCTCTGCCTCTCGGGTTCAAAAAATTCTCCTGCCTCAGCCTCCCGAGTAGCTGGGATTACAGGTGCCCACCACCACACTTGTCTAATTTTCGTATTTTTAGTAGAGACGGGGTTTCACCATGTTGGTCAGGCTGGTCTCGAACTCCTGACCTCAGGTGATCCACCCGCCTCAGCCTTCCAAAGTGCTGGGATTACAGGCGTGAGTCGCCGCACCTGGCCAACTACAGGTCATTTTGGATGGAAATGATTTTAAGCAGGATTATAGAATATTTAAGCTTAGAGCACATTGACTTCATCCCTGTTCACTTTGCAGATGAAGAAAGTGAAGTCCAGTAGAGATCAAGTAGACCTCTCACGTAGACAGCGGGAAAGAGCTAAGACTAGAACTCAGATCTCCAAACAGCTACAACAGCTCTGTTTCCAGCATGACAAGTTACTGGTTCCAAGAATGCTCTTCCTTGGATCTCAGCACCTTCCTCAGGACCCTCTCTACTTTCCTCATATGTTCCACTGCCACGTGAACAATGAACCTTCATTGAGCCGGACTGCAATCCAGCAAGTGGCTATTCTTTCAACAGTGGAGACTGGGCTTCGCTGCCAGGGAAGGTCCCATTTTAAGGGAGAATTCGCAGTGGGCCAGGACTGCAATATCTTGTGACCACAGAAAGATCAAACAGGGCACCTTGAGTATGTGAGTCTATGAGATCCAAGGTGGTGCTAGGTAAACTATATCTATAATAAAACTCAAGCAATGCTATGCTTTTGCTTATACAAAGAGTGCTTGTATCTCTCACAGCACATAGGTACCATGTGTGGACAGAGTCATCAATCAACAGATTGATGGCTCATGCTTTTATCAGCATGAAAACCAGCCAGTCCCGCAGCCTTGGAGCTGCCTGCTTGCACCATGACATCAGTGTAATTTTAATTTAACATGAACACACCTTACATTCTTTTCCCTTGAGCTTTGTGATGAAAAGTGGTTATATTTTTACAGTGCTAGGGATTCTGCCCCATGTCCTACTCGAAAGCTGAATATAATCCAGACCTTCAACTACATCACGAAGTTTTTTTTTTTTAATGGCCACATCTAAGAAATACTACATGATTAGTCAATCTAGAAGCCTACTGCCAGGGACTGGGTGAAGTTCAGAGTACCCAGAGTTTATAAAACTTTCATTGTCACGTGAACCAGTGTGCAAGCCCACAGTACTCAGCACAACTGTCAATGCAGGTCAATGAGAAATGGTGGAAAAGGAGAGAGAAAGTTACTACTTAACCTGTGCCCTTCAAACATGCCTCCCACCTCTACGTAAGTAGAATGCATTTGTTACTAAAAACTTTCTCTCAAATTCATGCCTTCTTCAAATTATATCTTCTTTGTAGCCACCATCTCCCTGAATTTAAAACATGTTTTAAAGTTGCTGGGTTTACTTTAGCCTCATTATCAGCTAGGCAGCTTATCAATTCAGAGATTCAACTCAATGTTTGTAAGAAAACAATACAGAAAGTGGGATGTTTTCCAGGACTGGGAGTGAGAAATGTAACTCCCATCTCCCTTAACCCCTCTTGTGACCCAGGTTTGTAGGATCTAACTGGGCCCTCCAGAGTCTCCATTTACAGGTGGATTACTTATTATCTCATCACTCAGGGCCCGTAGAGATTTCAGACATAATGAACAAACCAGTCTGTGACTCTTATTCCAAGGCATTAGGTAAGACTACATCATAATGTGGTATGCCTTAAATAACAATTTTCACCAGCCTCCCACATCCACACTAATGCACTGTTCCTGCACAAAGAACTAATGGAATCAGATGCTGCACTCAACAAAGGAAAATTGTAGAGTTACCCAGCAGACTATAGAATGGGAGAGAAGCTGCCATTCATGACAAAGGGATGACTAATTACAATGAAAACGGCAAGTTTCAGTCTATCCTCCCCAAAGGACAGACTTCTATACACATGGAGCACAGTATTTACTGTGTACTGTAAGCCAAGTTACAAAAAGACCGTTGTTATTTATAAAACAGCCCATGTGAAACACCAAAAAAAAAAAAAAAAATCAATGACCAGCTAGAAGGAAAACAAGGTATATCCATTTTGTTCACTGCTCTCCCAAGGCTGGTGGTCATATCAGCCAGTCTGGCCTCTGTTTAGAGTAAGTCTTTCCTGGGAGTCCCACAAGGGTTCACATATCCAGTGACAAAACTCAAGGAAACAAAAGTTAGCACTACTTTTTAGTTAATGACATTCAATTCAAGAAGTATTTGTTGAATATCTATTCTGTTCAAGTCACTATGCTAAGTGCTGGAAATACGATGGTGACACAGCTTGCTTTTATCTTGCCTGTACACAAGCAAGCCATTAGTCCCAACACGTGTGTTGGGGAACATGGTTGGGGGTGGGGGTAAGAGGCTGTGAAGTGGCCCCTACCCCACCGGAGTGGCCCCTATCCCTGTCTTCGAGTAAGACTCAAATACAAGAATAGTAACACTCACACCACAAAAATTACCTACATGCAGTGCCCCAGGTAGATCAGAATGGGTCTTTCTCCACTAGGATCCTATTCATGTTTTAAAACAGGTCAGTAAGTTCTCTGACACTCCTCTTAGGAAGGGGAGGTGGGCAGCCCTATGCCCCCTTCACCTTGATTCTGCTTCAACCTATATAGTACAGCTGACGTGACACTAGGATTCCCATGGCTGGGCCAGAAAATGCCAGGAGGTTTATGCCTGGTTCTCTTGGTGCATTTGCCCTGAAGCCCTAAGGCTACATATATCTGGTTTCGTATGTCATCTGTTGCCACACTGTCCAGCATATAAGACTTTACTTCTGGAAATACTATGCCATCCCTTGCCAAGACAAAAGAAATTGACTTAGCATTGGTATCTAAAAGCTGCCACTGAATTCTGGCTTCCAGACAGAGGGATGATCCTCATCCAGTTGACAGACAAAACTCACTGGGCAAAGTGACTTTCTTCATTAGGGAACAGCAATATAACAATTCCTCATCACTTCCAAATGAACCACACCATCCATGCCCCAAGAATTACGCGTATTTAGTATCTGGGGAGGCTTGTGCAATATTTACAACATGCACCATGTTTATGGCAGCAGGCTAGTCCTGTGGACAACAGGGGCAGACAATCACGTTGCACATTAGAAATAAAGCTGCACGGGGCCAGGAGACCAGCTGTGCGGCCGCAGCAGTAAATGCCTGCTTCCCTCTTCCTCCTTCCTATGATCCTATGAAATAAGTGTCTTGCCCATCTCTCTCTCTCTCTTTTTTTTTTTTTTTTTTTTTTTTTTTTTGAGACAGTCTCACTCTGTTGCCCAGACTGGAGTTCACTGGCACGATCTTGGCTCACTGCAACCTCTGCCTCCAGGGTTCAAGTGATTCTCCTGCCTCGGCCTCCTGAGTAGCTGGCATTACAGGTGCCCGCCACCATCCCCGGCTAATTTTTGTACTTTTAGTAGAGACAGGGGTTTCGCCATGTTCACCGAGCTGGTCTTGAACTCCTGACCTCAGGTGATCCACCTGACTCAGCCTCCCAAAGTGCTGGGATTACAGGCGTGAGCCACCCTGCCCGGCCTCATCTCTACTTCTTTTCCAGCCCTGTCAATCAATACTCAGAACCATCTCATCATCACTCCTGGCAAAGATAGATGAGGCGAGAGAAGAAGGAAGGAATAAGATTCATAAACAAATAGAAGAGAATGATTTTGGGGAGAGAGTGTTAAAAAGTAGCAGGGACTCTGGATTATCCCTTCCATATCCCTCACCATCTGTGAGAACCTCCCACCTAGTTAGCTTCACCAATACAAGCTCCAAGTATAGTAAGGCTCTCTCTCTACAATAGGCAAAATACCCTACTTTATAACAGCTAAAGGAACTACCAAAAGACATGATATCTATCCATTCACTAAAGGAACAGCTTGCACTTCTACGATATTTTATTTATTTATTTATTTATTTATTTATTGGGGTTTTTTGGGGTTTTTTTGAGATGGAGTTTTACTCTTGCTGCCCAGGCTGGAGTGCAATGGTGCAATCTTGGCTCACTGCAACCTCCGCCTTCTGGGTTCAAGTGATTCTCCCGCCTTAGCCTCCCGAGGAGCTGAGATTACAGGCATGCGCCACCACGCCCAGCTAATTTTGTATTTTTAGTAGAGACAGGATTTCTCCATGTTGGTCAAGTTGGTCTCAAACTCCCGACCTCAGGTAATCCGCCCACCTCAGCCTCCCAAAGTATTGGGATTATAGGCGTGAGCCACCGTGCCTGGCCTATTTTATTTAGTTAGTTAGTTTTTAGAGACAGGGTCTTGCTCTGCTGCCCAGGCTGGAGTGCAGTGGCATGATCATGGCTCGCTGCAGCCTCTCCCTCCCAGACTTAAGCAATCCTCCCACTTCAGCCTCCTGAGTAGCTGAGACTATAGGTATGCACCACCATGCCTGGCTATTTTTTGATTTTGTGTAGGGACAAGGTCTCAGTATGTCACCCAGGCTGGTCTTGAATTCTTGGTCTCAAGTGATCCTCCCACCTCAGCCTCCCAAAGTGCTGGGATTACAGGTGTGAGGAACTGCGCCTGGCCTATTAGTACAATATTATCCTTTTCTTTACCCCATACTTAGATTGAGCAAAGTGTTTCTTTTCAGTACTGAGGCAGCATAGGGATGAAAGAGGTGAATAAATAAAACCAAATGGAGGACCACTGAATAACTACTGAGGCAGAAGATTGGCACAACAGTTGATGAAAAAGGTGGCTTGAGCGAGAACAAAAATGCAAGCAGCAGCTACCCTACAAGAGGGATTCAAGTGCTCCTTAAGGGAAAGTCAGGGGGAAAAAAACGAGAGATTTACTGACCTGACAACAAGAAAGAAACATTCACATATCACTTGAAAGGGCAAGCACCAAACAAATTCCTCAGTCACTTTTGTATCAAGCAATGTGTTCAAACCTTTCACGGAGGCTGAGCCATCTCTATGGAACTGTGGGTTAAATAGCCCTCAACAAGTACCTGTGGAATAAGTGGCTTTCAGGGAGCCTCTGCCTGCCTGGGCTCTGTGTGAATGGTTCTCAGAAGTTAACCATGGCTGGACAGGGACTCCTAGCTTTATCTCAGGGCTCAGTTGACTGAGCCAGGTGCATTTTCCAAAGGGTAACTTTACCTCATTCCAAGACTAGACATAATTTCTGAAAAGTGGCATGTTATGGGAAAAATACATTGCGGCTTTTTTTTTTTCAGAAGACTCATTTATAATAAAGACAGTGTGACCAATGATCCCTTTCCCAATGCCTTGAAAGTAGATAATTGTTGAATGACTGTAAGTACATGGGCGGGGGGAATAAGTGAATCAATGAAGGAAGAAACAAACAAATGCATGAGCAGATGGAGATGCCAGTCATTTCTGTGATCACAGAATCCCTGGACTTAAGCAGAATCTGGAAAGATCTGTTCTCAAAGGCTCTAATGCTACAGGCTGCCACAAATGACACCAAGGGTGGTTAAAATATTTTACCCTCCTGATTTTTCAAAGCTGTCACACTTTTCCTTCCTGTAGACAAAGCAAAAGCTAACGATTCACTAAACAAAGAAATGTTTCCTGACTGGCCCCCTCACTGTGGACCTCCAGGAAACAATGATTTCAGAGGAATGAGCTTAGCTGAGAAAGTGAGTGCTACAGACCTCGCCAGAGAAGAATCGAGCTCATCCCAGGCAAGGTACATTTCAAGATCTACTTCAACTGTCACCCTGCCCTCTGGGGACATCTCAGAGGTTCATCCCAAGACTGGGGATATTGGTCAGGATGGGAAGCATTATTTCCAAAGCTACTTTATAGCAACATACTAACTGTACTTTCTGGGTAACTTAAAAGGTGCCATCCTTGACCTGGCACTTGAAGATGCCATGTTGCGGCTGGGCACAGTGGCTCACGTCTATAATCCCAGCACTCTGGAAGGCTGAGGTGGGCGGATCACGAGGTCAGGAGTTCCAGACCAGCCAACATGGTGAAACCCCATCTCCACTATAAATACAAAAATTAGCTGGGCATGGTGGCACACACCTGTAATCCTAGCTACTACTCAGGAGGCTGAGGCAGGGGAATCGCTTGAACCCGGGAGGCAGAGGTTGCAGTGAGCAGAGATTGTGCCACTGTACTCCAGCCTGGGGGACAGAGCAAGACTCTGTCTCTCAGAAGGAAAAAAAAAAAGGATGCCATGTTGCTTTACCTAAACTTCTGTCCAAAGCCAAATATCTCAGAAAAAGAAAACCTGTGGTTACACACCTTGCCCACAAAACGTAGTTTTGTAATAAATTCTCTCTTAAGCACTCTCCATAAGTGTTTTCATTTCCTCCCACTGACAACCAGTTCAAGGGACATAAAGAGGCACCAGCCCACTGAGAAGGCCCTTGTGATACCTGTGTCATTGGTATGGACATCAGAGATAAGGTTTTGAACAATGCTAACGAGGATAAAGCTGACAGCCACAAAGCGGATAACGTGCCTCTCTGGCAAGTGAGAAAAACACTTGACAGAGGGCTACTTTGGGTTTTGATTCATCAATGAATTTTACTGAAAGGAACACATGAGAGTTTCCAGGGGTCAGAGAGCTGTTCCTGTTTCATTCTACCATCATCAGAACGATCCAAGCAGCAAATCCACATCAGAAACTTTTGGGGTTTTTTAAAGATTTTTGTTTTTTGTTTCTGAGACAAGGTCTCACTCTATTAACCAGGCTGGAGTGCAGTGGCGCAATCTCAGCTCACTGCAACCTCTGCCTCCCAGTTTCAAGCCATTCTCCTGCCTTAGCCTCCTGAGAAGCTGGGATTACAGACGTGCGCCATCACGCCCAGCTGATTTTTTGTATTTTTAATAGAAATGGGATTTCACCATGTTAGCTAGGCTAGTCTCGAACTCCTGACCTCAAGTGATCCACCCGCCTAGGCCTCCCAAAGTGCTGGGATTACAGGCGTGAGCCACTGCGCCTGGCCTCTATCAGAAATTTTTTGAACAAAGCAAATGCTAGGACCCATAAAGAGTCAGCTCCAAGTTTCACAAGATGAACATCTGAACCCCCAGCTGTACTGACTATAGCTGACAAGTCACTCATTTCACATGCAGTAACATTTGTCCCAGTTTCTAGCAAGGTTGGTGTGCTAGGCACTGTGCATTAATTACACAAGGAGGAATCAGGCACAGCACCAGTTATCAAAGGACCTAGAGCCAAAGGGGGAAAAAAAGACAGCAAAGACATCTGACAAATTCCAGAAAGAGGCAAGATAAACTGGCCATCTGGGTCCAGGCGAGGTGGCTCACGCCTGTAATCCCAGCACTTTGGGAGGCCAAGGCAGGAGGATCACCTGAGGTCAGGAGTTTGAGATCAGCCTGGCCAACATGGTGAAACCCAGTCTCTACTAAAAATACAAAAATTAGCTGGGCATGGTAGCGGGTGTCTGTAATCCCTGCTACTCGGGAGGCTGAGGCAGGAGAATCACTTGAACCCAGGAGGCAGAGGTTGTAGTGAGCCGAGATCGCACCACTGCACTCCAGCCTGGGCAACAGAGCAAGACTCTGTCTCAAAAAAACAAAAACAAAGAAACAAAGATAAACTGGTCATCCGGAATGAGGGAAAGAAACTATCCTTGGTTTACAAAAAAAAGAAAAACACCAAAAAACACAAGAAAATCCATTAAATGTATCTGAAACAGGATTTCAGGCAGCAATAACCACTAACATCATCAACTCTAACTAGAGGAAGATATATTTGGGATCCAGCTTAAAGGGAGAAGCAAACAAAACACACCTAATGGAAAACATCAACTTCTGTAATGAAACAAACTTCAGAACTTTAAAAAGGATTTGGAGAGTGTGTGAAATCTACTTCCAGAGAGATAAAGGCAGATGCTGCACCCATTAAATGAGAGCAGGCTGGGAGCAGGAAAGATTGCCTGCCAGAGGCTGTTAGGATCACCGAGCATGAGAGCACCTCTCCTGGGTAGGGGTTCAGACAGAGGCGGGATGATGTCAGGGCAGAGCTGGAAAGCCTTGCTGGCTGGCCTGGCCTTGAAGAATGTGTCCGAGTTGGACATGAGGAACCAGGGAGGCCCAGCATCCCCATAAGGAGGACAGCATGGGTAAAATGACAGAGAAACCAGGAAGCCTGAAACCACAAAAGACACAGAGAAGCACCAAGTCTGATGGTCCCATGCGTGACGTGAGTACAAGCAGAAAAGCAGATCAGGATGCCTAATGCTGGCAGCTACTAAAGTCCAAGCTGTCACTTGTGCTTTTTTCATTAAAGTGAACTCAAGGCTGGGCGCAGTGGCTCACATCTGTAATCCCAGCACTTTCGGAGGCCTAGGCGGACAGATCGCTTGAGTCCAAGAGTTCATGACCAGCCTGAGCAACATGACAAAAGCCCATTTCCACAAAAAAAATTAAAAAAATTAGCCAAACATGGTGGCATATGTCCGTAGTCCTAGCTACTTGGGAGGCTGAAGTAGGAAGATCACTTGAGCCCAGGAAGAGCCGTGACTGCACCACTGCACTCCAGCCTGAGTGACACAGTGAGACCCTGTCTCAAAAAAAAAAAAAAAAAAAAAAAAGTCAAGGTGGAAAGCAAAGCAGAAGTCAGAGGTCAGCAATCAGTGAGCCCCTCCCACAGGACTAGACTGTCACCATTAATCAATATTGAGCAAGGATTAATTGCAAAGCAGTTACATGTTACACCATTACTTGTTAAATCCTAAAGTGTGTTTTCAAAGTAGAAACAGCTCATTCATAAGAATGCCAGCCCCATGAATCAACAGGCCAGTGAGGCGCTATAGGCAAACCCCAGGTCTGCCACTTGGTAGGGTTTGGGTCACTTACCTGTCTCTCTACAACTAATTTCCCCCCTGCAAAATGAAAACAATTACGACCACCCTCCAGGACTTCTGTGAAAACAAAATGAGAAAATATCTTTCAATTACCTGAGACAGTGCCCTATGACAAGTTAAGAAAGTTAAATAATAAATGTTAGTTCTCTCCTCCCGTCCTGGTTTCTCTAATCGTTGCCATGAAATGCAGGCTTTCTTCCATGGTAAGCAGCACTAATAAAACCTTCAAAATATTTTTAACAAGCACAAGGCTAACAAGATGACTCAGTAATACCAAGGCCAGGCCTAAATGTCCGTTACTAAGAAATACTGAGACCCTTTTTAAAAAATATTTCTCTAGGAACTGAGTAAGTGAGTAAATTGTACGTCAAAGGGAAAATTGAGAAGGCAGCACAATCAGACTTGGAGATTGCTGTGCTTCAATATCTATAGTAATATTCTAAAAATATTTTTGCAATATTCTAAAATCAATAGCAATTACCTTATTTAGGGCATTGAGGCTTCCTCCAACCCCAGGCTAGCATGGAAGCCTTCTGAATGGTAAGTTTTTATAGATCCTTTTCTGAGCTGAGCCTAAGGCTAAGCCTATAGGGTTCCTGTTCTTTAAAAAAAAAAAAATTACCTATCACTAAAAAAAGTAGTGAACATGCTTTAGGAGTTTATAGAATAAACAGCTTCCTGTTTTTCAAGCCCAATGTACAATAAACGATGGGAATTATTGATAAATTAGCATGAGTTATGACAAATATATTCATAAACTTTACATATGTGAAATAAAAGGAATTTGTAGAAAAGGATACGAATTTCGACCAGGCGCTATGGCTCATGCCTGTAATCCCAGCACTTTGGGAGGCCGAGGCGGGTGGATCACCTGAGGTCAGGAGTTCGAGACCAGCCTAGACAACATGGTAGAACTCCGTCTCTACTAAAAATACAAAAATAAGCCAGGCATGGTGGTGCACGCATGTAATCCCAGCTACTCAGGAGGCTAAGGCAGGAGAATCGCTTGAACCTGGGAGGTGGAGGTTGCAGTGAGCCACAATCACATGCCACTGCACTGGTCAGCCTAGGCGACACAGCAAGACTCTGTCTAAAAAAAAAAAAAAAGAAAGAAAAGAAAAGGATGTGAATTTCAAACACTGAGTAGCAGGGATGTGACTAAGGGTTTGACCTACGTTATATTTTCCGGATTTTGCTCTTCTTGTAGTTGTCCACCCAGCAACCAATCCCCACCTCTCTCAGTAAACAAATTAGAAAGTCCATACCAATTAGCATCAAATTACAATTACTAAGCCTAAATTCTTTGTACTTCCCCCTAAGCCATAATTGCAGAATTTCCTTCTACTGAAAGCATTTCAGACCTTTAATTTTAATTACTTCAGCATGGAATTAGCAACATATTTCCCATAGGCATTTTATTACCTATTATTTCATGAGGATGAATAACTAAAACCTCACTGAGAAAATGACTATAGATGGTGCAGGGTGGGAAGAGGATGACACCCACATTTATTGATTTTTGGAATGCCACAGAGGAATATAATTTGAGCCGAGACGTCAGGTCCCTGAGCGAATGCTCCACCCACTCCCACCTCTCAAGCCACCCCAGGAAGCTCCATCCCCCATGCTTCATGCCCCAACCCAATTATTATGAAGGATCTGAAACTATCTGAGCACCGACATGATGCCACAAGTGGAATATTCTGCACCTGACCTCGTGAGACAGGTCACAGTCAAAACGCAGACGCTTCTAGTCAAAACACAGCGTCGCAGGTGGAGACTGAAAACCTGCCCTGTCTGCTGTTGGCGCAGTTTAACAGCTGATGTGGGTATTCGGGGGATGCTACGCTGTTGCTTCGCTACACGTTATTTTTTCAGTGTATTGATAGTATGTCATATGAAAATGATCACTTATCGGTAATGATACAAATTAAGGAATAATGGTGATAGTAAACAACCACAGATTGTTCACATGGGTGGCTGAAACAGTGACACCTTTGCTTATTGGCAGCAGTTCAATGTACATTAACTTTGTTTCATGCACAAAATTCTTTCAAATATAAAATTACCCTCAGGCTATGCACATAAGGTATCTATGAAACAGAAACAAATTTCATGTCTAGATTTGGGTAACATCCCCAAGCTATCTAATTATGTATATGCAAATATTCAAAAATCTGAATAATTCAAAATCCAAAACACTTCTGGTCCCAAGCATTTCAGATAAGGAATCTTCAACCTTTATTCTCTCCTTCTGTGTTATTACACACTAATTCTTCTGTCAAATTTTGTTCTCACCTCATTCAAAATCCTAGGGACTCCCCAGCGGGATCAGGGGAGGAGAGCTACGGTAGAGTCACTGTGGCCCAATCCTTAAGAAAAGTAAAATAAAAACACAAGGATGACAGCTGTCTTGAAGAATTGGTTGTTGGTTTTTCTTTTTTTTTTTCATTCCCAAGTAACAGCACAAAAGGCCAATATTCCATTTAGCTTATCGTCATCTAGCTATAACAGACCATAGCTACATTAAAAATGTTCGTATGATCATTAGCATGGTTTTGAAAACATTCTGTACTATTAATAATTATGCAGAGAATTTTTCTTTTTACTTTGTCCAACTTGAACATTTAATCCAACCGAGCCTCCCCGAGCCTCCTACATTTAGTCCCTTCCCACTGTGAGAGAGTAACCTGGAGTCGCCAGGATTGCATTCCCAGCCCACTGCCCTCTGGCCCTGTACCACACCCTGCCACCCTGGTCCAGAGCCGCGGGTGCACCCACTGTCCTTATCCAGAATTGCATCAAGACCCATTCACCACTCACCACTTGACCAGCTGCCCCTCCACCCTCTGACTCCCCAACGCTGTGGTCGTGAAGGCCTCATCTCCACCCTCTGCTGACAATCCTCAGAGGTTCTTTTTTTTTTTTTTTTTTTTGAGACGGAGTCTCCACCCAGGCTGAATCCTCAGAGGTTCTAACGCTATTTCAAAGACCACTGGGATCAGCTCTGAAGACTAAAGTGCATCAATGACTTTGGGAACTAACAGTCTCTTAGTCCCTTAGAAAGAACATAATAAACATACAAGAAAAAGCCTTCTTGATAATAATTTGGAAGAACATTTTAAATAAGCTTATCATTACAGGCTAAGTGTGGTGGCTCACGCCTGTAATCCCAGCACTTTGGGAGGCCAAGACGGGCAGATCACCTGAGGTCAGGAGGTTTGAGACCCACCTGGCCAACATGGCGAAACCCCAACTCTACTAAAAATACAAAAATTAGCCAGGTGCGGTGATGGGTATCTGTAGTCCCAGTCACTCGGGAGGCTGAGGCAGGAGAATTGCTTAAACCTGGGAGGCAGAGGTTGCAGTGAGCCAAGATCACGCCATTGCACTCCAGCCTGGGCGACAGAGCAAGACTCCATCTCAAAAAAAAAAGCTTATCATTACTTTAAATTAATTAAATAAAATTAATATTCTTAAACCTTATACAGATATTTTAAAGTCATGGTGCACTATTTTACAAAGGACAACTTTAGAACTTAACTCTGATATGGAGAGGAAGTCAAAATTAAGTTTGTCATTAGGAATTTTCTTTTCATTAGATCCCTTGTATCCATATCAACAAATCAATAATAATATCAGGAATTGCTGAGGCATGACAGTGCATGATTGAAGTAGGACCTGGTATCATAATGGTGTCATCAACACCGGATAGCAACTGTAGTGCATCTGGGTTGAGATCACAAATCAGTATCTTGGCTCAAGTGCTGAGCTCCCAACAACTTGCTCTGGGGCAGGCACCCTTACATCTCTCTCCCCATCCAGAACATTGCATTTTCCACCTACCAACCTCAAAGGGATTTTGTGGGGATTACCAATGGCTGAAAGATCTTTCATCTTTGAGATGAAAGGTCCTAATGAGTATTTTGTTGAGAAGCACTCCCACTCTGCCCTATGGGAAGGTTCCAAACTCCTCTTCTAAGGGTATCTACTACAGGTAGGAAAATGTTACATTTGAAGTAGAAATCATAATAGACTTTTAATTATAAGCAAGTGGGGTAGCTCACCGTTGAGCAGAGACCAGAGACTCTTCGATTCTTTTTTTTTTTTTCTCAGCTGCTCTGGTGGGTGTGGCCTGGAGCCTTACTTTCTTGCTCCGTAAGTCCAGCTTAGGCACCCAAAGCCACTATGAGAAGCAGGGTTTATAATGACAGGAAATGGAACCGAAGTGGAAACATCTGTATAATATCACAATTATATAAAGTACGACTTGGCTATGGACGCAGGCTCTTCTATAAAAGTACTCAGTGAATCTGGCCGGGCACGGTGGCTCACGCCTGTAATCCCAGCACTTTGGGAGGCTGAGGCGGGTGGATCACTTGAGGTCAGGAGTTAGAGACCAGCCTGGCCAACATGGTGAAACCCCATCTCTACTAAAAATACAAAAATTAGCCAGGTGTGGTGGCACACGCCTGTAATCCCAGCTACTTGGGAGGCTGAGGCACAAGAATCGCTTGAACCCGCGAGGCAGAGGTTGCAGTGAGCCGAGATCGCGCCACTGCACTCCAGTCTGGGCAGCAGAGAGAGACTTAGTCTCAAAAAAAAAAAAAAAAAAAAAAAAAAGTACTTAATCTGAATCAAGAAAAGCACCAGGCACAGCAAATAATGGATAATTCTTTATAAAGTCCTTTAACCTCTAAGCTTTAATAACAAATCCTAGGCATGAAAAACACCAATTTATAAATGGTCTCTAAAAGTAAACTAACTTCGTTCTTAATAGCAAATGTGGATTTTAATTGTGCTAACTACAGACTACAGTTCTTCTTTAGTAACACTTTTCATTCATCACACAATCCAAAACAAAGACAAACCCTCGATGCCACTTCTTGAGGCTCCGTCCTCTGTTGGCTTCCGTGGCTCCCTGACGACGGGTGATTCCCTGCCCCACAACTGACCCAGCCTCCCTCCTGAACTCCTCCCTCTGCGCCCACCTCCTGGGATGGCCAGCATTTCTCAGTGCTCCAGGCTTGGTCCTCATCTCTGTGTCTTCAATATTCTCTTCCAGGGTGAGTTCACGGCTTTCACTATCATTGACAACAACCAAGACTCTATTTCTTCTGAGTTCCAGACCCACTTACCCACCTACCAGATGTGCCACCTCAAAAAATCAACATGATCCAAACTCGTTATTCTTTTTCAACCCTACCCTAACCTCTTATCACCTGGCCCCTCTTTCTGTGCACCCAAACCAGGATAATGGTGCCTCTGTCCAGCCGCTCTGGAAAGACAGGAACCCATCAATTACCCTAGGCTTGCTTCTCCTTTCCCTCATCATGCACACCAAAATGGCCATCAAATCCTCTGGCAGGTACTTCCTAAGTAACTCTTTAATGTATGCCTCCCTCTCCTTTGCTGCACTGAGTTCATTCAGCCCTCATAGGCTGATCCTAGCCTGATGCCTCGGTCGTTTCCTACTGGAGGATTTCCAGTCCTTTCTCTCTCCACAAATCTCTCTTCCACACAGCAGCCAGAGGAAAATTCTAAAACACCAATTTGATCCTGTTATGCTCGAGTTTGAAACCTTTCAATGTCATCCATCCCTCACAATTAATACTTCTTCGCATGACATACAAATCTCTACTGACCTTTCAGCTCCTGTCCTCCCAGCCACCAATGTAAATTCCTTGTAGCCCACATCATACCATGTGTTCCAAATGCCTCCATGCCTTTGATCCTGGCTGACACGCTCTCCTCTGCTTTAGAAGCTTGACAAATTTCTCCTCATTCTTAAGAGCCACTTCAGCGGTTCATTCTAAAACGTCTTCCCTAATAACACATAACAGAGATAATAATACTTTTATTTTATTACTTTTTTTTTTGTTTTTGACACAGAGTTTCCCTCTGTTGCCCAGCATGGAGTGCAGTGACGCGATCTCAGTTCACTGTAACCTCCGCCTCCCAGGTTCAAGTGATTCTCCTGCCTCAGCCTCCCAAGTAGCTGGGATTACAGGCATCCACCACCACACCCAGCTAATTTTTGTAGTTTTTAGTAGAGACGGGGTTTCATCATGTTGGCCAGGCTAGTCTTGAACTCCTGACCTCAGGTGATCAGCCTCCGAAAGTGCTGGGATTACAGGCGTGAGCCACCGCGCCCAGCCAATAATTCTTTACTCTCAGGTGTATCACTGCACCTTGCACAAATCTCTGTTCAAGCACTTACCATGCTATGCAAGAAGTATTCACTTGCACGCCCATCCGTTTCACTAGGGCCTGAGCTCTGTTCAATGAGTCTTTGCTCAGCCCTGCCTGATGCAGGGCACAGTAAACAATATATGAGCACTGAGTGTTGAATAACAACTTAATAAACAAATACAAGTTCTGGCATATGGTCGTCTTAACGTTTAATAAATCCAGTCTAAAATGCTGCTTCCACTTTCTTCCCATTATCCAGAAATCCCAAGCTATGTCAAGTTCAGGTGTTCTCTGGATCTTGATGAAGATCCATGGAGACATGCTCCAAAGCTGTCTGGAAAGCCAACACATAACCATTCATTTCTATAACACATAAACATACCTGTCTATAAATATGTGTCATTTTTTTCTTTTTTTGACACTAAGTCTCATTTCTGTTGCCTAAGCTGGAGTGCAGTGGTGTGATCATGGCTCACTGCAACCTCTGCCTCTCGGGCACGAGCCATCCTCCCCGCTCAGCCTCCCAAGCTGCTGGGACTACAGGCATGCACAACCATGCCCCACGAATTTTTTTCATTAGTAGTAGAGACAGGGTTTTGCCATGTTGCCCAGGCTGGTCTCAACCTCTTGGGCTCAAGTGAACAACCCACCTTGATTTCCGAAAGAGCTGGGATTACAGGTGTGAGCTACCATGCCTGCCCTAAAAAAATATTTCTTACAGTACATTCAAAACCCAAGCTGAGCCACTGGGCTCAGTTATGGAGACACACACAAATAAAGGAGCTTTTTGGGAACTAAGTCTCTACCACCACCTCAGGGTATCATACCCTACCATAAATTTCCACTTAAAGGACTAAGATGATCAGTTTACAGCAATGTTTTTAAGGCCTTTTGCCCTGAGTTATTAATCATTACTATGTTTAATTCATCATAAGGAAAATTCCTGAGGAACTGCCTTAAATTCAGGAAAGATGCTTACTAGAAAAATTTTTAAATGAATTCTGACTACATGGTATAGGATTAAAAGCAAACAGCCAAAGTAAATCAAATTTCAGCTCCAAAAAGAAATGTCTGGGCCAGGCACGGTGGCTCATGTCTGTAATCCCAGCCCTTTGGGAGGCCAAGGTGGATGGATCACCTGAGGTGAGAAGTTTGAGACCAGCCTGGCCAACATGGTGAAACCCCATCTCTACTAAAAATACAAAAATTAGCCAGTAATCCAGCTACTGTAATCCCAGCTACTCAGGAGGCTGAGGCAGGAGAATCGTTTGAACCCAGGAGGCAGAGGCTGCAGTGAGCTGAGATCGCCCCACTGCACTCCAGCCTGGGTGATAGAGTGAGACTCCATCTCAAAAAAAAAAAAAAAAAAAAAAAAAGTCTGGCCAGGCGCGATGGCTCACACCTGTAATCTCAGCACTTTGGGAGGTGGGGCAGGCCAATCACCTGAGATCAGGAGTTCAAGACCAGCCTGGCCAACATAGTGAAACCCTGTCTCTACTAGAAATACAAAAATTAGCTGGGCGTGGTGGTAGACGCCTATAATCCCAGCTACTTGGGAGGCTGAGGCACAGGAATTGCTTGACTGCCAGACATTGCAGTGAGCCGAGATCGGGCCACTGTATTCCAGCTTGGGTCACACAGAAAGACCCTGTCTCAGAAAATAAATAAAAAGAAATGTCTGTCCAGATAGCACATTCCAAAGCTACACAACACCCAGGGAGGCAGAACTCGTGGCACAGTTAGAGAACAGCATGACAATTTATTTCTTCAATATCTCCACTGTTTCCATTTTCTTTACTTAAAGAGTAGGAAGCTACATACTGACTCAAACCTGATGACAAAGCAAATCATCTGAATTTGTTGTCATTTTTCTAACATATTTTAGCTGCTATGCAAAATATTAGTGTAATGTTAGATACTATACTAAAATTACTGTATACAATGATCAACCTTTTCCTATTATTTTACAGTATAATTCCTTATATCTACTTCTTATTTTGGTGCCCACCTTCAAACAGATACAGATGATTATATTTCATCAAGATGACATGCAAATGTATGCTGCTTTATAGAATCTTTACAGAAAAACAGTTTCTCCAAAGGCATGCCATGAATGAAACCCTGGTCGTTCTTTCATTCAGCTTGAATCAAACAATGAAAAATCAACTATAAAGTTTACTAACAGGCTGGGCGTAGTGGCTTACCCCTGCCATCTCAGCACTTTGGGAAGCTGAGGTGGGAGGATCGCTCGAGCCCTGGAGTTCAAGACCAGCCCGGGAAACATGGCAAAACCTCATCTCTACTAAAATACAAAAATTAGCCAGGTGTGGTGGCACATACCTGTAATCCCAGCTACTTGGGTGGCTGAAGCAGAAGAATCACTAGAACCTGGGAGGCGGAGGTTGTAGTGAGTCGAGACTGCGTCACTGCACTCCAGCCTGGGTGACAGAGCAAGACTTTGTCTTAAATAAATAAATAAAATAAAAAATAAAAAAGCCAGGTGTGGTGGTGCATACCTGTGGTCCTAGCTATTTGAGAGGCTGAGGTGGGAGAATCACTTGAGCCCAGGAGGTCAAGGCTGTAGTGAGCTGTGATTTACATCACTGTACTCCAGCCTGGGCAATGAAGCAAGACCCTGTCTCAACAACAACAAAATTTACTAACAGCTACCAGGGGCTATAAAGGGTTATAAGATACTAAGCAGCTTCTCCTCACTCAGAATTTCCTGAAGAAGGAAATGGATCTAAAATAGAATACCTAGCCTGGGCAACATGGTGAGATCCCATCTCAAAAAAATAAAAAATAAACAATGGCAGAATGAAAGGTAAAATGTTATTTAAAACCAAAACTACCAGCATTTTGGGAGGCCGAGGCGGGCAGATCACCTGAGGTCAGGAGTTCCAGACCAGCCTGGCCAACACGGTGAAACCCCATCTCTACAAACATACAAAAATTAGCCAGGCATGATGTGGGCGGTGGGGGGGGGGGGGGGGCGGTGCTGTAATTCCAGCTACTCGGGAGGCTGAGATGGAAGAATTGCGTGAACCCAGGAGGCAGAGGTTGCAGTGAGTCGGAGGTTGCAGTGGTGCAGTGGAACGAGATCGTGCCATCGCACTCTAGCCTGGGCAACAGAGGAGACTCTATCTCAAAAAAAATAATAATAATAATAATTAACTGTAACCACTTCTGTCTCCTGAAGAGGAAGCACAATTTACAGTGTGGAGAGAGAATCTGTATATTTCTCCTTTTCCTCTATAGAGATTGATAAAAGACGGAGAAAGGAAAAGGCAGAAATTTCAAAACCACTCCCAGATATTCCAGGCACATAAAGGGTGGGTAGAGAGTTTTTTGTCTTTAGCATTCATTGATGTGGAGGGGCTCCAGAAAGGCAGAAAGCCAGGAGACACACACGCCAAATGTGAAGGGAGAGGGGCCCAGCAATAGGGCAAGAGGCTGGAAACTCCGGTGCCTGTGGCAGTGACATTCCCAGCACTGCAACAGCCACAGGTCTTTAACAACTGACGGGTGTAACTGTCTATACTAAGATGTTATAACTAACTGTTATACTAAGATGCATATCACCCCTTCTCCCAATTCTTAGCCTGAAACTTGACTGAGTGTAATAAAAATAGCAACACTTGCATGTGTGGTTGGGTGGAAAAGAAAAATGTAAATTAAAAAAACAAGGAAAAGGCCGCGCTTGGTCACCCATGCATGTAGTCCCAGCACTTTGGGAGACCGAGACGGGTGGATCACTTGACCCCAAGAGTTTGAGACCAGCCTGGGCAACATGGGAAAAGCCTGTCACTACAAAAAATACAAAAATCAGCCAGGCATGGTGGTGCATGCCTGTAGGCCCCATACTTGGGAGGCTAAGAGGTGGGAGGACCACCTCAGCCAGGGAGGTAGAGGCTGCAGTGAGCCATGATGATGCCACTGCATTCCAGCATGGGCGACAAAGTGAGACCCTGTCTCAAAATAATAATAATAATCATCATCATCATCCCTAACCCTCATCTAACTAGGTTAGCACACAGCAGACAACAGGGGCAACAGAAGCTTAGGAGGGAGTGGAAATGAGAGTCAGGAGGGGCAAGAACTCAGAGCCAGAGCCGAATATAAGAACATGCATCTCCCTGTGGGAAGTTTCCAGATTTCTTGGAGACATGGACCTCTTCCAGAGACAGGGACAGAGAGCTCAAGTCAATTTTATTTAAATATCAAAGGAGAAGAAGCCCTCAGCAGACATGTGAGTTCTGACTCTAATAAAAGGCTGAATGTTGTAACTTAAGTATAACCAACATATTATGGGAGTTGGGTGGAGAGAGAGGCCGCTTGGGGTGAGAAAGGTTCTAGGTAGGAGGGACAGTCACAAAAGCTTCCCCTCCAGAGCCCACCAATGAATAGAAAACTAATATGCTCTGTGCCATCCCAGAATGAGCTCCCCCACAGCCAGGCTGGGTCTTCAGGATCCTGCTGTGTCTGGGGTCCTACGATCCTGCAGCTGTACCATAAAGACCCTCTTCAAGGTCTTTACTGTAACCCTGCAAATCCAGCAGGCTGGGAAGACTGCAAATAGAAACATTTGTAAAGAACTTGTCATCATCTCAGCTCTCTGGAAGATCGAAGCAGGCAGATCACTAGAGGTCAGGAGTTTGAGACCAGTCTGGCTAATATGGCAAAACCCTGTCTCTACTAAAAATACAAAAAATTAGCCAGGCGTGATGGTAGATGCCTGTAATCCCAGCTACTCAAGAGGCTGAGGCAGGAGAATCACTTGAACCTGGGAGGCAGAGGTTGCAGTGAGCCAAGATCACACCACTGCATTCCAGCCTGGGCGACAGAGCGAGACTCAGTCTCCAAAAAAAAAAAAAAAAAAAAACAAACTTGTAATCAACAAATCTTTCCTTCAACATAGCAGTTAGATATCAGGAAGGTATGCCAAAAAAATTACATATATACACACGCCAAAAGAATTTTAAGTTTGTTGTTAAAATCTGGGCTTGCTTCCCAGTTCTAAGGATGAAAACTAAAGGAAAGTCAGAGCCAAACAGGAAAGACACACCAGAAATACGATGCAGAAAGACCATAAAATTGTTGAAGTCCATCCACCAAAAGCGGCTTCCAGCTGGTCCCTCTGAAAGTCTGCACGAACACACATAACCTCCACATGCTAAAAGCAACTCCTCCCAGCGGTGACACGGTACAGGCAGAACCACACAGACGTGTGTCTGTCCACGCTCCAGGACTTCACAGACTCACATGTAATGTGATGTAAACAATGAACAAGGAAACAAAATGTAAATACACAAGAGCCTGACAGAGATGAGCAAAATTAGAAATGGTGAAGAGTCTTCATTGTGAGGCTAAAAATGGAGATGGAAGTGGAGGCTTCCACAGGGAACAGGAAAATTGAGAAGGGGACAAGAGTGGCCATCTCAGTGGAGAAGGCCCGGGACCATTTTAGCTGGTGGAGAAACAGCCCATTTTTCCAGGAAGACTTCAGAGTGGAGTTAGAGTTTCAAAAGTTAAATGCTACTCATTCTAACAAACAAAAGCAGGCCCTTCAGGTATGCATCAAATACGTTTATACCTCCAAATACCTCCAAATACTCATACTGGATCAGCGTACAACTCGGGAGTTATTAACAGAAATCAGCAGCACAACCGGCTGCCCAGCAGGCTTGAACAGTGCTCCTGCCCAGATTTCCAACCAGGGACACCATGCCGAAAAGGAGCGCTTTCTCCTGTGCACTGTCATTATTTTTATTCACACGGAAAATCACTTTTTTGGTGGGGAGAGACAGTCTTATTCTGTTGCCCAAGCTGGAGTGCAGTGGCGCGCTCTGGGCTCACTGCAACCGCCACTTCCCAGGTTCAGGCTCATGCCTCAGCCTCCCACGGAGCTGGCAATACAGTCACCACCACACCTGGCTAATTTTCGTATTTTTAGTAGAGATAGGGTTTTGCCATGTTGGCCAGGCTGGTCTCAAACTCCTGAGCTCAGGCAGTCCACCCACCTCGGCCTCCCAAAGTGCTAGGATTACAGGCATCAGCCACTGCGCTGGGCCTAAAATCATATTTTTTAAAACTTGAAATCCCTGTATCTAAAAAAATCACACTTGAAATTACAAAAAGGAAGTTATCCTTTTGTATTAAGAAAAAGTTATTTTTCATTTAGAAATAAACCGATCACATGGGACAAGAAGAAAGGAAATGCACAATGACTTCCACAGACTTATCTTTAGTCGAATTTGCATTACTTAAATATAAGCACAACTAGAAATCAATGGTTTCACACTGTATATATGTCCAGGTGCGGTGGCTCACGCCTGTAATCCCAGCACTCTAGGAGGCTGAGGTGGGCGGATCACCCGAGGTTAGCAATTTGAGACCAGCCTGGCCAACATGGTGAAACCCCATCTCTACTAAGAGTACAAAAATTAGCCAGGCGTGGTGTCGGGTGCCTGTAGTCCCAGCTACTCAGGAAACTGAGGCAGAAGAACCTTGAACCCGGGAGGCGGAGGTTGCAGTGAGCCGAGATCGCACCACTGCACTCCAGCCTGGGCGACAAAAGCCAGACTCTATCTCAACAATGATGACAAAAATACTGTATATATAAGAACAAACTTAATTTTGCCAATATCCTCCTCTGGGGAAGAGAGGAGGGGAGAGGAGAGAGGAGGGGAGAACAGAGGAGGAGAAAGGAAGGGAAAAGGGTGGAAAAAAGGAGTGGGGAGAAAACCACAGGGGATGAGGAGGGAAGGGAAAGGGAGGGAGATGAGATGTTTGTCCTCAATGCAGCAGTAACTAGAGCTGGGAATAAATATGAGGCCTGAAAGAAGGATGCCTTGTTCTTTTCAATATGCATGCACACAAGTTATTAGTCAAACAAGCCATGGAGCATAATTATGTAACCCAGCTTTAAAGTTCCAGCCTTGTCAACCCTCCACCTGGAATTACTCAAAAGCATTTTGTCCTCATTGAGAAACCAAGTCTATGCCACAGCCATAAAATCCCAGAGCAAGACACCTCCTGTGGTGCCGGGTGGCTCTCACACTTCACATGCTTTTGGGCCAAACCAAAAAGTTCCGGGAAGGCTAAATTCCAGCTCAAACTATATTCACAATTCACAATTAAGGCATAGGCAAGCTGGATACATAAACCCAGATACATCAGCGTTTTGATTTTTTAGCCACATTTATGAGATTGCGTGCTTTTGAGTGATGTCATTTTTCATGTTCTAGAGCTGTAAAAGCTAGGCTCCAAGTTTCACGTTTAGTTCTTAAATATAAGATACTGTATTATTTTATTCTAATGCTCACCAACAACATCCAAATTCCTAAACTGGCATAGGAAATCTGGTAGGTTATCAACAAATCAGCAAAGGGTAAAAAGAAGCCAAATAGGAATTTACAGGGAAATGTGTGTAGACTGTCAATAAAACTCTATAATCAACTTAATCATTCAAAATTATCGAGAGAAAACGATCAGCTTTCAAAGCTATAAGACATCTAGCCTTTACATGTGATGCATATGCTGGTCTATCCTCTGTCCTAAGCTTCCCCATGGTCTTCCATGGGACAGTCATACGGGATTCCATATAAATATTTGGCTACATTTATCCATCCTTTCATGCTACATAATTTCTGCTATCTTCTATTTTTTTAATCCAAGGCTATTATTCAGCTTCACTATCCTACATCCACATGCACATTGTTTATTTTTTAATTCAGTTATAATATACATGGGATAAAGTGCACAAGTATTAACAGTCCCATAACTTTTTTTTTTTTTTTTTTTGAGACAGAGTCTCACTCTGTTGCCCAGACTAGAGTACAGCGACGCAATCTCGGCTCACTTAAACCTCCACCTCCTGGGTTCAAGAGATTCTCCTGCCTCAGCCTCCCGAATTGCTGGGACAGCAGGCGTGTACCACCACGCCCAGCTAATTTTTGTATTTTTAGTAGAGACGGGGTTTCACCATGTTGGCCAGGATGGTCTTGATCTCTTGACCTTGTGATCCGCCCACCTCGGCCTTCCAAAGTGCTGGGATTACAGACATGAGCCACCATGCCCAGCCAACTTTTTACAAATGTGTATATACTCATGTAAGTATCACCCAGATAAAGCTATATTGCAGGAAATATACACACATAATTGTACGTGTTCATATTTACATGGACACACATACCCACACACGCACAACATGTACTCTCCATCCCTGGGATTGCATTAAAGCTGTGGTGTACAAACACACAGGGAAGAGGTCTACCACAATATGATCAACTGCTAAAACATTGCTTTTTAGTTGATTGTGGAAAAAAATAAAGTATTTAAAGTATCATTTAAAATTTGTTGCAGAGATCTTGTTACTGCATTTCTAAGTCTTGAATCACTACCCTGTTTGTGAAATCATGTTGCCTTGCCACTAAATCTGAACCAGTTATTTTCTTAAAAAAAAATTACAAGTCACATACTAGGAGAAAATATCTGCAAATCGCATATCCAATAAACAACTTATTCCCAAAACATATGTAAAGAATAGTTGTTAAACCTCAACAATAAGAAAACCAACGACCTAGTTTTTTAATTGGCAAAAGATCTGAACAGACACTTCACCAAAGAAGACATACTGTTGGCAAATAAGCACATGAAAAGGTGCTCAACATCATTAGTCATTAAGGAAATACAAATTAAAACCACAAGGAGAGGCCAGGCATGGTGGCTCACACCTGTAATCGCAGCACTTTGGGAGGCTGAGGCAGGTGGATCACATGAAGTCAGGAGTTCAAGACCAGCCTGACCAACATGGTGAAACCCCGTCTCAACTAAAAACACAAAATTAGCCAGGCATGGTGGGCGCCTGTAATCCCAGCTACTGGGGAGGCTGAGGCAGGAGAATCACATGAACTCAGGTGGAGGAAGTTGCAGTGGGCCAAGATCACGCCATTGCACTCTAGCCTGGGCAACAAGAGCAAGACTCCGTCTCAAAAAAAAAAAAAAAAGAAAAAAAAGAAACCACTAGGAGATTTTACTATACACTTACTAGAATGATAAAACAAAAATAACAAAATAAAATAAACTGGTAACTCCAAAAGCTGGTGAGGATATGGAGCAACAGATGGGAATACAAAATAACACCGTCACTTTGGAAAACAGTTTAGCAGTGTCTTATTAAGCTAAAACATACTCCTACCATACAACCTAACAATTCTACTCCTAGGTATTTACCCAAGTTAATTAAAAACAGATTATACTTGTGCAAAAACCTGCACACAATTGTTTATAGCAGCTTTATTCATAGTTGCCAAAAATTGGAAGCAACCGAAATGATCTTCAGCAATCAAATGGTTAACAAAGAGTGACTGCATACATACAATGGAATACTATTCAGCAATGAAAAAGAGCAATCTACTGATTCACCCAATAACCCAGATAAATCTTCAATCCCTTTTCCTAAGGCAGGGGCAGTGCACGGGGGCGGTGGGGGCGGGGGCAGGGGCAGGGAGGGGGTGGTAAGCCAGACCAGAAAAAGGCTACACAATTTATAACTCCATTTAAGAGACATTCCAGAAAAGACACAATTCTAGGGACAAAAATCAGTGAGGGAACTACACAAAGGAATTTTTTGAAGGATAGAACTGTTCAGTACAGCACTGTGGTGGTGGCTATATGACTCCATGCATTTGTGAAAAACCCATAAAACTGTACACCACAAAAAGTGAATTAAACTGTCATGCAAATTTTTTTTAAAAATCAATCATAGACTCTGGGATGTCAGGGACCCTCAGGATAGAATGCAAACTGTCAGCACGGCAAGCAACTTCACTGGAAATATATGACACAACTTCACTACAGTAGGTAGGGAAAAGGAGCTGATCTAAATAACTCTGGAACCCACTATTCAGACTGGACACTGTAAGCCAAAAATGAAAAAACACAAACTACACAAACACTGCCCTGTAGATGGTAAATTTATTGCATCAGAGGTACAAGCTGGAAATTCCAAAGCTGCTTTACATGTATAGTAGGGATGAACACATTTATAATAAATCGTAGACAATGCGATTCAAGATTTTCACTGTCAGAAAAAGAAGTTATAAATATGAAAAGGGGGAAGGCTAAACTAACTCTGGTGCTGGATTCAAGTTGCAGATGTAAGTAGAAGCTCATGTTGGTTTTAATATATATATATATATATATATAGGTAAACGAATATAAAAAACACAAATACATGTGTGGATTTAGAGATAGCAGTATGAACTCATGTTTAACATATTTATATGTACAGATAGATACAGAAATATAAAGTCTAGTCAGGGATATCATTATGAACATGTTTGATTGAGAGACAGACACACAGATACAAATGTGTGTACACATGGATTAGAAGGCATATAAATACTTCCTAGCTCTATTCATTGAGAGGGCCTAGAAGAAGTAGTAACACTCCAATAACAATGAGCACACCTAGCACCCAGAACTTGGTTTCTAAATATCATTCTCCAGTGAAAGGAACCAAGGCTCCTTGGAGAAATGGCTGATTCTGGAACTGGAATAGAGAAAACTGAAGATGAACCAGGTACCTGTAGTACCAGGACACTAAAAGAACATAAGAGCTAGCCCAAAAGGGCTTTTGTGGGATTTTGTTTTGTTTTGGTTTGGTTTTTGAGACAGAGTTTTGCTCGTCGCCCATGCTGGAGTGCAATGGCACGATCTCAGCTCACTGCAACCTCCTCCTCCTAGGCTCAAGTGATTCTCCTGCCTCAGCCTCCCAAGTAGCTGGGGTTACATGCGCCACCACGCCCAGCTAATTTTGTATTTTTAGTAGAGACAGGGTTTCACCATGTTGGTCAGGCTGATCTCGAACTCCTGACCTCATGTGATCCACCTGCCTTGACCTCCCATAGTATTGGGATTACAGGCATGAGCCACTGCATCTAGCTCCCCAAAAGGGCTTTCAATCACCAAAGCTAGAGTAAATGGAGCACCATAATAATGATAGTATTGAGTTCTAACTCAAAGAATAAAATAATGGCTATGACTCCATACTTACATAAGTAAATAGCTGAATAAAAAAGTAATTGAAGGAGAAGAAACAATCTTCGTGGCAAAAGAATTCCAATTATTAAATGGTTTTTTGTTTGTTTTTTTGAGACGGAGTTTCGCTCTTGTTGCCCAGACTGGAGTGCAATGGCGTGATCTTGGCTCACCACAACCTCCGCCTCCCAGATTCAGGCGATTCTCCTGCCTCAGCCACCTGAGTAGCTGGAATTACAGGCATGTGCCACCACGCCGGCTAATTTTGTATGTTTAGTAGAGATGGGGTTTCTCCACGTTGGTCAGGCTGGTCTCAAACTCCCAACCTCAGGTGATTTGCCCACTTCAGCCTCCCAAAGTGCTGGGATTACAGGTGTAAGCACCGCACCCAGCCTATTAAATGTATTAATAGAAGGAATGGAAGAAAGAGAAAGTCATCATTAAAACAACACAGTCATAATTGCCGCATCCTAATGAATAATAAAGGTAGTAGGCAGCAGGTGAAACTTTAAGGAGAAACAAGATATTTACAATGCAGTATATCTGTATATCTCCCAAAATCTGCTAGACACTATGTTAGTTTTCAGATATGACCACAAATTATTTCACACTGCTCCCTCCAGAATTTGGAGCTAAATATTCTCCACTTGAGTGTGAGCTGGACTTGGCAACTTGATTCTAATGAATAGAGAAAAAAAATAGTGACTTCACTATGGCTGACACCAAGCAGGCTGCCACCACAGTAACCAACTGATCAAGGTTAATGTCACCAGTAGTAAGTCGTGTTAATATCATGTGCCCCTACCATGTGCAAGGAGAGGGGCTTATCACCTTTATGATATTCTGTCCAAAATCCATAACCTTAATTTAATCTGATAAAACATCAAACACAAATAGAGGCTAGGTGTGGTGGCTCTCGTCTGTAGTCCCAACACTTTGGGAGGCCGGGCTGGGTGGATTACCTGAGGTCAGGAGTTCAAGACTACCCTGGCCAACATGGCGAAACCCGATCTCGGCTAAAAATAAAAAATTTGCTGGCTGTGGTGGCACCTGTAATCCCAGCAACTTGGGAGGCTGAGGCAGGAGAATCGCTTGAACCTGGGAGGCGGAGGTCCCAGTGAGCTGAGATCGTGCCACTGCACTCCAGCCTGGGCGACAGAGTGAGACTGTCTCAAAAACATACACACACACACTCACACACAGAAAGGGACATTCCACTAAATTCCCAATCATTACTCATCAAAAGTGTCAAGGTCATGAAAGACAAAGAAGAAACAAGAAATGGTCACAGGAGGATACTAAGGAAACACAACTAACTGCAATGTAGAATCAGACTGAATCTTAGAACAGAAAACCTACATTAGTGGAAAAACTGGGGAAAGTCCAAATAGTGTGCGGCTTAGTTAATATTATCGTATCAATGTTAATTTCCTAGTGTTGATGCCTGAAACATCTTCTCCCTTTCCATGTTGCACAGTTAATTCCTAATAATCTTTCAAATTAGAGGGCAGATGCCTTCTCCTAAGGGAAGCCGTCCATGATCACCCTCTCCTCTCCAGTTTACGTTAGATACCATTCCTCTGTGCTTCTATCATAGCATTTATCACTCAGTAGCATATTGTATATTCCTAACTATCAGCCTACAGGTGCCTCTAGAACAAAATGTATTTCATCCTAACATAATTATCTATTGAGACCCCTGAGAAACACAGTATAGTGGGTAGTGATCATCATGAGCTTTGGAGACTCAGATGTGAGTTCAAATCCCAGCTCCAAGACTTAGTGATCACAGGTAAGTTACTTAAGTCTTTCAGAGTCTCAATTTTGCTCACTGGCGAAACAGACTTAAGGTAAAGAGTTGTTTGAGGATTTAATGGAATACTGTTACATAAAGTAATTAGCTCAGTGCTTACATACAGTATGTTGTCAAAAACGATAATGACTGTTACTCTTCATTTTTATTAAGGTCAAGGGCTCTTTTATTTCAGTGCTTTGTATAGCACCTGGCAAGTGACAGGGACTCAAAAAATGTTTGCCAAATTAATTAATTATTAAGATGAACACTGACAAACATTTATCCAATATTTGCTTCCCTTTACCCTCAAGAGTTTTACAGGCTGGAATTGCTTCTCTGGATGCATGTTAAAATCATCTGGGGAACTAACCATATACTAATGCCCAACCCCATTCTCTGAAATTCTGATTTAATTGGCCTGAGATGGAGCCACTTGACACTCACACATCTAATTAGAAGAACAGGAAATACACATTAAAATACATGTATACAGAAATACCAACATCCCATTAGCAATGATTACACCTTACACCCAGATCTTGGTTTCTAATAGCATTCTAACACCAAGGAACCAGGGCTCCTTGGAGAAATGGCTTATTTTGGCACTGGGACAGGAAAAACCACAATGATAGGGGTATGTCAAAGAGATTCAAGAGCCACCTGAAAGAGCTCCAATGGTCAAAACAGGAACAATCGGAGCAAAAGTAGTATTAGATTATAACCTAAAGTATAAAATAAATAGCCATGAATCCATCTTGATATTAAAGATTGAACAGATAAGTAAATGGAGAACAGACACTCTCCATGTAGAATTATAGTTAACCTATGTGGACTGTGCGGAGTGACTTTCTTCCAAAGAGTACATTATGGGGCCGGGCACGGTGGCTCATGCCTGTAATCCCAGCATTTTGGGAGTCCGAGGTGGGTGGATCTCTTGAGGCCAGGGGTTCCAGACCAGCCTGGCGAACACAGTGGAACCCCATCTCTACTAAAAATACAAGTTAGCCAGGCATGGTGGCATGCATCTGTAATCCCAGCTACTCAGGAGGCTGAGGCAGAAGAATCACTTGAACCTGGGAAGCAGAGGTTGCAGTGAGCAAGATCACATCACTGCACTCCAGCCTGGGCAACAGCGCGAGCTTCTGTCTCAAAAAAAAAAAAAAAAAAAAAGTATGTTATGGAAAGAAAAACAGTAACTTTACAGTAGAAAAAAAGGTGACAAATACTACCTTAAATCAAATGATCAAGATTAACATCAACAGTGACAAATCATATGAATAGTATGCACCTCTGATATCATGTGATAACAATGGCACTTTGCCACTGTGGTCTTCTCAAAAACATATTAGCCCAGTTTAATCAGAAAATTGAGGTGGCCAGCTGCAGTGGCTCATGCCTGTAATCCCAGCACTTTGGGAGGCCGAGGCAGGCAGATCACTTGAGACCAGGAGTTCATGACCAGCCTGGCCAACATGGTGAAACCCCGTCTCTACTAAAATACAAAAATTAGCCGGGCATGGTGGTGATAGTCCCAGCTACTTGGGAGGCTGAGGCAGGAGAATCGCTTGAACCCAGCACACAGAGGTTGCAGTGAGCCAAGATCATGCCACTGCACTCCAGCCTGGATGACAGAACGAGACTCTATCTCAAAAAAAAAAAAAAAAGAAGAACAATACAGAGATCCATTAGAACCAATTAGACAGCATCATAGAGCATACAGGAAAAAATTTAAAAATTAAAAAAATTAGAAGGTAGTTTTAATAAACTATTTGTAAAGTAGAAACACTCTGGAAGAACATGGTTAATTCTGAATAGATTTTTCTGGCCATAGAGGCTCAACTCTTTTGTTGTTGTTGTTTTTTGAGTCAGGGTTTCTCTTTCTGTCACCCAGGCTGGAATGCAGTGGCGTGATCACATCTCAATATAGCCCCAAACTCCTGGGCTCAAGGGATCCTCGCACTTCAGACTCCCAAGTAGCTAGGATACAGGCATGCACCACTATGCCTGAAAATGTGTTTTATTTTTAGGAGAGACCAAGCTCTTGCTATGTTGTCCAGGCTGGTCTTAAACTCCTGACCTCAAGCAATCCTCCCGCCTTGGCCTCCCAAAGCACTGGGATTATAGACGTGACCCACCACACCTGGCCTGATGCTCAACTTGTTATCAAACACTTCTTTCTCTCTCTAATACCTTCATTCATTAACACTCACCAATTTTTGTCCCCTTATAGAAAAGATCTTTACAGTTTAAATATGTGCATTAAGGGAGCACAGGCACAAAAATCTCATGTATGAAACCAAAAGTCATTTCCTATTTCCAAAGACAAACCCTCAAACTTATACCAAGAAGTCAATATTTTAATGATTTTGCTTTAGTGACTGAAGACATAACATGAAATAAAATATATTTATTCAATCTTCTATAACCTTGCTTTCTAAAACGGATTCCTCAGGAACTTCACAAGTAATCGGTATGTCCTTATTCGTTTTCTTTGGAGAACTTTTGTACAGCAACACGATAATATTTGTGAGATGTGAGAGGATGCTGGAATGTTTAAACTGCTGTTATAGTGTGGTACTTTGATTTCAGCAAGTGCCACAAAACGAGTAAGACAAAAGCTTAGAAAATATACATGGCCCAGAAAGACACCCACGCTTCTTGTTTTAATGAATTACGTTCTGCAATGAACAGTGATCCAGACAAATCTCTTATAACACAAAACACACCCAAACAGTGACTCCCCAACTGAAGGAAATGGCTCCAGATCACAGTTCCACAGCCAAAAATCATGTCCCAGGGCTTCCTGCAGCCACAGCATGTTCCCATCCATCACACACACAAACTAGAAAAAATAACATTCCAGATCATTTCCTCAATATGTACGTCGACCACAGAAAGTAACCCAGTATCCATAATTCAATCACAGACCTTAAGCTGTGCATCCCTGCCTTCTCTTTCACCAATGTCATAAAAACTCAAACAAATATTCTGTCCTCTCCTGGAACATTCCAAAATGACACTTTACAACAAACCAACACAACCTTAAGTACTTTATTGACCAATATCACAGCAGATCCTTGAGGTCACGAGTCTATTATTGTAGTTTTTAAAACTCTGTACTTCCAGGAGGCTGAGGCAGGAGAATCACTTGAACCCAGGGGGCGGAGGTTGCAGTGAGCCAAGATCGCGCCACTGCACTCCAGCCTGGCGACAGTGAGACTCCATCTCAAAAAAAAAAAAAAAAAACAACTCTGTAGTTCTACGGAATAGAAATCCCCTTTCATTGTAAATATTCATGGCATGCCTCTACCAAATAATTTCCCAATTCCCTTTCTTCTTTCTCACATACTAATTTCCTTCTTCCCCCTCACCTAACTTCTATGTCTGAGATTGTCACTGAGTATTACTTAGTGCCAAGAGACAGTAATTGCTTTAAAAAGCAGCTTTCACCAAAGAGGCTTCATTGGACGCCATCATCCTAGTGAATTCCCCACCAACCAGAGCATGGCTGTCACCTGTAAGGTGAGAAGGATTAGAGGACAAATGACATCAGTGCACAGAGTACAAGTGCCTCTCAGGGGGGATGCACATAACCAAGCTCACAGAGACCAACAGTGGTTTTTGTTTTGTTTCGTTTGTGAGATGCAGTCTTGCTCTGTCACCCAAGGCTGTAGTGCAGTGGTGCTATCTCAGCTTACTGCCACTTCCGCCTCCCAGGTTCAAACGAGTCTCCAGCCTCAGCCTCCCAAGCAGCTGGGACTACAGGTGCCTGCCACCATGCCTGGCTAGATTTTGTATTTTTAGTAGAGACAGGGATTCACCATGTTGGCTGGTCTCAAACTCCTGATCTCATGTGATCCGCCTGCCTCGGCCTCCCAAAGTGCTGGGATTACAGGCAAGAGTCACCACACCTGACCCCCACAGTGTTTTAATGCTGACTATAAAAAGTGTAACCCTCCAGCAGGCAAGGTTATTTGCCCCAGTGTGAGTTGCACAGCAGATAAACATGGATGACAAATCATAATCAAGAGGGTGTTTGCTAGGCCGGGCGTAGTGGCTCATTCCTGTAATCCCAGCACTTTGGGAGGCTGAGGCAGGCAGATCAGTTGAGGTCAGGAGTTCAAGACCAGCCTGGCCAACATGGCAAAACTCTGTCTCTAGTAAAAATACAAAAATTAGCTGGGCGTGGTGGCACATGCCTGTAATCCCAGCTACTCGGGAGGCTGAGGCAGGAGAATCTCTTGAACCCGGAAGAGGGAGGTTGAGTGAGCTGAGATTGTGCCACTGCACTCCAGCCTGGACGACAGGGCAAGACTCCATCTAAATTTAAAAAAAAAAAAAAAAAAGTCTGCAAGAATAGGCCGGGAGCGTATATCGCGCCTATAATCCCAAGTCTTTGGGAGGCCAAAGCAGGAGGATCGCATGAGATCAAGAGTTCAAGAGCAGCCTAGGCAACCTGATGAGACAAAAACAGAAAACAGGTGGCAAGAACAGTTTAAAGAGCTCCCACACACCCCCTTATCCAGAAATCCAATTCCTCCAAATGCCACCATCTTACCTATCTGTTGCCTTCCTCCTTTGCTCTTTCTGCAAATATATACTTTACTGTAATGTCTTGATAAATACTTGTATTCTTATCATCTAAACTTTCTAAATATTAGTATTTCCTTGATGTTTCAGTACTTTGGATGCTCAAAGTCATAATAATCCATTTTTATCCTATTATATCATAAAAAGTACAAAATATTGGAATGAACCCGCAATAACACTAGGATATACCCTGCACGTTGCTTTAAGAAACAAATTTGATTTATTCATACACTTTCATTCAACAAATACTCGTTAATAACGCAGTTCTCCTAGATTCTAAATTAATAGCAGTCAACAAAACAAACATGGTCCTAGCATTTATGGAACTTATGGAATATTTTCCTAAGATTTACTTCTACCATAAAACATATGGCTAATCACATCGCAGAGAAGAGATATTTTCCTATGTTGCATATCAGGCTATCAATTGCTTTTTTTTTTTTTTTTTTTTTTGAGATGGAGTTTTTCTCTTGTCTCCCAGGCTAGAGTGCACTGGTGCAATCTTGGCTCACTGCAACCTCTACCTCCTGCGTTCAAGTGATTCTCCTGCCTCAGCCTCCCGAGTCGCTAGGATTACAGGCACACACCACCACGCCCAACTAATTTTTGTACTTTTAGTAGAGACAGCGTTTCATCATGTTGGCCAGGCTGGTCTTGAGCTCCTGACCGCAAATGATCAGCCTGCCTTGGCCTCCCGAAGTGCTAGGATTACAAGCGTGAGCCACTATGACAGCCCAGGCTATCAATTTCTTAATCCTTTGGTTATTCAGAGTTTATTAAGCATAATCAGGAGATAATCAGGATATCAAAGAGTTCTGCCTATAACTAATATATCAAGTAACTTGTATATAATTTCAAATTGTATGTTAATATGAAATATTATTTTGCCACCTAAAATATAAATAAATCATTGATATTATGCTAATGGTACAAGTAAAAGTAAAATCACAATAGATAACTCCTTGGTGGTTTTATTAGATTCTGCATTTTTATTTTGCATCTTCACGAAGTATGTATAGCAGTACTAAATAGTTAACACATTCTTCTCCAACTGCCCCTCTCTTCTCTTCCCACCTACCTCTTCTTCCTTCTCACAGAGACCACAGGTAACAAGTGCTAAAGGAGATCAACTTTCCATAGTGGTAACTGCTAAGTGAGTTTTGGGAGCTACCTCTAATTGAACAGGCTTGGGGAAACTGCTACCTCATTTTAAACGTTTGCTAAGGTCTTTAAAAGAGGGGAGATTTCAGAAATCATTTGTTAGAAAAAAGCCACAGCCGACCAGGCGCGGTGGCTCACGCCTGTAATCCCAGCACTTTGGGAGGCCTAGACGGGCAGATAACCTGAAGTCAGCAGTTCTAGACCATCCTGGCCAACATGGTGAAACCCTGTCTAATAAAAAAAAACAGCTGGGCGTGGTGGCGTGCGCCTGTAATCCCAACTACTTAGGAGGGTGAGGCAGGAGAATTGCTTGAACCTGGGAGGCGGAAGTTGCAGTGAGCCGAGGTTGCGCCATTGCACTCCAGCCTGGGTGACAAGAGCGAAACTCCATCTCAAAAAAAACAATAAGAGCCACAGCCAAACAACAGGGCATTTTAGGCCAAAAATATCTTGCAAGTAGACTTACATGAAACACAATGGCTTAGAAGAAAGAATAAAGGTTTTGGAACCAGGTGGATTTGGGTTTCCGTCCTGGCCTACTCATTATTAACAGTGCATTTTTACCCTTGGGCAACTTACTAAGATTCTTTCCTTCTCTAAGGAAAATAAATGTGGAGAATAAAACCTACCTTGAAATGTTGAAAAGATTCAAAGTAACAAATGTATTGGTCCTGCTACTGCACCCAGCACGTGTGACGCGCTCAAATCACAGGCACCCACGGATGGGAGTAAGTGGGCTCTGCTCCCAGGGCACAAGCTCTGCACAAAACTCTCCCTTTCCGTTACACTCTGTGCCTTCCGGACTTGGCCTCTGAGACCCACCATCTCCGTTCTTCTTATTCTCCACTGGAGACCAAGTGCTTCCGTTTCCATGTTTGCTTTCCACCTACTCTCTTAGACTTGCCATGTCAAACCTTCCCCTACTTCCCAGCTTGTCCTCAATCGGAACCAAATAACCAGCTTTTCTTTGCTCCAGGCCCACTAGGTACAAGTCAGGGCCACCTTCTTTCCAATCCCTTTGCTCTGTGTCAAACACTTTAATTATTTAACTCAGGATGCAGAAAAAGAAATGAAGAGAACAGAAGTTGATAAAATTCTGTTACATCTTGAGAACAACTATGGTGATTAGACAGGCCAATGAATAAAACAATGCCCAAAAGAGATGGGGGACTCTAAGGAATAGGTCCAGGCAGCAAGACTGACTAGAATGGGACGTCTGGGTAAGGAACAAAACAGACACCTACACTAATTCAAATAACAACCAAGTTGTACATTTAGAAAAAGACACCACTGTAAAAGCAGAAAGGCTTACCCACGGACACTCACTCACTGAAGACCTAATCACAGACTGGGTGGAACAGTGTTTGAGGATCTCTGGCCAATGGGGCTGACCACGAAGCTTCTTAAGTCACTGCAAGGAAATCAGACACTAGGAAAGCACACAGCCTCCCAGCCTCTCGCTCGGCTGCAGGTGTGCCCCTTCCAGTAAGCAGACAGGAACTCAGGCTCCTGATGGCGTGTTTATTTCTTTTCAAAAGGATTATCTCAGTCTATATCCAGACCAGGACTAATTTTTTGAGATGGTGACATGATCCATAAATGAAAGAAGTCAGCAGCAGGACGTGGTTTGACACCTATAGCTTAGAATACTGTTCTTCACAAGACCTTCCCTCAAAAAGTGAGGCCAGCACCAGCTCCAAAGTCATTGTTTTGATTTGAAATATATTGAGGCCAGGTGCGGTGGCTCACACCTGTAATCCCAGCACTTTGGGAGGCTGAGGCAGGTGGATCACTTGAGGTTACGAGACCAGCCTGGCCAACATGGTGAAACCCAGTCTCTACTAAAAACACAAAAATTAGTCAGGCATGGTGGCGGGCACCAGTAATCCCAGCTACTCAGGAGGTTAAGGCACGAGAATCACTTGAACCTGCGAGGCAGAGGGTTCAGTGAGATGAGATTGTGTCACTGCACTCCAGCCTGGGTAACACAGTGAGACTCTGTCTCAAAAATAAATACAACAAAATAAATATCTTGAAACCTCAAATATTAAAATCAGCAAAGGTCATCTTTCCAACACTCTCTAAATTCTAATGTCAAAATCAATTATTGAAAAAACAAAAATAGATATTGTTAAGATAAATTATTACCAGGAGGATCCATTTTATGTGATGAGAAAAAAATGAAATTTCTTACCTTCTGAGAATTTTAGTTTCAGCCTCAATTACTCTGAACCTAAAGCAATAATATTTGTACTCTCTTAACTTTCAGAGAGAAGGTAAGCGGTGAGCTGCAAAAGTCCTATTTCTAAGACTATCAATAACTACTCAGCTTTTATCCAACTCAAACTTTCATCATGGTGCTATTTCTCTTATCATGACATGTATTTCAGACACATTTTTGCCTATAACTACCACATTCTTTTTCTGGAAAAAAAAAAAGATATTTTTGTAATTTAAAAGGAAAGTTTTAAATGAAAGTATCTTGCTTGCCCTGAAGTCAACGACCCTATTTTCCTTTCTAACTAACCATTTACACCAAGTTTTTCTTAATTAAGGACTGCTATTATTTCAAATTAGAACCATTTTAACAATTATGAAACATGGGGTTAGAACAGACTGGTAAAATGTACCCTCAGAATAAGACTAGCCGCTGTTAATGCAACAGGCATGCCAGGACTTAGCTGCAAGTAAAGTCAGACAAACTTTCCAGAACCAGCCAAGTCACACAGTTACTACAGCACTAATGACCCATTGCTAATGAGCAAGCTTGGCAACTCAGTGGGCAAAAATTAGGAAAACAGAAACTAAACAGAGCCAATTTCCATTATCTAATTTTATTTTAAGACTGCAATAAAGTCCAGGTATGAATGACCTGCAGAACCAGCCTTCTGTGAAAACACACTCCCTCCTGATCACCACGGAAGCCATCGACCATCGAATCCTCTCACCCAGGAAGGTGACAAGCAGCAATGGCTCTCACTGTGCTCCGCATCCGTGGCAAGAGTTCCTGGAGGTCATATGATAAAACGCCCCAGCCCACTTCCGCATGTGCATTTGGTAGCTAGGTTCGAATCAAAGCACAGCCTCTGCTTTTGTGTTTAAACAGGGGCTGTGCTCCCTTTCAAAGAGTGGATTAAGGCTGGGCATGGTGGCTCACGTCTGTAATCTCAGCACTTTGGGAGTCCAAGATGGGCGGATCACTTGAGGTCAGGAGTTCGAGACCAGCCTGACCAATATGGTGAAACCCCGTCTCTACTAAAAATACAAAAATTATCCGGGCACGGTGGCGTGCACCTGTAGTCCCAGCTACTCAGGAGGCTGAGGCAGGAGAATTGCTTGAACCCGGGAGGCAAAGGTTGCAGTGAGCCGAGATTGCACCACTGCACTCCAGCCAGGGAAACAGAGTGAGACTCCATCTCAAAACAAAAAAAAAAAAACAAAGAGTGAATTGAGGATTTCAAGATCTCCTTCTGTTCAAACATGCACTGAGTTTCTTTGTTGCACCATTGACCACACTATGAAAATATTATTCTGGAATATTTCAAACCAAGTTCTTCCACAGTCCTAATGCTGCCTCCCGAGTCTCCTTCACTCCACCTTCCTCATCCTTGAGCCACCAGGCCTGCCACTCTGGGCCGAATCCTGACTTCTTTATCCCAGGACACCCCGACCCCCATTCTCCCTTCTCTTGCTTTCTCCTCTTCCTTGCATGGCCACACTTGTCCTTGCAGCCTTGTTTATTCATTTGCTGTTTTCTTCTCTGTGTATTTTCTGCTCCAAATAATATCTTCTTACAAAGGACAGTGGTAAAACATACAATCCAAATTTTAAAATGACCCTTGGCAGGCGTGGTGGCTCACGCCTGTAATTTCAACATTTTGGGAGGCCAAGGTGGGAAGATTGCTGAAGACCAGCCTGGGCAACATAGTGAGATCTCATCCCTACAAAATAAAAATAAATTTTTAAAATTAAAAAAAATAGGGCAGGAACAGTGGCTCACACCTGTAATCCCACCACTTCAGGAGTCCAAGTCAGGAGGATCACTTGAGGTCAGGCGTTCGAAACCAGCCTGGCCGATACAGTGAAACCCTGTGTCTACAAAAAATATAAATATTAGGCGGCTATGGTGGCACATGCCTGTAGTCCCAGCTACTTGGGAGGCTGAGGCAGGAGAATCACTTGAACCCAGGAAGTAGAGGTTGCAGTGAGTGGAGATCGCACCTCTACACTCCAGCCTGGGCGACAGCAAGACTCTGTCTCAAAAAAACAAATAAATAAAATAAAATAATAAAATAAAATAACCCTTGCTGAGGCCCACTGACATCAGTGCTTGCCATTCAGCCCTACAGGACCCAGTGGTCAGCACTGGTGAGAGGTGACAGCGTGCTGGCAGTCCTCACAGCCCTCGCTCGCTCTTGGCGCCTCCTCTGCCTGGGCTTCCATTTTGGCGGCACTTGAGGAGGCCTTCAGCCCACCGCTGCACTGTGGGAGCCCCTTTCTGGGCTGGCCAAGGCCGGAGCCCACTCCCTCAGCTTGCAGGGAGGTGTGGAGGGAGAGGCGCGAGCAGGAACTGGGGTTGTGTGCGGCGCTTGCGGGCCAGCTGGAGTTCCGGCTGGGCGTGAGCTTGGCGGGCCCCACACTTGGAGCAGCCGGCCGACCCTGCAGGCCCCGGGGAATGAGGGACTTAGCACCCGGGCCAGCGGCTGTGGAGGGTATACTGGGTCCCCCAGCAGTGCCAGCCCACCGGCGCTGTGCTCGATTTCTCGCCTTAGCTGCCTTCCCGCGGGGCAGGCCTCGGGACTGCAGCCTGCCATGCCTGAGCCTTCCCCCGCCTCCGTGGGTTCCTGTGCAGCCCCAGCCTCCCCGAGGAGCGCCGCCCCCTGCTCCATGGCGCCCAGTCCCATCGACCACCCAAGGGCTGAGGAGTGCCAGCACATGGCGCGGGACTGGCAGGCAGCTCCACCTGCAGCCCCGGTGCGGGATCCACTAGGTGAAGCCAGCTGGGCTCCTGAGTCTGGTGAGGAAGTGGAGAGTCTTTATATCTAGCTCAGGGATTGTAAACACACCAATCGGCACTCTGTATTTAGCTCAAGGTCTGTGAGTGCACCAATCGACACTCTGTATCTAGCTGCTCTGGTGGGGCCTTGGAGAACCTTTATGTCTAGCTCAGGGATTGTAAACACACCAATCGGCACTCTGTATTTAGCTCAAGGTCTGTGAGTGCACCAATCGACACTCTGTAGCTAGCTGCCCTGGTGGGGCCTTGGAGAACCTTTATGTCTAGCTCAGGGATTGTAAATACACCAATCGGCACTCTGTATTTAGCTCAAGGTTTGTAAACACACCAATCAGCACCCTGTGTTTAGCTCAGGGTTTGTGAGCGCACCAATCAATACTCTGTATCTGGCTGCTCTGGTGGGGACTTGGAGAACCTGTGTGTGGAAACTCTGTATCTAGCTAATCTGATGGGGACGTGGAGAACCTTTGTATCTAGCTCAGGGATTGTAAACGTACCAATCAGCACCCTGTCAAATCAGGCCACTCAGCTCTACCAATCAGCAAGATGTGGGCGGGGCCAAATAAGAGAATAAAAGCAGGCTGCCCGAGCCAGCATTGGCAACCCACTCGGGTCCCCTTCCGCACTGCGGAGGCTTTGTTCTTTCACTCTTCGCGATAAATCTTGCTACTGCTCACTCTTTGGGTCCACGCTGCTTTTATGAGCTGTAACACTCACCGCAAAAATCTGTAGCTTCACTCCTGAAGCCAGCGAGACCAGGAGCCCACCAGGAGGAACGAACAACTCCAGACGCGCTGACTTAAGAGCTGTAACACTCACCGCGAAGGTCTGCAGCTTCATTCCTGAACCAGCGAGACCACGAACCCACCAGAAGGAAGAAACTCCGAACATCAGAAGGAACAAACTGCAGACGCGCCACCTTAAGAGCTGTAACACTCACTCCCCGCAAGGGTCCACGGCTTCATTCTTGAAGTCAGTGAGACCAAGAACCCACCAATTCTGGACACACTGGCAGAGCCTATATGCTTTTGCATTCACTTGCAAGGTCCTCCTCTTTGTTCCTTTTGTTTCCCTCCCCAAAGTGAAGGGAGAAAAAGTAGTGGGAGCACCTGGGGGTCCTCACTCAAGTCTTCTCTGTGCGTGCTCTCTCTCTCTCTCCTCTCTGCCTTAGAAGGGAAAGTGCTTTCTGTCCTCTTTAAACAGGGTGTTTCAAGACATCAATGGGCTTTTCTAAAGGTTTGTGAGAAGAAAGAAGAGGTGGTGTGGCGATAGGATTTCTCCTCCTAAGTCATGTTTAAGGCTTAAAGAACTTCAGGTGATGGCCAAGCACAGTGGCTGACACACGTAATCCCAGCTCTTTGGGAGGCCAAGGCGGGTGGATCACTTGAGGTCAGGAGTTCGAGACCAGCCTGGCCAACATGGTAAAACCCCATCTCTACTAAAAACATAAAAATTAGCTGGGTGTGGTGGCGCGCAGCCTGTAATCCCAGCTACTTGGGAGGTTGAGGCAGGAGAAGCACTTGAGCCAGGGGGGTGGAGGTTGCTGTGAGCTAAGATCGTGCCACTGCACTACATACAGCCTGGGGAACAGAGTGAGACCCCATCTCAAAAAAATAAAAAAAAGGAACTTCAGGTGCTGGACAATCAGGGACTGCTGCCTTCTGGATGAATATGGGACAAGGAAATGCTGAGGGGAACAAACACTGCATAGAGGGGATTTAAAAAGCACAAGTGAAGACGTTTTCTGTCTTGGCCCCAGACCAAACCTGAAACTTGGGAATCCTCAACTCTTTCCGTCTCGCTTCCTTACCCCAAACATATATCTTCACAAATCTGAATAAAAGGCATCTCCATAGATGTATCTGCAAACTTCTCCAATTCCGACCTGCATCTCTCATCTCACACTGAGCTTCCAACAAGAATAAACAATAGCAGCAAATCAAAACCCAAGAGGCAGTGGCAAGTCCGGGAGGGGCGGCTGCCACACAGACAGGTGGCCTCTCCTGCAGGTAGTAAGGTCTCTCTGTCTCCCTGAGAGAGGCACAGAGGGATCAGAAGGGAGTTCCCAGAGAAGTACAGAAGCTCCTGGAAGTCAAACCCCATAACAGTATGTGAGCAGGTTCCTTGCGCTCCAATTCTCCCTGTCTGTTAAGATAGAGCAAAAAGCCAGGCGCAGTAGCTCACGCCTGTAATCCCAGCACTTTGGGAGGACGAGGTCGATGGATCACCTGAGGTCAGGAGTTTGAGACCAGCCTGGCCAACATGGCAAAACCCGTCTCTACTAAAAGTACAAAAATCAGCCCGGCATGGTGGCACACGCCTATAGTCCCAGCTACTCGGGAGGCTGAGACAGGAGAATCATTTGAACCTGGGAGGCGGAGGCTGCAGTGAGCCGACATCACACCACTGCACTCCACCTGAGTGGTACAGTGCAACTCCATCTCAAAAAAAAAAAAAAAAAAAAAAAGACAGAGCCAACAGTGCCCTTCCTCTAAGGCTAGCCATAAAATTACAAGGAAAATGATTACCTTAAAGAAAGGAAATAAAACAAACAGCAATGCTGGAAACAGGAAGAGAAGCCAGCAGTGAACCAGAAAGTTTGAGGAAATCCTAGAAAAGAGGGGGAGATAAAATCATACCATCAGCAAAGACACATGGAAAACCACAGCCCAAACCTCGGGAGGTGGGAAGCCTCCTTCCACGGGAGTGTGGGTGTCAAACTCAGAGTCTAAGGCAAGGGTGTGGGAGCAGGCAGTGGGGCAGTCACAGGGTGATAGACAATAACTACAAGCAGGAGGACTGAGCCCTGCCCTGCAATGCTCTCCCCGCTACCTCCCGCCCGCCCCTCCTCTTCGTCTTTAAAACAGAACCGTTAAAGCTGGGCACCACAGCAGTAGGATGTACCCACTGGCTATGGCTAAAACAAACAAACACAAACAAAAACCAAAAAAAAAAAAAAAAAAAGAGGGCACTGTGTCCAAGAAAAAAATATAAGCAAGAAAGTCGGAGAAGAGTTAAGGGTAGTTCTGAACCTCCACGCAAAGGGCAGCTCCCCACAGGGGTAAAAGCACTGTGGCACCACCCACTGTCTTCAACCACTGCAGAGGCAAGGAGGGCCTGCCTGCTACTCACACAGCCCTATTTTGGAACCTCTACAACTACAGAGACGATCAAATGGAACCCTCCCAATTTATCTATGGAGTTCCTAATTCGTTAAAACAAACCAACCACCTAAAATCACAACTTATTTGAGGAAAACTCATTTCTTTCATATTCGAAAGAAAATGGCCATAATGAACAAACAGAACAAAGGAAATAATTTATGGGACAGAAGACAACTTAAAAAAAATTCTAATAAGTATTTTAAGAAAGACTCGAGAAAAATATGCCCATAAAGTAAGACCAAGCTGTTTTGAAGAAAATAGCATAGAAAAAGGGCTTTCTGCCGGGCGCAGTGGCTCACACCTGTAATCCCAGCACTTTGGGAGGCCAAGACGGGTGCATCACGAGGTCAGGAGTTTGAGACCAATCTGGCCAACATAATGAAACCCCATCTCTACTAAAACTACAAAAAGTTAGCCAGGTGTGGTGGTGTGAGCCTGCAATCCCAGCTACTACGGAGGCTGAGGCAGGAGAATAGTGTGAACGCGGAAGGCAGAGGTTGCAGTGAGCCGAGATTGCGCCACTGCACTCCAGCCCAGGCAACAGTGCAAGACTTCGTCTCAAAAAAAAAAGAAAGAAAAAAGAAAAAGGGTTTTCAATAAGAGAAAAAGAAAAAAAGAAATTTAAAACAATTGCTGAAAAGAAACACCAATGGATTGGAGAAATAAAAGGCACCATGCTAAATACCAAAGCTGTGATCTGAAAGATAACACTGAAAAACAGAGGCAAAACACAAAGTTAATAGAGAGGGATAATATATTCGGAGATACAAGATGAGCTTCTTTTTTTTATTCCCCCCAGACAGAGTCTTGCTCTGTCGCCCAGGCTGGAGTGCACCATGGCTGGAGTGCAGTGGTGCAATCTCGGCTCACAGCAGCCTCTGCCTCCCGGGTTCAAACAATTCTGCCTCAGCCTCCCAAGTAGCTGGAATTACAGGCACCTGCCACCACGCTCAGCTAATTTTTGTATTTTTAGTAGCGACAGGGTTTCACCATGTTGGCCAGGCTGGTCTCGAACTCCTGACCTCGTGATCCCCCCACCTCTGCCTCCCAAAGTGCTGAGATTACAGGCGTAAGCCACTGCACCTGGCCACAAGATGACTTTCAAAAGCAGCTAACTAAGACAATAATAGGAAGAGAAGAAAAGTTATACATGAAGAAAGTTTCCCCAGCTGACCAAAGATGTTCAGACACGGTTCAGCTAAACGAATAAAAAACAGTCCAGTTGTATGAATGCAGCATCCTCAATGGTCGTCTCTACACCCAAAAGGACTCTGCAGTATGGTCCTATCACGTGCCTTAGAAATCAAAGATAGCTGTGTGGTCCCATGGCAAGAGAACCAAATCATGAATGAGAACACCTGGCTTCTAGTCTGCTCCAGGAACAACCTGTGTGACTGAGCAGGACGAGTAACCTCTTGTATTTATCTTCTGTGAAAAACAGTGAAACTTTCCCCAGCTATGTTGATGATGACAGATATGTGAACAAACTAGCAGGCAGGAAGAGTCATACAAACTACTATTATATTTGTAAACATATATAGGGATATAATCTAAGGCATGCTTCACATTTACTGTAACATATTCATGTTTTGGCCAATATCCACAAGATCGTATTACAACTATCTGATTTTCTGCAATCCTTCAAAACTATGCCAGGGCCCTCAGGTACCCAGTGGCATGTGTACACTATGGGGTAAGAAGCCTCTCGGATGAGGTTTCCTGTATCTAGACTTGATTGTCAGGAATAAGAAGAGACCAAGGGAGCTGCCAGAAGATTTAGGGTCAAGTCCCTGCTTGTAATTAAGTAGCTGATTAACCCGGAAGAAATTAATAGACTTCAGATTCTTCTAAAAACTGAAAGATTGGGACCAGACCACACTGGGTGCATGGCAGAATCACTGGGGGTGGGGGTGCGGCGGGGCTCCTAAAACATTGCAGGGCCTGGATCCTTACCTTAGAGATTCTTTTTTTTTTTTTTTTTTTTGAGACAGGGTCTCACTCTGTTAACCAGGCTGGAGTGCAGTAGCACAATAGCTGCTTACTGCAGCCTCAAACTCCCAGGCTCAAGCAATCCTCCTGCCTCAGCCTCTTGAGTAGACAGCCCTACAGGTACGCACTACCATGCCTGACTAAGTTTGTTTTGTTTCTGGTAGAGACACGGACTCACTAGGTTGCCCAGGCTAGTCTCGAACTCCTGGACTCAAGTGATCCCTCCCACCTTGGCCTCCCAAAAGTGCTGGCATTACAGACATGAGCCACCGCGCCTGGCCCCTCTAGAGATTGATTAACTGGCCTGGAATTGGCCTCCCAAAAGTGCTGGCATTACAGACATGAGCCACCGCGCCTGGCCCCTCTAGAGACTGATTAACTGGCCTGGAAGGAGACCAAAGGCATCTTTGTTTTAAACTCCACAGACGATTCTCATGTGTAGCCAGTGCTGAGAGCCACTGGGTGAGATGATCTCTAAAAGCCCCCCGGCTCTGTGGAAGGCACAGAGGGCAGCAGGTGAGTGCACAGTCAGCAGAACCTGATTTAAATCCACTTCCAGCCTCTTCCCATCTATGTAACTCTGAGTAAGTTTCTTATCCTTTTGGAATCTCATCCTCTTCACCTGCATCACGGAGGTCACAATGCATCCCCCCAGTGTCATAACACAATTATGCAAACGAAGAACTTGAAAACAGTAACTGGCACTCAGCAGGTGCTCACACAAAGTAATTATCATGATGATTACTACTACTATTCTATAAGTAAAGTAACTGAGGGAGGCTGGAGGGAGGGAAGATTGAGGAGATGTTGCTCAAAGAATAGAAAAGTCCAATTAGATGGGAGGAGTAAGTTCAAGAGCTCTATTGTACAACATGGAAACTATAGTTACTAACAACGTGTTGTATACTTGAAAAATACTGAGTAGATTTTAAGCGTTCTCACCGCAAAAAATAAGTATTTGAGGTAATGCATATATTATTTAGCCACTCCACAATGTGTGTGTATATATGTATATATATAAACAGTACGTTTTACACCATAAAATATATACAATTTTCATCTCCTTAAGTTCCCTGACAGAATGGATTGACCAATGGATCCTGCTTGCTATTATTTATTTGAGACAGAGTCTCACTCTGTCACCCAGGCTGGACTGCAGCGGCGCGATCCCAGCTCACTGCAACCTCCGCCTCCGGGGTTCAAGTGATTCTCTGGCCTCAGCCTCCTGAGTAAGCTGGGACTACAGGTCCCACCATGCCTGGCTAATTTTTGTATTTTTAGTAGAGATGGGGTTTCGCCATGTTGCCCAGGCTGGTCTCAAACTCCGGACCTCAGGTGATCTGCCTGCCTCAGCCTTACAGGCAAGAGCCACCGTGCCCAGCCCCTGCTTGCAATTTAAATTAAGGGATGGGCTTTGGAAGTTGCATAGGCCAAACGCACCAAGCCCTGGAAGACAGGTTTCTAGTCTTGGCTCCAAGAACAACCTGTGTTGTTCCTGGGGGCGGGGGCGGGTCTGCGGTGGTGTAACGGAATGAGGATTATGACACCTGAGGCAGCCGCCTGAAAGGGACCGGGTGCAACAGTCCACAACCCCTACAACAGGACCAGAGCACACCAGCCAGGAGGCCACAGGAAAAGGCTTTCCTCTCCCATAAAGAACAAACACTCAAAGATTAAAAAAAAAGAAAAAAAGTCTGGTTGGAGGATGGGAAGTAGAGTAAAACTGTAACGCTGGCTTTGAGCCAGCCTGCCAGAGTGAGGGAACAGATTCCAGTACAAAACTGTTTCAACTAAGGCTATTTGTTAATTTATCTGAAAGCAAGTAGGTGCCAGCAGACCACTTATTTTCCTCTCATGCTAAAAATAAAAATTTCAAAACTGACCTAATTGGGTCTACATCGCACTAGAACGTGAACACCTCAGATGAAGAGGGAAAACCTACGGAGAAGCTCATTGTAAAACAAATCTTATTTTTCATATTTTAACTAAAGTGTTTTAAGAATTTAGGGCTAAAGAGTGTTTACCAAGTATTCACGGGTAATAAAGTTCATGAATTTTAGGCATCTGTCTATAAACAACTGTGATCAAATCAAAGCTGTGACATGAACGTGACAACTATTTTTTGTAAGGCTTTTTTTTTTAATTCCTTTTTCTTTTGCTGATCACACTCAGAAATTCAGAACAATACAGAATTCTTCCTTGTTTTACTCGTTCTCAATATTGCTTTTTCCACCACACCCTTTTTCTTTGGAGTATGAAGCCAGCCAAAAATAATTTGGCAAAACTGAAACCCATGGAAATCACTGTCACACTTAGAAAAACACAGTTTGAACCCCCATTTAATCTCATTTCTCCAAGGACTAAAATAAGTAGAGGAACTTTCAATTCACCACAAACATGAACAAGTTTTATGAAGTTCTCCCCCAGCCCTGGGGGAAAAAAACAAAAATCTTTCAATCATTTTCTATAACTCAAGTGGTCAGGAACTGTATAAAAGCCCTACTTGAATGGTAACAGAGCTTAATGAGTTTAGAGACTTGTTTTTCACCTTTAATTTAGGACCCAAATTCTGGCTTTGTCCAAGAAGCCAATGAGTTTGGCAAGCATATCCAAGAGCCCCTGGCACTTAGAACAATGGACAGTGTGGACACTGAAATCTACATCCAAAAAAAAATAGGGAACTTGCCTGAGCTGAAAACCCTGAACGGTGGCTGCCCTCCTCCATCAGGCATTACAAGTACCCGGCTCCCTCATTATAATAAATTCTGCTATGACAAAGAATGACACTCATTCTTTGACTTTTGCCATCATTTTCATGATATGAAGACCTGTTATTTTACTTCTAAAAGCTCTACCTACCAAATTTTTTTGTTTCCTACCAAAACAAATTCTTTGTTTCCTACCAAAACAAAGAACTGTGCTCTTGGCCAGGCAGCGTGGCTCACACCTGTAATCCCAGCACTTTTGAGAGGCCAAGGCGGGTGGATCACCTGAGGCCAGGAGTTTGAGACCAGCCTGGCCAACACGGTGAAACCCCATCTCTACTAAAAATACAAAAATTAGCCGGGTGTGGTGGCGCATACCTGTAGTCCCAGCTACCCGGGAGGCTGAGGCACGAGAATCACATGAACCTGGGAGGCAGAGGTTGCAGTGAGCCGAGATGGTGCCACTGCACTCCAGCCTAGGAGACAGAGCAAGACTCCGTCTCAACAAAAAAAAAAAAAAAAAAAAAAAAAGAATTGTGCTCTTGCTGAAGATAAAACAAAGCACCACCATCACCAAAACCAGGATTCCACTCTTGCCTACTCAGCTTGTGTTAGGCTGTTAGGCTTCATTAAATGTCTTCTTCCCTGACATTCGGCAAGTTGCTTCCAATGGGGCCATCTGGTGACTAAGTGGTGCTTTCAATGATAATAGCTCCCCTAACAGCTCCATTACAGCCCTGAGCCACACAGAAGAATTCCCACAAGTAATGAGATTATTCTAAACCCTGATTGATGAAGTATTTATCTGAATAGGGAAACAGCTACGAAGACTAATCAGAAAGGGGGAAAGATGAGAAAGTAATTGCCAAGGAAGAGAAGATTATGCATCTTCTTTGACACAAGGATACCTCAAGGTCCTAATTAACATGGAAATTTAATATAATTTCTCAGAAAATGCCTCTAAAACTTTATAATGTAACAGTCTAGGCAAGAAATTCAAAGTTAATTAGTTTTGGTCAAGGGTCACTTTGTAATAACAAATTACAGTACAAATTATTGCCACATTGAAGTTTGGAAAAAATGGTTACATTAAACAGGAACTACAGTTGAGTTTCAACTGCATAAACCATTTTCTATGCCTAGGCCCTTCCTAGCTATTTGTCAAGTCTTCTGAATGTAACACACGTTTCCAACTCTTTTTGCTTCTGAGCATAAAGCTTAGAGGAAGTAAGCAGTCTGCCACAGGCACACCCTGCTTTATTCTGCCTCTTATTTAGGAAGAGACAAGCTACATTAAACTCATGAAGCTTAAGCTTCAGGGCCCCTCCTATGGTTCTGGGAAGAGCCCCAACAATGCAGTCAGAAGAAAGATCTTTTTGTATTCTTTTAAGAGCCCCCCACCAACCACCCCCCAGCCCCCAACGCCCATTCCCATTCAAATTGTATGAGCATGAGGTCCAACAAAACCTAATCCCCCCAGACCTATACCCCACTTCTGGCAACTTTTACCTAGCTATCCAAACTTCTGGGAAATTTCAGTGCAGACAAAGAACCTTCTCGTACTCCTCAGGAGGCCACCTCCTCCCCACCATGGCCATCAGCATTTTGTCTTCCAGACAAGACCCATGCAAGATCTCAAGAAATTTCTTACATCTCAGACTCAGGGGAAGACAGAGAAAGGGGTGGAGTGGGCTTGATTACTGCTAAAGGGGGATGAAAGCACAATTCTGGTTATCAAAACTTTCTCACGGGACCAAAACATATTTTTTCTTTTTAAGAGACAGGTTCAGGCATAGTGGCTCACGTCTGTAATCCCAGCATTTTGAGAGGCCAAGGGGGGAGGATCACTTGACCCCAGGAGTTCAAGACCAGCCTTGACAACATGGCAAACCCCATCTTCACACAAAAAAATGAAAGTTAGCCAGGTGTGGTGGCACACACCTGTAGTCCCAGCTACTCAGGAGACTGAGGTAGGAGGATCACCTGAGTCTGGTAGGTTGAGGCTGCAGTGAGCCAAAAATCACGCCACTACACTCCAGCCTGGGTGACAGAGTAAGACCCTATCGCCAAAAAAAAAAAAAAAAAAAAAAAAGACAAGCTCACAGGCTCTTGCTCTGTCACCCAGGCTGGAGTGCAGTGGTGTGGAGTGTGGTGGCATAATCACAGCTCACTGCAGCCTCAAACTCCTGGGCTCAAGGGACCCTCTCACCTCAGCCTCCTGAGTTGCTGGGACTATAGGTGTGCACCACAATACCTGGCTAATATTTTTATTTTGGTAGAGATGGGGTCTCACTATGTTGCCCAGGCTGGTCTCGAATTTCTGGCCTCAAGCAATTCTCCTGCCTTGGCCTCCCAAAATACTGCAATTACAGGCATGAGCCACTGCACCTGGCCAGGCCTACTCTTCATTTTTAAACGTCAAACTCTAGTATTTTCATCTTAATCAAAAACACAGTGCTTTTTCATACCAGCTTCTGATATCAGCATTGTCTTAGTAGTTTCAATACTTTGTTGAACAGAGACCGAAAGCAAAGGGAGCATGCACATAGTGTTTTGCGCAGCACCTTCTCTGCATCATGTATCCCACCTCCAACTAGCCCCAAGGGAAGACCGTTGAAGGGAGAGTGGAAATACAGCATCCCGTGTCTCTCTTCTTACCGTCTACTGAAATGCAGGCGGCACTGGGAACAAAGAGCCAGTCTCTCTAACCCCAGGCATCCCATCTGGGGGAAGGGGTGGGAGGGCAGGGCAGGCCAACCTAGACCCTACAGAACTAGCTGGCAGATGGTGGGTCAGAAGGCACTAGGGGCTGAAATGCTTCTCACAACAGGTGGGTCATCTGAAGGATGACAGGGGTGAGAAGGCTTAGGAAAGCTCAGGCCATCAGAGACTTTTCTTAAACTTATTACCACCCTCATTACATGGTGTGTTCACTTTGGGAAAATTCATCAAGTTCCACACCATGATTTGTGCCCTTCAATAAAAGGTTTGTTTTAATGCTCCTTATTTAACAACTCAGCAAGAAGGAAAATCTTAAACTCTGTTTTCTCCCACAACTGGAGAAAGAAACTGCCTCTTTTGATCCTAAAAGTGAAAACAGAGAAACAAAAGAATTCTTTAGGGTGGACCAGGTACTCCAAAAACAGAATGAAGAGCAAAGGCCCGGCCAACAGCAACTTCAGATAAAGATGCAGAACAGCAATGGACACAGAAGAAGGATGGACTCAGAAACAAGCTCCGAGGGCTGGACACGGTGGCTCACACCTGCAATCCCAGCACTTTGGGAGGTGGAGGCGGGCAGATCACTTGAGGTCAGGAGTTCAAGACCAGACTGGCCTACATGTCAAAACCCCATCTCTACTAAAAATACAAAAATTAGGCAGGCGTGGTGGTGCGTGCCTGTAATCCCAGCTACTCAGGAGGCTGAGGCAGGAGAACTGCCTGAACCCGGGAGGCAGAGGTTGCAGTGAGCAGAGATTGCGCCACTGCACTCCAGCTTGGGCGACAGAGCGAGTCTCTATTTCAAAAAAATAAAAAAAGAAAAGAAACAAGCCTGGAGGAGCACATTGAAAACTATTCATGCTGACCTGCAACTTTAAGGGAACAGTGCATTTAGTTCCAGGTGATGAGAGGGAGTGAGGATTTTTTTTCAGAACAGAAATATAGAAAAACTTTAAAGCCTTAATCATTGAAAACAGAAAACTGCAGAGCTATTGAACTCAAGGGAAAGGAAAGATGATCACCTTCAGAGTTTATTTAGGACCTTCTATACACTAGTTATGCTGCCAACTTCTTTATGTCATTGAGGCCTCACAACTCTATTCGAGGTCGGTATTTTACTGCCCCCATTTTACAGATGAGAAAATTGAAGCTCAGAAAATTTACCTACATTGAACATTTACAAGCAATAGTTCAAGAAGAAAAGAATGGAATCAGAGCTAACGCCAAAGATGTTCCTCCTGGGACACTACAAGTTGCCAAGGCAGCTTGGAAGAATGTTCTTGAACTACAGGACAGGAAACCATGAAGTAACAATTAGGTGAAGGGAAACTGAAAAAGTTATAGAGAGCCGTGCGTAAGGACAAAGGCAAATTCCCTGGGCCCTGACTCTAACAATAATTTTAAATGTCTGAACTTTAAGAATCTCTCCAGGCCAGGCGCAGTGGCTTATGCCTGTAATCCCAGCACTTTGGGAGGCCAAGGCAGGCGGATCACCTGAGGTCAGGAGTTCGAGACCAGCCTAACCAACATGGAGAAACCCCATCTCTACTAAAAATAAAAAAATTAGCCGGGCGTGGTGGTGTATGCCTGGAATCCCAGCTGCTCAGGAGGCTGAGGCAGGAGAATCGCTTGAACCTGGGAGGCGGAGGTTGCAGTGAGCCAAGATCATGCCATTGCACTCCAGCCTGGGCAACAAGAGTAAAACTCCATCTCAAAAAAATAAAAAATAAATAAATAAATAAATAATAATTTCTCCAAACTTTAGAGCCAACAAGGACCTTTGAGGTCAACACACTCTTTTTTTTTTTTTTTCTTTTTTGAGACTGGAGTGCAGTGGTACAATCTTGGCTCACTGCAACCTCCACCTCCTGGGTTCAAGTGATTCTCCTGCCTCAGCCTCCCAAGTAGCTGGGACTACAGGCGTGTGCCTCTACGCCTGGCTAATTTTTTTGTATTTTTGGTAGAGATGGGGTTTTACCATATTGCCCAGGCTGGTCTCAAATTCCTGACATCCAGTGATCTTCCCGCCTTGGCCTCCCAAAGTGCTGGAATTACAAGCATGAGCCACCACACCTGGCCTCAACACACTTTTTAAAGAAAGAAACCAGGAACAAATGACACATTTCAGCACAGGACATTACTGCCCTCCTCCCTTCCTTTATTCATGCGACGTTCTTTTAACACACAATTGCTGGATGGCCACTCTGTTTGGGGTATCTTTTAGAGTCTAATTAATATCTCCCTTAACTTTCCACCTCAAAAGCCTAAATGATACATACTCTGTACACAGGGTTTTTCTTTCTTTGCTTAATCTGTTCAGAAAGATTTACCCAAAAAGGGATCAACAATTGTTAATGAAGCATTAAACACAAGCTCCAAGTCCAGGGAAAATTAAAAATTATATGTATAGAGACGTTCATGTTTCAAAAAATAAAGAGATACAAGTTACAGTCTTTGTACCATCGCAGCCTTCCAAGGGCCATTTACATCAACCCAGCAAGGGCTGTGTGCATGACCCTGTCCCAGAATTAATTACCATCTACCGAGTAATCATTTGTATTAATGAGAATCAAATGTTTTCATTAACACACAAGTCTGAAAAGTACAAGAACTTACAGCCTTTTCCAGAAGCCTCTACTGGATCTCAATCAGGTTTAATTTTCCTAATTATGGAAAAAAAGAGGCTAAGTTACATTCCAAATTGCTTAGACCTTACAGTTTCAATGATGATGATCAGTACACATACACACAGGAATAAGATGGTGTTTGCAAAACTCCAACATTAGTCTGAGTCTCCTGAACTAACAGGAAAAGGCTGGGTACAGTCTCACACCTGTTAATCCCAACTTTGGGAGGCTAAAATGGGTGAATCCTCTGAGGTCAAGAGTTTGAGACCAGCCTGATCAACATAGCAAAACCCCATTTCTACTAAAAATACAAAAATTAGCCGGGTATGGTGGCACACACCTGTAGTTCCAGCTACTCGGGAAGCTGAGGCAGGAGGATCGCTTGAACCCGGGAGGTGGAAATGCAGTGAGCCGAGATCATGCCACTGCACTCCAGCCTGGGTGACAGAGCAAGACTCTGCCTCAAAAAAAAAAAATAGGAAGATACATTTAAGGTGAAGAATAAAAAAACAGCAAAACAAAACTTACATCACTTGCACATCCATTCAGCAAATAAAGAATCAGTGCATACATGGATCAAACGAACTATAATAATCAATTCATTCCCTCCAAACCATATTTCTACCTTTTCCTCCTTAACTGTGAAAGCTTCGTGGACCCATATAGGTATTACTGAAATACAATTTTAAATTTCCTTAGATTTATTATGGTGGGTTTTGGTTTCTGTTTTTTAATAGGGATCCTATAAACATTAAAAAATATTAATTCATAATCAGCTAATGAAAAATATTTTTCAACTCTATTTTTAAAAACTTCCTAATAAACAGGATCTTTGAAAACATCTGCGGCTAGTATCATACTTAATGGTGAAAATTGAATGCATTCTATTAAGACCAGGAATAAGCCAATATATATTGTGTTGGAGGTCCCAGCCAATGTGATAAGGCAGGAAAGAGGTTAACTAGCCTAGCCAGGAATCAAACGTGGGCTCTCAGACTCCAAAGCACATGCTCTGAGGCAGGAGCTCCACAGAGAGATGCAACTCTGAGGTGAAAAGGCTTCATTCACTTCTGAAGCACTCAGTTGCAGGAGGGCAGCAAACATCTAGATAAAGACATCCAGTTGAAGGTTAAAACACTGGACCTAGCCAGGCACGTTGGCTCATGCCTGTAATCCCAGCACTTTGGGAGGCCAAGGTGGGCAGATCACCTAAGGTCAGAACTTCAAGACCAGCCTGGCCAACATGGTGAAACTCCATCCCTACTCAAAATACAAAAATTAGCTGGGCATGGTGGTGGGTGCCTATAATCAAACCCAGCTACTTGGGAGGCTGAGGCAGGAGAATTGCTTGAACCTGGTAGGCAGAGGTTGCAGTGAGCCGAGACTGTGCCATTGCACTCCAGCCTGGGCAATGCAGCAAGACTCTATCTCAAACAAAACAAAACAAACAAACAAACAAAAAAAAACAATGGACCCCGAAGAAAGTTCTCAACTAGTTATATTGACTGGGCAGAAACTGGCATGTATTCTGGTAGGTGAAGGCAGGGGCAAAGCAAAAAATTATCCACTGAAGAGAACCCAGGTTGGCACCCTAGGGAGAACCTCACTGTTTGACAGTGGGACAAGGAAAGAGACTCCAAAAGGAGGCAGGAAAAAAAAAAAAAGTAAGCAACAGAGAAGAAAGCCAAGAGAGGCCAGGTGCAGTGGCTCACGCCTGTAATCCCAACACTTTGGGAGGCTGAGGTGGGCAGATAACCTGAGGTCAGGAGTTCAAGACCAGCCTAGCTAACATAGTGAAACCCCGTCTCTACTAAAAATGCAAAAATTAGCCGGGTGTGGTGGCACGCACCTGTAATCCTGGCTACTCAGAAGGCTGAGGCAGGAGAATCGCTTGAACCCGGGAGCGGGAGGTTGCAGTGAGCCGAGATGGCATCACTGCACTCCAGCCTGGGCAACAGAGCAAGACTCCGTCTCAAAAAAAAAAAAAAAAAGAAAGGAAAGCCAAGAGAAAGGAGCTGGCCCAGGAGCAGAAGTTACTTCAAGGAGGAGACAAGCGTCTTCTAGGAAACAGACAGGGCGGCTCTGAAGAAGACACTGCGTGTGAAATATTTCTGGGGCGAACTTTTTTTTCTGAGCATAACTCATACTTGGCACGGTTTCCTTTCTGAGCTAAGAAACTAAACCTTTCTATTCTTGAGTTTTATCTTTAAACCTGAGAAACCTGCTGTGCTTCTACTCTAAATTTCAGAGCCAAAGTGCTATATCAACTACAAGATTAGGGAATTTCATAAAATAAAACAAATATTGGAGACCACAGATAAAGTTGCTCAAAAGCAAAAAAGGACTATGTCTTATTTTTTTAACAGTTGTTTTGGGGAGACAAGCCAGCTCCCTTAGGGAATTAATGTAACCTAAAACGTAACCATGCTCCTGAGAGACCACAGAAGTAGCCCAGTGGTCACATCACCAAAGTAGTATCTTTGGGCCTCATTTAAGTAGCGCACAGGCAGGGCTGCAGAGGGCCTGGGGCCGTCATGGCTGCAGTGAATACATATGTACTCAAAATGAGATCCAGGTGTACTAGCCTTCTCCAAATGTTCAGGAAGGCAACGAGAAGACCCGGGAACAAGGAAAACCTAGACCAGTTTGACCACATGTGTTTAAATACAATCTAACAGGCACATAGGCAAGAGCACCAACGTGGACAACAGAAAGGAAACTTCAATGAGCTGTGGGCGTAGAATTAACACACAGCTGTTTTCAACTAAAGACAGAAAATATCAGGGGGAAATGATTCTTTCATATACCCCAAATTCCTTGGAGTATTCTTTCGCTCTATATACAACACAAATGTACAAAAGAAGAAAAAAACAGGCCAGGCGTGGTGGCCCAGGCCTGTAATCCCAGCACTTTGGGAGGCTGAGGTGGGTGGATCACCTGAGGTCAGGAGTTCGAGACCAGCCTGGCCAACATGGCGAAACCCGTCTCTACTAAAAATACAAAAAATTAGCTGCACGTGGTGGCGGGCGCCCGTAATCTCAGCTACTTGGGAGACTGAAGCAGGAGAATTGCTTGAACCCGGGAGGTAGAGGTTGCAGTGAGCTGAGATCGCGCCACTGCACTCCAGCCTGGGCGACAGAGCACGACTGTCTCAAAAAAGAAAAAACAAAAATTCCTATAACCTAAAGAGGGTTGGAGTGTAGCGGAGATGAAGAACACAAACCCTGCTCATTCTCAAACTATTCCTACTGCATTCTTTTGACAGATGCCTCAATTCCCCGTTTGATGATGCTTGTGTGGACAGGGATTTATAGTGATTAATGCCACGCATGACATAGATTGCTATCAGCATCTTCACGTTCCAAATGTAGGTCCACTGAGCGTTGTGTTCCGTGAACCACACTGTGAGTGACAAGTGGGGAAAGGATCACAATGGAAGCTTTCCAAACTTTAATTCCTGTTCACAGACAAGCAGGCAGGTTCGCACAGGCTTAAGACATGCGTATGCACCAGGAGAAAACACACAGGAACATTGAGGAGAACATTTTGGCAAGTGGCTTAGCTTGTTCAACGTAAACATAATTTCCTTTCTCACAGTAGCATAACCTCTCCCACTGAGTCAAAACCTTTTCTCCCTCACAGATCTTCCAATGTATAAAGTACACGCTATACTTTGAGAGGTTCTGCCATGCCAAAGCAGTACTTACAGGAACTGTAAATTTCTTACCTTTTGAAGCCCCTAGCCTCACTTGATATACATCTTCAAAATATGAATTAAAATAGCTTTCATAGATACCTTGAATTAAATAGACAATGAGCTTTTTGTTCCCAAGAATTTTCCCTACTTTTGATTCTACCCAAAAGTAAGAAAAGCAAGTAAGATAATTCAAATTAATATGTTATGTTTTCATCTTTAAGCCCACCATATGGAAGTATCCCCTAATACATTTAGTTCTTTTTATTTAAATATAAGTTCTGCAATTTGTTTAGTCTTAAAAGGCCAGAGACACACACTCTGTGCCCAGGCTGGAGTGCAATGGTGCCATCTCAGCTCACTGCAGCACCCTCCTCCCGGACTCAGGTGATCCTCCCACCTCAGCCTCCCGAGTAGCTGGGACTATAGGTGTGTGCCACCACACCCAGCTAATTTTTTGTGTTTTTTGTAGAGATGGGGTTTAGCCATGTTACGCAGGCTGCTCTCAGACTCCTGGGTTCAAGTAATCTGCCCATCTTGGTCTCCCACAGCGCCGGGATTACAGGCGTGAGCCACCACTCCCAGCCTCATCTCTTCATTTTAAAACAAAAACTCTTTTGCAATTTGAGACAGTTACTAAAAAATATTACAGATAAATTATAAAATAATAGCAAAAATTATTTGAAGTATCAGCAACAGTGTCTGAGTCATTTAGAAAGACTCACCTGGATTTATATTGACTCACTCTAAAATATGCATAACATATACAGAGAGGCACATATGTATTTAGTGCTTTAAAAACAAAGAAATTGACAAGAAGTGAATAGGTGTTAACGCCTTTAAGGAGCTAATTTAACACTGAGAAGTATTTATGACCATGCATGTTCACACTGGAATCTTCAGAATACTGTCAGAGGGTTAAATAAGTCACAAACTGTCTTGTGAATACCAATTCCATAGAATTTCATAAAAACTCTTAGCCACACACAACAAAGAGAACAGCAGTCAGGGAGGGCAAAGAGCCTCACAGGAACTTATTTCACCAAAACTATGAACGCATTCTCAAATTATTAAATCTTTTGGCACCATTACTATGCCAGAGGAATCCTTACCTTTTATTTCCCCAAGTCTTCTAACGAGAGACAGTTGAGACCCTGATTTAAACACAGGAGGATCACTAAAATGAAAGATTTAATCTCATTGTCTGGAAGGCTATGGAACCTCCCTGGTTGAGCTCAGGGCCACACTTACCAAAAAATTTCTATAGTGAAAAGCAGAATCCAAAATATAATTTCCATCATGATAGAACAACAGCTTTCCTCCAAAATTTACCAGTTAGTATTATTCCACAGGAGCAAGATGGAGAAAGTAGCTAACATTCTTCCACAATCACATGAGGAAACCAATCAAATCATGGATTGGCAAGCATTCCCCACAGAATGGAATTTCTGAACAGACACCCCTTGAGCAGTGGGGTGAACAATACCAGGAGGCTTGCGGTTTGGATGCAGGTTAAAAGCAGAGATCAACAGCTTGTTCCTCCTAACAACCAGACAAGGTCAAATCCCTGGCTATTGCTCCTTCTCGACCTTAACGTCTTCAGGAGATCATAGTAACAAAATGTGAGCAGCTATCACAGGACTGTTAAAATCAACTTCTCACCAACAGAAGGCAGTTCAATTTTAACAACCTACGTCATTTCCTTGTTTTCTAGGAAAAAGGCACTAAGATTGATCACAATTTGGTTGTGAAGTTCTTTCCAAGATGTTCAACTCTCCATCTGCATCTGGCCTGCCTCATTCCATGCTCTCTCTTGCCTCCCTCTCCTCCCTCCCCAAACTCCATAATTTCAGAAACTTATCATAAGGTAATATAAAAATCATTTCAAGCCCATTTGCTTTACAAGTGATAACTATGAAACTTTCAAAGAACAACAAAGGCACAGTGGCTCACACCTGTAATCCCAGCACTCTGGGAGGCCAAGGCAGGAGGATGGCTTGAGCCCAGGGTTCAAGACCAGCCTGGGCAACATGGTGAGACCCCCCCCGCCATCTCTACAAAACATACAAAAATTAGCCAGGTATAGTAGCGCATGCCTGTGGTCCCAGCTACTTGGGAGGCTGAGACGGGAGGATGGCTTGTGTCTGGGAGGCGGAGGTTGCAGTAAGCCGCGATCGCACCACTGCACTCTGCCTGGGCAACAGACTGAGACCATGTCTCAGAAAAAAAAAAAAACAAAAACACAAAAAGTCTTTAGGATATATATATACATAGTTCCTGAGTATAATAAAAGATGGAAAGTTTACCAATTCATTTTATGAACCCTCATGCAGTAAGACAAGAAATGAGGAACAAATATTGTTCTACTTTTACGGATGATATGACATCTGCTTACAAAGTCAAAGATAGCTGAAAATTTACTAGAATTATTAACTTCAGTAAGGAAACTGATAATGAATATACAAAATCAGTAAGCTTCTTTACATTAGTAATAACCAATTAAAAATTAATTGAGGGAAAAAATCCTGGGCTGGGCGCTGTGGCTCACATTCGTAATCCCAAAACTTTGGGAGGCCAAGATGGAAGGACTCCTTGAGCTTAGGATTTTGAGACCAGCCTGAGCAACAAAGTGAGATCCCATCTTTACCAAAAAAAAAAAAAAAAAATCAAAAATTAGCCAGGTGTGCTGGCACACACCTGTAGTTCCAGCTCCTGATGAGGCAGGAGAATCAGTTGAGCCCAGGAAGTTGAGGCTACAGTAAGCCATGTTTGCACCACTGCATACCAGATTGGGTGACAGAGCAAGGCCTTGTCTGAAAAAAGAAAAATGAATCCTCTATCACCAGCAAATATTACTAAGTAAGAAGAAATTAATAATAATGTGTAATATCAATGTTTTTAGAGGTATAAAAAATTTACTGAAGGGCGCAAGGACCTAGGAAATTCTGAGACAGTCTACGTTGCTTGACAGGAAGATTCAAATCAATGAGAACAATTTTCCTTAAATTACTATACATTTGGTGCAATCCCAGACAGATTTTTTTTTTTTTTTTTTTTTTTGAGACAGGCTGTCACTCTGTTTCCCAGGCTGGAGTGCAGTGGTGCGATCTCAGCTCACTGCAGCCTCCGTTTCCCGGGTTCAAGTGATTCTCATGCCTCACACTCCCGAGTAGCTGGGATTACAGGCACACACCACCACGCCTGGCTAATTTCTGTATTTTTAGCAGAGATGGGATTTCACCATGTTGGCCAGGCTGGTCTCAAACTCGTGACCTCAGGTGATCCACCTGCCTCGGCCTCCCAAAGTGCTGGGATTACAGGCATGAGCCACTGCACCCTGCCCCAAATAGATGTTAAACATGAGGTCAGGAGATCGAGACCATCCTGGCTAACATGGTGAAACCCTATCGCTACTAAAAATACAAAAAAATTAGCCGGGCGTGGTGGCGGGTGCCTGTAGTCCCAGCTACTCAGGAGGCTGAGGCAGGAGAATGGCGTGAACCTGGGAGGCGGAGCTTGCAGTGAGCCCAGATCACGCCACAGAGCGAGACTCTGTCTCAAAAAAAAACAAAAAAACAAAAAAAAAAATGACAGGCAAATTCTAAAGTTCATCTGGAAGAATGACCTTGTGGACAATAGTCAAGAAAGAATATATTGAGGAAAAAGAGAATAACAAGGAGGTATTTGCCTTATCAGATAGCAAAATCGTTTATACGATCAGTCGTTTTAATATTTAATAGTTTGGGTCAGGCGCGATGGCCCACGCCTGTAATCCCAACACTTTGGGAGGCCCAGGCAAGTGGATCACCTGAGGTCAGGAGTAAGAGACCATCCTGGCCAACATGGTGAAACCCCGTCTCTATTAAAACAGAAAAATTAGCTGGGCATGGTGGCATGTCCCAGCTACTCAGGAGGTTGAGGCAGGAGAATCATTTGAACCCAGGAGGCAGAGGTTGTAGTGAGCCAAGATCGCTCCACTGCACTCCAGCCTGGGCGACAGAGCAAGACTCCATCTCAAAAAAAAAAAAAAAAAGTAAAACAAAAATATTTAATAGTTTGCTAATGAACAGAAATATTCAAAGTCCAGAAATAGACACAAATTATATGGACATGCAGAATTTCATAAAGGTGGCATTTCAAGTAGGTAAAGATGTGCACTATAACAAATGAACAGTTTTTCTCCTCCCAACCAGTTGCTCCGTTACACGATCTCACCATGTGTAAAACCAGCAATAGCCCAGTTTCCCCTAACTACATACAAAAGCCAAAAGGTATGTGCATTTATTCTAGCTTCTCCCCAAGTCCCTAACCAAAGGTGAGCCCCACTCCAATAAAACCAGAAGCCTCACCGTATATTTTAACTCTTTAAGTTCTCGTGGGAGAGGTGAGCACCAGCTCCAAACTTCCAGAGGCTTGCACCGGGGCCAAGGGGCCACCCAGACTGCCATGTGAGTCATGGATGAGTCAGACCCTCAACGCCTGCCAGCCCCCACTGGGATGCATCTACCTCCAGCATGCAGCCTCTTTGTTACAAAAACATTTCCAGCCCTCCCCCAGTGTTCTGTAGTTGTCTATGCCCTTCGAAACATGATGATAAACCACAGTGAGTTTTGCAAAGAAAATTAACTGCTTAGCATTGAAACAGTCTACCCCCACCGGGAGGGAAAAAAAAAAAGTGAGAAACTCAATTCTCATCGCAAAAAGATGATTCTTAATGGAAACCTTGGGAAGAACCTGGGGGAAGCATTCAGAAAGAACGCCAAGATCATCTGTATTTGCTGAGGAATCAACAGAGATTTTGAACATTTGAAATTCTGAACAGATCCCTAAGGGGAATACTGTTTAGCATTTTATGGTGTGACAGCTTACCCAGGTCTTAAATATTCCTCTCATTAGAAGTCGTTTTTTTATCTAGTACCTAGCCAGAACTAGGCGGCAATTTAAGAAAACAAAGCTGAATGCCTGGATTTGAGCTGTTTTATGTTTCCATATAGAAATCCAGCCTATCATTATCAGAGCTCTGGCTGGGCTGCAAAGTACCTCTGAGCAAGAAACAACCATTAAAGAAGCCCATTCTATTTGTGAGATGTATAGACTAGTGGACGTTCCATGTTCTGAGACCCCACAACTGCTCAAGGAGGCTTTTGTCCCACTGCTCAACAGTACCCTTCCAAAGCATCCAAATGTTTCCTTCCCTTCTTTCTTGTCTTTGTGTGTGTGTGTGTGTGTGTGTGTGTTTGGGGGTGCTCACATGTGTTTTTATGTATGGGTATTAAAAAATCTATTTTTTTAATGTGATTGGTAAAATTGGCAGCTACTACCCAAACCTCAGCAGTCAAAGACACATGAATTTTCAAGGAAATTAATTTCAACTTTGATGAAAAAATATTACAATGTATATGAGCACACACTAAATAAAAATAACCTCCTCTTTGCTGGGGTGCAGTGCCTCACACCTGTAATCCCAGCACTTTAGGAGGCTGAGGTGGGCGGATCACTTGAGGTCAGGGGTTCAAGACCAGGCTGGCCAACATGGTGAAACCCCAACTCTACTAAAAAAATACAAAAATTAGGCCGGGCGCAGTGGCTCATGCCTGTAATCTCAGTACTTTGGGAGGCCGAGGAGGGCAAATCACAAGGTCAGGAGATCGAGACCACGGTGAAACCCCGTCTCTACTAAAAATACAAAAAATTAGCCAGGCGCGGTGGCAGGCGCCTGTAGTCCCAGCTACTCAGGAGGCTGAGGCAGGAGAATGGCGTGAACCCGGGAGGTGGAGCATGCAGCGAGCTGAGATCATGCCACTGCACTCCAGCCTGGGTAACACAGCAAGACTCCATCTCAAGAAAAAAAAAAATACAAAAGTTAGCCAGACGTGGTGCCTATAATCCCAGCTACTCAGGAGACTGAAGCAGAAGAATCGCTTGAAACCGGGAGGCAGAGGTTGCAGTGAGCCGAGATCATGCTACTGTACGCCAGCCTGGGTGACAGAGCCAGACTCCATCTCTAAAAGTAAAATAAAAATAAAAAATAACCTCCTCTTTAAACAAAATCAAATAAAACCGGGTTCTATGGAATGCTAAATAACTAAAATGACATTTAACAAATTACAAGCTGAGTGTCTGTTTTCTGGATTTCTCCCTTCTGGATCTGTCACTTCATCTATAGCAGGAGTGCTGACAGGGACAAATGCCAACACTCAACCACCTGTAAATAAAAGCTGTGATCCTAATTTCGAAACATTTGCATTCCCCACTCTGTCACTGCAGGACACAAAAGGGAAAAGAAAGTCAGGGACATTTGCTCACTAAAATGAAATCCTTTCTTGGCTCTCCTATGATTTCATTTACTTTTTATAGCTTGGCTTTCAAACATAGTAATTGCTTTCTTTTTTTTTTTTTTAAAGACATGGATTTATACCACATTTGAGTATCCCTATATATAGATTTCAGTCTACGATAATAGCAAATTCACAAGATCCCACCCCTAAAGACCTAAATATAACAGCGATTTAGGAATAGGATCTTCTTCTCCTACAAAGAAAAACTAATAAAGAAGGCAAAGATAACTTACCCCATCTGCCACCAAATGGCAATTCCTAAACCCAGCTTTTATGACACTCTCAGGGAAAAAAAAATGCACAATTTCTTCCAGGAAATTTGTTGTCTGAAAATCTTCTGAATTTTTAAAAATTGTGTTGTTTTATTTCTGTTAATACTTATAATCTCTGGTTCATCCATTAATAATTAAATCTTACAGTAAGAAAGGCAGTTATTCCAGCCTCTTTCAGTTCTCCTAAAGCAGACAGAGAATTCATTTTTGTTCTTCAATTACCTGTTTCTTACCAAAGAAACGTGGCCGTAAGTACTTTTCCCAGGATCATGAAGCTGTAGAGGCCAGCAAGACGCAGTCTGAAGAACAAGTGCTTTGGAGTCAGACAAGGTCAAAACGCAGCTCAGCTGCTTAATTCCTCACCCACCCTCTCTAAGCCTGTGTCCTCTGCAGATTGGGAGGGAATCTGTCCTGGAGAGCCGCATGCAGAGTATTAACTGAGATGTTGATAAAGTGTCTGGTACAGCCCCTGATCAACAGGTTCCTATGATGTCAAGGAGATGATGATGTTGCTGATGATAAAACAGACTCTTGGAAATACTCTCTCCAATCCCTTCGTCTTGCAGGCAAAGATGAGTAAGGACCCAAGAAATTATGTACAAACCAACCATCTGCGGCTCAACAAGTGGTTTACAGAGCGCACAATTTCAGGTTTCAATTAGGACTTCTATATACGATGAACAAAAGCACAAAAATACTCAAGTTCAGTATTTCCTTGGAGGCTCCGCCTGCAAGGAAAGCTGGCTAAATCTCATTATTGCTGACCTTTCCCTGCAAGAGAAGACCTACAGAGGATAATGGGTAAAATCTGCCTTTATCCAACTGCAAATAACTCATCATTGCTTGGTTACTTGCAGCTGGTTCCAGGCCAGGATGCTACCCAATCTGTCAGGGCTGCAAAATCAAGAGCAAACACACAGACATGGTACAATTCGGTCGGGCACCAGATCCCGTTCCCATTCACAGAACACACAAATTTAGACGCAGCCAAAAAGGACCAGGGTTCAATATGCAAAGACAAACTCTGTTATTAAACTGCAAAGTTTAATAAGAACCCTTTTTGCCCCAATCACAAAGGTCTCTCACATTGACCCAACAACAACCGCCCTCATGGCAGAGTTTTGTCTGTCTAGACTTAACTTCATCCTGAGACTAGGCCTAAAGGGAGCCAGGTGCCAGGTACCTGCAGCTTCTAGAGGAGAGATTCCCATCTGGCTCAGATTTCCCTTCAAAGTCAATTTCCTGAAGTGGCTGTAAGTAAATCCAAGTCAAACGCAGATATCTTGAACAAAGAGGAAAGGATTGCAGATTTCAAAATGAAATAAATTCATTTGCCAAGAAAAAAGATGAAATAAATTCATTTGCCAAGAAAAAAAAAAAAAAAAAAACAGAAAAATGAGTCCCTCCTTCTCTCTCAGTGCCCTAGTTTAAAAAACCTCTCTATAAAAACAGAAGCCGGAAAGGAGAAACCTAAGATGGTTACAAAAAGGATTTCACTTTATCCACATCCATGGCTGCCAAGCCCAGCGCTGTGACACAAGCAAGCCCTCAAAATGCTTTACTAAGAAACCATCGTTAGCCCTCTTCCCTACTAACTCGAACCTATATTTAAGTAGCAACCATATCGTAACTTCAGTAAGCTTTAACTTCTCATAACTCAAGGGACTTGTCAACAATAAGCATTGCATTGCTTCTGAAAGGTGGCCACAGACAATGTTCCCTACAAGGTGACAGTTGAACACAACTCAGGCCCCCTGTTGCTTGTGAGTTTCTCCTTAGCATTAAATACCCGTATCAGAGATGAGCTCTTCAAGAATCAGACAGGCAGGCCAGGCGCCGTGGCTCACGCCTGTAATCCCAGTACCTTATGAGGCCGAGGCAGGTGGATTACCTGGGGTCAGGAGTTCGAGACCAGCTGGCCAACATGGTGAAACCCTGTCTCTACTAAAAATACAAAAAATTAGCCAGGCATGGTGGTGCACGCCTGTAGTCCCAGCTACTCGGAAGGCTGAGGCAGGAGAATCACTTGAACCCAGGAGGAGGAGGTTGCAGTGGGCCAAGACTATGCCATTGCACTCCAGCCTGGGCAACAGAGTGAGAGAAAAAAAGAAAAAAGAATCAGGCACACATGGACACAAGCAGGCCCTGCAGTGGTTAATCACTTTTAAATATGGCTCCACTTTCTACAGCTGTTGGTACAAAGCTCGGTGTCTCTGTACCCTTCCCTTCTTATCTCATTTTTATTAATATTTTCTTCTCAAATGATTTTATAGAAAATTATCAAGTTGTGAGAGCTATATCAGGACGAGTGAGTTCATTTTCCTAAGCTCCTTTGGACTGAAAACAGAGGAGGGAAGTAAAAAGCAAATTACTTAATACCAAGTACGATGCTGCAGATGCTACTAGTTGGCAATTAAACTGAGAGGTAAACTGCAAGGTAAACAGCACAAAGCAGCTTTGGGAAAGCCGCAGAAAGAGGTAAGAGGTCAGGACAGGGGCTTTATCTGAACCATCTTTGTAAACTCCTGCACCTCAAACAGCATTGATGTGTGCACTGTGTGTTGAGTAAAGAAATAAATGCTTGACCAGACTGCATCTCACATGCAACAGGGAAAGCAGGGAGACTTGAGTTTTAGTCCTACCTTTGACAGTAACAAGCTAGGCTGTCAAGTCACTTAACCTATCTGGAATGAAGTTTCCTTATCTGTTTAAATGAGGTAACTGAGGGGATGGTCTCAAAAAACCCTAGCACTTTGCAGAGGTAAAGAAACCAGAACCCTTGTACACTGTTGATTGGAATGTAAAATGGTGCAGGGGCTGTGAAAAACAACATAGTGGTTTTTCAAAGAATTAAAAATAGAATTCTGGCCGGGCGCAGTGGCTCGTGCCTGTAATCCCAGCACTTTAGGAGGCCGCAGCGGGTGGATCACATGAGGTTAGGAGTTTGAGACCAGCCTGACCAACATGGCGAAACCCCGTCTCTACTAAAGATATAAAAACTAGCTGGGCACGGTGGCAGGTGTCTGAAATCCCAGCTACTTGGGAGGCTGAGGCAGCAGAATCAATTTAACCCGGGAGGCAGAGGTTGTGGTGAGCCGAGATCGTGCCATTGCACTCCAACCTGGGGGACAAGAGCGAAACTCCGTCTCAAAAAAAGAAAAAAGACATAGAATTCCACTTCTCAGTTTATATCCCCAAAGACTTGAAAGCAGGGTCTTGAAGAGATATTCGTACAGCCATGTTCATAGCTACCATATTGACAGCAGCCAAAAAGCAGAAAAACCCAAATGTCTGTGGACCAATGGGCAGACAAACAAAAGATGACATACAGAGACAAGGGAATATTATTTCGCTTTAAAAAGGAAAGACATTCTGATACATGCTACAACATAGATAAACCTTGAGGACATCATGCTAAGCAAAATAAGCCAGTCACAAAAGAACAAATACTGTATGATTCCACTTATATGAGGTGCCTAGAACAGTCAAATTCATAGAGACAGGAAGTAGAAAGGTGGTTGCAGGGGTGGAAGAAGAAATGGGGAGGTATTGTTTAATGGGGTACAGAATTTCAGTTTTGCAAGATGAAACAAGTTCTGGAGATGGATAGTGGTGAGGGTTGCACAACAATGTGAATGTACTAAACTATATACTTAAAATTGGCTAATATGGCCAGGCACAGTGGCTCATGCCTGTAATCCCAGCACTTTGGGAGGCTGAGGTGGGCATATCACTTGAGGTCAGGAGTTCAAGACCAACCTGGCCAACATGACGAAACCCCGTCTCTACTACAAATACAAAAAATTAGCCTGGTGTGGTGATGCACCCCTGTAATCCCAGTTACTCAAGAGACTGAGGCAGGAGAATCATGTGAACCCAGGGGGCGGAGGTTTCAGTGAGCTGAGATTGCGCCACTGCACTCCAGCCTGGGAGACAGAGCAAGACTCCATCACAACAACAACAACAACAAAAGGCTAATACAGTAATTTTACCACAATAATTTTACCATATTTTTTAAAGTAGGTGAAAAAAGGGGGACAATGTTTATAGCATATAAATTATACCTCAACGTGTCTAGTTTTGGGGAAAAAAATCTTTCAGAAGTTCCTCCTGACAGTTATCCTTTCATTCTTCAAGTCAACAGATATTTATCAATCACTCTGTGACGTGGATCTAATTTCCACGGGTTTCTTTAGAGGGTCCTCTGGCAGGAACAGGAAACTCCTTTTTCACTCCCACTCTGGAAAGTGTGGGAGAACTTCAGGACTTAGGCAAGGCTGCACAGCCGGGAAGTGATGACAGCCGGGTGGAGAACCTGAAGAACCCAGTCTGACTCCCAGGGACATGTCTACCACCTACCTCGCTGCCTTTTTTTTTTCAGACGGAGTCTCACTCTGTTGCCAGGCTGGAATGCAGTGGTGCAATCTCAGCTCACTGCAACCTCTGCCTTCCAGGTTCATGTGATTCTCCTGCCTCAGCCTCCCAAGTAGCTGGGACTACAGGCACCCAGCACCACGCCTGGCTAATTTTTGTATTTTTAGTAGAGATGGGGTTTCACCATGTTGGCCAGGATGGTCTCAATCTCTTGACCTCATGATCCGCCCGCCTCGGCCTCCCAAAGTGCTGGGATTACAGGCATGAGCCACCATGCCCGGCCCCTAGCTGCCTTTTCTAATCTGCTCCACTAATTCTGCAAACGAGGAAGCAAAAGCTCAGAAAGGTTAAGAAAATTCTCCAAGATTAGCCAGCTGACTGGTAGGCCCACGAGCAAGAAGTCAGGCCAACCAACTATCAGTCCAGTGTTCCTTCCATTCCACAACAAAAAGCCATATTTGGGGAGAAAAGGAATCACAGGGGTCCCACTGGAATTTCCAAAGCAGCCCACCCCCACCATTTGCAACCTTCTCCCCAAAACTAAGAGTTTCATTTAATCATTCGTTTAACAAATCATTTACAATAGCTTAATTTTTCTTTTTAAAATAATCCTCTGGACACAAGTCTCCCCTTACAGTTACCCATTCACTATTCGATCAACTGATATCTACTAATCACCTACTAATTTGGATCCTTTTTTATTTTTTTTCTTTTCTTTTTTTTAGATGGACTCTAGCTCTGTTGCCCAGGCTGGAGTGCAGTGGCCCAATCTCGGCTCACTGCAGCCTCCACCTCCTGGGTTCAAATGATTCTCCTGTCTCAGCCTCCCGAGTAGCTGGGATTACAGGCATCCACCACCACGCCTAATTTTTTTGTATTTTTAGTAGAGATGGGGTTTCACCGCATTGGCCAGGCTGGTCTTGAATTCCTGACCTCAAGTGATCTGCCTGCCTCAGCCTCCCAAAGTGCTGGGATTATAGGCATGAGCCACTGTGCCCAGCCTTTTTTTTTTTTTTTTTTTTTTTGACAGAGTCTCACTCTGTCACCCAGGCTGCAGTGCACTAGCACGATCTCAGCTCACTGTAACCTCTGCCTCCCAGGTTCAAGCGATTTTCCTGCCTCAGCCTCCCAAGTAGCTGGGATTACAGGTGCCTGCCACCAGACCCAGCTAATTTTTTGTATTTTTAGTAGAGACGGGGTTTCACCATGCTGGCCAGGCTGATGTCGAACTCGTGACCTCAGGTGATCTGCCTGCCTTGGCCTCCCCCTCAAAAAAAAAAAAAAAAGTGATGGGAAGGGAAGGGGAGGGTAGGGAAGGGGAGGGAAGGGAAGGGAGAAATGTGAGTCATGTATGTAATTTTTCTTTTTTTCTTGAGACAGTCTCCCTTTGCCACCCAGGCTGCAGTGCAGTGGCACAACCTTGGCTCACTAAAAGTTCCACCTCCCTGGTTCAAGCGATTCTCATGCCTCAGCCTCCTGAGTAGCTGGGATTACAGGAGCTCGCCACCATGCCTGGCTAATTTTTGAATTATTAGTAACACGGGGTTTCACTGTGTTGGCCAGGCTGGTCTCAAACTCCTGACCTCAAGTGATGCACCTGGCCACTGTAATCTACAGTAAGCCACTGCACCTGGCCTGTAATTTTCTAGTGACCATATTGAAAAAAATAAGAAGCAAGTGAAATTAATTTATATATACATACATATATACCTATATACACACACATATATACACTTTTTTTTTTTTCAAGACAGTCTCACTCTGTTGCCCAGGCTGGAGTGCAGTGGCAGGAACACAGCTCACTATAGCCTTGAACTCATGGGCTCAAGTGATCCTCCTGCCTCAGCCCTCCAAAGGGCTAGGATTACAGGCGTGAGCCACTGTGCCCAGCCCATAATGTATTTTAATCCAACACATCCAAAATATCATTGTTTTAACATGTAAACAATATAAAAATCGTATTGGGATATTTTACATCTGGTTTTTCATATTAAGTCTGCAAAGCCTCCTGTGTATGTTACACTCACAGCACACCTCAGTGGTGGTGACCACATTTCAAAGTGCTCCACCACCCCGCGGGGCTGGTGGCTACAGATCTGGAGACATGGGTCTTTCAGAGGGGTAAAGACTTAAAACGTCAGGCTAAGTTTGGACTTCATCTACAAAAAGACAAAAGGGAGAGTCAGGCGTGGTGGCTCACACCTGTAATCCCAGCACTTTGGGAGGCCGAGGCGGGTGCATCACGAGGTCAGGAGATCGAGACCGTCCTGGCTAACACGGTGAAACCCCGTTTCTATGAAAAATACAAAAAATTAGCCGGACGTGGTGGCAGGTGCCTGTAGTCCCAGCTACTCGGGAGGCTGAGGCAGGAGAATAGCTTGAACCCAGGAGGCGGAGGTTGCAATGAGCCAAGATCGCACTACTGCACTCCAGCCTGGCGACAGAGACTCCATCTCAAAAAAAAAAAAAAAAGACAAAAGGGAGTAGGTGATCTTCTAGAAGCAGTAGTGACAGGAAGCAAGGTCTTATATCAACCACTGAAGCTGCTGCCCCACCCAAGCTCTCAGTTCTTAGGGACCACAGCCTCTCAGGGACCCTAGACCCCATGTCATCTGCCCTGGTCTCCCCAGCCCCTTTCACAGGGGCCCTTCTGAGACAATGTGTCTCCCTCTACCAGCTGCAACCCATTTATCCCCACTCATTTCCACAATCACGTCATTACCAACCTGAAGCCCCTTGCCCCTCAGTTTTCCTGGATAAGCCTTATTAGCCTATAGAAAGTAAACTGCCAAAGTCCCATCATTCCATCCCTGCTCCTGGACCAGCCAGACCCCCAGGGGGAATGCCTTTCAATATCACCGAATGGGGTGGGCAAGGAGGGAAAACTAGGAGTTCTAGTTCTCGAACTTTCCCACAGCCCTGCCTGTGAGTTCCTGCTCTGTTTACTGACATATTAATTCTCTGTCATCTACATCAGATCAACTTTTTGCATGTACTCAAGTATCCGAAGCCACTCCAAGGCCCCTTCATGCTCAGGTGATATCCCTGCCTCCCAAATTATTTCATTTTATTTATTTATTTTTATTTATTTATTTTTATTTTGAGACAGAGTCTCACTCTATCGCCCAGGCTGGAGTGCAGTGGCATGATCTTGGCTCACAGCAACTTCCGCTTCCCAGGTTCAAGCGATTCTCCTGCCTCAGCTTCTCGAGTAGCTGGGATTACAGGCACGCATCACCACACCTGGCTAATTGTTTTGTATTTTTAGTAGAGACAGGTTTCACCGTGTTGGCCAGGCTGGTCTTGAACTCCTGACCTCAAGTGATCCACCCGCCTCGGCCTCCTAAAGTTCTGGGATTACAGGCGTGAGCCACTGAGCCCAGCCAAGCAGCCTGATTTTTTAAATTTACCATTTAAATGTAAATACCATTTACATTCGAATGTAAATACCATTTACTTTTAAATTTACCATTTAAATGTAAATACCATTTACTTTTAAATTTACCATTTAAATGTAAATACCATTTACATTTAAATTTAAATATAGTATTCCCATACTACCAATTTCTCTCCTCCCAAGCACCATTAACATCTACACAATAATTTTTTTATCCTTTTATGTTCTACAAAAATGGGATTATAGTATACAAGGTTCTTGCCTCTTCTTTTCTCATGGGAATCCTTGCAGGTCAAGTGCAGAAATCCAAGGCATGGACGTGTGACATCTTATCCAACCATTCCTCTGTCGAAAGCATCCACTTAGTTTCTAATTCTTTGCCACTACAAACAATGCTGCAATAAATATTCTTGTGCAAACAAATTACATACGGCTGCTTTTATTTCTATGGGAGAGAGTCCCAGGGGAGGAACTGCTGGGTCAAAGGCTATGTGTGTTTGAAATTTTAATAGACTCTGTCAGAACTCTTTCCAGAATGGTTATTCCCACCAGCAATGCTTGAAGATCCCCTGCCAGCAAGTATTATTGCCTTTTAAAATTTTTGCCAGTCTTCACGGTCTGATGTACATTACATAAAGGTTTGTTTGGAGGTTTTTTTTTTTTTTTTTTTGGTTTTTTGAAACAGGGTCTTGCTCTGTGGCCCAGGCAAGAGTGTAGTGGTGCCATCTTGGCTAACTGCAACCCCCGCCTCCTGGGTTCAAGAGATTCTCCTGCCTCAGCCTCCCAAGTATCTGCAACTACAGGTGCCCACCACCATGCCCAGCTAATTCTTGTATTTTTAGTAGAGACAGGATTTCACCATGTTGGCCAGGCTGGTCTCAAACTCCTGACCTCAAGTGATCCATCTGCCTAGGCCTCCCAAAGTGCTGGGATTACAGGCATGAGCCACTGCGCCCAGCCTAAAGTTTAAAAACTCTCCCTCACCTCCCATCCTGCTCAAAAACTTATTTAATAATTCTCTTTTTTGACAATTCTTTCTGAGTCTCCTTCTCTGCCTCCTATTCTTCTTCTACCTCCAAAATTTAAGCAGAAAACAAGGCTCTTGCCTGTCTTTTTTGCCTCTCTTTGCACATCCTTCTTTGACAATTTCATTATTTCTCATGGTTTCAGTCATCCCCTCTAAGAGATGAATCTGAATCTACATACCCAGCCCAGATCTGTCTCTCTCGAGCTCCAGATTTCTAACTGCTCACGAGACACTTCCCATAGAGCCTGCTGACACCTCAGAAATCAGAAGAATCAAACCCAAACTCTCCTTGACTTGACCCAAATTTAATCTTCCCCCAACTCCATTAGTAGAGTAGTATCATCCTTATCACAGGTACGCAGGCTTGAATGCCCAGTGTCATTTTTTACCCCTCCCTATGCTTTGTCCCCATATCCAGCCAGTTGCCTCATCTGGACAGTTCTCTCTCTTCTCTCTTATCCACCCTGTGCGGACTCTCTGCACAGATGACCGGGACTCCTGCAGTATCCCAGCTGGAACCCCCAGCTCCAGGATGGACACCCTACTCTGCCAGTCCAACCCTCCAACACCTCCCCACTTGCAGACCAAGTTAAACCCAGACATCCTAACTACACTTTCAAGCCCTTACCAGCTCTTGCTCCAGTCTGCCTCTCCAGCCTCCTGACGGACGACTCATACTCCAAACTCAACATGAGCCTGCCCCATTGCTTGTAGCCTAAAGGAGATTCTTTTCTCATAGGAGAAGAATTTGCAAAGAAGGAATAAGAAAGGTAAACAGATGCTTACTGCAATTCCCTCTGCTGCTCTGGCACTATCTCTGCCAAGGAAATGTCTTTCTCTCTCATACTTTTAAAAAGGAAAAATATTTGGCAGGAAAAATTAAATAAGTAAATGAACCACATAATATAAAATGACAAGAACTCACAATTGAGTATATGTAGACACTCACGAAAAGACCAAAAACTAAAGACAAAAGAACAGGAAAACCATCTACCAGAGTCAAAAGCATCCTATATTGATACAAATAGCAAAGAATCATTTTACAATCACATCTGTCTTGTGATTGAGTTTCATGTATCAGATATTCATAAATGACTAGCATTAAAACTCAGCAAGATTTACATTATAATAGAAAAAAAGCACTACAGTGAACTAAACAAAACTTAAAGAGACAAAACACAAAAACTACTTAACATAATACTGTAGTAATTTGAGAAAGAAACAATAAAAATAACTACTTTATATACATTTATTTGATGCCTATGAATTAAACCCTATCCTGCATAATGAGGGAAGATAAAGACATAATAAGGTCAATGACCTCAAAGAGTATAAACACTAGCTAAACAGATGAAACAGTTCCACCAAATAAGAATAGACAAAGAAAAATATATTTTCAAGGACAAAGAGTTAATTAAAAATGGAATACAAATGAGTAGCATGAGATTAGACAAAATAGATTTACCAGAGTAAGGTACACAGAAAAGGTCCACGTATTTTTTGTGTCGAAGCAAAGAGAATAACAAAATGACTTTAAATTATGGAAGATCTCTACTAAAAATACACATCACCTTAGTTTTTCCTTCCTTTTCTTGCTGATAGACACACAAATACAATGATCTACCCCATCTCAGGTGTGTGTGTGTGTGTGTGTGTGTGTGTGTGTGTATAGACAGATACATAGAGATATATCTGCCTAACAGTATCTTCAGTGCTTTCTAACCCAGCAATAATAATTAGAATCCAAGTTTCAATTATACTTACTCAGCACTTAGGAAAGACCTTGTGAGTGCTCCTCCACAGACTGGGACTCCAGCCTCTTCTGATGGAGACTGTCAACAATCCATCATCCCTGCTAATGGTGGGATGCAGTGTCACAGATAATTTAAACAGCTGTCAGAGCTGAGCAGCTCTTCAGACTTCCATATGGCTCATAAAACGCACATGTGCTCTGTGCCCTTCCCCCTCCCAAGAAAGAGTTGGGAGGAAGGATATGAAGTCAGACAAACTGGGATTCAATCCCAGCTCTATGCTTCAATATCCTCGTGTACAATATGGCTTTCCAATATCCCTTTTGTGTAGCAGAGGGGAGCAAGCACTTGGAAGTACCTAGCACAGCGCCAGATGCAGAAAAGGTATGTAGTAAATGTTGGTAACCATGCCTTTCTTCTCTTCCCTTGAGTTCCTCCACCTCTCCCAGCAAGCCATCTCCCAAATATCGAGTTCTCCAAAGCAAAAGAGACAAAACTCCACATCAAACTCAGAATACAGAGAATTTACAGATTATCAAACACAGAAATAAGCAGACAGGGATTTTTTGACCTGCTTTCTGGATCGTCTATGGCACACACACCTGCAGGAGCACAGACTAAGCCAGCTGTAGACCCCAAACCTCAGCTGTATTACCGGAGCCGCAGGGACTGGTAAGCATCTATGTGCAGAGAAAGCCTGAGTCCTCCAGCCCCAGTTAGGAGCAGCAACAACGTGCCACAGATAGGGGACAGGTGAGGAGCAGGAGAAGTGAGAGGACACTCAGAAGCCCGAGCATAATGGCCAGACTTACAAGATGGGAGAAACTGGGCAGGTTACTTAAACTCTCTCACCTCCATCTTCTGAAGTGAGTCCGAACTCACTCTAAGGTCTCTCCCAGTATTTTATGATTTTAATATGATTCTAATGCTACATTGTAAGATTTTAAGATATGTGTTTTTAGTATTTCTAAAATAGCATCAGAGGATGGGGCATAGTGGCTCACGCCTGTAATCCCAGCACTTTGGGAGCCCAAGCGGGGCAGATCACTTGAGGTCAGGAGTTCGAGACCAGCCTGGCCAATATGGTGAAACCCCATCTCTACTAAAACTACAAAAATTAGCCAGGCATGGTGGCGGGAGCCTGTAGTCCCAGCTACTCGGGAGGCTGAAGCAGGAGAATCACTTGAACCCGGAAGGTAGAGGTTGCAGTGAGCCAAGATCACGCCACTGCCCTCCAGCCTGGGCTACAGAGTGAGACTCCGTCTCAAAAAAATAAAATAAAATAAATTTTAAAAAATAAAATAGCATCAGAAATTGCCCTGTGATTAATTCTGTAAGATATCTTATATCTTACCAACTTACCAAACCCCATTAATTCCTAATTCTGTAAGATATCTTACATCTTATATCTTACAGAATTAGGAATTAATGGGGTTTGGTAAGTTGGTTGGTTGATTTTTGTTTTTAAACCTCACTCCACCCAACACAAAAGTAGCAAATGTGCTTTCTGTAAGACTACATTGAGTCAAAAGCTCAAAAGTGAGAAAAATCAAAATACTGTTAAGGATTATCATTCCCTTCCTGCTCTATGGACTTACTTTTGCTCAGTGAACTCTCATAGTAAAGAACAGGATAAGAAATGTGGGCTGTACAGTACAAAGTGAAATATGACAATGCAAGGGGCGGAGAAAACAGGGCTTGAACATAAAATGTTTGTAATAAACTGGCCATAAGGAAAGATGAACTCTTTGAAATTGTGGGCTCTATTCAAACACTGTATGTTATTTATTAACCACTCCTTTTTTCATTCTATAAAGAAATTCAGTACAGTATCAGCTTTGATATATTTACAATACTTCTCTTGGAGGAAATCCAGAGTCTACATTTGGTCTTAAAAGAAGGTTCTTCCTACATGGAAGCTATCTCAAAAAGCCAAAACACACACTCAGAAAAGCTGAGCCTCTCGTTAACATTTTCCAAGCATACAGTAGCTACGCACCATTTGGCACTCACCAAAACCCCTCCAAAAGTATCAAAAGGCTGCCAACGTCTCTTTGCATTTACAAGAATAATTCCTGAAAAAGTGTCTGTTTGCAGAAGAATTTCACTTCTAGTGATATGCTGATCAAAAGTTTACTGTCTCCCCATAGAGAGTTGACTGGTTTTAGTGACTTGGCCAAATATCAAAATAGCTGTAATTAAATGGAATTGTGAGAGCCAGATGAGGTATAAAAACTGAGGGCGATCTCAAAGGAACTAAAATTATGCTTAGCACATGTTTAAATTATATACCAGTCACAGGGCAAACCACTGTCAGACACTCCTCTCAGGAGAAAAATAGATCAATATGACCAAAGGAAGTGTGCATTGAGACAAGCTGTTTCATTGTTCAGAACTAAGACTGACTGAAGTGATTCTCTAAGTTTTTCAAAATAAATATCTCACACTCAGTTATTTTGCTATGATATGAAAAATTGAGAAGCCACAGGATCTCAATGCTGTTCATTAGGATTATAAATGGAAACAAACTCATGGAAGGCAGCAGCTATGTAGGTCAGGTCCAAAGGAGAAATTTTCTAATTCAAAAGATAAGCACAGATTAAATGATCGCCTGTCCAAAAGGTCTCCTAACCAGTGTCAATTCCATAACTACCCCTCCACTCCTGAAAGTGAGGAGTTGTAAAGACCCCTAGAGTCTTATAAATTGCATAACCACCTGAAATATCCTAAGAATCCTTTTGGTTTGGTTTGGTTTTGGTTTTGGTTTTGGCCATTCCATGTTAAAGAGGACTCACTCAACATTACCAAGGACTGAAAAGAACAGCTCCTAAATTTAATTTTTTTTTTTTTTTTTTTTTTTTTTGAGACAGAGTTTCACTCTTGTCACCAAGGCTGGAGTGCAATGGCTCGATCTCAGCTCACTGCAACCTCCGCCTCCCAGGTTCAAGCGATTCTCCTGCCTCAGCCTCCCGAGTAGCTAGGATTACAGGGGCATGACACCACATTTGGCTAATTTTTGTATTTTTAGTAGAGACAGATTTCACCATGTTGGCTAGGCCCAGCACTTTGGGAGGCCGAGGCAGGCAGATCACTTGAGGTCAGGAGTTCGAGACTGGCCTGGCCAACATGAGCCACCGCGCCTGGCCTAAATTTAATTTTTGTAAGCTGGGCGTGGTGGCTCATGCCTGTAATCCCAGCACTTTGGGAGGCTGAGGCGGGCGGATCACCTGAGGTCGGGAGGTACCAGCCTGACCAACATGGAGAAACCCCATCTCTACTAAAAATACAAAATTAGCCGGGCGTGGTGGTGCATGCCTGTAATCCCAGCTACTGGGGAGGCTGAGGCAGGAGAATGGCTTGAACCCAGGAGGCACAGGTTGCAGTGAGCCGAGATCGTGCCATTGCACTCCAGCCTGGGCAACAAGAGCGAAACTCCACCTCAAAAAAATAAATAAATGAAAATTAAAATGGGTTAAATTATTTCAATTCAATTACACATACCAGCTGCACACGAAGATCGCAGGCACATCAGTGTTACCGAAATCCTTTACCCCATTTCTTTTCTTACTGGAATTTCCCAAGTTCTACTAGAAATGAGCTGTGGATCTTTTATGAGCTGTTGCTACCATGAAAATCTCAAGCTAATTTATTGCGTACCTATTTATATATCCCAAACATAGCTTCTTATATCAAAAGGCACAACCTCAAAGTCATAAGTCTTCCACTTAGATTCCTTCCACTCTCTAACAGTTTACAGTTTCAAGAGTACACAGAATCTGGCCGGCCCCGGTGGCTCACGCCTGTAGTCCTAGGACTTCGGGAGGCTGAGGCACGCAAATCACTTGAGGCCAGGAGTTCAAGACCAAAACCCCATCTCTACTAAAAATACAAAAATTAGCCGGGTGTGGTGGCAGGCGCCTATAGTCCCAGCTACTCAGGAGGCTGAGACACGAGAATCACTTGAACTCAAGAGGTGGAGGTTGCAGTGAGCCGAGATCACACCACTGCATTCCAGCCTGGGTGACGGAGTGAGACTCAGCCTGGAAAAAAAAAAAAAAAAAAGAGCATACAGAATCAGAGAAAGCTACGGGTGCGAGGGACCTTAGAAATCCTCTCTTCCACTGGATTCACAATTGTATTAGGTCCTTCAGAGGGGCCCAAGGGGCCTTCTGTCCCTTACAACTGTGTAATTAATATAATTTCCATTTCATCCCTTTTGTATATTATATATTTGGGTCTTGATTTCACATAAGTTGTAGTTTGGAACAAAGGATTCCTCTGATTTTCAAGAAAATCACTAATACTGCCTGGACCAAGAGGTATATACAAACCCAGACCCTGAGAAGCTGAATGACGTCCACGGATCCACATCTCCACTCAGTACAGACCAACACTGAGCCCCCAGGACACAGTCTCTCCAAATGCGGCCCCAGATCAGCCACAGTGGCAGCATCACCTAGAAACATCACAGAGATGCAAATTATCAGGCCGAACTCAGATCTTCTGAGTCAGGGCCGGGCATGGTGGCTCACACCTGTAATCCTAGAACTTTGGGAGGCCAAGCCAGGCGGACCACCTGAGTTCAGGAGTCAAGACCAGACTGGGCAACATGGTGAAACTCTATCTCTACTAAAAATACAAATCCTAGCCAGGCATGGTGGCTCACGCCTGTAGTCTCAGCTACTCAGAAGGCTGAGGTACAAGAATCGCCCGAACCCTGGAGGTGGAGGCTGCAGTGAGCCGAGATTGTACCACTACACTCCAGCCTCGGCGACAGAGTGAGACCCTGCCTCAAAAAAAAAAAAAAAAAAAAAAAAAGATCTTCTGAGTCAGAAACAGAGGACAGGACCCAGCGATTTATGCATTAGCAAGCCCTCCAGGTGATTCTGACGCCCTGAAGTTTGAGAACCTCTGTTCTGGAACAATACCCAATGTGCTTTCCATTATTCTCTTCCTCTTCCTATTTCACTCCTACAACTCCAAGGCAGTACACACTAAGCAACTGCCCCCAAAACACTGAACCTAACTACAGATTCACCCACTGGAAACATAAAAACATCACAATAAGGTTTCCAAACACTGCTACAGTACAGTCAGTGCATTTTTCTTTTCTCACAATACAAACTTCCACATCCAAAAGGGTCAAATAAAAGTCTGAGTTTCAAGGAATAATTCAAGAGAGTGGAATTTATGTACATTTCAGACACTGAGCCTCAGAAGAACTGAGTGATGCTAAGAAATTTACTTCCAGCTTCTCTGGGCACACTGCCTGTGGTGTAGCCCTGCTCTGCAAGGGGCAGGTTAAAAAAATAATAATAAAAAAAATATTATTTCCAGAAAAGGAAGGTACCTTAGACTGTCAGTGACCAACAGTGAGTACCAAAGAGACAAAACTTGGGAATATTACTAAATGGAGACAGCTCCTTCCAGGAAAACCTGGTTCAGAGACCTGGAAATAAGTAGGAAAGTGACTGTGTTTCACCCCTAGCCTGAGGCAATTGATTTCTCTGTGCCTTATATTTCGTGAGGTTTGAGGTATATGTTTGTCATCTGCACAGGTGATTTTGCTGACTTTCTGCGTAATATACACATAAGAGGCACTATCCAGACTAACCACTAATTGTAAGCCACATCTCAGTGTCATGCTATTTTAACAAATTTTAAGGATGCCAAATGAGAAATTACAACAAACATAGTTTTCAAAAGTTTGTTATATTATCATCTACCACACACAGAAATATAAATGTACTTTTATATCTTGAAATTATTCAAGAATTTTCAATGCACTCTATAAATGTTTAGAGATTTTCCTTTAGACAATGGAAAAAGCCATATGATGTATTATTTAAGGTTGACAATTACATATGTATGTGTCCATGTATTTCGGAACAACCCATTTGTTGGTTTGCTGAAAATTCCAACTGCTGGCTGCCAACTCTGTACACTCCATGCCTTAGTGAATTTTCTAATGTGATTTATCAAGCTATCAAAATTTAGCTTCAGTGACAGACAGCTTTTCAGAAAATGCCACGCTGCAGTGACATTCTCTTCTCAACACACACCAAGACTCCTGCAATGGCAACCATCCGACGGGCTCAATTTCCTCACACATTTAGACTAATGGCCGGGGTGAAACTTATGACAGTCTGACTTTGTGACATCCCTAGATTTTTAAAGACAGGTCATTTTAAAATTCCAATTACATGGTAAACTGAAATAGAACTAAGCAAAGTTCTGCCTGTTGGTATCCCTCAGGAAATGGCCTTTATTGAAGAGACAGAAGTGCTTTCTCACTAATATTCATTACAAAATGATGTTTTTAAGTAACCTGACATTTTACCTAATCGTTTTCACTGTCAATATGCTTATAACTAATATATTCAACAAACCTTTTCTTTAGAAACCAGACATTTTCCTTAAAAATGGTTCCTGTCGAGAATGGCGTGAACCCGGGAGGCGGAGCTTGCCGTGAGCCGAGATTGTGCCACTGTACTCCAGCCTGGGCGACAGAGTGAGACTCCCTCTCAAAAAAAAGAAAAAAGAAAGAAAGAAAAAGAAAAATGGTTCCTGTCAAACCATACACCATGGATCACCCTGAAATAAGAAAACCTGGCTGCATTTATATGCAAATGGCCTACAAATCTCTTGCCCATCTCTGGCAAAATAACTAACATGGTTAGATCCTCACAATCCTACGCAAGCCTGTGCAAAGGGGCATCGTGCAGGGAAAAGAGATGGGAAGAGAGACGTTGATTCCACTCCCCCACACCCTCCACACACTGAATGCCCTACAAGCGCAAGTCTTACTTTATTTAGGGCAGTTTCTCCAAGTACGATCAAAAAGCCAGTAGCAGACCAGGCGCAGTGGCTTACACCTGTAATCCTAGTAGACCAGCCTGAGCAACATGGCAAGACCCTTTCTCCACAAAAAACACAAAAATTGGCCGGGCACAGTGGCTCACGCCTGTAATCCCAACACTTTGAGAGGCCAAGGCAGGTGGATCACTTGAGGTCAAGAATTTGAGGCCAGCCTGGCCAACATGGTGAAACCTCATCTCTACTAAAAATATAAAAAAATTAGCTGGGTGTGGTGGTGGGCACCTGTAATCCCAGCTACTCAGGAGGCTGAGGCAGGAGAATCATTTGAACCCGGGAGGTGGAGGTTGTGGTGAGCCAAGATCACGCCACTGCACTCCAGCCTGGGTAACAGAGTAAGATTCTGTCTTTTTTTTTGTCTTTTTTTTTTTTTTTTTGGTGGGGGGAGGTGGGGGGAGGTGGGGAGGACAGTCTCTAAAAATGTCGCCCAGGCTGATGTGCAATGGCACGATCTCAGCTCACTGCAACCGCCGCCTCCGGGGTTCAAGTGATTCTCCCACCTCAGCCTCCTGTGTAGTTGGGATTACAGGCACGCACCACCACACCCGGTAATTTCTGTATTTTTAGTAGAGACAGGGTTTCACCATGTTGGCTAGGCTGGTCTCGAACTCCTGACCTTGTGATCCACCCACCTCGGCCTCCCAAAGTGCTAGGATTACAGGCATGAGCCACTGTGCCCGGTCAAGACTCCGATTTGAAAAAAAAGTGCCTTGAGCCCTGAGTGTTACTGCAGCTCTGCCACTGGACTTATGTCCTCTGCTGCCCTGATTATAAACATCTTCGTTTACTTGTTTGTCCTTACCACTAGAGTGTGGGCAGCATTAGAGTGTGTCTGGTTCCCCACTGACCTCAACATCAGGCACTTGGTAGGCACTCGGTCACTGATCACCAGCTCTGCCCTGGGTCAGCCTCCCATCTGTAAAACTAATCAGGCAGCACTGCCTCCAGGACCCCCAGGGGCTACACGTGGGAGCCTCCCTGCACTCCACTCCTCGAGGCTCGAGGACCCAGAGGCAGGTGGCGCGATCCAAGAACTAGTCAGTTGGTGGCTCCTCCTCACCCACCCTTTTCTCCAGTGACTTTTTCAAAGGATTCAAATTCCTTGAAAGTAAAGAATTTGGCCAGGTGCAGTGGCTCATGCCTGTGACGCCAGCACTTTGGGATGCCGAGGCAGGCAGATCACCTGAGGTCGGGAGTTCGAGACCAGCCTGACCAACATGGTGAAACCCCATTTCTACTAAAAATAGAAAAATTAGCCGGGCGTAGTGGCAGGCGCCTGCAATCCCTCAGGAGGCTGAGGCAAGAGAATCACTTGAACTCAGGAGGCAGAGGTTGCGGTGAGCCGAGATCACACCACTGCACTCCAGCCTAGGCAACAAGAGCAAAACTCCATCTCAAATAAAAAAAAAAAAAAGTAAAGAATTCTCACAGTGCCAGGTGGGGTGGCTTATGCCTGTAATCCCAGCACTTTGAGAGGCCAAGGTGGGCGGATCGCTTGAGGTCAGAAGTTCAAGACCAGCCTGGCCAACATGGTGAAACCCTGTCTCTAGTAAAAATACAAAAATTAGCCAGGCATGGTGGTGCACACCTGTAGTCCTAGCTACTCAGGAGGCTGAGGCAAGAGGATTGCTTTAACCTGGGAGGCGGAGGTTGCAGTGAGCCGAGATCGCGCCACTGTACTCCAGCCTGGGCAATAGAGCTAGACTCCGTCTTAAAAATAAAAAACAAAAACAAAAACAAAAAACTCTCTCAGGGTCTCTCCAAGATTCCTGGCCCTCTGGCATAGCCTGTACTCAGGATGCCTGGCCTGCTTCCAGATGGAATTCCTCATTTTTATTGTGGAAAGACAGGCAGGCCTCCAGGTTGTAGGTGAAAGGGAAAATAAGGGACAAGCTGCTGATGAGCTACTCCTCCCTCCTCAGGCTGCCAGGCTAATTGGAGAGAGCCTTGCCCTGGGCAACCTGACCTCCGTTACCATCCTCCAAGCCTTCTACTCTGGTGCAACAGACCATCCACTGGCTCATCATGGGTTACTCCACGACTGCCTTCTGCCTCTTCACGTGGGGCAAATGGCTTAAGGTAAGTGAAGGCCTGCTTGGGAAGCTGAGAGGGACTCACTGCAACCTCTGGCAGTGAGGGATGCTCCAGGCTGTGGGCCCACCTCAGCAACCTCTCCCCACTCTATAAATCCATCTATTTTCTCAGCCACATCTTCTTTTGGAGCCTACTATATTCACAAAGCAATGGTACCAAAGAAAGAGGAGTTAAAGGTGATGCAATAATCTATTTCCCTGGTAAGTAAATGTCCTACAGCTAAGCTCAAAATACGAGGTTACATAATAGAGTAACAGACTTGGAAAAAAAGATGGTATTGGAGGCCGGGCGCAGTGGCTCATGCCTATAATCCCAGCACTTTGGGAGACCGAGGCGGGCAGATCACAAGGTCAGGAGATTGAGGCCATCCTCGCTAACATGGTGAAACCCCATCTCTACTAAAAATACAAAAAATTAGCTGGGCGTGGTGGCGGGCGCCTGTAACAAGTTCCAGCTACTCAGGAGGCTGAGGCAGGAGAATCGCGTGAACCCAGGAGGTGGGGGTTGCAGTGAGCCAAGATCGTGCCACTGCACTCCAGCCTGGGTGACAGAGCAAGACTCCGTCCAAAAAAAAACAAAAACAGAAAGATGGTATTGGAAATTTGGGGTGAACTCCAAGGATTAGCCTGGTTATTACACACAGAATATGGGCCCTGACTACTCTGACTTACTGAGGCACACTAGGAAGACTCTGGAAGGACTACAGATCAGCAGCTAGAAGTGACTCTGACCAGCCTTCCAATCAAACATCTAGTCTTGCAGGTAGCCTACAGCAGGACTGGTGCAGAAATTACTTATCACAGCCAGGCACGGTGGCTCACGCCTGTAATCCCAGTACTTTCGGAGGCCGAGGCAGGCAGATCACCTGAGGTCAGGAGTTCAAGATAGCCTGGCCAACAGGGCGAAACCCCATCTCTACTAAAAATACAAAAATTAGCCAGGTGTAGTGGTGCGCACCTGTAATCCAAGCTACTCAAGAGGCTGAGGCACAAGAATTACTTGAACCCGGGAGGCAGAGGTTGCAGTGAGCCGAGATCGCACCACTGCACTTCAGCCTAGGCAACAGAGTGAGACTCTGTCTCAAAAAAAAAAAAAAGAAAAAGAAATTACTGGTCCCCGTTTTCACAGCCTCCCTGGTCCCAGAGAACAGAAAAGTCAGAGAAGTGGAAGACTCGACACGCCCAGCTGTGCCTCTGCTGCAGGCCAAGTCTCCACTGGGGCCAAAGGGGAAACTCTTGTGGGAGGAGCAGAGGGGCCCACATCTCCCCTCTCGGCTCCCCCATGCACACTGCCTTGTCTCTCCCCCTCTAGCCAGGAATCGGTTGTGTATTTCCTCTGCCAATTTACTATGATTGTGTATGTGCTGCTACCACCGCAGCTGCCACGGTGGGGCAGGGAGGAGGGCAAGGCCCTGCCTGCTCCACTTTTTCTACCCTGGAACTGTAGCAGATAAAATCACTTGTTTGTTCAGTTTTTCACCACTAGCATTCATGACTGCTTTCTTTCCCAGTTCTTCTCCAGACTTTCCGTGGCTGAAATAATCAAGTTTCTCTCCTTCAGAGCACAGGAAGCTGGAAATACGATGCTAAAGCCTGCCTTAAAGCCTGGAACCAAACTGCTAACTCTGTAACCTCACATCTGACCCTGAGGTCCAAGTGGAAAAAACAGTTTACACCAGTACATACTGCTAAGTTTAGGGAACCACAAAACAACCAGATATAAAAGAAGAGTATTCATAGGATAAACAAAGAGCAAATGTGTAGCCCTGGCTTCCCCAGACTCCACAGTCTCAGGGCAGGAAGGTCATCTTCCGGCAGTCAGCTCAGAACCATCGAGGGATGCGTTCCTGGTTTCAGAACAGGTTCTACTACTGTCAAATGACTCCCCCATACTTCTTCAAAGGCTGTGGTAAGTTCTGCACAGCAGAGGGCAGCAGAAAGGGGATACCAGCTGATGGACACCATCTTCTCTGTATATTCTACACTGGCATTGTTGTGGGCAAAGGCCCCTACCTCAAAAATAATAGTATCACTACTGGGCACCTCTCACATATCGCTGGCGACTGGGATAGATAAAAAAGTGTCAATTTTCGGCCAGGCACAGTGGCTCATGCCTATAATCCCAGAACTTTGGGAGGCTGAGGCTAGCGGATCATCTGAGGTCAGGAGTTCAAGACCAGCCTAACCAACGTGGTGAAACCCTGTCTCTACTAAAAATACAAAAATTAGTCAGGCATGGTGGCGGGCACCTGTAGTCCCAGCTACTCGGGAGGCTGAGGCTGGAGAATGCTTGAGCCCGGGAGGCAGAGGTTGCAGTGAGCCAAGACTGTGCCACTGTACTCCAGCCTAGGCAACAGAGCAAGACTCCATCTCAAAAAAAGAAAAAAAAAAGTACCAATTTTCATATATCCAACTGGATATATGAAAGAGAAGGTAAATAAGAATCCAGGCCAGGCGCAGTGGCTCATATCTGTAATCCCAGCACTTTGGGAGGCCAAGGCAGGTGGATCACCTGAGGTCAGGAGTTCAAGACCAGCCTGGCCAACATGGTGAAACCCTGTCTCTACTAAAAATACAAAAATTAGGCATGGTGGTGTGTGCCTGTAATCCCAGCTACTCAGGAGGCTGAGGCGGGAGAATGGCTTGAACCTGGGAAGGGGAGGTTGCAATGAGCCGAGATTGTGCCACTGCACTCCAGCCTGGGCAACAGAACAAGACTCCATCAAAACAATAAAATGAGATAAAATAGTAAAAATAAAAATAAAATATTTTATTTCTAACAATAATAATTCACTTTCCAACTAAAGTGATCTGACACTGATTCTTATTTACCTTCAAGAGCTTCTGGGGGCCATCAGCTGCTCCAACACTGAGCTTGTGTAAAAGCTGAACCATGAGGCCACAAAAGTGGTCAAAGGTTCTGGGAATTCAGGTCTGTGGGCTCACTTCAATCAGAACCTTCTTCTGCGTGTGGGTAGAAACCTGCAGCACGCCAGCTTGGCTCAGGAGACTCTCCAGCAGTGTCAGGGCACTCTGCTGGGCTGTGTCTGAGCGCTCCTCCCCAGGGTCACGTCCATTCTTCAACAACATAGACTTGCGCTTGTCACAGCTGAGCAGCTCTTATGTATTCCCTACCTGGACTGTCTCCAGACTGGCCTCCTCCAGCACCACAAGGAGCCTATGGCCTCCAAACCTGTTTCCTGCCCCAGGTCAGGGCCTCTTGGGTGCCATAGCATCCAAGTTCTGTTCCTGCTCCCCATCATTCCGGTCACAAGGTTGGACTCCAACACTGAGTGTGGCCATCTTGCAACCTTACTTTTTTTTTTTAAGATGGAGTCTCGCTCTGTCGCCCAGGCTGAAGTGCAGTGGCGCAATCTCTGCTCACTGCAAGCTCCGCCTCCCAGGTTCACACCATTCTCCTGCCTCAGCCTCCCAAGTAGATGGGACTACAGGTATGTGCCACCACGCTTGGCTAATTTTTTTTTTTTTTTTTTTTTTGTAATTTTTAGTAGAGACAGGTTTCACCATGTTGGCTAGGATGGTCTTGATCTCCTGACCTCGTGATCTGCGCGCCTTGGCCTCCCAAAGTGCTGGGATTACAAACGTGAGCCACCGTGCCTGGCCCTTGCAACTTTTAAATTTTTATAAAATGTTTTCTTTTCCTTTCTCATACTGTGTAGCTACATAGAAACATTGAGTTTTACAGTTGAAAGGACCCCAAAAATTCATTTAGTCCAATGCAACTCCCAAAGTTGCAAATAAAGAAATGGTAACCCAGAGAGAATATACTATTTTGTTCAAGATCATGCAGCTATTTTTGGCAAAACTACCCAAAACCCAGGGATCCAGTCTTCTTTTCAGTAATATATGCTGACTGCCTGGATTACCTCTGACTGGACAAACACCAAGAACAATTCAATGAAACACATACAAGTTCTTTCAAATAGCTCATCTTCTGTCACCCATCAAAATGGAGAAAAGCAAAGGCACTGATAAAAGTAACATAAGTCCCAAAACATCTCACACAACAGACTCAACGGAATGCACTTTTTTGGGGGGAGTGGGGAGAGATGGAGTCTCGCTCCGTCACCCAGGCTGGAGTGCAGTGGTGCAATCTTGGCTCACTGCAACCTCCACCTCCCAGGTTCAGGTGATTCTCCTGCCTCAGCCTCCTGAGTAGCTGGGATTACAGGTGGCTGCCACTACACCCAGCTAATTTTTGTATTTTTAGTATAGACAGAGTTTCACCATGTTGGCCAGGCTGGTCTCAAACTCCTGATCTCAAGTGATCTGCCCATCTCGGCCTCCCAAAATGCTGAGATTACAGGTGTGAGCCACCGCACCCAGCCAGAATGATCACTTGTATATTATTAATAAGGAACCCAACAGCGAGAGAAAGTAGGACACAGAGACACATACAACCATCGTACACACAAGGTTATAACCACCATACAGGGAAGTTGGCCATGTGGAGGATGGACCCTGAGGGTGGTGAGGACGGAGTGATTACTTCTCAAGAGGAAATGAAGGGTCAGAAAATGAGAAAAGCTTTAGAAGCAATGCTTGAGATGAGCCTGGAAGGCTGGGGAAGCCAGTGCTCTCGAGTTATTAAGTTGATGCAAAAGTGATTGTGGTTTTTGCCATTACTTTCAATGGCAAAAACCACAGTCACTTTTGCACCAACCTAATACAACAACAAAATTCCAATACAGAAGAAGATGCAAGCAAGTGGGACCTGCTAGGAGGGAGTGAGTGTATCCACAACAAATGGATCCAATCAGTGAGGTTTCTGATTTTCTTTTAAATCTTGTGTAACCTCAAGGTATTTGCCCATATGACACAGTGGCTTCCCATCAAGCAGTTCAGTAGATGGTTGTCAAGGGAGGGTTACTACGGCTAACTCCAGTTTCACAGAATAACTAAGATTTTCCGGAGGGGAAGTTCAAAATGGACACGTGAAATCGGAAAATATGTTGGTTTCTGATTCGGCAAACGTTCATCGAGGCTTCATGTATTCATGCAGTAGGTATTGATCCCAGAAGTTTCAAATGCCACCAACACAAAAGATAACTTAATTCGTTTTGATGGATTCCAGATGTGTTCTTCCTTCATTTCTGCTCATATGCACCAATGCGCTTTTGAGAGCCCTCATTTTCATCCAGCTTCATGGTTATACAGAGTGATGAGAAGTATGACTATTATTCTGCCAATCATAACCTTCAGGTCTTAGTACAAGGCCTGAAGAAGAAGGTTAATGAGAAGGATTTAGGGCTCCATTGCCAGGAGACACTGGGAATCATTAGAAAACAATTTTATGGCGCACAGTGGCTCACACCTGTAATCCCAGCACTTTGGGAGGGCGAGGCGGGTGGATTACCTGGGGTCAGGAGTTTGTGACCAGCCTGGCCAACATGGTGAAACTCCGTCTCTACTAAAAATACAAAAATTAGCTGGGCATGGTGGTGCGTGCCTGTAATTCCAGCTACTCAGGAGGCTGAAACAGTAGAACTGCTTGAACCTGGGATGCGGAGGTTGCAGTGAGCCGAGATCACACCACTGCACTCCAGCTTAGGCAGCAGAGCGAGACTCCATCTCAAAAAATATATATATATATTTTTTATTCTCTCCCTGAGGAAGCTAAGTCCCTCAAATGTTTAGGTGACCTGCCAAATGGGTAAAAGGTGTATTCCACACCAGAATCTAGAGCTGTTAATATCCAATACAATAACCTTGCCACAATTCCACGCTTGGGAAAAAAAACGGATCAACTTTATGTATTTTAACTTTCAGCACTTTATTATTGATAAAGTCCATTTAGAGAGTCAAATATTTGGCAAAGTGTCTCTCAATCTCATAATCATATTATAATACTTTTAAAAACAATTTCAATGAACACTTCACACATTCTGTCAACCACCATTTAAGAGTGTTCACTAAAGCACCAGGCTGGATCTAAAAGCGGTACAAAAATAACACAAGCATGGCTGGGCTCAGTGGCTCACACCTACAATCCCAACACTTTGGGAGGCCAAGGAGGGCAGATCACCTGAGGTCAAGAGTTCGAGACCAGCCTGGTCAACATGGTGAAACCCTGTCTCTACTAAAAAAAAAACACACACGAAACTTAGCTGGGTGTGGTGGTGGGTGCCTGTAATCCCAACTACTTGGGAGACTAAGCCAGGAGAATTGCTCGAACCCAGGAGGCAGAGTTTGCAGTGAGCTGAGATCACACCACTGCACTCCAGCCTGGGCAACAGAACGAAACTCCGTCTCAAAAATAAATAAATAAATAAATAAAACAAGCAAAGCACCCCCTGTGTGATGGAGAAGTCATCAAGAATTAAATATTATATGATGAATGCAACGATTGATATAGACCACACAAGTGCCTAAGAAGCAACTCAGAGGGAAGGCTTCTCTGGGTCTCCATGGATGACTGGGGGTTAACCAGACAGGGAAAAATGCAAGGAAAAAAATGACAGAAAGAAATACAAAACACTTAGTGAACTTTCTCATTGCGTCAGGCCAGGTTCTAAGCATATTATGCTAATTTTATTTTATTTTGAGATGAGGTCTTGCTCTGTCACCCAGGCTGGCGTGCAGTGGCGTGATCATGGTTCACTGTTGCCTCGACCTCCTGGGTTCAAACAATCCTCCCATCTCAGCCTCCTTAGTAGCTGGGACTACAGGCATATGCCACCATGCCCAGCTAATTTTTGTATTTTTTTGCAGAGACAGGGTCTTACTATGTTGCCTAGGCTGGTCTCAAATACCTGGCCTCAAGTGATCATCCCGCCTCAGCCTACCAAAGTGCTGGGATTATGGGCGTGAGCCACTACACCCAGCTATATTATGTTAATTCATTAATTTCTCAATTCTCAAAACAATATTCTAAGAAGGCACTGCTGTCATCCTTCTTTTAGAGATGAAAATCTTAAGTTACAGAATGCTCTTTACTAGACAACAACAATATAATTTTTTGAATTTTAAAATAACGCAAAATATTGCACTAAAATTCATCACTATATTTTAAAAGCAATGAGAATCCTTCACTTTCACCAGCATAAGGAAAGATTTGCAAGCTTATTTATTAAGCCATTTCCCAAACTACTGACAAAAGAAGCTTCAAAATTCGAGTTTTACATACTGTTCCCAATGCAAAGAAATCACTTAGTAATGGGAACACATGAAGAACTATGTCCAAAACGCACATTCAGAAACCTAACCATTAATTTAAAAGAAAGCTTGTAATCCGACACCATGAAAACACAATGAACACTGCAGTCCAGATTCTGTTACTCAATCTACAAACCTCATAAATGAAAATAAAGCAGACCAATTTCAGCTAGATGGAATGCCTGGAGAGGAGTGGGCCAGAGCCCAGGCCATATAACATCCAGGAGAGGAAATACATTACACACTTCTGGCAGGGAACCTTCTCAGGGCACCAGCCTATGTCTGCTGGCAGTAACCATCTGTGGGCATTTTTTTTTCCTTAATGTTATGAAAAAACATTTCATAAAAATAAAAGCTTTCAAATGCTAGATGATTTTTATTAAGATCCTTTATTTGTTTACAATTAAGGGCATGCTAACCATCGGGTCAGGATAGAAGAGTGGAGGGATCATGTGGTCAGACAGAGCTGGATTCAAATCTCAGCTGTGCAATTTCAAACTACGTGAACTTGGGTAAAGGATCCCACAGGTCTCCAACCTTCTCCTTCTGGGTTGTCATATGGGTGAGCAGCCTGGGTGTCATCCTTTACTGGATGTGATTCTCCCTGCCCTCCATTTTCTCAGTCACCGAGTCCATCGAACTTCCTTTATATTTCTGGAATCTTCCTCCATGTCTGTCCCCACTATACTACTGCCACCGCCTTTGACGATCTACACTGTTAACACTGACTTTCTTCCTTCCAGGCTTGCTTCCCTAAATCTACTCACAACAATCTAAAAAGAAACTGCTTTCTTTTTTTGTTTGTTTGTTTGAGACGGGGTCTCGCTCTGTCGCCCAGGCTGGAGTGCAGTGGCACAATCCTGGTTTACTGCAACCTCCACCTCTCGGATTCAACCAATTCTCATGCCCCAGCCTCCCGAGTAGCTGGGACTACAAATGTGCACCACCACACCCAGCTAATTTTTGTATTTTTAGTAGAGACAGGGTTTCACCATGTTGGCCAGGCTGGTCTTGAACTCCCGACCTCAAGTGATCCCCAGCCTCGGCCTCCCAGAGTACTGGGATTACAGGCATAAGCCAAGGTGCCTGAACGGAACTGGTTTCAAATGCAAATCTGACCTATCACTCTTCCACCTAAAACTTAAGGAATTTGCTTTTGTGTCACTTAATGTCACTTACTGTTCTCTAAAGTAAGTTCTCTTACTGACCATCATGTTCAGATCATAACAGTTTTTTGGATGCTTTTCTTTTTTTTTTTTTTGCTACAGAGTTTCCCTCTTGTTGCCCAGGCTGGAGTGCAATGGCGCAATCTCAGCTCACCACAACCTCTGCCTCCCGGGTTCAAGTGATTCTCCTGCCTCAGTTTCCCAAGTAGCTGGGATTACAGGCATGTGCCACCATGCCCGCTAATTTTTGTATTTTTAGTAGAGACGGGGTTTCTCCATGTTGGTCAGCTGGTCCTGAACTCCTGACCTCAGGTGATCCGCCCCTTGGCCTTCCAAAGTGCTGGGATTATAGGCATGAGCCACCGCACCCAGCCCAGTTTAACAGTTCTTAACACATCATAGGGGGCTCACTCAATACATGTTTAACATCGAGGGAGTTGTTAAAGCATGAATTTCTTCCTTATTCCACAAAAGTCTACTTTTTTTAAATTCAGAGGAATAAATGAGATGGTGTATGCACAGGCCAAGTAGTTACTGCCACAGCTTCTAACTCCTCTTACTGTTCATTGTTCCAAAGTTTGCAAAGTGCTTTCATGCACTTCAGCTCATTTGATCTTTGTAACAACTCTAAGATTTAAGGAGTTACAAGAAGTTGGGTGCAGTGGCTCACACCTGTAATCCCAGCACTTTGGGAGGCCGAGGCGGGCGGATCACAAGGTCAGGAGTTCAAGACCAACCTGGCCAACATGGAGAAACCCCGTCTGTACTAAAAATGCAAAAATTAGCTGGGCATGGTGGTGCACACCTGTAATCCCAGCTACTCGGGAGGCTGAGGCAGGAGAATTGCTTGAACCAGGACCCGGGAGGCAGAGGTTGCAGTGAGCCGAGATGGCACCACAGCACTCCAGCCTGGGCTACAGAGTGAGACTGTCTCAAAAAAAATAAAAAAAGAAGTTACAAGAAACTGAGGCTGGTGACATTTATGGTCTGCAGAAGCAAAGCTAGTTTTCAGACAAACTTAGTAATTCCAAATCCTGAACTTTTTCATTATGCTTTTCTGTCAGGAGTTCTAACTTCTCCTATAGAAAATAATAAAGAAATAAAAATTATTTTTCCTGGCCAGGCACCGTGGCTCATGCCTGTAATCCCAGCACTTTGGGAGTCCGAGGCAGGTGGATCACCTGAGGTCAGGAGTTCGAGACCAGCCTGGCCAACATGGCAAAACCCCATCTCTACTAAAAATACAAAAATTAGCCAGGTGTGGTGGTGGGTGCAATCCCAGCTACTCGGGAGGCTGAGGCAGGAGAATCGCTTGAACCCAGGAGATGGAGGTTGCAGTGAGCTGAGATCGCCACTGCACTGCAGCCTGGGTGACAGGGTGAGACTGTCTCGAAAATAAATAAATAAATAAATAAATAAAAATTTAAAAAATTTATTTTTTCCTATAGCATATCAAATGTCTTTGAATATATAATAGAGATGCCCATCTTTTCCATAAAGTTTAACCAATACTTTTTATGGCATTTAAGAAATACAAACACATGGGCCAAATTCTACTCCAAATGGACTTTGCATCACTTCTTATCAATTACTTTAAACAAGGAAGCTGTCATCTGGTTTGTTCATTCATTCCTCCATTCAGCAAATATTTATCACATGCCTACTTTACCCAGGGCATTGTGTTTGGCAATGAAAATCTTTTCTTTCCCTGAGATCTTAAAATTAAGCCTATACCTTCAAGATTTCCCAAGTGAGGCCAATGATGGAACATACAGAAGGCTGTTCTTATAGGTACTTAAATACGAAGTCGAAGCCAGGAAATCTGAAAGCTCGTCCTGGCTATGCCTCTACACAAGCTCAGTGACCCTGGATAAGTTCCTGGGACTCAGTTTCCTTACTCATAAAATGGGAAAATTGATCGATATTATCCTTAAAGTTATTCCAATGCTATGAATTCTAGAGATTCCAAGATTCCACATAACTAGCAAACACTTTTGATATCTACAAGTATATAATTTTATATCACAATCTTATAAATGCTTGCATGATAATTCACATATTTATTGTAGCTTGAAAAATACCACCAGGTCACCCCACAAATTGCTAATTTTTAACTACATACAAAATTTGGAGCATTTTTACAACTCTTGCAGCCAATTCAGCTTGCAAATGGCCCCTTCCCAATGAAAACTGCATTTTTCATGCGTACAACTGTGATATTAAATACTGATCTCATTAGAGATCCTAAATAAATCAGACTCAAACCCTTCTTACTTTCTTAGTTTAATTCTGTGACATCTCACTTTAGGGTGACTTAAATTCTTATATACAAAACGGCACTTTAATGCAATTTATTAGCACATGTTTACGTGAGCCAAGCTCTTTAGGGCCTTACTTGCAAGTTTCTTGCCCCCTTATCTCTCTTAGCAAATCACAATTAGACACGTAAACCTGAGTGGCTTGAAAAGTCATCAGCTGACAAAGCACCACATGTTGACACAAATCCCTGATGCCCACCCATGAATTCACACTCGCAGATTCCTCCCTGTAATCAAGGAGAAGACATCTGTCTAAGCATCATTTGAACATCCCAGACATAAGATAGAGCAAACTGAAGCATATTTCTGTATACTGACTTATACAAAAAAATCTGCCCCCAAACTCTTACTTCTTTCTAGAGTTCATGAGAAGTAATCTTTTCTGGCCGGACACGGTGGCTCATGCCTACAATCCCAGCGCTTTGGGAGGCCGAGGAGGGTGGATTACTTGAGCTCAGGTATTGGAGACCAGCCTGGGCAACATGGCGAAACCCCGTTTCTACAAAATTTTTTTAATTAGCCAGGTGTGGTGGCACGCATCTGTAGTCCAGCTACTTGGAAGGCTGAGAAAGGAAGATCAATTGAGCTGGGAAGGCTGAGGCTGCGGTGAGCTGAGATCGAATCACTGCACTCCAGCCTGGGCGACAAAGGGAGATCCTGTCTCAAAAAAAAAAAAAAATCCCTTCTTCCTTCATTCATTCACAGAAGCTAGGAACCTTAACTGAGCTCCTATTACGTCAGTTGAAGTGATGGATGCTAAGTACAGTAGTGGGGATAGGCTTAGGGTCACTACTAACCCATACTGTATTTTTGGTTAAATTGCCAAATGTATCCTCTCCAATGGAGAGGAGTGCACTAGAGGCTTGGCAAGTGGAGTGTGAATCGGATTTCAGCCTCCAATTGCCTGTTGGACAAGATGACCTTGTGTAGTGAACAGCCTGAACAACTGTGCAAGGTGGCACTGCCAGAGGTATATACAAAAATGTGTTCTAGTAGAAGCACTGACTACTGGAGGAGGAGGAGCTTAACTCCGCCTAGGATAAGGAAGAAAAGCTTCCTAGAGAAGGTATTTGACTGACACGTTAAGAATGTGTGGGTAATTGACAGATGGGCAAGAGGAGTAAGAACAGTGTAAGCAGAATTTCATTCATTCCAAACAATGGTCTGGAAATAACAACTTCTGAGTAGCTTGATGTGTCTAGAGCAGGCAGTGTGCAAGCGGGGGAGAGCCAGGAGGCCTGGGGAAAGTCAGTAGATGGAACTGGAAAGGCAGGCAGGTGCCACATTATGAAGCATCTTAGTATGGTATGTGAAGGTGTTGAAAGCTGATTCTGAGGTCATTAGGGGCGTGTTTTGACACTGTAAATAATAAACTCTTCTTCAGTTATATCTTGCCATGTTCTTTTACATTTACCCAATACAAAAACCTCTGACACCCTAAAGCAACAAGTTTTATTTTCCTATAAAGTGAGCAGGTAAAATCCGGTGGAACAAAAGTTTGCTTACAAAACTGCACCAATCATGATACTACATTTTTAAAACATAACAATCTTAAGAACATCAGGAAATACTTCTACAAGTGTATACACACAAGTTCTACTGGTTAAGCCCAAATTATAAAACCATGGACACTTTTTTCTCCAGAGCCTGGGACTGAAACATTTATAGCATATGATCTGCACCTGTACGAAACTTGGTGCGATTTTAGAGACACTCTGGCTTAAATCTATTGGAAAGAGAACTGGAGATAGCCGGTGTTGTCTGTTAAAATAAGGTCGTCAGTATCATTTGGGGAGCAAAAGGCAGAATTTGTGAATAACCATGAGAAGAGAATCCCAGGCCCTTCATCGCATAGTCAATAAAGGTCTCACCATTACCCAAGGAGGCTGAGGAGTGTCACCAAGTGGCCTCTTGCCTGAATTCTGCAGAGAAAAGCAGGAAAACCTCCCCCTGAATGAAATTATCTTTGGAATCAAGCAGCCTTCTCCCTCTTTAAATAAAGTTAACCTATTTGTCTATTTAAAAAAAAGGCATGCAAGCTCATCAATATTAAATTTCACCGCTCCTTAAAGATAGAAATACCTCGTGCAATGTTACTCCCGGACATTTCCAGCGGCTGTCAGCAACGAATGGCTGGAAGAATGGACTATTTTCTTTCTGAACTGTTTTTGGTAAATAGGATCCATTAGGGGCAGGCACAACGTGTCGGCTTTCACAGAAACTTGGCACCTCAGCCCCCACTAGGAGCCGCGCCCGTCCAGGATGGCTCCCGCGCTCGGAAAGGCCAGAGGGGCTGAGCAGGGACCGCACGGTCTACACTCGCCGAGCCGACCGCCTGGGGTCCTGCTTCGCCGCAGCGCCTTTCCGAGGCTCCGAGGTCGCCGGGCGGGCGTGGGCGCAGCGGGCGCTCCCCTCCGGGCACCCACGGCTCGGCTTTGGGCGAGAACCTCGGTATCTGGAGGCCGGGGCGCCGCCTCCTCCCATCCGGGATGGGACCGGGGCTGAAAGTGGGTCCTGGCGTGTCGCGCAGCGCCAGGGGACCAGCGGACCTGGTTTCAGAGCCTTCTGGAAAGTGCTTCGTCCCCCGTGCCAGGCTGTGCCCGGACGCTGCCGCCCTCCGGGAGAGGGTGCCAGGCCGCGCCCCGCAGCCGCGACCTTCCGCGGGACTCCCAGGAAAGCGGGGGCAGAATGGGGCGGCCAACAAAGGGGAAGGGAGGGGACCGCCGGCCGCGCGCCGCCCCGCCCGCAGGGGACCCGGAGCCGCCGCCGACCAGCGCCCTCCTCGCCCTCCTGCGCCCTCACCCGGGCGCCCCTTACCTCGGGTCGCGCGCCGGGCTCCGTGGGGCCGGTCGCGCGCCGCCCTCCGCTACCCTCGGCGCGTGGCCCTCGCGGGAACGCCGGGAGGAGTTGGAGAAGTTTTGGGGGTCACTTTGTTCTCCACTTGGACGCGCGCTGTGCGCCTGCGGCGGCCGCGGCCACGGTTACGGTTACTGCAGCCCCAGCCCCGCGCGCAGCGCCTGCGAGGACCGAGCCGCGACCGCACCTCCCGCCCCGCCCCGGACACGCCCCAGCCCCGCCCAGCGTCAGGCCCAGGACCCCCGCCCCAGCTCCCGACTGGTCCCGGACCGTGTCCCTCGCGCCTTCTTTGGAACAACACAAATAATGAAAACAACAATTCAAGAAACATCGAGCACGCGCTCACTGTGAGCTGGGGGCTCTGCCCGCTACCGGGGATGCGATGCGCCAATGTGACCCCGTCCCTTCCCCAAAGAGACCCCAAAGACGGCTCTTCCCGGGTCCCACCGAGGAAGGGCAGGCAAAGCTGAGGTCAGCGGCCGCAGAGACTTCCCATCTCCTTCCCCTTCTCAGAGGAGATGGCTTCGCAGCGGAGATGGCAATCGAGTCGGCACTCCAAGACCCAGTAGAATTGGGACTTTCCAGGTGGAGAAGCTGCGATTTTTTTTATTATTATTATTTTTTCAGACTGAGTTTCGCTCTTGTTGCCCAGGCTGGAGTGCAATGGCATGATCTCGGCTCACCGCAACCTCCGCCTCCCGGGTTGAAGCGATTCTCCTGCCTCAGCCTCCCGAGTAGCTGGGACTACAGGCACGCGCCACCACGCCCGGCTAATTTTGTATTTTTAGTAGAGATGGGGGTTTCATCATGTTGGTCAGGCTGGTCTCGAACTCCCGACCTCAGGTGAGCCACCCGCCTCGGCCTCCCAAAGTGCTGGGATTACAGGCTTGAGCCACGGCACCGGGCCAAAGCTGCGATTTTTATTAGAAAAGACTGAGTGGCCCAGTGGGCCCGGATGCTGGGAAGGGCGAGGGAGCTAAGGAGACCCAGGAATGAAAGCTGCCTGGAATCACTCTCCTTGCCTTGAAAAAGGCTCCACCCTGGAGAGGAGAGGGAAGGGAAGGTAGATGCAGGCCATGTGTTAGGGGGGTCCTCCGAGAAGCAGCGCCCACTCAGGACTAGATGCGGAGGGTTTTCTTGGGGGAAATGGCCGTGGAACTAAATGAGGAGGGAGCTGTGAGAGCTGGAGAGGGCCGGGCATTCTGCAAATCAGAGCCCAAGTGAAGGAGGGAGGGAAGCACCCATCCCGGCCTCCCTGCAGTCTAAGAAAAGCTCAGCAAGATCATCCATCCGTGAGGCCTTCAGCCAAAATTATGCATCATGGGGATCCCGATTCTCCCCGGAACCTGCCTGCCTTCGTGTCCATGCCGCCACCAGTGGTTGGCTGGGAGCCGCCAGATGGGAAGGGTGGCGTTGGGCACAATCCCAGTGCTGGAGTTCAGGGCACAGCAGCCAGGGCCCTGGTCAGTTAGGTGCAGTGCGTGAATACGACCCAGTCTCCATAACGGGAGATTAGTGGAGAACTGTGAGTCAAAAAGACAAATGGAATCAGCTTTCTCACAACACACCCACAGTTTCAAAATGAAGCCTCCAGGCTTTGCGGGGATCGGACAGACCTGCTCTCCACCCTCAACCACCACAGGCTCTGTACACACTGAACTAGTCGTGACTGGCCCCTCCCACTCCGTAGGCTCTTCCCTGGTCTTGTCTGCATCTTTGCGCACTTGGCTCTGCCTAGGAAAATATCTTCCCACTCCACTCACCCTTCCATGCTCAATTCAAGCATCATCTCCAAAGACCTTTTCTTCCTTGACACTTATTTACTGTTTTGTGGGCGGCGGGGGAGGGGGGCGCGGTGCTTGTTTTGTTTTGAGATGGAGTCTGTCTCTGTCGCCCAGGCTGGAGTGCAGCGGCACGATCTCAGCTCACTCAACCTCCACCTCCCAGGTTCAAGTGATTCTCCTGCCTCAGCCTCCCAAGTAGCTGGGACTACAGGCATGCACCACCACACCCAGATAATTTCTGTACTGTTAGCAGACATGGAGTTTCACCTTGTTGGCCAGGCTAGTCTCGAACCCCTGACCTCTAGTGATCTGCCCACCTTAGCCTCCCAGAGTGTTGGGATTACGGGTGTGAGCCATGGCGCCCAGCCAACACTTATTTACTTCTTACTTCTGACTCACACCTACCACACTGAGACGGGGGGTGGGGGGGTGCTGGTATGCATTTATTTATTTTTCTTGCTTCTTTTATTGCATTTTTCACACTATTTTAAAATATTTTTCTGATTATAAAAGTAACATGTTTGTTGTACAAACTTGAAAAAATATATAGAACCCAGATGGCTGTAATTCCTCTCCTCTTGTAAGACACCATCTCCTGACAGCCAAGTAACCAGAGTCTGAGCTCCCATCCCACCCACGTGTGTACATATGGGTCCAACCAAGAGAGAGGCCACACAATGATTTCAACAGCGAAAGTTTAATACAAAGAATTATTAACTATAAGGGGACTTGGAGTAGTGGGGGATTGACTAGGTTAGTAAGAAAGACAAAAGAAAATGGGAAGAGCAGGCCAGGCGCAGTGGCTCATGCCTGTAATCCCAGCATTTTGGGAGGCCGAGGCGGGCAGATCACCTGAGGTCAGGAGTTAGACACCAGCCTAACCAACATGGAGAAACTCTGTCTCTACCAAAAATACAAAATTAGCTGGGGATAGTGGCATATGCCTGTAATCCCAGCTACTTGGGAGGCTGAGGCAGGAGAATCACTTGAACCTGGGAGGTGGAGGTTGCGGTGAGCCAAGGTCATGCCATTGCACTCCAATAGCGAAACTCCATCGCAAAAAAAAAAAAAAAAAAGAAAAGAAAAGAAAACAGAAACAGCAGATGGAAGGACTGAAGGAGCAGTCATTGCCCCAGGGCTGAGAGAGTACACCCAAGGGAAGCTTCTCCTTCTCCTGGGGTTGAGACCCAGACCCTGTTGGGGAGGGCACAGCTATGGTTCACTAAATGGCAGAGAGGTCACTGAGGTGTCATCCAGTGGAACTTGCTGGTAATCCAACCTTTAGAACTTGCTGGATATCTAACCTTTAGAGTATGAAGAAAGCTGTCCACAGGGAGGCGTCTCATGAAGGCTTTTCACTACAAACGCACCTACAAAAGCAGGGTTCTGGAAGAAACACGTGGCTGCTGGATGCTCCCAGAGAAGCCTCCCGAGCTGCAGGAGCCTGCAGAGCAGAAGCTTGGCAACCCGGAGGCAAAGCTCTGTCCTCCTGCAGTGTCCCTCCCATGTCCCATGTCCACTATGCTTAACAACAAGCCAGCTGGCAAAGGCAGTTGTTTAAAAGGTCTAGATCTGGCTGGGTGCAGTGGCTCACGCCTGTAATCCCAGCAATTCAGGAGGCCGAGGCGGGTGGATCACCTGAGGTCAGGAGTTCGAGACCAGCCTGGCCAACATGGCAAAACCGCATCTGTACTAAAAAAACAAAAATTAGCCAGGCATGGTGGTGCGTGTCTGTAATCCCAGCTACTCAGGATGCTGAGGCAGGAGAATCCCTTGAACCTGGGGGTAGACGTTGCAGTGAGCTGGGATCATACCACTGCACTCCAGCCTGGGCGACAGAGTGAGACTCTGTCTCAAAAAATAATAATAATAATACCAGCCTGGCCAACATGGTGAGACCTCATCTCTACTAAAAATACAAAAATTAGCCAGGTGTGCTGACGTGCACCTGTAATCCCAGCTACTCGGGGGGCTGAGGCAAGAGAATTGCTTGAACCCAGGAGAGAGAGGCTGCACTGAGCCGACATCATGCCACTGCACTCCACTCTGGGCAACAGAATGAGACTCTATCTCGAATAATAATAATAATAATAAATAAAGCCGAGATTCATTTTTCCAGAGAAGGTAAAAAGGATGAACCTGGGGCTAAGAGGCCATGATCCACTAACCAGCATATTCTACAGGCTCAGAAAGTCCAGGCATTGTCCAGTTTCCCCTCCCAAACTCTTCCAGCACATTCCAGATGAATACTAACATTGCTACACGTCTCTCCCTGCTGGCACGTGTCCCTCAGCCGGCAGTTTTGTTCCTGTCCATGACTCCCTTGGCTGCTTGTCTCTGCATTCCTCCCCCAAGGGCTTCGCCTCACCTGGAGGCACAGGGTGCCTCCTCTCCTAGTTTCGACAGATACGACCAAGAGGTGAGAGTCAACAAAACTTGACAGAAGGCTAAGGAACCAGAAGGGAATTACAGAAGAATCTACCCCCAAAGACAAATTCAAATTTCTTCCCCTTGCAAAGACAAAAAGAGCAGCATGTTTAAAAAGGCAGCCCCACTTTCCTCAACATCCACTCACTTGATAACCACCAAGCCTTCAAAACTACTCAGCTACAGTATCCTATTATGTCCTAAAAATTTAATAATAATAGGCCGGGTGCGGTGGCTCATGCCTGTAATCCCAGCACTTTGGGAGGCCAAGGCGGGTGGATCACGAAGTCAGGAGTTGGAGACCAGCCTGGCCAAGATGGTGAAACCCTGTTTCTACTAAAAATACCAAAAATTAGCCAGGTGTGGTGGCGCGTGCCTGTAATCCCAGCTACTTTGGAGGCTGAGGCAGGAGAATCACTTGAACCCAGGAGATGGAGGTTGCAGTGAGCCGAGATCATGCCACTGCACTTCAGCCTGGGCAACAGAGTAAGACTCCGTCTTAAAAAAAAATTTTATTAATAATAATATTAGCTGTAATCTCACTATCAAGAGTTAAACATTTTGTCATATTCTCTTGCAGAGTCTTCAGACTCGGATTACCCAGATCTAAACTCTGTAAGGGAAGGGATCATGCCCAACTCATCTTTCTATCCCTGGTCACTTAGTATATTTCCTGACATATATGGAAGGTGCCTATCAGTGTTTGGGGCATTGAATTGGTTTCCAAAAGTTTCCCAGGACCAGAAGGTATTCCAGTACTTGTCTCTTAGTTTCAACAGACAAGTTATCCTTCCTCTGAGTTCTGCCTCAAAGAGAGGTTCCTTAACACACCACTGTCACTTTTGGACAATTCTTTGAAGCAATATTAACTCTTGTTCACAACACCTGAAGGAAGAGTCTTGCTGCCATGTAAACTCTCTGCCTCAGCCTGGGCACCACCGGCTACAGAAAGGACCTTCACCACATCCACACAATGGCAATACCAGCAAAAAATTATGGCATTCAATGCCTGTCTCTAAGGAGCTCAAATACTGTCTTGTTTCTGTTTTTTTGAGACGGAGTTTCACTCTTGTTGCCCAGGCTGGAGTGCAACAGTGCGATCTCCACTCACTGTGAACTTCGTCTCACGAGTTCAAGCGATTCTCCTGCTTCAGCCTCCCCAGTAGCTGGGATTACAGGTGTGCACCGCCACAACCGGCTAATTTTTTTGTATTTTTAGTAGAGACGGGGTTTCACCATGTTGACCAAGCTGGTCTCAAACTCCTGACCTCAGGTGATCTACCTGACTCGGCCTCCCAAAGTGCTGGGATTACGTGTGTGAGCCACCGTGCCTGGCCCCTGTCAAATACAGTCTTACGGCCTGTTTATAGAAGAGAACTAGGATCCAGCAATGGTTACTTCTACTAACTGTATTTCTACTGCTTAATACCCCATCATGGTAACAGGCTAATACACAGTCTGCCTCTCCCACGCCTCGAGATCTAGCCAAGGGGCAAAGACTGCACAGGCTCAAGTCCAGCTGTCTCTCCAGCAGAGGCAGGCAGTTCTGCCAGTGGGTCAGGCTACTTTTGTAGTTGAAATTCCTAGAGGACAGCCTCTTCGAGGAAGGCTGCAGTTCTCCCTCCTGAAGATCATTTGGCCCGATACAAATGAGCCTCTCAGCTGGCACTCAGGAGCCCCCTTGATTCACCTCACCGCATTTTTCAAATCCCTGAAAGAAAGAGGTAGGTGTGACTGGAATTCCAAAAAGCTGCTTTTAGCCCAAAATTCAATCCACCCTCCATTGCCTTCAAACCATTTGCATGTGCATATGGTGTGTAGTTGAAGGAACAGGCATGTGGATGCACACAAGTGTTTTCTTTCTTTCTCTTGGATTTATTTTACCAGCTGTCCTTCCCACTAACAAATTACTAGAGTCTAATGTATGTATCTTTGAAGGAATACTAAAAAATGCAAGGCTACCTGGTAGGATTACTACACCATGATAAAAGATCTATATTTTGTTTAGACGATTGCTCAAGATTCCTGATCTAAAAACCTTGGATGGGACTACAGAGACTCCTGGCCAGGACCAGTATTGTCACTATCCCATTCCTGAGCTGGAAAGCAACTCCAGGCATCTCTGAAGAAGAGACAGTGGTCCTCAGTGCTTCCTAGGAAGCGTGCCATTCTTAAACTTGCGAGGGAGTTTTGGGTGCAGCAGCCCAAGCTGCTCATGCACTAGCCTGGCTCTTGTGTACCCCATATGCAGATATCCTACAGGACATAGCAAAAGACTTTTCACCTTGGCCTTTACCCTCAAAACATAAATCCTTTTAAAAAGTTACCTGTGATAGAAAGGGAACATCACACACCAGGGCCTGTCGTGGGGTGGGGGGAGTTGGGAGGGATAGCATTAGGAGATATACGTAATGTAAATGACGAGTTAATGGGTGCAGCGCACCAACATGGCACATATATACATATGTAACAAACCTGAATGTTGTGCACATGTACCCTAGAACTTAAAGTATAATAAAAAATATATAAATAAATAAATAATCTCCCTCCAAAAAAAAAAAAGTTACCTGTGATATTGGTTGTTTTAAGTTGATAAAAACTGATGTTAAGTTTGCTTCGTTTTTCATAATTTATAAAGTTAGTAATATAGTTAGGATCTGTGTCCCCACCCAAATCTCATGTTAAATTGTGATCCCCAATGTTGGAGGTAGAGCCTGGTGAGAGATGATTGGATCATGGGGCAGAGTTCTCATGAATGGTTTAGTACCATCCCCCATTAGTACCGTATAGTGAGTGAGTTCTCACAAGATCTGGTTGTTTAAAAGCATGTGGCACCTTTCCCCCGTATCCCTCTTTCTCCTGCTCCGACCACTTAAGACTTGCCTGCTTCCCGTTCGCCTTCTGCCATGATTGTAAGTTCCCTGAGGCCTCCCCAGAAGCCAAGCAGAAGCCGCCAGAACCACGTACAGCCTGCAGAACCATGAGCCAATTAAACCTCTTTTCTTTATAAAGTACCCAGTCTCAGGTATTTCTGTATAGCAGTGTGAGGACTAAGCCAGTTAACTTGATAAACATATCTGAAAACACAAAAGTCAATACTTTCTAAATCAAAATGAAGTACCTATTATGCTATATACCTTAAAGATATTACCTCTAGGCCAGGTGCGGTGGCTCACTCCTATAATCCGAGCACTTTGGGAGGCCGAGGAGGGCGGATCACCTGAGGTCGGGAGTTTGAGACCAGCCTGACCAACATGGAGGAACTCCGTCTCTACTAAAAATACAAAATTAGCCGGGCGTGGTGGCAGGCACCTGTAATCCCACCTACTCGGGAGGCTGAGGCAGGAGAATCGCTTGAACCTGAGAGGCAGAGGTTGCAGTGAGCCTAGATCGCGCCATTGCACTCCAGCCTGGGTGACAGGAGAAAAACTCTGTCTCAAAAAAAAAAAAAAAAAGATATTACCTCTGTTCACCAAGTTATATCGTTGGTATTTATTTTCACGGGAGCCCTCTGTATAGGAAATGTGTTTGCTGAACCCATAAACTTACTGTGAAATGCAAAACTTACACCATATGAGCACACCTTTTCTCTCAAATTTCCCTTTATGATGCTAAGTTCTGGTTTTCCAATTCCTTCACCCATTAAACTTGTTCTTGGACTTCGTGGAAGCTTTCTCCCATTGGACTTGTCCTGAATTCCTTTGACTTCCTTCCAAGCCTCCACACTTCTACTCAGTTATTTCTTTTTCTTTTTTCTTTTTTTTCTGACATGGAGTCTCGCTCTGTTGCCCAGGCTGGAGTTCAGTGGCATGATCTCGGCTCACTGCAACCCCTGCCTCCTGGGTTCAAGCAATTCTCCTGCCTCAGTCTCCTGAGTAGCTGGGATTACAGGCATGCGCCACCACACCCAGCTAATTTTTCGTATTTTTAGTAGAGAAGGGGTTTCACCATGTTGGGCAGGCTGGTCTCAAACTTGACCTCATGATCCACCAACCTCGGCCTCCCAAAGTGCTGGGATTACAGGCATGAGCCGCCGCGCCCAGCCAACTCAGTCATTTCCACTCTGCCCTCAGCAGCACAGTCTTCCTAACTTTCTGTTCTATAAATGCTTCTTATTATCATGGAAAGTATTGGAGTCTGGAGTTTGGACCCCAATACTTTCGGTGGTCACATTTCTAAGTGTGTAGGAAGGGAAGAAAAACAGTCAATACTTCTGCTTGCAGACAAAGATAACTTTGGCCACATTTGAAGTTAAGGGTTGGCATACAGCCACCTGGATTACAGACAGGATCTTTTGAAGGGAAGTAATTTTTGAAATTAAACTACCTAGACAATGGACTTCAGCCAGCTTTTACCTACTTGTAAAAGAGCTATGAGGTCTGTTTAGGTGTAGTGTTGTGTGGTTGAATTGGGACACACGAACCACCATGTACTTCCTCAAAAAGTGTTATGATTTGGCAATGATATAGAATTTGGGGGTTTTCATTTCAAAGCTGGGGTATTAAATGAGCTAAACCTGAACTTGAGCTCGTATTTATATAAAGTCCAATTTCTTCTGGGTTTAATATATCTTGGAAGAAAAATAAAGTCTCAGGATATCATGTAGCAATTATAGTAAATATTCATCAAATGTATCATATATAGCTATTATGTGAAATAATATTTGCATGTCAATACATATAGACTTACGTGGTTCTCTTAATAGCCTTATACTATTTCTTTTTTTTTTTTTTTCTTTGAGACTGAATCACATTCTATTGCCCAGGCTGGAGTGCAGTGGCATGATCTCGACTCACTGCAACCTCTGACTCCCGGGTTCAAGCGATTCTTGTGCCTCAGCCTCCCAAATAGATGGGACTACAGGCAAGAGCCACCACACGTGGCTAACTTTTGTATTTTCAGTAGAGACGGGGTTTCACCATGTTGGCCAGGATGGTCTTGAACTCTTGACCTCAGGTGATCCACCCACCTCAGCCTCCCAAAGTGCTGGGATTACAGGTGTGAGCCACCACGCCCGGCCTCATTTTTTTCTTAAAGTAATTTTACAAACTTTAGTGAAAAAATGGAAAAATGGCATCATGCAGAAAACAAAAATCTGCTTTTTAAATTTTGTCTTGCCAGATAGTATAAATACTTTTGAATTAATGGATATATGAATTAATGAATCGTTATTGTCTTCAGTTTGAGTAGCAATACCTTAAACTTGCAGCTGTTGTTTGCTTTTTACCAAACTTTCTAATTATAAGCTTTAAAGAGGTCACACATTCTAAAATCCAAATTCAAGCTTTTAAATTAGATATAGTTTTCTATAGGACTGGCTCAAAGGTTAGATTTGTATCATAACACTGTAAAGCACAGTGTTCCATAAAAAATAATTTAAAATCGCTCGACATTAAAACGTACTCCTCAGTGGGGCATGGTGGCTCACTCTTGTAATCCCAGCACTTTCGGAGGCCGAGGCGGGCGGATCACCTGAGGTAGGGAGTTCAAAGCCAACCTGACCAACATGGAGAAACCCTGTCTCTACTAAAAATACAAAATTAGCTGAGTGTGGTGGTGCAAGCTTGTAATCCCAGCTACTCGGGAGGCTGAGGCAGGAGAATGGCTTGAACCCGGGAGGTGGAGGTTGCGGTGAGCCGAGATCACACCATTGCACTCCAGCCTGGGCAACAAAAGTGAAACTCTGTCTCAAACAAAAATAAAAAACAAAATAAATAAAATGTACTCCTCTAGATTATTATAAAACTCCCATTAACACCTGCAGTGGCTTCCCTACTCTTTCCATATTTTGTAAGTCTTTCATGTCATTTAGGATGAGACTCTCAGCAAACACCTTTCATTTATGGAATTCCCCAGCAAAAACAGACAGCCTGTTTTAAAGCAGCAGCCCTGAGAAGGAGAGGCTAAACAGACACTCAGTGCAGAGAGCTCCTTTCCTCCCTTCCTCTCACCTCAGGCTGTCTTTTTCCATCATCTGCAAATGCACACTCCTAGCAATGCCATAATAGGATGCAAAAAGCAATTTAGGATTTGGTTAAAGAGCTTAACCCAGTCTATTGTACATTTTAGAAAATTTATTTGTTAAACTACAATTTTCTTTTTTCTTTTCTTCTTTTTTTTTTTTTTTTTTGAGATGGAGTCTCGCTCTGTCACCCAGGCTGAGTGCAGTGGCACGATCTCAGCTCACTCCCACCTCCGCCTCTCGGGTTCAAGTGGATTCTCCTGCCTCAGCCTCCTGAGCAGCTGGGACTACAGGTGCCTGCCACCATGCCTGGCTAATTTCTGTATTTTTTAGTAGAGATGGGGTTTCACCATATTGGCCAGGCTAGTCTTGAACTCCTGACCTCATGATCCATCCGCCTCGGCCTCCCAAAGTGATGGGATTACAGGCATGAGCCACCACACCTGGCCTAAACTACAATTTTCTATGACAAGAAAGGATATTATTGGCCGGGCGCGGTGGCTCACATCTGTAATCCCAGCACTTTGGGAGGCCGAGGCAGGTGGATCACTTGAAGTCAGGAGTTCGAGACCAGCCTGACCAACATGGTGAAATCCTGTCTCTACTAAAAATACAAAAATTAGCCAGGCGTGGTGGCACACGCCTGTGATCCCAGCTACTCCAGAGGCTGAGGCACGAGAATCCGCTTGAACCCTGGAGGTGGAGGTTGTGGTGAGCCGAAATCACACCACTGCACTCCAGCCTGGGTGACAGACGGAGACCCTGTCTCAATAAATAAATAAATAAAAATAAATCCATCCCGGCTGGGCATGATGACTCACACCTGTAATCCCAACACTGTGAGAAGCCAAGGCAGGAGGATCCCTTGAGCCCAGGAGGTTGCGGCTGCAGTGAGCTATGATGGCACCGCTGCACTTCAGCCTGTGTGACAGAGCAAGACCCCATCTCAATAAAAACAAAAAATTAATCCCCTTTTTTGCTGGCCAGATGGCTATCATCCCATATGTGATCACACTAAGAAATGTTTACAAAGCTCTGACCACCACACATGGCAAGAACAGTGAAAGTCAGCATAATGAAAGGCGAAGCCTCCATGTGCACACATGAGCACACACAGCACAGCACAGTTAGCCCCAACTGGAGTCACAAGGTCTGGTTTAAATGTTGCTTTTACTTTTTTCCTTAATTTTTAAAACTTGATATGTAATAGATGCACATGTGATAATTTAATACATTCATATAATTTGTAAAGATCAAATCAGTGTACTTGGGAATATCCATCACCCTTTTTTTTTTTTTTTTTTTGAGACGGTGTCTTGCTCTGTCGCCCAGGCTGGAGTGCAGTGGTGCAATCTCGGCTCACTGCAAGCTCCGCCTCCTGAGTTCACGCCATTCTCCTGCCTCAGCCTCCCGAGTAGCTGGGACTACGGGCACCTGCCACCACGCCTGGCTAATTTTTTTTATTTTTAGTAGAGATGGGGTTTCACCGTGTTAGCCAGGATGGTCTCGATATCCTGACCTCGTGATCCGCCCGCCTCGGCCTCCTAAAGTGCTGGGATTGCAGGCGTGAACCACCGGGCCTGGCCCCCGACATCTTTTCTTTATGCTAGAAACAGTCAAATTATTTTCTTCCAGTAATTCTGAAATATGCAGTAGATTATTGTAAACTATAGCCACCCGAATGATCTATCAAATACTAGGTCTCATTTCGTCCATCAAACTGTGTATTTACTCCCGTTCATCATCTTCTCTTCTCTGGCTTCACTTCTTATACTAGCTTCGTGACCTCAGGAAATGGCTTAACTCTCAGTGCCTCAGTTTCCCCATGTGTGAAATGGGGATAAAACATATGGGAATGAAATGAGCTAATATTTGTAAAGCACACAATAAGTACGATCTGTTATGTAAGATAAAAACAATTTGCTAGGCATGGTGGCTCCAGTCAGGTGCGGTGGCTCATGCCTGTAATCCCAGCACTTTGGGAGGCCAAGGCAGGTGAATCACCTGAGGTCAGGAGTTCAAGACCATCTTGGCCAACATGGTGAAACCCCGTCTCTACTAAAATTACAAAAATTAGCAAGACATTGTGGCAGGTGCCTGTAATCCCGGCTACTCGGGAGGCTGAGACAAGAGAATGGCTTTAACCCTGGAGGTGGAGGTCGCAGTGAGCCAAAATCCCACCACTGCACTCCAGCCTGGATGACGAGAGCGAAACTCCATCTCAATAAAAATAAAAATAAAAACAGTTAAAGAGTTTCTGTCATCCTGATTCTTTATTTCACTTTGGCATTTTTTTTATAGAGATGGGGTCATGCTATATCACTTCTGGTCTCAAGTGATCCTTCCACCTCAGCCTCCCAACATGCTGGGATTCTAGGTGTGAACCACTGCACCCAGCCTACTTTAGCATAGTTTCTTTTTTTCTTTTCTTTTCTTTTTTTTTTTTTAAAGACAGAGTCTCACTCTGTCACCAGGCTGGAGTGCAGTGGTGTGATCTCAGCTCACTGCAACCGCCGCTTCCCAGGTTCAAGCAATTCTCCTGCCTCAGCCTCCTGAGTAGCTGGGACTACAGGCATGCACCACCACGCCCCACTAATTTTTTTTTTGTAATTTTAGTAGAGATGGGTTTCACCATGTTGGCCAGGATGGTCTCAATCTCTTGACCTCGTGATCCACCCGCCTCGGCCTCCCAAAGTGCTGGGATTACAGGTGTGAGCCACCGTGCCCGGCCTTTATTTTACTTTATTTTATTTTTGAGAAGGAGTCTTGCTCTGTTGTCCAGGCTGGAGTGCAGTGGCGCGATCTCCGCTCACTGCAAGCTCTGCCTCCCGGGTTCACGCCATTCTCCTGCCTCAGCCTCCCGAGTAGCTGGGACTATAGTTTCAAATGTGAAGAACATACACTATGTGGGAACTTGAATGCTTTTTTTTTTTTTTTTCCAGAGACAGGGTCTCACTCTGTCACCCAGGCCGGAGGGTGACACATTGGCACAATCACAGCTGACTGCAACCTCGAACTCCTGGGCTCAAGCCATCCTCTCCTTTTGGCATCCCAAAGTGTTGGGATTACAGGTGTGAGCCATCATGCCTGAACTGAATGCGTTTTGATGAACTGATCCCTTACTTCATACTAACAACACAGCTCTGAATACTGTGGAAAAACACAATCAGCATGAAACTGCCACTACACGGAGAAGCTCACTACGTATTAACAAAAGGAGAGAACATTCACTAACATTTATTAAGTGTTTGTTCCATGCCAAGCACTGGGCTCAATTCTTTAGATAATTTATCTCGTTTGCATCTCATAACCTCCTAATGAGATAGGTAATATTATTATCCCATTTCACAGTGAGAAGTACTCCGAGGCTTGAAAAAGAGAAGCACATATACAGAGACCGCAGCTCATCACAGAGTAGATGGGCCTGACCTCCAGTCCTATGGGAAAGACAAGACCCTCATTGTATTAATGAACTCCTTTCTATTTTGAAATTAAAGCTGAAGATTTCCAAGTTAATTATCACTGTTGCTACATGGATGTTTATTAAATCTTGGCTGTCGATGATTACGATGGCCTAGTCCTGGGCCACGTTGGGAAGTTGGTGCGGTCTCCCTTTACATCTTCAGCATCTCTGCCAGGTCCCAGGATAGAATCCCCACAGTAAACAACAGTTGGCTGTTGCTAAGAACTTAAGCTGTGAACTTTCTCGGGGGATATTTGTGCTTTAATTGAAAAACTGACAATGCCTTTGAGAACCAAAGGAATGATGATGCATGCTGTAATCTCAGACACTCTTAGAAGCAGAGAAGGCAAGTTAATCGAGGAGGAGGTCCCAGAGCCCTTCCATCACGCAGAAGATGAGCACTGATGATACACATTTATAGGAGAAAATATTGTAATTGCATAAAGTACTTTCAGCAACTCCCTTCCTGGTGAGACCTTGGCCTGAGTTATTTTTCACTGCAAAGTACACATGGCTGTGAGCTGTATCTAATTCCTTGGTCCCTGTAAATTCTGACTCCAGCCAGCTTCAGCTTGCTTAATGAAATAGAACCAGAAGAGCAAACGCCTCCTACCACTTCCTGTATTAATGTACACAAGGCAGCTGATACCTGTGCATATTGAAACTTGGGGAATTCCCAGGTGGAGAGAGGCAAGTCAGCACACTTCGGACAAGGTCATATGAATCCAAAGGTGATACGAAAAGAAAATATAGGTTCAAAGCCAGAGTTTAATAGGTGGGGACAGGCCCAGAAGTGTGATTGTCTTGCTTTTTCCATAACTGAAAATTGAGTTCACCAGCCTCCATTTCCTGTTAGGAGTTGTATGAGTTTGCTAGGGGTGCTGCAATACATTAGAGCAAACTGGGTGGCACAGAACAACAGCAATGTACTGTCGCACAGTTCTGCAGGCCAGAAGTCTGAAATCAAAGTGTCGGTAGGGCCATGCGTTCTCCAAAGGCTCTTGAGGAGAACCTGTTCCAGACCTTTCTCCTGGCTTCCAGTGGTTGCTAACTGTCAGTGTTCCTTGGTTTGTGATGCGCCACTGTAACCCCTGTCTCTGTAGTCACATGGCATTCTGTTCTCCATGTGTCTGTAATTCTGTGTCTTTTTGTTTGTTTGTTTGTTTGTTTGAGACAGGGTCTTGCTCTGTCATCCAGGCTGGAGTGCAATGGTATAGTCATAGCTCACTGCAGATTCCAAAGCCTGGGCTCAAGTGATCCTCCTGCCTCAGCCTCCTGAGTAGCTGGAACTGCAGGTGGGCACCACTGCACCCAGCTAGTTTCTGTATTTGTTGTAGAGAGGGGGTCTCGCTATGTTGCCCAGGCTGGTCTCAAATTCTTGGCCTCCAGTGATCCTCCTACCTCAGCCTCCCAAAGTTCTGAGATTACAGGCATTACAAGGAGATTGCGATTACAGAGAAGGTCACATGAATCCAAAGGTGATATGAAAAGAAAATATAGGTTCAAAGCCAGAGTTTAATATGTGGGGACAGGCACAGAAGTGTGATTGTCTTGCTTTTTCCATAACTGAACTCAATTGAGTTCACCAGCCTCCATTTCCTGTTAGGAGTTGTATGAGTTTGCTAGGGGTGCTGCAATAAATTATAGCAAACTGGGTGGCATAGAACAACAGCAATGTACTGTCGCACAGTTCTGCAGGCCAGAAGTCTGAAATCAAAGTGTTGGTAGGGCCTCTTCTCTTCTTATAAGGACACTGGTTATTTTGGATCGGGGCTCACCCTAATGACCTCATCCTAACTTGATTACATCTTCAGAGACCCTATTTCCACATAAGGACATATTCACAGGGGGTTAGGGCTTCTGTTTATGTTTTGGGGTGACACAGTTCAACCTATCACCAGTGGTAGAATACTAAATCTCACTCCCAAAGAAATGCAGTCCTTTTCCCTTGAAAACTCTAGTGTTTTTTTTTTTTTTTTTTTTGAGATGTAGTCTCACTCTGTGGCCCAGGCTGAAGTGCAGTGGGGCGCTCTTGACTCACTGCAACCTCTGCCTCCCAGGTTCAAGCAACCCTCCTGCCTCGGCCTCCCAAGTAGCTGGGATTACAAGCATGTGCCACCACACCTGGCTAATTTTTATATTTTTAGTAGAGACAGGGTTTCACCATGTTGGCCAGGCTTCTGGTCTCTTTTAGATACTCATCCTGTCAATTCGGGATTCTCCCCAGTTCCTTGATCGTTCTCCTCTTCTCTCTAGGAGGAGGTTGTGTATGGAGTGGGTGAAAGTGTTCTTAAGAACCAGGGTGGCTGGGCACGGTGGCTCAAGCCTGTAATACCAGCACTTTGGGAGGCTGAGGTGGGTGGATCATCTAAGGTCAGGAGTTCAAGACCAGCCTGACCAATATAATGAAACACTCTCTCTACTAAAAAATACAAAAATTAGCTGCGTATGGTGGTGTGCACCTGTAGTCCCAGCTACTTGGGAGGCTGAGACAAGAGAATCGCTTGAACACGGGAGGCAGAGGTTGCAGTGAGCTGAGATTGCACCACCACTGCACTCCAGCCTGGGGCGACAGAGCAAGACTCTGTCTCAAAAAAAAAAAAAAAAAAAAAAAGGCCAGACGCAGTGGCTCAAGCCTGTAATCCCAGCACTTTGGGAGGCTGAGGCAGGTGGATCACGAGGTCAGGAGATCGAGACCATCCTGGCTAACATGGTGAAACCCAGTCTCTACTAAAAATACAAAAGATTAGCCGGGCGTGGTGGCGGGTGCCTGTAGTCCCAGCTACTTGGGAGGCTGAGGCAGGAGAATGGCATGAACCCAAGAGGCAGAGCTTGCAGCGAGCCGAGATTGCTCCACTGCACTCCAGCCTGGGCGACAGAGCGAGACTCTGTCTCAAAAAAAAAAAAAAAAAAAAAACAACCAGGGCAAAGCTGGGCGCAGTGGCTCACGCCTGTAATCCCAGCAGTTTGGGAGGCCAAGGCAGGCAGATCACTTGAGGTCAGGAGTTCAAGACCAGCCTGGGCAACATGGCAAAACCCTGTCTCTACTAAAAATACAAAAAATAGCCAGGCATGGTGGCACACGCCTGTGGTTCCAGCTACTCAGGAGGCTGAGGCAAAAGAATTGCTTGAACCTGGGAGGCGGAGGTTGCAGTGAGCCGAGATCACGCCACCACACTCATACCTGGGTAACAGAGTAAGACTCCATGTTAAAAAAAAAAAAAAAGCTAGCTGGGCGTGGTGTCACATGCCTATAATCCCAGCTACTCAGGAGGCTGAGACATGAGAATTGCTTGAACCCAGGAGGTGGAGGTTGCAGTGAACGGAGATTGTGCCACTGCACTCCAGCCTGGGTGACAGAGCGAGACTCCGTCTCAAAAACAAAGAACCAGGGCAAGGCCAGCCTGATGTGAGGGATATCTGATTGGCATACTTGCCTCACTCCTCCCTGTGGTCCAGACTGCCTGGACTTGGCATCTACTACCAGCCCACCATGGGCTCCCATCAATAGTCCCCTAAAGGCTCAGTCCTCCTATCTCAACCTGGAGGCTTCTACCAGGCTCCCAGGCCATTTTCAGCCTAGCTCTGTGGCTTGCTTTAGGGGGCAGACTGGTTCTGGAAGCTCCCCTTCCACAGGAACAAGACTTGACAGGTAGCCTCTGGCTCTTAGTCTAGCACTGGCTTTTTTTGTTTTCTTTTTTTACTTCACCTTTCTACTAGATGGGGCTTCCCAAAGAGGCCCACAGTCTCACAGGACTAACCTTGCGATATTGCTTTGGGATCTTCAAACTTTTCTCTAGTTATATTATCTCCATCCCCTTGGACAAAGCCCAAGGTCATAGGACAGAACCCCACATAGCGATTGTCTAAACTCTTCTTGTCCTCTCCTATTCCAGCTCTCATCCTTCAGACCAGCCCAGAAAAAGAGTTTACCTCAGTGTGTGCCCAGCATACCCTTAGGATATCACACATGCTTCTCTATTCTATGACTTTCCTTTGAAATGTCCCATCCATGAAATTATGCTTCATGAATTATGCTATTATGGAGATGGAGGAAACGCTTATATTAGACCAACCCTTATGATGCAGAAAACAAAGAGGAAATCTCGATAAAATATTAAGCATACACAATTCGGGCCGAGCACGGTGACTCATGCCTGTAATCTCAGCACTTTAGGGGGCCAAGGTGGATGGATTACTTGAGGTCAGGAGCTTGGGACTAGCCTGGCCAACATGGTGAAACTCCATCTCTACTAAAAATACAAAAATTAGCCGGGCGTGGTGATGGGCATCTGTAGTCCTAGCTACTCGGGAGGCTGAGGCAGGAGAATCACTTGAATCTGGGTGGTGGAGGTTGCAGTGAGCCGATATCACACCACTGCACTCCAGCCTGGGTGACAGCGCGAGACCCTGTCTCAAAAAAAAAAAAAAAAATACACAATTCATATGTTTGGGAGTCATTAAAGAGCTTACTCAGACACTGTGATCTTGGACTAAAATCCCTGGGAAAAGGGGAGTCTGGCGAGGGGACCCCAATGCTCAGCTTCTGTTTCCTCTGGAGGCTTTTCCCAGCCACTAAGCTGCCAAGACAGCCAGAGAGAAGATATCTCAATAATTATACCCAGTAAAGGTCTGGCATCTAGAATATGTATAGAACTGAGACAAATCAATTAATTTAAAAATCCGTCATTGCAATTTTAAAATATTGGAACAGTTACTATTGAAAAGAAGATGCCACGAAACATGTGAAAAGATGCTCAACCACAATAGCCACCAAGGAAATCAAAACTAAGACCACAGGCCAGACACAGTAGCTCACACCAGTAATCCCAGCAGTTTGGGAGCCAAGGTAAGAGGACTGCTTGGAGCTAGGAGTTTAAGTCAGGCTGAGCGATATCGTGAGACCCTGTCTCTACAACAAATATTAAAAAATTAAAAAACTAAGGCCACAAAGAGACCCCACAGCATGCCCTCCAAATGGCTAAAACTAAAAAAGGACAACATAAAGTGTTGACAAGGGGCCAGGCATGGTGGCTTATGCCTGTAATCCAAATACTTTGGGAGGCCAAGGTGGGCAGATCACCTGAGGTCAGGAGTTCAAAACCAGCCTGGTCAACATGGTGAAACCCCGTCTCTACTAAAAATACAAAAATTAGGATGCACCTAGTACATCCTATTTTATCTCTAGCTTCATTCTCTCACCATATGTTTGTAAGATTCATACAGGAGTTTGTCCATTTTCTATGCTGTATACTGATCCACGATATGAATATACCACAGTTTATACATTTATTCTACTGTCGAGGGCCATTTGGGTTGTTCCTTGTTTGGGCTATTGCAAATAATGATGTTGTCCAACATCCTTCTACATTCTCAGTGTGCATTTACCTCTGCTTCTGCTGGGCATGTAACTGGAGTAGAATTGCTGGGTGATGGAGAGTGCATTTGTTCAATTTTAGTAGTTACTGTTTTTCCAAATTGCTTGTACAAATTTATACTCTCACCAGCAATTTATGAGTCTTACACACATCCTTGACAACACTTTATTTATGTATCTATTTATTGAAACGGAGCCTCGCTTTGTTACCCAGGCTGGAGTGCAGTGGCACGATCTCGGCTCACTGCAAGCTCCACCTCCCGGGTTGGAACAATTCTCCTGCCTCAGCCTCCCGAGTAGCTGGGATTACAGGTGTGCGCCACCACACCCAGCTAATTTTTTGTATTTTCAGTAGAGACGGGGTTTCACCATGTTAGCCAGGATGGTCTCGATCTCTTGACCTCGTGATCCACCTGCCTCGGCTTCCCAAAGTGCTGGGATTACAGGATTGAGCCACCGTGCCCAGCCATGCTCTTTTTCTTGAACTAGAAAGTGGTCATGTAGGTGTATCCATCTGTGTCAATCCACAGAGCTGTATCTGACCAGGGCACTTTTCTGTATTTGTAAGTGTAATAAAAATATTAAAACAAACATCTATCACACAGATTTTTTTTCTTGAGACAGTGTCTTGCTCTGTTGCCCAGGCTGGAGTGCAGTGATGCTACCGTGGCTCACTGGAGTCTCAACCTCCTGGGCTCAAGCAATCCTCCTGCCTTAGCCTCCTAAGTAGCTGGGACTACAGGTGCACACCAACATGCCTGGCTAATTTTTGTATGTTTTTATTTTTGCAGAGACAGGGTCTCACTGTGTTGACCAGGCTGGTCTTGAACTCCTGGGCTCAAGTGATCCTCCCACCTCAGCCTCTCAAAGTGCTGGGATTACAGGTGTGAGCCACTCTGCTCAGCTTAACACAGACTCTTGACACGGAAAGCTACAACTATGCTTTTACTGCATCTATTCTTTGTATAAAACAGGATATAAAAATCAGAAGAAGGAAATTGCTTTTTAGGTCTAATAATGAGATCAGATAATAGTTGCCTCCGGATCACCTTTAGATTGAAGGTCTGTGAGATACAATTTGTAAATCATTGCACCTTCCTGAGTCAACCTCCCTCCAGGTGTTTCTCCTTTTACTTAGATATGAATCTTCTATAATTCCTACTGTAGTCAATCAACAAAGGAATTAACACACACACACACACACACACACACATTAGAATTCAGTGTCCATACAAAACACAAAGCGGGCCAATTTGTCTTCAGGGTCGTGCTCAAGGCCAAGGGTCATCACTCCCAGACCCTGACCCTTCCAGCCACCTTCATCTCTCCCTTCTCTTAATACCGTTTTCCTCTGTACCACTCAGCTGCACTTAGAAACCTCCTGGTGCTGTCAGCTCCCTTTTATTCACCACGACCCATCTTAACAACCATGCAGAGTCCTTACAGGCAGGGATCATGCTTGGCTTTTTTTTTTTTTAAACACTTCTTTTTATTTTATTTTTATTTTATTATTTATTTATTTATTTATTTATTATTATTGTCACCCAGGCTGGAGTGCAGTGGCGTGATCTTGGCTCACTGCAACCTTCACCTCCAGGGTTCAAGCGATTCTTGTTCCTCAGCCTCCCAAGTAGCCAGGGCTACAAGCACACCACTATGCCCGGCTAATTTTTGTATTTTCAGTAGAGACGGGTTTCACTATGTTGGCCAGGATGGTCTCGAACTCCTGACCGCAGGTGGTCTGCCCGCCTCAGCCCCCTCAATTATCAAGTGCTGGGATTACAGGCGTGAGCCACCGTGCCCAGCCAACACTTCTCTTTAAATGCTGCATCGTTGGCATAGTATCTTGAGCAAAGTAATAGCTCATAAATATTTGCTGTTGGATGGTTGACAGATTTTTCCTTCCTGGCTTCCTGAGGGGGTGAGGGTGGGGAAGGAATGAAAGGAGCAGCCTGAAGTTATGGTTTAATCTTTTTAATGTAAGAATTTGTCATATTCAAATTACTCAATGGTTCTTTACACAAACCTATCAGCAAGTCACACTGGCTCCACAACATGGAAAAGCGACAAGGCAGCATTGCAGAATTTCTCCCTAAGAGGAAAAACGTAGGATCAAATCTCCGTCCCGCTCAAGAGCATCATTCCTGATAATGTTAGACTTTATTTATCCGCTGTCACGGTGGGCCAGGCCTCATACTCAGGATTTGACACGCGCTATCTCACTTGATCCTCAAACCAACCCAAGGAGGTAGAAACTGTTATTCTTATTTTGCAACTAATGCTAAGGGACATAAAATAACTTGTCAAAGTTTTCATGGCTACCAGAAATAGTAAGGCCAAGATTCAGATCCAAGTCTCCTGACCTCTAAAGCAAGGGCTCCAGGAAACACGCACATAAAGAATGAGCAAATATCAAACACGGTCTTAGATGATGAGTTGTGTACGCAAATGATTATTTTACCAGAGAGTCTGTGCTAAGCTCCATGGAAGAGAACAGGCAGAGTGGCATGATCCCCACTGGCAGCAGGAGATTCTGCCAACAGTAATCAGGTAAAAAGTTCATCTCTACATTATAATGTTATGAAAGTCACTCAGAAATTTCAAATTGGAGACCTCCTCTATAACGACACGTTAGAGCTGGGCTGAGAGCAAACACTTTCAGAATTCCTCCTTCAAGAGGAAAGATCTTGGATGTGGATGTCAATGGAACATAGACCAAAAGTTGGAGCCGGCCCTAGGAAGTCCCCTCCTGACTCTGCCCTCATGGCGTGATCATTAAGTGCCTCATGGACCATGATGGGTTCTTTTTCTTGTCTCTTCTCTTCTCTTCTCTTTTTTAGATGGAGTCTGACTCTGTTGCCCAGGCTGGAGTGCAGTGGCATGATCTTGGCTCACTGCAACCTCTGCCTCCTGAGTTCAAGCAATTCTCCTGCCTCAGCCTCCTGAGTAGCTGGGATTACAGGCACGCGCCACCATGCCTGGCTAATTTTTGTAGTTTTAGTAGAGACAGGGTTTCACCATGTTGGCCAGGATGGTCTTGAACTCCTGACCTCAGGTGATCCACCTCCCTCGGCCTCCCAAAGTGCTGGGATTACAATGATGATTTCTTTCATTTTAGAGATGAGGTTTTGCTGTGGTGCCCAGGCTGGTCTCAAACTCCTCGGCTCAAGCGATCCACCTGCCTCAACCTCCTGAGTAGCTGGGACTGTAAGTGTGTGCCACTGCACCCTGCCTTTATAAATTTTCATTGCCAAAAAAAAAAACCCACAAATAAATTTTCATTGCAGCATAGACAATATCCATCATGCAAAGATCCATCACACCACTTACCCACTTGCCATGTTTGAAGGAAAAGCAAAATGACAAGGACCACTTTGACAAATGATTATGACATATGTTATTACTCACAGTAAAACAGTAATTTCCTTCTTCAACAAAAAAATGGCTTCAACGTTATTACCAACTGTCATACACCATTTGTTGAAGTTGCTACACCTTGTCCCAGTATATTTTGATATTGATTTCAGACATATTTATGTACAGCTACTATGGTTTACTTAATTTGGCCCACACCTCCGCGTGGCTCTTGGGGTTGGAAATTCTACAGACTAGAGTCCACTTAAAGTACCAGGAATTTGGTACTTGGGGGAACACAAGAAAGACTACTGTTCAAGCAATGTTTTCAATTTATTTGTGCAGAGAAATCTTTCTTGGAAACCTCCTTAAGTTTCACATTCTTTTATTGAGGCTCTGTTTCAAAGTTTGGCTCATGAGTTCCAAACCTATGAGCTGAAACATTCTTCTACTGCAACATTTTCACGAAAATAGTGTGAGATTGAGAATTATGGCATCTGCCACGTGCTTCGACAGCACACATCCCTTAATTCCTTCATGCACTGACTCCTAAGTGTGTACTCTGTGCTGGGCACAGTGCATGTCCCTGAATGTACAAAGACACAGTTCCTGCCTTAGAGAAAGTTCCAATCTAAAGCATGATCCCTATGAGGCTGATCCCACCCCAGACATTTCGGGGGCCAGGCTGAGGAGTGGCTAAACCTGATACTTAGCATCCTATCATCCAAGAGGAAAGCAAACAAGCCCAGCCTAGGGGTTTGGAGTCAGCCAGTCCCTTTTCCGTCAGCCTGGTGGCTCTCAGACAGCTACAGCCATTAGGAAGGACTTGCGGATACTTTGTAAAATATCACCTTGCATCAGGGCCTCCATCAAAAGGAAAATAGAAAATTATGTTGAATTTGAAAGCTTAACTCTGCAATGCAATTTCCATCATAATACCTTCTTTAGCCGGGCAAGGTGCCTCATGCCTGTAATCCCAGCCTTTGGGAGGCTGAGGCGGGCAGATCACCTGAGGTCAGGAGTTCAAGACCAGCCTGACCAACGTGGTGAAACTCTATCTCTGCTAAAAATACAAAAATTAGCCAGGCATGGTGGTGCATGCCTGTAATCCCAGCTACTCAGGAGGCTGAGGCAGGAGAATCGCATGAACCTGGGAGGCAGAGGTTGCAGTGAGCCAAGATTGTACCATTGCACTCCAGCTTAGGTAACAAGAGTGAAACTCTGTCTCAAAATAATAATAATAATAATACCTTCTTTATGTTCTCTTACTTCATGCAGCTTTGTTTTCTGATTACTCCAAAAATGTATAGCCATTATTTAAATGAAAGGGATAAATACGGCTGTTGATTCAATGATGGTGGAAAGGCAGTCACAAGGAAGTTAGATGCTAGGGACCAACATGAGGAGCAGAGAATTCCAGGGAATAACAGGACTAGCAAACAGCCTTCCTTTAGCTTCTCTGCACATGTCCTGCTAAGGAAACTCCACAGTGTTTGGATAAGGTTCCATATAAGCGCTAATCAAAATAAATACATGGACCCTATTATATGAAACCTGTCCTCAGGTGCATAGTCCATCACTAATTAAGGTAGCTGTTTTTATAATTTATGGTGAGGCCACACAGCACAAGCTCAGTGAGATTATGAGCTCTGGAATCACAATGAAAGGGTGGGAATCCTGCTTCCATTACTCTCTAGCTATTTGATTTTGGCCAACTATTAGCATTCTGGTGGCCACAGCTTCCTCATGTGTAAAGTGGGTAGTACCTACCTCATGGGGTTGTTGTAAAGAGGTATTGGTCTGACACAGAGGCTCATGCTGTAATCCCAGCACTTGAGAGGCCAAGGTGGGTGGATTGCTTTAGCCCAGGAGTTCAAGACCAGCCTGGGCAACATAGTGGGACCCAGTCTGTATACAAAAATTTATTTATTTATTTATTTTATTTTATTTATTTTCATTTATTTTGAGATGGAGTCTCACTCTGTCGCCCAGGCTGGAGTGCAGTGGCATGATCTCAGCTCAGTGCAACCTCCGCCTACCAGGTTCAAGTGCTTCTCCTGCCTTAGCCTCCCAAGTAGCTGGGATTACAGGTGTGTGCCACCACACCCGGCTAATTTTTTATACTTTTAGTAGAGATGGGGTTTTACCATGTTGGCCAGGCTGGTCTCGAACTCCTGACCTCAAGTGATTTGCCCGCCTCGGCCTCCCAAAGTGCTAGTATTACAGGTGTGAGCTGCCATGCCTGGATGTATAAAAATTAAAAAAATAATTATCCAGGCATGGTGGCACATGCCTGTAGTCACAGCTACTCGGGAGGCTGAGGTGGGAGGATCACCAGAGCCCAGGGAGGTTAAGGCTGCAGTAAGCTGTGATCACACCACTGCACTCCCTGCTGGGTGACAGATGGGTGACAGAGCGAGACCTGTCTCAAAAAAAAAAACAAAAAAAAACCAAAACAGAGTTACTAAGATAACACACGTGAGGCATTTACTAGATTCCCCAGGCCTATAGCAAGCACACCTTTAAAAAGCGTTAACGTCATTAATGTTTAAGTATCAAATTTTTCAAATTTTCCAAAATTATAAGTAGGCTTTATATGTAATTTACTATATATATAAAACTGAGAATTCATGAGGGTTTTGAAGGAGGTGATTTTTCAATTTTAAAATAAACTGGCCTGTATGGGCTTTCAAAAATTGCACTGCATATTAAAAATAAATAAAGTCCTTAAAATGGCCTATTAAAAAATTGCACTGTATTATGCTGTGTCCTGGAATTCCCGAATTTCTCTGTGGAAATTGGAACCATTTATAAAAATTAAATGCAACTGTGCCCTAAATACCAATATATCTCCCACACATAGGTTTTTATACTTTCTCAGCCGTCTAGTTAGTCTCTTTGTGAAAAGCTTTCTTAATTACATGAAACTAGCCATTTACCACGTGAAGAATGCACCAGAAAAAAAGCAGTCAGGATTTCCATTTCACAGGAAATTTTCTGAAAGGCCTGAGATCAGAACCAGGAAATAAGTGCAATAAAGAAAGCCAAGACATACCATAAGGAGGCTCTTGTGTTGCTCGTACAGTCTCTCCACAGCCAGAGAGGCTGCACGCTGCAGCGCGTTCTAGCACTGGTATTTCCTCCTCACAGACACAACAGTTTGTCTTATGAAGTAATTATTAGTTCACATTTCTGCCAACCGTCTGAGAAAAATGTTTCAAGCTGCCCCTTTGGACAGGAGACATTCCCTCCTTCTCCTAGCGTCACACGTGTGGTTTAGCTCACTGTTAAACTTGCCCTCCAAATTCTTTGGGTGGTACTCTATGCAAATAATGAAATAAAAAACAGTTTTGTTGTGTGTTGTTCTAACTTAGTGATGACCACATGGAAGGTTCTAGTGATGGAGAAATGCATGTAGAAGACCAGACGGATCCTTTTAGACATAAGGAAGAGAAACAGCCGGGTGTGGTGGCTCACGCCTGTAATCCCTGCTACTGGGGAGGCTGAGGCAGGAGAATTGCTTGAACCTGGGAGGTGGAGGTTGCAGTGAGCTGAGATTGCGCCACTGCACTCCAGCCTGGGTGACAAGAGTGAGACTTTGCTTAAAAAAACAAAAAACAAGCATTCCCCACTGTCATTATTGTACAAAATAAAGTTTAAGAACATTATTTTCAGAGCGTTCTTGTCAAAATCAGCGCAAAGACAATCCATCAGTTGGTCAAACCAACCAAACCCGATCCAATGTTTGGGGCTGGGAAGCTGATATCAGGCAGGTCTATGATTAATTTTACTTAGCAACACATAGTCTCTGCCCCTAAAAGGCAATAAACAATGATATGATATACCTGTTCAATGTTCAGCTGGCTGTGCCAAGGACCTTCCTCAGGTCATTGGACTGTTCTAATTTCTGCTTTCCTCACCTGCAAAATGAAGGGTTGGACTCAATGATCTGTAAGCAGCTTCTCAGCTTAAAAAAAATCATGCAACTTGGCTGGGCGCAGTGGCTCACACCTGTAATCCCAGCACTTTGGGAGGCCGAGGTGGGTGGATCACCTGAGGTCAGGAGTTCGAGACCAGCCTGGCCAACATGGTGAAAACCTGTCTATACTAAAAATACAAAAATTAGCTGGGCATGGTGGCGGGCGCCTGTAATCCCAGCTACTCAGGAGGCTGAGGCAGGGGAATCACTTGAACCCAGGAGGTGGAGGTTGCAGTGAGCTGAGATCACACCATTGCACTCCAGCCTGGGCGATGAGAGTGAAACTCTGTCTCGAAAAAAAAAATCATGCAACTCGTACCACCTAATTTTGTTGACGTAGACATGTTAAGCAGGTACCTGCAATGCTGGCCAGTACTTTTATTCTTTCTTGTCTGTGCCACCCTCCCAAACATTACACAAACATTGTCCACCAGTTTAGAGGCAGAAGGAAAGAAGAAATAAGAGTAGTAAAACAGAAACACGTCTTAGGTAAATTATGTCTTTAAACTCTAGTTTTAATTATTTTTTTCTTGTCTTTTTCCTTCTGTTGAATAAAGTTCTGCTTTCTTCTGCTACATAGTGATTGAGTCCATCATCTTTAAGGCATTTGTTTATTTATTTATTTTTATGTATTTATTTATTTTGAGACAGACTTCTCACTCTGTCACCCAGGGGGAGTGCACTGGCGTGATCTCGGCTCACTGCAACCTCCGTCTCCTGGGTTCAAGTGATTCTCTTGCCTCAGCCTCCCAAGTACTGGGACTACAGGTGCACACCACCATGCCCGTCTAATTTTTGTATTTTTGGTAGAGACGGGGTTTCACCGTGTTGGCCAGGCTGGTCTCGAACTACTGACCTCAGGTGATCTGCCTGCCTCAGCCTCCCAAAGTGCTGGGATTACAGGCATGAGCCACCACACTCCACCATTTGTTTATTTATTAATTCATTTATTCAACACTTAGGAGTGTGCAGTATATTTTGGGAAAGGGCTGAGTGTTGAGACTGTGGAAATGTGCAAACACCCTGACCTCATGTGGTTTTCCCTCTACTAAAGTCTACATTTTATCTGAAATAGTTCATTCACAGCGTCTTCTAGGCTCCTCCTCCTGAAAGGATGATGTAGAAAACATTTTAAAAACATAAAAGCCAAAAGAAAGCCATATCTGATTGCTAAATCTCAAACCTAAATTTTTGAAAGGCAAATTTTACCCAAAGAATATTTCAGGCTGTGCTCAGTGGCTCACGCTTGTAATGCCAACACTTTGGGAAGACTAGGCAGAAGGACCACTTGAGCCCAAGAGTTTGAGACCAGCCTAGGCAACACAGCAAGACCTTGTTTCTACAATTTTTTTTTTCGAGATGGAGTCTCACCCTGTCGTCCAGGCTGGAGTACAGTAGTGTGATCTCAGCTCACTGCAACCTCTGCCTCCTGGACTCAAGCGATTCTCCTGCCTCAGCCTCCCCTGTAGCTAGACTTACAGGCACGCACCACCACGCCCAGCTAATTTTTGTACTCTTTTTAGTAGAGACGGGGTTTCACCATGTTGTCCAGGCTGGTTTTGAACTCCTGACCTCAAGAGATCAGGCTGCCTTGGCCTCCCAAAGTGCTGGGATTACAGGCATGAGCCACTGTACCCAGCCTTCGTTTCTACAAAATATTTTTTTAAATAAAAAATAAAATTTTTAAAAAGAACATTTCAAACTAATTTTTCCCCTAATCATACTGGAGGGTTTTTAATAACAAAATTAATGAAAGGGTTATTATATTTTCAAAAATTCTTCTTGTTCCATTGATATGGCTTAAATATTTTAAAGCGATTACCTGGATGTGTCAGCTTCTACCTATATCTTGGATTTTAGCATTTGGATTTATCTTCGGGATCAAATTTGTATTCAGGAAAGAGCTCTAACATAAGGTTGCTTTGCCAAACAATTGTTCATCTCACATGATTTGAGTGGATTTTTAGTTAAGAGTTGAAGATGAATCTCCATAAAAATGATGCAGACATTTTTTCCCCAAAGTAGAGCTCATCAGACTCTGCGCTTGTTTTATATGGCGAGAACTTTAGTTAGTATTGGAAGGCCTCCCTTCGCTACACCTAGGTGTGAGACAGGCTTTCTATGCTGTTTCTCTTCCTTATGTCTTTTTTTTTTTTTTTTTTTTTTGACAGAGTCTTACTCTGTCGGCCAGGCTGGAGTACAGTGGCATGATCTCGGCTCACTGCAACCTCTGCCTCTTGGGTTCAAGCGATTCTCCTGATTCTCCTGCCTCACCCTTCCAAGTAGCTGGGATTACAGGCATCCACCACTATGCCCAGCTAATTTTTGTATTTTTAGTAGAGACAGGGTTTCACCATATTAGCCAGGCTGGTCTCGAACTCCTGACCTCAAGTGATCCGCCTGCCTTGGCCTCCCAAAGTGCTGGGATTACAGGTGTGAGCCACCGTGCCCAGCCAGAATGCTTGTTAAAAATGCATAATTCTGGCTGGGTGTGGTGGCGGGCGTGTGTAATCTCAGCTACTCAGGATGCTGAGGCATAAAAATTGCTTAAACCCGGGAGGCAGAGGTTGCAGTGAGCCCAGATTGCGCCACCGCACTCTAGCCTGGGCGACAGAGCGAGACTTTGTCTCAAACAAACAGAAAATGCATATTTCTGGCCCCACCTCCTGAGATTCTAATTCTGTGGATCTGAAGCAAGGGTAAAGAATCTGAATTTTGACAAACACATCCAGGTGATTTGGATGTGAAACCGAACATTGAGAAACAGGGTCTTAAAGCGTCTCTCCTCCACCCAGACCCACCTCCCAGGAACAGGATGGAGAGCACCACTGACAGATAGGCGGAGCTGCTGAAATGAAGTCTGACACATGTCAGTATCATGTGTGTATCATGCTTTGAAGAGTACTTCTGCATCGTCGCTATTAGAATAACATATACATGATTATAAATAATGGCATGCAGGTGACGAGTGCTGTATTCAAATCATTTATTTTTCTTAACTATTTCATGCTTTGTTAAAGTCAAGTTCATTTCTCAAGACCAAGCTAAATGCCATACTCTAAACATGACACTAGAGGCCGGGTGCGGTGGCTCACGCCTGTAATCCCAGCACTTTGGGAGGCTGAGGCAGGTGGATCACTTGAGGTCAGGAGTTGGAGAACAACATGTCAAAACCCCATTTCTACTAAAAATCAAAAGTTAGTGGGGTGTAGTAGTGCGCGCCTGTAATCCCAGCTATTCAGAAGGCTGAGGCGGGTGAATCGCTTGAATTCGGGCAGCGGAGGTTGCAGTGAGTGGAGATTGGGCCACTGCACTCCAGCCTGGGTGACAGAGTGAAACTTGTCTCAATAAATAAATAAATAAATAAATAAAATAAGGGCTGGGCGCGGTGGCTCACACCTGTAATCCCAGCACTTTGGGAGGCTGAGGCGGGCAGATCACGAGGTCAGGAGATCGAGACCATACTGGCTAACACGGTGAAACTCTCTCTCTACTAAAAATACAAAAAACTATCTGGGCATGGTGGCATGTGCCTGTAGTCCCAGCTACTTGGGAGGCTGAGGCAGGGGAATCACTTGAACCCAGGAGGCAAAGGTTGCAGTTGGTCTAGTTTTGCCACAACTGTATCTCTGGCACCCACATTTGCTTTGTGCATAATCAGTCTAGGATAAATGTGTTTATAAATGAATTCAATACAAAGAAATATGAAATAGTGTGAACATTTGGATAATGCTTCTGTGGAGGTAAATGTCAAATTCTTGCCATTATAACATTGATCAATCCTTTATTGGAAAAGTGATCATTTGTATGTTTAAGAATGAGTCAACTACAAGTCTACACAGAAATGGAAGGCATGAAGTCCAGTGCTTTAGAGGAAATTTGGCCTTTCTGCCTAGGATCAGTCTATACTTCTGAATTTCCAATTTTCCATTACTCGAAACCACAAGTTTCTGCAAGGCTTAGTGTATTTTAATTAAACTCCAATGACAAGCACAGGCTTTCCAAACTTCTTACTGGTTTACACCATTATGCTTCAAAGCAGGGTTTAAAGAAAACAGGGAGGAGGGAATAATATTAACCAACTCATCAGAAGTTCACATTACACTTATGCAAAACAGAACCACAGAAGAGCGAGGTTGAGAGTTATCCTGAGTTCATTCAATGGCACTTAGCAATGATCATGTCATTGCCCTTCAGGATTGGTGTTTTGTTCCTTTATTTCCCTGTTTTGTATTCACAAAGTAAAGCTCTGTCTATGTGACTCAGCCTATGAAAATGCTTAGCTTGGCAACCAACACGGGTATTCCCCACACAGGCCTTATCAAAAGTCCAGGAGAAACAAGAAGGCCAGCACTTGCACCCCCTTCCCCATGTGCCCTCTGTAGTGATCCCAACAGCCCCTGCCAATGGCCACAGTGGGAGGTGGGGCTGGAAGGGAAGGTTGTGCTGGGCTAAGCCTTGCTTAGAGAAGCTGCTAGAAAACCAGATGGGATTTTCTGGGAGACTGACTTTTCTTCCCTTCCTTTCTTCCTTTCCTTCCTTCCTTCTTTTGTTTTGTGTGGTTTTTTGTTTGTTTGTTTTGTTTTGTTTTGTTTGGGTCGCAGTCTTGCTCTGTCGCCCAGGCTGGAGTGCAATGGCTTCATCTTGGCTCACTGCAACCTCCGCCTCCCGGGTTCAAGCGATTCTCCTGCCTCGGCCTTTCAAGTAACTGGAATTACAGGCGTGAGCCACCACGCCTGGCTAAGTTTTGTATTTTTAGTAGAGACGGGGTTTCACCATGTTGGCCAGGCTGGTCTCGAACTCCTGACCTTGTGATCCACCCGCCTCGGCCTCCCAAACTGCTGGGATTACAGGCGTGAGCTACCGCGCCCGGCCTTCTTTCTTTCTTCCTCCCTCTCTCCTTCTACCCTGCCCTCCCTCCTTTCTTTCTTTATTTTCTTTCCTTCTTTCTTCCTTTTTCTGTGGGCCTCTTGTAAGAATAACAGGATCGACAATCTCAAAGAAATATTTAGCTAGCAAAGCTTTCTGTGGATAGCTTTGGTCTTCTCTCAAGTCTGTCACTATCTCAAACTTGGCCCTTTGCAATCAATGTAAGAGATGCAGATAAGTTATTTTAAAAAGCATAAAGAAACAAAGAGAAACTTCAATAATGAACCCTTGCTGAGATAGCTGCACTTAACCGTTAATCTGAAAAGCATCACCCGACCCGATGGGAACCTGCACAGAGAGTGACCTGCCACCCACAGTATCAGGTATTAGCCTCAGCCACCAAGATAATCTTGGTTCAGGACATTGAGCCATCATTATACTTGAAATATATGCTATGGAATGACTTTTGGACTCTGAACACAATTATAACATTCACCAAGTCTGCCAAGTTTACCACAAGAAAAACATGTAGTTTAAATATTAAACAACTCAGGCCAGGCACAGTGGCTCATGCCTATAATCCCAGCACTTTGGGAGGCCAAGGCAGGTGGATCACCTGAGGTCAGGAGTTCAAGACCAGCCTGACAAACATGGTGAAGCCCCGTCTCTACTAAAAATACAAAACTTGGCCAGGAGTGGTGGCTAACACCTGTAATCCCAGCTACTCAGGAGGCTGAGGCAGGAGAATCACTTCAACCTGGGAGGCAGAGGTTGCAGTGAGCCGAGGTGGTGCCATTGCACTCCAGCCTGGGTGAAAAGAGTGAAACTCTGTCTCAAAAAAAAAAAGAAAAAAAAAATTAAACAACTCAATTTCTTGGACAATCCCCTCCTAAAGTATACCAAGAAATTCACTTGCAATCTGCAACCATTCATTTCACAAACAAGAGTGTGTTTCTGTTAAGGGGTCTCAAAGGTTATTCACCCCAGTAACAATATGGTCCCGTGGAAGCACCTTGAAGAACTGGATGGCTGCACTCCAGCCACAGAGCCACAAAGTTTAAAGTTCAGGAAGTGAGTTGATATCTCCATTTTAGTGTGCTGTTTTCAAATTCCCAGGTCAGCATTTGCTGGTGAGTTTCAAAGGAGAATTCAAGAAGATTTGGAAGAAGCTCCAGGCTTGCTGCCTCTTGACTGTTTCAGAGTCATTCTGCTCCTGAGTGTCCAACATCTCCAATCATCCTCAGTGTCCCCATGCTGCCATCTGTGAATAAGCGCATTGATTTGTGGTAGGTAAATGCCAAGCACTCAATCCAGGAAATTGTCATCTGAATGATTTACACACATGCCCTGAGCCCCATCGGGCACTAAAGAGATGGATGCTTTGCGAGTAAATCTTGCATGCATTAACATTAATTTAAAATAATCCGAGTTGGCAGTCAAAAGCATACTTTTCAATAAGCAGCCAACTTTTCTTCTATTAAATCTTCAGGAGAATATATTACCAACTTCTGGGAAATAGTATTTGCAAGAAGCTGAGCTTGAGTAGGTTTAAGAATTTAGCAGTGTTAAGCTGCCTGCCACAAACGTGTGAAGTCCACGTGTATGTGTGATCAGCACATCAGACTGTGTCAGAGCTTCTGTGGCCCCCACAGCTGTCTCTGTCCAAACACAACCACCAAGAGGGCTCAGGCCGCTCTGATGATGGTGCCGTCCTGAGAGGGGGACTGAGGAGCACTGCAGGGACAGAAGACAGGTTCAAAGTCTATGCAGAAGAAACCTGGACTGTGTGCTCTTGGAGATCAGAATCCAGTAAGGTGATTAGATGGCATGAGTGAGAGTGTAACAGCGGGTGGCCAGGTGCCAAAAGATTGGACAGAGCTGTGAGGAAGGAGAGAGCAACGTGCTGGCGTGAACAGGAAAGGTGGGACGGAGGTGACCTAGGCTCACCCTGAGCCAGGCAGAGGCCCAGGGCCTGGAGAGGACAGGCGGGGCATTGAAGGGAGCAAAGGCTGGAACAGAAGTTGTGATGGAATGTGGAGCTCCCTGAAGGTCAGCTTGGACTGCCTGTTCTCTACTGGAAAGCCCGGAGACCAGAGGTCTCAGAAGAAGGGAGGAGAAGAAGCCGATGTTATTATAGGGATGAGCACAGAGGCTGGGCTCTGTAGGAAGGAGGAGCGCCAGCCTGGCAGTAGACAAAGCCTTCGGGATGCTGCAGACCTCTGGGTCCCTGGGCTCGCTGATGGGTGGGTCCTCCCAGCTCTGCTCAAGGTCACCCACTGGGATATGAGAAGAAGATATCAGAATTTTGATTTGGGCCAGGTGTGATGGCTCATGCCTCTAATCCCAGCACTTTGGGAGGCCGAGGTGGGCAGATCACTTGAGGTCAGGAGTTTGAGACCAGCCTGGCCAACATGGTAAAACCCTGTCTCTACTAAAAATACAAAAATTAGCCAGGTGTGGTGGCATGAGCCTGTAGCCCCAGCTACTCGGGAGGCTGAGGCAGGAGAATCACTTGAGCCTCGGAGGTGGAGGTTGCAGTGAGCTGAGACTGCACCACTGTACTCTAGCCTGGGTGACAGAGAGAGGCTCCATCTCAAAAAAAAAAAAAAAAAAAAAAAAAAAAAGAATTTTGATTTGTTTTTACTTTTAAAAATCTCAACTTTTTGAGTTTCTATTTTACATATTTATTAGGTGGATGTAAAAGTGATTGCCATTTTTGCCATTACTTTCAATGGTAAAAACTGCAATTACTCTTGGAGCAACCTAATAAATGAACACATTAGTTTAACAGAAAGAGTATGTGAGGCTGGGTATGGTGGCTCATGCCTGTAATCCCAGCACTTTTGGGGGCCGAGGTGGGCAGATCACTTGAGGTCAGGAGTTCGAGACCAGCCTGGCCAACATGGTGAAACCCTGTCTCTACTAAAAATACAAACAAACAAACAAACAAATTAGCTGGGCGTGGTAGTGTGTGCTTGTAGTCCCAGCTACTCAGGAGGCTGAGGCCAGAGAATTGCTTGAACCCAGGAGGCGGAGGTTGCAGTGAGCTGAGATCATGCCACTGCACTCCAGCCTGGGCAATAGAACTAGACTCTGTCTCAGAAAAAAAAAAAAAAAAATAGAGAGTATATAATATATAAACAATCAAAAATTGGGAGAGTGGAATATCTCTCAAATAAACTTTAAAAACTGGGGGAGCACATGCAAACATATTTAGTTAATGTGCATGAACAGAAGACTCTGGGGGAAAATACTCTGCACGTACGGGCCTGAACTAACAATGCTGGCTGGTGAAGGGGTGAGAGCTACGAGAGGAAAAAGAACCTCCATGGGCCTGGGGGTGCAGGAAATGGAAGGAAGCGTGGTATGAACCCCATCTCTCGGGCGTTTCATCTGGGAAATCAGGAGGGATATCTCTACCCCTGTCAGAGATGAGGATGGTGGGAGTTGACCCCACAAGACGGGTCGGAGACCCCAGGACCAATGACCCCTGTGGAGGGCCCTCCAAACCAGAAGGGAAAATGTCAGGGAGGTGAAAGAAAAAATGGGAAATGCAGCGTCCCAGAGGTCGAGAGAAGAGAGACCTTCAAGGCGACAGGGTGGGCAGCAGGATGAAGGAGCTCAGAGGGAATGATCCCGAGAAAGGCCTCTTGGAATTCCACGAGAAAGTCACTGAAGACTTTTCATAAACGGCTTCAGCAGAGGGAAGAGTGTGGAGGCCGGACTGCAGGGGTTAAGAAGGGAACGAGTGGAGAGGAAATGAAGGTACAAGGTCCTGTTTAGTTTTCAACTATTAAAATGTCAGTGTCAAAGTCAGAACTGTAGGGGTGGGAGGGTGTAATGTAGAGCTTTTTCTTTCATCTGGGACCCCAGAGGAATTCCCCGTTACTATTTTAACAGTGGTAAGTGGTAGCTGTGGCTAGGGCAGTGGGACACAGTGTGGGAAATGGTGAGGCCATAAAGTGCCCCGTCCTGTCCCAGAACCCTCCAGACGGCTCAGGTTTGGTCTATGAGTTTGTGTAGTAGAGAATATACGAGAGCTCGGGCCAGGCGCGGTGGCTCATACCCATAATCCCAGAATTTTGGGAAGCTGAGGCAGGTGGATCATGAGGTCAGGAGTTAAAGACCAGCCTGGCCAACATGATGAAACCCTGTCTCTACCAAAAATATAAAAAATTAGCCGGGTGTGGTAGCATGCACCTGTAATCCTACTCACTCAGGAGGCTGAGGCAGAAGAATTGCTTGAACTCAGGAGGCAGAGGTTGCAGTGAGCCAAGATCGCGCCACTGCCCTCCAGCCTGGACGACAGAGTGAGACTTAATCTAATAATAATAATAATAATACTATAAGAAGAGCTCTAATTTTATAAAGGCAGAAGGGATACTTAATTCTCAAATCCATACGTGATTAGAAGTCTGAAAACTTTTCCCAAATATCACATCCTATTTGATACTTTAATGTCAGAAGATCTGAATAGAAATAAGTGGAAGGAAGAAGTGTTAATTATTTGACATCAGTATCAGACTCTCAATCCACAAGCAGTTGGACATCTGGTCCCTCTCAGGTGAGATGTCTGCAGAAGTGACCAAGGTTTTTGACTCTTCTGATGGTTCTCTGGAAACCTGGGAGACACCACTCCAGTATTTTGGCTTTACCCAGGTACAAAATTGTTTACTATCCATTTGACAAGTGTGAAAATAGGTTCAAAGCCACATGTAAGAACTAATTAATGCTTATAAAATTATTTGAGAGCTACAGATGAAAGGAGTGATTTAAGTGCAGAATATTATTGTCTGCTAACGATGGAGTGCATTGAACTAACCAGATTCTCCCAGAGAATAACCTATATCCTAGGAATAAAATCAGGAATTTGTTTGTTTGGTTGGGTGTTTTTTTTTTGTTGTTTCTTTTTTTTTTTTTTCAGATAGGGTCTCTGTCACCTAGGCTGGAATGCAGTGGCACGATCATGGCTCACTGTAGTCTCTGCCTCTTGGGTTTACAAGATCCTCCTGCCTCAGCTTTCCAAGCAGCTGGGACTACAGGTATGTGCCACCATGCTTGGCTAATTTTTGTATTTTTTGTAGAGACAAGTTCCCACTACGATGCTCAGGCTGGTCTCAAACTCCTAAGCTCAAGTGACCTGCCCATTTCAGCCTCCTAAAGTGCTGGGATTACACATTCGAGCCACTGTGCTCAGCCAAAAGTCAGTAATTTTGGAAGCTGCATTACACATTTTAGGTGAAAAGCAATAATTACTGATAATTATTCCGTAGCTGTTCTTTTCATTTCTAGAACTATCTTAATAGTTCACATCCTTAGACACCCATGGGCCTCATAGACTCACAGACTCTCAGGGCTGGAAGGGTTCTGGTGCTTTGCTCCTTAAACTCCCTTCATGAGTCTTCCTCTGCGGCTGCCCAAGCATGTGTGATACCTCCAGCAGGGGTCTCATTACCACCCATTCCCCTTTTCCTCTGTCTAAATCAGCTTTAAAAGTCTCATTTACCCTCTTCTGCATCTCTGCAAGCAGAGGCACATTTTAAGCTACTGCTGTCCTAAATCTCCTCTCATATCCATCCCTGGTCATTCACACCTCTTTTCCTAGATTTTTTGCACATCCTTTAGAAATCTTATTCCACTGGCAAGGCTCCAGATTTTCTGCAACAATAACTTAAACATTTTTTTTGCCACTGAGTGCTAGACTGACGAGGTCCTTTTTTGATCAATGGAATCTGATGTTATAATATCATTATTGACTCAGGCAAATCATGAACTGCTAGTACCAGTGAGTGCAGCTGGTAAGAATAAAGTAATGATGGGGCCCTCAGGCCTGTAATCCCAGTACTTTGGGAGGCCAAGGCCGGTGGATCACCTGAGGTCAGGAGTTCGAGACCAGACTGGCCAACATGGCGAAACCCCATCTCTACTAAAAATACAAAAATTAGCCAGGCATGGTAGCAAGAGCTTATAGTCCCAGCTACTCGGGAGGCTGAGGCAGGAGAATCACTTGTACCCGGGAGGGAGAGGTTGCAGTGAGCCAAGATTGTGACACTGCCTGGGCGACAGAGTGAGACTGTATCAAAAAAAAAAAAAAAAAAGGAATGATGGGGCCCACGGTTGGCTGCTTGTCCAGGCCTTGGCTCTCTCCTGCCAGATGGTCCTACAGACTTGCCTGTGCCTTGGGTTATGACGAGAGGGGCACAGTGTGGTTGGCTCAGCATAATCACAACATGTACCCCTGGAAAAACAGGAGCATCCACAAGAGGGATACCTGAGGCTGGAGCTCTGCCAGGGAGAAAAGGTGATGACAAAGAAAGATGGGAGAGCTGGGCATGGTGGCCCATGCCTATAATCCCAATACTTTGGGAGGCCGAGGCAGGAGGATCGCTTCAGCCCAAGAGTTCAAGACCAGCCTGGGCAACATAGCAAGATCCCATCTCTAAAAAAAAAAATAAAAAATTATCCAGGCATGGTGGCTCATGCCTGTAGTCTCAGCCACTTGGGAAGCTGAGGCTGCAGTGAGCCAAGATCTCATGACTGCACTCCAGCTTGGGTGACAGAGCGAGACCCTGTCTCAACAACAACAAAAGAAGAAAGGAGCCATAAGAAATAGGGCTTCATGGAAATATGTCTTGCCAAAGGGATAAGAGAGAGAGTAAAGTGCAAAGATGAAGGAGAGAGGCCAGGCACGGCGGCTCACGCGTGTAATCCCAGCACTTTGGGAGGCCAATGTGGGCAGATCACCTGAGGTCGGGAGTTTGAAACCAGCCTGACCAACATGGAGAAACCCCTTCTCCACTAAAAATACAAAATTAGCTGGGCATGGTGGTGCGTGCCTGTAATCCCAGCTACCCGGGAGGCTCAGGCAGGAGAATCACTTGAACCTGGGAGGCGGAGGTTGCAGTGAGCCAAGATCACACCATTGCACACCAGCCTGGGCGACAAGAGCGAAACTCCATATGAAACCAAACAAAACGAAACATAAAAAAAAGAAGGAGAGAATGTCGTTTGGGAATTACTCAAGGCAGCTCTTTCCACCCCACCCCCTTTTTTTTTTTTGAGACCAGTTCTTGCTCTGTCACCCACCCAGGCTGGAGTGCAGTGGTGTAACCATGGCTCACTGCTGCCTCAACCTCCCCAGGCTCAAGTGATCCTTCCATCTCAACCTCACAAGTAGCTAGGACTACAGGCATGCACTGCCACACCCGACTAATTTTTGTATTTTTTGTATAGACGGGTTTTGTCATGCTGCCCAGGCTGGTCTTTAATTCCTGGACTCAAGTGATCCTCCCACCTCGACCTCCCAAAGTGCTGGGATAACAGGCGTGAACGACTGCTCCCAGCACTCTTCCCATTCTTGATCTTTCCATGCGGATGCTCAATGCGCTTTGAGGGGGAGCCTCAATGTGCTCTGCAAACCCTTAAGTCTGTGAGTGCATGTGTGGCTATGGAGTAGGGGTTGCAGGCGAGTGTGCACGCCTCAGGGCAGGAAGGGGCTGGCTCTTACCTGCTTATTCTCCCTGGGCTCAGATGCTCAGGTGAGGGAGAAAACCCAGACGGGCTGCTGTGGGGTTTGTGCCTAATACTAAGGGGTCTACCCCAGGTGCACACTGACAAAATCTCATTCAGAGTTCAAAGAGGTAACAAAAGGAATGTGTGTGTGTACTGCATACGCGCCCACAGTATGAGTTTGGCACACATGAAGACATATGCCCATATGTTTACCCTCTCGAATTTTACAGTGCGAATTAGGAGGCTGGTTCTAATAACATGGCAATAAAACATCAAGCGTTTGTACTACAGTCTCTCACCAGGCATGGGAAAATGGTTTATCTTGGATCCTGGGGCAGCCACTCATATAATGAGAAAGTAATAGATAGAGGAACCATCCAGAAAGAGTTTCAAGGCCACAGAATTTTTCTTCTTATCCACAACAAAGTCTCAAGAATGCAAGACCACGGGCACAGGCTGGAAAACTGCACAGAAGTGGAGTTCTCCTGATGGGAGAGATTCACACGGCAGCCTCGGTTCACAGAGGTTTCATCTGGAATTTCTCTGTGGAGGGTTGTACAGGAAGCAGCTGAGTGGAGCTCTTGAAATGAGAGCACGTCCCAGAAAGACTCCAAAACTATGACTCTCATCTCACCTGAAGACAACCGCTCCTTTTTCATGCATTTGACAAGACCATTTTCATATTAGTCAGGCATTTAACTTTTATGTTCATATAAAAATTCAGTACTTTCACCAATAACAAGAAGTTTTGGTCTTGGGGTTGTTTTTTGTTTTTGGTATAGTTGGGGGTTTTGCTGTGTTGTCAAGACTGGTCTCAAACTCTTGACTTCACACGATCCTCTAACCTTGGCCTCCCAAAGTGCTGTGATTATAGGCAGGAGCCACCACATCTATCCTAACAAGAAGTGCTTTTGTGGGGGTTTTTTGGTTTGTTTTTTAAGACAGAATCTTGCTCTGTTGCCCACTGCAGAGAGGGCTCACTCCAACCTCGATCTCCTGGGCTCAAGCGATCCTCCCACCCTCAGCCTCCAAGTAGCTGGGACCACAGGCATGCACCGTCACGCCCAGCTAATTTTTCTTATTTTTAGCAGAAACAAGGTTTTGCTTTGTTGCCCAGGCTGGTCTTTAACTCCTGAGCTCAAGCAGCCCTCCTGCGTTGGCCTCCCAAAATGTTGCGATTACAAGCATGAGTCATGGTGCCCCGTCTAACAAGATGTTTTAGAAGAGCTTTTTCAAAAATATAGAAATTCAGGCAAATTGTTACCCGCCCCTCCCCCCGCAAATTAATGAAAAGGAGGCACCCTTTTCAACTTACCTCAAAAATCAAACTGTTTTGAGGCCAGGTGCGGTGGCTCATGCCTGTAATCCCAGCACTTTGGTGGATCACCTGAGGCCAGGAGTTTGAGACCAGCCTGGCCAGCATGGTGGAACCCCATCTGTATTAAAAATACAAAAATTAGCCAGGCATGGTGGTGTGTGCCTGTAATCCTAGCTACTCGGGTGGCTGAGGCAAGAGAATCGCTTGAACCTGGGACGCAGAGATTGCAGTGAGCTGAGATCACACCACTGCACTCCAGCCTGGGCGACAAGGCCAGACTCCATCTCAAAAAAAAAAAAAACAAAAAAAAAAAACAAAAAAAACTCAAACTGTTTCGAGAAAAGTAATTTTATTTTTTTACTAAAAAATTGTTTTGAATAATTTGGTACATTGTCACAAGAACTCATTGGCAACAAAATGGCTTACGAAACACAGTTACGTTTCATGTTGACAGGATGTCACAAGCCACACGTATGATATGTCTGAACTAATGCTACTCTTCTCTGTGCTCCCGTGTCACGTGACCTGCCTGTGACAATGCCACTTACATCGTCATTAGAGTTCCTGTGCCCAGCTACATGCCCCACCTCCAGCCTCCACGTCACTGAAAAGGTCTTGAAAGAGAAGACCAGGCTTCCTCCTCCTTGATTCCCCTAGAACCTGGGATTCCCCTAGAACCTGGACCAGTGCCTTGAAGAGCTGTTCCATGAACGTCTGGGGAGGGTGTGGGAAATATGGTTGGACATGGGTAGGTTGGTGCCAGGTTACATGGGGATTTAGAACCTGGACTTGACCCATCCTGGGCCAGAAGGAGCCACTTAAGGTTTTTGAGCAGAGGGTGATATGAAAACAAATTGTGGGGTGGGTGTGGTGGCTCATGCCTGTAATCCCAGCACTTTGGGAGGCTGAGGTGGGTGGATCACGAGGTCAGGAGTTCGAGACCAGCCTGGCCAATATGGTGAAACCCCATCTCTACTAAAAATACAAAAATTAGCCGGGCGTGGTGGCACAAGCCTGTAGTCCCAGACTGAGGCAGGAGAATCGCTTAAACCTAGGAGGTGGAGGTTGCAGTGAGCCGAGATCGCACCACTGCACTCCAGCCTGGGTGACAGAGTGAGACTTGGTCTCAAAAAAAAAAAGGAAAAGAAAAGAAAACAAATTGTGTTGAAGTGCAGAAATGGGGCACTGGAGTGGGAGCCCAGAGCAGAAGCTACTGCCAGAGGTCACAAGGACAGAAACTAGAGGCAAACCTAAAGGATTTTCAAACAAAAGCAGAACTTGGTGTCCCTTTCCAAAAGAAGGATATGGAAGGGTCAAAGTTGGCTCTAGAGGTTGGAGGGCTGAAAGAGGTGCCCTCCTAACAGATACTAGGGCGAGGATTTGGGGTAGGACAGAAGGTGGGGGAGATAAGTTCACTGTTGGTCATGTTTAGTTTGAATAGATCCCCCAGGGTGCAATGTCCAGGCAGTAATTATAACTCAGAAGAGGAGTGAGGGCTGAAGATTCAAATCAGCAAGTCACCCTTGCTTGCAGTGACTTCTCTGAAAAGAGAAAATGCTTCACCAGAAGAACAGGGGAGAGCTCTTAGGTATGTCCCTAAAATCTGCTTGCTAGGGTGGGATAAGTCACCTGGAAGGACCTGCCCAGGTGCTAAGGAAATTGGAAAGGGCTAGGTCAGGTGAGCCTAAGGGAACAGTTTCCTGAAGGGGGGTGGAAGAGGAGGCAGTAGGATGTCCACAGTGACAACTTTGGAAGGAAGGAAAAGTAGAAGGACCAAGGAAAGACAAGGCGGTGTTTTTAAAGGAAGTCATTCATACATGGATGGCAGACAAGACTGCAGCAGAGCAGCTGGGGCAGATGCCAAACCACAGAGCACAGACGGAGAAGAAAGAAAATATGAAAGAGCAGGAAGAGTGGCTGGAGGTGACACTTCTGAGGAGGCCGTTTGGAAGCTACAGGAAGCAGTGGCTGGAGGTGACACTTCTGAGGAGGCTGTTTGGAAGCTACAGGAAGCAGTGGCTGGAGATGACACTTCTGAGGAGGCTATTTGGAAGCTACAGGAGGCGGTGGCTAGAAGTGATACTTCTGAGGAGGCGGTTTGGAAGCTACAGGAAGCAGTGGGATAAAGGAGGGAGTGATCTTCATCCTGAGCATGCTCGCCAAACACACTCATGCCCATTGCACATGCTGAGATGTGCACCCAGCTCTCTTCTCCAGAGAGGTCCACATGGCACACATCTGAATGGCCCAGACTTCTGGACATGTGGTCCTCTGTGCCCAAAGCCTCCGGGGTACCTGGGGAAACATACTGGCTGCCTTATGAGCATGTGAAAGAAGCCCGGGTGCCAGACCTGAGCACTGAGCATTTCTTGGCACTCGTGCTGCTCATGGGGATTGTGTACAGAGAGCAGATTGGGCTGGAGGACCAGCAGGGGCACACAGAGGCCACCTCAAAGGGACATGGCAGCAGTACTGTGAGTCCCTCGCTCTCCCTATGAGTGAATGCAGTTTTGGGCAGCATGACTGAGTCCACCCAAATCTAAGCACATCTGTTGAGATTGCTGGGGAGCCAGTCATGGAACACAGACTCTGACCTCTCCTGAGTTGGAAGAGATTCGGGCTCAGAAGCTCCATCCTCAGCACCTCCTTCACACTCTGGAGGAAGCTGGAGGAATCTTCTCCCACTGCTATCTTTATGTGGCATGGATACTGTAGAAGAGTAGGAATGGGGGTCCCTGAAGGAAACTATTCTATAGCCAGAGCTTTGGAAGCCTTCAAATGGCCTACAAGCTTAGAGGCATCTGGAATCAAAGCCGTAGTGACACCTTCCTGCCCTGGTAATTCTATTTAATGAAGAATAACTATAAAGAGAGCAAGATGGCCAAATAGAACCCTCCAGCTATCATCCCACCCTGTCCCCTCCAACCTCACCCCTCAAGAACACCAAATTGAACAATTATCCACACAAGACAGCACCTTCGAAAGAACCAGAAAATAAGGTGAGCAATCACAGTACCTGGTTTTAACATCATATCAAGGAAGAGGCACTGAAGAGGGTGGGAAAGGCAGCCTTGAATTGCTTACACTACCCTTCCCCCTTCCCCTAGGAGCACAGCATGATGCAGAGAATCTGTGTCCTTGGAAGAGGGAGAGGGAAGTCATTATGGAGCTTTGCATTGCAACTCAGTGCTGCCCTGATACAGTGGAAAGCAACACAGGGCAGAATTAGGCTGGTGCCCATGGAGGGAGCATTTAGACCAGTGCTAGCTGGAGGAGAAGTGTTCGTCTCGGTAGTCAGAAGCGGAGTTCCAGCAAGCCCTGCCACTGCAGGCTCAAGTGCTCTAGGGTACTAAATAAACTTGAAAGACAGTTTAGGCCACAAGGACCGCAATTCCTGGGCAAGTCCTGGTACTGGGCCGACCTTGGAGCCAGTAGGCTTGGTGTGCATGCAACCCAGTGAAACACTAGCTGACGTAGCCAAGGCCTGTCCCCCAACCCCAGGCAGCACAGCTCACAATTCCAAGAGGAGAGGAAAGAGTAAAGAGGACTTAAGGAGGACTTTATCTTGCAACTTGAATACCAGCTTAGCCATAGTAAAATAAAGCACTAAAGTCCTGAAGCCCCCATTCGAGGCCATAGCTCCTGGGTGACATTTCTAGACCCACCCTGGGCCAGAAGGGAACCCACTGTCCTGAAGCAAAAGACAGTCCAAGAATAATTCACCACCAGCCAACTAAAAAGCTCTTGGGCCTTGAATAAATATCAGGTCACCGCAGGCCTTGGGTGAGACCCAATATTATGCTGGCTTCAGGTGTGACCCAACACACTCTCAGCAGTGATGGCCATGTAAGTGCTTGCGTCACCCATCCCCCAAATCTAGACAGCTCAGCATGGAGAGAGTGATTCCATTTGTTTGGTGGAAAGTAAGAGAAGGGTATGAGAGACTCTGCCTGGTAATCCAGGGAATTCTCTTGGATCTTATCCAAGATCACCAAGGCAGTACCTCTACAGGTCTGCACAAGTTACACTGTTACTGGGCTTGGGTTGCCTTGTAATGCACATATGACTGCAATGATCAAAGACTTAGATCACAACACTCAATTCCCTTTGAATATTTGGAAAGCCTTCTCAAGAAGGACGGGTACAAGGAAGTCCAAATTGTGAAGATTAGAATAAATACCTAAATCTTTAATATCTAGACATCAACAAACAACCACAAGTATCAGGACCATCCAGAAAAACATGACCTCACCAAATAACTAAATAAGACACCAGTGACCAATTCCAGAATGATAGAGATGTATGGCCTTTCAGACAGAGGATTCAAAATAGCTGTTTTGAGGAAACAGCAAAATCCAAGATAACACAGAGAAGGAATTCAGAATCCTATCAGATAAATTTAACAAAGAGATTGAAATAATTACAAAGAATCAGGCAGGAATTCTGGAGCTAAAATAAAAATTCAATGGACAAACTGAAGAATGCATCAGTCTCTCAACAGCAGAACTGATCAACCAGAAGAAAGAATTAGTGAGCTTGAAAACAGACTATTTGAAAATACACAGAGGAGTCAAAAGAAAAAAGAATAAAAAATAATGAAGCACACCTACAGGATCTAGAAAATAGCCTCAAATGGGCAAATCAAAGACTTATTGGCCTTAAAGAGGAGGTAGAAGAGATAGAGAGATTAGGGTAGAAAGTTTACTTAGCAGGGTGTGGTGGCTCATGCCTGTAATCCCAGCACTTTGAGAGGACGAGGTGGGTAGATCACCTGAGGTTAGGAGTCCAAGACCAGTCTGATCAACATGGTGAAACCTCATCTCTACAAAAATACAAAAATTAGCCAGGCAAGATGGCGTGTGCCTGTAATCCCAGCTACTCAGGAGGCTGAGATGGGAGAATGACTTGAACCCGGGAGGTGGAGGTTGCAGTGAGCCAAGATGGCGCCATTGCACTCCAGCCTGGGTGACAGAGTGAGACTCAGTCTCAAAAAAAAAAAAGAAAGTGGGGCTAGGTGCGGTGGCTCATGCCTGTAATCCCAGCACTTTGGGAGGCTGAGGCGGGAGGATCTCCTGAGGTCAGAAGTTGGAGCCAGCCTGACCAACATGGAGAAACCCCGTCTCTACTAAAAACACAAAATTAGCCAGGCGTGGTGGCATATGCCTGTAATCTCAGCTACTCGGGAGGCTGAGGCAGGAGAATCACTTGAACCCAGAAGGCAGAGGTCACAGTGAGCCGAGATTGCACCACTGCCCTCCAGCCTGGGCAACAAGAGCAAAACTCTGTCTCGATTAAAAAAAAAAAAGAAAGAAAGAAAGTTTATTCAAAGAGATAATAACAGAGAACTTTCCAAACATGGAGAAAGGTATCAATATTCAAGTACCAGATTACAGAACACCAAGCAGATTTAACCCAAAAAGACGACCTCAAGACACTTAATAATCAAACTCCTAAAGGTCAAAGATAAAACAAAGTTCCTAAAAACAGCAAAAACAAACAAACAAAAAAACAAAACAAAAAAGAACTCTAAGGGAGCTCCAACATGTCTGGCAGCAGTTTTCTTGGTGGAAACCTTACAAGCCAGGAGAGGGTGGCACGACACATTTAAAGTATTGAAGGAGAAAACTTTTATCCTAGCATATTATATCCAGTGAAAATATCTTTCTTTTCTTTTCTTTGTTTTGAGAAAGGTTCTCACTCTATTGCCCAGACTGGAGTGCAGTGGCACGATCTCAGCTCACTGCAACTTCCACCTCCCAGGCTCAAGTGATTCTCCTGCCTCAGCCTCCTGAGTAGCTGTGATTACAGGTGCGCGCCACTACCACCCGGCTAATTTTTGTATTTTTAGTAGAGACAGGGTTTCACCATGTTGGCCAGGCTGGTCTTGAACCCCTGACCTCAAATGATCCACCTGCCTTGGCCTCCCAAAGTGCTGGGATTACAGGTGTGAGCCACAGTGCCCTGCCAAAACTATCTTTCAAACATGAAGGAGAAATAAAGACTTTGCCAAGCAAAAGCAGAGAGATTTCGTCAATGCCAGATCTGTCCTGCAAAACATGCTAAGGTGAGTTCTCCAATCTAAAGGGGGTGTTAATAAGCAGTAAGAAATCATCTGAAGGAATAAAACTCACTGGTAACAGTGAGTACACAGACAAATACAGAATATTATAACATAATTATAATGTAATTGTGGTATGTAAACTACTCATATCTTGAAAAGGAAGACTAAAAGATGAACCTATCAAAAATAACAACTACAACAACTTTTTAAGACATAGAAAGTATAATAAGATATAAATAGAAACAACAAAAAGTTGACTGGGCATGGTGGTTCACGCCTGTAATCCTAGCACTTTGGGAGGCCAAGGCAGGTGGATCACTTGAGGTTAGGAGTTTGAGACCAGCCTGGCCAACATGATGAAACCCCATCTCTACTAAAAAAATACAAAAATTAGTGGGGTGTGGTGGCATGAGCCTGTAATCCCAGCTACTCGGGAGGTGCAGGCACAAGAATCGCTTGAACCCAGGAGGCGAAAGTTGCAGCCAGCCCAGATCACGCCACTGCACTCCAGCCTGGGTGACAGAGCAAGACTCAGTCTCTAAATAAATAAATAAGAAACAACAAAAAATTTAAAAGTTGGGGAAGTAAAGTGTAGAGTTTTTATTACTTTTCTCTTTGCTTGCTTGTTTTTGCGATCAGAGTTAAGTTGTCATCAGTCTAAAATAATGGGTTATAAGATGTTATTTGCAATCCTCATGGTAACCTCAAATCAAAAAACCTACAATAGGTAGGCAAAACAAGAAATTAACATATGCTTCCAGAGAAAAACACTTTCAAAAAAAGAAAAAAAAAAGAGACAGGTTTGGGTGGCCGAGGTAGGCAGATCAACTTAAGGTCAGGAGTTCAAGACCAGCCTAGCTAACATGGTGAAACCCTGTCTCTACTAAAAATACAAAAAATTAGCCAAGTGTGGTGGCACACGCCTGCAATCCCAGCTACTCGGGAGGCTGACACTCAAGAATTGCTTGAGCCTGAGCAGTGGAGGTTGCAGTGAGCCGAGATTGTACCACTGCACTCCAGCCTGGGCGACAGAGCAAGATGGTCTCAAAAAAAAAAAAGAAGAAGAAGACAGGAAGGAAGGAAGAAAGAGAAGATCCCAACACAACCAGAAAACAAATGACAAAATGACAAAATGGTAGTAGTAAGTCCGTATTTATCAACAATATTCAGTGTAAATGGATGGAACTCTCCAATCAAAAAGAAAAGAAGAGAAAAGAAAAAAGAAAAACAAAAGAAAGAACAAGAAATCAAAAGAAAAATAAAAACAAAAAAGAGAGTAGAATGTTGCTTACCAGAGGCTGGGAGTGGGGAAGGGGAGGGTGGAAGGATTTGGGGATGGTTAATGGGTACAAAAATAGAGTTAGATACAATGAATAAGATCTAGTATTTGATAGCACAATAGGGTGACTACAGTCAGCAACAACTTGTACATTTTAGAATAACTGAGGAGTACAATTGGAATATTCATAACACAAAGAAATGATGAATGCTTGAGGTGATACTCCATTTACCCTGATGTAATCATTATTGTATGCCTCTACCAAAATATCTCATGTGCCTTGTAAACATATACACCTACTATGTACCCATTTAAATTTAAAATATTTTAAATTAAAACAATAAGCATAGAAACCCTTAAGATGTCACAAAATAATACAGTTGCATTCAACTTCCTTCAGCAAAACTGTCTAAAAGTTCGAGATGTCCATGAGAACAATCATTGTTGCAATTTGCATGGCTCTGATCTTCAAGGAAAAAATGCAGTTTCATTCAACTTAATCTTCGGTATGATGAGCACTAATGAGGCAATAGTTATATAGCCTTTTCCTAGCACTGGCCCTAGGGCTCCATACACATCACTCAACAGGCATGGAACCCAACATGAGAGGTATTTTCCTTACCTCCATTTTATAGATGAGGAAAGCAAGCTAGGAAGAGATAGAGTCCAAGAGCTGACAGTCAGTAAGTTGTAGAGCCAGGGTTTGAAACCTGCCCCAAGGATGAGGAAGTCCCTGACCTAGAAGGGTGCCCAGTGCAGCGAAAGGGAGGAGAAAGCAAAAATGTCATGTCGCCATGGTGAGTGTGGGGAGCAGGTGTGTTCAGGCACTCTGGGTACAGGGAGGCATGCAGCCCGGGGCAATGAGTCCCAGAAAGGCTGCCTGGAGGGGATGACACATGAGCTGGGTCCTGCGTGGTAGACCAGGGCTGGAGGGGCTGGTGGTTGTGCCAGACAGAAAGGACAGCAAGAGCGAAGACATAGAGGGACCCAAAAGAGGATGAGTTCAAGGATGACGAAGGGGCATCAAGCAATGGGCTGAGGGGACTGTGGGGTTGGAGCCCGGGCTAGGACACCAAATTTTTTCCCCGAGGGAGATAGAGACCCATTCAGAGTATTCCCAGGGGAGTGACATGGTTGGACATGAGTTTTATTTTAGGTGGAAGATGGTGAAACTGGAGAAGGGAAAGGAAACCTAAAACAAGGTTAACGCAATGGGCAAAGATGAGCAATGGAGAGTAAGTGAGTTAGAAGGCAGTTTCTTTGTTTTTTTATTTTTTATTTTGAGACGGAGTCTCACTTTGTCACCCACGCTGGAGTGCAGTGGCGCTATCTCGGTTCACTGCAACCTCCACCTCCCGGGGTCAAGCAATTCTCCTACCCTAGCCTCCCGAGTAGCTGGAATTACAGGTGCCCACCACCACACCCAGCTAATTTTTGTATTTTTAGTAAAGATGGGATTTCACCATGTTGACCAGACTGGTCTTGAAAACCCTGACCTCAGGTGATCCGCCCGCCTCGGCCTCCCAAAGTGCTGGGATTACAAGCATGAGCCACCACACCCAGCCTAGAAGGCAGTTTCTTATAGCGAAGTTATTTTCTCTATATACAAGCAACGATGTGAGAGCTCCTGCATTGTTCAGAAGCTGTGAACATTTTGAAAGCAACAGAGGGAAGGAAGTCGCTTTTGAAATCTTTTCGAGGGAGCTTAGCCTTTCAAGTTAAACCACTTATTATCTAATTTTCTTTTTCACAGAATCTCTGAGGGAGCAATGCCGAGAAGGAGCAGATGAGCAGCCTCCACATCGTGAAGCTGGTGGTGGAGAGCTGCACTGTGAACCTCACCACACCAAGCATCTCACTTCTCACATCTGAGAAAACCTTGGCTTTAAGGCCAAGGTAGCTAGAGGAGTCCAATACAGGTGAGATGTTCCCGATCTCCCTGCTAACCTCAGGACAGCCTGCTCATTAGGAACTTCCAAAGACATGGGTACAAATGGAATTCACCACTGACCTGCTTAAACTTAACCCAGGTAGCTGAAGATGAAAGACTTCATATTCTGCTAGAAGCTTCGAAGCTCCATTATCTTCCAAGTCATTCTGTCCTAGAAGAAAACAACAAATAGGCTCGTTAAATTACCCACAGGTAAGCGATCAATCGACACAACATTAAATGAAACATTAAATGAAAAGCTCCCATTACATGGACAAGACGAGGTGCAATTCAGAGCGAACTACTATGATACTTCACGCAAAACGTTGGTTTTTGAGATTTTATTTACACAAGTAACAGCTAACTTGACTCTTCACTGGCTCTAAGGCCGGCTGAAGCATCCTTTAATCTTTCTACGTGATAGGAGCAAGAAATGATTATAGAGAAAACGTTGTAGGCATTGCATTTGATTAGACTCTGCAATTGAGATGTGTTCACTGAAATATTATCTCCTCATTGGTTAATACGTTACAGTGAATGTAAAACAAAGGACTCTAAGGTTCATATTTGGGGTCACAGAACTTTGGAGATGAATGGGATACACCTCCTCAAAGATGAAGAAATGAGATCCAGGGAGGCTGTCCCACCCACAATCTAGCAGCCAGTTAATGACCAAGTCAGAAGTTCATCAGCCAGGGCTCTGTCTGCTACATCAGACTTAACTTAGGGTCACAATTTTGAAATAACGGCTCTTATGAAGGCTTTTTTTTCAGAAAACATTCCAAATTTCACGCCGACTTTAAACTTTTTTTTATATTTTATTTTTATTTTTTTGAGACGGAGTCTCACCTTATTGCCCAGGCTACAGTGCAATGGCGCAATCTCGGCTCACTGCAACCTCTGCCTCCCGGGTTCAAGCGATTCTCCTGCCTCAGCCTCCCGAGTAGCTGGGATTACAGGTGCCCTCCACCATGCCCAGCTAATTCTTTTTGTATTTTTAGTAGAGATGGGGTTTCACCATGTTGGCTAGGCTGGTCTCAAACTCCTGACTTCAAGTGATCTGCCCGCCTTGGCCTCCCAAAGTGCTCAGATTACAGGCATGAGCCACTGCGCCTGGCCTAAACTTATTTTATAATCCTTCTAGATGTGGAAGTAATTTACATTTTTGCAATAAAATGCTAATAATCAGCTCAAGTCACACTTTTTCATGGAGAAATGAAAGGACTCTGCCCCATGACCTCTCACATTTTTGTCCAGAGCCTGACCTGTGTGTGCTGAGTTTCAAGAAGAAATTGCCGTCCCTGAAGGGCAATTTGCCTCCAGGCTCCATAGCATCCTGGAAAACCTTAACGCGCCTAAGCGGGTTGGGATCTGAGGCTAATAGAGTTCAAACCTCTCATTACACTTAAAAAAAACTGCAGTGGAGTCAAGCAGTCAATCCAAGAAAGAGCTAGGTGTAGAAATCCAGAAAGAAATGTAGGTTCATCAAGCAGCTATTAGCGCTGGGCTCTGTGCCTGCTGCTGTAGGTGCATGATCTCATTCTTCTCACAACTGCCCCCCGAGTGCACATGGCCACTTCCTTTTACAAATGGGGGCACGAAGACCCAGAGAGGCTGAGTTCTTTGGTTCAGTTAATATTTATCTGTGCATCTCCTACGTGCCAGGCACCAAGGTAGGTGCTGAGTGTATAAAGGAGAAATAGACACACTGTCTGCCCTCAGTGAGCTTACAATCTAGCAGGGAGGAGAGAAGGAGATTCAGGCATTTTAATCCAAACTCAGTTTTCTTTTTTTTTTTTTTTTTGGGCAAATTCTTCTAGATCCTGAATCAGAGCTAGAACTATAGATCCTGAATCAGAGCTAGAACTATGTTGTTCAAAGTGCAGCTTTCAACGTATTAAAAGGTCTTGAGATTCATTTAGTGGGTCTTGATTACCATTAAAAATACATGTATATATATATATACACACACACATATATATATACACACATATATATACACACACACATATACACACACACACATATATATATACACACACATATATATATAAATATATATATATACACACACATATATATACAAATATATATATATATATATTTTTTGAGACAGAGTCTTGCTCTGTTGGCCAGGCCACACCATGCCTGGCTAATTTTTGTGTGTTTAGTAGAAACAGGGTTTCACCATGTTGGCCAGGCTGGTCTCAAACTCCTGACCTCAGGTGATTCGCCCACCTCGGCCTCCCAAAGTCCTGGGATTACAGGCATGAGCCACCATGCCTGGCCTGATTAGCATTAAAAATATATAAATGAACAAACAAAGCAGAACAGAATAGCATAGGCTAGAAAATAGTGTGTATGTAGTAAAGGTAAGGAAGCTCACAAGGGCATATGTCTATGTATCTGTATCAATCACATAAACCTCTGTGTGTACTGGTTTGCTATGTAAACTATATTTCCTTTTGTAGGCCATGGTGGAAAAAAGTGTGAAAGCTCTTGAGTTAGAGGCTCATACAAAATGGTGAGGGCCAAGAGGAGCGAGTGTCTGCCTAGGGACTAACAAGTATCTAGCTGCAGTGAACTGGTACAATTTTGGTTTGTCACCAAGAGAAGCCTTTTAAAGGTGAGATGCCCAAATCGAATACCCAGAGATAGGAAGAGCTGGAGAAGGATTGTTAGGCAGTTCTAGGGATAAGAGAGGAAAACAGAGTCAGGGCTCCTTTCTCTTGTAGCCTGGGACAGGGGGTGGGCACCTATCAGGACATGAGGAGGCACCATGACACCAGTTCTGCGTTTGCATGAGAGCCCCAGACTCAACAAGATGGGCCCCCAATTCTAGCCCTAATTGCTAGAACTGTGGGAGCTGATGGAAGTCTACAAAACTGGCTACATCCCACTGCCAAAAGAGTACAGGAGAGCATCAGAGTCTGGAAGGCCAGGAGGTTAAGGAGTCAGACTCAGGAACCTTCAAACTATCTTTTTTTTTTTTTTTTTTTGAGACAGAGTCTCTGTCGCCAGGCTGGAGTGCAGTGGCATGATCTCAGCTCATGATCTCAGCAACCTCTGCTGAGCAGTGGCATGATCTCAGCAACCTCTGCCACCCAGGTTCAAGTAATTCTCCTGCCCCAGCCTCCCGAGTAGCTGGGATTACAGGTGTCTGCCACCGTACCTGGCTAATTTTTGTAGTTTTTTAGTAGAGACGGGGTTTCACCATCCTGGCCAGCCTGGTCTTCAACTCCTGACCTCGTGATCCACCTACCTCGGCCTCCCAAAGTGCTGGGATTACAGGCATGAGCCACCACGCCTGGCCCCTTCAAACTATCTTAATCCCCAGAACGGAGCCTCCTTTGGGATAGCAGGTTATTGTGATCTCCTTTATCAGGATATACTTATTAAATTTTCTGTTACTTTAATAGAACTTCCTTCAGACATCTTCTGGGTACCATGTTAGTAAGTTGAGGATCCAGGGCAACCCACCAGACTGTCACGTGGACACATTTTCTCAGGTTTCTGAGTACGGATTCGAGGCAAGAGAAAAAAGGTCCACCCACAGAGTAACCTGTGTCACTCATTCGTACTGTAAGGCTCTCTGACGTGCAGTATGCAATGACGCAGCCATATCAGGGCAGTCATATTTTGGTGCCTTGATTATTGAATATTTATCTGTTAACAAGCAGTAATGTGAAATGACATCAAGAAAAATTATCTTATCTATGATTTCATCCATATTTTCCCCATATAGGATTATGATGATGATGACAAGAATTGGATGTTATACAAAATAATCAGCCCCAGAAACATATAGAAAAATAACAACCAGATATTTATGTTTTATGTTTCTTCGCCCATCATGTGTGTCAGACTGTAAAAATAACAGGGTCTTTAACAAGTTCTCCTTCACTGTAGGTTACGGCCAAGGATAAAACACTAGTGTATGTTGAAATAGACAGAATAATTAGGCTGGGCGCGGTGGCTCACCCCTGTAATCTCAGCACTGTGGGAGGCCAAGGAGGGGCGATCATGAGGTCAGGAGATCAAGATCATCCTGGCTAACATGGTGAAACCCCATCTCTACTAAAATACAAAAAATTAGCCAGGCATGGTGGTGCACACCTGTAGCCCCAGCTACTCAAGAGGCTGAGGCAGGGGAATCGCTTGAACCCGGGAGGCGGAGGTTGCAGTGAGCCAAGATCGCACCACTACACTCCAGCCTGGGCGACAGAGCGAGACTGGAGTGCAGTGGTTCAATCATGGCTCACTGCAGCCTCTATCTCCTGGGTTCCAGTGATCCTCCCACCTCAGTCTCCGGAGTAGTTGGGACTACAGGCATGTGCCACCATGCCTGGCTAATTTGTGTAATTTTTTTGTAGAGATGGGGTTTTGCCATGTTGCTCAGGCTGGCCTCAAACTCCTGGGCTCAAGCAATCCACCTGCCTTGGCCTCCCAAAGTGTTAGGATTACAGGTGTGAGCCACAGCACCTGGCCAGGGCATGATTTTTTATCTTATTTAGAAACAAATGTAATAGTTCAGGAGAAACTGCTTCATGAATCAAAAGGTATCCTGTAAGTATTCACCATTTTCATTATTATCAATGCTAATACATTATTTTCAAGTAAAATACTAAAAGTAACACACCCGTAACCCAACCACTTTGGGAGGCCAAGGTGAGAAGATTGCTTGAGTCCAGGAGTTTGAGACCAGCCTGGGCAACATAGCAAGACCCCATCTCTATTATTTTTACAAAAAAAAATTAAAATAAATAAATTAAAAGTAAATGAAAGTGTATTCAATGTTTCCTGATTATGTGGTTTTGCACACATCTTAATTCCAAACCAAGGACTCAGGTTTAATTAACATGTTCAAGGATCAACATTCATAATAAGGCAGAGAGTTTAATCACAATTGTTCTTCATAACAGAAGTGCAGGTGGACTCTGGTTACTAAGTAGGTCCTATTGTCTTCATCTGATGGATGAAGTAAGAGGAGCAGAGAAGCTAAATGACTTGCCCAGGTTCACACAGTAGCAGAACCAGAGCAGAAAATCAGACCCTCCTGCCACTAGAGCCCTCACTTTTTATTCTAAGCTTGCTCATAGTTTGAGTTGTTGGTTTGCTCTTTCTTACAAAGTCATAAGCTGGGCCTGGTGCAGGGGCTCACACCTGTAACCCTAGCACTTTGGGAGGCTGAGGAGGGTGGATCACCTGAGGCCAAGAGTTCAAGACCAGCCTGGTCAATATGGTGAAACCCCATCTCTACTAAAAACACAAAAATGTAGGCGTTGTGGCGGGCACCTGTAATCCCACCTACTCAGGAGGCTGAGGCAGGAGAATCGCTTGAACACGGGAGGCGGAGGTTGTACTGAGCCAAGATCGCGCCACTGCACTCCAGCCTGGGAGACAGAGCCGGGCTCCATCTCAAATAAATAAATAATAAAAAATAAAATAGGCCGGGTGCGGTGGCTCATGCCTGTAATCCCAGCACTTTGGGAGGCCGAGGCAGGCGGATCACCTGAGGTCAGTAGTTCAAGACCAGCCTGACCAACATAGAGAAACCCCATCTCTACTGCAAATACAAAATTAGACAGACATGGTGGCACATGCCTCTAATCACAGCTACTCAGGAGGCTGAGGCAGGAGAATTGCTTGAACCCGGGAGGCGGAGGTTGCAGTGAACCAAGATCGCTCCATTGCACTCCAGCCTGGCCAACAAGAGCGGAACTCCGTCTCAAAAGTAAATAAATAAATAAAAATAAAATAAAATGTTTCATATCCGAAATGCACAAGTTTTTCAGCTTTGTTTCTTACTTTTAGGTTTTAATGAAGTTCAGAGCAACTCAAAATGTCCTTTCCCAGCAGGAGTAGTCAAGATAAACCCCAGGTAAATTCTACCAAACGGTGAAGCAGAGCCAGCAGTTCCATTCACTGCAGAATACCTGAGTCTGGGCTCCTGGCCAGCACTGGCGAAGGCCCCTACTGTACCTTCTGGCTTCACTCCAGAGACAAGAAAAGAAAGCACGCCGCCGAGCACACAAGCCAGGGTTATGCAATTCCAGCTCTCCAGAGTCTAACTTCACTCCTTCTTCTGTAGCTGAATAAAAAACGTTGCCCTTTTCTGTTTATTTGCACAGAGGGCCATTTAACATAGGAGCACAAAGAGTGGGGGAACACCACAGCCATGTGGACTAGAATGATTTCCAATCACAATAAACACTCCCAAAGAGGGAGGAAGATGGTAAGCAATATATTTCCTCTCTAACATTCTTTAAAATAAATGCACAGCCTTGGAGGAGAAGGCCTGACACGTTTCCATCAGACGAATGTGTGGGGAGAAAAACAGATCTTTGTACACTACCTGCGCTGTGCCCAGGCCCCATTCCAGACCACAGTTTGGCAACTGGATCTCAAGGGGCTGAGTATCTGGAGACTGTCTACAATGCAGTTCGTCTGGGCTGCTCTGAAATCAACAAGGCTTCATTCCTTTCCATTAGCTCTCAGCAGAGTAACATCCAGGAGGGCGCTGTGCTCTGACACACTGTGCAGAGCCTTCTGCATCCTCCAGGCTGAGTCTCAGGCCGCTGAGAACTGCTGTGATGGTTCAGAAACCCCAGTCACAGCGGGCCACAGCCAGGAGCCAGCCAAACCTAAATTCTGGGCTGTCACATTTTGGAGCTGTTCCCCCTGAAGCATGTGAGCAAAATCCACAAAAATTTTAAAGCAACATATGACTGTTGTGAAAGAGTATCAGGGATCCTATTTTCTTCATCCACTTCTGTGAATCCATTCCTTCTAATGGCTGAGTCCACGTGTCATTCTGCATTACTCACTTTGAACAAGACACAGAAACACCGAGCATCATGGCATGGGGCACACTACACACTAGGACGCCTTAAAACATCACCACCAACAAAAACGCTTGATTCGGCCACTGTCATCAGAAGGGGTAGAAGAGGCCAGGCGCAGTGGCTCACGCCTGTAATCCCAGCACTTTGAGGCCAAGGCAGGCACATCACCTGAGGTCAGGAGTTCAAGACCAGCCTGGTCAACATGGCAAAACCCCATTTCTACTAAAATATTAGCCAGGCGCCATGGCGCATGCCTGTAGTCCCATGTATTCAGGAGGTTGAGACACCAGAATCGCTTGAACCCAGAAGGCAGAGGCTGCAGTGAGCTAGGGTCGCACCACTTTACTCCAACCCGGGCAACAGAGCGAGAGTCTGTCCTTTATGGCCGGGCACGGTGGCTCAAGCCTGTAATCCCAGCACTCTGGGAGGCTGAGACGGGCGGATCACCTGAGGTCAGGAGTTCGAGACCAGCCTGGCCAACATGGTAAAAACCCATCTCTACTAAAAATGCAAAAATTAGCCAGGAGTGGTGGTGGGTTCCTGTAATCCCAGCTACTTGGGAGGCTGAGGCAGAAGAATTGCTAGAACCCGGGAGATGGAGGTTACAGTGAGCCAAAATCACGCCACTGCACTCTAGCCTGGAAGACAGAGTAAGATTCCGCCTTTTTTTTTTAAAGTCTTTTAGAAGGAGAAAAACTTCTCTCATTTTTTAAAGACATCCTCTACTCCTACTCAACACACACCTAACACTAATGACCTGACCATAGAAGGTTTCTATCAGATGATTAATCTTCACAAGGTTATCAAATTCCCATCCTAAACATCTTTATTTATTACTCAAAGCAGCAGTCCATGAACTTGTTCAGCTGAAGGATAAAAGGGACATATGGGGTGCAGGTGACATATTGCTATTATTAGTGCTGTGCCCTAGAGTTGTGCAGTGCACAACCTGTGAGACCACATGCAGTAGCCCTGATAATACTTATTACACCAGTATATACTTTTCACTCATGTATTTATAAAGTGTGTATATTATAAAAGCAATATGCATATTCTGTTTCCTATAAAGATCAGTTCTTTTGCATGTCCATGTAAATCTTATTGGTCACCCAATGCTTATTTACTAAGTGTCATTATTCTAAATGAACATCAATCAGTTATGTTTAGTGTCCAATTGCTAGGACCTCTTTTCCTTTTCCTCTTTGAATATAAATACACTTGAAAATCATACTTAATTTCACTTGAGGCATCAGTGATCTTTTTTTTTTTTTTTTCTGAGACAGGTCTCACTGTCGCCCAGGCTGGAGTACAGTGGCATGATCATGGCTCATTGAAGCCTCAACTTCTGGGTCTCAGATGATCCTCCCACCTCCACCTCCTGAGTAGCTAGAACTACAGGTGCACATCACCACACCCAGGTAAATTTTTTTTTTTTTGTATTTTCTCTAGAGACAGGGTTTCGCCATGTTGCCCAGAGTGGTCTCAAACTCCTTGGCTTAAGCAGTCCTCCCACCTTGGCCTCCCAAAGTGTTGGGATTACAAGCATGAGCCACCATACCTGGCCAACAATGATCTTTGATTTCACCAAAAGTTGGGGCTGGACTCTAATACTGCCTTATAAATTTTTATTTTATTTTATTTTATTTTTGAGACAGAGTCTCACTCTGTTGTCCACGCTGGAGTGCAGTGGCCCCATCTGGGCTCACTGCAACCTCCACCTCCTGGGTTCAAGCGATTCTCGTGCCTCAACCTCCCGAGTGGCTGGGACTACAGGTGCTTGCCACCATGCCCGGCTAATTTTTGTATTTTTAGTAGACATGGGGTTTTGCCATGATGGCCAGGCTGGTCTCAAACTCCTGACCTCAAGTTATCCGCCTGCCTCAGCCTCCCAAAGTGCTGGGCTGACAGGCCTGAGCCACTGTGCCTGGTCAAATTCTGCCTTATAAATGTCTCTCTCAAGTCTCTATTCTCTCGGGCCTTCTCTTATCTCCTCTGAGCCATTATATTAGTTTCTTAACCGTTGTTACAACCTCTAGTCTCTCACAAACCAATCTGTCACATTATAGCCGGAATTACTTCCTAAAACACCGACAGGTTTAGGTCACTCCTCTGTTTTAGAAACTTTAATGAATATGTATTGCCTAGGAGATAAAGTCCAAACAAATCACCATGGTATATGACCGATTTATAGTCCACTCAGCTTGTCAGTCTGAGCTAACTTGACTTCCAATACTAATCGATATCCACTCAGGCATCTATTCAAGAAAAATCTGTTGGGCCCTTGTAAAAACACAATGGAATTGTGGAATTACTGGAAAAAGTCAGTAAGACTCATTCCTAGATATCAGGGTGCAAACAAGCGGGAGATACAGACACGTAAATATATCATGATAATTGACCATGGTGAGTGCAAGTTGGTCCCGATCTGGCGCACCAGCCTTATATCCAGTAAATTCCCACTCATCCCTTTTTCCTACATTCCAACAATGGTAAATCTTTTGTTATCCAAAAATGTGCCATGTTTTTAGACACCCGCACATGTTTACTTCCTCTCCAGTGCTTAGAATGCCCTTCCCTATGTTACTGTCTGGCATTCTCTTGGCACATGAGTGGGTTAGGAACCCAATGGCAAAGCGGTAAAGGTCAGCAAGAGGGAAGTCAGTCCCTGGAGCAAGAGGCCCAAGCCACACCGCATATAAAGCAGCCAGCCTCTTCATGGCTGATCAAGCCCGTCTCACCCCCATGCACCTGTCCCCTTTCCCAATGTGAGGGAAGATGGTCTTTGTGTGGCTGAGCTTAGCCCAGACCGCAGAAAACTGTGGTCTCAACAAGGGAGGTAGCAGACAGCAAAGTGGGCACAGGACGCTGGCACTCTATAACATGACTTCTTTGGGGTGCCTTGCACAGCAAAAGATCCCCTGCAGCTAAATCCAGTATCTCCTGCTTCTTTAGGGCTTGATAACTGAGTATTGGGGCTCCGTAAAAGTGCCTTCTAGAAGCATTTAATTTTGCTTGGGATCAATATGTTAAGGCCACTGGTATAAATACCAAAGAAGAAATGAGGAATTCCTATTTGAAATGAAGTACAAATGACTTTCCTCCTTCTCGTCCTTTTATCCTTCCATCCTTCCTTTCTTTTGAAACAGGGAGAAATTTACATGTATGACTGGTAGATGTCATTATTGTATATATCTGAACACATTAAGCAATCCATTAAAAAATCCATTTCAACAAAGTGAAATTAACTTTAGAGTTATTCATTTAGTCTTTACTTACCCAGCAAAAGAGGGTAAGATGTGGAAGCTGCCCTCAAGAAATTCATAACTAGAGGCTACATTTTAGCTAGTTAGTCCTGCCATCTCCCTCAAAGTAAGATATTCCAACCTATAGATATTTATTAGGGAGAAATGTAAATAAATAATTTAATTATTTAATCAAATAGATCATAAGTCCACAACTCCCTCTAGGCTAAAAGTGGTGACTTTCTCAAGAAAAAAATGACTTAGCCAAAGCCCAAACGACAGAGAAGTAGACTAGAGTGTGTATGTCTGCAGATTCATTTCTGTACGTGAATATTCACCGAGAGAGGTGGATGAGCATGGATATAGATGCTTGTCACTGCTGTGGCCACATCCAGGTGAGCCAAGAGGCTGCAGAGCAGGTGGAAACTGCTAATGAAGTTTTCTGGCCAAAGATGATGTTGGGGTGGGTCTGTTGTCTTCCCCTACACCTGGGATCCACTGGCTCACCCACTCTGTGACTGGGACTCCCAGGAGGCCCAGTCCCCTTCTCCCTGGAGCCCCTGCTGGCCCCTACACTAAGCTTCCCGGCACACCCATCCCCGTCCTGGAGATGGCCTGCTCTGATGACAGGACCGGCTCTAGAAAGCAGGGCTCGTTCCACGTCCTTCTTACGCTAACTCCATCTTTTCCCTGGGAGATGCTCGCAGGCTCTGCAGTTCGGTCAGGTTTTGTGTCTTGAAGTCTTCAAACTTCTTCAGGCAAAAACCTCATGAAGTAAGTGCTGGGGGATGTTATCTTCATTTCACAAAAGAGAAAGCTGAGATGCAGGGTGGCTCACCAAAAAGATATTTAGTCAGTAAAAGCCATTCCAGTAAGTTATGAGAAAAACCAAAGATATGCCGTGAAAGTTTGAGGAAAGCACATTCCAGAGTGGCGGTTTCCCCCTCTGCAAAAGGCAAAGGCCCATCCACGCTCCCACAACGGCCATCGCCATTTCAGAATCTGAAACAAAATGTGCTTCCCAACTCTTTTCTTGCATAAAATAAACAGCACCACGTTTGAAATCATTATGTAAAATTAACTTCAAAGAAACAAGAAACACAGCCTAATAAAGGGAGGGGGGAGTTTCAGAAGTACCATTTTCAGAAGTACCATTCTCCCATATCCAACCCCCACCACTTTTCCAACTGAATGCAATTTTTGCCCAGAGAGCAACTTTGTCTGCAGAGACTACCCTATACTTGGGAAGGAAGAATGTAAGTAACAAGGTGCAAGCATCAGCGTAAGTTTCAACTTCAAAAGGAACATAATCACCGTTTCTGTAAACTCTCCCCTTCCAGATAAACAACTGTGTTCCCAGGTTGAAGATAAGTCATGTCCCATCCCCAGAGTCCTCCAAACCACACATTCCTCTTCCTGTTCCTGGCAGTCATTTGCATACATCTTAACTTAAACCAGGGTCGCTTATAAAAGGGCTTGTGTTGAACTTTATTCTATTTAATTCCAGTGCTTTCTTCCAGCTACCCAATCTGTATGTAATTAAAATCATATTGCAGCAAATGTTGAATGGTATGAAAAGATTTACCATATGTATACAATTGACTAGTTGTAGAATTTGGCATGTCTGCAATGATCCCATTAACGAGGAGCGAGCCTGGCTTATTTTGGAGTGTACGTTATATGCTTTGGATAGGTTCTGTTTTTAACTTGTACTAACGCTGTCCATGATGTTTAACCCTTTGTTAGCGGTCACCAAGAAGTGTTCCTGCATTTCAACAATGAGGACCACTGTACCCTAATCAAAACCTCAGGTCAAAAACGATTTGTCTAGTGGAGGAAGTTTCCTTTGAAAAATTTCCATTTTCTAAACCAAAATTAGCCTGCTCAGTCTTGACAAACGCTGAGCAGATACCATCAGAGCCTCTGGGATCAAGTTGAACCAAATGGAGAAAATACAGATGTAATCATCGCTTCCAAATACTGAGACCCAGGGTGCTCCTTGAAGCTTGAAAGAAATGATTTTCGGACAAAAAGAGGAAGTACTGTACTACTGCAGATAATAAACATTTGAAACTTATGTCCCAAGAGGTAGCAGATAAAATATAAATACATTCAAGAAGGAGTTAGCAAAGGTCATGCTGACAGATCTACCTTTGAGGAACATTCCTGACATTCTGTGACTGACACAGGGAGGGAAAACATCTTTCCGCCTCATCACCCTCCCCACCCCACCCACCTTTCCCACACAACAATTGAAAAAACTGGGGCCTTTGTCAGAGGAAGAACACAAGGTCAGATAAGCCTTTGGTCTGACTCTCTGGGTCAAGACTTGATATAATTTGTAGATAATAGAGCTGACCAGTTGCAATTTTGCTTTAAAGACATTCTTCAGTAAAGACTGCAGAATGAGTTGAAGTCTTTCTCAACATGTGCCATGAAGAAACATATGTTCTTAATCTGTGGGTTTAAAATTGTTTTAGAATTACATCAATGAGACATATCCTCAAAAGAAAAATCAGGCCACCAACCCCAAACACAAGAGTATAAGAGCAGTGTAGGATAATACTTCTTTCTAGCTTAATGTCTTACAACAAATCTGTTGTAAAAGTTCTTTAAAAAGGAACGTTCATCTGGAGCTTAAAAATATGCATATAGGAGATTTGACAGAGGGTATTAGTTTCTCGCTACAGGCAGGAGCCCCACTAAGCTGATCTGAGGATATAGTAAAGGCAAAGGTACCCAGCACCTCCAGGAAAGGGAGGTGGAGAAAGAAATGCCTTCATTTCATTCATCAGATCAAGTTCTCAAATCAGAATTCAAATCCTCAGTTCTCAGTGCTGAATGTTAAGCGACAGAATGTTAAGATTAGAAAACCGCCAAATGAACCTAAACAATTCATCCCTTAAAAAGGAGACGGTATTGTGATGAAAATTTCTTCTTTAAAGTTGGGTACCTGGGTCAGGTATGGTGGCCCATGCCTGTAATCCCAGCACTGTGGGAGGTCGAGGCGGGCGGATCACTTGAGGTCAGGAGTTTGAGACCAGCCTGGCCAACATGGTGAAACCCCAACCCTACTAAAAATACCAAAATTAAAAGAGGGAAAAAAATTAGCCTGGCGTGGCAGCGCATGTCTGTAATCCTAGCTACTTGGGAGGCTGAGGCAGGAGAATGGCTTGTATCCAGAAAGTGGAGGTTGCAGTGAGCCGAGATCATCCCACTGTACTTCAGCCTGGGCGACAGAGCGAGACCCTGTCTCAAAAAAAAAAAAAAAGGAATTGCTCTGAGACCAGTCCAGACAGTGCTGCCTCCATCACCACGCATGGCTTAACTGACACAGAAACACAAGATGCTTTCACCTAAACAAGGCCTCTGTGTTACCCGGACAGAGCGTTCACAATGTGGGAAGCCCCCATTTTCTCAGCCCTGGAGATCTGTTAAATCCTATCAGTGCAGGAAATTGAAAAATTCTCTTCTCAGGAGATAGTTAGGCTGAGAACTGATAAGTGGTGGGGTGAGGGGAATCTGCCTGGAGCTAGGAGGATGAGGCTGGTCCTTGTGTTTCCATAATCCTATTAAGCAGCTTCTAGCCAAACTTAATCTGGTCCTGAAGTGGATGGCTGGAAGATAATAGGTCTTGGGCTTTAAGTGTCACTTAACTATATAGGTAAAACTCTAATCTCTGGGCTCCAGGGCCCATCAGTGTAATCAAACTGAGGACTCTCAGAGGAACCTGCTTCCCCGGCAGCCTGGGGTTGTAGCAAACGGTAGTTACAAAGTGCTCCTTGGAGATAGGTGCCTTATTTGTGTGGAAGCAATTTACTCTGTTCACTAGAAACTCATCCTGTCTAGACGACAGGGTTGATCTCAAGTGTTGGAGTAAAGAGGAAATCCTCCATAACTTGCTTGCCAAGGTAAAGACTCAGGTTCACCCTTGGAGTAACTGTAATCAATCTCAAGACGTCCTCTGGGTAACAAAGGATGCTGAGACAGCTGCTTCTTCATTAGCCAGGAACACGAAGTATAAACCATCATGAGCAGAGCACCCATTAGCTGACTGCAGCTCAGCCCCCACCATGGATGGCCAATTTAGATGAATAAATGTGCTTTTGTTTAGTTGTTCTATCAATTACTAACAGAGGGATGTTAAAATCGCCAACTGTGATGGTGGATTTGTCTATTACTCCTGTAAATTCTGTCAATCTTTTGTTTTCTTTTCCTTTTTTTTTTTTTTTTTTTGAGACAGGCTCTCACTCTGGTGCCCAGGCTGGAGTGCAGTGGCACAGTCATAGATCACTACAGCCTCAACCTCCTGGGCTCAAGAGATCCTCCTGTCCCAGCCTTCTGAATAGGTGGGACTACCGGAGCGTGTTGCCACGCCCAGCTAGTTTTTAGTTTTTTGTAGCAACAGGGTCTCACTATGTTGCCCAGGCTGATCTTAAACTCCTAGCCTTAAGCGATCCTCCCGCCTTGGCTTCTCAAAGTGCCGGGATTATAGATGTGAGCCATGGTGCCTGGCCTGTCAATATTTCTTCATGTATTTTAAGCTCTATTACTGGACATACACAGTTTTATGCCTTATATGTTCCTGGAGAATTGTCCCTTTTACCTCTGGTAATATCATCCTGAAGTCTATTTTATTGTATATTAATATGGCCATTCGAGCTTTCTAAAGCATCCCTACTGTTTGTGTCACATACTCCATCTTTTTTCTTTCAACTTATCTGTGTTTATATTTAAAGGCAGCATATAGTTGGGTTTTTACTTCTGCATCCTTTAATTTCTGTCTTTAAATTGGACCGTTTGGTCAATTTTTATTTAATGTTAACTACTGATGTGATTGCATTTAAGTCTGCTGCTCGAATTTATTTTTAGTTTGTCCCATCTGTTTTTTAAATTCTGCTGCTCCTTTCTTACCTTCTTCTGGATTAATTAAACATTATTTAGAATTCCATTCTTACTTCCCTATTGCCTTTTAGCCGTGCCTGTTTGTATTATTTTTTTAGAAGAGTTAATATGATATTTACTTATTTATTTTTTGGAGACACAGTTTCACTCTCTTGTTGCCCAGGCTGGAGTGCAATGGCGTGATCTCAGCTCGCTGCAACCTCCGCATCCCAGGTTCAAGTGATTCTCCTACCTTCAGCCTCCCAAGTAGCTGGGATTACAGGCATGCACCACCACACCCAGCTAATTTTTGTATTATTAGTAGACACGGGGTTTCACCATGTTGGCCAAGCTGGTCTTGAACTCCTGACCACAGGTGATCCACCCACCTCGGCCTCTCAAAGTGCTGGGATTACAGGCATGAGCCACCTCACCTGGCCCTAATATGATTTTTAAAAGAACAAAAACAAATACCCTAATACCATCTGCCTCAGGATATCAAATCAATATATTAAATGATGTAATTGGTTATCTAGAAGAGCTGAGAATTCTCCCACCGTCACTCCTACCAAGTCCTTAAAAATAGAGAAAAGCAATTCTTCTAGCCGTTCTATGATTCTATACAGCAAAAGAATTGAGAGGTTTTTCTTTAAGTAATCTTTATAAAAATTGAAATCCCTGAACCTTCACAACTCCCATCCTAAAAACTCAGATTTCTGCACTTCTGTTATGTTTCCGCATGGCTCTTCCATGAATTTCCTCTGTACTCATGCAGGATTGCAATGCATTCTCTGAAAATACTCTCCAAAATCAAGTGTCAAGAGAGAACTAAACAAGTCTACGGCTTGCAAGGAGCGCCCTCTTGAGGTAGCCTTTATACAAATGTTGAAATCTGTATGCTTTGTCTGAATTCACGCTTCCAGCATCGCGGGGTAACAAAATCAATCAATCCAGAAGATACACCGGCTAAATTACGGATGTAAATATCTTCTTATTAGAAGTGAGTTCTAACTCCTGAAAGTCAAGATACTCTCCAGCAGAAAAAAAGCAAAAGCAAAAACAAAAAACAAAACAGTGCTTCGCTAAATGTATTCCTTAAATATAAAGTAATACAAAGCTAGAAATACACTAACAATCAGAAAGATAACATGATTCCAGCATTCTGGTGCTCCTGTTCATTTTTGATATTGTTCCTTATCTTGAACACAAAAAGGTAAGCTTTCTCCAGAGACACAGCTGGTGGGTGTGGATGTGTCACACAGTGGTCAAGAGAAAGACTCCTGATCAGAGGCACCAGAGCTTAGAAACTGATTCTGACACTTCCCAGTTTGCGTGAACCTGGGGAAGGTTTTTGTTTGTTTTGAGAGTGCAGTGGCACAATCAGAGCTCAATGCAGCCTTGACCTCCTGGGCTCAAGCGATCCTCCCACCTCAGCCTCCCAAGTAGCTGGGACCACAGGCACACACCACCACACCAGGCTAATTTTTCAATTTTTTTGTGTGTGGAGATGGAGGTTTCTGCCATATTGCCCAGGCTGGTCTTGAACTCCTGGGCTCAAGTGATTCACCTGCCTAGGCCTCCCAAAGTGCTGGGATTACAGGTATAAGCCACCACGCCTGGCCTTGGGGAAGTTTTTTAATCCCCTTAAGCTTAAGCTATGTACAAAATTAGGGTGATAAGAGAATCTACTTCAGAGGGCTGTGAAGAGAATTAAGTAATAAAATGCACATAGAGCCTTGAGCACAGGACCCAGTGCAGAGGGAGCCTTTGTGGGTGCTGGTGCTACTGATACTATCTATGCTTATAAGACTCTAATGGGGCCAGGCGCAGTGGCTCACACCTGTAATCTCAGCTCTTTGGGAGGCCGAGCCGGCAGATCATGAGATCAAGAGTTCGAGATCAACCTGGCCAACATGGTGAACCATTTTCTCTATCAAGAACACAAAAATTAGCTGGGCATGGGGTCGCGTACCTGTAATCCCAGCTACTCGGGAGGCTGAGGCAGGAGAATCACTTGAACCCGGGAGGCGGAGGTTGCAGTGAGCTGCGATTGCATCACTGTACTCCAGCCTGGGCAACAGAGCAAGACTCCGTCTCAAAAAAAAAAAAAAAAAAAAAAGACTCTAAGGAAGAGCAGGACACCAATAAAAAAAAAAAAACACTAAATCTGCTTCTCGTGTCCCTGATTATTACACCCTTTTAACTTTAGAAAAAAAAATCATTTTTTTCTGTTTTTTTTTTTTAAAACCATCATTCAGGACATTGTCTGCTAACTTTAAACAACAGCAAATTTAAGGTGTTATGCATATGATACTTGAACGAGCACAGTCAGTTCAGGGGATGAGTTGATTAAGTCACTTGCCCGATTTTCACGGTTCAGCCAAAGCTACCGGCACAGTTCATATGCCTACCCTCTGCCCTAAGCTATGGTGAGGCTGCCTCTCTGACTTGATGCTGGAAATGTGGAAGGACCATGTTCTGTTGAGATGGGTGATCTTGTCCCAAACTTCCCCTAACTACCAGCCTGGCATCAGAACAGAGGTCATGCTTACACCTTTGAACCTGCAGCCCCCAAGGTAATGCTGTTGCAAACCTCTCTGATCAGCTCTGAGTCTTCTATTTGTTTTTGTTTGTTTGTTTACTTGTTGGGCTTAGGTCTCCACCTCTGCCCGGAACACTGAAACGGCAAACAAAGCTGGGAAACTGGCAGGAAAGTCTGCAGGACTTGAACGATATTGGAGAAACACAAAGGAACGGGAGGCAGAGAGCTAATGACCTCGTTTTCCAACAGATGCAATGGTGCTGTTAGGAAAACACCCAAAAGGAAGCACCCACGTGGGAGGATGGAGATAATGACAAGACCGGAGAAAGTCGTGGGAGGTCAAACACCATCGGGCAGTCAGGAGTTGTCTGGAAGTTCCAGCAGGGCACGGCAGAAACAACTTTGCCCAGCACCCTGTGCACTTGGGCAGGGCAGGCCCAGGGGAGAGCTCAGGGCCACCACTGAAGCTTCTTCCCCAAGTGTGAGCTGGGGAACATCAGGTCACACAGAGCCGTAGGACAAACCCCAAGCATCCTCCCATAGCCTTGATTTTATTCAAAAATTCCTAGGAGGTGCAGTCGGAGAGTTAAGTAGTTTGATATAGTACAAATCATGACTTGTATATTAAAACAAACCTATATGTAGGAATAAAGGGTAAAGTTCACACATAGTTTTGTGGCCACACAGGAGTTTGTGATAAAACAAGCTATTTCATGCTTTTGGCAAATCTCTGCTGTGCCCTTGGCCCAGAGGACAGGGGATTTATTTTTCTCCTTTGCCAGTAAGAGTAACTGGGTGGGGGCCGGGTGCAGCAGCTCACGCCCGTAATCCCAACACTGAGAAGTCAAGGTGGGAAGATCACTTGAGGCCAGGAGTTCGAGAGTAGCTGGGCAACATAGGGAGACCCTGTACGTACAAATAGTTTAAAACTTAGCCAGGCATGGTGGCACGCACCTGTGGTCCTAGCTGAGATGGAAGGATCGCCCGAGCTCAGGAGTTTGAAGCTGCAGTGCGCTATGACCCAGCCACTGCACTCCAGCCTGGGTAACAGAGCAAGACCCTGTCTCAAAAAAGAAAGAAAAGAAAAGAATACCTGGGTGGGGAAAAAGTCAGAACTGCTGCTCTAAAACATCAGAAAGCCCTCCATCGTAGATGTGTGGTTTTGTGAAACCTCTTTGAGGCTTACCTACTGACCATTCCAAGTGCTTCTGTAACCCGAACCCAATTCAACTGATTAACCATTACAGGTGTAACATTAACCGTGTTACAGTGATGCAGAGCCAGAATTGCCCGGGCATGGGCAAAGGGAAAAGCTTTAACCTCCTGACTGTTCCCACCACAAGCCTGAAGTTGTATCTTTTCTTATCATCCGGTACCATCGCATTGGCTTCCGTGCGAGAAGCAAGCTCCGTGCTGGGTAACGCTTCTGACATGCAAGTCTTCACCTAGGTAGCAGGGATGCTTGGGGGACATGTAGAAGCTTCCAGAGAGTACCAGATGTTGTCCCATGTGGGGAATCCAGACTCCCCCCATGTCCTTGCTACAGAGCAGGCCACCAGCCCCTCTACTGAGAGTGGCTCAGCCGGCTTTAAAGGCGAGCCAACTTGGAGGCGCGGTGGGCTTACAGGATAGAGAGGAGCGGTGTGCTGGGGACCAGCTGGACTTCTCTCTCCTGCTGAGGATGAACTACAGCAGGAGACTGCGTTATCCCACCTTCCTCTTAGGACCTAGGAAGGCCTGGGAAGGTCCCAGAGGTGAAAACAGAAGCTATGCATAGCATTTCCCAACAGCCTCACCATGACATCTTTTCAGATCTTGATCTGCCCTGGATAGGAAACTTAAAATGGAAGTTGATAAGCCAGAAGCTTTTAAAATTAGGAACGTGTTACTCAAAGCCCCCCTTGGCTTTTGTCTTGGCAGATATCACAGCCACCTTGAGGCGTTTTCATTAGGATTGCTAGTGAGGCTTGTGGAAATGCTGTCTGTGGCCTCCTGAGGAAAGGAGGGGTGTGTGTGTGTGTGTGTGTGTGTGTGTGTGTGTGTGTATGAGAGAGAGAGAGAGAAGAGGTAGTCTGAAGTTCAAAAGCACTGGCAGGAAATACCAAGTTCTATTTTTAAAAAATTAACTTTCAATAATTACAGCTGACATCCTATGAAATAGGTAAATATAATTATCCCTTTTCTGATCAGAAAACCGGCACTGCAGAGTTCTTTTTCTTTTCTTTCTTTTTTTTTTTTTTTTTTTTTTGAGACAGAGTCCCACTATGTTGCCCAGGCTGGAGTGCAGTAGCATGATCTCAGCTCACTGCAACCTCCACCTCCTGGGTTCAAGCGATTCTCCTGCCTCAGCCTCCTGAGTAGCTGGAATTACAGGCATGCGCCACTACCCTTGGCTAATTTTTGTATTTTTAGTAGAGATGGGGTTTCACCATGTTGGCCTGGCTGGTCTCGAACTCCTGACCTCAGGTGATCCATCTGCCTCGGCCTCCCAAAGTGCTGGGATTACAGGCATGAGCCACCGCGCCTGGCCTCAGATTTCTAATATTAGTGCTCTTCCCTATGATAAAGTGTCTGACTCCATAGAGCTCATCTGGGTCCAACTCCTATTTAAAGTCAATAGAAATCTATTTTGAGAGCAAAGATTTTAGATCAAGGTCCTCTTTCAATTTATAAGTTTTAAAAAGCAAATGTTTTTAAATTGCATGTGTATTTTGATACAGGAATAATTGGAATGATGGAAACCCTTTTGGCCTCAGCAGGTCACATTGTGTGCTGTGTTGTCACTATCCTGAGTCTGAGAGGTTGGGGTAGCTGAACAAAGGGAAGGGGAGGGGTGATCAAACAGGAGGGGAAACGGCAGATGCCCCCGGGGAAGGAATCTTCTGGAGAAAATCTCCTCCATGGAAAGGAGCTTAACACAGTATGAGGGGAACTGCTCCCTGGCTTGCTAGTGCTGAGGACAGCAAGACCCAGCCCCCGACTGTGCTCAAATGCTGCTGGAGCAGCTGCAGGCGAGAGTCAGATCCAGAAGCTTCCAGCCCGTGCCTCCAGCCTGGAGAACACATGTGCCTCCTAACGCAGAGGGACGCCTAGGTCCCACTGCAGGTGTTCAGGGATGGAAACCCCACTCCATCCTGACCCTGCTTTCTAGTTTTCCCTTGGTGATCCTCAGAGGACACACAGCACTTGCAGGGGAGACCCAGGTTGCCTGGCATGCCTCACCCTGTCCTTTCCTATTCTGTCTATTCCGTCCTGGCTCTTATCAGGAGTCTGGCCCGTTCCTAACAGGAGAGCAGCTATCATGTACTGAGTCATCACCATGCTCCTAGCACTGTGCTGAGGGCTTTATCTAACAAACTCATTGGCTTAACTCTTGGCAGAGCTTCCATCTCTGCATTTCCCTACATCACCCCTGACCAGTGCATCCAAGGGATACCATGCGCTCATCCCCCTGGCTCTTCAAGATCCCCCAGATGACCACTACAGGGCCCCTTTGCTTTGATGACTACTTCCTTGTCTCAGAAAACGGCACCATGCCCAGCCCGTAGGAAACCGGGGAGTCATCTTTGACTCTTCCCTCCCTGTAACCTCCATACCTGGCCCTCCAGGAAGTCCTACTGAGGCTCTCTCCAAAAATATGCACCCTCCTTGCTCATTTCTACCTCCGTCTTCTTCCTCTTTGGGCAGCTCCCTTGGCCTATGGGAAGAACCTCCTAGCTGATCTCCTTGGCTGCCTTCCACCTTTCACCCACGGCAGCAGAAGTGACGCAATCAGAAAGACATCATTCTCTCACTTAAAATTCCTCAGGCCTTCAGCCTCTTGTTTGTTTTCATCATTGCACTTACTAAAACTTGAAATTATTTTATCATTCTTTTTTTTTTTTTTTTTTGAGACAGTGTTTCACGTCTGTCGTCCAGCCAGGAGTGCAATGGCACCATCTTGGCTCACTGCAACCTCCACCTCCCAGGTTCAAGTGATTCTCCTGCCTCAGACCCCAGAGTAGCTGGGGTTACAGGCACCTGCCACCAAGCTGAGCAAATTTTTTGTATTTTTGTAGAGACAGGGTTTCACCATGTTGGCCAGGCTGGTCTCGACCTCCTGACCTCAGGTGATCCACCTGCCTCAGCCTCCCAAAGTGCTGGGATTACAGGCAAGAGCCACTGCACCCAGCCAATCATTCTTTTTTTTTTTTTGAGACAGGGTCTTGCTCTGTGGCCCAGGCTGGAGTGCAGTGGTACAATCTAGGTTCACTGCAGTGTCCACTTCCCAGGCTCTGATGATCCTCCTGCCTCAGCCTCCTGAGTAGCTGGGATTACAGACATGCCCCACCACATTCAGCCAATTTTTTAAAACAAAATTTTCATAGAGACAAGGTTTTGCTACGTTGCTCACGCTAGTCTTGAACTCCTGGACTCAAGCAATCTACCTGCCACGGCCTCCCAAAGTGCCGAGATTACAGGCATAAGCCACTGTGCCTGGCCCTATTTTATCCATTTCTCGGTCACTTTTCCTATTAGAATATACAAAACATGCATGTTGCTCACGCATTAGAACATATGTCCCGTGAGTAACAGTCTGTGCTTGTTCATGATCTATATTCCAGTGCCTCAGTCAATATTTGTTGAAGGTTGAATAAATGACCCATATGGTACTCGGATGTTTGTCCTGCCCGCTCTTCCCACCCCACCTCATTCAACTCTCAACTCTTCAGCTCTCTTGGTTTTAGTGGAAACACTCCCACCAATGGCCTTCCTGCCAGAAGAGATTAGACATCCTACAGAGACCTTTGGTCTGGTCCCCAGTTCCCCGACACCTCCCTGAGAACTGCAGCACCTGGAGCCCGAGGTGGAATTCCTGGGCTGCATTTTTGTCTAGTCGATGCAGCCCAAGAATGAGAAAGGGCATCTGAGATTCCCTGGGTTTGACCATTTTTTATCAACAACTCATTCATCATTTCCTCTTCCAGACTGCCCAGATACCTGGCGTCTCAGAAGAGGAAGTGAGTTAGTCTCGGCTGGGAACTTCCTCCAGCATGTGAAGGCCTTCCCCCTTCACCCAACTCCTGGCCTATTCGGGCTCTGAGCCTCGGATGCTCACACCTCCAGCTGTTGACCTGTCCTTCCTTCAAGTTCTGCCTGGGTGATCCCAGGCTGGAAGGTCTGCAGGTGCACAGACATGGGGCTCAGCTCCAGTCCTCCCAGCTTCCACTAGCCGAGACACGGGACAAGTTACCCTCCCTTTCTAAATCCCACCAGCCTATGAGAGAGAACCCTTCACAGATCTGTTTTAAGGAGTAAGTGAGGAAACATATCTAAAATGCTATTAATATCTAAAAGGAATAAGAGCTATTCTTTCTGTGTGTTTGTGCCACTAGCTGGGTATGTGTGAGGGGGAGGGGAGACATGGTGCCTTCTTGCACAGAAAAAGCCCCAGTCCTGGTGCCCTCTATCCTGAGCCTACTTTTGTAGAAGGCTGGTCTCTGTTGAGGTCAGTTACCCCCAAGTGGCCCCACATCCGCCACTCGCCAGTTACTTTCCCCATTCTCTTCCCCAGTGGGGAGGGGAGGAGGAATTGTTTCAGGGACCAATCATCTGGCATTTAACCCAAGAACTTCCATTCTGTTTTTGTAGGCACATTTTATAAGGCCATTTGCATTTTTATTAAGGTCTTCTGAGGGATCGGCCAGTGCCCTGAGCCAGGGACCCTGTGAATTTCATGGGTAAGTCATGCTTTCCATACCCAGACTGTTGATAAGGACAGAGAGGAGGGCTGGTCCTGGGTTTTGGGTGAGTGACATTGTGAGCAGATGACTTCCATAAAAATAAACATTTAATTGAATTCCATTAAATGAGCACGCATCTTTTTTCAAGTCTGACATGGTAACTGCACCATCTTTCCCACATAAAAATGTGGATTCTCGAAAGATGGTGGAAATCCCAAACCTAAAGTCATCAGGAAGCAAGTGCAGGCAGCCCAGCCGACGTGAAGGAGAAGCTGAGGACACAGCTGATCTGATTACTCCCAGGTGTGTGGCCCAGGGCCATCTATTTCCCCTTCTCTCGTCCCACTTTCCACTTTCCAAACATTTCTCTGCACTAGGATGAGTAGGTACAAGAGGAAAACGTGACATGTAATTATATTGACTCTAGGCAAGCTTTTTAGCATCCTCTAAGGATTCAAAATCCCTGTGTTCTCCCTGGGACCCTAATATACAAGGAGGCTTTGTTCTATGAAAGGAGAGGAAAAACCAGGGTTTCTTGAGGGTAAGAAGAGCTCCCCAGATGCAAACTGCTGCCGGGTGCCTCCTGACAGCCATGCTGAGAAATGGAAGCCCGCTGCAGAAACAGCAAGAAAGTGCAGAACGCTGCCTTTGCTCCACGCTTGGTGCAAACATGCCAATGGCTGGGTCTAAAATGAGCATTAGTTCTCTAACCATCAGTCTGAGACTTGTCACAGTCCTGGTAACAAATGCCTGAAATGGATCTGGCTTGAATGACACCTTTTCACTGGCATGATCCTGAGACAGTCAAGCAGTGTCTTGCAGTCCTTCAGGTTCCCTGCAGCCTGTCCTCGACAGGCACGCTGGGCCTCATGTCTGGGAAATCAGGGTCCCCTCCCCACCATGCTTCAAGCCAGGGGTCCTTGTAATGCTAGGCAGCTTCTGTCTCCTTAAGGCCAATATCCTCTGGGGCTTTAAAAAATCATAACAAGGTACTTGGAGCTCCCACACCACTTTTCATCTCAGCATCTCAAAGTTGCTTGTATGCGGCTCACGCCTGTAATCCCAGCATTTTGGGAGGCTGAGGCAGGAGGATGGCTTGAGCTCAGTAGTTTAAGGCCAGTCTGGGCAACAAAGTGAGACTCTGTCTCTACAAAAAATAAAAAAATTAGCGGGCCATGGTGGTGCACACCTATAGTTCCTGTTGCTTGGGAGGCTGAGGTAGGAGGATTGCTTGAGACCAGGAAGTCAAGGCTATAGTGAGCTGTGTTTGTGCCACTGCACTCCAGTCTGGGCAACAAAGTGAGAACGTGTCTCAAAAAAAAAAAAAAAAAAAATTAAAAAATTTTTTTCGAAAGTTCCTTGTATGTAAGTGGAAATTATTAAAACCAAGCCTCAGTAACTTAACTAACCCTGGTTGTCATTTAGGAGGAGGCAGTTTGTCACTTGTGTCTGTGATTCTGCCACAAGGTGTCTTTTGGTTAAACATACCAGCTAATTATTTTCTATTTTTTGTAGAGATGAGGTCTCGCTTTTCGCCCAGGTTGGTCTCAAACTCCTGGCTTGAAGCAATCCTCCTGACTCGGGAGACTGAAACAAGAGGATTGCTTGAGCCCAGGAGGTCAAGGCTACAGTGAGCTGTGATTGCACCACTGCACTCAGGCCCATGCAACAGAGTGAGACCCTGTCTCAAAATATAGACATATATTAGATACCACATACTAGGCACATTTTACCCCTGAAATTCAAAGCTACTATAAAAAAAAATGGGCTACTGCTGATCCTTACTTTAAAAAAATTTTTACTTTATTTTTATTTTCTTGTTTTTTAAATTTTTTATTTGAGACAGCGTTTCACTCTGTCACCCAGGCTGGAGTGTAGTGGCACAATCACGCTCACCGCAGCCTTGACCTCCTGGGCTCAGGATTCTCCTGCTTCAGCCTCCTGAGTAGCTAGAACTACAGGTATCTACCACCATGCCTGACTAATTTCTGCATTTTTTGTACTGATGGGGTTTTGACATGTTGCCCAGGCTGGTCTTGAACTCCTGGGCTCAAGTGATCCGCTCGCGTCGGCCTCCCAAACTGCTAGGATTACAGGCATGAGCCACCGTGCCCAGCCCTTACTTCTTTTTAATGCAACTCTCATTATTGTAAAAATGGAATTTGAAAACAATGGTTAAAAAACGTTAGGGCAGCCAGGCACGGTGGCGCACACCTGTAATCCCAGCACTTTGGAAGGCCAAGGCAGGTGGATCACTTGAGGTCAGGAGTTCGAGACCAGCCTGGCCAACATTGTGAAACCCGTCTCTACTAAAAAACTTCAAATTCAAAATTAGCCAGGCGTTGCGGCCCATGCCAGCAGCCCCAGCTACTCAGGAGACTAAGGCACAAGAATCGCTTGAACCCAGGAAGCAGAGGTTGCAGTGAGCTGAGATCACGCTACCACACTCCAGCTTGGGTGACAAGAGCGAAACTCTGTCTCAAAAAAAAAAAAAAAAACTTTAGGGAAACATTAAATAAAAAGCAATTCATTTCCTGAGACTTTAATAAGACATTTTCCTCTATTGGAAAACTTTCTCTACTTTGGCTCTTTCCCAGATGAATTTTAGTCAATAATTCACTTCTCCATCAAATGCTTCTCTATCCCTTACCACATGTAAAGAGCACTGCACGGAACACAAAGATCAAACCCACCTTTTGCCCTTATGAGTACAACAGTCGTGGACTCTCCAGTGGCCATAGATGGACTGCAGGAGGTGAGTGAGTGCTGAACAAAACCCGAGAGCTGGACACACCTTTGGGCCACACCCTCACTGCACCGTTCCTACTGCCACTGCAATGACTGTTGACATTTATTGAAGATGCCTTTTGTCACAGGCAATGAGCTGAGACTTCAAATGTATCCATCTGATATAATTCTCTCAACAACCCTGTGAGGGAGGCATTATCATTCTCCTCATTTTAGAGATGTGTAAAGAATTAAAATAACATGCTGGCCGGGCACGCTGGCTCACGCCTGTAATCTCATCATCTGGGGAGGCCGAGGCGGGCAGATCATCTGAACTCAGCAGTTTGAGACCAGCCTGGGTAACATGGTGAGACCCCATCTCAACTAAAAATACAAAAATTAGCTAGGCATGGTGGTGGGTGCCTGTAGTCCCAGCTACTTGGGAGGCTGAGGCACAGAATCGTTTGAACCTGGGAGGCGGGGGTTGCAGTGAGCCGAGATGGCGCCACTGCACTCTGGCCTGGGCGACAGAGCCAGACTTCATCTGAAAAAAATAAAATAAAATAAAATAAAATAACATGCCATGGTCACAGAACTCGTGATGGGAGAGGTGGATGTGAGACTCACTTTCATGTGATGACTCCAAAGCCAGTCCTCTTCCTGCTTACAGACACCCACATAGCACCAGCCCTCCCAGCAATGCATGGGACTCACAGCAGTGCTGCTCCCACCAACTCAGCACAGCCTCCTTGCAAAGCTGAACTCTAAGTGGTCTTGAAAATGTTCCTGGGGCCAGGTGCAGTGGCTCACGCATGTAACCGCACCACTTTGGGAGGTCAGGGTGCGGGGGGCGGGGGGCGGATCACCTGAGGTCAGGAGTTCAAGACCAGCCTGACCAACATGGTGAAACCCCATCTCTATTAAAAATACAAAAAAATTAGCTGGGCATGGTGGTGGGGGCGTGGTGGTGGGTGCCTGTAATTCCAACTACTCAGGAGGCTGAAGCAGGAGAATCGCTTGAACATGAGAGGCGGAGGTTGCAGTGAGCTGAGATCATGCCATTGCACCACAGCCTGGGCAACAAGAGTGAAACTCCAACTCAAAAAAAAAAAAAAAAAAAAAAACCCACACAAATGTTCTTGGGACAATGAGAAAGAAAACCAGTATACCATAAACCACTGAAACTGACCCAGTCGTGCCAAACAGCCGATTGAACTCATACTGCCTTTCATTTTTTCAATGATCAGCCATGGCTTCCTTCCTATATCCTTCTGATCTCTGTGCACACAGACCTGCCCAGTGAGGTCTTCCCTGACCATCACATATAAAATATTAGCCATGACTTCCCCACTGCTGTCCATCTCATCCTCCCTGCCCTGCTCTGTTCTTTATGGCACTCATGTTCAACTAAAATATTACATGAATGCCACTGTCCTTCTCTTCCCACGAGAGGAAAACCCCTATGAAAGCAGAGGCTACAGCTCCTTCATGGGCTGAGAAGGGGAAACCAGGATCTCCCCTAACCAAGGGCCTATACTTTTATTTTTCAACTCTATTAACTGAACTATGCTTGGAGACAGCCCTCAATCCTTTAACTTTAATGCCATCTTAGGCCTGGAAGTTAAAGATAGAGTGAGGGAAATGAGCTTGGCTTCTGGGACTTACTGTCAAGTTGAATTTTCTGTCATTTAATTTCAGATCCTAGCTCATCATCAGTGAAGTCCAGCCTACTTATTTGTAACTATTAACCTTTCTAAAAGTTTGCATTGCTTTGGTAAAGCTCTAGAAATGGACGATGCTAGTGACTGCACAATATTGTGACTGTACTTAATGCCACTGAACTGTACACTTTAAAATGGAAAATTTGTATGTATTTTTACCACAATAAACAAAAAACCCTAAAAAAAAAAAAAAGAAAGAAAGAGGCTTTGTTTTGTACATTGGTGCATTTCTGGTGCTAGACAGTGTCTGCCACAAATTAGATGTGATCTATTAAATAAATGGATACATTTTAAATGAACATAATTAAAATACCACGGATCCCAAAAATGTTGTAGGGCTCAGGGTTTAAATAGAGTCCTGCGGATGGTTGTAAAGTTCCTTCATTCTGCCAAAACTTTACCTACCTCTTGAGCCTACATAAAAATTACAGTAAACAAAGAAAAAGGAAATACAAACTATCCTTGTTCTTTTTTAGGCCTTTGCCTACTTTGCACTTATGGGTTTTTGTTGTTGTTCTTGTTTGTTTGTTTGTTTTGAGATGGAGTCTCGCTCTGTTGCCCAGGCTGGAGTGCAGTGTGGCATGATCTCGGCTCACTGCAAGCTCTGCCTCCTGGGTTCACGCCATTCTCCTGCCTCAGCCTCCCAAGTAGCTGGGACTACAGGCGCCCGCCACCACGCCTGGCGAATTTTTTTTTTTTTTGTATTTTTAGTAGAGATGGGGTTTCTCCGTGTTAGCCAGGATGGTCTTGATCTCCTGACCTCATGATCCGCCTGCCTCCGCTTCCCAAAGTGTTGGGATTACAGGCATGAGCCACCGCGCCCGGCATGTTTGTTTGTTATGAGATGGAGTTTCCCTCTTGTTGCCCAGGCTGGAGTGCAATGACAGGATCTCGGCTCACTGCAACCTCCGCCTCTGGGGTTCAAGCGATTCTCCTGCCTCAGCCTCCCGAGTAGCTGGGATTACAGGTATGCGCCACCCACGCCCGGCTAATTTTGTATTTTTAGTAGAGACTGGGTTTCTCCATCTTGGTCAGGTTGGTCTCGAACTCCTGACCTCAGGTGATCTGCCTGCCCTGGCCTTCCAAAGTGCTGGGATTACAGGTATGAGCCACTGAACCTGGACTGCACTTTTGGTTTAAGTTCCTTTATGTCTGTCCAGATTCCTGTTAGCCCCCAAAATTCTGACTGATGTTTCACTGTAGGTTAAAATAATGAGAATTTCCAAACAGCGACAGAAGTTCTACCTTCTTCCTAGGACCTTCAGCAGACATAATGTCCTTAGCTAAAGAAAAATGGAAACCTCATTTGGTAGCAGGCCAGCACTGTCTGCTTGGGGCTGTGATTATCCGGTGAATTAGTTGAACCTGTGGCGTAAACAGTCCCTTGTCACAGTTAATGCTTAAGACTTGCTATAAAACTGGGGGAGTGGAGGTTGGGGAAAAGTGTGGTCACCTGAGTTCTAGTCCTGTTTTGCTTCTAACTGTCCACGTGGCTTTGAACAGTTCTTTTGACTCTGTTTCCTTATTCATAAACTCGAGTCTTTGGTACTGGAGGGCTAGCAAGCTCTTCTTGAATCAGACGAGAAGCCATGGCCCTCATAAAAGAAAATGTTAAATATGTCGAAGGTGTTTCCTATAATCTCAGGGTGTTCACCGTTAAGAACTCCTGGGGCTCAGGTGATGGTCTGAGTTCCTTTCAGCTCTGACATCCTATCTCTCTATGATTCTAACACACCACCAACCTCCCCTTATTATGCCACCGTAAGAGACCGCTCACCAAGGACAAAATGAGATAGACTTTCTATCCTTCCCCAAGTCTGAGTATTGGAGTCACATTCACCCCAGTGAAGTGCGATCAGCCATGTGCCCACCAAACTCATGAAGTCAATCAGCCCTTGTCAAAGAGTCCACTTCCCAATACTCCTCGGATTTATCTACCAGGCAGACCCTGTTCACAAAGCCCTGGGCAGACCCACCCCACCCTGGAAAAACAGATGAACACAATAGCCTTATCTCTGAATATTAGGTGGTATCATTCTTTCCAACAAGCTAGAAATAGATGAGCAATTCAATTGTCTCAGGGAAAGAAACCACATCCCATGTGACAGTGAGCCTGGTTGTCACCTACTTGTTTTCTTTTCCATTAAACTGACCTCACTTAATCATCCACAGTGTTTCCTTGCCTTTAGTTTACCTTAGGGATACAGGATGGCTATCATTTCCCGAGTGCCCAGCCTGTGCCAAACCCATTACATGTGCTATTACTAACCACCTAATGTAAACATGATTTTCATTATGCAGATGGGAAAACTGCCGGCACAACTATCTTCATCATACAGAGAAACCAAGGCTGGGCGGGGTTAAATGACTTGCTCCAAATCACACAACTCACAGGAGGCCCAGGCCTTCGAAAACTTTCCTTTCTTCCCTGTAGCCCAGGGATTCCCAAACTCGTCTGCATATTAGAATCCACCTGGAGAGCCTCTAAAACTCCCAATACCCAGGGCACGCTCTAGCAATCATAATCTTTGCAGAAGGGACACAGGATTCAGGATTGTTGAAGCTTCCCAGGTGATTCTAATATGCAGACACGTTTGATACCAACCATGGAAGCGACAGCAAGCATCTTCAGCTGCACACATTTACCAAATAATCCAAGTGGAAACCAAGGGCAAGGAATAAAAAAGCAGCAAACCGAAGACTGAGCTAAGAGGAGCTGAGGAGACACACCTGAGTGAAAAAATGTGCTTTCTTTACGGGTGATGTAAGAAATTTGGTAAGAGAAGAAACTTCCTTGATGTAAGCCTAGACAAATCCAATGGGATGCCGGTGTTTAGTGACTGTTTAAGAGATGAGCTAAAATACACTAAGCACATCTGTTTCATTAAATGGGTTTCCTTTTTGCTCTGTCCTTGGGAGGACAGTGACTGTTGTTAATGTCAATTTATGTTAGAAGCTGGTGCTTTATGAACTGAGCTCTGTGCCCAGAGCTGCTGCGGTCCCCAGTCCAGCATGGTGAACCCCATGGGCATTAACCCAGACCCGGAGCACCTCAAGGTCCTGATGGCCTTTGCAACAGCAAATACTGTTAGGATTATATCCAGTAGAGCATTTATGTCAGTTCATTTAAAACATGTATTCAAATTCCTGAAAAACTGGAGATCCATTGGAAAAACCTCAAGCCCTAACTATGCTAGAAAATAGTCTGTTGCTGTATTATCTCGGGGATCCTCAGCTTGAAGATTTTGATGGTCTGGTTGAGCATAATGAGGAATTACTACTTTTATTTGGAATGTAAGTAGGATTTTAGTTGAATGGAAGGAACATCATTACTTATGTCTTGGCTGAAGTCCAAGAAACAATGATTAGTAAATGCTTTGGGGGTGGTCATGCTTGTACTTATTCGAGTTAATCTGCTTTAAGCAACAAGTATTCTCTATAGTCTTCACCTCTGGACAGAGATGTTTGGATTTCCAAAGGAAACCTACATATCATAAGTCTTATATTCCATTTAGTTAAATTCCTGTACTTAGATCTCATGTATCCTTCTGCCTGAGAAAAAGATAGGAGCTAATGCTGAATTAAATCCACAATTCTCTGATTACCTATCGGCTTTAGTTTTCCCCCTTTGTATTTAATGTTAACATCTTTCTAAGTCAGATACAACTAGACTGAAAACATTCAATCAACTCTACTTCTATGCAACCATTCATTGTGATGGGGATCTGGGAAAACCAACCTTGCTTCTGTGTACTGCTAAGATGGCCCCAGGAAAATCAAACCAACTTCAGAAAAGAACAACTTTCTATCTTTCTATCCCACTCTCTTGCCATAGTCTATCCTTATTCCATGAAATACACTTTTTTTTTTTTTTTTTTTTTTTTTTTTTAAGTAAGAGAGACCTCTTGAGAAACTCTGAATTCTTTTGGTTTGATAGAAATAGTTTCTTGTGTTCTGTAATTTTCCAAACGTTGTAAAGCCAAAGTCCTTGTGTTTGAAAGTATTTTGAGTTCCCCCACCCCGTTTACAGGTGAAACGGGTCACTTCTCATGTTTAATTAAACGGCAGCATTCATGGATGGTGGGACCTGCATCCTTGCTAGAGTTTCAGGGTTTAGAAAAGAGGTGTTCACTAGTATAAGTCAATATAATCTCCAGGTTCTCAAATCCAAATAAAACTATAAAAGTGTTACTGGCTAGGAAACAGCAAAAGACTAAACAGTAAGAACTATTTTCTTTTTTACGATAGTGGAAAATTGAGCTAATAAAGAAGAAGTCATTTTTAGGGAAACTACTGATTTGCATCTGCCTCTGTGAGCTTCCTTTGCATTCATCTTGTGCTTAAGATGCAATACACACCCGTATTCCTATTGAACGTGCACGTTCTACTGATGTGCTCAAGCATAATTTTAATGCACTGTTCTATCTCTATCTCAAGCACAGCACCGTGTATTTAGTAAGCACTAGATACATACATGTTGGATGAATGAAGGAATATTGGTATTTGGAGACAAATTTGCAAGATTCTAATTAAAAAAGCCAAGCACAGGACCTGGAGTCAGTATGAAGAAGGTGGGGCTTCGGTTGTGGCCACACCTGCTGTACATGAGGTGAGAACCTGGGAATCACTTTCTGGGGCACTGGAGCCCCAGCTCTTGTTGCAGAACCCAGAGCTCGCCTCTTGGTCCCTGTGCTCTCCTGGCAGTCCCCAGCCAGGCCTCACCTTTGAGAGTTTTGCTTTGAGAGTGGCCTAAGAGGATTCTGGTCACTCTGCTTATGGCCTCCAGTCCCATGATGTGTGCGCTTGTGAGTGCAGTCACATTACACAGGCTAAAGAAAGCCCTTAGGCTGAGCGTGGTGGCTCATGCCTGTAATCCCAGCACTTTGGGAGGTTGAGGCGGGTGGATCACCTGAGGTCAGGATTCAAGACCAGCCTGGCCAACATGGTGAAACTCCATCTCTACTAAAAATACAAAAATTAGACAGGCGTGGTGGCGGTTGCCTATAATCCCAGCTACTTTGGAGGCTGAGGCAGGAGAATTGCTTGAACCTGGGAGGTGGAGGTTGTAGTGAGCCAAGATCGCACCATTGCACTCTAGCCTGGGCGACAGAGTGAGACTCTATCTTAAGAAGAAAAAAAAAAAGAAAGAAAAAAAAAAAAAGAAAGAAAAAAAAAAGAAAGCCCTCTAGTGCATGGACATTTCTGTACTCACATTACACAGGGAAGAGAAAGCCCTCGATTGCATGGACATTTCTGGCAAAAGTTACTTCCTTTTCCTCATTAGCTTTTTTCTTTTCTGTTGTCATGAAAGGATGGGAATGATGCAGTAAGAAGCAGTGAGGTCCCCCTTCCATTTCTGACTGCTGTGGCTCTTGGCCTGTGTGACACCGTGTGTGGAAACGTAAATATCAGTGCAACTCTCCATACAGGGTCCTTTAAGATACAATATAATATTTGCCAGTCTCCATAAAGCTTTGCAAAAAACCTTTGGAGTAGCAATTCCTTCCACTCAATAATATTGTTCCCATCCCATGATCAAGTGGACAAAATTAAAAAGAGGCATAGTCAGGCTCTTTCCCAGTTGTGCAAGCTGAGAGTCACAGCCATCTGAAAGCCACATTTATTTCTAGCACTATGGATCCTTTAGTGGATTTTAAAATTTACATCAATTTTATGAATGATATCTTTGTAGAAAATATATCTGAATACAGTACTTGAACTTGTATTTTTAAAAGTTTGGACTAAAAATGCATGTATTTTTTTCTAGTTTACAATCTTCTTTCCTAAGTCATCTACAATAATAGGCAATTGATTTGTATCTTACAGGATTGAGAGATGATTTAGTTTTGTAATAATATAAGAATGGATGAAAATGAGCATCATTTTATTTCCTTATAGCTCACAGGTAGAATATGTTTCTAAGATATTAAAAAAAGTTTTGAAAGAGATGTGTGCCTCAGAAGAAATAAAAGGAATAAATATAATATTTTTCACAGATACTAAAAGGTAAACATCTATAAAACAATAAATATGAACCAATCTACACACTGTGCCAAGCTGCCTCTCTCTGTAACCTTTAAAGAGTCCTCCAAGAGAAAGCCCTGCTATAAAAATGATTGGATTTGATGCCACCGCCATAGTCTGGAATGTTCTTCAATTTTCATAACACAGATGCAGAAATAGTGGATTTGGGGAAATCACTAATAATGAATGAAAGGAGGCTTTCTTCTGAAGCATCAAACTTCATAACTTTCTTAACTGCTTATACTTTTAAATCATTTAAAACACAAATTACTCTGGATAAAAGTAATCATCTATGTTTAATTCCTTTGTGGAGGCCATTCTGAAATAGTTTTTCCCCCTCTATGAGGAATTTATTAACCACAAAGAAATTGCATAAGACCACCCATCTCATTTGAATGAGATCTCTGTATTGGAATTCAAGTGAGAGGCCAGCATTTACTCACAAAGCCAAACAACCCCATGGGGGATTCTTTCTAATTGTGCAAATACCAAATAGCTTCAGTTTGTCAAAGTCACTTAATACTGTTTTAAAAACCAGCTCAAAACGCTTAAAGTCCCTGGAGAACGGTGACTTTTGAAAGCTTTCCTTTGCCATGGATGAAGCAGGGATGGAGTGTGGACTGTTCACTATTCATGCCGATTCACACAGAGAGCCTGTCCAGATGCTCAGGTCGAGGGGAGCAGGAGCTTCTGAAGAGGGAATTCATCCAGGGAACAAAAGCATCAACCTCTGCCCCTGTTATGCTGCCTTGGGATTTTAAAAAGATTACTCTTCCAACAGATGGGCCTTCGTGTGCACCTGGTCATTGGAAAAGCACCTCCAGCTAAGTGCTGACTGCATATGCACCCAGTGCTGAAGGAATGATCCTCTTTTACCTTCATTTGCTATTCTGTTTCTCCTCTCACCCTATCCACCGAAAAGAACCTCAGAAACTTCTATTTGGTTTTTTTTTTCCAATTTAATTTCCTAAATCATTTGCTCATATGTGCACAAGAATGGTGAGGTTAGTCACAAATCCACACTGTTCCTTTGTGGGGGGTGGGGGCTTGAGGGTGTGGGAAGTGGGAGCTAGATGGATGTTTGCCAATTGCAGGTTTAGTTACAAAAGAATAGAAGGAAAGGGATCTTTTCTCATTGCCATATCAAATTTGGTAGAGGTGCCAAGCAAGATCTAAGTTTTCTACATAGGCTCACATGTCTGTGTTTCTTTGGAGCTGTTTTATTTCTTACTGCAATATGATGGAATACATAAAATAATACTCCAACACTACGGGGCAGAGAGTCAAACAAAAAAGATCCTATCGAAAAGCCTATAATTGCCACTATATTATCTATAGCCTTCTCTAGTTTTCTACTTACTACTTAATAGAAAATATAATCAATTTAATAGAAAATATAATCAATTTAATAGAAAATCTGCTGTAAGGAGAAGCTCAAGAAAGCTTAGGTATAATCCTCAGGAATTAATTTTAATCCGTGTTATAGAATGCATATTCAAAAAGGCCTTGGCATTCAAAAATCTCTTGGCCTTTCAATAAATAAAAAGAGTGGTTGTTCAAATATAGAAAACAACAGTGAAACGCTTAAACTATGAATGTATCTCTACATCTCTATACATAAAAACTGCTCAGTTACTAGGCACAGACAGACCACAAAAGATGCACTAAGCTACACAGCAAAATAAATGACTAACACCCAAAATTAGTTTCAATTTTTATTATGAATGTCCAAAGTGACAGCATACTGTGAAAATGCTAGGTTCTCATTGATTAAATTTCAAGAGACCACAGACTACAGCATTCCAAGCACTTTAATTTTTGACAGAGCCAAAAACAAATAAAAGAAGGATAAAAATATTCTTTTGGGTGTAAAGAGTATTCATATTTGAGTTTTTGTATTTTTTTTTTCCCTGCAGGTATTGTGAACACTGATAATTTCCAAAACACAAATTCTGGTCTGGATACCTGCAGCAAACTTTTATAATCTCTGCCTGAATAAGAAGCTAATAAGAAATGTACTTATAAAGTATGTTTACGATACAATGTGATATGTCTGTTCATCTTCATTTCCTTATCTATCCTGCAAGGCTCCTTGTCTACCACCCGGGTACCTGCCGTCGGTAATAACAGGACAGGGAGGCTGAAGTGAAACACTCAGAAGAGTGTACTGAATCCTGGATTTTCTGAAAGCTGCATTTACTTTTTTTTTTTTTTTTTTTTAATGAAAGCTTAAGACTTTCAGTGTTTGAGAATGTTCAAGGAGATACCTAATGATAATGGATTAAAGCCACCAATCAAGAACTACACAGTCTACACAGATTGGGTTCAAGAAAAAAAGCCTTGGTTTACTAAAGCTATGTTTCTAGTAATCTGTAGGTCCAACACAATATGACTTTCTTTTTCCCCTCGAAGGGTTTCCTTGCCATCTGTCCTTTCCATCACTGGTACTGGATGAGCTACAGATGGAGTCTGTTGCCACTGATATTCCAATCAAATCTGGTCCTGTGGAGTGGGTATCTCTTACAGATGCAATACTGTTCATCTGAGTGGATCCCCAAAAAGAACAATTATGAACTAGAAACTCATAGAGTTTGTGTTTAAAATTTATAAAATTAAACCTGCTCCAACAGGTAATACAGGAAGGCATGCTTGCAACCTCTGGATTCAATCAGAAACAACGCCTGAGAGCACAGAGCCTTCTCAATAGGTAACGGCGGGTTCCTTTTAACGCTTCCTTAAACAAGATCCGATGTGATGCACATTAGAACTTTGAAGCACGTCTGTCTCATTTATTTCTACAAGGCCTGGGACACAGGAAGCTGCCAGGACTTCATTCATCATCATCTTGCCTGTTGACAAAAGGAACAATAACTGGTCATCACTGGTCAATGGAATAACTTTTCCTAGTTTTTTCCAAGATCATTCCTAAAGAAAAGATGGTGTCAATACAACAGCAAATGTTTCAATGTTTGATGAATTTCTGTGCTCTAAAATGCCATGCCTTCTTCCAACAGAGCAGGAAGAACCATGTCATGCAGTGTTCATTGCTCTCCAAATGCTGGAATGGTTCAGGAGACAGCCCTGTCCTGGAAGTCAGCTGACCCAGGCTCCACACATGATTCTGCCAATGACTAACACACCTAAACTTGTTGGGCCTTGGTTCCTTCACATGTAGACTAAAAGGCTTCAGTGGACCATGTCTAAAAAGAAGGCCATCCAGTGCTACCTTTTAATAGGATCATGTGGTCCTGCCTTCTTAGCTCCTTACAGAGCATAACCAAGTATGACCATCTCAAGCTGTGGCTTACAAAATACCTACACCTGGGTGTCCGTGGCCCTCGTTCAGCTTGGAGTTGAGAACCAGGTGAACTTCCAGAGAATTTTCAAAATATCTATTAGCATCTTGAAGTCCATTAAAATCTTAAATGATAGAGTGATGGGTACAGAATTCTGAAAATACACATCTCCACGTTTTCACATCTTTTGCTCTATTAAGGTCAAAGAAGTGTCTTTTTTTGTCCCTGCTTTCTTAAGAAATAATCGCATAAAAGCTAAAAAATACATTCATAAGTATAACAACATGGAAGCATTCTGTAAGAGCCTACTATCTAGTTATATAATTCTACTAGTTGGACTAGTTTAAGTAACTCCGCCAAGTAACTTTACCAACACACGTCTGGTAGCAGAGATGGGACCTAAACATAGTAAGTCTCACCCTAAAATGAATACTTTTTTTTTTTCCTTTGAGATGGAGTCTTGCTCTGTCGCCCAGGCTGGAGTGCAGTGGCACAATCTCAGCTCACTGCAACCTCTGCCTCCCGGGTTCAAGCGATTCTCTTGCCTCAGCCCCGAGTAGCCGGGACTACAGGCAGGCGCCACCACGCCCGGCTAATTGTTTTATATTTTTTAATAGAAACAGGGTTTCACCATTTTGGCCAGGCTGATCTCGAACTCCTGACCTCAGGTGATCCGCCCACCTTGGCCTTCCAAACTGCTGGGATTACAGGCGTAAGCCATTGAGCCCAGCATCATATATTTTTAAGGCATCCCGTCATGTGTGACAAGAAAGGTGGCTGAAATATTTTTCATCTTTCTCCTGTGCTTTTGGCATAGAGGGAGACGTGTGAATGATCCACACAAAACAAAACTGGTGCCCAAATATCATCTATTACTTTGGATTATTCTAAGTGTTTTGCTAATGAGTTTATTCTTCATACTTAAAAGCTACTTAAACAAAAAAAGTTGACTTAAAAGCTACCCAAGAAAGAAAAAGGCAATGAAGATAAGCTCAGTCATTTGACTCTCAATAGCAACAAGACTAAAGTTACAGAGTTATTTTCTTAGATCTGGATAAGATTTGCCAGGTTGTAACCGGATCGGGCAGTTGTCCATAGCAAATGGATATTTATGTGGTAAAGGCACAGAGATCACAATGGTGAACAAAAAGAAAATGATACAAATTCACTCAAATTATGGAGTGGGGACCTGTAAAATGATCTGTAAACACAGGCACATATACTAACACAGACTAAATGTGTGTTTCTTTGTTGCCAAATAAGAGAAATAAATGTTTCTGTCTTGACAAATGAACTTAAAATGTAAGTAAAATTTGTTATGGGATTCTGGCAAGTATTTTTATGACCATGGCTTTCTGGGATGATTTTTTGTTGTTGTTGTTTTTGAGACAGGGTCTCACTCTGATGCCCAGGCTGGAGTGCAGTGGTGCGATCTCGGCTCACTGCAACTTCTGCCCTCTGGGTTCAAGTGATTCTTGTGCCTCAGCCTCCCGAGTAGCTGGGATTACAGGCACGCACCACCATGCCTGGCTAATTTTTGTATTTTTAGTAGAGAAATGTTGGCCAGGCTAGTCTTGGACTCCTGACCTCAAGTGATCTGCCCGTCTCGGCCTCCCAAAGTGCTGGGATTACAGGTGTGAGCCACCACGCCTGGCCTCTGGGATGATTTAGTATATATTGTTAAGTGCCTGATGGCATCGCTACAAATACGTGTGAAATGATTCCTCGCTGAAGAAGGTGGGTATTGAAAAGTAGAAATGCAAGGAACAGTGCAGAGGCATGGAGATGATGGGCTTGACAATGTCTCTTGGAGAGTGCTTTAGTTTGCAAAGGCTTCTCACGTTTGTGCTCTGGTCCTTACAACAAGGGAGCCAGCTTCCACTTGGGGAGGCAGCTGAGATGAGCGAGCTCAGGCAACCTGCCCAAGGCTGGTGCTCACTTTAAAAACAACAACAACACTGAATACTTGCTCCCAACACTGAATACTGATGAATTTATTATTTCCTATGTTCTTCATCTCTTCTGCATAGTGTTATTACTACTGTTGGCACTCACATATTAAGTGCTTTATAACTAATTCTTGCAAAATGGATATAACAGAACATGATGACTGGAGCTTGCATGATATGTGATTAATGTCTCTGCATAATCAGGACTTGCAAAATAGATATAACTGTCTCCACAAAGAAAGAAACTGAGGGTCAGAGATGTGCTTTGCCCAGTGTCTCACGGCAAATAGCAGAGCTAGAATTCTGAGCCTATTAGCTTTCAATCCCCCAGTTCCTGCTTTCTCCATTGTGCATGGTGTTTTCGCGTATGCTGAGCTACTAAGCAGACACCCACTATATATGCTATGCAACTCCATTTTTAGATGTCAAATCCAACATGAGCTGCTGCATTCAAAGCCTACTCAAGTGGCTCATGCCTATAATCCCAGCACTTTGGGAAGCCAAGGCAGAAGGACTGTTTGAGGCCAGGAGTTCAAGACCAACCTGGCAACATAGAGGGAACCTATGTCTACAAAAAAACAAATAAATAAAGCCTAGTCTCTCATACACACTCAGCTACTCCAGAGATCTGTGAAGTATCTGGATCAGAGATCCATGCTGAGGGGACATGACAAAATAGGTGAGCTTATTTCAAACTCCATAAATAGCTATAGTTCTTGTGAAGAAGTGCATTCTCACTGAGTCAAGGATCACCCTTTATAAGCAGTTACCAGTGTGCACTGAGCTCCCATAATACTAGCTCTAATTTCATAGTAAATAAACAGTAGGAGGTCCAAATCCCTACTTTTCAATGGGAATATGGTGCAAAGGATAAGACCTCTTTGAAATAAATTTGAGAAGTGGTAGTGTCTGGAGGTAGAAGTAATACCTGGAGGAAAATGAAAAATTTTAGAACCAGTTTTCTGCAGCACAAATTGCCATAAACAATGTATTTGCTATAACTGTCCTTGGTTTCTAAATGCATAGTACAGTGATTCTTTCATAAAATGGACGACAATGAAGGCAAATGGAAATGAAGGTGCTGCTCAAACAGACGTCACTGGCTGGGAGTCCACTGGTGTCTGGTAACTTACATCGCTTATTTAATCCAGCCAAACAGCCCTGAAAAGTACTAGGTTGGTGCAAACGTAATTGCGGTTTTTGCCATTGAAAGTAATGGCAGCTGGGCATGGTGGCTCACGCCTGTATCTCAGCACTTTGGGAGGCCGAAGTGGGCAGATCACAAGGTCAGGAGTTCGAGACCAGCCTGGCCAACATGGTGAAACCCTGTCTCTACTAAAAATACAAAAATTAGCTGGGCATGGTGGTGCATGCCTGTAATCCCAGCTACTCAGAAGGCTGAGGCAGAAGAATCGCTTGAACCCAGGAGGCAGAGGTTGCAGTGAGCCAAAATGGCACCACTGCACTCCAGCCTGGGTGACAGAGCAAGACTCCGTCTCGGAAAAAAAAAAAAAAAAAAAAAAGTGGGGAGTAATGGCAAAACCGATTACTTTTGCACCAACCTAGATGTATTCATTAATCTCACACTGCAAATGAAAAAACTGAGGTTCAAAGGGGTTAAATAACTTAGCCAAGATGACACACCTAGAAAGTGGCAGAGACTGGATTTCAAGCTAAGTATGCCTGACCCCAAAATTATATGCCTTTTCTTTCAAAGGCTGCTTCCCCTACATACCTCAACAACTAGACATCTGGGCAGTCACCCTACACTGCAGCCCACGAGGCTATTTCTTTTTTTTTGAGATGGAGTCTCACTCTGTGACCCAGGCAGGAGTGCAGTGGCGTGATCTCGGCTCACTGCAGCCTCCACCCCCCGGGTTCAAGTGATTCTTGTGCCTCAGCCTCCCAAGTAGCTGGGATTACAGATGTGCCACCACCACACCCGGCTAATTTTTGTAGAGATGGAGTTTCACCATGTTGGCCAGGCTGGTCTTGAACTCCTGACCTCAGGTGATCCGCCCACCTCGGCCTCCCAGAGTGCTGGGATTACAGGCATGAGCCACCATGCCCAGTTGAGACTGTTTCTTGATGAGAGCCCAGCAGTGCTCAGGATTGCAGGGAGGCGCAACTGCTTCCAAAACAGCGACATCTCCTCTCACTTACAGAAATCCAGCTAAGGGACAGTGGCCAGGCTTCCAGGTCAATTTCATGAGGTCATAGAAGAGGGACAGAGGGAAAGGACCTGGCAGAGTGGCTCCTCAGAGAAACAACCACAAGGGGCCAACTGCATGAAGAAACATTGAGTTACCTTCAGTTTTTGTTTTTTAGAGTCAGGGTCTTGCTCTGTCACTCAGGATGCAGCAGAGTGGTGCAATCACAGCTCACTGCACCCTGGAACTCCTGGGCTCAAGCGATCGTCCCACCTCAGCCTCTTGAGTAGCTGGGACTACAATACTGCACCACCATACACTGCTAATTTTTTTTTTTTTTTTTGGAGACAGAGTCTCTGTCACCCAGGCTGGAGTGCAGTGGCGCAATCTCGGCTCACTGCAACCTCTGCCTCCCAGGTTCAAGTGATTCTCCTGCCTCAGCCTCCCTAGTAGCTGCAATTACAGGTGCGTGCCACCATGCCTGGGTAATTTTTGTATCGTTAGTAGAGATAGGGTTTCACCATGTTGGCCAGGCAGGTGTCGAACTCCTGACCTCAGGTGATCCGCTGGGCCCAGCCAACTTCAGTTATAATGTAAAGGTTCCTGTGATCTAGTTATCATCTGCCCCTCTTAGCTGATTTCCAAATGACCTATTAGCAGGCTGTAAACTGTGTACAGCCTGAAGAATCATCTATAAATTACAGCTGAGAAAGAGAAGGCTAGGAGGACAATATAGAGATACCATCTACAGAGAGGCTCTGACCCTTTTAAAATTAATCTCCATTTTCCCCCGGTGAAGGTCTTATCAGAGCTGCCCTGCCAATAATCAGCAAAGCTGGCAACTGGCATCCGACGTCCTCCTCTTCCTTTGCACTCCACAAAAGATGAAGGCGTGTGATTAAGAAGCCAGGAGACAGAAAATCCACGAGTGATTTGTCCCAGCACTAATGACAATGGATTAATAACCAGTGGGCTAAAAACATGATGGAGCAGTACCAAGGAAACTCGGTTTGAATGAGGGCCTCTCCCAACCACATTCAGCTCCAAGCCTCAGCCAGCCTGCCCTGCCATGTGGAAGGGAAGGTGCCAGAGTTGCTCATGGATGCCAGAACCCAAGCTGCCTCCTCCAGCTGATCCGTTTGGTCAGCCCATATGGGAGCAGAATGGCTGGCACCGAGCTGAAAGTATCAGTGTGTGCAGACACGTTTGAACATAATTTGCTAAATGTTTTATTGTTCTGTAGTTAAAAACCTACTTAAAATGTGTGGAGCTATGTCCCATTAGATTAGAACAATATGAAGTCATGTCTTTTCAAGTACCCACTGTTAAGAACAATTACAATAACATCAAGGCAATCATTTCCTATTAGGGAAGTTTATTCCTGTGATGGGGGATACCCAGGACCCCTGTTAACTGAAATCGTGTTTCCTGCCTCCTATCCATACGTGCATCACTCACACGATCCTTGAGAGTCCCCAAAGAAGCGACCTAAGTCTACCACCATGGAAAGAGGGATCCTATGAGAACTAAATCAGACCTTAGGAATTGCAAGGCACAAGGCTCTCATTTTAATACCAGAAAACAAGCTCAGAGGTTCTACACTTGCCCACGAACATACGATTGAGAATGCAAGTGATGCTCTGACTCTTGGTCCTACAATGCCCCTTGTTCATTTTGTTCAAATATCTCAGATATTATATCCTGAAAAATTATGTCATTTGGCGTGAATAATCCAAATATTACGTGAACTTTGGAACTATGATTCTGTTTTTGTTTTTAGTCACTTATGGCGGCAAGTTTCCATAGGTATTGGGAGTCCGGTGTCGTGAGCTGGTGAGAGGGAGGCATGGGGTCCCAGAGCATAGGGTCTCAGGGCATGGCAGAACCCCTCCAGCAGGCCCATGCATGGGCAGGCAGGTGAGCACAGAAGGGAGAAGCATGCACTGGGGATCTGGAATCAGATGCACTGGGTTTGCATCTTTGGTTTTGTTCTTTATTAGGCGTGCACTCCTTGGGCAAGCTCCTTAGCTACTCCCACTTTCCTCAGTTGTCAAATGGAGATTAACACCGCCCCTGAGGCTAACTGTGGGGTTGAGCGAGAAGCTGGAAGGGTACCGATTCTTCCTTCTGCCAGTCACGTTCTCAGACAGCCCTGGGGACCAAGGGGACAGCAGAGATGACACCTTTAATGACACCTGCAGTTACAGGAGCAAGGCCGGGGTTTCCCATTTCCTCTGCCTGGGTTGCTCTGCCCTCTCTGCTCTACCTTGAGGTGGCTCAACCAGCTACGCGTCTCTACCTAATGCTGCCTCCTCTGCCAGGCCTTCCCAGTAGGTAAGGCTGCCCAGTCACGAGCCTCCCTTGGTCATGTCTCCGGGAAGAGCCCTGTTCAGATCCCCATCTTCCCCCTCCTTTCCTTGACTGGGAGCTCCTCTGTTATTGATTTAAAAGGTGATGAAAAAGGCCACCTCCTTCTCATAGGTCCGGTGGCAGTGAGCGTGCTGACCACACACTCTCCACCTCCCTGGCCACTAGGGAACCAGGTATGCCCTTTCTCCACCCCAGCCCCAGAAACTAAATGGGCTGCCTCTTTCCCCCTCCACCTCCCAACACTCTCCCTCTATCTCTGGGCCATTCCTACTTGGATGAGAGAATCACCACAAGTAACTAGGAATCAAGGCACCTGTGTTCAAAAAGAAAGTCAATGCCCATGCTCCTGTCGAGGTACAAGAAAAAAATCCAAGGAATTTCTGCTAACAGCGCATAGAGAACCACACCTGATTGTTTTTGACTACGTATGACCTGACAATTCTGCACTTTGACACCCTGACACTTTGACACTGGCCTTTAGGGCGGGGGTTGGGAGATAGGACAAGAAGCTGCAAGAGAAAGAGGACAAAAACAAGTTGTTCAAGGCACCCACCACTCTGTCACCTGACAGCAGACTGCCACGTTGACAGGCTAGGAAAGCAAGAATGTAGACTCCCCATAGCCAGGGCCAACGTCTGAATTCATCTTGGTAAGATTAGACTTCCGGGCGTGGGGCTTAACGGCCATTCAACATTCAATGAAATGGAATAACACTAAATAGCTATCCTGGAAGAGGAAAGTCTACCTGCTCAGCATGTAATCATTTTAGGCCATTTGTACAAGGCAGCTTCATGACACTCATTCCACTGGCAGTACAATCACCTCGACTGCTTGGAGGCCTTCAGACTGCAGGCTGATGCTGAGAGCTGATGCATTTTACATGAGAGCTGACTTCAGATCCTTCTCCTTCTAGCTTAAAGGTAAAAAGGTTTGACTTTAAGTTTCCAAGAACAAATACTCTAAGATTAATGCATGGCAGGTCACATGATGTGCTGCTCTCACTTTAAAATCTGGCATGTTCAAAATATTTTTTTATTTAATTCAATTTAATTTAATTTATTTTAAGATACAGTCTCATTCTGTCACCCAGGCTAGAATGCAGTGGCGTGATTTCAGCTCACTACAACCTCTGCCTCCCGGGTTCAAGTGATTCTCCTGCCTCAGCCTCCTGAGTAGCCAGGACTACAGGCACATACCACCACGCCCGGCTAATTTTTGTATTTTAGTAGAGATAGGGTTTCACCATGTTGACCAGGCTGGTCTCGAACTCCTGACCTCAGGTAATCCTCCTGCCTTGGCCTCCCAAAGTGCTGGGAATGAGTCAAAGTGGTGGCATGAGCCACCGCACCCAGCCTCAAACTATCATTTAGTAGGATGTCTTCTTCCCCCTTGAAGACTAGAGTGAAAACTATCAACCTTTTTTTAGTAGAATTGAACCCATCAGATGAAAATTTTTAATAATTTTAAATGTTAACTTTAAAAAACTTTCAATATTTCTTACAGGCATGCCACATTTATGCATAAAGTATGCTCTAGAAACTCAAGGCATTAATTAAATCTTATTTTTAGTGTGCTGGAAGAAGTCAATGTTCGAAGAAATCCTATTGTTAATCTTTTTGTAGGCAAAGAAACCTTCCAAAAAGTGAACAATCACCCATTTAAAAAATTCTTCGATTTTCATATATCCAGTTTGCCGAAACAAACTCAATCTGGTGTCCTCAGCTGTCTCCACAACTGAATTGGAGAGACTATATGGCCGCCCATTTGAGCAGATGCTATTTTTTTTTTTTTTTAAATAGCTGAAGAAACTCATTTGCAAACTGAATTAGTGGCAGAGAATTGACGCGACTTAGTCAAGGAAATGACAAGCCACTCACTTTTCTGGGATGCCAGAAAATGCAGCCCAAGGGACAAGTGACCCCTGGAATATCTAGGACAGGAACACTTACCCACAGCCCTGGGTGGTGCAAGGTTAGGAGGGGACAAACGGCCAGAAAAAGTTCTTGCAGGGACCATGCTCAGCTGCCCTCGAAGGGAGGACTCAGCTATGCCTTCACTAGATCTTTACTTGTATGCATATACTTACAGAAACCAGGGCTTCATGTCTGAAAAGTGGGCACAAGGTAGCAAATACAATAATTAGGGTTATTTTTACGCTTAAAACCACAGAGCAAGGACGACTCAGCTAAGGTTCCTACTATCTCTAACATACCTAACAATCATGTTAGTGAAAGACTATACTTGAATTGCATGTCTCTCTCTATTTTTTTCTTTAGTGGAATAATAGTTTTTAGAAAGGCACAGTGTTGGCCGGGCGCAGTAGCTCATGCCTGTAATTCCAGCACTTTGGGAGGCCAAGGTGGGTGGATCACCTGAGGTCAGGAGTTCAAGACCAGCCTGACCAAATGGCGAAACCCCGTCTCTACTAAAAATACAAAATTAGCCAGGTGTGGTGACGCATGCCTGTAATCCCAGCGACTCAGGAGGCTGAGGCAGGACAATCGCCTGAATGGAGGGAGGTGGAGGTTGCGGTGAGCCGAGATCACGCCATTGCACTCCAGCCTGAGTGCAAACAAGAGTGAAACTCTGGGAAAAAAAAAGAGAAAAGAACAGTGTCTTATTTTAACAAGCTCACTGAGAACTCCAAACATGATCCAAATTAATGAACCACTAATAGATACTCTTTTTCTACAAATGCAGCAGATTCACGAACAGTTGTCTTGGGCAGATCCAAAAGGAAAGAATATAGAACAAGACAAGACTGTTTTAAAAAAAATGGGTGGCTTTCCATAATCATATTCCTCAGAGGCCTCGGCCAGGATTTGGGGCAAGAAAATTGAGGCCCGGGCGCAGTGGTTCGTGGCTGTCATCCCAACACTTTGGGAAGCCAAGGTGGGCGGATCACCTGATGTCAGGAGTGAGACCAGCCTGGCCAACATGGTGAAACCCAGTCTCTACTAAAAATACAAAAAAATTAGCTGGGCGTGGTGGCAGGCGCCTATAATTCCAGCTACTCGGAAGGCTGAGGAAGGAGAATCGCTTGAACCCAGGAGGTGGAGGTTGCAGTGAGCCAAGACTGCACCATTACACTCCAGCCTAGGCAACAAGAGCAAAAATCCGTCTCAAAAAGAAAATAAAAGAAAAGGAAATATCTCCCTTTGAAGTGTTTGAGAGCTGAGGTATGCTGAATCTGCAACCCACAGAGAATTCCCTCGCATGCTCAGAGGTGAAGAGCATGCAACATCCGCAAACACACCTCATACACAACACCCCTGGCAGGGCGCGTGCACTCCATCACTGTCCAGGCCTGTACCTCTTCACAGAAGCCCTTGACATTTGTGAGAGACACATCTCAGATATTAGCAAATCCCCAAATTACAAATCCCATAATAGTATGTAATACCCCCCTCTTAAAATAGGTATGCAATGATGATTTAAAAAGGCTGTGGTGGCCAGGCGTGGTGGATCACGCCTGTAATCCCAGCACTTTGGGAGGCCGAGGCGGGCGGATCACTTGAGGTCAGGAGTTCGAGACCAGCCCGGACAACAAGGTGAAACCCCGTCTCTACTAAAAATACAAAAGTTAGTTGGGCATGGTGGTGGCACACCTGTAATCCCAGCTACTCAGAAGGCTGAGTCAGGAGAGTCACTTGAGCCCGGGAGGCAGAGGTTGCAGTGAGCTGAGATCACGCCACTGCACTCCAGCCTGGCGACAGAGTGAGACTTCATCTCAAAAAAAAAAAAAAAAAAAGGCTGCGTGGGGTGCGGATGGCAGCAATCAACCAATCAACGAGGCTGATTCACCCACCTGAGTGACACATGGCCACCCACCCACCTTGCATCAATGCTATTCACATGTGTGCCTTAGCAAAATTAGAGTATTACCTTATGCGTTGGTTTGTAATAGCTGAAGCCATAAATGTTAGCACCAGGAATGCCAAGGTGCTCCTATTTTTCAAGCTAAGAGTCCAACGTGTAAAACCATGAGTAGCCAGCAGCTTGGGTGGAAGCTGAGTTGGCCCAGTCCCTTAGAGGGCCCATATAGTTCCCTTAGAGGAACATATAGTTCCTGCATCACAGCCTCTGTGATACGGGTTAAAAGCCACTCATCTAATATATAACGTATAATTGTTTGGAAAGCCTCGTTCCAAAATGATTTTAAGGACTACTGATGAATCTGTTCAAATCAGGGAGCAATACAGATGCAACATGCCCCTGGATCCACACAAGAAATCCCAGAGATTCCCTAGGATGACACTCTCTTCTTGTGAACTATGGGACATTTTCTTGATTGAAGTGTAATGCCCTTCAGGACTGCTTGTTGCTTTTTGGAGCTAGATCCCTGTCAACATCAGGCACCACATTCCAGGAGACTGAAATGTTTCCCTGGGCATGAAATTGTAATGTGTATTGTAGGAGAGCTCGATCCACTTTACAAACAATAAGTCAAGATGAAATGACCGCCTCCATTCAGTGTCAAGTGTTGTAAAAATGTCAGAAACACAAGTTGGCTCTTTCTCTCCCTTCATCGTATATACACTGAGAAATGGCCCACAAAAAAATTTTAAGTTGTAAGTACAGTTATCATTTGTATGCAAGTGCTAAACAAACTGTACAGTAAATGGACTCCTTTGTGTGCCAGTGGAAAGGCCGACCCTTTACCCGGCATTCCATCCACCACAAGGGACTGCAAAACTGGGTGACACTGGATTGCAAGGAAGGACAGGGTTTGGCCGGGCATGGTGGCTCATGCTTGTAATCCGAGCACTTTGGGAGGCTGAGGTGGGCAGATCACCTGAGGTCAGGAGTTCAAGACCAGCCTGGTCAACCTGACAAAACCCCATCTCTACTAAAAATACAAAAAAATTAGCTGGGCATGGTAGTGCACATATGTAATCCCAGCTACTCGGGAGGCTGAGGCAGGAGAATCGCTTGAATCCGGGAGGCGGAGGTTGCAGTGAGCTGAGATCGTGCCATTGCACTCCAGTCTGGGCAACAAAGTAAGACTCCATCTCAAGGGGGAAAAAAAAAGGGACAGGGTTAGGTGTTCTTCCCTTAAGTGGCTCGGCTGGGAGACAGAGGACTAAGAAAATATTCCAACAAGTCCCAGGACAACTTCAGCACAGCCCTGACTGCGAACTGTTTATAAGAAGTGTTACACAACCAGAAAATTATGGCCATTTTCTTTTTTGTGATGTTTCCTTAACAGAGAACTATTTATCCCCCAACAAGGGGCTCCATCCTAGTGTGGCTATAGCTGTTTGTGGTCTTCTCATTGCAGGTCAAATGGGAGGAACTGTCTGCAAGGGCGTCAAATGAACTCAACCCGGCAAAGGGCTCCTTTGCATCCATGACCCACAGCTGGGTTTGAGCTGTCAGCAAAGCTCATGTGGGGAAATCATCTCGAAAGGGCCTGATGGCCAAAACCTTTGTCAAAACTTTTGGCTGTCTTTCTCTTCAGAATAATGACAAGCTAGAATTTTTTCCCCTTCTGTAGCTCACTCTTTGGAACACCTCCCAGGATGCTCAGTAGGTATTGCTTTGGAGAAGGTGGACATAGCAGGAGCTGGACTTTGGCAGACACAACACAGGGCAACAAGGGTACACAAAGCGATGAGACAGGAAAGAGGAAGCCCACTGCTAGAAGTCACAGAATAAAACGAGGAAGGCCCAGGGAACAGGAAGTGGGCATTCGTGTGCCACAATTTCATCTGCATTATTGATTTATTTATTTATTGAGACAGAATCTCACTCTGTCACCCAGCCTGGAGTGCAGTGGCGCAGTCTCGGCTCATTGCAACCTCCACCTCCCGGGTTCAAGGGATTCTCCCGCCTCAGCCTCTCAAGTAGGTGGGACTACGGGAGCACATCACCACACCCGGCTAATTTTTGTATTTTTAGTAGAGACAGGGTTTCACTATGTTGGCCAGGCTGGTCTCGAACTGCTGACCTCGGGTGATCCGCCTGCCTTGGCCTCTCGAAGTGCTGGGATTACAGGCATGAGCCACCATGCCCGGCGTTATTTATTTATTTTTTGAGACAGAGTCTCACTCTGTCACTGAGGCTGGAGTGCAGTGGCATGATCTCAGCTCATTGCAGCCTCCACCTCCCGGGTTCAAGGATTCTCCTGCCTCAGCTTCCCAAGTAGCTGGGATTACAGGCACGCACCACCACATCTGGCTAATTTTTGTATTTTTCTGTAGAGATGGGGTTTCACCATGTTGGCCAGGCTGGTCTCAAACTCCTGGCCTCAGGTGATCCACCTGCCTCGGCCTCCCAAAATGCTGGGATTACAGGCATGAGTGACCGCGCCCAGCCTCGTCTGCATTATTCTTAACATCATGCTTCAGGAGTCTTGAAGTGGAACTAAGTTCTTGAGTGGAACCAAGGGATTCATATAAATATTATGTCTATTCATTTATTTCTTACTTAAGAAAAGGAAATTAAACTCGGGGGTATAATTTAGATGGGGCAGTATGTTAGCGTTTGTCTTTAAAAAATTTATATAAAATCCTCAATTACATTTCAAAGTAATCATTTAAAGATTATCTCAGTGGATTTGTTTTTGGTTTATTCTGTGACTCAGGCCTCTAATGTTTCTGGTATTTCTCAAACTGCCTAGGCAATTTTTATAGCAAAGTAACAATAAAAACGTGGTGGTGAATATTAACTCTGAAAAGATAGACTCATTTCTCATTTTGTACTTTCAAAAAGATTTTCACTACAACTATTTTTTTTTCACTACAACTATTTTTTTTTTCACTACAACTTTTTTTTTTTTTTTTTTTTTTTTAACCCAGGGCATGTTCTCATCTGGTCACTACAACCACTTAAATGGCTCTCTCAGTGGAGTTAAATTTTACCTTTGCTTTGTTACACATCAAAATGACACTGTTAACCCACTCTTGATAATATACATGTTTTGGGTTGTTTTTCTAGTAATGAGATGGGCTTTTACTGAGCCATCTCTATCTCTTTAGAAAAGTCCTCTTTGGGTTCAAGGTATTTTTTCTCTTGCAAAGAAAGCAACACATTTCTTATGTAAAATAAAATCCACACTCCTCATTTTCTAGCACTAAATTCTAAGCCACCCCACCCCCCCCAACCTTCCACATGCATCTGCAGGGTAATGCCAGACCATCTGAGAGGGGTGTCTCGAGTCATTCGCTAAGCTTGGTTGCAATGATAAAGTCTGAATCTGCAAATGATTTGTTTCAAATAATAAATCAGAAGGGCTCAAGGTTATTCCTGTAATAGTCATTCTTATTTATATTTAATGTTTTCTTGGGAGGGAGAAAAAGAGGTGGAGTTTAGGGGAGAGTTGTGTATACAAATGCAACTCTCCTCTAAAGAGTTCATGATATGAATTTCATGATATGTATTTCAGTCCAAAAAAAGTTCTGAATGAACCTTGGCTCTAATCAGCGGTACTGTATTACCAGGGGCAAGACTGACATTAGAGCTCAGATTTCTTTTAGGAAAACTGTAGAGAACGTTGAAAGGTCCTTGCATAGGGCCAACGATTATCAGGAAACTAGGGGGTATGGTTGCCAAATGTAGCAAATTAAAAACACAAGAAGTAATTTTCAGCATACATGTATTCCAAATATTGCAAGGACATACTTATACTAAAAATTACCTGTTGCATGTCTGCAATTTAAACTTAACTGGGTATCCTGCATATTATCTAGCACCCTACTAGGGAGTCGAGGACTGGATACCTCAAGGACACTGAACTAGCATAATAGGTTGTGTTCATTTCTACAGCAAGATGAGGGTGCTCCAGAACTGAAGACGGTTTTCAGAAGTTTATCCTTTACTATTTACCCCTGACTGTAAAAATACGCCCTTTACATGTTCTCTCCTTTTTTCCACCAGATAATAATCGTGAGCTTACGATACACACGCCTGGGACTGTCCTAGAAGCTGGAAACAAAAGGTGAATAAAGCCCCACCTCTGACCTCTGGAGTGGACACACTGGTGGACAGACAGAGTGACACCAAGTGAGCAGAACCACACTGTAAGAAAAAACTGATTAGGGGAAAAGAAGGGATGCGGGCATGGGATGGGCCTGATTTGAGGTAGGATGCTCTTTAGGGCTTTCTCTGAGACAGAAAACGTGCAAGCACTTGAGGAGTGTGAAAAAGTGAGAGGAGAGGAGAGAGAAGGGAGGAGAAGAAGAGGAAGAAGGAGAAGTGGTGGCTGACCTGTGCAAAGTGAAACACTCTGGAGCCATGTAGTATCGAAAACCAAGGGCTTTCAGGCCAATGCCATAATGCATAAAATGAGCATCCTAGGCAGTGGAGATGGGTGTCTCCATTTAGGAAAGAAAGCCTGGCCTTCTAGAGTGTAGTTTTGGAAAGTCAGTAGTTAACATGCTTTCAAATTGTGTTAAGAAGGTAAACCTGTGACCTGGAAAAATATTTCCTGATTTCCTACAAGCATTCCCATTTTGGGTGGGAAGGAATGTGTGTACAATGACTAGTCCAACATGTCCCCATCAGAGTAATCAGCGTATCCCTGTCTCTTCCTGAGAATATGTCAGAAACAAAGTTCCCATGGCTCTTGAATCCCTTCCCCTGTTCAAAAGGACAAGGACAAATACCTGACTGTAGGTTGTGGTCACAGCAGCACTGACGAGAACCAGGAAGGCTGCCGTCATTTATCAGTTATAGTTAATGACACTGCACCTCTGGCTTGTACAAAGTTCTAAGGAAGGACTTTGATAGTTACAGTAATTGGCTGGGCACAGTGGCTCATGCTTATAATCCCAGCACTCTGGGAGGCTGAGGCGGGCAGATCACTTGAGGCCAGGAGCTCCAGACCAGCCTGGCCAATATGGTGGAACCCAGTCTCTACTAAAAATACAAAAAAAAAAATAGCTGGGCATGGTGGCGGGCGCCTGTAGTCCCAGCTACTCGGGAGGTTGAGGCACGAGAACTGCTTGAACCCGGGAGGCAGAGGTTGCTGTGAGCCAAGATCAAGCCACTGTACTCCAGCCTGGGTAACAGAGCAAGACTATGTCACAAACAAACAATCAATCAATATTTAAAACAATAAACAAATCCTTAAAAACTTAAAAAATATTAAAATGTCTATCCTTATCACCTTATCTGAAAAGAAAAAAATTTTAAAAGCTTTAAGGAAAAAATACAGCTCACTTTAACCTATAAAAATGTGCTCTGGGCTGGGTGTGGTGGCTCACGCCTGTAATCCCGGTACTTTGGGAGGCGGAGGCAGGCAGATCACAAGGTCAGGAGATCAAGACCATTCTTAACATGGTAAAACCCCATCTCTACTAAAATACAAAAAATTAGCCAGGCATGGTGGTGCACGCCTGTAGTCCCAGCTACTCAGGAGGTTGAGGCAGGAGAATCTCTTGAGCCCGGGAGGAGGAGGTTGTAGTGAGCCAAGATCGCACCACTGCACTCTAGCTTGGTGACAGGGCAAGACTTTGTCTCAAAACAAACAAAAACCGTGCTCTGCTCTCTGGCACCCAGGAGTGTGGGCATGCAAATTAGGCCTATGGTCTCCTTGTGGTCTCCTAGTGCTGCCTCTCTTCCTGGGGCCTCTCATTTCAATCGAGTTCCTCCCTGAAGGACTGGAATGGGTCTCATGGAAGAAACTAGGTTGAAATTGATACCTTTGTCATACAAGATAACCCAAACTTTCCAGTTCGAATCATACCCCTAACAAGGAGACAATCTCAAATAGCACAGCTTTTACACCACCAATGTGGACGGAGCATGTGATGATTTGAGTACCCACACTACACGAACATATAAATGATAGAATGAGGACCACATAACCTCAGGTCCAAAGGGGCCCAGGTGTCTTCAGATCGATGTTTCCTCAGATCCCTGAGTTGTCTCTCTAACTTCCCTAAAGGTGACCTTTGTCCAGGGGGTCTCTCCAGAGTCAGAGTCTGTCTCCCAAGTCCTCCATTTTCTTTTTCTTTTTTTTTTTTTTTTTGAGATGGAGTCTCACTCTGTTGCCCAGGCTGGAATGCAGTGGTGCTATCTCAGCTCACTGCAATCTCTGCCTCCCAGGTTCAAGAGATTCTCTTGCCTCAGCCTCCTGAGTAGCTGGGACTACAGGCATGAGCCACCACACCCGGCTAATTTTTGTATTTTTAGTAGAGATGGGGTTTCACCATGTTGGCCAGGCTGGTCTCGAACTCCTGAGCTCAAGTGATCTGCCTGCCGTGGCTTCCCAAAGTGCTGGAATTATAGGAATGAGACACCACGTCTGGCCCAAGGCCTCCATTTTCTTTTCAGACAGCGCCAAAGGCTAAGAAGCTCAAACCTATGCCCTCTGGTGTTACCAAAGATACATCCAATCCCTCAGGTGCACATCGCTTATTTCAAGCCAGTGGCCTTAAAATCCCTCAAATGCTCTCCAGGATGAGCATATTAATCCATATATATATATATATGGATGAAATCTCAAAGTATCTATGGCATTCTCCAATGGATACACTCAAGATTTGCCCTTCAATGTATGGAAACTGGAGCTGATTTTAAAATTTCAGATGTGGTCTGATTTGTGTGGGACAGAGTAATATTGTTAAGGTAAGGCTTGTCACCCATCTCAGCTTGAACCATATTCTTCTGCTACAGAGGTCTACGCCTTCCTTAGGCTTTTGTAGCCATGTTAAACTGTACTGACTCTCTAACCTCTACCTCTTCCTCATGGGTCACAACTAAATAGCATTTTATCACACACTCAGAACAACTGAGTTTTTTGGACCTAGGTACTGAAGTCATCCAACGTTTTAGTTCTCTCTTCCACCTTCACATCACCTGTAGGCTTAATGAACATGTCTTATATGCATGTCCTCATTCACATTGGTAATAAATAAGTTGAAGAGGGCAGGTCTGAGGTTACAAATCTCTGTCTCCTTTCAGCCCTTTTAAATGGATCTGTGACAATCTCAAGAGTGCAGTGAGAATGACAAATCTGCACAAGCGATGGCGCCCCGCCTTTGAAATCCACCTGCCTGCCTCCCCAGCGCAAACCTGCAGCCCCTGGTTCTCAGCTGTCCTCAGCGTCCCTTGCTCCCCACCCCCCATTTTGTCTCCATGCTCCTTTTCTTCATCCAGCTGGGCTTGTTTCCCTCCCTCTGACCAAGGCTGTGGCTTCTGATGTCTGCTCTACAACTCTTAAGCCATGGCCAGGTAAGGGGGTGTCTCACCTCACTCTCTATCTCATTATGAGATTGGGGTCTGAGGTCCACCCTTGCAGCCCTCCACCCCAGGTTGACATAGGTCCATTAATTGGTAGTTTAAGTAGCATGGTGGGTATGAGCCTGTGGGGCTGCACTGCCGTCCAAGCCATTTCTCCTGCCTTTTCACAAATAAATTTAGTGCCTTTCTCAAATACCTTACCAAAATCCTGAGACAGCATCTACAACACTTTCTCATTCATCATTGAAGTAACCCTCTTTTTCAAAGCTGCAATCATTTTTTTTTTGGCAGGAAGTGTTATTAGGGATCCTCTGCCAGTTCCGCTGGGGCAGAGGATCCCTTTTTAACGCTGAAAAATCATTTAATTAATTCTTTTCAGCACTCTGTTGGGAATGATGACAAGTTCACTGGCCTGTAATTCTAGGAAGCTAGCTTTTTCTTTGCTTGAAAATCAAAACATTCACCCACTTCCAAGCATCAGAATCCTCTCCGGCTTGCCACAGCGGCTTGCCACAGCGGCTTGCCACAGTTCCTGTTTGGCAGCAAGTTTGAGGCCAACCTGGATGTTCTGGTTCCCAGGGAAGTCATTTTTTAAGGCAACAGCAACTTTGAAAACAACTAGGGACAATCTCATCATCTTCCCACCTATTTTAGGCTTTAGCTCCTTCTGACATGGAGTTCTGGCTTTGTCATTTATTAACATAATGCCACAGACACTTGTTTTTACATAAGCTTCATCCTCAAACCAACTTCCAGCCTCCTGATTTGCCTTTACAGTTCTGTACGTCTCTTCCACATTCTTCTTGAATTAGGTAGGAGTCTGCCTCTCCTGTGCTGGTCCTTTCAGATTTGGCCTGTCAGAGAGTAGACTGTGGGCACAAGAACCTCCTTTCTTTTTCATTAGGATTATATGTCACCTTACACATATTAGCAAGATTATACTGTGAGTTTATCATCCCTCTTGTGTCAGCTTTTGCAATGATTGGAATGTCCACCCATCTGAAACTCATGCTGAAACTTAATCCCCAACGTGGCACCATTGAGAGGTTGGGCCTTGAAGAGGTGATTTGGTCATGAAGACTCTGCCCTCATGAATGGGCTAATCCATTCATGGATGACTAGATTAATAGGTAATCATGGGAATGGGACTGGTAGTTTTATAAAAGGAGGAAGAGAGACCTGCGCTAGCACACTCAGCCCCCTTGCCCTGTGATGCCCAGGACCACCTCAGGACTCTGCAGAGTCCCCATCAGCAAGAAGGCCCTCACCAGATGCAGCCCCTTGACCCTGGACTTCTCAGCCTCCGTAACTGTAGGAAATAAATTCCTTTTATTTATAAATTACTGTTTTAGGTATTCTATTAAAAGCAACAGTAAGCAAACTAAAACAGCTTTCCTCTTCAAAACTCTGTCCACTGAATTCATTTCAGAACCCTTTGAAATCTGTCTTCCAAAAAATGTTCTAGTAAGAGCAGCACTTTAGGTATATGTGATCAATGACATGTATTATGCATAGCCGTATACTTGATAACACCCACCCATTTGCTTTACACTCTGCCTCTGCGATGGATTCCCATCAGCACCCTGGACAGATGGGCATCATTATCCCCATTTTCAAAGAGAGCAGGCCTGTGGCTCAAGGCAACGTATTGTGTAAGCGGCAAAACCAGGCTGAAAGTCCAGCTCTGGGGACTTCAGAATGAATGATGCCTCCTCTACTCTACACTGTCTGGTACTCTTTAAAACAATTTTCTTTTTGCAGTGTTTTATTCTATATGGCAAACAGAATTCTCCTATATTTTTAAGAATAAAAAATGCTCAGATTTAGAATCATGTGATTTATTTTTTCCATACTTACCCCTATCTTATACTATTTTCTACAGTATGCATTATTTGTATGATTTAAAAAATAGGATCATAATGAAAAAAATAAATAGGAATATTCTGAGACCCAATTTTATCTATATAAAGGGATAGATAAAGACTCTTAAAATTTAACAAAAGTTCAAAAAATTACAAAAGGAAAATTTTGCAAAATTGAGAAGCTTCATAGTGGAATTTTATTATAAAAATGGGAGAGAGATATACTTGCTTTTTTTCAAAGAGGCATCTAGTTGGGTGGATTGGGTGGGTGTGTGGACAGGACTGGCTAAACTTAGGTCTCCGTCTCATACCACGCGGCCACAGGTCCAGGGAGCCTGGGCTGACAACTCTCTTGTATGCACCCATTTTAAACAAACCCCTAAATAGATGGGGTTTAGAGTTGACAGGCAGATATGTCCAGGACTGGAGTCTAGCTTTTAAAGTGAACAGGAGCGATGTTCTGTTTACCACTCCTCTGCTAGTCAACTCCTTCATGGGAGCAAGTATGACTAATATATGTGGGTGCACAGTGGACCTGGGCCCATGTGCTTTAGTAAATTCATTACCTAATTAATGTGAACATGTGGGGAGTTTTTCTAAATATATTCTAACAACTTATACTGATTATATGTGCATTGTATAAATCTCATATGTACAAACTGGAAACATGGTTTTAAAGGAATGTGGAAAATTCTCAGGCATGCTGAGACCTGTCCAATGTTAGTTAGTTAAAGGAGAGAATCAGGACTAAGACCTAAACCCTACTCTAAAAAACTTAATCTAAATTGTTTTTAGAATACTGAGTTAATTTAAGTAGCTCAGTTCTAGTCAAGGCAAGTCTCAGTTTGGAAATCAAGTGTTCAGGATATACACTACAAACAGGAACAATTTGTCAATTGAACAGTTATGTAGATTCATATGTATATTTCATATTTTAAAAAGTTATATAGATCAATGATTTGGCAGCTGGCTGAAATAATTCCATATTTAAAAATCTGTTGGGAGCATCTGTTAGCAGTTTTGAGTTTCTAATGCAGACTAACAATTCGGTGATAGCAAGCTGTCTTCTTATTAATGTTCCAAAAAACACAGTATTTCAAGATTTTTAGAAGGGGAGCCAAGATTTTCTGGGATTTAGTTAAGTGAAGCATCATCATATCTTTTGCCTTTCATAAGTCTCTCATGTCTAGGATTAATAAGCAGTATGTCTTGAAAAGTGTTATCTGACTTTCTAAAAAAGATGAACTGGGACTCATAAATAGGTGGCTGACCTGCATTTACTCTTTCCCAGCCTAAAAGATAAAGTCATTTAAAAGATGTAAAACTACCATCACATTATATTTACATCATTCCCTTTCTCAAAATTATGGGATTTCCCTTGTCCTTTGCCCTTAGCCAAGTTTGAATCAAAGACTTAGGAAACATTCACCCTCCCAAAGAGGTCTATTTAGTTTCCTTGGCTTGCTTCCCCACCCCTCACAGCCATCTTTTTGTAAAATCACATCCCCCACCATCTTCAAAAGCCTTGAGACTAACCTTCCTGATGAAGCTTTTTAGCTGGATCCCTCTTAGCCACCAGATGGGGCCCAGGGAGTCGCAGACAGTATACCACGCGCATGCAGTTTCCATGCCTTCCCGCCTCCCAGACCACTGCACCCGAGCTTTCAACTGGAGGAGGGCAAGGTCTTTTCCTTAACTTCCCAAGCATCCAATACAATGCCTGGCCACTCAATTATTTGCTGGGTTAACAAATAAATGAACAAAGCCTACAGCCCAACTGATGACCAACATGTGCTCATTTTTTAGTTTCAACATTTCCTTTTTCTACACTATATCAAATAATAATGTAGAACATCTGAAATTCTACACGAATGCATTTTTAATTTGAAAATAAAGAGTAGAAAAAGTCTCTTACAGTCTGACACATTTTCTACTTCATCTTACAGTTTTTAGTTTATAAATTGTGTTATGTCTGTGAGCGTACAAGCTTTATGAATGTAGAACTAATGTCGTATCCAAACTTTATCGACTATAAAACCGGTGTAGTGTCATGCACAGGCACCCGAAAATTATTGAAGGAATGCCTAGAAGGCTGGGCAGGATGTTCTTTACCTTCCTTTGGTGAGAAAGAAAGAAGAGGCAGAAAATTAAAGAGAATATGTATATATGCAAAAGGCTATCCTTGGGTGAGAAAGAAGATGCAGATAGTTAAAGAGATTATGTGTATGTACAAAAGGCTATTACTAGAATTACTATCAGAACAAGCAGTGAAAAAGAGGAAATGAGGAGCATAAAGTGGGCATTAACCTCTTGGGAAGAAAACACGGGAAGTGAAGTATCTTTTTTACATGCTGATCTAAGTAGGTCCCCACGCAGGCCACCGTATGACAGCATAGTGGCTTTAGGGAGGACTGGGTGAAGGAACAGTAGTAGGTCAGGGATCATTCGGTCTCTGGGACAGTCAATGGACAGATGTTTACAGCTCCGAGTGCTAAACTGCTACTGTGTGAAGCCAAATATAGGCAGTTAAAAAAACTAATCATTTTTGCCAGTTTTGCTAATGTTAAAATTGTTGTCTAATACCAACCATGCCAGTACAAAAAGAGCATTAGGTGAATTTTACTTTTTTCTGTATGTTTTTGTCACTTCAGTAGAACTAGAATCTCTACTGAAATACTTTATTTTTTGAGACGGAGTCTCTCTCCGTGACCAAGGCTGGAGTGCAGTGGCACGATCTCGGCTCACTGCAACCTCCGCCTCCCAGGTTCAAGTCATCCTCCTGCCTCAGCCTCCCAAGTAGATGGGATTACAAGTGTGAGCCACCATGCCTGGCTCATTTTCCTGTTTTCAGTAGAGACAGGGTTTCACCATATTGGCCAGGCTGGTCTCAAGCCCCTGACCTCAAGTGATCCACCCTCCTCGGTCTTCCAAAGTGCTGGGATTACAGGCATGAGCCACTGTGCCCGGCCTCATCTACTAAAATACTTTAAGTATATGGAGGCTACCCAAGATCTATTTGCTGAATGAATGAATGGTTTCTCACCAAGTCCTTAATATTTAGAATATTCTAGAACTACGTCAGGTTGCCACAGTGGAAGTATTCTTGCATTCTGCTGCCAAAGATGTTCTGCCCTTGTACACGGATTATAAAAAGCAGGATTTAGTGCTGACACGCTGGCTATAATTCAAAACCTTGTGAGAGTGGTCTCATCACAGGTGATACTATTGATCAAGCATTTATAGAGCATATGCTAGAACTGTCTCCAGAACAAGGTACCCTTTTATCTTCCCATTTTTGCAAGACAGTTATTAAGGCTGCCTTGAGTATAAGAAACTGATTCAGGGGTGACAATAGTCTAAGGCAATTATGGCACAGCCAAAATCTGATCCCCAATTTTCCAATTCCTGCTTCCTTTGAAACCCAGCTGTGACATCTGTATGGAAGAATGCTACTTCCTCATCTTTAACTGTTAAGTAACGATTCAATCAAAATTATACACTAACGCTTTGCTCCAAACTAGAGAAATCATGGCTAAAATGCTTTTTTTTTTTTTTTTGAGACTGAGTTTCACTCTTGTTCTCCTGGCTGGAGTGCAATGGAGCAATTTCGGCTCATTGCAACCTCTGCCTCCTGGGTTCGAGCAATTCTCCTGCCTCAGCCTTCCAAGTAGCTGGGCTTACAGGCATGTGCCATGACGCCCAGCTAATTCTTGTATTTTTAGTAGAGACGGGGTTTCTCCATGTCAGTCAGGCTGGTCTCCAACTCCAGACCTGAGGTGATCCACCCGCCTTGGCCTCCCAAAGTGCTGGGATTACAGGTGTGAGCCACCGCGCCTGGCCTGAAATGCTATTATTGAGAAAGCAGACAGAGTACCGAGAATCCCACAGTCAGTTCATTACCTTAACTCCCTCGTCCTGGAGTGGCTCTTTCCCTCTAGAAGATTATAAAGGTAATACTGCCACCAACATTAAACGAACCCATAACCTGTGTCCCAGTCATTCTTCAAGCCCTCACTCTCAAGGCTTTACTTACTGTGTGCTCACACTCAATCCACACATCTACACCTTGGTCAGTCCTCACCCCACTGGGTCCTCACCTTCCCCTGAGGGTGCACTAGGAGTGGCTGAGCCAAGTCTTCTCTCCCGGCCCCACCTACCACCACCTGCCCTTTGCTTAATCCACTCATTATTATCCCCAGCTGAGTCTTGCTCCCAGCCACACTGAGCTCTGGTTTCTGGATTCTACAAAGACATGCGATATCCTTTAAAAAAAAAAAAAAAAAAGAAACAAAAAAAGACAAAATTTCCCACCCCAAACACAAACACAATCCTTCTAGCATTTTCCTTGTGCTATCGAGTGGTTTTCCTCATAAAGACAGGAGTACGATTACTAAGTGCTCCCTTACACTTAACGCAAATGTGTCTGTGCCTAAGTTTTACTGTATACAAATATTCAACCTAATTGAGTACTTATGATTATATGTGATGAATATTTTCAGCTTACTATAATAAAGAGTGGTAATTACAGACAAGATTTCCTTGCGGAACATCGGGAATGTTCCAGACTTTCCCCAAAAGTAGGTTTTATAACCTGCTTGCTGCCACGTGTTTTTGCTATGAAAGGAATGCTGCAGCAGCTGCATGGAAGGGTGCTGGTGGTCACTAGCAGCCTGCTTAGCAGAGCACAGGTATCTGGACTTTGGAAACAAGTCACAACACAACCACATGCATTCCTGATTCAGATTCTTGCAGAACCTTCAAGTCTAATATACAGAAGATGCTTTCAGTTTGTTCCTCAGATAGGAATATCAACACTATATACATACACACTATAAGGCTGATATAAAATGAAAAATGAAATATCCACCCAAATAATTGTAGTCCAGAGTTGTGTGAGACCTACTGTAGGAAAACAGACTATTTCCAGACAGGGCTATTGGAGGTCAGCAGTGATCTTTTATTATTTTTTATTTTTTTGAGACAGGGTCTTGCTCTGTGACGCAGGCTGGAGTGCAGTGGTCTGATCACAGCACTGCAGCATCAAACTCCTGGGCTCAAGTGATTCTCCCACCTCAGCCTCCCAAAGTGCTGGGATTACAGGCATAAGGCACGGTACCTGGCCAGCTGTGATCTTTTAAGGAAAATTAAAGCTTGCTATGGTGTATGTCATTATTCAAAGTAAAATCCAAGCCCTTTTCCTGTAATAGCTACTGTTGCGTGTACATTTTCCCTATCACCCATTCATCTCTCCTGAATAATCTGTGGCACTTCCCTGTAGGCCGAGATCCCTACGTCCTTGGGCAGCACAGTGATCCTCCTCCTTTCCTCCCTCAAGTCTGGGCTAGCTTGTGGATTGGCAACAGCTGTGGACTGGTAGGAGCACAGGGTCAGGGAGCGCAGAGTGGCTCATAAGACAATCTTAAAAGAGATGACTAAGCCTACAGTATACCTGGTCCTTTGAAACAAATACAATAATGACAGTCATGACTACTCAATACATAGCAGATGCTGTGCTGGGAACTGATGTGAATTACCTTATGCAATCCCCAAACAGCCCTATGAGGGATGCACTGGTACTAGCATTCCTGTTTTACAACAGGGAGTTTAAGTTTAGACAATTTAAGTAACTCCCCTGAAGTTCCATGCTGTTGTATGGCAGAAAGTGGATTTTAATCAGATCAACTTCAAAGGCTCATACTTTCACCTGACATCAGACTGCCTCTTTCTTATCTTTTTTATTTTTATTTATTTATTTTTTTGAGACAGAGTCTCACTCTGTCACCCAAGCTGGAGTGCAGTGGCGCAATCTTGGCTCACTGCAACCTCCACCTCCTCCAGGGTTCAAGCGATTCTCCTGCCTCAGCCTCCCATGTAGCTGGGACTACAGGCATGCACCACCATGCCCAGCTAATTTTTTTGTATTTTGAATAGAGATGGGGTTTCACCATGTTGACCAGGCTGGTCTCGAACTCCTGACCTTACGTGATCCTCCCACCTTGGCCTCCCAAAGTGCTGGGATTACAGGTGTGAGCCACCGCGACTGGCCTGCCTCTTTCTTTTTTTATTTGAGATAGAGTCTCACTCTGTTCAGCCCAGGCTGGTATGCAGTGGTGCAATCTCAGCTCACTGCAACCTCCAACTCCTGGGTTCAAGTGATTCTCGTGCCTCAGCTTCCCAAGTAGCTGGGACCACAGGTGCGTGCCACCACGCCCGGCTAATTTTTGTATTTTTAGTAGAGACAGGGTTTCACCATGTTGGCCAGGCTAGTCTTGAACTCCTAGACCTCAAGTGATCCACCAACCCTGGCCTCCAAAAGTGCTGGGATTACAGGCATGAGCCACCGCGCCCAGCCCATACTGCCTCTTTTACATGAAAGAATCTTTGCACTTAATTTCAATTAAAACAGACTTGCCACTATTTTTATTCAACAAAAATAAACTTTCTTAATTACACTGAAAAAACTCCAAAGTATTTTTAAATGAAAAGATAATTAAGTGGTGAACATTCAGAAAGCCATTTGGTGTTGAAAGGAAAAAAAATGGTACTCAATGTTCTATTAGGCTGTTGCAAAAGTAATTGTGGTTTTCTTTCTTTTTTTTTTTTTTTTTTTGTTTTGAGACGCAGTTTCACTCTGTTGCCCAGGCTGGAGTGCAATGGCGCAATCTCAGCTCACCGCAACCTCCACCTCCCAGGTTCAAGCGACTTCTCTGCCTCTGCCTCTGCCTCAGCCTACCGAGCAGCTGGGACCACAGGCACGAGCCACCACGCCTGGCTAATTTTTGTATTTTTAGTAGAGACAGGGTTTCACCACATTGGCCAGGCTGATCTCAAACTCCTGAACTTGTGATCCGCCTGCCTTGGCCTCCCGAAGTGCTGGAATTACAGGTGTTGAGCCACCGCGTCCAGCCATAATTGTGGTTTTTGTCATTAAATGGCAAAAGCCGCAATTACTTTTGCACCAACTTGTTTGCAACAAAAAAGTCAAGGCCATAGCCATATCCCTCATATTCCTAAAACATAAAGAAGATAAGCTGGTTCCTTGAAAATCAACCAGAAAAAAAAAAAGTCAGGCTTCAGCATTTAAAGTGAATTTCTGGTTGTGTTTACACATAAAAACTAACTTGGAAATTAGATAATTTGTCTACAATAAGCATTAAATTTCAGTTTTTGGCAATGTTGAGTAATGAGATATTCCACATAAGATAATTTTTCAGAACTTCACTTACAACTGCAATACAAATCCAACTCAGTCTACAGTGGCAAATTTGGACCTAGTAAGACACCAGGCCTTGGCTTGTCTTTGGTCTTTATTTGTTAAGAGTTTTCTGTCTTATTTCACAACGTAAAGCTGTTACTGCTTGCTGCTGTCAGCTCTGCACTAGATGCTGGTATAGTCACTGTACTAGATGGTGGAGTTTCTTGCTCTATGGGACACACTGTCAGCCTCATCTCTGTAATTACTGTGAACTAGAAAATCAAATGGGCTGGGTGTGGTGGCTCACACCTGTAATCCCACCACTTTGGGAGGCTGAGGTGGGAGGATCACCTGAGCCCAGGAATCGAGACCAGCCTGGGCAACACAGTGAGACCTTGTCTCTATTAAAAATAATAAATATCAGGAGGCTGAGGCAGGAGAATTGCTTGAACCCAGGAGGCGGAGGTTGCAGTGAGCCAAGATCTCACCACTGCACTCCAGCCTGGTGACAGAATGAGACTCTGTCTCAAAAAAATTAAAATAAAATAATAAAATATAAAATGATAAATAAATAGGCAGGGCACGGTGGCTCACGCCTGTAATCACAGCACTTTGGGAAGCCAAGGCAGGTGGATCACCTGAGGTTAGGAGTTCAAGACCAGCCTGGCCAACATGGTGAAACCCTGTCTCTACTAAAAATACAAAAATTAGCCAGGCATGGTGGTACATGGCTGTAATCCCAGCTACTCGGGAGGCTGAGGCAGGAGAATCGCTTGAACCAGGAAGGTGGAGGTTGCAGTGAGCTGAGATCGTGCCACTGCACTCCAGCCTGGGTGACAGAGTGAGACTCTGTCCCCCCTGCCCAAAAATAAGTAAAAAATAAATAGAAATAAAATAAAATGACTAAGATTTCTAAAAAGGTGTCTGAGAGATAAAGCTGAGTTCATTCTCAAGTGCATACATTGCACTGGACTTCACACGTGGGCTTCAGAAGAAACCTGTCTGCAATCGTGCTGACCAGGAGAAAGCCGGCCCTGCTGACCCTGTCTGTCTATCTGCCTGTCAACACCCGGGAGCTCTTGCCCACTCATACACACAGCCCACCAACACTCAGAAGGCCTGGCACACCCTAACAAGCCCCTGGACCTGGTTGCTCACACCCTCCTTGACCAATTCCCCAGGCAATGATCATCTGACTTCCCCAAAAGGCGTGCCTCTTTTAGTCCTCTATTTGCCCCTCCAAAACCCATCCTGTCACAACATCTTGGCTGTACAGAAGCCTCTGGTACTCACTTTCTGGTTTTTACCAGCCATGTTAAGGAATAAAGGAAAGTCCTGGGCAAGTGACTTTAAATAAGTACCTGACTGTTTGAATGGTTCTGGAACCAAACCATCGGTTTGTTTTGTTCTCAAGTGCTCATCACAATGAACATTCTGATGGTCTCTTTGAAGGCTACGATACTAGCAGAGTAGGCATCAGCCATTTCAAATGCATAACTGACTCAGTGGATCACAACTCCCAAGCTGTTTCCTCACACAGAAGCACCACACTGAATTTAATGGTCCAATAAAGAGGTGTGTTAAGAATATGAGGTTGGAGAGAATATAACTTAGTTTGCACACTGTACACGTGCAGCCTATGCCTCTGGTTTAAAAGTAAAATTAAAGTTTTACAGTGACCTGTTTATGTAGTTTGGACAAGGCCGATCAACTCCATGAGGGCTGGGCCACATCTCCTCTGTCCACTGTTGTTATCTACTGCTCCCCATGGCACCAGGTACCTACAGGCACTCAACAAATGTTTGTTGAAATAGATGTCTAACTCAAAGTTAAGAGCCATTCTGGGGCATCAGCTACCTATCAATCCTCCTCAAAGAAACCAGAAAGTTGCTACATCTGACTTCCACCTCAGAGTTGGTTGATACCCACGCCATACCTGTGTATATAGGGACACACGTCTGCCAAATTCTCACAACTCCTGTCTCCTTTCTAAACGGCTCAAATTTCATGTGTTGTTGTATGACTCGTGACTACTGTATTGTATTCATCTGATTTCACTAGTTAAAAATGTGATGACCACACAATGTATTGTATATGGAAGAGTGACAGGCATGCTAGAGTGACAGGCATGCTAGAGTGAGGCAACCTGGGACATTCAGTCATGCTAATTTCAAGTAATGTGATAAAGAATCTCTGCTTGACCAAAGTGAATTTCACCTACGTATCTTGGGCCTAAAATAAGAACAGATAAATTTTGAGTAAAAGTTCAATGTAACAAAGGCACAGCAGTGACCCTGTTCTATTTCAGGATATACCATCAGAGGCACAAATGCTAATGGGAGGAAGCCTGGCAGATTCCAAACGCACCAAGAGATTGCTTAAAGATAAAACAATTTACCTTCATTGGAAGCAGAAAATGTGGGTTGGAGAATTACAAGATTTTTTCCATATAACTTTAAACTTTTCTCAGTAACCAGGCAAGATTTCCGAGCCAGAATCTTTTAGCCAAAAATGTCCCTGTACAGTACCCTCACAGAAGTCAAATTAACAGGAAGATAAAAAGCCAGGACAACCGGACTCAACACTGTTAGTTACTGTAAAAAAACTTCTATACCCATGTAACAAACCTGCGCATGTACCCCATGAACCTAAAAGTTGAAATTTTAAATGGTAATAACAGACACTCAATAAATACTTATTAAACAAACTACTGAATATAAACACATTTTCCAAAATGCTTTGCTGTTTATATTCAGTGGGTCTATTCTTTGAGACACTTTGCTCTGTAGATATAACTCTTACTGTAGGCGAACATATTCTAGTAAAATTCCCTATACCTCAAATTTTATTTTATTTTCTTCTCACTGATTTCAATTATAAAAGTGGGATTTCCCCTATTGGAAAAATACAGTGGAAGAAGATGACTGTGCCAAAATATCTCTCTAATATTGAGTTGGATGTAAAGTTTTATTATGTCATTTTATAGAAACAGGATCTCACTATGTTGCCCACGCTGCCCTCAAAACTCCTGGCCTCAATCTATCTTCTTACCTAGGCCTCCTAAAGGGCTGAGATTACAAACGTGAGACACTGTGCCTGGCCCCACTGAAATATTTCAGAATCTCAAATTTTCTATTCCTACATTTCTTAAGGAGGACATGTAAAGTGAAAAGAAATACCTTTTTATTTCCCTTTTAAATTATAAGGAATATGAACACTCCCACCAGGCCATTTAATTTCAACTCAACAATATTCACTGAGAGCTAGGCATGGTCAGGCATTTTGCTAAGCACTGGGGATATCAAGTTGCTACCAGTAATATCTAAAAATTAGCTCATGGATATACACAGCCAAACTGGCAAAACTGGCTTCATAGGTTCCCAAATTGATAAAGGACTCTACAATAATCAGTGCATAAAAATGATCTAGCAAAGCAACAGCAAATACCTCTGACCATGACAACAGTTTCAAACATTAAGACAAAATTATTTATATATGCATGGAATTCCTTCACTTGCTCTGCTGTCATTAATTTGCAAACTTTCTCTCCTGATCATTCTCCAATGAATGATTTATTATTATTACTACTATTACTTAACGTAATTCTACTTAAGAACCTACATAAATGGGTTCTGCAAAAATGGTACCAAACATGTATCTTTAATTTCCTAGATTTCACAATTTAGCTAATTCAAATTTACAGCTGTCACTGTTTATATTTTGAGTTTATATTGGAGAATTGTATTGAACTGCATTGGAATATTTCTCAGGCCCCTTACCAAAATGTTATCAAAAGATATTAAACAAAATTGGATCCTTTTGTCCTTGCTCATTCATTTTATTCCTTGTTTAAAAGATACTGAATGCAAATGCTTTCAACTGAAAAAATTTTAAAAGATATGGTTTTCTTATATATTTAAATTGGCTACTAAACCCCAAATGCCAGATTTTGAAAGCAATTTCCCAAATGTCACATGCAGCTGTCAAGCGTAGATTTAAAAATGAACAAGATGACAAAGACAAAGCCTTGTAGGACACAGAGCACACAGGAGCTCTCAGGAGCTTTGAACTTGGTCCAAGAGACACAATTATTTGGGGAGAAGAGGGCTCACATGGTGAAAGCTGGTCAAGGTACACATGAGTTTTAACACGAGTTTTAGTTACACTAAAAATCTCTCTAGAAATTCAATCCAGCTGAAATCTAAGCTATAATCACTAGGAAAACTAAAAATGTTCCAGACTGAAAGAACTTACTGGGTAGACATTGGCCATACAAATGAGTAGAACATTACATTCTTTTAGTTTGTCAAACTTAAATTGATGGTCTTGAATACGAATAGATTCTGTGTTTTATAGTCAACCAACTGTCCCCTTTTTTAAAATCTTCAAGAATACGGCAGAAGTGAAATCAGATGGAGAAGTTGGTTACATGTCAGTGAGCCGAAAGAACACAAAAATAGCTTTAAACATAATTTGGTTGATAAAATATTTTTCAACAAGGATTTCCATTCTTTAATTTGATATAACTCATTACAAAATCTGCGTATAGCCAATAGATAAATGCTGGATCCAGATCCACATAGGATTTTGTAGGTCCCTACATACTTTTCCGGGTTATTAAGAATGCATCTCATGCTGAAATCTACAGGCTTCATTAGCAAGATGAAGTATTATTTTAGGCAAACAAAGTGAAATAACTCAAAATCTGAAAAGACAAATGGCAGAGCATGGGATCTGAACACACAGTCTGCGGTTATGAAGAGAAATTCACATCACAGATCATGAAGAAAAAGGACACAAGCCCTCAATAAATTTCCATCATAGGGTCAGCTACAAACTGTCTTAATCCAAACCACGTAGAACGGATGTTAAGAACACAGGAGTTGCCATCAGACACTCCTCAGTTAGAACTCACCTTTTGCCCAAATTAGCTGTGTAACTTGGGCTAAACTGTTTGTTTCCTCATCTGTGAAGTGAAGTAATAGTGCCTATTCTCATGTGGTTGTTATAAGGATAAATTAATTTACGTAAAGCATCCAGTATAGTAAGTACTCAATATGTAGAAATTATTACAATTATTATACAATATCACTGACACCACCACAATGATCAGTAACGCCTTCAAACCTTTTGTAGCCACACTCCACAGTACTGGGATGAGGAGAAAGAGAGCAAGCCGCCACTTGTAGATATCTAGAAAAGTCCAGCGAGGCCCAGGGCACAGGTGAAATCCATACACATTCTAGGACATCGAGCCATCAGTCCATGTCCTGGCTCTGCTGTGATTTTAGGTTTCTAATTGGGATGCAAGATAAAATACAGGATGCCCGGTTAAGATGAAATTTCAGACATATTTATATTTAAAAAATTATTCATTATTTATCTGAAATTCAAAAGTAACTGGGTGTCCTGTATTTTCATTTGTGAAACCTGGCAACTCAATCTCTAACGCCCCTTTTCTCTCGCTCATTCACTGAAAAAGAACCCGAGGGAATTCTGTTTTATCGTCAACTCCCTGACAATGAGAATGTGATTTCTAGCAACAAAACAAACAACACTATTCATTTGCAAAAGCTGTATTAAGTTTCCCCAAATTTCCAAGGAATTTTTGCCCTATCATGTCATTTGATGCTTACTGTAAACAGCTATCTTCACTCCTGCTTTATAGATGATGAAACCATGCAGACAGGTGAGCTGTCATCATTTCACAACTGCTGCTAAGTCCCCTCCAATCATTTGCCACATTATCAGATTCCACATATCTTCCCTCAACCATGAGGATTTTAAAAAGCTTTATTTTGCATTATGAAAGCACGTTAAACATGCTTTTCAAATTCCCTCCTCTTCTCCCCAATTTGACATACTGAGTTCTTATTCATGGGCTGGAAGATCTTTCAACTGCCTTCTGGCTCTAATTTTCTTTGATCTATGACCCACAAAGTTGCTAAATCCCAAGGCCAATTCATTCAAGAATCTCCGACAGACTTTGTGCCTCCAGACTCAGCCTCATAGCCTGCTATTATTTGCCCTTCCTCTTGCAAGACAAACTCTACTATAATAAAAGAATGTGAAGGTTCCACGGAGCTTGGAGACTCTCACTACAACCATGTTGCTCATCACCTGCAGCACACGACTGCATTCAGCATCACGCTCAAGGGTATCCACAGCTGCATTCAGCATCACACTCAAGGGTATCCACGGCTGCATTCAGCATCATGCTCAAGGGTATCCACGGCTGCATTCAGCATCACACTCAAGGGTATCCACGGCTGCATTCAGCATCACACTCAAGGGTATCCACGGCTGCATTCAGCATCACGCTCAAGGGTATCCACGGCTGCATTCAGCATCATGCTCAAGGGTATCCAGGGCTGCATTCAGCATCATGCTTAAGGGTATCCACGGCTGCATTCAGCATCATGCTCAAGGGTATCCAGGGCTGCGGGGAGCTGCTTCAGTTCATTTACCTCCAAGTCACCTCCCTCCCTAGCACGAGCCACTTCTTCGAGGGCAATCTTGGCTTCTCTCAGCACAAGGCGCCCTCCTTTTCCTCCACAGAGACTTGTCTCTACCTCTGCCTCTTCCAGCACAGTAAAAAGAGCACATGAACTCTTGAGTAGTAACACCCTCAAATAATATCCCTACACAAATATGTTCATCCAGTCCTTGCTACTGGTTTACTTCTTGAATGGCTACTTTTTTTCCCTCCTTACTTTTCTACATGTTTATGCACAACAATGCTATCTGGTTTTCTTCCTTTCTTTCTTTTTTGAGACAGAGTCTCACTTTGTCACCCAGGCTGGAATGCAGTGATGCAACCTCCGCTTACTGCAACCTCCACCTCCCGGGTTCAAGCGATTCTTGTGCCTCAGCCTCCCAAGTAGCTGGGATCACAGGCACGTGCCACCATGCCCCACTGATTTTTGTATTTTTAGTAGACAGGGTTTTGCTATGTTGGCCAGGCTGGTCTCAAACTCCTGGTCTCAGGTGATCTGCCCGCCTCAGCCTCCCAAAGTGCTGGGATTACAGGCATGAGCCATGGTGCCTGGACAGAAAATTAGAACCATGTCTCTACCTGGTTTTGGACCAGTTATTTTGCTTATTTTTCTTAGAGATGGGGTCTTGCTCTGTCACTGGGCTGGAGTGCAGTGGGGCAATCATAGCTCACTGCAGCCTCAAACTCCTGAGCTCCAGAGATCCTCCTATCTCAGCCAGCTGAGTAGCTGGAACTACAGGTGTGCACCACCACGCCCAGTTAATTTTTATATATATTTTTAAAAGATGGGGTCCTGCTATGTTATCCACATTGGTCTTGGACTCCTGGCTTCAAGTGATCTTCCTGCCTCGGCCTCCCAAAATGCTGGAATAACATGCATGAGCTACTGCACCCAGCTGCTGTCTGGTATTGAATAAATAATGCAAGACGGCAAAGGTGTGGCTTTCATTAGTTTTATCCCATATCCAGCCCATTAGCAATACACATATACTGTGAAATGTATGCTTTCCTGAAATTCAAGTACTGCTAAAAAGACAGGGAGACTTTAAATCTAAAGCTGCCCTCCCCAAATTCCATTTCCATATATCTTCTAGGATACTCAAATCTTAAGAATGAATATTAACAACAAGAAGGGTCTGATACTCCTAAAGTCTGTAGTCTTAATTTTTCTCTAGAATCTAGATCATGAAAAAAAAAATAGTTACCATGTATTCAAATGCTTACCGTGTGCCAGTTCTATTCTAAGTATCATCACACTATTCTGTGATGTTAGAACCTTCTGAAACAGATGTGAAACTGAGGCACAGGGCAACTGAGTAACTTGCCTGATGCTGTAAGACCAGGGAGAGACAGAAGTTAGGCTCCAAAGACACGCTCTTTACCCATACAGCATCCGAATGCCCTAAATTAAAATGCTGTAGCTAAAATTTTACACGTGAAACAGGTCTGGGCAGAAGGAAGGGGATGTTCGTGTAAAATAAAAAAGGTAAGGTAAAATCATTCTTTCTCCCTTTGACCTTGCATATGATCCTTTCTGATCAAGGCTGGGGAGGTGATAAAGGCTCTGGTGGTTAAGGAAATGATGTTCCAAAATGCAGAAAGGGGTGCTGGGACCCAAAATAGAGGGGGAATTGAAAGACAATTTCTGGCTTTCTCAGCCTTTTTCCTGAGACCACTCCTGTTTCACATGACTCTACTAGTTAAGGAGGTAAGAATGTAACTGTAATCTGAACCAGGGCACCTGCTGCTGACAGACTCCTACTGCCTACAAGAGAAACTGCAAGCTCTTAGTGAGGGCCCCTCACAACTGGAGGGGCCAACCAGAGCTACTCCCTGCCCTCCATTCACTCCATACCCTTTCATGCCTTCGAGTAACCCCTGCAAATGCACTTCACTTCCAGCAAGCTGCAGGACGCCGGTCAAGTGCCAATTTCTCTAATCGCCTTCCCTACTCCACCCCTTTCCACGGTTCATGGATGCATTTCCACGGCACGCTGCCACATCTCTGCCATGGCGCCAATCACTCTGTCCAGTAATTACCTTCCTGACTGCATTGTGGATTCCTCAAGGGCAGAGACCTTGCTTTCTTTTAGCGTGTGCCTGGTGCCTATGTGTTTGCTGAATAAATGAATGCATTCAATGTAGGGATGATACATTCATTCAAGTCTTAATCAGGTTAAAAGTTTAGAATTTTAAAATTATACAGAGTATTTTCCAAGCTTAGAGCTTCCATATACCCAGAAGAAATGCCAGTCATCCATAAGCATAAATTTAAGAAATTCATTTTTCCTTCAAATACTTCTATTAATATGCAATAAAATTACTGTATTATTTAAGCATTTTAAAGAAGGAAAATATTGAGTAAAAATATTCCAGCCGGGCACAGTGGCTCAAACTTGTAATCCCACCATTTTGGGAGGATGAAGCAGGTGGATCACTTGAGGTCAGGAGTTCGAGACCAGCCTGGCCAACATGGCAAAACCCCAACTCTACTAAAAATACAAAAATTAGCCAGGCGTGGTGGTGCATGCCTGTAATCCCAGCTACTCAGGAGGCAGAGGCAGGAGAATCACTTGAACCTGGGAGGCGGAGGTTGCAGTGAGCCGAGATCACGCCACTGCACTCCTCTCTGGGCGACAGGGAAAGACCCTGTCTAAAACAACAACAACCAAAAAAAACCTTAATATTCCAAAAGTTACAAGAGTTTATCATAGTGGAAAAAAAGTTACTGAAAAGTGACCTAAATAGTGTTCTATTTCCTGAGCCTCCATAAACAAATTATTTGCAAAATATATCTCAATACAATGTCACTCTGTTAACTAAAATAAGTTCTCTCCAATAGTCTTATTTATTAAACGTATAAAATACCTGGAAAGCAGTGAAAAGTAATTATTCTTTTTTTTTGCGGGGGACGGAGTCTCACTCTGTAGCCCAGGCTGGAGTGCAGTGGCATGATCTCGGCTCACTGCAACCTCCGCTTCCCAGGTTCAAGAGATTTTCTTGCCTCAGCCTCCAGAGTACCTGGGATTACAGGCACGTGCCACCATGCCTGGCTAATTTTTTGTATTTTTAGTAGAGACGGGGTTTCGCCATGTTGCCCAGGCTGGTTTCGAACTCCGGAGCTCAGGCAATCTACCCACCTCAGCCTCCCAAAGTGCTGGGATTACAGGCTTGAGCCACCTGCCCAGCCGATTTTTTTTATCTTGTAAAAAAACCAACCTGTAACTTAGATTTATAAAATAGGTGGTGATGCCATATATTCCAGGAGAAGTTCTCTCTGTCTCCTAGCCATCAGACCACCTGGATTATTGGACATAATTCAGCATTCTGGACTCACTACACATAACAGACCCTAATATAGCTGGGGGAAACATACAAAAAAGAGGCCTACTTCTGTCTTTGATAGCTGATTTATAGAAGTTAAAATACAATCACATTTAAGAAATAGCTGGTATCATATTGTACTATGGAATGTTCTATTCCAGGCTGTTTAACCTTTGTGTGTGTGTGTTTTGGGGTGGGGGGGGTGAGAGGGAGTATTCACACGTGACTCGTTTAAAAATCTGAGCACAGGCCAGGCGTGGTGGCTCACGCCTGTAATCCCAGTACTTTGGGAGGACGAGGCAGGTGGATCACCTGAGGTTAGGAGTTTGAGACCAGCCTGGCCAACATGGCAAAACCCCATCTCTACTAAAAATACAAAAACTAGCTGGGCATGGTGGCACACGCCTGAATCCCAGCTACTCAGGAGGCTGAGACAGAATTGTTTGAACCCAGGACGCGGAAGTTGCAGTAAGCCAAGATTGAGCCAATGCACTCCAGCTGGGCGACAGAGCAAGACTCCATCTTTAAAAAAATAAAAAAAATCTGAGCACGGATTTTTGGGTATTATGGTAATATGGCATATAATTCCAAGGAATATCATGGTCAACCTTATTCTTAACACCCTTTGCCTAAGAAATATATGGCTCTTAAGTTAATCACAAAGATGATGTAGTTCATGGCCTTCTATCTAGTCTAGGGAAACCCTACCATCCCTAAAGAAAGGCCAGATGTTTATGAGACATCACATTTGGGTAATTTTTCTGCCAGTTCACCTACCTATAATAGACGATAGCAAGTTGGAACCAAAATGTCTCAGTACAGTTGGTTTATCCCACCTACATAGAGGCAGTGACTATGTAGATAATTGCTTAGGGATACGAGGTTTAAAAGTATACAGTGAACATAAAAACTTTAACTAATATCAGTCTCACCTTTCAAGACCAAATTTATACCTATAAAAATGTGTCTATATATTTCTGTGCCAGATATTGGTTTCCCTCACTCCAAATTGGTATGTGGGTAATAAACTTTGATTACATAGAATTTGAAAGTTAAGCCAGGCATGGTGGCTCACGACTGTAATCCTAGCACTTTGGGAGGCAGGGGCGGGCGGATTGTCTGAGCTCAGGAGTTCGAGACCAGCCTGGGCAACATGGTGAAACCCTGTCTCTACTAAAAAATTACAAAAAATTAGCCAGGCATGGTGGTGCACGGCTGTAGTCCCAGCTACTCAGGAGGCTGAGGCACAATAATTGCTTGAACCTGGGAGGCGGAGGTTGTAAGCCGGAGCGCACTGCACTCCAGCTTGGGTGACAGAGCAAGACTCTGTCCCCCCACCACCCCCACCAAAAAAAAAAAAAAAAAAGAAAGTTAATAAAGTTAATAGAGAGTCCAAATACAAATAATCAAATTTTTTAAAATTTTTAATTGGGTCTGTTGAAGACAAATGCACAAATGCCTTATAAATGACCTAACAGATTTCTAATGTGAAAAAATACTATAAAAATTGGAATGCTACAGAGAAATACTGAAAAAAAAAAAACTGTATTTTGTGACTCACTGAAACTAGGACATTTAATCGCAAAAAAAGCATCAATATCAGTCACTAAAAACAGCAACTAAAAATGTGATTATGTACTCTGTACAAAAAATTCCAGATTTAAAAAAAAAAACTCATTGTACAGGAATGAACACAGGAAGAGCTTTAAATTAAAAAAAGTAGAGAAAACTTAAATCACTAAAGACTCTATACACATCTGGTTCCTTGACATAGATGTTATTCATTGAGAGTTAGTGAAAACACAGAATATACTCTGTTTTGATCCTCAGAGAGCAGTCAATAGAGTGAGGTTTAAGAATTCAGCTACCATATCCCAGCATGAGTTCTATTTAGGAAAAAAATGGGTATGTAATTACAGCAGATTGAGTATTTACTACATTCTATGTACTATTCTAAGTACTTTACCTATATAACTCAATGACTGCATACCACAATGCTGTGAGGCAGGTACTAGTATCAAGCCCATTTTACAGATGTCGAAACAGGTGCAGAAAGGATAACTATAAGATAACCTCATGACTACTAAGTGGCAGAGTCATAACTCAAATCCAGGCACTCTCTCCAGGACCCACGTTGCTAACCACTGCAATGTGCCCTCTGCACTGAAAATTACAGTGTTAGAGCTAAAGGGACCCATGAAAACACCTGCATTGTAGTCTCCTTCTGTAAACTGAGGCCCAATCACATTGGTCTATGATTCCTCGCTGCTTGCTCCATTCACGACATTCCTTTATCACCTTTTACAGCCACCTTCACAGGAACTTGGGTCATTGCACAAGGCTGACTGGAGATTTACACATTTGCTTTGACTATCTGGTAAGGACACCATTGCAGTTTTATAACAAAACAGCATTTTGTTCAGTTCTCACATACTCCTCTGTTATCAGAAGCCTCTGTGGCGATAATCATATAAAACAATACCCTATGAATATTTTGTTGGACACTCAGAGAATCAAACACTATGTAGCATGGACACTATAATAGTGTAAATGTCTAAACAGTTTTAATAAGTAAAATCTCATTCTTAAATAGATGACAGTACTGAAAAGAATACCTTCGAAACGATTTTGGATTTGCAAATTAAATGTTAAGAATAGATGAAAAAGTCTCCAACCCCACCTCAGATGCTGAATCTGATGAATGTTAAAGTTCTTTCAAACCCTGAAACTGAGAGTCTGAATGGCTGTTTCTGTGAAATCATAGTTTCTGGTGCTTCGGCTGATTCACCTAAGTATACTATGAGACAGTGTGCCAGGGCTCTACTCAACCTCATCAGAATATGCTCCCATTATGTGGACAGACAGTAACAGGTGACTCTCAGGTGATGACAGGCAAGTGATTTTGTTAAGAGGTGAGGTGGGAGTGGGGTGGGAATTTGGTTAAGTTCCCAGAAATATCAATGATTGTTATTAGTTATAACATTCTAGGATAACTAGCTCATCCCTAGAAGCAAACACTGGGTTTCCTTTTATAGGTGCACAGTGACCTCTACTGGTACAAGTATAGAATCCCAAAGTGCAATTTTCTCCATAAGTGATTTTCAGAGGCACAACTAAGAATATTTATTCTTTTAAAATGACACCAAAAAGAAAAGATATAATTTAAAAAATACTTATTTTTTGAAACCTTTTATAATTTTCAATTAATGAGATCTCCTCTTCTACCAGAATTAGACATTTCAATTAAAGTTGTCCAAACACATAATGTCACAGAATGCAAAGAACTAAACAGTATTTTAATTTAAAAATCCTGCTGCTAAGTGTTATGGTGTCAAAACTGCTATAAAATATAATTATTTTGGAATAACTCTAATTTACCCAAAAAGTACCAAAGGCACCAATTATAGAAGAATTATAGCGCATATTTAAAATTTGCAAAATGCTTTGAAACTTTGCATTGTCGAATGCTAAGTAACTCACCTTCCCGTGGATATTTTGCTTCCCTGATTTTAAAACAATTAAAGCATTGGTTTTCTCTCTTAAATCCCAAAGGCTATCAGAAATAAACTGTAGGGAGGTTTATTACATTTCTAGAAACTTCCAATAGGCAAGTTTTATCTGCATGTGAAACAATGCCAAGTGAGATGCTGACGTCAAAGACAGCCTCCATATGTGTCATTATTTGTCATGCACATCAAAATACTGTACGTGAGTTCGAAGGAAAATGAGTTTTTAAAAACCCATGGCAATATTTTTAATTATTGTAGGCTGAAATTATTTCCTTCAAACTGTATTTCCGTAACTTTCCACTGCAGAAAATGAAGTAGAAAAGAATTTAAAATAATACTTTTCAGTGAGGAACACTCAAACCAAATTTCATTCCAACAGCGGGAGAATACAGCTTCCTTAATCTTGCCCATTTTGTTTGTTTTAACAAAGTATAATAAAAATAGCTGTGAACTAGTGAGTTAGCCAGTTTTTGCCCAGAATAAATATAACAGAGTTCCTTTTCAAGAAATTATTCATTGCTTAGATAAGAGTAATGAATTAGGAAAAATGAAGACTTTTTATTTAACTTTGATAACTAGGACTCGCATATCTGTATGGCACATTTCCTTTTCACGATTTCTGTTTATTAATTAATAGCCCATATTTGCTGTACTACATGCAAGGCACTGCTGGGGATACAAGGGTTACAAGGCATAGTCCTTGCTCCTGAGGAACCAGCACTTAGGGAAAATATGACTGCTATACAAGTAACTATAAGAACATATTTTATTTTATTATTTTATTTTGAGATGGAGTCTTGCTCTGGCACCCAGGCAGGAGTGCAGTGGCGTGATCTTGGCTCACCACAACCTCCACCTCCCAGGTTCAAGCAATTCTTGTACCTCAGCCTCCCAAGTAGCTTGGATTACAGGCGTGCACCATCATGCTCGGCTAATTTTTGTATTTTTAGTAGAGACAGGGTTTCGCCATGTTGGCCAGGCTGGTCTTGAACTCCTGACCTCAGGTGATCTGCCCACCTTGGCCTCCCAAAGTGCTGGGATTACAGGCATAAGCCACTGCGCCCAGCCTATAAGGACATATTTTAAATAATTAACCCTTAAAAGACAGAGTTTTTACTAAAAAATGATCTAAACTTTTCATACAACTCCCTACCGCCTCCCTCCCCTACCCCTGCCCCACATAACAATATCTGTAGCCACCTCGTGGGGCCCTGCTTCTGCAGACCTGTAAATGTCTTCTCTTTCCTTGCATATTTGGGGCATCAGATGGGGAAAATTATGCTTCTGGCTCAAGGAATATCCATATTAACCACTGTTAAAGCAATTGCTGGGCCAGGCATAGTGGCTCATACCTGTAATCTCAGCAGTTTGGGAGGCCAAGGTGGGAGGATCGCCCGGGCCCAGGAGTTTGAGACCAGCCCGGGCAATATAGCAGGACCTCCCCTCTACAAATAATTTTTAAAATTAGCTGGGCATGGTGGTTCCTTTCTGTGGTCCCAGCTACTCAGGAGGCTGAGGCAAGAGAATTGCGTGAGCTCAGGCAGTCAAAGCTGCAGTGAGCTGAGATCATGCCACTGCACTCCAGACCCTGTCTCAACCCCCCACCCCGGCCCCGCCAAAAAAAAACAACCCACAATTGCCACCACACAACTCCTACTCAAATAATCGTATCAGTAAAATATGTCCTAGGATCACATAGTGAATAGACACATACTAACAGCTTTCAGTAGTGAAAGGTGAAGAGAAAGAGTGAAGCCCCAGGGTGAATCCATCAGGGCCTGGCCTCTGTTTTGTACTCTCTACTCTCAGCCTACAGGATAATGCTTTACTCACATAAGGATAACACGGGACACTACAAAAGCAATTTTCTAAAAGTTAACTCTAATTCCCTGAAAACATTCATGGGTTTTAAAATTATAAACATTAAATCACAGCCGGGCATGGTGGCTCATGCCTGTAATCCCAGCACTTTGGGAGGCCGAGGTGGGTGGATCACTTGAGGTCAGGAGTTCAAGACCAGCCTTGCCAACATGGCAAAACCCCCTCTCTACTAAAAATACAAAATTAGCCAGGTGTGGTGGTTGGCACCTGTAATCCTAGCTACCTGAGAAGCTGAGGCAGGAGAATTGCTTGAACCCAGGAGGCAGAGGTTGCAGTGAGCCGAGATTATGCCACTACAATCCAGCCTGGGTGACAAGAGTAAAACTCTATCTCAAAACAAAACAAAACATTACATCAAGAAATTCCATGTAACTACTGAATCCCTGAGAGTGCTCTAAAATAACATGTCTAAGAAAAGAAAAACATCCTTCCAAACTCTGTCAAGACTGGGTAGAACAGAGAGGAGAACAGGAAACAGCTGAAATGCTCCTCAGTAGAGGACTAGAGCACCATGGGAAACTGCAGATACTGGGTACAACAGGAAAACAGGAAACGTGTTTCTCAGGAGAAAATTGGTTAACTAGGGCCAGGCGTGGTGGCTCACGCCTGTAATCTCAGTACTTTGGGAGGCCGAGGTGGGTGGATGACCTGAGGTCAGGAGTTCGAGACCAGCATGGCCAACATGGTGAAACCCTATCTCTACTAAAAAAAAAAAATACAAAAATTAGCCAGGCATGGTGTCAGGGGCCTGTAATCCCAGCTACTCGAGAGGTTGACGCATAAGAATCGCATGAACCTGGGAGGCAGAGGTTGCAGTGAGCTGAGATTGTGCCATTGCACTCCAGCCTGGGAGACAAGAGCAAGGCTTCATCCCAAAAAAAAAAAAAAAAAAAGAAAGAAAATTGGTTAACTAAATTATGGTTAAGCAAATAGCAGAATATTATGCAGGCATTACAAATGATGTGCAGCTTATATGCTCGGGAAGCATCTAGAAGAACACATGAGGAACTAACAATGGTTGCCTCTGCAGAAGAAGAATTAGGCTGGCTGGCTAATTATGAATTTTTTACTTCATCTCCTTTGTTATTGGTTGAATAAGTTATGATAAACACGTATTATTTTAAAATAAAACAGACAAAAATGTGAAATAAGCACCATTTTGAATGACAAGAAGAAAAAGGAAAAACGACTGTGCTGTGGATGGCAGAAAGAAAACAGGTATAATGAGATCAGCGTGAGAGATGTTCACGACAAAAGAATAGGACAGAGTACCGAACTTTTAAAATTTTTGGTCAGATGAACAATCTGATGAACTCATTTGTCAAAACAAACTATATTAATTTGAAAAAATAAAAAATCATTGAATTGAGTAAAGTGACAGCATTTCTGAAAGGAAATAAACCTCTACATGAAAAGTCACTCAGTGTGAGAATGTTAAAATTTTTATATTTTCTATTTCCACAGCTATCCTCACATATTTTCTTGTCTGCTTTAATCAAGGTATCACCCCAGACAATGTTAACCACTCCAGGAATTAGCAGTGAACAAAACCATATTGTCCTTCACTCGTGGAAGCTTTTGTTGCACAAATTTCAAAAGCCTTGTCAAAGGCAGAAACCAGTTAGCACAAAGAATTGATGTCACAGGATAAACAATTTGTACAAATCCTCAAGATACTCGAATGACAAGTTCTGTGCTTAGGACAACATTCTCTATGAGGACAAAGAAGGCAGTAAAACAGTTTCAAGAACCACCACACTTCAAACATGTAACACTGTTTTTAAATGCTGATCAAATGTTAAGGCTCCAAAATGCTATCATTAAGAGATTCATTTTTTCCCTTTATTTTTTGAAAGCATTGTTCAAAAAACAAGTAACTATGTTATCCAATATGAAATTGCACAATATGAATTTTCAGCTTAGCAACTAGTCTAGGTAATGATTAACTGGAATAAGGCAATGACAGGAAGAAAACCCAAACCAGGTGAAGCTGTGGCTACAAACTACAGAATGCTCACCTGCCTAAGGGGGACACAGAAGGGAGAGTCTGGGACCGAAGAGCAAGAATTCCATGTAGACTTGGAGTTCCTGATCATTCAGCAGTCATTCATTTCAGTTAAGGGTAGACTTCGCTCTCGTGAAAATGTGCGTGTGAGTGAGACTATATGAGGAACCTCAAGAAAGAGAGAAGGATAACTTTTTAAAAATTCCCTGGAAGATATTGGGGTAGGCTAATTAAAAAATCAATAAAAAGAAGCAGAAAAGAAAGCCAGGACAATGAAAACTCCACTTATTTTACAGTATCATCTGAGACTGGCAACATATTTTACAGATTACATTCCCAAAGTGTGTCTGTGTGTGTGTGTGTGCACGCATTCATGCATGTATGCAACTATGCATTTAAAGACTCAATTTTATCAGCAATGAGAACAATTTTACAATTCTGCTGTCTTCGTGGCTGTAACCTTTACTGAGTCAATTCTCTTGTCCACTTTCAAAGACTTATCATCTTGGGAAACTAAAATAGTAATATTCCTAATCTTCTGGCAAAGCTAACCATCAAATGATCAGTAAAGAATTTGCCCCTCATGAGTATATAACAAAGTCAAATTCCTGCACTAGTTAAATTATCTGGCAATGGCAAAATTCTGTTGGGGATTACAAAACGAAAGGAATGTTAATAACATTCCAAAAATAAGTCCTTTAAAATTAAAACTACAAGGAACTTTAAATTAACAATTAAGAGTATGCTCCAAGGGAGATGCATCTAATACCACACAACTAATAAAATGAATTGACAGTCCTGAAGGTATGAGCGTTTATCCTTTAAAGGTGTCAAAATGTTTTATATTCAGCTAAAAGATTTCATGCTACTATGACCAAATTTAATGGAGACATCTTCATTTCTGAAGCAGAGCATCTATAGCAGAGTCTCCAGATGCTCTATTTCAATAAAAGCACAATGCAATCTAACAGCAGATTTGAAAATCAAATATTTCCAGAAAACTGGTAACCGGAAAAACTGAAAACTGATTTTTGCTATAGCTAATGAATTTTTTAACTTTTTCACTTGGTAGTAAAGCTGTCTCAGGAACATTTTGTCTTTTGGCAGCTAGTAGGAATTTCAAAATCCCACTTTCTCCTTGGAAACGTTATTGATTAGGTCTTTTTTTTTTAAGAGGGAGTTTTGCTCTTGTTTCCCAGGCTGGAGTGCAATGGCGTGATCTCGGATCACCGCAACCTCGCCTCCTGGTTCAAGCGATTCTCCCGCCTCAGCAGGGATTACAGGCATGCACCATCACGCCCGGCTAATTTTGTATTTTTAGTAGAGACGGGGTTTCTCCATGTTGGTCAGGCTGGTCTTGAACTCCTGACCTCAGGTGATCCACCTGCCTCGGCCTCCCAAAGTGCTGGGATTATAGGCATGAGCCACTGCACCCGGCCTGATTAAGTCTTTTATGGCTGAGGCTGTACTTAACACCCACCTTGATGGGATCCAGTTAGTCACTTGTTTCTCATTTAAATATACAACCAAGTTGCAAACTACAAAGCTACACAGTCTACATCAAGCTAACTATACTATATATAGTTTGATGTATAATCAATGTACAACATGATGGAATCTTGTAATACTACTAGCTACAAAATGCTTTCTCCTTTCTTTGAAAAAGACTTGCATTTTTAAAGCCAGTGGAAAACAATCCAAATTAAAAATCAACACAACAGATATACAGAAAAAAAGAAGAGCTAGGAACAAATTTGCCTTGTTAAAATGCTTCTCTTAGAAAGATGATAGCTTGCACATTTGCAACTAATCCACCTGATGCACAGAGCATTACTGCTGCTGCTGTCTCTTCTTGAACAAACACAGGCCTTGGGCTTTACAGACTAATTCAAATGTGTATAAATCAATCGCTTCCTTCCGGCTGTTGCTCTTTTTAGATAGCAGACAAGAGGCTCTAGTTTAACGATGGCAGTCAGGATGGACACATTAGAAAGAAACATTTTAGTTTCAATGTTACCATAAAACCAGAACGAAAAGCAGCATGCTGTATTATACATTACAATTTAGGTTCCATTTCTAGCTCCACCTAAAATGAATATGAACAAACTCATTTTTAAGTGTTTGTCAGTCAAATACAATAATAGTCTAAATTTATTCACATATGTACCAACCAAAGCCCAATAAAGCTAAAAGGAAGCCAAGTGTAATAAAAAGGCAGCTATAAGGTCTTGTGTTTGAATTTTTACCCAGCAAGAAATAAATGATACTTAGTAATCCATCTTTCCCCCCCACTGCCACCCCTGCACACATCTAAAATAGGCTAACTTCACCTATTCTAACTTCTGAGATTGTTTTGGAATTCCTGTTTTAATTTTTTTTTTTAAGACTGGATGGTTAAGTTACTATAATTTTTAGATACAGGTTCAATGGTCATTATAATATACTCTAAGGAGGGGTCTAATTATTATAGGGGATTTCAAATTTGCAGTCCAACAGGCAGAGTAGAAATCATTCAATTCTAGAAATTGTTATCATTAGCATTCTTATAGAAGAAAAATTTAATGAGATTTGACAGATTAAACACATACACCACAGGCTGGGCTGCTATGTGAATAATATTCAACCCTTCAAAGGGGGAACCGTTTTACTAGGTAACAAGAATTGCTTGCACTGTGAGAAATAGTGCAAAACTAACCCAAAAACACCAGCAGATTATTTAATGTTCTTTTGGCTTCCACCTAATAAGATACTATAAATAATATGGTCTGCTGGGAAATGTCCCATGTAGAAATAACCTAATATATAAGAAATGAGAAGGTTCCTTGCTAGAGTAACTCTATAGAAAATTAGAATTCTTTCATCAGTGGGTCTCAAAACATAGTATGCATATAAATTACCTGGATTGCTGGGTAAAGATGCAGGCTTCCTCCACCTACTCCCAAAGCTTTTAGCTCTATTAGGTCTTGGGAAGGGCTCAGCCTGAATTTTAAACAAATCCTTTGGGTATTCTAATACAGGTATCCATGGTCCACACATTGAGAAACACTGATCTTAAAGGTGTGAGACATCCTTTATAGCTGGCCTCTTCTGTAGGGTGATTCCACGGGGGCGGTGTGCTCTGTCCAAAAGTGTGAATTACCTGCCATTTCATCATTAACCTATAATGAAAATTTGACAAGGAAAGCTCTTGGTTTACAAAAGTCACTTATTAAAGTGAGAATTTGTGTTTTTTAAAAAAGAGATTATCCCCCAAATCACAAACTCACTAAATAACAGCTGATTGTCTAGAATCTATTATGTTAGCTAGACAATCTATTATAACATTAGGGTCTATGGGGACAATGAAGAGAGACACGGGGGAAAACAGTGGGGAAAAAAGGCAAAAGGCAATAATCTACTTATAACTCTGCCTAGACTCAGCCTTATGTGTCATACAAAAGTGTACACCTGGCCAGGCACAGAGGCTCACACCTGTAATCCCAGCACTTTGGGAGGCCGAGGTGGGCGGATCAACTGAGGTCAAGAGTTTGAGACCAGCCTGGCCAACATGGTGAAACCCCATCTCTACTAAAACTACAAAAAATTAGCGGAGTGTGGTGGCAGGCACCCATAGTCCCAGCTACTCGGGAGGCTGAGGCAGGAGAATCGCTTGAGCCCGGGAGGCGGAGGTTGCAGTGAGCTGGGATTGCGTCACCGCACTGCGCCTCAAAGAAAAAAAAAGTGTATACCCCACACAAGGGCACTATGGAACAAACCCATTAATGAGTCTCTCCAACCTCATTTTCACACCATACACAAAACTACCACATTAATCTCTCCTTAAACATCAATTCATTTTTCAGTTAGAGAACCTATACTAAGTACCCTGACTTCTCCTCTCGAAGTCTCTGTGAACTATGAACTACTCCGCTTCTGAAGCTGAAGATTCTGTATAACCCCATCTCACTTAATCAATCCAACCATAAGTCTGTCACTTTCTCCTAAAGTGGATTTCCCAGCTCCAATCAGATGGAGCTCACATTTCATTAACTTTCGAGGGGTTGACTCTCAGGCTTTATACCTTTGCTCTAGTTGGTCTCATAACTGATCAGTATCTCTACATGGAAATACCTTTCACCCTGTCTCAGCCTTTAAGATAGTCCTTCGAGGCCAACCCCAAATCCCATTTCCGCCATAAATCTAGTCACTACTGCATTCTTTTCTCTTCATATGGAGCATTTCACACCTTCACCAAGTACTGAAGCACTTGGCTATATTCAACCTTGCATTTTTTACACCATTCTTTAGTATCTTCCCCATCGCCCACCACCTTTCTAAGTTCCTTGAAGGCGGTAACACTTACAGAATTTCCTGGTATCTCCATCCCCACCCAATCTCTCAAACAAAATGCTAGCGTATAAAATTGGCTTGATAAATAGCTATCACAATTCATGCATTTAATTATCATCAAATTGCATCCCAATGAATATCTGTAAATTAATTAAACAAATATCTGAGCAACCATCATACATCAAGAGCCATTCATAAGCACTGGGGCTATCCTTTGTGAATTCTTTGTCCTCAACTGTCTTATGTAAGCCCTTAAAACAATTTGTCCTCAACTACCTTATGTAAGCCCTTAAAACAAAAACTATCTTTTTTCTGCTACTAGCATCACACGAAGATCTATAGCAGCTCTTTATTACAGATTCTGAGAGTTAACCAGAGCATTTTCTACTCTATAAGTTACTGGCACCACTATGACAGCTGAGAAGAGAAGCTAAAACATCACTTTCCCCCAGACCAACAACACTGAGTGTTCTATTTTATCACACTAACAACATGAGATTAATTTAAGGTATGGAATTTACTTCCCATGGGTGCCCTATTCAGTACCTGGTAGATACATATATTAGATATCAGCTGTAATAATTTTTATTTTAAAAGCCACAAAATAAAGATACATATAAACTGCCATCATTAAAGATTTCTATCACTATGATTACCTTTTCCTGAAATAATAAAAAGGACAGGACAATACACATAGGAAGAAGGCTTCTCAAGGATTAAAAGCTCTTACGAGACTTAGTATTTATTATTTTAAAAAATCATGGTAAAATGTATACAACATAAAATCTGCCATTTTAATGGCTTATATATTTATATTAAGAAAAATATTGAAATAGTACTGTAATACTGACTAAAACATGGGATTCTTTCTTGCAAAAAACTCGCTATGATTAATACCTGAATTTGGAAACTAGTGTTAGTAAATATCTTTTTTACATTCTACTGCTGAAAAAGTAATTAAAATATGCCATTAGTGGTTAAATTATTTGTATTTCAGGTAGTAAAATAAAACACAATACTAAATATTATACTTTCCAGTTTTTCTTTTTTTTTTGAGACTGAGTCTTACTCCTGTTTCCCAGGCTGGAGCGCAATGGTGCGATCTCAGGTCACCACAACCTCCGACTCCCGGGTTCAAGTGATTCTTCTGCCTCACTCTCCCGAGTAGCTGGGATTATAAGGCGCCCGCCACCATGCCCAGCTAATTTTTGTATCTGTAGTAGAGATGGGGTTTCACCATGATGGCCAGGCTGGTCTCGAACTCCTGACCTTAGGTGATCCACCCGCCTCGGCCTCCCAAACTGCTGGGATTACAGGCATGAGCCACCCCGCCCAGCCTATACTTCCTAGTTTTTCTGCATTCTTTTCTTAAAATTCACAAATGGTTCCTAATAACTGTAGCCAAAAATCTTTATAAAGACAGCTTATTGAGATAGCCTGGCCAACATGGTGAAAGCCTGTCTCTACTAAAAATACAAAAATTAGCCGGGCACGGTGGCACATGCCTAGTCCCAACTACTTGGGAGGCTGAGGCAGGAGGATTGTTTGAACCTGGGAGGCGGAGATTGCAGTGAGCTGAGATTGTGCCACCACATTCCAGCCTGGGTGACAGAACGAGACTCCATCCCCCCCCCCCCTAAAAAAAAGCTTATTATGTAACAGGTACCTGCTAAGTACTTTACATGCATTACTGCGTTTTTTCTTAGTGAGGTATCAATTCGCATATGATAAATTTCACCTTTATCAAGTGTACAACTCAGTAGTTCTAAGTATATTGACAAAGATGTATAACCATCACCACCACCACCACGAATTTCAGAACATTTTCATCATGCTGAAAGGGAACTGTACCCATCAGCAGTCACTCTCCACTCTTTCCCACCCCCTCACCCCTAAGCCGCTGGTAACCACTTATCTATTTTCTGTCTCTACTGACTTGGCTTTTCTGGACATTTCATATAAATAAATCATAATATGTGATCTTTTGTGTCTGGATTTTGTGTGTGTGTGTGCGTGTGTGTGTGATGGAGTTTCGCTCTTGTCGCCCAGGCTGCAGTGCAATGGCACGATCTCAGCTCACTGCAACCTCTGCCTCCTGAGTTCAAGCGATTCTCCTGTTTCAGCCTCCCAAATAGCCGGGATTACAGGAGCACACCACCACGCCCAGCTAATTTTTTTGTAGTTTTAGTAGAGACAGGGTTCCACCATGTTGGTCAGGCTGGTCCCAAACTCCTGACCTCAAGTGATCCACCCACCTCGGCCTCCCAAAGTGCTGGGATTACAGGCGTGAGCCACCGCGTCTGGCCTGTGTCTGGCTTCTTTTACTTAGCACAGTATCGTCAAGATTCAACCATGCTATGGCATGTGTTAGTACCATGCATTATTACTCTTTAGGTCTTCAAAACAAACACTTAAGCTCAACACAATAATTGGCCCATTTTACATTAAAAAAAAAAAAACTGAGACAATGAGACATGAAGTAACTGGCCCTCTTTGAGTCTCTCTGAATTCAAATTTGTTCATTGCATTTCTATACAGATGTGTAAACTGTAAACATTTAATTATATACCAACTTATATGGAATAAAGTATACATTAAAAAAGAAAACTGCTACGTAGGCCCATGACTATAAGTCACAATTTCTTTTAAATTTTTTCTTTTCTAAAAAATACAGCCAGTGATCTCTATGGTGTTTTCAAACTCCAAGATATTGTTAAAACATTAAAGGCTTATTCACTTTCTCTTCAACTCTGATCTGGTGCCCAATCTTTCAGAATAAAAGACTAATTACTAAAGATCACTGATATCTGATATATTGTTGAGAATATGGCTTCATAAAGTATACAGTGAACTCAACAGGTCAACATGGCAATAACATAGTTCATAGTAAGAAAAGGAACTCAGTATTTACTTATATTATCTGTAAATAGTAAGTGTTTATATTGCAACAAATAAAAAAGTAGCAAACATCATTTTTAGGGTTACAGAATTTTTTTAAAAGTCTCTCTGGAAAGATCCTGACAGCTACACATGAGGACACTTCCAGGAAGAATTATGGATGAGTTCTTGACGAACTGATCCAGAATGTTATATATAACTGAACACTTCAAACTCAGTGTAAAATCTGCCCAGCAGCAGTCAGTAGATAATCTTTCTGGTCTTCTGGTAATCTTAAGGATGGACTGACTGACTTAAAATTGTCTGTCAGCATGTGTAGGTGTCTGCCATAGGTAATAACATAGATGTAAATGGCAGCTGGTGTATGAAACACCCTAACTGAATACTGTCTGTATTTGGAAAAAGCAAGCTGAGTTGCTCAGAAAAGGCAAATATAATACATAAAAGACTGAAGAAGAAAGAAGGGAGTAAACCAGTCTATATATTTATTGTAGAGCAGAATACATATTTATCGCAACATTATGTTACGTTATCTTTAATCAGAAATAGCATTTTAAAGATGTGACTTAAAAGAGTCTGAAAACTTCACTGAATTATATTTGAAAAAAACACCCCAAGACATTTTAATAAGTCTTAAAACACAAATTGAAATACCAATGTAGATTTTATATTTATAAAAATAAGAATCAGCATTGTCAAGCATGGTAACTCCTTAATGGAAACTAACCAGAAGTGAGAATTACAAAAAAAAAATTTTAAATATAGTTTGGGACAGAGAATTCTGAATCATATAATTTTAATTAAGGTAAACAGCCTATATTATCAGCAATTGCCCTTCTAGAGTAACGCTATAAAACAGGACTTCCTGGAAATGTTCTGTATTTGTGCTGCTCAATTTGGTAGGCACTAGCTAATGTGGCTGTTGAGCATTTAAGTGTGACTGGTGTGACTGAGGAACTGAATTTTTAATTTTTTATAAATTTAAATAGCAATATGTGACTAAAGGCTACCATACTGGACAGTACAAGTCTTGAATAACACGTGACATCATGCTGTAAAAGGACCCTACCATTACTGTTCAGGAAACTTTCAAAAGTTAAAGAGGAGACTAGGGTTATTCATGTTGGGTGGGCAGGGAAGAGACAACAGGAGAAAAGAAATGTCCAAAGAAACCTAAATTTGACCTCCATGATTTTAGCAATGTTTCCTTCAAATCCATGGACTAGGGCAACGAATATTAAAAATAAAATAAAATAAAGAAAGAAGGAAGGAAGAGAGAAAGGGAAGCAGAAATCACAAAGACAGAAGGAAAGATTCCCTAAGTAATGGCCACTAAGTATTAGCAGCAGTCAACATTTATTATGCAGTCTGTTTTATGTATTGTACTAAGCACTGCACATGTATTTTCATTTGACCCTCAAAATGAGTCTTCCAGGTACTTTTTATTTCTAGTTTTATAGATGAGGATATTGAGACTTAGGAAGTTAATTTGCTGAAACAAAAATGCATCTTCTAATGAAAATCTAGCAACTAGCATCCTTTCTCTATGTTCTAGCTGTATCTTACGTACCCATCTGTTACAGCAATTCATACCTTATATTGAAATAGTTTACTGGCTGTTTCTCACTAAAAGGTAAACTCCTTGAAGGCAGGAACTGTGTTCTGTCAATACCATAATATCTTTCTCAATTACCTACTGTCACCAATTTTTATCAAGGCATCTGAAATATATATATTCTTCAATAAGTATTTGCTGAATTGAGTATTAATTTGTTTCTACATTCCAATGATAAACATGTGGTAACACACTCTCTTTCTCTCTCAACCCTCAGGCATCTATATTTGAGTTTTGAAATGGGTTGAAAGTCTGTTTAAAATAGCATTTTGTAAACTATTTCAAATAATCTAGAAAGAAACTTGGAACTCTTATAATCCAATAAAAACATTTAACTTTAAGCTATTTTTTTTCAGGCCCATTAATTTAAAATATCACATTTCCCATATTTTTAGAAATATTTTAATAGAAACTTTAATACTGTGACTGAAATATTTACTACACAAAAGTTGTGCCATATAACAACATTAACCTCTGTATGTTGATGTGTAAGCACGGAAGACATACCTCTTAAGGTACTTGAGCTGAACATAGTGCCTATGTTAACTTTTAAGTAATAAAGCTTTGATGGTTTCCAATCTTTTCATCTTATTTATCAATGACACTTTTTAAAAACCTTTCACATTTTACTAAATTCTATTCTCTCCTAATGGGCACATTGCCAGTTTCTGCTAAGGTAGAGTGAGGCCTAGGACAAACTTAGGGAAGCCTGTCAAAAAATCAGAAAGAATCAAAGAAGGTATTCCCTCAGTCCTAATCCACAGACTTCCACCTCAACATTTCATGAAATTCAATCTATAAGCAAAACAAAAATATTCATATGAGACATGCTGTCAAGGCTCTAATATTACCAGAGATGGTATCAAATAAAACTCTTAAATACACCATGGAGCAGCTCTAGTTAAAAAATGATCTCGCCTTCAGAAACAACTGTACATATGGCTTCTGCTAACTGTTGTCTTACGAGGAAACAAAATCATTATTCAGTTTAACTGCTATTTTTAAATTTGTTTTACTTTTGTCACTAAGCTTATTTACAAAATTCTTTTAATCTATAGTAACATCAAAAATAAGACTTCAAATATATGAAAACCCGTGTTTGTTGGGGAAAAGATAAATGAACTACAACTAAATTTTAACACACCTATGAATCACTTGAGCATCTTTTAAAAATGCAGATCCTGATTCGGTTGACTCTGGGATGGAACCTAAGATTCTGAGCATCATAAGCTTCCAAGTGATGCTGAAGTTGCTGGTGCAAGGCTTTGTGTAGCAAATAACTAATTTTTCCAGATTTCAGTGGTTTGATTCTTCTAGGTTTTGTTTTGAAGACAGGGTCTTGGCTGGGTGCAGTGGCTCACGCCTGTAATCCCGGCACTTCGGGAGGCCAAGACAGGTGGATCATCTGGGGTCAGGAGTTCAAGACCAGTCTGGCCAACATGGTGAAACCCCGTCTTCAAAGAAAAAAAGAAAAAAAAAATTAGCCAGGCATGGTGGCAAGCACCTGTGGTCCCAGCTACTTGGTACTGAGGCGGAGGTTGCAGTCAGGTGAGATCATACCACTGCACTCCAGCTTGGGCAACAGAACGAGACTCTGTCTCAAAAAAAAAAAAAAAAAACAAAACAAAACAGGGTCTCGTTTTGTCGCCTAGGCTGGAGTGCAGAGGCGTGAACACAGCTCGCTGAAGCCTTGACCTCCTGGGCTCAACTCATCTTCAAGCGATCTGCCTACCTCACCTTCCCAAGTAGCTGGAACCACTGGCGCACACCACCATACCTGGCTAATATTTTTAGGTTTTTTGTAGAGATGGAGTCTTACGTTGTTGCTCAGGCTGGTCTCGACCTCCTGGGCTCAAGCAATCTTCCTACCTCAGCCTCCCAAAGTGCTGGGAGTGTACTGTGCCCAGTCTCTTCTCGTTTTTTAAATGTTCATTTATGCTTTCAACAAATTTTTACTAAATGTGTTCTATGAGTCAGACATTATAAGCATTAATAAGATCTCTGTCCTCAAAGACTTCATTTGTTTAAAATAAAAAAAGCAAACAGGTCAACAAGTAGGAGTCTCCACGGTGGAGATGAGGACAGCATTTCAGAGAGAAGAAACAGTCAAGCAGTAAAAGCACTCTGGAGGAACTGCTAAGAGTATCAAATTGCTGAAACACATGGTATTTACAGCAGAGATCAGAGAAGAAACTGGAAAAGTAAACGGAGTTAGCTCATGATGAGGCCAGCAAGTCAGAATAAGCAGTTTAAATTTTATTTGGTAGGTTATCACAGAAATGAAGAACTTTTGGTACATGTGTTCAGATGTGTATTACAACATTAATGATCGTATAAACTAATAGCAGCTAACATTATTTACCCAGAAACTGTTCCAAGAGCTTTACATGTACTCAGTCACTTAACTCTACATCAACCTTATAACATTGGTACTAACATGTTCATTCCCACTGAGAATTCTGAAGCACCGAAAAGAAAAATGATTTGCCCTCAATTGAAACTCTGGCAACGTAGCTCCAGATGTTATGCTCTCTCTTTACCTAGGAAAATTCTGGAAAAATTACTCTGGTAAGCATTGCAGAAGTTGTGTTTGTCAGTGTTGAGCCTGGAAGGTAGTTTTGAAGCCACTGGAACTGTCAACGAAGGACTGAATCAAGGCCGAGCGTGGTGGCTCAGGCCTGTAATCCAACACTTTGGGAGGCCAAGGTGGGCAGATCACGAGGTCAGGAGTTCAAGACCAGCCTGGCCAACATGGTGAAACCCCATCTCTACTAAAAATACAAAAATTAGCTGGGCATGGTGGCATGCACCTGTAATCCCAGCTACTTGGGAGGCTAAGGCAGGAGAATCGTTTTAAACTGGAAGGTGAAGGTTGCAGTGAGCCAAGATCATGCCACTGCACTCTAGCCTGGGCAACAAGAGCAAAATTCCGTCCCCCCCCCCAAAAAAAGGACTGAACTAAGGCAAAGGCAATGGAAATGCAAATTTCAGTTATGTTTAGTGAGTAAAAAATCCTAACCACTTTGTTACTAAGGGATGTTATGAGAGCAAAAGAGAATAGTTTCCTAGTCTCTAACTTGGGAGATGGAAAGAATGGGAATATCAACCATTGGGAAAAGAGAAAACATTTTTGGTGGGAATTAGGAAGAGAAAATATAGAGATTAAGCTTGAGATACTTATAAGGTATCTAGATAGAAAGTCAGGCAGACCTGAGTATCAGTGGTGTACTCACTGGTGTGCTGGTCCTAAGTGAGCTCATGTGGGCATGAACACGTGTGAATAGATGGAACCACATGGGAAGTTGTAGAATTCAAAGAAGAAACACTGATGATGGGCACAGGAGAGTGGTCTGCAAAGTCAAGGGAGTAGTTTCAAGAAAGTAGTCACTAACATTAAATCTGTGGTGCTATCAAGTAAGATAAGCAATGAAAATGGCTGCTAGATTTGGTCAACAGACCACTGGTGACTTTGGAAAGAAATTTCAATGGATTGGTGGGGTCAAAAGTCAACGACAGTGCACTAAGGAATAAAAGATGAAGAGACTGAGATAAATGAACTCTTCCCAAAGGTCATTCTACAAAAGAACAGACCAGTAACTAGAAAAGAGAGAGGTTTTATTCCTTTTTTACAAGTGAGAGATTTGACCACATTAATAGGAACACCTGGTGTCAGTGAAGAGGGAGAGGTTAAAAAAAAAAATACAGGAAGGCTGGGCGCGGTGGCTCACGCCTGTAATCCCAGCACTTTGGAAGGCGGAGGCAGGTGGATCACCTGAGGTTGGGAGTTCCAGACCAGCCTGACCAACATGCAGAAACCCCGTCTCTACTAAAAATACAAAATTAGCCAGGCGTGGTGGCGCATGCCTGTAATCTCAGCTACTTAGGAGGCTGAGGCAGGAGAATCACTTGAACCTGGGAGGCGGAGGTTGCGGTGAACTGAGATGCACCATTGCACTCCAACCTGGGCAACAAGAGTGAAACTCCATCTAAAAAAAAATAAAAAATAAAAAAATACAGGAAAGAGAAGATATTTGATGAAGCAGTGTTCTGAGTGAACCAGGATAATGAAAAATTTGCTTAGGACCTACAGCGTGATACGTCTAAAACTAGAGCAAGGTTTCCCAGCCTGGGCACTCTGGACATTTGGGGACAGTTCTTTGTTATGGGGTGGTGCCGCCCTATGCGCTGTAGAATATTTAGCAGCACCCTAATCTCTAATATTCACTGGATGCTAGCAGTAACCCACACCAAGTTGTGATAACCAGAAAGTGTCTCCAAAAACTGCTAACTGTCCCCTGGGCAGAGAAAAAGCAAAATCAACTCTAGTTGAGAACCACTGGTCTTGAGGCAGAGACCAGATTATTTAAATGAGCTGAGAGGTTACTGAAACAAATTACTATAGTCCCATCTACTAGTTACCTAAGGAAAAGAGGCAAGTTTCTCTGCTGGGAGGGGAGTAAGATGGTAAAGGTGGCATGTGTTGTGGCGAGTAGAAAAGTTTTGAAATAACTTGGTGAAATTCACCTACGGGAAGGTAAAACTGGGTATCAGAAATACTTTTCCCCCTCCTAGACTTAAAGGGCAAGTGTATGTCTCATCTCTTTATGGGCTCTCCAGAAAACAGTACACAAAAGGAACCTGAGGCATGAAGAAGGAACTGAGGGACCTTATCAAAATATTATTTCCAACAACTTAAGAAATGGGGTCATCCTGAAAAGTGTTCTGACCCTAAGAGGACCCACCTTTTTGTTTGCCCAAACAAGAGTTTTAAGGTCAGAAATTGAATTTATCTTTTTTTAACCAGAGTATACAATTTGATCATAATTTTGTAAAGTCTTCAATAGGAAGGCTTCTATATTTTATTTATCCCAAACCCTATCCATTACAATCAACACTTTGATTTTTAAGACACGAAAATAATCTGGTGTTTAAAATTAGGCATTATCTTTGAAAAACTGTCACATGAACTTTCCTATACTGCTGGAGATGAGTCCATATTATTATCTGTGCTCGGTATAGGAAATACTAGTATTTGTACCTTGTGTCCTGAAAGCTTAATTACTGCACACTGTAAGAAACAACTGATCCAAAGATGTTGTAACTAATTGAATCTCCCTTCAACTTTATCTTCTAAATACAGTCTTTACTTCTTAAAAATCTGTTTTAACAATCTTAAACTTCCTGAGAAGGTTGAAAATACACTTGCTCACAATACAGCTTATGAGTTCCATGGCACTCATAAAAGTGAAGAGACCAGATGTAAGATAACAACTCCTAGCATCTGTCAGCATTATTAACAAGGAAAGTGATCTGCAGAGAAACTTATGTCTTTAAATATCTCCCAGCCGGCACAGTGGCCACCATCTGTAATCCCAGCTACTTGAGAGGCTGAGGTGGGAGGATCACTTGAGCCCAGGAGTTCAAGGCTGAAGCAAGCTATGATTGTACCACTGCACTCCAGCCTGGGTGACAGAGCGGAATCATTAAAAACAGTAACAACAAAACAAAAACCTCCAAAGATATAAAACTATAAAACCGTGCCCTAGAAAGTTCTCTTTTTCCTACAATCACAAAGTGACTGAAGCACCTTTATGTGCAGCTCACAGAACTGAATTTGCACTTAGCAATTTTCTTTAAGAGATCTAATGCATTTCAACATGAGTATCACTCTAAAATATGCTGAAACAACAATCTCAGATATGACAGATTCTCACCTGTGATAAACCTCAAAATCTGCACATTTTCAAAAATATAACATTTTTTATTAGAAGCCAACTGTTGGTCATAATCAGTTTCACTATGGCTAAATAAAATCCCTGTAGGCTCTACAACCATTTGAAGTTAACTTGAGTATGAAAAGAGAAGTGCTTTGGATACATTACCAATTCTCTTCCAAACAGAGAAAATTCAAGCTGAATTCTCTTTCAGATCTACTACATGTACTAATGAAAGGACAAAAAAAAAAAGGATTTCATATTCCAAAGACCAATGTGGGCAACATCATTCAAATGTATCTCTAACTGCAACTTGACCTGCACACTTGACGCCTCATTTGATGGTCTAAGATAGGGAGCATTTTAGAAAAAGTCCATGAGCTTTACCCAAAATCTGACTGCAAAAATAATATGCAGGCCTATATCCAAGTAGGCAAACACATTTACTGAAGGCAAACATGTTCACACAGCAATCATGGTCATCTCTACAGCTGTTATGTCTCTATTCTCCCAAAGGAAACAAAAATGATTTGGAAACATGCCAAAGAGCAGTCTAGACACAAATAATTCAATTATAGTTAGCAAATCTAAGACTTTCAATACCCAGCTCACTTCTTAAGCTATAGACAGAAAAACAACTCTGTATTTATTGTTACAAGTTATTAAGTCAAATTACTTCAGAGCCAACATTAAGCAAATCAGATTTTATTATACTAGACACTTCAATTAATTGAAAATACTAGGTTTGAACTCACTGACTGGGTCAAGTTCCAAAGTGAAAATATTTATGAGACTGTTCTTATGTTTTATTTTGTTGTGTTTTGAGACAGGGTCTCACTCTGTCACCCAGGCTGGAGCCCAGTGGTGCCATCACAGCTCACTGCAGCCTTGAACTCCTGTGCTTAAGCAATCCTCCCACCTCAGCCTCCCAAACAGCTGGTACTATAGGTGCACACTACCACTCCTGACTAATTCTAATTTTAAAGTTGCTTTTAGTAGAGACAGGGTCTCACTATGTTGCCTAACCTAGTCTTGAACTCCTGGCCTCAAGTGATCTGCCTGCCTTGGCCTCTCAAAGTGTTAGGATTACAGGTGTTAGCCGCTGTGCCCAGGCTGTTTTTACATTTCTTAACAATATGGATCCAATCTTTGAAAGTGCTCAATATTAAACAGTCAGAAAGGCCATATGCATTGATTTCCATGTTCACAGGATACTTTAGTCTAATATATTTGGATTACATTGGATATTCATCTCTGGGCCCATTACTTCATAAACACGAAAACTTGATTTCAAAAAGAATCTGGATATATTAAGGTGGTAAACAATGCTTGTGCTTTTCTAAAACAGTCTTTTTACTGGGTTCTCATTAGTTTTGTTTTCTTTTGGAAATAACACAAATGTATGAGTTCTTTTCTTTTTCTGACTTCAATTCTGTTCCCTTATAAAATTTCTTCCTTCAAAGCAGTTCAATAAAAATAAATTGCCCCTTTAACATTTTTTTATAAATAAAGTTTTAACATCTGAAAAAAATTAACTGGGTTCAAAGGCCATGTATTAGTATGTTTTTAACAATGATTTAAAACAATTTTGACAACGTCAAACCTAAAACAATTGGCAAAAGTTGTAGTTATTCCATTTAACAACTCCATTAAGGATTCCTTTCCCTATACAGAGGTAAAAAGAAGGCTAAAATATCATTAGGGCATTATGACATCTATAAAATGTAGAGCTAATAAATGTTACCTGTATTCCTCTCTGATTAAAAATACTAACTCAGGAACATAAACATGTGAATGATTAAATTGTGCAAGATGTGATTTTGCATCTCAAGGCAAGTGAAGACAAAGAATGGTATTGGTATGGTGTTAATCAAGGGGCAGTAACATGTAACAATTCACAAATCATCCTAAGTACTAAATTGTGTAGTACAAACTAAGAAGACACTGCAAACTAACATTAACAACTGTTAATAAAGGCATACAATTTTATGTGGTAAACTGCTCCATGACCAGGGATGAAGAATAGGTTTCAGATCTAATGCTAAAACTGTGACTTACAGTGGCTGCCTGGAGAAATGTGAAAAATATTGGGTAAGCAGTAGAGTCCTGGGATAGATTAATGGTATATGCCACAGCTGTGAGACAGAGCATGTGTCTCTTGAGAGAGGGAGAGAAATGTTGATGCACCTTTTACTTTTTTTTTTTTTTTTTTTTCAAGGATCTAGACAAAAACTAGAGTGTGGTAGCACAAGAAGGCAAGTTCCAATACTGACATTACAATGTTAACTTTCCCCAGGCTCAAGGTTTTTTCTATCGTTCAAGTTGTGGGAAAGGAAGTATGTGAGTCTGTCCTTTGGGGCTTGAAAGATTCTTAATTACAAACGAAAACTAAGAACAGAAGGATTTGGGAAACCCAGAAACAAAGGTGTTAGGGTCTCAATAGTCCTGTTACAGAGGTAAATTACAGATTGTACTGTCTTTTGAAAGCAGAAGGGTAGAGCAATCATTAGGGTGGCACGAGGGTATTGAGAGTGCTACGCATTGTCATTTACTCAATAAGGTGTAGTATTAAAGAGGGCCCAAGGGTGTGCATCAGGCTGTATGGGTAGGAATAACCTAGCGGTTTTTCTTTCCTGGGCTTAATTCCCTAACGAGATAAAATACTTGATGTTTAAAATTTTGGGTTTTTAAAAAAATCACCCCAAGAAACCTTCTGTTTAACATGTCCCTCTATGTACTCGTAATATACAATTAGCCGAACGTTATTTTTATTCCAATGAATCAATCCTGAACATGCACACTGACTCACTGAAAAAAAGCACCTCACTTTGCATTCATCAGTATGATATAAAGGAGTTTAGAATAGTGGTTAACAAACCAAAAGTCACAAAAAAGCACAACAGAAGAAAGGTTTCTCCTTGCTTAAAAAGGTCAAAGACCAATAGCGGACACATGCCTGTCCACTGCTGTACCACTCTCAGCCATGAGTACATCTGCTCTCGGAAGCCTTGTACAGTCTCAATTAACTTTTGGCAGCTGGTCTAAACAAAGTAGCTAAAGCAAATCCACAAAATGAACCACAGTACCCAAGCGACTAAGAGCACTGGGTACTAATTTGAAAGAGCACTATTAGGCTATAATAAATCAGAATACGAATCCTCAAAAATGACTGAAGGTTAGTATATTCTTCAGCCAGCTCTCAGTAATATTACTGCTTTGAAAATTATAGGTGGTTCTCTTGCTTACTCTCCTCTACCCTGAGTATACATTTAGTATTAATCTCTGGTTACTGGAGAATTTGCAGATATCATTATTCTGTATTTTATTTATTGAGACAGGGTCTCCCTCTGTTGCCTAGGCTAGAGTGTAGTGGCACAAACATGGCTCAATGCAGGCTCAACTTCCTGGGCTCAAGTGATCCTCCCACCTCAGCCTCCCGAGTAGTTGGCACTACAGGTGCACACTACCATGACTGGCTAATTTTTATATTTTTTGTAGAGATGGGGTTTCGTCATGTTGCCCAGGCTGGCCTCAAACTCTTAAGCTCAACTGATCTGCCCACTTCAGCCTCCCAAAGTCCTGGGATTACAGGCAAGAGCCACCACCCTGCCCAGATGTCATTATACTAATGAAGACTGAGTTGTTCCTGATGAGAAAACGTATCAGTCTTCAACGATCCAGTTCTTGCTCTCCCTGTAAGTGGACTGAGGTGAAAATGGTTTGATAGTCTCTTGATCCGGAAAATGCCACAAAACCATGCAAATCAAGAGGTTCAAGTTGTCATGTTCACTCAAGAACACTTGTGAGAATGCCCAGGCCATTAAAGGTAGGCATATACAAAAAGATCCCCAAGTTATCCGAAAGATGTCACTTTATAGAAACAATGTGTACCATTTTGACATTACAGGGTGGAGTTGGTAGGTGTGCCCAGGCCAAACAGTGGGCTAGACACACGGTTGGTAGCCCAAAAAGAATGCTGAATTCTCCCTGAACATGTTTAAATACACAGGGAGTAATGCTGAACTCAAGGTTTAGATGTAAATTCTCTGGTCACTGAGCACATCCAGGTGAATCAAACACCCAAGATGTGCTAGCCACTGTCCTTTCAGAGCTCATGGTCAGATTCATTTGTATGTGAGCTCCCTCGGCTACATGGAGATGATCCTCGCTGGAAAGAAATTATTCCTAAACCACAATTGTTCTGTGGCTGCACAGAAAAAAAAAATATCCCAGAAGAAACTGAAGAAACAAAACTTACGACACAGGCATAAATTCAGAATAAAATATATGCATACATAAGTTAAAAAAAAAAAAAAAAAAAAAACCTAAATGCTAAGAATTTGGTAAACAGATGTGAGACTTATGCAGAGAAAGATGATACTGGTTTTAAGTTGTCTAATTCCTGAGAGAATACTCAAGGTACCATAATTAAAAAAAAAAAGATCAAAAGAAAATCTACAAGGCTTACTTGAAGGTTCTTTTAAGGATAAAGTATAGAATACGCATATGCACGCATGCATATACATGTATGTGTCTACACACACATGTATTTCCAACTATGAGCTATATTAGAATATTAGAAAATTATAATAGAAATATTAGAATATTAGAAAATTATAATATTAGAAATATTATAAATTCGAAATGTTAAGCTAAAAATGTAAATAGCCAAGAGAGAAACAAAAGTCAAGTCAGATTACTCATTGAGCAATTAAAAGTCCTTATCATGAAAAATTAACCTGGCTCAGGCCAGGCATGGTGGCTCACATCTGTAATCCCAGCACTTTGGGAGACCGAGGTAGGCAGATCACTTGAGGTCAGGAGTTCGAGATCAGCCTGGCCAACATGCTGAAACTCCGTCTCTACTAAAAATACAAAAATTAGCTGGGCATGGTGGTGCACGCTTGTAATCCCAGCTACTCAACAGGCTGAGGCAAAAGAATCTCTTGAACCTGGGAGGCGGAGGTCACAGTGAGCCAAGATTGCACCACTGCACTCCAGCCTGGGCGACAGTATGAGACTCCACCTCAAAAAAAAAAAAAAAATTAACCCTGCTCACCCATTCCCAGCTGGAATAGATGCTCTTGTTCAGTGTGCCTAGGCAGGTATTTTACAACCAACTAGACAAAAGGCAGTGTTGCATAATTACTTTCTTTTTCCACCAGGTCACCAACCACTTGAAGCCACAAAAAGGAATGAAGAGCTATCGTAACTGCTTAGAACAAAGGGAAAAGTAGCAAAGTATTCCTCTGGAAAAGCAAAAAAAACCCACAAAATACCTGAAAGGACTTAATGACTAACCACAAAGTGTTAGCCTCATTCAATTATCTGAATGCAGATATCATGACTGTGCAAGATATAGCTACACTATTCCTATATATCCTCTTAAAAAATCACTTCCATCTGATGTTTGGTGGCTTAGAAAAAAACTAAGGTCATACTCGTGTTTACAGTCACAGGATAACTACAATACTAACACAGCTAAAGAGGTTGGTTGGGACAAAATTATTTCTATAACTTGTAATGAACCCTCCCCCGCATCAGAATTTCTCCTTCATCCATTAACACACACACTCTACTATTAAGAGAAATGTGAGGGCAACAATATTATCCCCTAAAAAGTCCACCTGTTACATTTTTAAGCTCTGATAAGAAATTAAATGACTGCTTTACATTTAAAAGTTCAGATAAGTATCACCGTTGTGCTGCTCGTGGTTCCCACTGGGGCCAAGATCCCTACTGTTTTCCTAAACCGGCTATTATGAATGACTAGATTCCAGAATTAGAATATACATATCTAGAATCCCTACATTCCATAACCGCACAGATTTTGCTATCAGTGCTAGTTAAGTAAGTTCATTTCTCTCCCCGAATAGATATTTCTTTTAAGGTCTCAAATTTTATTCGACAGACTTTGGGATAAAATGGCTTTAAATATGCTTTTCAAATTCTCTGTATCATATGGGGAACAACAACAATCTAAAAATTGTCTAAATATGGTGTTTCATACAATGGACTGAGTCAGACACAATTTAAGGAAATGGTTAATTTATTTCAGTGATAACTTTTTTTATCATGAACATATTCATGGGAAAAAGATATCTAACTCTTTTTTCCATTTCAAAACAATCGGCCTCTTTCAAGTCCCATGGAAAAAATCTACTCTTAAAACTTTCCTACTTAATTGAATAAGAAAATCAGCTACACTGTCTTTAACCAGTAAATTATTACTATCTCGACATATTTAGACAATTAATGAAAGGAAGAAAACTTTCTAATCATTTTTCCTGAAATTAGATCACAGTCATCTCTCCATGACACACCCACCATCTGGGACAACAGGAAGCATGCCAATAGCCTAGTGAATTAAACAGCTGTGTTTAAAGGTTGGTACTAAGGACCAGAAACACAAATAGAGCTCAAAAAGTTGAGGCTTTGGAGACAGAGCTATACAACTCTTTTTCCCCAAACTTTGGGTTGTATACTCAAATTTGCAAAAATAATTCCTTAATTGATCGCAATTAATCTACAACACTGACTTAGATGTCCCAGTCTCCATTAGCCATTACTGACAATTAAAGCAACAGTGAATACCTATACAGTTCCACGTGCCAAGCAGTGTTTTCATTGCTTTGGTGCACTTCAAAAACAAAACAAAAACCAGAATTCTCCATTCAGATTTCTATATAGGTTATAGGGGGCCGGGCACGGTAGCTCACACCTATAATCCCAGTACTTTGGGAGGCTGAGGTGGGCGGATCACAAGGTCAGGAGTTCGAGACCAGCCTGGCCAATATGGTGAAACTTCATCCCTACTAAAAATACAAAAATTAGTGGGACATGGTGGCACGCACCTGTAGTCCCAGCTACTTGGGAAGCTGAGGCAGAAGAACTGCTTGAACCCAGGAGGCGGAGGTTGCAGTGAACCGAGATCACGCCATTGTACTCCAGCCTGGGAGACAGAGCGAGACCATCTCAAAAAAAAAAAAAAAAAAAAAAACAAAAAAAACACAAACTTTTGGGGTCCTTGTTAAAAGTCACCTACTTAGTAAGGACCTATATACTTATATAAGTTGGATTTCAGTCAGACCCAAAGCTGTTTTTTACTTAATCAAATAGATTTTGCTAGTTAATACTATGAGAAAATTTTAAAAAGTATTAAACTTCTAATAATATACAAAATATTGAACGAATTGGTTATTTGGTAAATAAAACAACCATTTCTAATATGACACTGAAATGGCAAAATGATAGTCACATTACACTAGGGAGAAAATTTTAATAAGCAGACAAAACAAAATGATAACATTGTCCATTCTTTCAAAGCACTGACATACAGAAGCGAAAAGATACAACAGTGCACATTTTCAGGGTAGCTATGTTTACTGAAGTCTAAAAATTTCTCCACCTTTAAAAGTCAGCATTATTTCTTGATGGAAGAAAAATACACAGTAACTGTTTTTTATGTAATACTAATATTATTGGGTTTTCTTTGCAAATTCCTTTAGTTCAAGTATTACTAAAGAAACATAAACATACGGACATTACAAATTCAGCTAAAAAACTAGGTAGTGCTGACTATCCTGTTTAATGGTAATATATGTATTAGGTATTTAAATTTGATTATTATAGCACAAAATAATTTTAACATGGAATTTCTATAAAGATGTATTTTGTCACTCTACAGTGTGCCTGCCTCTTCCACTGTGTTTTTTTTAAGATGTTCGTCAATTTACCCAATTTTGTCATAGCTGTTATCAACTGAATTGTGTCCTCTCAACCCCAAAAATATACGTTAGAAGTCTTAACTACCATGTCTGAAAATGTAACCTTATTTGGAAATAAGGTCATGGTAGATGTAATTAAGATGAGATCACACTGGAATAGGGTAGGCTCCTAAATGAATATAACTGATGTCCTCATAAGCAGAAGAAAACTTGAACACAGACATGCGCAGAGGTAAGATGATGCAAAAACATATGAGGAAAGACAGCTGGGGGGTGATGGAGGCAGATATTGGAGTGATGCATCTACAAGCCAAGAACACCAAGGATTGCTGAGAACTGCCACAAGTTTGGAAGAGGTAAGGAAGGATTCTCCTCTAGAGCCTTCAGAGAGCATCGCCCTGCTGACACCTTGATTTTGGACTTCTGGCCTCTGGAATTGTGAGAGAATAAATGTTACGTTACCCATTTTCTTCTATGTTGCTACAGGAGGCCCAGGAAACTAATTACAAAGACCATCTATTAAAATCTACCATTCTAAAAAAGCATCTTGTAAGGTAAAGCATTGAAGTCAGCAAAACCTGGGTTCAAATACCTATGCAAATCAAGAGCTGTGTAACCAACCATAGGCATCTTTTGAGTTCGCCTCTTGTAAAGAAAAGATAACAAAGCCTACCACATAGGGTATTTCTGAAAATATATTTTGTAGAATGCCTGCCACACTACAGGTTCAAGTCTCTCCACCCTCAAAACCCTTCTCTCCTTGTAGTTAGAGTGCATTAAACCTATGGTCAAAGACTATTTTGCTAGCAAAAATATATGAAAACAGAAGGCTGTAATTAAAATATTCAATACTTTATTAAAAATACCCTTCTAAATGGAGTCCTTGATGGTTTTGCCAACTAAAAACCTATATCCTGACCCTTGGTATGACCGCAACGATATAAATGCAACCCTAAAGCAATTTTTATCACCACAGAATACCACCTCTTAAATAGCAGTTATCCTTTACACTTCTGAAGATTATTTAACACAAATCTTATTTTACTGAAACCCTTGCTAACGTATAAACTTAGTTCAGTAATAAACAGACTCATTATTAAAAAATGCTTGTTCACGTGCAAGAACATTTCATGTAATAATAAGCAAGATAATTACTTTTACGAAGATTAGTGGAAATATAACTCATAAACTTGATAAACACGTTCTCCAATGTGTGGATTAGGTAAGAATACGGCCACAATGGTCAGAGTCATCTGTCCAAGGACTCTTGAAAAAAGTTATCAAAGGCCAGCATCATGACATGCTGTGGATTAAACCTTATATGAATATAAAGTTTAGTGACCTGAATAGAAGACTTGAAAAAAAAAAAAAAACGAAATCAGGTTATATATTCTAATAAGGTAAAAGAACTGTAAATTATCCACTGCCACTAAGGACAAAGACTAGTTTCTAAACTCTTCATATGAATGGAAGTGGTGAGTAAACACTAGCACTAAATGCTTACTACGTGTAAAAATAACTTTACACATTTTGTTTAATTCAAGCCATGGAATATTCCTAAAATAGGAGTTTTATGCACAAGAAAATGGTACTAAGTTTTAGTTATACATGCAGTGTATAAATGTTAAATTTTGGAAAGAAGCTGCCAAAACCAAATCCTAAAATATAAATTTGTAAGCAATCACTGGCTCTGCTTTACAAAGCATTTTAAAAGATATAAGCAGTTTTAAATTTTATTTAATTTGCAGGAAAAAGTGTATTCAAAAAGAAATCTTAACATAAATGCCTGCCTCCAAAATAGCCAGTTATTAAGAAATTTAAAAATATGCCATGGTATAACCTTAAGAAAAAAAAAATCATGCAAATAGGGGCCAGGTGCCTATAGGGGCTCACACCTATAATCCCAGCATGTTGGGAGGTGGAGGCGGAAGCAGAGGCAGAAGGGATCACTTGAGCCCAGGAAGAGTTCAAGGCTGCAGTGAGCTATGATCGCACCACTGCACTCCAGCCTGGATGACACAGCGAGATCCCATCTCAAGAAAGAAAACAAAAAAGAAAAAGAAAAAGAGAAAAGAAAAAGAAGGAAGGGAGATCTAAGAAAATCAAACTTAATTATTTAGCTATAGGAAAGGGAGATAGCCCGCTACATGTTTCTAACAATGAAAACAATTTAGTGGTTAACTGTGGCTGTAAACATGTGGCTGGTTGGGTTATGTTTTTCTGCATATACATTGCCTAATATCTGGTAAGTCTCTATCATGTCAGGTACTTTCTCTGATGGTACAAACTAATTTTTGAATCTGGTACACAGTGTTTAAATCTTCACTACAGTGAGTCTGCAAAGTAACTTAAATCTGTGTCTTGGGTCTCTCTTCAGAAAAATAGTGAAGTAATAACTACCTTATAGGACTGTCGTAAGGATTATATTGTGCAGGTAATACAATTATTCCAGTTCCTGTCACAGAGCATGTGTCCATTTAGTATTAGCTAATATTATCTTTAATAATAAAAATTTAGCCCTTCAGATTAGCTAATAACAAACGATGTTTAAAGGCTCAGTAACTTGTCCAAAGCCACACATCCAGCTACTGTTAAAGGCAGTTTTAAAAACCCAAGGGCAATAAAATTTGTGCTATTTTTAAAAGTGTTCCAATAATGTTAAGTCTTTCCATTCCTCTTAGTTTTCTTCCTCAACTGGTCATTTACAGAACAGAAAGCTTATTTCATAGACTTGAGGTAATTAAATGCTAGAAATGATGTCAGAAATAATCACTTAGTGAAGGGGCAGCAAATGACTTTCAATGCAAACAACAAATCCAATTGATGGTCCTTGCCTGGAATGATGGGGTCAAAAAGGAGCCTGGAGTGCTCTATGAGAAGGATTTGGAGGCTAATTCTGAGAAAGGCAGAAAAATAAAACAAAACAATGATAGCTGCCCACAGGGGTGGGGATGGAAGTCGGGGGAGAGGGTAGGGAACAAACACAGGACAACCAGGTGCTATATTTCCACCATTGCTATTCAAATACAATATACTTAAACTATCTATTGAGCTCCACGCAAAAACACCCTCAATAACTGAGGCATCTAATGTCTCCCATACAATATGAAATTAGCCCGTTAGCACAATTCTATCCCTTGATATACAATATATATTTTACAAATTACTTAGAATATTGTTCTGTGTCTTGAATAAACTTTAGAACAAGAAGCCCGAGTCATTCTAAGTGTACATATGGGAGTAACAGAGCCTGATGAAAAAGGAGGAACTTAAGTGGAGGGGATGAAAAATGCCTAAGCAAAGCTCATGCCCAAATAATTCACTGATTTGCATTAGTTTTGACATGCATATCTAAGTAGTCTTACTAATAACATTGCTTCTAGACCCTGAACACCTACAATATTGTTCCAAAGAGATTCTTTCTATAATCAAAACATTTAATTACATGTATCAAGTAAATTTTCCTTGAGGTATTCCATTAAAAAATGGAATACCTTTTTTTTTCCACTTGCGTAAAAAAAAATACTTCCCTACAAAACCATCTCATATGCTTCCTGCCATCCCTTTCTTCCTATAACTCATCTTTAGATTAATGCTTAAATTTAGGCTGTGATAACTGACTTCTCTACTTTTGAATCATCCTTCAACACCAACTGCCACAGTTAACTGTATGCTTTGTTGAAACACTAAACATAATTTCATGTAACTAAAATATTTGGATTTTTAAAAATGTTAAGAATCTCAAGTGTATGGTATAATAAAGATGTACATATTTTAATATATCTAAAATGGTGGTATGTGGGGATTTAAAAAACCATATATACACAGGAAGGTGCATGTATGCATATATTTTATATATATATTTATCACCCTCAGGAGATTCTGTATTAGTAAGTCTGTGGTGACCACCCTCTACTCCCCATACCCCCACCAAAACATTTTCAGAGAGCTCCACAGGTGCTTCTGTTACACATTTCCTGCCTGAGGACCAGAGAGAGAGGACATCTCAAATTGCTTTCAATATTTATGTGCCCATATTTAAAGTATGCCTTTCCACCAAAAAAAAAAACAATCTGGGCCCTTAATTTTAAGTTCTAGTTTTAGAAAGTTTTGCTGGATATCAAGATACCTTGTTTATAAATCTTCCATTAAAAATTATAATAATCAATATTTCTCCTCAGAAGTAATAAATTTTCAGTATCTACAATTTGTTAAGTTTGAAAGATATCATATATAAAACCACAGCATGAACAATATTAAGATTTATAATTCTGTCATGCCATGACTACTTAAAATAATTTAGACCTTTATTTTGCTTTATTTAAAAATGAATATAAAGATACTTGCCTTTCTATATATTATGTAAGTAAAATATTTTTAAAGAGAAATATGTTAAAGTTTTCTTTGTAAGTTAAAAGCCAAGTATTTTATTAATATAGCTCCCAATAAAGTAATGATGATGAAGGCACATAAGGTATAACAAAGTTTTAATATTAGAATCTTCTTGTTCATTAAAGGTTGTGCCCATCTCATATATAAATATATATTATATATATAATCTGTTAGATATATATTTGTTAGATATCTAATATATATACACAGAACAGAAAGCTTATTAGATATCTAAAGCTTATTAGATATCATATATATTAGACATAATAATGAGGAAAAACAAAAAATATTATCTAAATCACTTGAGGTGATGTGTGTGTGTGTGTATGAAAGTTTAGACTGGGATGGGTGGCGGTGGCTCACACCTGTAATCCCAGCACTTTGGGAGGCTGCGGTGGGCAGATCACGAGGTCAGGAGATCGAGACCATCCTGACCTACACGGTGAAACCCTGTCTCTACTAAAAATACAAAAAAAATTAGCCGGGGCGTGGTGGCAGGTGCCTGTAGTCCCAGCTACTTGGGAGGCTGAGGCAAGAGAATGGCCTGAACCTGGGAGGCGGAGCTTGCAGTGAGCGGAGATCACGCCACTGCACTCCAGCCTGGGCGACAGAGCGAGACTCCATCTCAAAAAAAAAAAAAAAAAAAAAAAAGTTTAGACTGGTAGAAAATTTATTCAAATTAACTGAGTAACAGTAATGTTCATATATTCTCACTAAACTGAAAGTCCATTTCAATAATAAATACTGTATTTATTTGACACTAAGAAACTTTACATTTATCTCTGAATTAGGAATGTATCTATAATCACTAGCATGCCATATTAGCAGCATTTTCTATTTCTGAATGGTGTTTCTTACAATCCATGGCACCTTATATCCCACGAAATACAGTGTTTATTTAAAAAGCACTTTTTCAAATTAAAAAGATGACTTCTCCTTTTTAAATTTACAAAGCGTCCCCTAATCCCCAAACAACCCTAAATGTGTGGTTCCTTAAACTATAATCTTTTATATGAGTGAAAAATGGCAAATAAATTTAATGAAGAAACTAAACTCTCAGGACAAAAGGAACTGGTCTGGTAAGAATGCAATAGCTTAAATAATGAATGCACTTTTATCTATTAAATATTATATGGAGTTACTTCCAGAGTTTTAAGTAATTTCACACTTCTAGTATTTTCATCTTCCAATACTTTCAAATTATTTGTCTACCCTTTATTGAAATAAAATTAAAATAAAGGAACATATGATGCAGATTACTCTGCTGTAAAGTAAGTTTCTATCAGTGTATGCATTTACGCTAAGAACACAAGCTAATGTTTAATGAAATGTTTAAATACAGATAAAAATTTAAGAATCAGTGGTTCTGTTCGCTAATACTGCAGAAAGGCATATCATTCTAACATGTCACAAATTAAAACACTACGTGATTTAGTGTCTAGATATCACTGCAACACTTCAAACCAGTGTATTAAAGTGGTTAGGTTACTCCTTGCACATTTCTAATTGCTAGTATTCTAGTGACAGAATTGTGACCAAAAGCATAAAAAATGTGATAGGTCCTATGCCAAATTTATCAAAGTAAGATAATTAACTTTTCTCTCCATCATTTAAAAAATGGCAAATGCAATTATGAGTTTTGAAAATTCCGAATGAGGATAATCTCCTTTCACTTAAATTCTATACAACAAAAAACAAGGACAAAGAACAAGCACATGATAATTTCTTTTAACTATTTTAAAAGAGTGTCATCACACATTTCCAAGATTGGTTTCTAGATACAGTACTGATAACTGGTTAGGTAACTTTCACCACTAGAATCTTCAAACCAGTGCAATGCTTGTACATTTTTTTTTTCAAGTATACACATGAAGGCCCAACAGTGATAAGAAGCTTGGCATCAAAAATCACTAGAAAGTCTCATGCTTTTTATCGCTACTTAATCCAAGTGACTGTCACTTAATTTTAATAATGGTAAACACAACTAAACTAGTTTGAGAGAAATCTCAGCCAATATAATTTCCTTAAGGGCAAGGCCAATATTTCCTGAACATTAAAACTTTGTACCCATGTAATAGTTTTTCCTCATTACCCTAAGGAAAAAAGAGCTGAAACCAACTCAAATTATTGATTGAATTGAATTACCTTGGAAGTAAATACCATTGAAATATTTTTACTCTTTACTTTTCTAAATAACAAAGTAAATACTGTACTATCTCTGTTCAGAACTTGTAAGAAGTCTTTCATTTTTGACCAGGAACCTTAAAGTTCTTATAGCTCTCTAGGTCATCAGAGGGAGGCAAGACCAATCCAATTTTAAATGTCTGGTGTGTTCTATCATTTTTTGGAGCTATCTTTGCTTAGAAATTTTAGATAAACAGAGCAAATGATGAATTGCTGGTAAGGCACTGGAAACAAAATGACTACTCATAGAACCAAATAAAAGCCTTCCATTAGAAACTAAAAAACACCAATGGTTTTATATCTGTGTATATAAGTAAAACCTAAAAGAGAACAAACAGCAAATAAAAATTAAAAGCAAAAGCAAAAACAAACAGGAAGCCAACCCCCACTTTTTTTCCTACTCAGTTTACCTTGGTGGCTACAGTGTTACCCAGAGCCCTACAAAACACATGATGGGTATTATGTTCCTGGTATACATATTAATGTCTTTAAGTCCACCGGCACCACTACACATTTTGTGCAATTAAGAAATTAACTTCAGGCACGTGACCAGTGAGTACTTTAGTGTCAGTACTATCTATGCAGAATAGCAAATATAGTGTGAAACAAAGCAATGCAAGTAGTTATGTGAAATTTGGCTCCATGCTAACTCTGGCTTCATGCTTACCTATATTAAAAATAGAACTGCGAAACTACCAATGTATCTCTTTATAATATCTCTTATTTTACCTTCATCAAGACTAAGAGCTTTAACTATAACCCATGTTAATTAGCCAGATTTCTCCAATATTCTACCAGATTTAAAAGAATATTTTATTATCTAAACTTTTTCAACTTTCTATTTTCTCTGTATGTGCATGAAGATGGACATACAGAGAAACAGAAAAAAACTACATGACTTCCACAATAAACATACACAGATATTATACACATACTGAGGAGGCTGCATGATTTTTATATCAAAGTACATGCTTTTTCCACCACATAGTTCATTGTTGTTATGATAGAAAGCTTTTGCAAAAAATAAGCACATGCTAATAATAATTCAAGGTTTTAAGAATTTATAGGTTAAAAAAATACAATTCCTAGAACACTGTTATCAAACAAATAAGTTTTATTGGCATCTAAAAACAAAATTCACCCAACATTGAAACGTACTTTAATATTTATGTTGTTGTTTTCTTGTTTCTTTTTTACTCACTGCAGTATGAGGAACAAATCACAAACACTTACTTTGGAGAAACAGAGACCATAGTGTAGATTTTACAAAATCACTTTTTAAAATCTCTGTATTGTGCTCCTCAAATACCTAGAGCCAGTCTTTGCATAAAATATCACAGCTTTATCTATAACCTTAAAATTCTGCAGCAGCCTAAAGATATGGATAAGATATACCACCACTTGCTATTCTGAAATATATCTATTACCATATCCAACCTAATGATAGTTATCTAAAAAATTCTTTCTTCCATAGGAAGTCTCTGACAAGCTGTTATTCATTTCCTTGACGTTAAAAGAATCTGGGGCCAACATTTATATTTTATCAGAAAAAATAAAAAAAAAGTTTACCTACCATGTTCATATTAAGAACAATGTCTATACAAGTCAGTTGTACAATTATTTTAAGAGAAAGGTGAACATGAACATCAGATTAACTTAATTCTGGCAGACAAAAGTGAACAACTATGGTCCAGTCAGCCATTATCTATTACAGAGAGATGACAACTTTACAAAAGGTATCTTTTACCTACTGAGTGATGATTATGTCCCCTCAGTTTCTGTGCTTTCTACCACTGGTTCACTTTCTACATCAGCAACTGTGTCACTCTTCTCCTTGTTTATGTCATTTGAAGATGTCAGTTTTTCATAAAGTTCAGGATCATTCTGTACTGGTATAGGTGGTGGCTGAGCATGTCTCTCTGTATTTTCACCATTAACCTGAGGCACATTATCACCTTTTCGTTGAGAAGTGGCCCCTTCAAAATAATCAAAAACTCGAGCATGAGGAGGGGGAACCCAAGTGTTTTGAATTCTGTCTCGTCCAAGACGATTTCCATTCATTTCTCTGCAGAAATCAAAATCTCTGTCATCCCTATCCCTTTGCCTCTCCCAGGGTCTTCTGCGGTCATCAAAATCTCTGTGAACTTCTTGTCCAAATCCTCGGTTCCAAGGACCACTTCTAGGATCAAATCGATAGTTTCCAGACCGAAATCTACCTCTTTCTTCATGTAAGCCTTTTGGACCACTATAGACTGGTAGAACCCGATGCTCTCTCTCATCAAAATCTCCTCTATGCCCCCAGGGCTTCTCTGGATTAAAGCCAAAGTGGTCTCTTCGACCAAGATGATCTATACCTGGCCTCACAAGATTCTCTCTTATATCTACAGGAGGTCTTCCAAAATGATCCCTACCATCTAGTGGAGGCCGTCCAGGACCTTCTCTTGGATCTATAGGCCGCCCAACCACATCTCTAACATCCACAGGGGGAGGTCTACTAATGCTTTCCCTGGTTTCTATAGGAGGAAACCGGTAATCTCTATCTCCTTCCTGTTGAATGTTATCATTCCCAAGTGGTATCCTTTTTTCTGGGTTAGTAACATTGTCTACGCTTTGTCTTCCAGGAGGTAAAAAAGGTCTTTCTGGTTGACTAAAAATATCTCCTGGAGGAAAAGGTCCACGGGGTGGTGGATGAAGAGCTGAATCAAGTACCGATGGGGGTGGGATTCCCCGTTGGGGTGGAATTCCAGGCTGTATTAAAGGGAATCTTGGCCCAGGTGCCTGTGGTATTAGTCCTGGACGAATGTCTAACATTGGTATTGTGGGCATCCTTTGATTAGGGATACTCAAGGGGGGTAAGTTTTGAGGTCCAGCTGGTGGCTGTGTTCCCAGAAGTCCAGAAGTATTTGGAACATTTGGTGGCTGTACTCCTACAAGTCCAGAATTGTTAGGTATATTTGGGGGTAGCACTCCCAAAAGTCCAGAACTATTTGACACACTGGGTGGCTGTATTCCCAATATTCCAGAGTTATTTAGAATATTTGGTGGTTGGGCTGCAATAATCCCAGAACTACTGGAAACATTAGATGGCCGGACCCCAAGAATTTCAGAATTACTTGATACATTTGGTCTTTGGACTCCCAGAATTCCAGAATTGCTTGTCACATTTGGCGGCTGTCCTCCTAAAATTGCAGCATTACTTGAAATATCATTTGGAATCACTAAAAAAAAAAAGAGAAAAAACTCAAAATAACTGTCAAAAGTTTCCAATAATTTTAGACTAATCAGCTGCTTGTATCCCCCAATAATCAAGGTACATTAGTTACTACATGAAATCTTTTTAAGTTAAACAGAAATGTCAGGTATTATACTGATTTTCCACCTTTAATGAAAGCCTTTCTAAACCATAATTCTTTTTTTTTTTTTTTTTTTTTTTTTTTTAAAGAACAGGAGTGGTGGTTTAAAAGGCTTTAGGACAGGAAAGAAAGGAAAGGAAAGTACGCTTGGAAGAGACCCAAACAGGCATCAACCAAACAGGTATCAAGGTCAAGTGCCTCTAAACCATAATTCTTAATGTACCAACAGTGAGACCATAGAAAAAGGACTTACTGCTTTCAAACATCATATTTATCTTCTAGAGCTAGATGGGTAATACCTATTAGAAGTAAGTTCCCGATAGAAGTTACTCACACCTAATACTTGTTCATTTTTATCTTCCTATAAGTATACAGATTTTGTGCAATATTATTTTGACAACACACTGAAGTAATCCCAATAGGACAAAAAAAAAGGGGTGGTGGTGTGAGGGTCTTAATGGAAATGTATTGAAATCTAGATTATCCTGAACAGAAGGCCACTTTTTCAAATAGAAATTTTAGGACATAGTGATCTCTTTTAAAAAAAAGTGCAACATTTCAGCATCTGTAGATTGAAGTGGTTACAAACGCATGCCACCCCAGAATTAAACACCAAATACAGAGAAGGCAACCTCTTTTTTTAAATTTTATTATGATTATTTACCTGATCTGGTGTTTTCACCAGAAGAAATCTGGTGGTCTATAAGATGAGGTACTTTTTCTTCAGGCTCTGCCTGTTTAGTTGGAGCATTAAAAACATTTCCAGCTGGCAGAGCGGAAGTAGCAAGATTGCTGGCAACAGAACCGCCTGGTATAACAAGGCTACCAAATCCAACATCTTTCACAGTTTCCGGTGTCATGGATAATGACGGCTGCACTAAAGCTGTTTAAAGAGGAGAAAAATATATTTCAGATTTAATGAGTCAATTCATGTGCTAAGTTTTCTGGCAATTTGAGTATTTAATTTAATGGCATCTCTGTATTACTAAGCACATTATATAATAACCAATGCTCAAATGACAAAAGGAGTCATCACGAATAGGCTAAATTACATTTAGAAAGCTTTATCCAAAAATAGGGAAAACTAACAATTTTCAGAAATATTTCACCAAAAATGTTAAGACCAGCACTCAAAAAAAGTAAATTCTAGTAACAAAAAAATTGATAATTTTCTAGGAATGCCAGATTAAGTGAATGTCTAAACATACAGAAATGACTAGTGCAGACTGAAATGTATGAGCATGAAAATCTGCCCAATCCCCCTGCAATTACAATGTACTAGGGTCCTAACATTCATTTAACATTACCTTTTGTCAGATGAAGTTAGAAACTCATCAGATGAGAATACATACGGTGGACTACAAATATGAAGCTATAAACTTTCCATCTTAAAGAATGGGTAGAAATATCCCTAAGTGCATTTGTCACACATATTAAAAAACACAACCAGAGGAATACAAAATAATTACACAATTAAAACTTTTAGTCCAATATGTCACTTACAATACCATAAAATCATACTTGGAGAACTTAGGAAATGTTTTATCTTCATATGTAACTCTAGATTACCTGAACAAACTGTTAGCATACAACAGAGCTACAAAAATAAAAACACCTGTGGTCATGCACAAGAATTAAGAGAATTAAATGAGACAGCAAAGGCAATTTGGATAGCATCTGGCACACAACTATTTCTCTTTTTCCATTAACTGACTGCAAATTTTCCAAAATTATTGAACTAGGAAAAAACTGGGAAGTTGGCTCTAGGGTAAGCCTCTGTGAATAGTGAATTCAGAAATGACTTCTGAACACTTTGTCTAATTTTCAGAAAGAATAAACAATTCTTCCTAATGAACCAACAACAACAAAAAGAACTTTTAAACCTATCTTCTTCTTGAGACAGAGTCTCGCTCGGTTGCCAGGCTAGAGTGCAGTAGTGTGATCTCAGCTCACTGCAACCTCCACCTCCTGGGTTCAAGTGATTCTCCTGCCTCAGCCTCCCGAGTAGCTGGGATTACAGGTGTGTGCCACCACACCTGGCTAAGTTTTGTATTTTTAGTGGAAACGGGGTTTCACCATGTTGGCCAGGCTGGTCTGAAACTCCTGACCTCGACTGATCCACCCACCTCAGCCTCCCAAAGTACTGAGATTACAGGCATCAGCCACCATGCCTGGCCAAATTTTAAAGCTATGTACACACTGAAAGGGAGAAAAAGTTTAAGAATACAAGGAAAATGAATTAGATATCAAAAGTTAAAATCTTTATATATCACATACACTCTTCAGGTCTAATTTCTGAGGTAGGCTTGCCTGAATTACTAAAGGTTTTTTCAGAAGTTTGGAGAATTACTGTAGATAAAGAGTAACTAGAATGAAAAAATTATTAAAAGGGTATATTTAGCATTTCTGTAATGTCCAATGATAGGAAAAAGGAAATGAATAAATGTCCATTTCATTACTTTTGAAATGTCTATTCTAGTAAAGAAAATACAGATAACAAAACCAAGTAAGCTAGAGTGTATATCCCATAAAAATGTAAAAAAAAAAAAAAAAACCACTTATGAAACTGGCACCACAACTACAAAGAAAAGATTTATTTCAGGTAACCCTGATAAACAGTAATTTGATTATACATTTTTTATTAAACTTTTAGGTTCAGGGGTACATGTGCAGGTTCGTTATATAGGTAAACTTGTGTTTGTTATATAGGTTACTCATGTTAACAAACAAATATTTATAGATACCTGCACATGTACCCCTAGTTATGATTATACACCTTTGGGATAAAAAAAGTGGCAGAAAAATCTTAGTGTCTCATCTGGTAGCCTTGTTGGCAGTAACACTACTTTCAAACTACTATGTGTATGTTTATATTGTACGAAAATGAAAGGCAATCATGTTACTGTTTTCAGTATATGAGAACACAAGCAAATATAAAAATCAAAGTAGCTAATTTAATAATAGTTCATATTCATTTTTTTCTGTTCAAAATGCACATTTTCTAGTTTTGTCCACTAAAAATTCCTAGACTCGATGAAAACCCAAGAGCAAAATGAGAATCTAGTACCCAGACTGAATTCTCTAGATACCGTACCCCAACTGGAAAAATGGCTGATTCTCAGAATGGAGGGAGGAAAACACAAGATTTGTCTGGGATATACTGGGCCAAAAAGCTAAGTAGCTCTCAAAACTAATGTGACAGGGAGGCAACACAGGTCTCCCACCGTCCAAAGATGAAACACTTTGCGCTTCAAAAAAAAAAAAAAAAAAAAAAATGCAACTGACTAGAAGTAAAAATCCATTAATCCATAAATACTAAAGAAACTGAAGGAGAAAAAAAAACGGAGAGAGGGACAAGGGAGGAGAAGATGAGGAGAAATAAGAGAAATCTCTCTTCGGTCACTGGGTATCACTGGAAATACCTATAGATCTCATGACTCTGAGAAATGGCAATTAAAGAAAAAAATAGCATCTACCCTGACTTTCCTGTATAAACCACACTTCAAGGTAACTAAGTACCATTACCTGATTAAGGAAAACTTTTTCTTCATTTAAGTTAAGAAATATGGAAGGAATTATACATTTAGAAAGATCACCACTCTGCAACTAATAAACAGTAGATCTAAGAAACAATGATCAACGGATGAAAGGAAATGTTTTTAATGACCAGGTTCCACTGTTCCACTGAATGTTCTGATCAATCTTAACATCATTAAAAGGGGAACAAAACACCAAGAGTGAATCAAAATGCAAACTAAGGACTTTGGGTGATAATGATTTGTCAATATAGGCTGGCTAACTGTAATATACGTACCACTCTGGTGGAGGACGTTTATAATGAGAGCCTGTGCATGTGTAGTGGGTGGGGGTTTATAGGAATCCTCTGTACTTTTGGCTCCATTTTGCTGTGAACCTAAAAAACTGCTCTAAACAATTAAGTTTTACACCGCCTCCCCTGCTCCAAAAAAGGTGTAGGGCAGGAGGACAAAAAGGCACTGCCTTTTTGTGATAGATAATATCAATCCTACAGCATTTTGCTTCTCAAGTATTCTTGCTAAAACAGGTGAACCGGAATCTAAGCAAGCCTTTGGTGCTAACTTCCATTTTACAGGAAATGCAAAGACAGTAATTTCAGTACCACAAAGAAGCAAAAAACCAAATCCATTATTTAAGCTCTTATATACAGAATGAACTGTTTCTTCAACAAGTCACGAAGCATTAAGAAAAGGAAGGGAGGACTGGGGCAGGACTGCGCTAACATTAAGACATTTAATACACATAGCAAAACAAAAAACACACAAATAGGATGAGAGGACCTTCTCTGAATTTTGACTAAAATAAAACCAATCATAAGAGTTTAAGACAACCAAGCAAATTTAAGTAAGAACTGTCATTTACCGTTAGTATTTTAGAAATTATCTAACATGCATTTGTCTTAAAGTTTTCATAATAAAAATATTAACGGTAATTCACAAGAATGAGAAATCACACACTAAAATTAACACTACCATGAATAAAGAAAACTCTAAAAGTAGAAAGCTTACATGTTGGTACTACTGGTGGAATCGTAGGGGGTGGTACAACAGGTGGGGGAACTGGAGGCGGCATGAAACCTACATGGAAAAAAAAACCCAAAAAAATAGCACAAGAAAAATTACTTATTTTAAATCAAAGATTCCAATAGCTACAAATGAAACTTCATATTCTTAAAATGGACTACAACCTCATATTTATATATATATTTTCTATTTTAAAAATGGCTTTTATATACGCTGCCTTATTTGATCCCTAATAAGCTAGGTAAAGCAAAGAGATCCTGATTTATGAGAACATCCTATTTATTTACTCATTCAAGTCCCATAGCATGCTCTATGGTGCTGTAAAATCAAAGATTAATAGGAGCCAGGTAAACTGTTTATATATGCCATTTTATTTATTTGATACGTGTGTTTACTCACTAGATCAAAATATTTCCGTTAACTTTGGATAACACTATATTATGTTTTAAGCACTGAAGTAAATCTTCAATTTAATATTGGCTTTTTAATGATTTCAATTAAATTATTAATTTTAGATACCAAGTCTATGTTTCCCAAGCTGGTCTCAAACTCCTGGGCTCAAACAATCCTGCTACTTCAGCCTCCCGAGTAGCTGGGACCAGAAGCACACACCATGGCGCTCAGCTTCTTAATCATTTTAAATATCACACTATAAATTTGCTTCTTTGCATTTTTTGAAATATAAAGCTACCATTACATTCGACTAGAAAATAGTGACTAAAATAATTTTAAACTATAAAATCTACTTTGGTATTCAAGGTTTGTTCCTCCTCTCACAATCCTGATTGTAACTAAATTTTGTGGTAAATTATATGATACACATATTTAATTTTATTTTTAATAAAATTTACCTTTTGTACATTTTAAAAAATGGCTAAAAATAAGGAAAGAATAAAAATACATGATTTTTCAACAAATTAATAACAATGACTTTATAAAGCCTATATGGTTATGATTTTTGAAATAATCACTTAAAAATATCTTCTGAAATATTTAATTTTGAAATCACAAATACAGAAAATTAACAAACTTTTCAATATTTAAAATAGTTATTAAAATCTGTATCAATTTCCAATTACACATTAAACTGTAATTTAGAACATTTACATGACCTATAAATTCCAACCATTCTCAAATTTATTTTTTAGTCTTGCTAAAAACTCTACCCGACATCTAAGAACTTAAGTTACAGAAGTCAACATACTGTATTTCTTCTAATATGCAAATAATTCATGAATTCAAATACATTTTGTTTAATTTGGAAAAACTATATATATATTGTTTTGACCTAATAAACTTTGATAACAAAATTCTTGAATTAGAGTTTCTAGGTAAAAACTATAACTTAAATGCATATCTCATCAATATGTGTATATAATTGCTTATATAGTTTAAGATGGAGCTTTTAGGCCGGGCACGGTGGCTCATACCTGTAATTCCAGCACTTTGGGAGGTTGAAGTGGGAAGATCACTTGCTTCCAGGAGTTCACAAGTATCTCCCCATCATTCTAACCTAACCTCCCATGGTCTAATAATAAAAGCTTTTTTTTTTTTTTTTTTGAGACAGGGTCTCACTCTGTCACCCATGCTGGAGTGTAGTGGTGCGAACACAGTTCACTGTAGCCTCCACCTCCTGGGCTCAAGCCTCCTGAGTAGCTGGGACTACAGGTGTGTACCACCTCGCCTGGCTACTTTCTTATTTTTTGTACAGACAGGGTGTCACTCTGTTCCTGGGCTGGGCTTGCGCTCCTGCACCCAAGCAATCCTCCCACCTCAACCTCCCAAAGTGCTGGGATTACAGGTGTGAGCTACCACGCCCGGCCTAAAAGCTCTATCTTAAACTATATACTTAAGTTGTGTTTAAGTAATCTATAGTTTTTACCTGGAAAACCTAATTCAAGAAACTTTTTTTTTGTTTATCAGTAATTTATTAGGTCAGTACTTGCTTTGGCAGCACATACACTAAAACTGGAATGATACAGAGATTAGCATGGCTCTTGTGCGAGGATGACACATAAATTTGTGAAGTGTTCCATATTTAAAGAATAAAAATAATATATTAGGTCAAAACAAAGTATTACAAATTCAATTAGCCTTTTAAATATAATTTCTAATGTCAAAATGGAGCCTACTGATTCTTAAGAGAGACAATGCAAATTTTCTGATGAAATGCTGATAATTATTAGAGAACTTTCATATAAAAACTGCAACAGAAATTTTACATTAAGAGTAATAATTCTTTTTTTTTCCACCTTTTTTTCTTTTTGAGACTAAGTAATTGCTCTGTTACCCAGGCTGGAGCGCAGTGGTGCGATCTTGGCTCACTGCAACCTCTGCCTACCAGGTTCAAACCATTCTCCTGCCTCAGCCTCCCGAGTAGCTGGAATTACAGACCTGCACCACGCCGTCTAGCTAATTTTTGTATTTTTAGTACAGATGGGATTTCACCATGTTGGCCAGGCTGGTCTCAAACTCCCGACCTCAAGTGATCTGCCCACCTTGGCCTCCCTAAGTGCTGGGATTACAGACGTGAGCCACCATGCCTGGCCATGGTTTTCAATTATTCTAAAGAAACTCCATTTTTCTCTGTCAGTGCTGCTTCTCCCACCAATCTGCATCCTGAGAACAAGTTAGAAAATAAAATTCTCTGGCGCCTACCACAGACCGAGTAAAGCAAAAACAGTGGAGGCTGGGCCCAGCAATCTGTGCTTTAACAAGCCTATGCATGCCAAGGTCTCAGAACCACTGCTCTATGGTATTTAAATCTGGAAGAAGAACTTAAATGATAATCTAAATAGAGTTCAAATATTAAAACAAAAATTCCTTACCAGGTGGTGGTTGTGAAGGGTTAAAACTTGCTCTTAAAAAAGGAGGTGGAGGGATTGGACTGAATCCAGGAGGAGGAACCGGCATCGACACAGGAAATGCTGGTGGGACTAAACTAACTGTAGGCACGGCTGGCGCCACTGGAATCTTTTGTGGATAGACAAAAAAGTTCACTCATCAGTTTATTCACCTGCATCTTGGAACAACTAAAGGCAAATTATTCTATTTCTCTTTCAGGATGGTAACAAATACTATTAAAAAGGGTTTTATGCCCCCCTTTTTGTATACTTGCAAGTGAACCTACTTAGGGTAAAAACAAGGCAATGTTATTCAACAGATAGTTTTTACCTGGAGATTATGAATTTGATCTTACATTCAAGTGATGTAAACTAATGGTCACCTAGTTCAACACTGAATATTATGCTCCATTTTAAACTGCCATCTCCCACTCAGTAATACCTGTTATGCAACCTAACCACCATTAGGAAGCATGTCAATAACAGCTTTAGAATGGCTCAAATTTCTCATAAATTTATTTCCTAATCCTAGCATAAGTACCTTTTACTCACTCTAGGTAAAAGTCGCAAGTATTCATCTGCACCACAGCTTTACCTCTCTTGTAAATTTCACATTACATCAAGTGTCTATTCAACATCCCAATTGTGCTGACAGAAAGATACTTCTACCTAACAACACGTATGAAACAACTGATTTTCCAGTCGTCCTTCCCAAAAGAACTCTTCTCACAGTCTTTCCCCGTCTCAGATAATGGTAACTCTATCTTTCCAACTTATTGGACCAGAAACCTTGCCTCTGCTTTTGCTCATAATAACCCCAAATCCAATCGTACTAGGAAAAGTCCTGTTGGCTACAACACCTTCAAAATATACCTAGTATCTGACCATTTCTCATTACCTCCACTATTTTCTCATTACCTCCAGTGCAATAGACACTCCAGAAGTCTATTCTGAGCCACCACCAGCTCTCATCTGGATTGCTACAACTGTCTTTTAACTGGTCTCCCTGCTCAAAGCTCACTACAGCCTATTCTCAAAATAGTAAACTCCTCTGCTCAAAATAGTCAAAATAGTCACTCCTCTGCTCAAAATCCTCCAACGACTCCTCATCTTTCTCTATCTCTTTTTGTCACATGTAAAGACCCACCATCCATCTTATTCCAAGTGAAAGCCCAAGTCCTTAGAGAGGACTGGCTTTATTCTAGCCCACTTAACACTCCTGGACCACACCAACCATATTCCTGGTGTGGGACCTTTGCACTGGTTGTTGCCTCTGAACAGAATGTTCTTTATCAGATATCCACATGGTTAATTCCCTTAGAGCTTTTAAGTCATTGCTCAAATTTCTCATTCTCAATTAGGTCTATCCTCACCATTCTATTTAAAACAGATCAGCCTTACGCTACCTTTTTCCTTCCATAGGATCTCATAATCATATTTATTTTACATTTTCTGTCACCACTATTGAGAATAAAAGCTCCAAAAGGGCAGAGATTTGTGGGGGTTTTTCACTGATACCTAGAAGAGTGAGTGTCACAGAGCCAGTACTCAATAAATATTTGTTCAATAAACAAACATATTTAAATATGAATGACATCATTTCTAAAAATAATTTTTCAAAAAATCTTAATCAAACTCATTAAAATAACTTACTGTTCTATCAATTTGACTCCTCAGAAAAACATGAACCTAAAAAAATCCTCGGAGTTTTCAGAAACAATATTTCCATATTTACCTTTATTTTAAACCTAAGGTGTTTAGCACAATGATACCACGGCATTAGCAGACTTTTTTTTTTTCTTAAAGAGATTTAAAAGAAATATTCTTTTCCCTAACACTACTGACAAACATTTATTCTGATATGGAGATTTTCATTCCGGTTTTATAAAGTAAATACATGATTAAAAACAGAAATGTAAAACACCACAAGAAAAAAAAAAAACCCACTTCAACACTAACCTGCAACATAGCAACAGGAGGAGGGAAAACCTCTGCCTGGGTTGTGACTACTGTCTCCTTTTCAACTGGAGTTGGGCTCTGAGTTGTCTGGACCGTCTCTTTAACAGGTTCTGAGCTTTTCACAGTTTCCCACTCTAAACAAAATATTTGAAATTGATTTCCTTTGGATAGCTGCAACTTTTCATTTTCTTCTTTGTATTCATTTATTTCACATCTAAATCCTTCATCTACCTTGGCACATCTTTAAGATATATCCACAACTGTAGGTGCCACTCTAGATTTCTGCCCAGATTAATGATTAGGATACTACGGAGTTCAAAAAAACCATGACACATGAGACACAAAGGAAAGACACTAAAATATTTCATCTAAAGAAAACACTTAGAGGGGATACAATAGATATGTATCTCAATGGCTGGCTGATTTAATAAGAGGAACTAACCGTACTCAATTTTTTATCACAAAATACAACAAAGGAAGACCAACTAGGAGAGTATTAATCCAATACAATAAAATCCTTCTGAAAACACAGCTATGCAAAAAGAGAACAAAGAAGCTCTAATGGTTCCTCTCTCATGCTTCTCCATCTCATTCAAAGTAAAGATCAAGTAAGACAAATAAGATTTACATTACTTTGCCCCTCTGTACCCATCTGCCTTGATCTCCTACTACTCATTCCTCACTCACTCTGCGCAAGCTATAATGGTCTTCTTATTTTTGAATACAAACATGGTACTTGCTGTTCCCTTCATATAGAATGCTCTGGCTGCATGCCTTACCCTTTCGACTATCACATTCTCCATTAGATCTTCTACAACCACATAAAAACTGCAATACCTCCCACACCCACACTGCCCATCTCCCTTCCCTGATTTTTTTCTTAGAACTTATTGACACTAAAGTACTATATAGTTTATCTATTTTATTATCTGTTTTTTTCACAGATAATAATTGTGTGAAACATGGGCTAGTAAACTTTATAGCATTTGAGGCTTTATGGGCCATGTGTTCTCTGCTGCAAGTGTTCAACTGTTATTGCAAAAAAAAAAGTAATATAAAATAGGTAAACAAGTGAGCATGGCTATGTTTCAATAAAACTCTATTTACAGAACAGGCTACCAACAGGATTTGGACCATGGGTATTAGGCTGCTGACCTCTGCGCTACACTCCACAAGAGGAAGAATTTTTGTCTATTTGTCTCACTGCTATAATTCCAGTTCCTAAAATTAGGCCTAACACACAGTAGAAACTAAAATATTTATTAAGTGAATACACTGGAATAAGCAGCCATTGGCGGGGGTGGGGTGAGGAGTAGGCCTGACAGGAAGAAAACAATAGAAAAAAATGGTTCAAAATTTTACATTGGTCTGAGAAACAAATATTCTGAAAATGAGCTAATTCTGATAAAAGAGCTACGGTGTGAAGAAAAAAGGTGTGTATATATATTTCAGTTCTTTTTCAAATGTTTAGATTTCCTATTGGTTATAACTGCAGATCATTTTGTCAATTTTTAACTGAAATCTTTTAAAATAAAAAGACAATTTTGGGGAAAAAAAAAAAGCAGGCTGATGATTATTTGGTATTGTAAAAGGCATCCCAGAAAGTATATAACATTGTATGAATCTGAACTCCCTAAACTACGATTCTATTGCTGCTATTTTCAACATGGATACTACTCAAAATAATCTGCAAAGTGTTTCAAAAAAACTTCTCAAGTTCCCACTTAAACTGAAGCAATTAGAAATATTTAGTTTTAAAAATCCCTCCCACACATAACTCTCAAGTATCAAAATGAAAAAAAAAACAAAAACATATATTTAAAAATGCTACATTTATATAGACTTCTATACTTTCTAATCTATACTTTGACATCTATAAAATAGGTCCCATTAAGCATGTACCCTAGGGCATAGTAATGTATCTTTTCTCTTTTTTGGGAGATGAATCCAGGATACACAGTTAACGCTGTCATCCCAAATTCATTTCAGCTACAACCTTCTAAGCATACTTTTTTTTTTTTTTAACAATAAAAAGACCTTAGAATTCTTACCAGTATTTACAGTCTCCTGATCAATCATGCCTCCTTCTGCAAAACCTTCCAAGTCATCCACTTTAACTTTTTCCCATGGTATATACGTAACTCCAAGATCCACATCCCAGAATTGTTTGTATTCTGTTTTTACACCTTTGTTTAAAGCCCAAGCAATCTATTGTAAATGGGAAGAGGAAAAAAGAAAAGTTATATACACGTACTATAAAAACAAGGTAAAAAGTTCAAAATTTTATTTAAACAATGTAAACACAGTAAAATTGGATTTAGAAAACAGCTGGAAAAGCAAAGCTGAAAAACTAATAGTAGCCAAAAAAATTTTTTTCCAGTTGTTTCTCTTTGTCTGAGACAGGGTCTCACTCAGTCGCCCAGGCTGGAGTGCAGTGGCATGATCATGGTTCACTGCCTTGACCTTCTGGGCTCAAGCGATATTCCTGCCTTAGCCCTGCAGCGGCTGGAACTGCAGGCAGGCAACACCATGCCCAACTAATTTCTGTATTTTTTAGTAGAGATAGGGGTTTCATCATGTTGCCTAGGCTGTCGCAAACTCCTGGGTTCAAGCGATCCGCCCACCTCGGCCTCCTTAAGTGCTGGACAGGTGTGAGCCACTGTGCCTCGCCAGTTTTGTTTTTTAAAATAAAACTTACATTAGACATAGTATTTACAATAAAGGATTTCCACTTCTTATTGTAACTCTAATAGTGCAATGCATTTCCAAAGAAAATCCAAATCCACTTTTCACCATAAAAATGTCAACCTACATGAGGGGTGATTAGAATAGCATTTTCTTCACTTTTTGAGACAGGGTCTCACTCTGTCGCCCAGGCTGGAGTGCAGTAGCATAATCATGGGTCACTACAGCCTTGACTTCATGGGCTCAAAAGATCCTCCCACCTCAGCCTCCCAAGCAGCTGAGACAATAGATGCATACCATCACACTCAGCTAATTTTTAAGTTGTTTTGTAGAGATGAGGTCTCGCCATGTTGCCCAGCCTGCTCATAGACTCCTGGGCTCAAGTGATCCTCCCACCTCAGCCTCCCAAAATGCTGGGACTGCAGGTGTGAGCTGCCACACCTGGCCTGTTATTTTAGAAAAAATCTTTTATTCCAGAGGAGACTAGGGACACTTTAGTTTACACAAGAAACTTAGTCATGAATGAAAAAAGATGAGCATATATTAACTTTAATGAAAGTAGTTAAGTTTTTAATTCAGTTGCAGAAACTGATGAGATAAATAAACTTCAAATAACAGAAATCAAACTGAGTTAATCATAGAAAGTAATGGAAAGATATTCAAAAAATTCTCAGTATAAAGATTAGGAAGAAAATAAAAATATTCTGATAAATAATCTCCTCACAAGGGCCTGGTTTATATTTAAAAAAGATGTCAAGAAAAAAGAAGAAATCAATAATATAATTAGAAGGTATAGTTAAGGAGTACTCGGAGGAAAAGTGAATGAAAGACAATACTATAAAATGAACACATTCTGCTCACAGAATGGTGCCCTAGTTGACTCAGAAAGCTGTGCAAGTGTAATTTCAAGGAAGTAATTGACTAAAGTTCTCGTTATTGGACTTATTTTTACCTACATCTAATTCTGTAACTCAACGAACTGAAACGATAAGTTTCTGATGAGATTTGTCCATAACATTTAAAAAGAATATAATAGAGACATTCTAATAATCCAATAAAAGAAGAGCTTGTGACCCTTTTGTGAAAAACTCAGACTTTAACATAACAGACATTAAAAATACTGCCCCTCTACCCCAAGTTCCAATCCACCAAATCTCACCTTAATGACCTTGGACCCAATTTTATATGATCCAGAACTGAGTTTCTGAAGAGCTCGAAATGCATCTTGTCGATGAACCATGCAGACATAAGCACAGCCCCGGGGAGGAATCATCTAATAAAAAAAAAAAAATTGTTTCAAGAAAAGGTATAAGAACAGAAACTCATTCTGGTATTTTATGGTTTAAATGACACAAAACATTGACTACTTACTAATACTTCAACTCAATTTTGATAGATTACTGACTTATTTTCCCCTTTCTTCCTCCAGCTGTTTATTAGTAGGTACAATTCATGTACAATTAATAACTCAATTTTTAAAATCCCAAAATTCAAAACTCAATTAGGTATCATAAGCCACGATAAATGTGAAATCTTAAATATCACATGGCAATATTTTCTGAATACAGAAAAAGAACTATTAAAAACAAAACAAAATGTATAACTTCATATATATAATACCACCAGATAAAAGGGAAGTAGTATTATATAGCCAAAATATTTGAAGGCAACAATTTATTCCTAATATTACTTCAATTTTTCCAAATGTTATACTGAGTAATGCAAAGAGGATTTTTCTTTTGGGGAATTATCTTAATATAAAATCCATAATCTGAAACAATTGATGATAAAAATTTTCAGTCTTATAAAACTTTATTTTGTTCAAGTGCTTCTGGCAAAAGTTTTAACATAAAGAGAATAGCCTCAGTGTTCAGATCTGAGACTGATTTATAAAGCCTTTAACTATTCTACACCAGACCATAAAATTATACTTAATATATTAACTCAGAAAACTATTCACAGCATTTGTTTCTTTCTGAGAAACTCAAAAGGCATTCTATCATTTTATTTTCACTCAATACCTAATAAGCCATTATCTGTTATTAAAGCTTACATAGAAACCTTTTCCTCAGCCTTGCTAACACTTCAAGCTACTGCCTCTTTAATATTAATATCAAACTTCTTAAAAGAGAAATCTATCTAAACCTTGACATTCTTCTTTATCTACTGCAATCTAGCTCTAATTCCTCACTAACCCATTGGAAAATATTCTACTCTCTTCAAGCTCACCAATGACCTACTAAATGCCAAACTGAATGGACTTTGTCTTTGAAGTCCCCAAAATTAAATGAGTGGATTATGAATCTTCATTTCACAAAATAACTTAGTGCTCATTAATTTATAAGTACTATGCTCTCAAAACGTAATACAATAGAGAAGAGGGATAAGGCAAACAGATGCTCAAGGGACCATGATACAAGAAAGATTACAAATACGATCATCAAACACGAAAATCCAAAATGCTACTTGGACACAAGGTCTGTTCAGAGCAATGATTCCTGCTGTGCGTCAGAATCACCTATGCAGCTGTGAAACTTTGCTAAAAATTTGAAGACACTGAGCATGGGCATCCCTAATTTTTCAAATGTCAAGACATATTACTGATATGCAGCTAGAACTGAGAATCACTAGTTTAAAGGTAGGGGTAAATCAGAAAGAAACTTCAGAGAAAGTATATGGTTATAGACTCTGAAAGACAGTGATGCTTTTGACAGGTAAAATCTAAAGACAAAAGAATAAGAGAGGAAGACAGCACTCTTGTGGTATAGAAAGAGAAATCTGAAGTACCCAAGTTGAAATCCGTAACCAATCATCTTTTTATCACCTGTGTAACTCAAGCAAATCACTTAGTTTCCTCATTAGAAAATAACAGTATTTGAATTACTTAACCAGCTTCTTATGAGGCTCCAAAAAGATCATACACAGTCAAAAGTAAGATGCAAAATGGTTCAACTCAACTCAAATAAAGAATTCTGTTACTATTACAGAAAAGTCAAGTTTGGCCATTTAAGGAAGACTGGGAATTAAGACTAGAAAGGAAAACTGGGCAATTTTCTGATAAATAATGATAAAAAGATCCCACAGACATAAAACTGTAACCACAGGGAATGAAATCAGACGCCTGATGAATTAAGTCTCCTCATACTTCCTGTTTACTAGGATGGATGGATGGATAACTGTCTCCCCAAACAAATGACAACAAAACATTTCATCACACAGCAGGAGGAAGAAAGACAGAGAACACATAATTTTTAAATAAAAGAACAATTAAAATAGCTAACCAAAGATGTCTGACCTTCAGGGAAAAGCATCAGGCCTCATGAAGAATAAAGGAGGAGACTGAGTGGTGCAAAACTAGTGCAAGAATCAAGAGTGAAAGAGTTATGCTCAACTTACTAGCAATTCGCTGGCCATACTGATTTTCTTACCTAACATTTGCTCTGTTTGATAAAAAAGAGAGTAAAAGAGCACGAGAGGGCTAGAGAGTGAGAAGAAAAAGGCAAAAGAAACTGGGATCCTAAGTCCAGCTGTGTCTCCATGACTGCTTCTGTGGTCATGTGCAAGTGACTACAATTCTGTGGAACTCTCCATTTCCTCAGACGCAGTTTTTAAAAAAAGGAATTAAACCAGACCACACATAGGGTTCCTGCTAACTCAAACATTCGATGATGGTAGGAATCAAGCATGCTACACTGCTATAAAACTCAAGAATATTTTGTTAGAATTCCACTAAAAAATAAAAATAATTAAGGAGAGAAACAGCACCAAAATAAACACAGACATTATCAAAGTAAAGCAATCCTTTTAAAGATGTGTATTATTTAAGGCAGACATTACTGGGCTAATTAGGAACAGAAGTGATTCTTTGTATTAATAAAAACCTCCTTTTTTAAAACCTTAAATTATTAAGAACTGATACTTGCATTAATGGATTCAATCTGTCCAAACTCTTCAAACAGGTTGGTTAAGTCTTGCTGTGTTGCCTTCTTGTCCACTTGCCCAACCCAGAGAGTTGTACTACATACTGTCAAGACATAAGAGACAAATGACCTAAATCATATAGACACAGTTACTTCTTTCAAAAGTAGTTGAGGAAAAAGCAGTAATAAACATAATAATTAAATTTAAGATAATACATTTAAAAATAATTGTCAATGAACACTTGCATCTGTTATGTTTAAAATCAACTAAAATCACAAGTATTAATTCACATCTCTGCCAAGTCAACCACTTACTTGTCACCTGTTTTCAAGCTTGGCTGCATGCTTGAACCATCTGTGGATGCCAGGGTCCCACTCTAAGAGGATGAGTGGCATGCAGTGTCAAAGACAGGGAACTGAGAGTTGTAAAATTCCCTAGGTGACTCTAATGTGCAACGAAGTTTCAAACCCACTTCTCACCGTAATCCCATTTGTGAACCTTTTTTTTTTTTTTTGAGACAGAGTCTCACTCTGTCGCCCAGGCTGGAGTGCAGTGGCACAATCTCGGCTCACTGCAAGCTCCGCCTCCCAGGTTCATGCCATTCTCCTGCCTCAGCCTCCCGAGTAGCTAGGACTACAGGCGCCCGCCACCACACCCGGCTAATTTTTTGTATTTTTAGTAGAGACGGGGTTTCACCATGTTAGCCAGGATGGTCTCGATCTCCTGACCTCATGATCTGCCCACCTCGGCCTCCCACAGCGCTGGGATTACAGGCGTGAGCCACCATGCCCGGCCTGTGAACCTTTTAAGTGTCTTTCTGTGCTGGAAGGATTAAGTGAATGTGTCTCCCTAATCAAGAGATAAATCTAAAAATAGCATCTTATCCTTAAGGAAACAATCCTTTCTGGGAAGATACAAAGGGAAAATGGCCAAATCAGAACCCCCTAACCCCTTGAAAGACTTGAAGATACTTAACCATTGAAGGCCATATCCCCTTAACAAATATTAAACATGAGACACCTTGCCTACTTTCAGCTGTACTGTTCATGCCTCCACGAATGCCTCCTTTTACAGAAGACATTTATTTAAAAAATATTTATAGCTGACACCTTTGCAGAATTTTCATACATTGTATTTGGATTTATGTCAATGTCCACATTTCTGGCTACCTTTGATCTATAATTAAAGACAGGTTTAAGGCAGGTTTTACTCTATGGCTAATTTAGCCCCATATGAAGGTACCCTTGGCAAGATCACTACTGAGTGCCCTAGGCTTTTCAACCAGGTCTCTCCACACTGGCTAGTCAGAACTCTTCTAGACCTGTGTAAGCTTTAGGAATCACTTAGCTAACACAGAGTCCCTGGTCATTGTTCTTTCCCTACAAGCTGTTTATCTCCTGTAAGTCTTACCCTATGCATATTCAATGTAATCTTCAACCAAAGTCTCAAGGAGCTCTGCATTAGGTTTTTTTTCATTTGTTTGTTTGTTTGTTTCTGAGACAGGTCTCACTCTGTTGCCCAGGCTGCAGTGCAGTGATGCGATCTCGGCTCTCTGCAACTTTCACCTCCCGGGCTCAAGTGATCCTCAGCCTTGTGAGTAACTGGGACTACAGGTGTGCGTCATCATGCTCAGCTAATTTTTCTTGTATCTTTAGCAGAGATGTGGTTTCACCACATTGCCTAGGCTGGTCTCAAGTAATTTCAAAGTGCTGGAATTACAGAGGCAAGCCACCATGCCTAGCCTTGTAACAGTTTTTTATTGCTGCTATAACAAAATAACATGAAGTTAGAATAAAACAAATACATTCCCTTATAGTTCTGAAGATCTACAATGGGTCAGCAGGTATGCATTCCCTCTAGAGGGCTCTAGGAGAGAATCCGTTTCCTTACCTTTGCTAGGTTCTACAAGCTGCCTGCATTCCTTGGCTCATGGTCCCATCCTCCGTCTTCAAAACCACCTCCACAACATTTCCCAAATTCTCTCCCCTTTCATTATCACATCACCTTTTCTCTTCAACGTACTTGCTTCCCTCTTATGTACCCGTGTAATTAAACTGGGCCTTCTGGATAATCCAGGTTATCTCCCCACCTCATGATCCCTAATTTAAAAGGGCCTGAAAAGTCCCTTTTGCCATACAATGTAACATATTTAAAAATCCCAATGATTTAAATGTAGATACCTTTTAGGGGGCCATTATTCAATCTACCACAAACCCTTAACAGAAGTCTGGGCCTCTGTCATGGAAAAGATCCCCCCACCCCTTTATTTTTGGAGACGAGGTCTTGCTCTGTCACCCAGGCTGAGGCTGGAGTGCAATGTCCTAATTATAGCTCACTGCAGCCTCCTACTCCTGGGTTTAAGGCATCCTCCTGTCTCAGCCTCCACAGAAGCTGAAACTATAGGCACACCATCACCATGCTTGGCTAAGTTTTTATTTTTAGTACAGACATGGTCTTGCTCTTTCCCAAGCTGGTCTCAAATTCCTGGCCTCAAGCAATCCTCCCGCCTTGGCCTTCCAAAGTACTGGGATTATAGGTTTGAGCCAGTATACTCAGCCTTAAGGATTCTTTTGTGTTTTTTTGTTGTTTTGTTTTGATACAGGGTCTTGCTCTGTTCCTCAGGCTGGAGTGCAGTGGCACAATCATATCCCACTGCAGCTTCTCAACCTCCTAGGCACAAGTGATTCTCCCACCTCTTGCTTGAGTAGCTGGGACTTACAGAGGTGTGAACCACCTTGCCCTACTAATTTCTTTTTTTTTTGGGGGTACAGATGGCATCTCACTTTGTTGCTCAGGCTGGTCTTAAACTCCTGGCCTCAAGCAGTCTGCTGGCCTGTGCCTCCCAAAGTAGCTTGGATTACAGGTGTGAGCTGCTGCACCTGGCATTCACTTTTTCCTCTTTATTACTGGTTCTGCATATTCCAGCTGCCTTAATCTCCCTGAACTCTGTTCTATATTTCCCATCTCTTTCAATATTATCTCTCTACACATTTTTCCCATAGGAAACTCCATTTTTTCTCCCCAGAAAGCATTAAAGATTCTTGCCATCCCATGCAGAAGGGACACTTGATTCCTGGAATGTTATTATTCACTGGTGCTTTATATCCCCTAGACTATTCATGAAAACCTTGTGTTCTAAAATCCATGCTAAAGACCAACAAATCGTATGAAAACACTACCATATGTTTAAAATGTGTTAAGAAAGAATACAAACCACAGGAAATTGATACCGCTTTTGAATAAGGAGAGTTGTGAGGTAAACAATCAGAGATTATTTTTCACTGTACAGGCATACCTTGGAGCTACTGCAACTTTTGTTCCAGACCACCACAATAAAGCAGATATCGCAATAAGGTGAGTCACATAAATTGTTCTTCCCAGTGCATACAAAAGATATGTTTACACTACACTGTAACCTATTAAGTGTGCAATAGCATTATGTCTAAAAAAAAAAAAAGTACATACCCTAATTTTAAAATATTTTATTGCAAAAAAAAAAGAAAAAAAAAGAAAAAAAAAACAATGCTGACATAGAGACAAAGTAGGCACCTGCTATTGGAAAAATAGTGCCAATAGATGTACTTAATAAAGGGTGGTCACAACCCTTCAATCTATTAAAAAAAAAAAAAAGGTATCTTCAAAGCACAATGGAGTGAAGTGCAATAAAACAAGGTATGCCTGTATTTGGTTATGCGTTTTTTATTCACGTGTTTTTTATTTTCTTTTTTGCTGTTTGTTGTACCCATGAAAATAAAACAGAAATAAAAAATAAATTCCACGGTTGAAAACTATGTAAACAGCACACATATGTTTACTGCGGCACTATTCACAGTAGCAAAGACTTGGAACCAATCCAAATGTTCATCAATGATAGACTGGATTAAGAAAATGTGGCACATATACACTATGGAATACTATGCAGCCATAAAAAAGGATGAGTTCATGTCCTTTGCAGGGACATGGATGAAGCTGGAAACCACCATTCTCAGCAAACTATCACAAGGACAGAAAACCAGACACTACATGTTCTCACTCATAGGTGGGAATTGAACAATGAGAACACTTAGACACAGGCGGGGAACATCACACACTGGGGTCTGTCGGGGGGTGGGGGGGGGTGGGGGGGGTGGGGTGCTGGGGGAAGGATAGCATTAGGAGATATACCTAATGTAAATGACAAGTTGATGTGTGCAGCAAACCAACATGGTACATGCATACCTATGTAACAAACCTGCACATTCTACACAGGTACCCTAGAACTTAAAGTATAATTTAAAAAAAAAGAAAAAACTTAGATGACAGGTTGATGGGTGCAGCAAACCACCATAGCACCTGTGTACCTATGTAACAAACCTGCACATTCAGCACATGTATCCCAGAACTTAAAGGAAAATAAAATAGAAAATTAAATAAATGGTTTAAAAAAAAAAAAACTATGTAAACAGTGACATCAACAACATGACAAATTAAGTGAGAAATTAAACGAGAGCGACTCCATATAAAATCCTTACTCTAATATTGGCAAATAGATAATTCTGAACATCTTAATGGTAATCATGCGAGAAAGCACAGTAGAGATTTTTGTGGTCAAACGTTTGACATTATTTCTTTTATCAGCCAGCACTAAAATGTTTAGACGTATACCCTAACCCTAAGGGACAAACAAACTTCTAGAGCAAGGATAATCAATATTATCAGGTTGACACTAGCTCTCACAACCGGATAAAATTCATGCAAGATAGCCAAGGCCTACAAAAACTCCCAAAACTTAGTAAGAAGATGGCTATTGCCTTTTATTATAGGCCTGGGTTTCCAAGACGCTCTAGTAGCATAAATTATACCAATCATTTTTCTAACTCCCTGGCAGAGGGAATTTATGTGGAAGTCTTCAGAAATTAGATAACACAATCAATGTTTAGCTCTTTGGAAAGAATGACAATTTGCTCGATTTTATGTACTTCTTTGCCCATATGTAAACTCTTAGTTCATCTTAAAAGTCATAACCCACCAAGAACACCCTAGGCAGAATTTGGCACTAATTAAAACTTATTTTGCTGTGCTTAACATTCCTACCAAGTGAACTCTCCCCACGCCTGCTCCAAAACCAAACCCCACCACTACCAAATCTGTTCTAATCATACGTAACTGACTAACATGTAACCGTGCAAAGTTTGTACAGTAGGAATTATCCTGTAGTGCTAACCCATAACGTTATAGTTACTTTAAAAATTAGATATAGCTAAGTATATGCTTCCTTTAATAATTATTCCCACAGATCTGGTGGCCATAATTGCTAAGAATACTATAGACAGAAGTCACTGTGTCCATGCTACAGATACCAGCCTAGTCTGCTTTTTCAGTCAATATGTATTTTCTAACTTGCGTTTGAAAAACAAACAAAAAATCAACCCTCAATGACCTTGGTATTTGAATGGAATCTGTTCTTCCTTTTTCTTCTCTTCGCTATCATGTTACAAAAACCAGAGACAACATTACTCATTTACCAAACCACTTTTAAACTTAATCTGAAAATAAAATTTGGCTGAGAGACTTTGTAGCAGGTAACTATTTTTTAAATATTAATTGAAACCAAAGCACTGCAGATATATGTTACTTACCACTTAGTGTTTTAGATCTAATTGGAGGTAATCCCTTTTTCTGTCGTTCTTTCTCCCTTTCTCTGGCTCTCCTTTCACTTGAATACGACCGTGATGATTTCCTCTTTCTTTCTCTTGAGCGGGAGCGTGATCGCTTTCTGTGTTTACGCTTTCTAGAGCCAGACCGTGACCTAGACCTTCGTTTTCTTGGTGATCTACAAAAAATTTTCATTTTACTTCTAATGACAATGTTTTCTTTCTATCAAATCTGTCACTTCTAAGTGAGGGAAAAAAACAGTAACAAAAAAAGTTGTCTTATATTTAGTGACAATATGTTAAAATATTCTGAAGTACAATCAAGTCTCAAAAATGCGTTTTACTTAAATCCGTGTGCTGCTTAGGTCCATATTAGTTGGCAATGATTCTGAGTATTGGTGACTATTCACAATGAAGAGGAAAAAGATTCTAGAAAGGGTCTCACTTTCTCTTAGTGTATTCCAACTCATTTTTCAAACAGAAGAACAGGAATGAAAGACCAAAGAAAATTAAAAGACCATTTAAGTGTCAGAGCATTAGGCATTAGGCCACTACATAATTCTGCTTAGTAGTTTCCAACTTATAAAATTTTATGGTGCTTGTAGAAGGTGACACTGAAACACTTTCTTTTTTGCCTGTCAACCACTTGCCATTGAGCTCTCTTCAAAATGCTTAGTAAGATGCTGCTAATGACAAATGAAGATATCTTCAGCATTAAGATTGTTACTGCTTCAGGAAAATAACTCAGTGATACGCGGTGGGTCTAGAGAAAGTTGAACTGACAGGCTCTCATTTGCAATAGATAAATATAAAGAACTTTGTGACAAGAAAAAGAAATGACTGAAAAACTCATCAAACGTACTGCCCCTCTTCCAGCATTTACTGTTCAGATTTTCAGGGGCATTCATATGCAAAAAATAGGATACAAAAATGTTAAAGACTGATGCCTTTAAGTTAAGCTCATGAAGAAAACTATGTTTCCTAACGGTTTGGTATTACAGTTAATGTTTATAAAAATAAATTTTGTAGTTCCATTTTTATAACCATTTTTGGTATCACTGTGAGATGAATGGAATCCAGGAAATATGGCCTGACTTAACTGTTGTTTAGGGGCAACAATATTCTAAATTGGGTGTCATCATAATATTAACTAAAATAAAATATAATTCAAAATCCCTGTCTCATGATATGGCTGCCAATCTTATGTAAATTACTGAAATAAATGGCCACAGATATACCAATTAAAACAGAACAAAGGTTATCTTGTTTTTGGAATAACTTTTTTTCCGAGAGACTGTGAAAAAATATGTCATCCCAAGGAAAACATTTCCTTTCATCCTGATGCAAAGAAATAAAGCCAACATTTTAAAGTTCACACACAGCTATTATTAAATATCATTGTAGAACCTTGAACGAGATCGTGAATGTGTTCTTGATCTTGAGCGAACCGCCACTTTCTTAGCTTCTTGTTCAAAGACCTCCTCTTCCACTCCATCTTGCCCTTCATCTATATCCATATCCTTGAAAGTCAAAAGAACAGCAAACAAACAGAAAGGCTAGTTGAGACAGAGTTATACATTGACAATTCTGTTTTTAAAAATACTGACAATAGGAGCATTCATGCCTAATACAGGGGTGTCCAATCTTTTGGTTTCCCTGGGCCCCATTAGAAGTAATGTCTTTGGCCACACGTAAAATATACTAACACTAATGACAGCTGACGAGCTTAAAAAAAAAAAAAAAAAAAAAAAAAAAAATCGCAAAAAACAAATCTCATATTGTTTTAAGAAAGTTTACAAATTTGTGTTGGGCTGCATTCAAAGCAGTTCTGGGCCATGTGCTTAGCCTAGGGGCCATGCTTAGGCCTTGGACAAGCTTGGCCTAATAGGTTAAACAATTACAAAGTGGAGCTTAAGTGTGGGAAAAATATATTCAGGGCACTGCTAGTATAAAATATTTTATATGATTTCTTCAGCCACTTTTAGAAATTTATGACCCAGAAAAACATTTACTTTTACCTGTTGCTGAATATCTATGGAATCATCCAAATTGACTTCAGGTTCAAGAAAATGCTGCTGACTACTCCCTTGTGATGGTGACGCTGAATGCTCTGACCCAAATGTTCCTTCCTGACTATCCTGAGGCGTGGCCTATTGAGAACATATACAAACACACAAAGATTGGGAGATACTTTTTGTTATGAATGAAAATGTAAACACAGCAAACATCACAATTACATGTTTAAAAACAAAAGCCATACATAAAAGAAATTCCATGTTAAATCATTTATAAAGTAATCAATCCAAAATTAAACATTTGTATAAACTCAAGTTTATATGAAAGCAGAGAACAGCTCCATAAAAGGAAGGGACTAAAATATTAAAATGGTAAAATCAAGTAAATTTTCAATTGTGAAAATATAAACTACAGAGGATTAATAAAGAAATTACAGCATGAAAAATATATAATGGCAGTCAGTTAAATGAATCTAGATTTTTCCCTGATGATTGGCATTAATAAAAAATGCTATAAAGAAAAAACAGGCCAGGCACAGTGGCTCACGCCAGTAATCCCAGTACTTTGGGAGGCTGAAGCGGGTGGATCACGAGGTCAGAAGTTCAAGACCAGCCTGGCCAAGATGGTGAAACCCGTCTCTACTAAAAATACAGAAAAATTAGCAGGGCACGCTGGCAGATGCCTGTAATCCCAGCTACTCAGGAGGCTGAGGCAGAGAACTGCTTGAACCTGAGAGGCGGAGGCAGCAGTGAGCTGAGATCTGCATTCTCAATCTCTCATAGGTTTTATACTATCTACCTTATAAAAACAGTTCTAGTTTTCTTTACCACTTTCTTTTCTTCATTAGATTCGTTTTTGAACAATGAGGTTTTTCAGAACTTCTATTCCATTCAAAGGGATCTTATTATTCTAAGCTGTGAAATTTTGGAACTAATATATAGAGTAATTAACTAAGCCCAGAGTTCTCTCTTTTGGGTAGGTGAGATTCTTACAACAGACTCGCTCTCTCTCAAGTTTATTTTTACTTCCATAACATGGTGTTAATTACAAGCTGGTCAAGACTACTTGATTCTGCTAAGAGACAGACCATTAAAAAAATAAAGTACTACCAGGATTACAGTGCTTCTGCTAAACCTTCTAAAATGAAACTATGACTAAAGCAATTCACAAAGTGTTACATTTATAGCTCAACAAATCTGTTGTTTGGATAAATTCTTCCATCACGACTACTTCCTGCCTCTCTTAACAGTTCTGTGATTTTTGTATTATTATATCACTGATGACCTGTTTTGTTTTCTTTGAGTTACAACTTTGTTTTTTCTTTAAACAACATCTAAATGTTCTTAATTGTGTTCTATCTTTAACTTCTGGGTTCTCAGGCAGATATATTTGCTTGACATAAAATACTGCCCCTACTCTGGCCACTTATATCAGAATTGTTTCCTCAAAAAAAGGTATGAAACTCCATTCTCATAATTCTAGGCATGAGTTCCAATGCAGCAAATATCATTAACATCCATTTTATATTATTGTTTGCATTAAAAAGTCAAGTTCAGACCCCAATGTCTCAAGTTTGCTATCTCTTCCATCTAAAATAACCGTTCCCTCCTCCATGCTCCTAGAATCCTTCGGTTGTACCTCTGTGACAAAAATAAAGAATTCTGCCAGGTGTTCATACAGATGTATGTGCTCCATTAGAGAAGAGGTTACCTGATGCCACAACCTCATTTCTGTTCATCTTTGTATGTATCACTTGCCTAACAAGTGACACATACTTAAAAATATTTTGTGATATTTTTGTTAAACTCATTAATGCCAAAACTTTTTTAATATTAGGAAGCATGCTGGGGAGGGAGGGGGGGTTTCCTAATACTTTTATTCGGAACAGTTTACACGCGTAACCATTTCTCACATACAGCAGAAAAAGGCTTTGTAATAAATTTAATCCTAGCTCTACAACTTAACATATTTTATCAATTCTAAGGTGCAATATTTTGTCAAAGCTTATCAAATTCGTAAGATGAATTTAAAGGAGCCTTACAACTCAAAAGGATGTTACATTTAGTTATCGGTGCTTTAAAATTCTTGGCTATGCATAAAATAACCGCACATCTTAAGTCAGATAATATATAACACTAGCTGTACACTGCTGCATGAGATGTTTAATCTCACCGAGCTTCAACTTCCTCTGGGATAAAATGGGAGTCATAATGCCCATCTCCTGAGGGTTAAATGTATCCAAGCCTACAACATACCTAACAAAGCTCCTGCTACATGCTAACAGCAAATACGTTTTAAAAATTAAAGATAGCAATCTACATGGCCGTCATCATTGTCAACAATAACATAATCATCAACTTGCTTGATAGGGAACACAAAGAAAAACACGTTTAGTTTTAAGTGGTAATTCTGAAACCCCCTCCATCCTGTTCTCTACTTCCAGTATACTGAAATTAATTTCTACAATGTGGATTCATAAGTTACCAGAACACAATTTGATGACAGAAAAAACCATAAAGGTCCTGAAAAAAATGGATCTTACTAATAAGCGTTGAAAAAATATCACCATAACAAACTTTAGAAAGAAATAAAGTAGCTGGTAAAAGCTAAATAGTTGAGAAAATATTCTATTAAGACCAATTAAAAAAAAAGCCAACCCACAAAAATGCCAATTTATAGAATATAAATAGTAATAACTCTAAAGACCACAAGATGGGGTTATAAACCTTTTGAGGCTGTTGCTGCTCCAAGAGCTGCTGTCTGAGATGTTCTAGGTTTTGCTGTTGTAGTTGTTCTGCTATCTGATGAAAAATGGAATTGTTCACAGATTCTGAAACGTGAGAACTAAAAGGAAAAACAGGTGGAAACATATTTTAAAACCCACTAAAGATACTATGAAAATAACTGAGTATTCAAAGAAAACAAAAAAGTCAATTCAATAAAACATATTCTACTGCATGTTTTCTTTTGCAATTTTAATACTAAAAGTAGAATACTTGAGAACATTAATATATTAAAAGAAAAATACATTCTTCAATTGTACATCAATAGATGCATAACATGTCAGAGATGCTCTGCTGAAGATCTGATATTACCGTCTCATGCTATTAAATACATATAAAGTACTGCTTTTTCATTAGAGCATATTAAGAAAATCTCCATATTTTTTAAAAGTTTAAATATTTAAACATTGTTACTTTAACTCCTCCTCTTACTATGAGACAGAAAAATAGTCTATCAATCAGTATGTATGAAATCTACCATTGTAATTGACCATAAAATTTATAAAACTAATATTCTTCCTTTAGAAAATCATATACATCATTAGGTATGTTAACAGAGGCAGATACTGTTTAAATAAGAAAAAATAATCGTTTAACTATATTCTTGGAAATTCACACCTGGAATACACCTGGGATTCTGGGTGCCACAAGGTAAGACATTAACAATAAAAAGGGCATCCCAAAAGAGCCAAACAGGATGGTGAGAAGTCTTGAAACAGTTGGAAAAAAGTGTACTTCATCTGAAGCAAATAAACCTAAGAGGAAGAATGATACCTATCTTCAAATAATGAAAAGCTACATCTCTAAAGATAGCAGAGTAAATTTGATTCCTTGCTTCAGAAAGCAAAACGTGGGTCAGTGTATATTAACAGAAAATAAAGGAAACAGGATTCAGCTCAACAAAAGAACACACAATAATAACAATTAGTTAACTTCTCATCACAGAAAGCATTAAAATACTGGATAAATAAACTGTATCATCAGGACTGTTAAAGGAGATTCTTACATTGTTTAGGACACTGATCAACATGATTTCAAATGCTGCTTGCAAGTTTGCAATTCATAATCTAAAATACTAGTTTTTAAATTCTGTCAAGGGGAATCATTTTACTAAAATGATACATTTGTATTTAACATATTCTAAAATTATGTTTTTGTTTATTACCCCAATATATACAACTAATAACTTCTGTTTGAAACAAGAGACCCACGGACTTTCACCATTCATCCTTCTTCCATTCTCCCAACTTCTGCCCCTGCCTCCTCCAACATCTTCCCCCTACTAGTCCATTCACATACCCTCACAGAACCTTGGGCACTGCAGAATTGTTCAGGAAAAAAAAAGTAACTGATTTAATAAAAACATACAACACATTTCTTTACCAAAAAAAAAAAAAAAAAAATCCTCATAACTCCAATCCTTAATTCTGATTAGGTTGATGTGTTTCCACAATTTCATATGCTTTCTAGAAGTGGCCTCTAGCACTAGAAGCAAGCTTCATTCCTAGTATTCCAACCACTCTTACAATTAAGCTAAATAACTTAAAGCCTAATATGGAAAATATTACAACCAGTTTTACCAATATGTATCAATGTTCTTATAGGTAACTTTGATATAGTCTATTTGCAAAGATCTGAGAAAAGACTCAAAATAATACAAAAAGACAACAAGACATATCTCTATCACCTTTGTATAATGTTAGAGGTTCAACAGCTTGAAATAATAACCCCAACTTACTAAGTATACTTAGTAATTAAGATGGCAACATCCCACCCAATATAAAAAAACTATGGCTATAAAGAAAAAATTCTTACAGTTGTGAAGCTGGAATTTCCTTTTTGGGTTCTTCACTATGCTCAGAATCTTCCCCAAAATCAAACCTATCCATCAACTTCTGGGGGAAAGAAGGAGAAACAGACATATTAAAAAGTGCTTCACACAAATACAAGTTACAAATGCTATTTTAAATGTCAATGGCATTCCGTTATCTCTATCATTTAATGTGTAAATAAACGTTTTGTATCACTTTATACTATTATAAAGTGTTTTGAGTAGATCTTTAAAGCATTTTGATATGTATTATCTTACATAACAAAACAAATTATGATAGAGGCAGGATAAACACTAATACTCAAATTTTACAGAAGACTAAGAATTAAAATAATTAGTTGGTTTTTCCATGGTAATAAGCTTGATAAAACATCTAGGGCCATAATCAATGGGTCTATTCCTAGTATGGGTCTCATCTTAGAATGCTGTTATTCTTCTGAATGCTCAATTTAAAGGCTTTTTATGTGGTCTAGCTATTTAGTGTTAGACTATATTAGACTTAGAAGCTGCTGGCCAAAACAGTCTAAGTAATAATCCAATAAATCAGTATCTACTTTCCTATAAAAAGTACAAATTTTAAAAATATGAACACCACTTCCAAGTAGTATGATACTCCCATAATTAATAAGCATATACTAAGAATATCACACACTGAATTGTACATGAAAGATTTTAAGTTTTAGAAAACACTTTAATTATTAATAATTTAGGCATCAACTTATTATAGTTACAGTATAGTGACTAGTTGTAGAGAAGTTTTCCTTTAAACATTTTACATATTGATTAAAGAATTTTAATTTTTGCAGGTCCAAATTACAGAACCCAGAGCATCACAGTAAAATGCGGCACCCATGAAAGTAATCAGACAAGCTCAGAAAATAATCACTTGCCTCAGTGGTGAATACAAGATTTTACTGACTAGTTATTTTTAGTCAAATGAAAATATTTTAAATGTTTCAAGAAAAAAAAAAAATTTTTTTTTTTTTTGAGTCAAGAGTCTTGCTCTGTCACCCAGGCTGGAGTACAGTGGCTCAATCTTGGCTCACTGTGACCTCTACCTCCCAGGTACAAGCAATTCTCCTGTCTCGGCCTCCCCAGTAGCTGGGATTACAGGCACGCATCATCTGGCTAATTTTTGTATTTTTAATAGAGATGGGGTTTCACCAGGTTTGCCAGGCTGGTCTCAAACTCCTGGCCTTAAGTGATCCTGCCTGCCTTGCCCTCCCCCAAAGTGCTGGGGATTATAGGTGTGAGCCACTGTGCCTGGCCTAAGAAAAATTTTTTTAATTACTTATTTTTTTTCAGAAGTTTGAACCTTTTGTAAAATTCAGACTGTCTTATACAGTGTACAGGAGATATTAAAAGTCTACAATAAAATTTATTTATAGAATTAAAATCCATATGATAGTGTATAATATTTAATAATTCATATAGACTCGATCCGATATTTTAATTTCTACCTTGTTAAAGGAGACTCCCTGTTCTAAGGGAGTAAGAGTGTTGGCAGCTGCAGCTGCAGCTGTAAGTTGTGCCGTAAGAGCTTGCAACTGAACAACAAGACCAGCATCTAGGGCCTGCAGAATGGAAGGCTGGGGCTTCTGTTGTTGTATCTGTAAGGTTTGTATTAATTGTTGAAGCTGGAGAGAAAAAAAATATATTACAAAACAGGTGTTGGGTTTTTTCTGTAAGAGTGGCCACCTAAAACTTTTAGTCAGTAAAATTAATCATTCCACACTCTCTTTGAAAAAAATACACACTATTAATAAGTTAATTTTTTTGAAGTTTTTCTGTGTACCTTATATAACACAGTACTTAATAAGTTTGTCTTACTTCTGGAAAGTCAGCGAACTTTAAACAAAATAAAGTGATCTGTGACAACCAGATAAAGCACCCATCACAAGCTGACACATTTTTCACTACATTTCTCAACCTTGTTCAATTAACTCTTTAAACTCAGTAAAAGGACGAGTACTGAAAATAGCAGCAGCTTTTGCTATTATTCAGAATTACTACCATCTGAGCACGTGCTTCCTGAAAGTTGGAGAGTCATTAAGAAATCTGTTTCTCAGAGTAGAGTCTGGCAACTAGTTATTAATAATAGTGTCATCTAGAGTTGAAGGCAACTCTTGTTCCCACTATGTACCCACCCCTGTTAAAAAACAGACACAACAGTGAGATCTTTAAGAGATTCTATAAATAAGAAAACCCTATATACATCCCAGAAGTAAATGATAATCAATCTGGTTATAAGCCTGAGTTAAATCCAAAAATTATTAGTTTAAAAGAGAAAAATAAAGACAGCAAAGCTACTGATAACCAAGACAACTGTACTCTTGAAGTTCAACTTCTAGGATGAGAGGACACAAAAACTATGTAAGATGACAGTAAAGTAATTTCATGTCTACTTAAAACAGTTAACACTAGGAAACAAACTAGAGTCACTTCACTATCAACTAAACATTTTCTATAAAACTATTAAAATGATAGAAACACCGTATTTCCCCTTTACACTTTTTAACTGCTCCTTTTGACATCTCCATTTTTCCCAATTGCACTGTTATTCTTTTGGTCACCCAGGTAAAAAACCACTGGAGCATCCAATTTTCTTTCTCTACTCTGACTCTGCAGTCTATCAATTACTGTCTTACTGACTCTGTTTGTACTATTCCTTTCAAAGTTTCTTCTCCTGTCAAAAATATTTATTTTAATAGGCATCTTTTAAAATAAGAACACTTGCTTTATGAATTGTTTCCAAAATATTACAAAATAAAATTACTAATTCTATAATTTCATCTAATATACAGTTAATACTCAGTTTCCCAACTGTCTCAAAAATGTAGAAAATAGATTCAACCTAAGAGTACACATCGGTTTTTCAAAATATTTTTAAGTCTAGAATGGCCCCATGTTTTGTATTGTATTTTCAGAAAGTATACAACCTTACTATTTTTCATAAACATTACCCTCCTTACCAAAACCAATACTACCAAAAGAAAGATATTCTGTCTCTAGACTTCTCCTCTCTCTAATCCATGTAAAGTACTGTTAAGATCATGTGACTTCAACATAAAAAGTCCTTGGTGACTCCCCATTGCTTACCAAATGAATCCCTTATTTCTGAGCCCACCATTTATAGTTTTCACAGCCCAGGTCACACTTAAGTCTGCCATTTAACTTTGTCATTAATAGCTTACACAGACTATCTTTTCCTTCAAACAACTCAACTCTACAATATCCTTTGTATATCCAACACTGTAATGCTTCTGTACATCATTCATTCATTCCACAAAAACATATTGAACACCATCTACAACCTAGACATTGGACAGGCAGCAGTCAACAACCATAAAAAATTCTTGCCCTAGTTTAGCATACATTCCAGTGGGAAGAGGTAGAAAAAAAACCAAGTAATTATATAACATAACAGAAGGTAGTAAGTGCTAAGGAAGGAAGTAAGCAGAGGCGAGAGAGAACGGAGTGTAAAGAATGACAGGTAGAGTTTACAGTTTTAAATAGCAGTCACGGCCGGGTACGGTGGCTCATGTCTATAATCCCAGTACTTTGGAAGGCCAAGGCGGGCAGATCACTTAAAGTCAGGAGTTTGAGACCAGCCTGGCCAACAAGGTGAAACCTTGTCTCTACTAAAAATACAAAAATTAGCTGGGTGTGGTAGCAGAAGCCTGTAATCCCAGCTACTCAGGAGGCTGAGGCAAGAGAATTGCCTGAACCCGGGAGGTCAAGGTTGCAATGAGCCGAGATTGCGCCATTACACTCCAGCATGGGTGACAGGGCAAGACCTGTCTCTAAATAAATAAATAAATAAATAAATAGCAGTCACTGAAGGCCTTATTAAAGTGACATTTAAACAAAGACAAGAGATGAAACCGTATGAATATATGAGGAAAGTGGGTTTTCAGTATAAAAAACTTCAAATGCAGAGATCTCGGGGCAGGATTATAGGTAGTTTATTTAAGAAACAACAAAAAGGATGGAACGAGTCACAGGAGAAAGAGGTGAGAAAGCAAAGCAAAGGATAATATAAAACCAGGGTGGGGGGCTGGGCAACATAATCAAGTCTTATCATTAGTTAGAGAAGTCTATGAACTGGTGATAGAAAATGTTGGGAAGGGAACAATAGATCAAACTGAGAACATACAAGGACCAATGAAGTGATTGTTGAAACCTGGGCTTTTAGTGCAGGCGCGATGGCTCGTGCCTGTAATTCCACTGACTTGGGAGGTGCAGGTGAAAGGACTGCTTGAGGCCAGGAGTCTGAGACCAGCCTGGGCAACATAGTGACATCCTGTCTCTATATAAAAACAAAAAAATTGGCTGGGCACGGTGGCTCATGCCTGTAATTCCAGCACTTTGGGAGGCTGAGGTGGGGGGATCGCCTGAGGTCAGGAGTTTGACACCAGCCTGGCAAACATGGTGAAACCCCGTATCTACTAAAAATACAAAAATTAGCTCGGCGTGGTGGCGGGTGCCTGTAATCTCAGCTACTCAGGAGGCTGAGGCAGGAGAATCACTCCAGGAGGCGGAGGTTGCAGTGAGCCGAGATAGCGCCATTTCACTCCAGCCTGGGTGACAGGGTAAGACTTCATCTCAAAAAATAATAATAAAATAAAATAAAAATAAAAAATTAACCAGGCATGCTGGCTACAGGTGTAGTCCCAGCTACTTGGGAGGCTGAGGTGGGAGGATCGCTTCAGCCCAGGAGTTCAAAGACGCAGTGAAATACAACTGCACCACTGCACTCCAGTCTGAGTGACAAAGCAAAACCCTGTCTCAAAAACAAACAAACAAACAAAACATCTTGGACTTTTACTCTGAGTGAGACAGGGAGCCACTGGAGGATTCTGAGCAGAGGAGTTGCACGAACTCTCAGGTATGAAAAGGGTCATGCTACCTGCAGTATTGAGAACAGACTGTTGTGGGGTAAGGGTAGAAGCCCCATTAAGTGGTTTCTGCAATAAACTAGCTAAGAAATGATGGTGGCTTAATTCTAGGAACTAGTGATAGAGGTGGTGAGTTAGTGATTCAGAATATATTCTGAAGGCAGAGGATTTCTTAACAGATTGGATCTGAAGAACAAAGGGAAGAAAAGAATCAAGGATGACTCTTAAGCTTTTGGGTATGAGCAAATGGAAAAATCGCATATCCATTAACTGAGATGAAGATGCAGGTGGAGCAGGTTTTGTTTGAAAGACTCAGAATTCACCATTTACTCTTAATTGTCTCTGTCTATGTAGCTCATCCTTAGCATCCATTTCTTACTCATCCTTTAAAAAACAAATTTAACTGTCATCTGTATAACAGAACTTTCCTGAACCAATTGTTCAAGCCAAAGTATTATCTCTAGTTCTGAATTTCCAAAGCCCTTCTTTTCTAAACTTCTCCCATGATTCTTATTAATTTTAAATTTAATTACATTTATGTATTGCAATTAATCTTGATTATTAAACTTTAGGCTTCCAGAGGCCAGAGAATGTTTCTTGCTCGTCTTGTATACTCCAGAACAAGGTACAGTGCCTCAAACACTGCAGGTCAAAGTAAATGTTTGCTGAAGGTTGAGCGAATGAAAAACAACCAACGAAGTGATATAGTATCACTGGACTTCAGACACCAAACTCTAAAAAACTTTAGCTTGATTTGAATAGTGAAGGAAGGGTGAGACGTATGAAAATTGGAGAAGCACATGATAAAGTAAAACGGAGTGCAACACAAGCAAAGAGAATACTTACATTAATTTAGAGAAATCTATGAAACTTTGTCATCTAAGTAATGAAAAATGTTAGAAAAATATAACAGGTTACATTGAGAATAACTCTAAATACCACAAAGTTGGATTTTATTCTATGTATAATATGTAATTATTGCATGTTCCTGAGCTTAAGTTTAAAACATACAAGATCATTGATAGGCTGGGCACGGTGGCTCACGCCTGTAATCCCAGCACTTTGGGAGGCAGAGGCGGGCAGATCACGAGGTCAGGAGATCGAGACCATCCTGGCTAACACGGTGAAACCCTGTCTCTACTGAAAATACAAAAATCAGCTGGGCGTGGTGGCAGGCACCTATAGTCTCAGCTACTCGGGAGGCTGAGGCAGGAGAATCACTTGAACCTGGGAGGCAGAGGTTGCAGTGAGCCAAGATCGTGCCACTGTACTACAGCCTGGGCGACACAGCGAGACTCCGTCTCAAAAGAAAAAAAAAACATCACTGATAAAGATTAATCTTGCAAAGAATTAAAATGATGGATCAAAAAGGGAACAGAAGCAGCAAAGGGATCAAAAGCTATTCAGAGGAGTACATCAACAGTCCAAAAATGAAGAACTAGGGTAGTAACAGAAAGAAATAAAAAGCAAGCATAAATTGCAATAAACCTAAATTTAGAGCAAAAACACAACACAAAGTCAGATGTGCATGCCAAAGTTAGTTTTTAAAAAAATTACATACAACTATGAAAAACAAAACAGATTGTTTCTAATCATAAACATTAATAAAGTTTATTCAGGAAAGGTAGCGTAAGTGAATACAAATAACCAAAAAAGAATTGAAAAATGTTATCAAAAATTAATCTCCCAGAACACACTAAACCCTAGAGGAGCTTGTGGTTCCTTTTTTTTTGTTTTTGTTGTTGTTGTTTTTTTTTTTTTTTTTTTTTTTTTGAGTCTCACTCTGTCACCCAGGCTAGAGTGCAATGGCGTCGTGATCTCGGCTCTCTGTAACCTCCACTTCTCAGGTTCCAGTGATTCTCCTGCCTCAGCCTCCTAAGTAGCTGGGATTACAGGCATGTGCCAACTTGCCCAGCTAAATTTTGTGTTTTTAGTAGAGACAGGTTTCACCATGTTGGCCCGGCTAGTCTTGAACTCCTGGCCTCAAGTGATCCACCTATATGGGCCTCCCAAAGTACTGGGATTACAAATGTGAGCCAGCATGCCTGGCCCCTAGAGGTTTTTTGATTAAGTTCATCCAAACCTTCCAGAGGCAGGAAGCACTCAGGTTGTACTGTACAGAATACAGAAAAACGTAACCATTTCTAAATTGATCTCACAAAGCAAGCAATAATCCTGATTTAAAAATAGAGTAGGGTGATAAAAACTAGGAACCCATCTCAGTAGAGTTGCAAATAGAAACTAGTTGTGAAATAGTTTACACTTCAAAGCAAAACAAAAATTACAGAATATTTAAATGTACTGCCTCAAAGGATAGCATGAATTTGAGAGTCAGAAAAAGAGAGAGAGAGAGAGAGAGAGAGAGAGAGAGAGAGAGAGAGAGAGTGTGTGTGTGTGTGTGTGTGTGTGTGTGTGTGTACAGGACTGCAATGCTGAATCATTATAATAAAGTCTAGTAATCAAAAAACCATACTATTATCTTCACTAACAAAATTTTAAATCAAAACCCCATAAAACACTATCATCTAGAAAAAGGAGAATATGCCCCTCATAAAGAATACATATCTCGAAACAAAACCAACATCACAGTGGGACAAAAATGAGGTATTTCTATTTGAGTCTGAAAAAAGCTAACAATGAGTATACTATCATTATTTCTATTATGATCTCTTCCATAACTTAGTGCAATACATTAAGAAAACTATATATAAGTACTTAAACTGAGGACACAGAATTATCATTAGTTACAAATAATATAACTGGAAAATGAAAGAAAATCAGCTGAAAACTAAGAGAAACTGGTATTGACTACAAAAATCCAATCTATTCAAATATATTCATGGAAATCAATCTAAGAAATTTGAAGAATCTACATTTAAAGAGCTACAAAGCTTAATTAAGAGACATAAAAGATTTGAACAATAAAAGTATATGTATAGATACAATGGAAAAACTTGATATTATAAAGACAGCAATCTTTCCCATTCCTCGATTCAATTCATACATGTTGTGTGATTCCCCTCTATTCGTGAAGTTCTAGCCACAGAAGCCTTCGTCTATTCCTACAATATACCACATTGCTTCCCACCTGAGGACCTCTATACTTGCAATTCTATTTCTTATCCTCCTGTCCTGCCATGACTAGTCCATTTCATGTCTCGATTCAAAAGTCACTTCCTCAAATACACCTCCTGTTGGCTATCCTCTCTACTTCTGACCCCTTCCCCCAAATCTAGTCACTATAGATTTACCCTTTCTTAATGTCATTAGTCACTACCTACGATAATTTTGTCATACTTTTTTTTACCATCTGTCCCCCTTAAGATAGGAGGAGGTCTTCTCTAAGATAGGACTCCTGTCTTGTTACTGGAGTGTGATAGCACCTAATAATATTTGGCAAAACTATGTGCTAATTCCGTATTTTGGTACAGAATAAATTTTTATAGAATAATTTTTAATGACATGAAAGCATTCATGATGCGCTATTAAATGACTTAAGCAAGTAACAAAGTATACATAAAGGTCCCATTTTTATAAAACTAAAAAAAGCACATATTCTCTAAGTGGTATGTTACAAAGTAATACATTAGGAAAATATTAAACTCTAAATTATTCTTGACATAACGGAAAAACCGCTCACCTGCTGGCCTTGAGGACTTTGCAAGATCTGAGCTACAGCCGCAAGTGTATCTGTATTTGTTATCTGAGACACCCACGGATCAGGTAAGCCTTGGACCACATTGGCTGGAGTCACAGGTGTCACAGGAGTTCCTTTTAAAAAGAACAACACACCCCCCAAATAAATATGTAAGGAAATAACTAAGACTAGAAAAAGCAGAATAATTTATTACTTTTATTAAAAACATGCACACATATTGTTTTTATTTTATTGTGTCCACTTTGAAAAAATCACTTAAAATCCTTTACAGAATTAGGTACATTACACACACACACACACACACACACGCCCCCCGCTCAAAAGGATCTGTCCAAATTTGTCCTCCTCAATTAACTAAGTTACTGTAGTGTCCCCACTTATGCTTGGGAGATGTGTTCCAAGAACTCCAGTGGATGCTTGAAACCAGAGCTAGCACCAAACCCTATATATGATATGTTTTTTTCTGTATGTACACATATACCTATGATAAAGGTTAACTTATAAATTAGGTACAGTAAGAGATTAACAACACTAACTAATAATAAACTATACTGTGAAAAAAGTTATGTGAATATGGTCTCTCCCTCTTTTTCTCTATCTGTCAAAATATCTTATTGTACTATACTCATCTATTTTCAGACTGTGGTTGACTGCAAGCAATTGGAATCACGGAAAGCAAAACCGTGGATGTGGGGAGACTACTGTACTTTTAAAGCCTACAATACTTAACAGCCATTAAAAATCTTACTTTAGAGACAAAAATTCAGTAACATAAGGAAATATTCAAAATACAATCTTCAATAAAAAAATTTTATAGTAAGTACACATAATATAAAACCATGTTTGGGCCAGGTACAGTGGTTCATGCCTGTAATCCCAACACTTTCAGAGCCCAAGGCAGGAGAACTGCTTGAGCCCTGGAGTTCGAGACCAGCCTGGGCAACACAGAAAGACTCCGTCTCCAACAACAACAACAACAACAACAAAATTAGCCAGGCATGGTAGTGCATGCCTGTTGTCCCACCTACTTAGGAGGCTGAGATGGGAGGATCACTAGAACCCAGGAGGTCGAGGCTGCAGTGAGCTATGATCACATCACTGCACACCAGCCTGGGTGACAGAGCAAGGTCTCAAAAAACAATACATCAATTTTTGTTCATACACACACATACACACACACACACACACACACACACACACAATACATACGAAATGCTAACCAATTTAATTCTTGGAGCTATGATTTAAAAAAAAATTTTTTTTTTTTTTTTTTTTGAGACAGTTTTGCTCTTATTGCCCAGGCTGGAGTGCAACGGCGCGATCTCGCCTCGCTGCAACCTCCGCCTCCTGGGTTCAAGCGATTCTCCTGCCTCAGCCTCTCCAGTAATTGGGATTACAGGCACCCACTACCACACCCAGCTAATTTTTTTATTTTTAATATAGACAGGGTTTCACTATATTGGCCAGGCTGGTCTCCAACTCCTGACCTCAGGCGATCTGCCTGCCTCGGCCTCCCAAAGTGCTAGGATTACAGGTGTTAGTCACTGCGCAGGGCTGGAACTATGATAAAAAATTTTTTATCATAGTCATTTAAATGCCTCAAGAGAACATGATTTTGAAATTTTGGTTTTGTTAAATAATTGTTTCAGGGTTTCTTAAAAAATATTAAGTCCCCCTAGTATCCTATAAATACCAAGTTGATACAAATGCAAGTATAAGAAGTTACAGATAACCTAAATCAGGAAAAACCTAACTGACACACCAAATTTCTAAGGTTCATTATATTTATGTTTCTGTGGATTAAAAGAAAATCAGTGTTCTACATTTTAGAAATAAGTACATACAAACATAATATCTAATTTTATTTTTCTCTACAAATATTTTCTTTCAATTATCTAATGCTGGACAAATTTTCCTGCACTGTCGAATTATTTTTTATATGAACAGTCATCCAAAAAGTATGAATAGAATATTTAGACAACAGATCTATATTAAAGCAACATACCTGGAGTATTGCTCATAGCAGTGGTAGTGCTGGCCAAAACAGGTGTGACAACTGGAGGCGGAATCCCAGCTGCCATATCCAAAAGAGGCTGAATAATCTCACTCTTAAATACATTATTCTTCTGCCATAAGTTTAGTACTCTCACTATTTTACTCTAGAGAAAAAAAGAAACATGACATTCTGGTTTTTACTCTCAAAACCTTAGTACAGTCATTTCATAGAGGCTATCTGGGCCCTGGATAGAAAGGAGAAATTAAAATACTTCAATGGTACTTTCTAGCCCTAAAATTCTATGTTTCTATCATTTTTGCATTTGCTACCCTTAACGTGCTTGAAAACATGTTAATTTGGATAGACGTACAAAGTAAATGAAAGCTCCACTTAGCTGAAGGCAGAGATGATATCTAGGCTTCCTCTCTTATGTCACTTCTAATGATATGGATGGTAACGCTGGCTGGAGATCTGTCTTAAGGATTCTGAGGATGAGCCAGGATTCATCTCAGTACTAACGTTATATTTATAGTTGATTTTAACTTTGTCTCATACAATGTCCATATTTTGAACAAATACGTAACTTGTAGGACAAAGTCCTTATCTAATGTGACTTTTTAAAACTTTCATTTTACAATCTACTTGAGGACAGGGCATTTCCTCATGTAAGAATTTAATCAAACTACTTCCTTTTTTGAGCATCCTGACATGAATGCTAATTCCCTACTGACACTTTGAACCAGAGATGGACAAACTTCTGTACAGACAGAATCTGAAGCGTAACCATTTCTTCTCTCTTCATTCCCTCTTTTATTCTTTCCTCTTCCCTTTCCCCTTGTAGAATGTCAATGTCATACTGGCATTACTTAATCTGGCCCTCAGAACGATGAATCATCTTCTGTATGAATAATGTTCTACATTATTTCATTTCCTAAAATTTGAGTCCTTTACCATTTTGTAAATTTAAAAAAATAATAAAAATAAAAAACCTGCTTGCTACTGGCAAGTAGACTTTGACATCTGTGAACCATCTCATTTTCTCTTCTTGATATGCCCCTGAACTGCAGTACTGCATCCAATTTTATATTCCTCATAGTCTCAACATTGCCCATCCCAACCCACACTCTAATCATTTTACCACCAAATAAATCACATTTTTGTTTTAGTCTCAACCTCTTTCTGGATTACTCAAATAGTCAGAGTTCTTTGTATTTTTTGTAAGGTTCCAGTCAGTCATATGGCAGCTGCTATAAAATTCATGAAATATTTACAATCTATATAACGTTGCTGCTGATCTTGGTCTCAGGCCAACTATGTCAACACATTTTTTAAAAAAACAAAAAAACTTTAGTATCCTCATTTATAAAATAAGACAGTATACCAGAAGGATTCTCAGGTCCCTTTTCTCAATCTCCAAACTGTATCAGACTGTTTAAGCCAGCTAGTATTTTAAATGTCTAGCCACTCTCAAATTTTGAGCATCTTGGGAGGGAGATATATGCCTTGTTAGTTACAGCTCTTCTTATAGCGATACTATAACGTACTTCTATTTAATTACTTATACTCTAATCTCAGTCATTTCATATGAAAATCTATTTAGTTGGGAAATTCTATTTAACTATTGCCTGTCTCTTGTTATATTCTGTGTATTATAAACTTGAAAAGACTAGTTATTAGTGACTTCAATTTCTTGGGTAATTTTGAAATCTAGTAACATAATTAGCAGTATTTAGAGAAAACTTGGTAACTAGAAAAATTCCTACTTATACGTCTCCCTTGGTTGTATTAAAGTTTTACAGATCCTGAAAGCTTCAAACTTATAGGCAGAAAAATATGCCCAATGAAGAATAATGTCTCAAGATGTCCTACAGTATTTTGTAAGAAGTATCAGCAGTTCCATCTATTATACCTTGCTTCTTGAAATAAACATTTCACCCAGAGAACACTTATGTCAGAGTAACAATATCCTGAATTCATATTATCACTAATAAAAGCAGAGTGATTATGTAATAACTATTTTCTTGATACTATCACCAAACAATCTGATTCACAACTGTTTAGCACATAACTATTCTGCAAACAAGTACTAAGTCCTAGTTACTACTATTGTGATGCCACTTATTCCATTAGGAAAAAAAAAAAGACAGAGGCTAAAATCAAGTACAAAAAAAGAGGCTGGGTGCGGTGGCTCACGCCTATAATTCCAGCACTTTGGGAGGTCGAGGCAGATGGATCACAGGGTCAGGAGATCGAGACCATCTTGGCTAACACAGTGAAACCCAGTCTCTACTAAAAATACAAAACATTAGCCGGGCGTGGTGGTGGTCGCCTATAGTCCCAGCTACTTGGGAGGCTGAGGCAAGTGAATGGCATGAACCCAGGAGGCGGAGCTTACAGTGAGCCGAGATCGCGCCTCTGCACTCCAGCCTGGGCAACAGAGCGAGACACTGTCTCAAAAAAAAAAAACAAAAAACAAACAAAAACAAAAAACATTCTGTTAAATGTATATGTTTTACAAAGTAAAATAGCAATTTTCAGAATAAAGATCTGGTTCATCTTTAAATCCCTCATAACATTACAGTGACATATTTTTAAACTATGTCCAAACTACATTAATGTGCAAATTTGTGTATTTCAAATGAAGCACAAGAAAATTAGAGACTGCTTCATACTTTGATTTGACTATTTCTCCACTCTAAAACATGAGCACTCGGAAAATGCCTTATATTCTGCTTTATATAAAAATCTTTCAGTTTCCAAGCCACCCATCATATACTTTAAAATTGGCCAGCACCTAACAACTATCATTCCATATATCTACATACGATGTCCCTCATTTATGATTGAGATTACAATGTTAATCTACTCTCTCCTCCTATGGTTAAAAGAAAGCCCTATTCCATAAACCCTAATATGAGATATTATATTATGAAATCTACACATTCAAGAAAGATTTAATCATCAGAACTGACAGAAATCCAAGTCCAAACTAGTGAAATTTCTAAATCAAAGTAAAGTGACTTCTAAAAAATGCATGTATAAAATTTCAGATTAGTACATTACTTCAAGTGGGAGTCTAAAGTACCTATTTTAAAAATCAATTATGACAGGTCATTTAAAAGAATCATTCTAGGCCAGGCGCGGTGGCTCACGCCTGTAATCTCAGCACTTTGGGAGGCCGAGGCAGGCAGATCACGAGGTCAGGAGATCGAGACCATCCTGGCTAACACGGTGAAACCCGGTCTCCAATAAAAATACAAAAAATTAGCTGGGCAGAGTGGCGTACGCCTGTAGTCCCAGCTACTCAGGAGGCTGAGGCAGGAGAATGGTGTGAACCCGGGAGGCAGAGTTTGCAGTGAGCCAAGATTGCGCCACCGCACTCCAGCCTGGGTAACAGAGCAAGACTCCATCTCAAAAAAAAAAAAAAAAAAAAAAAATTAGAAGCATTCTTTTGCCTGCACAGAATTATTAAAGTACTAAGTAATTAAAAACAAAAATCAAAAACTTTCTGTCTCAAGTAGTATATCCAAGAATAGTTCACAAAGAATATAGCGCAATAAATTTATCTCCGGCCGGGCGCAGTGGCTCACACTTGTAATTCCAACATTTTGGGAGGCCATGGTGGGCGGATCACAAGGTCAGGAATTTGAAACCAGCCTGCCCAACATGGCAAAACTCCATCTCTACTAAAAATACAAAAAAAAATTAGCCGAGTGTGGTGGCGGGCGCCTGTAATCCCAGCTACTCAGGAGGCTGAGGCAGGAGAATCACTTGAACCCAGGAGGCAGAGGTAGCAGTGAGCCAAGATCATGCCATTGCACTCCAGCCTGGGCGACAAGAGCAAGACTCCATCTCAAAAAAATAAAAAAATTTATCTCCATAGCTATCCATTATAACAAGATTTTTTTCTGATTCAAGACTATATAATAGTTATGAAAAATAACTACTTAATCTTGTTATACTCAATATAAAGGTGAACAATTTGTGGTGAGCTTTGAAGTTTTGTGGTTCTTCCATAAAACAAACATGAATCGTCATCTATTCTCATCTTTTCATACTTAATCAACACTGCAATCAACCCTGTCAGAAAAAGCACACCTAAATTTCCAACATCCAAAATAAATAAGCTAAACTCTCAGAGCAAACAAAAGGATAAGCAACTCCTTTTTATGCTCGCTCATGATCCAAAGCTTTCTTTATACTTGCTATTTATAGAATATTTACACATTTGGATCTTACACATACCAGACTTACTAGTGTGATTAATAAAATTCTACCATAATAGAAGAATTTTAATATGCAGTTAAATATCAACTCATGTCAAATAATCACAATTCTGAATTGACTGTGTGTGTGAATAAGTTTCATGTAATTCCAAAAGCTTATTTTAGCCATTTTATTTAACACCAATTGCTTCAACAAATTAAAAAGTGGCAAATCTGCTACATCTTTCTATACTCTGTTTAAGAAATTCAAAGAACAAAATGGAACATGGATACCGTAATAATTAAATATTCAAATCTGAAATAACTAAGAGCAAATGAGAATATACAGTCCTGTGCCACTTAATGACAAGGATATGTTCTGAGAAATGGCGTCATTAGGAGATTTCATCATTGTGTGATGTGTACTTACACAAATCTAGACGGTATAGCCTACTACACACCTAGACTATATGTCATATTCTATTGCTCCTAGACTACAAACATGTACAGCATGTCACTGTACTGCATACTGTAGGCAATTTTAACACAATGGTATTTCTGTACATAAATGAGAAATGGTAAAATTAAAATACGGTATTATAATCTTAGGAGACCACCACTGTATATGCGGTCTGTCACTGAAACATCATTAAGTGGCACATGACTGTACTAAGATAATCTGAAGACTAATTAGGACCAAGAGGCTACTGTATCTACTTTAAAAACAAACAAACAAACAAAAACAGCAGCATACCTTGTCATCCCCAGGGCAACGATATAAATTCTGGAAAGTGCTAATGATGTTATTACTAAATCTGGGTGCAAACACATCCTTTTCTTGACCAAACTGATGTCGGGATTGTCGCACAATGGAGTCAATAACATAAAGTCCAGGTACTTTGTATTCTGGTTTACACTGATGAAAAAAAGAAGAATGAAAGGGGAAGGAAACAGAAAGGTAAAATTCTTGATAGACAAAAATCATCAAAAGTCCTGTGTAAATACAAAGACACTGCCTATGCTGAGGTAATGAATATTCATACATTGACTACTCCAATATCATCAGTTTCTGGAATGGCATTTTAAAGAATCTACTTTGGCTACTCTATACAATCAGAAGTTCTAAAATAGTACTACGTAACTGGCTTCAATGACATAAAACAAAGTGATAAATAAGGTACCATTATAATCTTTAAAATTTGTTTAGTCATTGTGAAAAGCTACATGGAAGAAAGAAGCAAATTCAGGAAAGAAGGGCTCTAGCAAACACACTGCCAACATGCCTCAGACTTCATCTGGAACACACAACAAAAGGGTTCCTATACAAATGAAAAGAACAATGCCAAATGGCAAATTATAACATTGTTAAATACAGAGGCCAGAGTTTCCATTTTTTTCTCAAATATAACATCTATAATTCTGGGGATCTATCCTATGTCATCCAGCCTGGAGTGCAGTGGTGACATCATGGCTCACTGCAACTCCGACCTCCCAGGCTCAAATGATCTTCCATCTCAGCCTTCCAAACAGCTGGGACCACAGGTGCACAGCACCATGCCCAGCTAATTCCTATATGTTTTTTTGGAAGAGACTTGGTTTCACCATGTTGCCCAGGCTAGTCTCAAACTCCTGGGCTCAAGCAATCCTCCTGCCTAGATCTCCCAAAGTACTGGAAATACAGGCACGAGCCACCATGCCCTGCCTCCCCTACTTTCTGAACACAAGCTTTTTTAGCCTTAGTTAGGCAAGCACAATGAAGAATCCTTTTACTTGCAAGCTTACTGCACAGCATCTTCAGATACACATACATTAACATTTTGTGGGACAGAATTTCCTTCACTGGTAGATTAGCATTTTTGCTACATAAAATGGCAAAAAAGTTCTTTAGTATGATTTAATGTTTTAAATAATTTTAATACTTGGAAAACTTGGCTAAGTCATCAACTAGAAACCTGAGAGATGAATCAAGACAAAGAAATCTGAAATACTTTAAAATTTTTCTCTTTAAGTACCATTAGACTCAAAACAAGAATTCCTAAGACTCTCTAATTGAAACCGCCTTTGCAAAAATTGTAATTGAGGAAGTTATGATAGTGAAAGCGAGTAGACCTAACCAACTCCATCTGGCTTCTAACCTTTAAGCTGTCCTTGTCATTCCTGGGCCTGGGCCGAACTAACCTTGAGAGGGAATTTAGTTTATGGTTTGACTCAGAAACAAAATATTTAATAACAGCCCTTTCCCAAAAAGACCCTCTTCTTGCCTGGGTACCAGTCTGCCTTTGTAAGACTAACAAATTAGCTGCAAGATTAGAAATTACAGTTTAGGGTCACAGAGCCTCTAGCTGCAAGAGTCTGAACCTCCCCAAATTGCTCCTGAGTATAACATCACTATCGTAAAAGATCAGTGCTTGAGATATTTTGCAGACCTTTCACTGGACGGATCAGCTGCTGTCACCCAGGCTGGTAATCTGGATCAACCAGTTCTGCGATCCCACCCAGGAAGAGAAGACAGCAAGAAAACCTCACTTCGACCTCCCTATCATTCCATCTCCAACCTGACCAACAGCACTCCCCACTTCCCGAGCCCCTACCCACCAAATTATCTTTAAAAACTCCGATCCCCCATTCCCGAATGCTCTTGGAGACTGATTTGAGTAATAATAAAACTCCAGTCTCTTGCACAGCCGGCTGTGCGTGAATTACTCATTCTCCACTGCAATTCTCCTGTCTTGATAAATTGGCTCTGTCTAGGCAGCAGGCAAGGTGAACCCACTGGGCAGTTACACAATGGCATACGGTATTTTTACTCTAAATAATTTCCTAAAGCATATCACATTAAGTTTTTATAGATATACCATTTTTCAACTATATTCTAGTAATTTCCAATTTCTTATTTTATAGAGAAATAGCCTTTTTAGGGGGAGAAAGGTAAGAACGAATAGGGAGAATGCACCTTTAAGTATATTTGCATGATTTTTCATTTTGTCATCTAAGTTGTCATCTGCAGGTTATCATCAGTTATGGTTATTTGTCAAAGAACCTTCTAGGTAAGTTGGACCATATATTTTGCAATATACAAATACACCTTAAATAATTATCCTATTTTTAGAATTTGTGCTCCCACCTGCAGCTACTAAAAAGTGGTATTAATTTAAAGACAACAAAGCTAGAGTGGTAGAAACAGAATCATGTGGCTGTACCTGCAAAGCACTGAATAATACTAATGGTGGCATGTAAGAAAGATGGCTCGACAGATTAGAAAAATTTAAATCTAACAATACCAAGTGCTGACAAAAATGGGGAGCAACACAAACCCATGCATTGCGAGGAGGAGAGTAAATCAGTATAATCATTATAAAACTAATTTAGTATTATCTAGCCATGGTGAAGAAATGCATATCCTGTAACCAGCAATTCCAGTCCTACAGAAATGCAAGCTGTATGAGGATACTTATTATCTTACATATGTAAATATTACACTGTTCACAGCAATACTGTTCAGAATTGCAAAAACTAGAAAACACACACAATGCCAACAGAAGTGGGCAAGCTGCTGTCTATTCACATAATGGAAAATATACAGCAACAGATAGTAATAAATACTGCTACACACCACAAGAATGAATCCTAGACACATGATGTTGAGTAGGAGAACCGTATAAAAAGAATACATACCATAGGATTACATTTAAAAATTTAAAATACATTAAACCACTTTAAGAATTCATTTTATACAAAGTAAAACTATAATGTCAAGCAAGGACGTGACACAAAAGTCAAACTGGTTACTTGGGTAGGGGGTGTGCAAGACATGATTAGGAAGAGGCACTTGGGGCTTGTTGGCTTCAAAGTTCTACTTCTTGAAATGAGTGGGAGCTACACAGGTCTTCTCTTTATAAAAATTTGGCTGTATATATTGTTTTCTGTACTTTTCTACAGACGTACATAGAAATTTCACAATAAAAAGAAATACAGTTGTCCTTCAGTAGCCTTGGGGGATTCGTTCCAAGACCCCTGCAGATACCAAAATCCAAGGATGCTCACGTCCCTTATATAAAATGGGCAGTATTTGCATATAACCTATGGACATCATCCCATCTACTTTAAATCAGCTCTAGATTACTGTGAATACCTAATACAATGCCTACACATCACTTCATTCACATTGTACTCAGTGTATAGGAAATTCAAGTTTTGCTTTCTGGAATTTCGTGGAATATTTTTTCCCCAAATTTTGATCCCAATAGGCTGAACCCATGGGTTGGAACCCACAGAAACGGAAGAGTGACTGTAATTATATAAACATCCCTGGTTTCTTAAATAAAGCAAGAGGCAAAAGTTTCTCTAATCATAATGATTAGGAATGACTGATAAGCTTAACATATATTTGAAATGTAAATTTAAAAAGTGTGGAACTTGTGTTGATCTAAAATATCCTAGGGAAGAGGAACTTCAATAAAAATACATATGAAAAGTGAGAATCTGGAAATATACTCCTTTCAAACTATTTGTGCCCATGTACAAAAAAAACTCTTTGTATCCTACCTCCAAGTGTAAAGGTATACTTATGATAAAAGTCCAGTTACAGAACACTGCACCCTACATGAAAAATAAATAAATAAATAAATATATATATATATCTCTCTCTCTCTCTCTCTCAAGACACCAGAGGTAAGTAAATATAACAGCCATCTTTCTTTTTATTGTTTTGAGACGGAGTCTCGCTCTGTCACCCAGGCTGGAGTGCAGTGGCATGATCTCGGCTCACTGCAACCTCTGCTTTGTGGGTTCAAGCAATTCTCCTGCCTCAGCCTCCTGAGTAGCTGGGATTACAGGCATGTGCTACCATGCCTGCCTAATTTTTGTATTAGTAGAGATGGGATTTCACCATTTTGGCCAGGCTGGTCTCAAACTCCTGACCTCTCCAGTCATCTTCCCACCTCGGCCTCCCAAAGTGCTGGGATTATAGGCGTAAGCCACCGCGCCTAGCTAACAGCCATCTTTCAATGTGTACTCAATCCTTCCTCTGGAAAAATATCAAAGAGCAGAAGAATAAATGCTTTGCTTCACTGAAAAATATATACATATCCACTGCAAAATATCAACCACCATTAACAACCATGTACATATAGCTACCAGATCAACTTTCTAGAAAACAAAAAACTTTAATGATGATAATCTCTAGACGGTTTAGCACCATCTTTTCATTTATTATTTAAAAAGTAAATGTAACTTGAAAATCACCACAAACAAGCCACATTTCCTGCTCTTACTAAATATGCAGCAGGAAATTTGAAAAAGGTAATCATAGCCAAAAACTTACAGATTAAGGCAATAGTAACTCATCTACAGATCATTTTCAGACCCATAAAGATGAAATTTATTCTTGACCTCACTGTATCTAAGAGTAGCCACAGTACCACAGAATGTATTTCACTATAACAAAGCATCTAGATTTTATCAAAATAAATAGTTCTGAATGATAATATTCAACCTTATTCAGAATCTAGTGGACAGATTTGCTTGTAGTACTCATGCAAAAAAAGGCAAGGGATTTCATACAGACAAAAAGAGTTGGGTAAACTCTACATATTTTTGGGACAGAGCTGAGGATTTCATCTCCGCATTTCAAACCAGCAAATGAGAACACAATCATTAGCTATGGATGGTAGAAAAGTCACCAAATCATGAGGTCTCTGGCTCAAAATAAAATTTATTGCCTTTAGGATTCAGGATAACTAAGGTAAGTTAGTTATTTATAATGCAGATATAGGGATCTATGATGGTTAATACTGAGTGTCAACTTGACTGGATTGAAGGATATAAAGTATTGATCTTGGATGTGTCTGTGAGGGTGCTGCCAAAGGAGATTAACATTTGAGTCAGTGAGCTGGGGAAGGCAGACCCACTTTTAATCTGGGTGGGCACCACCTAATCAGCTGCCAGCAAGTATAGAGCACGTAGAAAAATATGAAAACGGGAGATTGGCCTAGCCTCCGAGCCTACATCTTTCTCTCATGCTGGACGCTTCCTGCCCTCAAACACTGGACTCCAAGTTCTTCAGTTTTGACATTCAGACAGGCCATCCTTGCTCCTCAAGCTTGTAGACAGCCTGCTGTGGGACCTTGTGATCATGTAAGTTAATACTTATGTTAATACTTAATAAATTCCCCTGTATATATGTATACCCTATATATGTGTGTATATATACACATATCCTATTAGTTCTGTCCCTCTAGAGAACCCTGACACAGGATCAAAACAGAAGTTCTAAAACCTGTCTTCTGAAGTTTCCTTATCTGTTTCTAACTCTAGCCTCTGCTGCTGCTGCCGCCCCCATTTTTTCTGTTTGTTTGTTTTGTTTTGTTTTTTGAGACAAGCTCTTGCTTTGTTGCCCAAGCTAGAGTGCAGTGGCACAATGATGGTTCACTACAGCCTCAACCTCCTCCTGAACTCAAGCCTCAAGCAATCCCTCCACCTCACCCACATAAGCAGCTGGGAACACGGGCACTTGCCACTTTGCCCAGTTAATTTTTGTAGTTTTTAGGCTGGGACAGGGTTTTGCCATGTTTGCCCAGGCTGGTCTCAAACGCCTGAGCCCAGCCTTGGCCCCTCCCAAACTGCTAGACTGTAGGCATGAGCCAGAGTGCCCAGGTGCTTCTGTCTTATAAAGCTAAGACACAATCAGCATATGAACTGATTTTTGGCAAAATCAATTAGGACAAGGCCAGAGGCCAGAGTATTCTTTAGAGTAGTTTTCTTGGCCTAAAGGAAATCATATTTACTGTTAATTTTTCATTTACTGTCATTTATTACTCCATAAATCTTTCATGACTAAAACATGGGTTCACGGATAATATATGACCAAACTGCAGCCACACTTCTCCCTCACACAATTTATGGTATATGAAGAGAATATAAAATGGTACGGCCATCTTGGAAAACCGTTTGGTAGTTTCTTATAAAATGGAAACATGTACTTACTATCCCAAAGAAATGAAAACTTACATTCACACAAAAACACTCTGGGTATACAAGTGTTCCTAGCAGCTTTATTCATAATAACCAAAAACTAGAAACAACCCAGATGAACCCCAATGAGTGAATGATTAAACTGTGGTAAATTAATACCCTGAAATACTACTCAGAAATAAAAAGGAAGGGAACTATATGTCTCTTCTGGTTACTGTAGCCTTGTAGTATAGTTTGAGGGCAGGTAGTGCGATGCCTCCAGCTTTGTTCTTTTTGCTTAAGATTGTCTTCGCTATATGGGCCCTTTTCCTATTCCATGTGAAATTTAAAGTAGTTTTTTCTAATTCTGTGAAAAATGTCAGTGGTAGTTTATGGGAATAGCATTTAATCTATAAATTACTTAGGGCAGTATGGCCATGTTCACGATATTGATTCTTCCTATCCATGAGGATAGAATGTTTTTCCATTTGTTTGTGTCCTCTCTGATTTCCTTGAGCAGCAGTTTGCAGATCTCCTTGAAGAGGTCCTTCACACTCCTTGTTAGCTATATTCCTAGGTATTTTATTCTCTTTGTAGCAACTGCGAATGGGAGTTCATTCATAATGTGGCTCTCTGCTTGGTGTATATTGTTGGTGTATAGGAATGTTTGTGATTTTTGCACATTGATTTTGTATCCTGAGACTTTGCTGAGGTTGCTTATCAGTTTAAGGAGTTTTGGGGGCAAAACAACAATGAGATAAAGTCTCACGCCAGTCAGAATGGTGATTACTTAAAAGTCAAGAAACAACCGATGCTGGTGAGGGTGTGGAGAAATAGGAACACTTTTATACTCTTGGTGGGAACGTAAATTAGTTAAACCATTGTGGAAGACAGTGTGGCAATTCCTCAAGGATCTAGAACCAGAAATACCATCTCACCCAGCAATCCCATTACTGGGTATATACCCAAAGGAATATAAATCATTCTACCATAAAGACGCATGCACACGTATGTTTACTGCAGCACTATTCACAATAACAAAGACATGGAATCAACCCAAATGCCCATCAATGATAGACTGGATGAAGAAAATGTGGTACATATACACCATGGAATACTATGCAGACATAAAAAGGAATGAGATCATGTACTCTGCAGTAACATGGATGAAGCTGGAAGCCATCATCCTCAGCAAACTAACACAGGAACAGAAAACCAAAGATCCCATGTTCTCACTCATAAGTGGGAGTTGAACAATGAGAACACATGGACATAGGGAGGGGAACAAAACACATCAGGCCCAGTTGGGGGTGGGGGGCGAGGGGAGGGAGAGCATTAGGACAAATAGCTAATGTATGTGGGGCTTAAAACCTAGATGACAAGTTGATAGGTACAGCAAACCACCATGGCACAGGTATACCTATGTAACAAACCTATATGTTTTGCACTTGAATACCAGAACTTAAAGCAAAATTTAAAAAAAAAAAAAAAAAAAAAAGGAAGGAACTATTTGATACATGCAATAACTTGGTTAGATTGTCAAAAGAATTATGCTGGGCAAAGTAAGTCAATCTCAAAAGGCTACATTCTGTATGATTCCATTTATATAACATTTTGAAATGCAAAGTAGAGAAAGAGAACAGGTTAATGACTGCCAGGCATTAGGGATTAGGGATGGGGAGGAGGAGGAGGTGAGTCGAGTATGACTACAGAGTATATAAAAGGGAAACACAAGGCATCCTAGTGGTGAAGGAACTGTTCTGTATCTTGACTATGGTGATGTTTATATGAATCTATATGATTAAACGGCATGGAACTAAATGCATACATATACAAATGAGTGCATGTAAGACAATTAAAATCTGAATAAGGTTAGTGTGTCAATAGGTGACTGTATCAATGTCCTGATTGTAATATTTTACTACAATTCTACAGAACATTACCACATGGGGAAACTGAGTGAGGGGCACATGGGATCTCTACATGATTTATTCCTACTGATTTAATGACATATGAATCTACAATTAGCTCAAAAGTATAAAAAAAGTGTATACACACACACACACACAGAGCTTATTTTAACCATTACACAAATCTGTTGCTGGATCTCTGATTTAAACAGGGTAATAGCAAAGCATTTAAGTTTTTCCCCATACACTGATTGGCTTCTTCAGATTGACTGTAATTATCTCACGATAGAGTAACTTTGCTCATTCCAGGTCTTCCTAAGATTCTGACACATTTTATTCAAAGTACCCTACCCCAAATCAAATCAGTCAACAAGCATTTATCCATAAATTCACTTTTACCTTTTAAACCTTTACTACTCAAATTGCAGTTTGTGAAGAAACATCATCTAGGAGCTGTTACAAATGCAGAATCTCAGGTTCCTCTCCACACTCAGTGAATTAGAATCCACATTTTTAACAAGAATCCTAGGTAAATTCCTATTCATCAAGTTTATGAGGCACAGTGTAAGACATTAAAACTTATTGCTGGGCGCAGTGGCTCAAGCCTGTTAATCCCAGCACTTTTGAGAGGCCGAGACGGATGGATCATTTGAGGTCAGGAGTTCAAGACCAGCCTGGCCAACATGGTGAAATCCCGTCTCTACTAAAAATACAAAAAAATTAGCTGGGCGTGGTGGCGCATGTCTGTAATCCCAGCTACAGGGGAGGCTAAGGCAAGAGAATAGCTTGAACTCGGGAGACAGAGGTTGCAGTGAGCCGAAATCGTGCTACTGCACTCCAGCCTGGGCGACAGAGTGAGACTCCATCTCAAAAACAAAACAAAACAAAACCAGACATTAAAACTTTTAAAGAAAGATCTTTAATCAGAACAACAATCTCTGAGAAATGCTTTTAAAAGCATTAGACCAAATAAAATTTTCTAATCACTAACATTTTTAAACTTTAAGTGAAACAGACAGCATACTCGTTATTCAACCCTTTATCTTAGCTTCAAGTTACCTAAACCACTTAATCCCCAAATATGTTTTATCGATACTACACACACACACACACACACACACACATTTTTTGAGACAGGGTCTCACTCTGTTCCCCATGCTAGAGTGCAGTGGTGTGATCTCAGCTCACTACAACCTCTGCCTCCTGGGTTCAAGCAATTCTTGTGCCTCAGCCTCCCAAGTAGCCGGGATTACAGGCATGCACCACCACGTCAGCTAATTTTTGTACTTTTAGTAAAGACACAGTTTTGTCATCTTGGTCAGGCTAGTCTTGAACTCCTGGCCTCAAGTGATCCACCCACCTTGGCCTCCCAAAGTGCTGGGATTACAGGTGTGGGCCATTGTGCACAGCCTATCAATACTATATTTTAAATATTGAGAAAACAAGAATTTTAAAAAAGAAAAAAAAACTCAATCACGTAAAGGCTAACTAACTTATTCAAAGTTACCTAGCCAGTTGAATGACTGAAATCTCACTTCAAAGCCCGCACCCTTCTCCCAGGTGAAGAACATAAACACACTGCAACTTTGCTGAATCCTTAATGCCACATGACACCGATTCTCAAACTGGCTCTGCTTACATTTAGGCACATGAACATAGGCAGAATACAAACCTAAGTAAAATTATCTGAAAGGCACTTTCATTTTATTTCTTAATTAGAAAATAAAATAACTGGAATCACTTTTTAACAGTCCACTAAAACAACTTAAACTTGGGTATTTGATCTAAAGAAGAGTACAGGCATTAATCTACAATTATAGCACATGTATGGAAAATTATATACTTACTTTCTGAATAAACTTCTCAACACTCTGTACCACATGTTTATAGAACTAAAAGAGGAAAAAAATGAAGTATGGTTTTAAAATCAGTTTGAGGAGACTGAAATTTCCCGCTAACCATAGGTTTTACATGCTCCAAAGGTCTATCAAAACAATTATCTTAACCAAGAATTTTGAGACAAACATTCTTGTCACTCACCTGCATATGCAACTAGCTGTGCTATATAATTAGTAAAGGGCTTCTCTAAAGTAGATGTATGATCAGTATGTCCAAAGTGCATTACCTTACCATAGATATAAAATAATGCTATTGAAGACTTTCTGAAAGCATACTTTAACAAACAGTTGTGTTGACTGCAAAATACTTGTAATAAGTACTGGTGGGTGTATATTCTTGTATTCATGAAAGGAAAAGTACAGATTTCATATAGTATAATTTTAGCAGTTAAATCAAGGGAAATTTGAAAAATCAAATAACTACAAATAACATAATAAATGTATGTAAGGTAGTTGTTTTCAACTTCATTTATCTCCTTCTGCTTCTCCTGGAGAATGAACTGCAAGAATACAAAATAAAACATAGAAATGTATAATATCCTAATGGATCAGACAAAATGAATCAGCGGAAGTGAACATGTACATTAAAAATTAGTAATGGGCCACTATCAATTTTAAGAAAACTTAGAAGATTTAAGTTTCATAAAATATAGCACTATGAATAAACTTGAAATAAATTATAAATTTAGCATATAGTATATAAATTTGTGCCTAATAAATTTTAATGCCACAATAACGATACCATATTGGCGTATTATTTCTGTTTAAAGAACTTGAATTGTGCTTCTCTTTATACTTTTTTTTTTTTTCCTTGGAGACACAGTCTCACTCTGTCACCCAGGCTGGTGTGCAGTGGCACAATCTCAGTTCACTGCAACCCTCGCCTCCCGGGTTCAAGCGATTCTCCTGCCTCAGCCTCCCAAGTAGCTGGGACTACAGACGCATGCCAGCCACCACGCCTGACTAATTTTTGTATTTTTAGTAGAGACAGGGTTTCGCCATGTTGGCCAGGCTGGTCTCCAACTCTCGACCTCAAGTGATCCACCCACCTCGGCCTCCCAAAGTACTGGAAGTACAGGCGTGAGCCACTGCGCCCAGCCCTCTTTATACTTTTCTTCTCATGAATTATGCTTTTTAAGGACATTCCCTTAGACTGAAGAAATATGAACATTCAACTAAACCTCAGCACTAAATCCAGTATTTATAATAACAAAAATAAAAGAAAACATGATGAACTCATATTCACCAAATCAAAACCTACAAATTTAAGTCTGGCTAAAGTTACTTACAATAAAGTAAGTTTACTCAATGGTTTAAGTTACTTAAGTAAAAAAGCCAAAACAACTACTTAAAGTTATTAGGCACTTTATAGGCCCCTAAACATTTAAAAATCAATATGCAAAATATTAAATAACTACACATTGAAGGAACAATTCTGGAAGACACCTTGACAGTGTTCTTTGCTTCTAGTTACTATACATAATTAAAATAAACCTACTTCCTAAATCTTAACTGAAAGTCTATTAATTGTCATAGGCCTTCTTCCACAATAGGTTTTCTGGGAGGTTTTGTTGACAGTGCAATGTTAACCATCACTCATTAATCATTTCTATATAAAAAACAATGACTTACCTCAATATGAAACACAGTATCATTTAAATCTGATTAATAAAATGTAGTTTTTATATATATATATACACACACATACTAAATGCAGTTTAAAGTAATAAAGTGGTGAAAAACAACTGGTCTAGAGTCTTCAAAAATGTCAATGTCAAAAAAACAAACTGCTGGGTGACAGGACAAATAAGTATGTGTGATCTTGACTGGATTATGAAAAAGCAGGGTTGACAGCAACAGCTACTAGTCAACAATGCAACAACGTTAAAATGTAAGGATGAACTGTATATTAGATAATTATATCAAAGTGAAATTTTTTGCATGTGATTGGTATATTATGGTTCCCTAGGAAAATGTCTGTATTCTCAGGAGTTTCAAATTCAGGTATGTATCAAGGATTAAGTGTTATTATGAATGAAGTCTCTAACTTCCATATGTAGCAAAATGTTAATCAGCAAATCTAAGGGAAGAATATGTCCTGCTCACCATAATAATTTGCAACTTAGGTTTAAATTTTTTCAAAATTCAAAACGTTAAAAACAATAAGTCAAAATAGTAAAATATATCATAATAATAAAGATTAGACTCTTTTTAAAAAACATTACTTCTTTTTTAAAAAAACTTTAAGACCCAAGATCTCACTATGTTGCCCAGGCTGGCCTCAAATTCCTGGGTTCAGGCGATCCTCCTGCCTCAGCCTACCCAGTAGCTAGGACTAACGATGTGTGCCACTGGGTCCAAAGAGTTAGACTCTTGACTGACAGAATTCTAGATTAAAATTCTAGCTATATTTACTCCTACTACTTCAAATTACTTAATTTCTCTCAGACCCATCTGACATCTGAAAATAGAAAATACTGTTTGCACCTATACCTCATTAACTCTATTAAGAAAGTACTCTGGCTCAACAAGTTATGAAAAGTGCATCAATTACTAATTTTCACAAAAAAAAACACGTTTCCACACTTTCAAATGATCATGATCATAAAAATCAGATAATGCAGAATAAAGTACAAGAGAATAAAATTATTCCACAGTGAGCCTATCAAATCCTCTAAAAAATCATGTCTTTGAAACATTTTCTGGCTTCAATGTGCTTATAGTTACTGTCGTTCTCCTCTCTGATTTTCTGCCATGTAAGTACATGGATTTTAACTATTGATGTAAGATACTAACAAGTCTGAAAACTAAGCTGTAGCCACTAGAAAACTGCAAAATCAACGAATCATCTGAATTTTCACCCAGTAGTAATTACTAGTAAATAGGAATCTGTTAAATCTAATACAGTGCTGTTATTTAAAAGATAATTTAAATAGTTGGTGCTTTTGGTTACGGTTAATATCTTAATTCAGGGCAGGAAAACATATCACTGAATATTCATAGGTTAGTACCTATTTAATTAGAAATAAGTACTCATTCATTCTCAATTTTAAGAGGCCTACTAATTCAGGAAATCTTAGCCTAGGGGACAAGAACTTCTTGGGGAAAAATCTACGGCTGAGCTTGAAAAGATCCTTTTGCCAAAAAGTTTCTATAAAATTTTGTGCATATGTGTATTTCTCCAGAGGATCCAACCTTTTCCTGAGATTTTCAGAAGTATTCGTGAGTTACCACACGGTCAAAACCTACTTTATGAGAGCAAAGGTTAAATGTCTATGGCCTTTTCCCACAGTTCAAATACCTGATACAATGAGTCACAACTGTTTTCCTTAATGGCCTATTTTCAAATCTAAAATATTAATAGAATCAATAAGAAAAAATGAATATATCAATATATAGAAACCTTTTACCAACTCAAATTTCAAGGTTCTGCCAAGTCAGTGTGGCAAAAGACAGTGTTAAACACATTCTCCATAATGTGGATATATGCAAAATATTATCTAAGAAAGGTGAGGAAAAATGACTGCTTCAAAAAATTTATGGAAGAATGTTTAAGGAAGAACATTTATCAAAATGTTAAATGTTCAGGAGGCTGAGGCAAGAGGATCACTTGAGCCCAGGAGGTCGAGGCCACAGTGAGCTATGATCGTGGCACTGCAGTCCAGCCTGGGTGACAGAATAAGACATTGTCTCTAAAAAAGAGTAATAATAAACATTAAATGTTTATCTCTAGGTGGGAGAGTCTACAGGTGACAGATTTTCTTTTTTGTGTTTTTCCACAATATGTGTTAACACTGTAAAGTGAAAAAGAACATATAATCCATAAAAAATTATCCCCCATCCAAACTATTAATATAGTTTTTTCTTTTGAAAATAGAAGAGTAAAATTTATTACTCACCTTAATAGCTTTGATGGCTGCCTTAGTAATTTGGGTCATTTTCGCTTTCGAAATGGGTGGTTTATAGTCATTCAGGGAATACAACTGATGAAAAAAGAACAAATTTACATACAGCAAAACTCTCCAAGCAATTACATGAAACTACCAAACATGTTCATTTTTATATTCTCAATGAAACCAACATACTGCTTTTCTTTTACAAACCAAGCTCAACATCATTGCCCATAAGGCAAATGCAAATCAAAACTATAATGAGCTACCTCTTCACACTTACTTGCTTATAATCAAAAAGACAGTAACAAGTGTAAGCAAGGATGTGGAGAAACTGGAACCCTCATACAATACTGGTGGGAATGTAAAATGCTGCAGCAGCTTTGGAAAACAGCTTGACAGTTCCTCAAAAGATTAAACACAGTTAACATAAGACCCAGCCAATTCCACTTCTAGGTATGTACCCAAGAGAACTGAGAACATGTATTCACAAAGATACTTTTTGCCACCTGAGGGTTGAAAAAGAAAGAAAAAGAAAGAAAAAATAATAATAACCTGTACACATGTGGTCATTGTAGCCTTATTCATATAAAATTCATTTAAAATTCATAAAAAAGCAGACACCCAAATATCTGTCAGCTAATGAGTAAACAAATGTATCTATTCAATGAAATATGAGCCATAAAAAGAAAAAAAGTACTGATACATGTTACAACCTGAATGAACCCTGAAAACATTATGCTAAACTAGAGAAGCCAGGTGAAAGAGGCGGCACATTATATAATTCCATTTATATGTAATATCCAGAAAGGGCAAATCTATTGGTGGTTGTCTAGGGCTGAAAGAGTTGGAGATAAATGAGGAATCATTGCTGATGAGTAGAGTGTTTCTTGCTGGGATGATGAAGATAGTTTAAAATGGAATGTGATGATGGTTGCACAGAACCACTGAATTGTATACTTTAAGTTGACTGATTTTATAGTATGTATCTCAATAAAACTTTTTAAAAATGAAGGGCTCTGGCCGGGCAAGGTGGCTCATGCCTGTAATTCCAGCACTTTGGGAGGCCTAGACAGGTCGATCACCTGAGATCAGGAGTTCAAGACCAGCCTGGCCAACATGGTGAAACCTTGTCGCTACTAAAAATACAAAAATTAGCTTGGTGTGGTGGCAGGCGCCTGTAATCCCAGCTACTCGGGAGGCTGAGGCAGGAGAGCTGCTTGAACCCAGGAGGCGGAAGTTGCAGTGAGCAGAGATTGCACGACTACACTCCAGCCTGGGAGCCTCCAGAGGGAGACTCTGTCTCAAAAAGAAAAAACAAAAAAAGGGCTCTAATGTTTAACAATAATCCCACCCCATCCCCCTATTTATTTATTTATTTATTTATTTATTTATTTATTTATTGAGACAGGGTCTCACTGTGCCACCCAGGCTGGAGTTCACGGGCATGATCACGGCTCACTGCAGCCTCTACCTCCTGGGTTCAAACGATACTCCCACCTCAACCTCCCAACTAGCTGGGAGTACAGGCACACGCCACCACATGGGCTAATTTTTATATGTTTTGTAGAGGTGGTGTTTCACCATGTTGCCGGGGCTGGTCTTGAACTCCTGGGCTCAAGCAATCTGCCTACTTCAGCCTCTCAAAGTGGTGAGGTTACAAGCATGAGCCACAGTGCCTGGCTCACCTCCAAATCTTTGTTTTGAAATTTCTCATATAAGCAAAGGGAAAGAATCCTACTTCAGTGTGAGGCAATGAGGCAACAGACAATTACTGATTAAAACTTCTATTATATGCACAGATGCTGATTTTTAAGTATAACACTGTAAGATATTAATTAGAAGTCGAAACTAAACTTTGGCCATCAGAACACTGCAAAAACAACTTCAACAGATTTTAAACGCAATTCAAACAGAATATCTTGGTTAATTAACTACAAACTTAGGGAATCCTGCATAGCTTTTACTTCAGCACCACTTACAGCATTCAATTCTACTCATTTTTGCCCTTTATATCGCAGAAATCTGCCCAGTGTTCCCCCATATTTGTCTCCTCTCCCTCTACCAACTCGTATTTCAAAATTCTAACCTCCATACCATGACCACAGTGCAATTTACCTTAATCTCTCGCCTGAAGAACAGCATCTAAATACATGCGGTGTGTTCTCCCTACCATGTTTACAGCTATCTTTCCTTCCCCCCCCAACTTCTATTTTAGAATTCGGGGGTACATGTGCAGCTTTGTTACTGGGTGTATTTTGTGATGCTGAGGTTTGCGGTACAAAAAATTCCCATCACACAGGTACTGAGCTTAGTGCCCAACAGTTTTTCAACCCCTTCCTCCCTCCCTCTTCTAGCAGACCCCAGTACCTACTGTTGCCATCTTTATGTCCATGAGTACCCAATGCCTGACTCTCACTTGTGAGAACACGCATTTGGTTTTCTGTTCCTGCATTAATTCACTTAAAATACAGCTATCTTTTCAAAAACTAATCTGATCAGGTAACTGACACCCACTCCTACTACCCACCCCCCTTAAAATGGCCGATGCCTTCCCACTCTTTGGATAAAAACAAAAAAACTGTGTATTTAAGGCCCTGTCCATTCTAACTCCTGTCTACCTTTCCAGCCTCATCTTACACTATTGTCCCAGCGTTCTATTCTAGACACACAGTGGTCTTTTTTCAGTTCCCTGCCACAGGGCCTTTAAAATAGGCTTGTTTCCTCCATTTGGAATACTCTCTACCAGGGTCTCTCCAATAGTTAATGCACACCCATCCACCTTAAAGCATCACCTAATGAGGAAAGGCTTCCCGACCTCACCTCCTCAACCAGATCAATACTCCCTCTTTTATGCTTTCTTTGTGCTATCATTTATAATACCTGTGAAGCATTCATTGCTGTAATCTGACGTTTACTTGTATAATTATTTAACTAATACTTGATTTTTTAAAAGATATGTCACAGGGTGATGTTGACTGACAGTAAGAGACAAAGGATGCAAGTTCCTTTAATGAAATTTAACTTAATAAGAGTTTAACCAAGGTCAGGCACAGTGGCTCACACCTGTAATCCCAGCACTTTGGGAGGCCAAGGCAGGTGGATCACTTGAGGCCAGGAGTTTGAGACCAGCCTGACCAACAAGGCGAAACCCCATCTCTACTAAAAGTGCAAAAATTACCCAGGTGTAGTGGTAAATGCCTGTAATCCCAGTTACTCGGGAGGCAGAAGCATGAGAATTGCTTGAACCTGGAAGATGGAGGTTGCAGTGGGCCTAGATTACGCCACCACACTCCAGCATGGGTGACAGAGCGAGGCTTTGTGTCAAAACAACAACAACAAAAACCAGTTTAACCAAAGACCAACTGCTGCCCAAATGGAAATGAATCCTGGTAGAAGTGCAAACATGCTTCCCCTTTAAGTTCTCATAAAGGCACCCATCTGTTCACGACAATGGTCGACAAGAATTAGGATCCCATCACATACTTTCTAAGAACTTTTTATTTTCTTCTTCTTCAGACAGGGTCTTGCTTTGTCACCCAGGCTGGAGTGGTACAGTGGCATAAGCATCGATCACTGCAGCCTTGACCTCCCAGGCTCAACTGGTCCTCCTACCTCAACCTCTCAAGTAGCTGGGACTACAGGCATGGACCACCACACTCAACGAGTGTGTGTGTGTGTGTGTGTGCGCGCCTCAACCTCTCAAGTAGCTGGGACTACCACACTCAGCTAGTGCGTGTGTACCTCAACCTCTCAAGTAGCTGGGACTACAGGCACGGATCACCACACTCAACGTGTGTGTGTGTGTTTTCTTTTTTTGTAAAGACGGGGTTTTGTTATGTTGCCCAGGCTAGTCTTACACTCCTGGGCTCAAGTCATCTGCTCACCTCGGCCTCCCAAATCTCCCTGCTGAGATTACAGGTGTAAGCCACCACACCCAGCCTACTTTCTAAGAATTCTTAAGCTAAGATCCTTAAACTATTAAACTCTTAAAGTTAAGATCTGTGTCAAACTCACAGGGAATTTTAATATATTCATGCCCTTTATTCCTACCTGCTTTAGAAAATCTACCGGTATACCAGTCTTCTCACCAAGTTCAAAATAATGTTAACACATTACTACAGTGCTTACACAGCAAATTATGTAAAGTAAAGGTCAATTTCCCAAAATTTCCCAGCAGGCCCATTTGAAATCCATTCCTGTCCTCTCGTACTGGAGAATAAGGTTTAAGAACAGAAAGCCTACATTTTTTGTTTAGTTTTTTAAATTTGCATTGTATCCTCAGTGTCTGGCAGAGAATAGATATTTGTTAAGAATGAACAAAAATAAACAAATACAGGACACAACACCAAACAAGCTTTGTACAGAAAGATCTAAATTTTAATTCCAACTATGTCCCCTTATTAAAAGTTGTTAAACCAATTAACCTTAGTTTTCTATTTACAAAACAGAAATAATACTGTTTTCACAGAAACATCATATAGAAAACTTTTAGAGCACACTAGAACAGCTCAATAAGGGTTAGCTATTATCAAAATTAAAAGCTTTCTCTTTGATAGGCATTCTCCATTACAGTGAATAATAGTAAAGGACCAATCAAATCATATTCACTCAGCCATGTGAAAGTACATCCTACTGCTGTTTATATTACTAGGGTAATGAAGAGGCATCAGCTTACCCCGTGCTTGACAACACATTACTTCTTTCATTTTCTGTGGTAAAGTATGGAAGTTTCAATCAAGCACTAGTCCATATTGTAGCAGACCAAAGCTTTGTTTTCTTTTGGGAGGTGGGGAAGGTGGGACGGAGCAAAAAATATAATTTAGACTTCTAAAGCATTTTCAACAGTCTTAAAAGCAACTCTTATCTAAGACTCTTCCTTAAAAATGCACCCACTGCAGACACTCAAGTTACTATTCAGGGAAATACTGGGTAATACATTACATTTCAAATGCTCACTTAATACAGTCAATTCTTGAACAAGATGGGTTTGAACTGTGCAGGTCTACTTTTATGCGATTTTTTTTTTTTTTTTTGAGACAGTGTCTCACTCTGTCGCCCAGGCTGGAGTGCAGTGGCGTGTTCTCAGCTCACTGCAACCTCTGTCTCCTGGGTTCAACTGATTCTTGTGCCTCAGCCTCCTGAGTAGCTAGGACTTTAGGTGCACACCACCACACTGGGCTAATTTTTATATTTTTAGTAGAGACAGGGTTTCGCCATGTTGGCTAGGCTGGTCTCAAACACCTGGGCCCAAGCAATCCACCCGCCTTGGCTTCCCAAAGTGCTGGGATTACAGGCGTGAGCCACTGCGCCTGGCTTACTTTTATGTGAATTCTTCCAATAAATATTAGAAAATTTTTGAGAGATTTTTGACAATTTAAAAATACATGCAGAGGAACCACATAGCCTAGCAATATTGAAAAAACAAAAAAGGCATGTCACGAATGCATACAATATATGTAGATACTAGTTTATTTTAGTTTATCATTTACAAACATAACATACATAGCGCCATTCACAGGAGAGAGAAACATAAACAATGTTAAAGATGAAGTATTAATCATGACCACAAAAACCTCTAGTATAATAATTTCATAGCCACCTTCTCTTGCTATTGCAGTGAGCTCGAGTGTGAGTATCCACTTAAAATGCCACGTGATGTTAACCATTTCTGCATAAGCAGTTCATCTCTCTAATAAATTGCATATCGTAGTAAAAAATGGTATCTTGCAGTTCTTGAAGGTTTTTCATTGTGTTTAGTGTAGTAACATGAACCTTGAATACCACCACAGACCCATGGGAAGTGGCAATAGTGATGCTGAAGGTGCTCTCAAGAAGCAAAGTCATGACATTAAAAGAAAAGCACTGACTTGCTTGATATGTATAGTAGGTTGAGGTCTTCAGCCGCAGTTGCCCACCTTTTCAAGACAAACGAATCTGGCCTATAAAGACCATTGTCAAAAAAGAAAAGGAAATTCATGAAGCTGTCACTGCAGCTATCTCAAAAGGCCAAAAGCCTCGAACTTTTTATGAAATACCTTTTTATCTTGTATTGAAAATGCAGCCTCTGTGTGGGTACAGAATTGTTATAAGAAAGGCATACCTACAGACTCTAATATGATTAGAGAAAAAGCTAAGTCATTATGTGATCCTTAAAGCAAAAGAGAGGTGACAGATCTAAAGCTGGACAATTTAATGCCAGCAAAGGATCACTTGATCATCTTAGAAAGAGGTATGGCTTAAAAAATGTCAAGATACCAGGGGAAGGTCAGGCATGGTGGCTCATGCCTATAATCCCAGCACTTTGGGAGGTCAAGGCAGGCAGCTCACTTGATTCCAGGAGTTCAGGACCAGCCTGTGCAACATGGCAAGACCCCATTTCTCTAAAACATACAAAAAAAATATTAGCCAGGCGTGTGGCCTGCGCCTGTAGTCCCAACTACAGGCTGAGGTGTGAGGATCACTTGAGCCCAGGAGACAGAGGTTGCTGTGAGCTACGACTGTGCCACTGCACTCCAGCCTGGGTGACACAGTGAGACTGCCAACTCACAAAAAAAAAAAAAAAAGATAACAGAAGAAGCAGCTTCTGCCAAACAAGAGGCAACATGTGATTTCCCAGATATCATTAAGAATTTAAGAATATCGTTGAGGAGAATGAGTATCTCCCTGAACAGGTTTTTGCAGATGAAAGTACCTTATTCTGCAGGGAAAAAAAAAAAAAAAAATACCACAAAGAACAATTATTGGTAAGGAAGAGAGGCAAACACCAGGATTTAAAGCAGGAAGGTACAGACTAACTTTACTGTTTTGTGCAAATGCAGTCAGGCTTATAATCAGGACTGCCCTTTCTATAAAGCTGCTAACCTGAGCCTTGATAGGAAAAGATAGAAGACACTGGCTGGCTACCAGTCTTTTGGTTGCACAGAAGGAAGTCCTGTGCAAGAAAAACGCTTTTTTTTTGGACTGGTTCCATCAATGCTTTGTCCCTGAAGTCAGGAAGTACCCTTGCCAGTAAGGGACTGCCTTTTAAAATTCTTTTCATACTGGACAATGCCCCTGGCCACCCATAACTCTATGCAACAATGAAGGCATCAAAGTAGTCTACGTGTCCCCAAACGAGACATCTCTTAATTCAGCCTCTAGATCGGGGGTCATAAGGACCTTTAAGGTTCATTATACACTGTAGTCTATAAAAAGGATTGTCAATGCTGCGGAAGAGAACCCCAATAGAACATCATAGAAGTCTGGAAGTACTGTACTCCTAAAGATGCCACCACTGCCACAAAAAAAGCTTTGAAACCTGTGAAGCACAAAACAATAAATTCCTGCTGGGCAAAACTGTGTCCAGATGTTGCACATGACTTCATAGGATTTATAACAGAACGAATGAAGGAAATCATAAAATTGTGGATATAGCAACAAAAAAAAAAAAAGGGGGGGGGGCTGGAGGGAGGTGAGGGGTTTCAGGATATGAATCTTGGAGAAATTCAAGAGCTAATGGACACCATGTCAGAGAAATTAACAGAAGACAACTTGATGAAGAAGAGTGCTTCCAAACCAGTGCCAGACGGTCAGGAAGAAGCAGAAGAAGCAATGCCAGAAAACAAATCTACTTTAGACAATCTGGCAGAAGGGTTACAATTATCCAAGACTGCTTTTATTTTTAGGACACAAACCCTCCCATGACACAGGCACTAAAATTAAAGCCAACAGTGGAAGAAGAATTGGTGCCATGGTATAGAAACATTTTTAGAGAAATGAAAAAGCAAAAAAGTTGGACAGAAATTATGATTTCTGTAAAGTTACACTGAGTGTGTCTGCCTCTCCTGCCTCCCCTTCCCTCTCCTCCACATCTTCTGCCTCTGCCATCCCTGAGACAGCAAGACCAATCACTCCACTTCCCTTCCTCAGCCTACTCAACACAAAGACAAGGGTAAAGATTTTTATGATGACCTACTTCTACTTAATGAACAGTAAATATACTTTCTCTTTCTGATAATTTTCTTAATAACATTTTCTTTTCTCTTACTTTAAGGATACAGTATATAATATATATGACATATAAAATATGTGTTAATCAACTGTTTATTTATTGGTAAGGTTTCTGGTCAACAGTAGTCTACTATTAGTTGGGGAAGAGTCAAAAGTCATATGATTTTCAGCTACACAGGGGGTTGGCGCCCCTAAACCTCCCATTGTTCAAGGGTCAGCTGTACATATGCCTCCAACTATTTCTACAGAGTCTCTAAAATCTAATTTGTTAAATCTGATCATCAGAAAACATCATTTCATCTAATTCTTCACTGAATGCCTTTACTATTAAGTTCTCAACTTTAAAGGTTGATAAAAATTTCCCCTAGAACAGTGTCATTTACTGATCCTATTAAACAAATAATCTACTTAAATCCAGAAATTAGAGAGTGATTCAGTTAGCTTGGTGCTTACTTTTTATCAAAGATATGTGATTTAACAAGTTTCCTGCTTCTTTCCTTGGCTTCTAGGGATCTTGCTGATATGTTTATTCTACTAATCTGAACACACATTTCAAATGTCTACTGGCATCTATTTCTCTGCTATATTTAACTAGTTTCATTGGATACAAAAATAAACTGTTTTCTATTGTGTTTAATTTTGTTAACTAAGCTGTTTTATGGTTCTTTATAAATCGGTTGGAGTATAAGTTTATTCAACATTTACTGAACTAATGTGAACCCAGCACATGACTTCAGAAGCACTCTGTCATCATGTAGTTTCCAAATAAATTTGTCCAAAATCTAGGTGTTCTATACAGTTCACTACCACTCAATCCCAAGCATCAAACTTAATCCTCCAAAGACCTCCATCTGACGGTGCTGGTGGTATAGTGGTGAGCATAACTGCCTTCCAAGGACCTCCATCAAAGACCATTTGTTGAGAATGTTATGAATGACACTATAACTAACAATCAGTACTTTAGAAAAAGAATATGATGATGATGATGGCCCATTAGAAGCTTTTAATAAACTTCCTTAAATAATGTACATAAAGCGACTATATTTAATTTACTTACATCTACAAGACATGACAATGCCTGGTACACAGCAAGCATTCAATAATAAACCTTCATTATCCAACGGATAATTTATTAATACTGCTGTAACCCACGGCTATTAGAACTACCAAGCTTCATTCCAATTCTCATTCTAATCAGATAATGTTAACCTGCCTCCAAGAATTGGGAATGTTATTCTCCTCATATTCTCAAAATCTGATCCAGGATAGAAAACCATGGTTTTACACTGAAAAACGCTGAAAAAGAATGAAAGCTGATTCTGGGACCTTACTTTTCCTTTGCCTGCTGATTCCATCTGTACGCTTGGGTGAGAAGACCATGGCTACATGCTCCGTAGGCTTGGGCTCTCCAGCTACCCAGTGTTCTCTATAGGTTTCCATCTTATCAGTCTACTTCTTGGGATCTGGCTCCCTGCTGCCATGTTTTCCAAAGTCTTAAGTGGCTGCTGATCCCAGTTAGTTTGTTCCATCAAATTCTACCTTTTCTGGGGCTACTGGTGCCTGCTGTGCTATCACTCTCTCTCTCTCAACTTCCTAAATGCTTCCTAAATGAAAAGTTTATTCCCCACATATGCCACGTTCTAATATTATCTAATGTCAAATGACCAAACCCTTTACTTGTGCAAATTCTCTATGCTCATCTGACCTCAGGGATTGAAATAATCTACCAGTCTTCACCTGTCCTTTTCTTTGGCTACTCAAGACTTATCATTTCAATGAAAATATACTAAACAACAGATGAGACTCCATCTCAAAAGAAAAAAAAGGAAAGAAAATATACTAAACAAGAGCCTTGGTTTTCAGTCTAATTAATTCATTCTTTATGTTTCAACTCCCATCATGTACATTAAAGAATGTTCCTTAAACTTGTAAAATTTTAAGTTTCTATACTATCACTTGTAGGCACCACAGCAAATGCATATTTTTAATCTGAAGACTTCTGTAAGTCAAATCAATTTCTAATTCCTCAAGGTTTGAGGAATCTTTTACCTAAACTGAGATGGCTACTCCATCACAAAACTTATTTCTAATCAAGATCTTAAAAGCACTCATCAATTAGATCCAGCATCAGCCAACTTTTCTTCAAAGGGCCAGATAGTAACCATTTTAGCCTTTGCAGGTCATACTGTCTCTATCACAACTCCTCAGCTCTGCCCTTTGTAGCAGGAAAACAGCCATAAACAATTTGTATATGAATCAGCACAGTGTGTTCCAATACAACTTACTTACAAAACCAGGCCAGCCCCTGGATTCCGTCAACATTCTCCATCCTACAGATGTGGGGTTTTTTTAAGTTTTTTTTTTTTTTTTTTTTGCTTTATTGATAAACAATGCAATCTCACACCCCTGGAGAACATATTTATGTCCTCTCCTCCTCTATGCATTAAATGAAACACATTACCCAAAACCCAAAATTTAACAAAACGTTGTACCTTCATGCTTGTTATTTCAAGTAAGTGTCTTCACTTCAAACATTTTTGTGCCTTTCCCAATTTCAGCAATATGAAATGAATTCTACTATGACCTCAAAGGGCCCAACAAACAGCTTATTATCAGTTACATCCCAGAGAACCATCAACATTTTGCTCATGTACAAGGTTGCTGGTTCTGTGATCAAAGGAATTAACCTTAAGAGTGAACCTAAAATAACTAAATGTAATCAACCCAGTCCATCTTTCTTAACAATGGTCCTTTAAGCCCTTGAGAGTACTTATTAGAATCCCCCAAATCTCCAAAGAAATCAGAAACTTCATAAAAGTTTCTGCAGCCAACACAATCTTGATACTTTGAATTCAAGACAGCATGCTAACCAGATATTTTTCTTTTCTTCCTCTTACTGGGAGGACAATAAAGAACTCAAGAAAGAAAAATGTATAAAAATTCACAATGAAAAGCAGAATGAAGAGGGGAGAAGAATCAGCAGAGATGTCACAAACTTCCAGAAAATGGAAATGTGATAAAAAGATTGGTAAATGATGAAATGAGAAGAAAACCATAAGCTATAATACACACAAGAAAATACAACCAAGGAGGAAAACACTTTGTCGTGGAGAATTCCAAAGTCTCACCACCACAAATAAAGGTATTAGAGGGCAAGAATGACACAAGTGAACTAGTGCATCACCTCCTGCTGCAAAAAATCAATAAATAATGTCTAAAACTGACCATTCCAGAAACAGCAATATAAAATTATTATTTTGGGATATGACGGTAACTACCACAACTAAAATGTTAAGAATTAAAACTACACTACAGATACTTGAACTCTCAAATAAAATCCCTTATTTTATAATCAGAAATAATATGGCTATATTTATAAGTGATAGTAATGCAACTTTCAAAGTCTCAAGGTAAAATATTTGTATTATAAATAAAAATGATAGCTCACAAAAAAAACATTAAAAGGAAACACTACAAAATGATCATTGGTTTCGTTAGAATAGCTTCGGTAGGCAGAATTCTAAGATGGCCCCCAAGACTTCTACCCTGTACACGCCCTATATAATCCCCTCTATCTAACGACCCATCCTTCAGTATGGGTGGGACTTATGACTATGGCGGGACAGTCACTCCGAGGATAACTATTGTAGTAGACCAGAAATGGGACCAATGGCTACTAGGACATGAGGGTAGCCACTAGAAACTGAGAGTAGCCCCTAGCCCATAGCCAGTAAACAAAAAAAGAGACCTCAGTCCTACAACCATAAGGACCTGAATTCAGCCAACAGCCTGAATGAATTTGCAAGACGGCCCGAAGTTTCAAATGGGAGCCCAGCCCTGGATAACACCTCCATCACCCAAGTGAAACCATTAGCAAAAGACCCAGCTAACCAATGCCTAGATCCTGACCTATGGAAATTGTGAAACAAATATATGCTGTTTTTAGCCACAAGCTAAGTTTGTGACAATTTGTTACACAGCAATAGAAAACTAATACAGTAGAAAAAATAAGTGAATGCTTTTATTTTCTAGTGTGTATAAACTTGAAAGTTTTCATATTTTTGTGAAACTTTTTATTAATAACTCAAAGTAGAAATTAAATTTAAAAACAATATCTGCTTTTTCCTAAGTTTACAAGTGAAAATAAAAATTCAGTATTTTGCATACAGGAGTAAAAGGTAAATAACAGATTTGTTTCACTAATAAACTGATTTCGCTGATAAAATAGGACCAAAGAACAGAAACTTTAGAAATAACAGCAGCAAATTCCATACTAAGAAAAGCATGTTCTAAAATAATATGACAAACAGTGACTTTTATAGTCCCTTAAAATAAAAACTCCTTTCAAAACTTTTTCTTCCTAAGGTTTTCAAATTTATTTATAAAAAATATTTAAAATAAAACTTTAAATATAAGCTTTGGTTAACTTCTAATGACACAGCAATATTCCTGAGTGATCAGAATTTTTAAAGATAAACAGCACAGGCCAAAAGAAGATGTTACAGACATATCCTCCCAGATCAGGTTTTTGATAAAGCCAAAGCTCCTCCCTTTTATACTAAAAAAAGACCAGTCTGAAAACTTCCAAAGTGATTTTTTGTTTTTGTTTTGTTTTGTTTGGAGAAGAAGTCTCTCTATTGCCCAGGCTGGAGTATGGAGTGCACTGGTGCAATCTCAGCTCACGGTAACCTCCACTTCCAGGGTTCAAGCAATTCTCCTGCCTCAGCCACCCGAGCAGCAGGGATTATGGGCACCCGCAACTATGCACAGCAAATTTTTGTATTTTTAGTAGAGATGGGGTTTCACCATGTTGCCCAGGCAGTCTCAACCTCCCAACCTCAGGTGATCTGCCTGGCTCAGCCTCCCAACAAACAAAGTGTTTCAAAAGCATCTTTGAAAAAAACAGACCACATGTAACTGCAAACAAAGCACATAAAATCTGAAATGTTATACCTAATAACTCACTATCAAATGTAACAAATAATCTTTTAAGAAAAATGCTTAGAGCCAAGTACAATGGCTCACACCTATAAATCCCAACACCACTCTGGGAGGCCAAGGTTGAGAGGATCGCTTGAGGCCAGGAGTTCAAGACCAGCCTGCACAGCACAGCAAGACCCTGCCTCTACAAAAATTAAAAAAAAAAAAAAAAAAAAAAAATCAATGGGACATGGGGGTGCATGCCTGTAGTCCCAGCTACCTGGGAGGCTGAGGCAGGAGGATCATTTGAGCCCAAGAGTCCAAGGATGCAGTGAGCCTTTACCACGCCACTGCACTCCAGCCTGGGTGACAGAGCAAGACGGTCTCTAAAAAAATTTTTAATAAAAAATTCTTAGAATTTTTTGTGGCATAAAATATTTTAATATGAAAAAATTGGAAAATACAAAAAAACACAAAGAAAAAAATGTAAACTATCTATAATCCCACAATTCATCACCCATTCAAAATATATTCATTAGCACTAGGCCTCTGTCATGAAACTTAATCTGCTTTTAGAGACAGACAATATTCTAATAAACTAATAGACACAGCAGAGTGTAGTTAAGTATGCAATAATGTGGTGAAGAGTATGCGTTACTGTATGTATTTCTCAGAATTTCAAATCTAGAACACTTCTTTAAAAAAAAGTATAAGACATTACAAAGGGAAGTGATGTTTATTTTCCTAAAATTGTAAGTCTGAAATATGCAAACATCTGTCTAGCAAGATTAAATCTATCTAATCTTCGTAAAGGAGAAAAAAGAAATCCTCTTTAATTTAAAAAAAAAAAAAAAGAAGAAAAGAAAATGAGCCAGAATTTTATTTTATCTATTTAGAGGCAGAGTCTTGCTCTGTTGCCCAGGCTGGAGTGCAATGGCACCACCTTGGCTCACTGCAGCCTCCACCACCCGGGTTAAAGTGATTCTCTCACCTCAGCCTCCCAAGTAGCTGGGATTACAGGCATGCACCAACACACCTGGCTGATTTTTTACATTTTTTGGTAAAGACAGGGTTTTCACCATGTTGGCCAGGCTGGTCTTGAACTCCTGACTTCAAGTGATCTGCCCACCTCAGACTCCAAAGTACTGGGATTACAGGCGTGAGCTACTATGCCCAGCCCAGAATTTGATTTTTTTAAAGTGCTTATAAAATTATTATGATGGCCAGGCACAGTGGCTCATGCCTGTAATCCCAACACTTTGGGAGGCCGAGGCGGGAGGAGCACAAGATCAGGAGATCAAGACCATTCTGGCTTGATCACGGTGAAACCCCGTCTCTACTAAAAAATACAAAAAAATTAGCCAGGCGTGGTGGCGGGGCGCCTGTAGTCCCAGCTACTCAGGAGGCTGAGGCAGGAGAATGGCGTGAACCTGGGAGGCGGAGCCTGCAGTGAGCCAAGATCTCACCACTTCACTCCAGCCCTGGTGACAAGAGCGAGACTCCGTCTCAAAAAAAAAAAAAAAAAAAAAAATTATTATGACATCTGGAGATTCTAATATCCAGATGTCATTATTAGTATGAATAAAAATAAATAATTTTTTAAAGATTATTATGACAAATCCAAATGCTATATGCTAATTATCTTTGCCTATGGGCTACAACTGTTTTCACATAAATAATTAACATTTGTATTATTAAGCAGGATATGCCATTTTTCAAGCATGGCAACTGTCTAGGATTAATATTACAGTTTTGAATACTGTTAAAAAAGAGATCTATTTTTGAAACTTAGTTTAAAACTGCTTTGAAACAAAAATTGTAATCAACTCTCCCTTAAAACCAAAAACTCATCTGCATAAGTCCTTTAATTCAACACACAAATTTGCACATCCTTTCTAAACCCTTGGAATAGAGGGAATTAAAAAATACTCTAAAAAAGGTACATAGGCTTTACAGTGCCAGCCAAGATAGAGTAAACCAAACTACGAGGCCTTGCTTTCGCACTGATGACAACTCAAAATCCCCAACTCAAGACAAAAAGCAACTACCTGAGTAATCCGGAAGCAAAACAGCAGGCAAACTGTAAACCAGAGTCAAACCTGAAAAATGACCAGTGAAAGCTAAGGGGACGGGGTGGGTGGCTGTGTGTGGGAGCTGAGGTAATTTCGTAGTGTTTGGTATGATCTATGATCTCTTAGCTTTGATCTCAGTGCTAGGAGAATACAGAAAGGTGTAGCCAATACTAGTGGGAAAAACACTAGGAGAAACCCCATTCAGACAGAATACTAGGAAAAAGGACTCCTCCATGCTGTAGAGGAAGAGGGAAGGAAAAAAGAAAAAATTTTCCCCTTCTCCCTTCTGGCCTTGCCAAGGGTTTGAAGGCAGACCCTGTTACCACACTGGTACCTAAATCTCAAGAAGATCTATCTGTGGCTAATGGAAGAGGAAACAGGGGTCTCTATTATCCAAAGAAGAGGGGTGGGAGTTCCTATTTTTCTTTTTCACTACTTCACTCTAAGGCTGAGCTTGGAAAGAAACATGACTTTTTGGCCAGAGAAACAGGGAAAAAAGAACACTGGCATCTGGAAAATGAATGGGAATCCTAGAAAGAGAAAGAGAAGAGGATCCCCTAGTTTTGTGTATGAACTACGTCCTGGGCTCATACTAGAATTACGCCTGCATGAAACAGACCCAAAGAAGGACAGCAAAGGCTCTAAGAACTACAATCCATGTAAACCACTGCCCAATTTCTAGACTAAATGGAGTGGAAAGTATGCTGCGCGCACCTCAAAAGAAATGCTTTGAGAACTGAACTGACATTGGAACCACCACAAAAAGGCAAAAGAGAACTCGCATCCTGAAGTTAACCAAACTGACTGCCTGATAAACAAAAATCAACATCCTTCAGAGGATTTTGATGAAGTCTTACAACATAATACTAAAAATGTCGCCAGCATATAAATGAAACTTGGCCGGGCACGGTGGCTCAAACCTGTATTCCCAGCACTTTGGGAGGTCAAGGCAGGTGACTGCTTGAGACCAGGATTACAAGACCAGCCTGGGTAACATGGAAACCCTGTCTTTACCAAAAATACAAAAAATTAGCTGGGAGTGGTGGCACACACCTGTGGTCTTAGCTGCTGAGGAGGCTGAGGTGGGATCACTTGAGCCTGGGAGGCAGAGCTTGCAGTGAGCCAAGATTGCGCCACTGTACTCCAGCCTGGATGACAGAGTGAGACTCCATCTCAAACTTACTTCACACACCCCAGAGAATCTGTCCACTGCTCAAGGGAAAAAACAATCAATAAATGCCAATCCCAAAATGACACAGATGATGGAGTTCTCAAACATTTTAAAGCAGTTATAATCATCCAGAGACATATGTACATGTATATGTCTGTGTGTGCACACATATGCAGATACACAGATCTATCCATCCTTCCATCTATCCCATCCTATCTTTCCATCAATCCACCCATTTTGGAAAACTTTAACTGATAATCTTCAATAAGTAGCAGCCAATAAAAGTATTTTTTTTCATGTCTTCCACCATGTGTTACATATTAGGTATCCAAGCATGTGATGATTTGACTTTCATACAGTAGTTTAATATAAGGTTTCAAAGGTAATCAGGCAACCAAATACGAGCTAGCAAAAGCAGTTTATCCAGCTTTCTCACACCTAAATTCACTTGAACAGAGCAGATTAATTTTACTCAAAAAAGGAGAATGCCAAAGCCATGGCTGATGATATAAATTTCTCTTAATTTTTCCCTCAGAACTTTACTTTTGACAAGTTTTGCAATCATGTACCTATAATCCTACGCCAATATTCATAGGTATAAAAAATATATTTATTGGCTGGGCACGGTGGCTCATGCCTATAATCCCAGCACTTTGGGAGGCCAAGGCAGGCAGATCACTTGAGGCCAGGAGTTTGAGACCAGACTGGCAAACATGGCAAAACCCCATCTCTAGTAAAAATAAAAATTAGCTGGGCGTAGTGGCGTGCACCTGTAGTCCTAGCTGCTCAGGAGGATTGCTTGAACCCAGAAGACAGAGTTTGCACCACTGCACTCCAGCCTGGGCAACAGAGTCAGACTCAAAAAAAGAGAACTTATTTATTTATTGAGACAGGGCCTTACTCTGTCACCCAGGCTGGAGTGCAGTGGTGCAACCTCAGCTCACTGCAACCTCCATCTCCCAGGCTCAAGCGATCCACCTCAGCCTCCCGAGTAGCTGGGACTACAGGAATGCACCAACATGTCCAGCTAATTTTTGTATTTCTTGCAGAGACGGGTTTCGCTATGTTGCCCAAGTTGGTCTTAAACTCCTGAGGCTCAAGCGATCCGCCCTCCTCCGCTTCCCAAAACGCTGGGATTACAGGCGTGAGCCACCGCGCCCAGCCTAAAGAACACATTTCAATGCAACAGAAAGTTTCACTCTGAAATAATCCCCAACATCATTTGTTATAGTATAAAATAATCATCCTTGTATACAATGTATACATTTGAGAGTTAATCATCATGTTCTAACTCAAACAGTTTTATTATCAAGGTAATAATCAACTAAAAACAACTAGACAATTGGGGAATACAAAACCAAATTCAACTGATTAACAGTTCAAAGCTAAATGGTAAACAGGCCAAGCCAACATTCGTCTAACTACTGAACACCAGCACTATATTCCGCCCTTTAGAAAACAAAAAATAACATTTAGGCCCTCACCTCCATTTATCTAACAATCTACTGAGGTAGAGGGGGAGAGTGATATACATATCATTATTAAAAAATAGTGGGTTTCTCAGCCTTCTGAGATTTTTGACAATTCAATAATGATCTCAAAGATCTCTAAAATGTAATCACAGGTTATTCCGCAGAGACACTAATTCAAAATATATGTATTAAACTTAACTATTAGTGATGAAGCATCTTTGTTATTCTCTCCTCACACTCCCATATGCATTTAACAGAGAAATAATACTGTATACAAAAGTGGTATTTAGGACCTCAAACTTTTCCTCATTAACACAAGATCTAATGACACAATTTGGTGTCAAAATAAAAATACTGGGGGAGGGATGTATAAGTGAAATAAACATCCAGTTAGAAACCACAAGCACAAAGTTTAATAAGAAAATGTAAGTGAAATAGACTGGGAAAAGAGCATTCCAGTTACAGCTATGATTCCGCTTCCACGCTATTTACATTTATAACATACTCATCAATAAATCTCTCTTTACAGTGATTTACAAAAAGGTAAGAGGTGGCTATTTCCCAATGGAAATGCATTAGAATCTCAACAGAACTCTGTGCTTTCCTACTACAAAATTACTGAGTTCCTAAACCAACAAGACACACAAATGGGAATATATAGTGCATAGCTTTGCATACAGTAAATCTTCCTGTTTCACAGCATCTTTATATGCAATGTATATAATAAGCATATTCCTATTTATAGTCTTATAAAATAATCTTATGTAAAGTCTCAAATCCATAGCTCAGGAACCTGTACAGCTGAAGGCAAGGGGAAACTGAAAGGTTTTTAGAAATACAAAATGATTCAAGCAAAATCACTATTAAAACTAATAATAATAAAAATTAATCTAATAATCTGGGCCAGGCATCCCAGCACTTTGGGAGGCCAAGGCGGGAGGGTCACTTGAGGTCAGGAGTTCGAGACCAGACTGGACATGACAAAACCCCATCTCTACTAAAAATAAAAAAATTAGCCGGGCATGGTGGTGTACATCTGTAATCCCAGCTACTCGGGAGGCTGAGGCACGAGAATCCCTTGAACCCAGGAGGTGGAGGTTGCAGTGAGCCAAGATTACACCACTGCATTCCAGCGTGGGCGACAGAGCAAGACTCTGTCTAAAAAAAAAAACAGTAATAATAATCTAATAATCTAAAATATCTAGTTCTACTATATGAACTAGAGAAAAAGAGCATAGTAAATTAGGAGCCAATTAAAAACTGACTGCAACAAACCAAAGGAGAAGTGATGAGGATAAGAGCCAAAGTGTTAACACTGAGAATAAAAAGAATGAGAAGGATGCAAAATATACATTTTTTAAAAAATAATTCCTTAGATTTCATGACTGACAAAGGTATGGATGAAAGAGTGGCATCTAAAATAATTCCAACTTTTCAACTCTGAGTATTTATGAACATGATTTTACTACTGATATAAACAGAAGTCTAAAAGTAAGTTTGTGGAGGAAAGGCAAGTTTAGACATGAGGTGACAACAATGATTTCAAATGCACATGTACACAAAATACCTTGAAGATATCAGACTGAATTCCAAAAGAGAAAATTAAAAAATACAAGTAATTTCTGAAGAGATAATAGTTGAAAAGATAAGGAATAAATACTGAAAACTAAATAACAAAGGGAGAGTAAGTAGAAGAGCCTATAAGGCCTAAGGATAAAACCATTTCAGAAATGAGACTAACCAAAACAAAAATTTGAAAGAGACAGGGAGCTGCATGAGAAAAACGATAAAGACAGTAATATACTTTTCATCTGTGAGGTCCACTGTCCTCACAGTGGACTAAACACTAGCACAACTGTTTTTGCTTTCAGAATGGCCTGATAAGATTGATATTTACTATTCTCGTTTTATAAACACATAAAATTAGGTTAAGTGACTTAACTAAAATCAAACTGTTTGTAAGTTATGGAACTGTGTCTCAAACCCAGTTCTTCTCACTACCTAGGCACTCAGATGTAGTCCAGTTTCCAAAAACAAAACAAAAAGTTCACTAGCTAGCAACGTCACTGAATCAGATGATGGATGACTGTGGTGACACACCATTTAATAGCACCAACTGAATAACCAAGAAGACTTTAAAAACAAAAGATTATAAAGCTTTTGAGTCTACTGATCAAATAACAGCTAAATAAACTGCATTTAAACATGAATTTTAAGCATGAATTAAATAAGCATGATCAAGTAACAGCTAAATAAACTGCATTTAAACATGAATTTTAAGTCTTCAATAGGGCTTAAGGATCTTCAAACTCTTAAGCTCCCTTTCTCTAAGTGATTTAATTCAAGCAGTATTAAAATAGACTAACTCCGCCTTTCTCCTAATGGCTAAGACACATACTGTTTGGGTTTGGAGAAAATATTACACAGGCACAGTGGCTCACGCCTATAATTCCAACACTTTGGGAGGCCGAGGAGGGAGGATCGCTTGAGCCCAGGAGTTCAAGGCTACGGTGAGCTATAATCATGCCACTGCACTCCAGCCTGTGTGACAGAGTAAGAGTTCCACTCAAATTAATAATAGTAATAAGGTAATAAATGCTCACTGTGAAAAAAATCAAACTATTAAAAGGTCTCATTCCTGCACCCTATCCACCTACTGCTTTCTTCAGAAATAACCACTGTTAAACAGCTGGTAGGCCACCTTCCAGAGTATTCTATATGCATCTTTCTTCATAAATATTATAAATATGTACATTGTATACATGTATATATATAAAATAGACACTTTATACATTTATTTATTTACTTTTGAGGCAGAGTCGCGATCTTGGCTCACTGCAACCTCTGCCCCCTGGGTTTAAGTGATTCCCCTGCCTCAGCCTCCCAAGTAGCTGGAATTACAGGCGCCCGCCACTATGCCCAGCTAATTTTTTTTTTAATTTTTTTTTTTGAGACAAAGTTTTGCTCTGTCGCCCAGGCTGGAGTGCAATGGCACGATCTTGGCTCACTGCAACCTCCGCCTCCCAGGTTCAAGCGATTCTCCTGCCTCAGCCTCCCGAGTAACTGGGATTACAGGCGTGCGCCACCACACTTGGCTAATTTTTGTATTTTTTAGTAAAGATGGGGTTTCACTGTATTGACCAGGCTGGTCCCAAACTCTCAATCTCAGGTGATTCACCTACTTTGGCCTCCCAAAAATGCTGGGATTATAAGCGTGAGCCACCACACCGGGCCTTAATTTTTGTATTTTTAGTAGAGACAGGATTTCATCATGTTGGCCAGGCTGGTCTCGAACTCCTGACCTCAGGTGATCTGCCTGCCTTGGCCTCCCAAAGTGCTGGGATTACAGGAGTGAGCCATCGTGCCTGGCCCACTTTATACCTTCCAGTAAATTAAAAAAAAAAAACAAAAAAAAACTGTACTCCTTTTTACTGCTTAAAACTGATGTTCTTAAAAGCCTTGCTGGATTTAATGAAACAATGAAATTCTTTTAAATGATGACCAGTAATAATATTAGTCTAAAATACTGGCCGGGCATGGTGGCAAGTGCCTATAATCCCAGCTACTCTGGAGGCTGAGGCAGGAGAATCGCTTGAACCTAGGAGGCGGAGGATGCAGCAAGACATGATTGCACCACTGCATGCTAGCCTGGGCGACAGAGTGAGACTCCATCTCAAAAAAACAAACAAGCAAAATACATTATAGTCTGTATTTTGTAACTGTCTGCTGTTTGTTCAACTATTTCCCCAACTTGAAATATATGCTGAACATAGTCTAGCACATTCTTTACAACTCATAGTCTCTATAACTTTTACCCACTATTAAATTATGTTATAATATGAAGATACTTTCCAGGGCAACAGAGATATCCACAATGACACTACATGTTCTCCAGTTGCAGCCTCTTAAAAAAAAAAAAAAATTAAAATTCCCAGTATCCCCTAGTAGTAGAATAAAAGTTGTTTAGCTTTCCAAATACTTTATAAAATTATTAGATTTTTTAAATATTCAAACCAACGGAGAGGTAGTCAGGAAATATACCATTATCTCTATTTTTAAAATGAGGCTAAGAAAAGATTAATTAGAAAACTTGTTCATCAGGATTAGTACGTAAGGGATCTTAAAGGTCATCTTATCTAATCACATTTTGTAAATGATAAAACCACCATCTCCTTCCTGGCGGCCAACTGTCATCTGTCACATGTTACTTTACAGCAATCAGATTAATTTTGAAGCCTTTTCAGGCTTTAAAAGGCCTCTAGAGACTAGGAACCTTCTAAACAGTAGTTTGCAAAAATCTAAATGTAGTAGTCACAAAGTAGCCATCATTGTTAAAATGTGAAAATTAGAAATATACTACAGATACATTAAGGATATAGACTTAAAGAATAACCACACTCCTCTCTTTAAAAGAGGGTACAAAATACATGAGCTTTGGACTCAAAGACTTTTTAGTTTTCTGCAGAGTGAGTTGCTGGAGAACTGTTGGCCAAGTGGGTGTTACTGTGCAATACTTCCTTGCCAAGGAAAGCGTATTTTCTGTGGCATCCTATTCTACAAGCAGGAGAGGAGCAGCACAGTAGTATGCTCCTTATTCTGTCCCAGAGTTAACATGAAATATTAATAATCTATTAAGAATCACCAATTCCCACTCCTCTCCTCCCTCCACCAAACATAAATATTACGACGATCACACTCAAAAAATCCATAGTAAAAATAATGAAAACAGCAGTAAACAAAGAGGATATAAATGTGGTCTAATTAGGCCACTAACTATGTGCACCTAGTAAAGGTATGACTAAACAAGTTTAATCATTTCTGAATCTTGATTCCTCATCTGTAAAACGAGTCTTTCAGATGTGTCTTTCAGGTCTAAAATTTGTAGTTTTGGCCGGGCGCGATGGCTCATGCCTATAATCTCAGCACTTTGCCAGGCCAAGGTGGGTGGATCACCTGAGGTCGGGAGTTCGAGACCAGCCTGACCAACGTGGAGAAACCCATCTCAACAAAAAAATACAAAATTAGCCAGGCAGGGTGGCGCATGCCTGTAATCCCTGCTACTCGGGAGTTTGAGGCAGATCAATCACTTGAACTCGGGAGGCGGAGGTTGCGGTGAGCGGAGATCACACCATTGCATTCCAGCCTGGGCAACAAGAGCGAAACTCCGTCTCAAGAAAAAAAAAAATGTGGTTTTTAGATATCAGGTTTAAGCAAGACAGTTAACAGGGAACCCAGTTATAGAACCACAACTAGCTATTCCTATAGCTACAAATGCATAGTATGTTTGTGATGGCCTTTAGCCACCCTATTCTAAAATCAAAGAAAACAGAAACAATTCTCCATGGGAGAAAATAAAACACAAAAATACACTGGTGTATATATGAAAATAACTTCATTTTAATTTTCCTGGGATCCACACAGTCCACCTTTCTTTAATTTCAATTCATTCCCATGTCTTTTGTAAACATCAAAATGAAAACATAAGTTACCTTTTAATATAGTACTATTAACAATGAAAAGGACAAAATGAGAACAAGAAAAAGAATAATTCATTTATGAAGCTTTTTCGCAAAAAAATACCAGAATTGTATTAGTTGGAATTTCCCAAATAAATATGGGTTCTATATCTAATGACATAGTCTTTAAATGCACAATTCCATGTACACAATAAATTGCTTACAGTAGACTTCAGGCAAAGAATTATGTAACTAAGAGTAAATAAAATGCTGAATAATATGAGTGAGCTTAATGTTAAGAAATTCTAATAAAATCTCATTAAACAAAATTTGAATCCTTAATTTTATTCACAGGCCATTCAATTTACTACTTAAGTTTTAATTACACACAAGAACATCTGGTTGTATAGGCAGAATTTAAAATCAAGCATACTTCACGCAGACTTGCTTTTGAATGTCTTATACTCACAAACCCAACATGATAGGGATGGAGGAAAGGGAGGGAGGGAGGATAAACCTGAGGATGAAAAGATTCTACAAGATTTTCCTCTAGGCTGGCTTCTCTTCTTTCCCTACATTATCACCCTAAACAACTATACTGTCCCCTCAATCTTCATTTCTAGCCTATTTTCTCCAGATGCCCAACCCATATATTTAGCTAGGTATCTCCACCTTGATGTTCCACAGACAACGAATATTCAAGATGTACAAACTACTGTACTTAACAAAACAGTAACCATAATAGTCTTCGCGTGGTTGAGATTAAAGGTGATTTTAAGCCTCCTTCCACAGTCAGGATCTTTCTTTTATTCTTGGTGAGAAAAAAAAAATCCCCCATCCACCCTATCCCCCCCAAATTATTGTTCTCCTCAATCTTCTTTCTCTCCCTGATTTGCCCATCTTAGTGACTGGTACCATACCCTTAAATCAACCTAGTTACTTAAACCAAAGCCCTGGCAACACCCATCTTCCTCATATCCAGCTCCCTATTATTACTAAACTTCTACTGCAGTCATCCCTTCCTCTTCTCCCTATTAGTATTACTTTAATTGAGCCCCTCATCTTCTCTAGACTAATTTAACCTTCCTATCCCAAACTCATCCCGCCATTGCCATTCCCTGCTCCACAAAGATGCTAGTCATTTTTCCAAAACAAATTTAAAACTTGTGCTTTAATTTAAAGCCCTTCAGACTCTCAATTCCCTTTTGATTTAGAAGGAGGTCCTATGCATGCTATATAAAGGCCCTTCATCAGAAAACCCAAGCTTAATTCTCTAATCACTCCTGCCTACCCTATCCCCTACCCAAAGCTGCAATTTCCTTGACAATGAGCTTTTACGTTTTGCACACAATGCCTCCACCCTTTCTACTATATACATCACAGTGTACACAGCAGAAAGTACACAAAGTATACACAGGCGACATCACTACTCTTCATATCATAATGCTCATCACATTACTTTTTATCATATTCCCAGCCCCACCCCATCAGAAAGAGCTTTCTGAGGAAAAGGCTGTGTAGGTATCTAATGTTGCAGACTACCCTGCAGAATGGCTGACAGATGGCAAGTAAGTAACAAAGCTCAAACAACCAGCAACTTTCCGTGCACTCTTTCCAACCACCAGATGCTATTACTATTAAAACCTTCATAGGCTATTATTGTATTACAGCAATCTGAAAACTGTTTTGTAATTAAAATGAAAAAATCGATAATTGTGTAGGACTAGCAAAATAAGAGATTTTAGGCCGGGTGCGGTGGCTCATGCCTGTAATCCCACCACTTTGGGAGGCTAAGGCAGGCACATCACCACGGTCGGGAGTTCGAGACCAGACTAATCAACCAGGAGAAACCCCATCTCTACTAAAAATACAAAATTAGCCAAGCATGGTGGTGCCATGCCTGTAATCCCAGCTACTCCGGAGGATGAGGCAGGAGAATCGCTTGAACCCGGGAGGCAGAGGTTGCAGTGAGCCAAGATGGCGCCACTGCACTCCAGCCTGGGCGACAGAGCAAAACTCCATCTCAAAAAAAAGACATTTTATTCATAGGCCTTCACCCATAGGATTATTTGGAATTAATAAACTGTTACAGCTCTAAGAGGACTCAGACATCTAATTCTTTGCTTTTGCAAATAAATCAAAGTACTGATTAGGAAATTTTGCACAAGAATGATGCTGCAGCCTCTAAGCAACTCCTTTAGGATTTTACTACTCTTCAGCTAAGTTGCTCACAACTTTCATTCTTGAAATTACCACCAAAACAGAGACAGGCTTCTAAAAACTTCTGAGTTATCTCATAAAATGAGAATAAGGATTTGGAATTTCTTGTTCAACAGAAATTGCTATAAAAATTAAAACCTTATTTCTTGATGTTAAAAAAAAAGCCAAAGATATTAATAATCTTCACAAAGGCAAATTTAAAAACCACTCATAGAAGTCATTTCAGCAAAAAAAAAAAAAAAAAAAAGTAACATGGTAAAAATTCATCTTGACAATTTTTATTCAAAGGTGCTGATATTCAGCCAGAGACAAGATGGATAATCTGCAAACAGTTCTTAAGCTTTTATTAACATTTAGTAAATAAATACGAGTCCTATTAGTAAACTTTGTCCCTATTTTAAGAAAACCACGTAAGCAACTATATCCACAGTGGCTCTCAACTTTGGATAGTAATCATTCTCGTTCTCATTTATTCATTAAAGCCTTTTTATGTATGTGAATAACATTTTTTAAAAGTTCTATAATGCACATGTACTTATCAGTAAATTAGGTCTGGGTTGTTTGTGCCAATTAGTGCAGTTTTATTTTATTGTCTTCCTTTAGCGAGTGCAGTAACGCACTGAAATCATAATGACTAAGAATCACTTTCAAATAAATATTACACTTCACAAAAAAGGAAGAGATAGAAAGCAATGAGCTAACCTTTTAAAATTTTGCCCCCTTTACTTAATTTTTTAAATCAACTTTCCCAACAACAATCCTCTCTGCAATTAAAATGTAAACAACTTTCAGTAAATAAAATGGTACTAAATGAGGAAAAACAAACATGCATTGCTAGTACATACACACACACACACAGAGAAATGAATGTAAACTCCATGAAGGCAGAGGCTTGTTTTGGTTTTTCATTTGGTCTGTTTTGTACACTGTTGAATCCTAGTGCCTAAAACAGTATCTGCACGTAGTCAATGCAAAAAAAAATGTGTTAAATTTTCCACCAGGCAGCTTTTCAAGTTGTTTTGCTCTGTTTTTGATGTTAAAATAAGCACGATAAGGCCTTTATGAGCTATACTATACTGCTCAATTATAATTCTTGTTTACAAGTAGCAAGTTATTAATCAAGTTCTCGCATTTCTAAGTTTATTGCTGGGCCCAGCAAAGTATATAGCCTTTGGCCTGTTTTGATAGGCCCTCAAACTAAGGATGGTATATGTATACATATATGGGTTTTTTTTTTGTTTTGAGATAGGGTCTTGCTCTGTCACCCAGGCTGGAGTAAAGTGGCACGATCTCAACTCACTGCAACCTCCACCTCCCTGGATTAAGCAATCCTCCCAAGTAGCTGGGACTATAGACATGCATCACCATGCCCAGCTAATTTTTTTGTATTAATATTTTTTGTACAGACATATTGTTTCACAGTATTGCCCAGGCTGGTCTGGAACTCCTGATCTCAAGCAATCAGCCCGCCTCAGCTTCCCAAAGTACTGGGATTACAGGCCTAACCACCACACTCAGCCGAACGGTTCTATATTTTAAGGTTTGTAAAAGACGAAGAATATACAAAGAGGCCCACAACACCTAAAATATTTACTAATACTCTACAGACAAAGTTTGCTGCCCCCTGGACTGGAGATTCCACTCATAAGAGAATACATTTTCTCTAAATATATACTTTCTTTCACCAATCAGTAGAATCTGCACTACTGGATCTCTTACCTGAATCCTTCTCCATATCTAAGCCCCTGAATTTTAGAATGTTATCTGAAGAATGTTAAATAAATGCTTTGCTGTTTTGGTTTTTTATCAGAGCATAAGTAGTTATGATGTTGAAGCTAGGAAAAAGTAAATGATTAAAGTTAATTTATCTTTAATGTTTCACATACTAAAAAAAAGCAAACAAGGATGAAAGGAAAAAAGTCAAAATGGAATATAAACAGAAAAACTTGAACCTAACTGTATTTCAAATTAATAGCAAAACCACTTTAAGTAGGGGAGAAAACTAACCAAGTAATGTTTGAACATAGTATTTTAACTACATGCCCTTAGGCAAAAACAAAAAATGAATTATAAACAAACTCTAATTAATAGGTTTGTTTACAGATATATGCTTTAGCAATTCTGAAACTACTTTCTATGTATTTCAGGAATGAACAAATAATAATATATTGTAGATAACAAAAGCTAGGGTTCTTGCTGTCAAAGACAGACTTGGAAAGAGGGAAAGCTAGAATGAACCCTACTGTGTTTGACTGGAATTGAAGATACTATGATGAATTCATGGCTTTTTAGATAAACAGATACAAAACAGATGAGAAAGAGAATGTATGTATATATATAATTTACAGTTCTATCTATTGATAGATATACACACACTAAAAGAAACTGTAGAAATGGCTGATTCCTAGGCTGGGGTGGGAGTATTTTATTACACTAGAGAATAAGACAACTCAAAAAATAATGAGGACTTGTCAAAAGGACAAAGGAGCAAGCTTGCCTAGTCAAAACTGAGACAATCAGAGTATAAAGATAACTCAGTGAATTAAAAAAAAATCCATGAGTTTAGCTGGGTGCTGTGGCTTAAGCCTGTAATCCCAGCACTTTGGGAGGCCAAGGCAGATGGATCACCTGAGGCCAGGAGTTCAAGACCAGCCTGGCCAACATGGCAAAACCTCGACTCTACTAAAAATACAAAAATTATCCAGGCATGGTGTTGCGTGCCTGTAACCCCAGCTAGTCAGGAGGCTGAGGCACGAGAATCTCTTGAACCTGGGAGGTGGAGGCTGCAGTGAGCTGAGATCAAGCCACTGCACTCTAGCATGGGTGACAGTGACAGAGTGAGACTCTGTCGCCAAAAAAAAAAAAAAAAAAAAACCACCATGAGTTCATACTAACACACATATACACCTATATATATAAATGGGAAAGCTTGTAGAGAATGCGAACTAATAAATACAAAAATGATAGACTCGGAAAATCACCATTTGGCAATCACCATTAGTTCTGATTCAGATAAGAAGACACTAAAATAAACGGTGAAAATTTGACGAGTAGCAAGGTATTCGCATCAGAGTATCTCCCCAGAAGATACTACTAATAGTTACAAAGGAAACACAGTAACTATACAGTAGGGAAACCCTGCAGATAAAAATTAACACCCCAGCCTGAGCAACATAGCCCAACCTCCTCTCTACCAAAAATCTAAAAAATCAGGCAGGCATGGTGGCATGCACCTATAGTCCCAGCTACTCAGAAGGCTGATGTCAAAGGACTGCTTAAACCCAGAAGTTCGAGGCTGCAGTGAGCCATGATCACACCACTGCACTCAAACCTGGGCAACAGAGCAAGATCCCTGTCTCTTTAAAAAATAAATAAACAAAAGCTCTACATCCCTATTAATGGAATATATGGACAACATGATTCTTGATATGGTGCGCTGAGAGGAATACAATATTACTCCTGGAGTGTTCCTGCCAAAAATATAGAGCCCAAACCTAATCATGAAGGAGCAGCAAATCAATATTAAAGCAATTCTAAAAATACGGGCCTGTTTTAATCATCATCTTAAAGGTCATACAAGAAAAGAGTAACCAATTGATTCACATTAAGGGAGACTAAGACAAGTGAATGTAAGGTGTGATGTAGAATTTAGTCTAGTAAGGACATTATTGATATGGTTAGTGAAATCTGAATACGATCTACAGACAACAGTACTGTATGAAAGTTAGTTTCTTGATTTTGATAATTGTACTATAGTTAAATAAAATGTGCTTGTTTTTAAAATATACACAGAGTTATTCAGAGGTAAAGGGTACCATGAATTGCAATTTATTCTCAAAATGTTCAGAAAAGAAATTATGTGTTCATTTGTATGTGAAGAGACAGTAAGAAAGCAAACATGGTTACAGGAGGCAGAGAAATCTGGATGAAGTATACACAAAAATTCTTCATCATTCTTACTATTTTTCTATGAATGGGAAGTTATAAAAAGAATGAGAAAAAATAAATTTGTATTTGGACATAATACCAGTAAAAACGAAACAACCAACCAAAAAAACCTATGAAGAATTGAATGATGGTTCCCCTTTACACCTAGCACCAGGGGTTGAGAACTAGGTCCTTCTAATTCCTGCTCTAATGCTTACAGAACTGCATTTCCTTGGAAAAATCACAACTGTTGGGCCTCAGTTTCCTTGTCTGTAAAATGGGATGACACCTATCCAACCATTCTCACAAAGTTAAAACTAAAGATCCACGGAAACATGGTAATGGCTGCAGAAAAAGAGGGCAGAGTATAAAATACTACATATTATAAAGGGGTTCACTTTTTTCTAATACCTACTTTTTTTTCTTTTTAATTTTTGTGAGTACACAGTAGGTACATAGACTTGTGTACATAAGATGTTTTAATAAAGTGGTTAACTTCCCCCCGCCAACCCCCACCCACACCCGGCCAGAGTCTTGCTCTGTCCCCCAGGCTGCAGTGCAGTGGCACAATCTCAGCTCACTGCCACCTCTCCCTCCCTGGTTCAAGCGATTCTCCTGCCTCAGCCTCCTGAGTAGCTGGGATTAAAGGTGCACGCCACCACACCTGGCTAATTTTTATATTTAGTAGAGACAGGGTTTCAACATGTTGGCCAGGCTGGTCTCAAACTCCTGACCTCGTGATCCACCCACCTCGGCCTCCCAAAGTGCTGGGATTACAGGCGTGAGCCACTGTGCCCAGCAAAGTGGTTAACTTCTAATAAATGTTTGGTAAATTAAAAGTACTTCAAAAATATGTAAGACAGATTTTTTTCATCATAGTGAGCAGCTGTTACAGAAACTAGACATTTGCTATATCATGTTTTGATTTGTAAAAAACAAAATTACTTATTCAAAACTCACTTGAAGGGCAAAAAAGATTTAAAAAATGTTTTTTACTCCAGAGGATTTTACTCATATATTTAAAATATTTCAACAAACTCAAACACTTATGTCTATTTTTTCTTAACCATAAAACTTCATGGTATCAAAAACATTGCTAGATCAAAGAAAGTCATTAACTAGGATTTGGTCAACCTTTGAGACATTGATCACTGTACAGAAATCTTTATTTCCCAAGTTCTACACACTAAAGTACATGGCAAACTATTTCATCTTTCATTGATAAGCTACTCAAATGAACCCTGACGAATCACATCAAATTCAGAAAATATTTATAAAAAGGACATCAAATTTCTCAGGTACTTAAAAGTTTGCTTTAAAAATGAAAATACTTATCAGTTTATTCTTCTAAATTCATAAGGTTTGGTCTCCACTTAATAGTTGCTTTTTAAAATCATATGCATGTGGAGACTAATGATTCTCACTGACAAAAGAAAACATTCTTAAAGCTGTATTTTATAAGAAATAGTTAAGATTCCAAAATATCAAATGGAGATTTTAAAACATATGTAACAGACAATTTTGTATAAAACAATGTAGCTAGTCATATTTTCCCACTGTTTGAAAAATCATTTAACTAAGTCTACCTGTTCAGTCTCTATTTTGAACAGTGGACAGGCAATCTGTACTCTAAGAGGCAAAATGCTAAGAACGGATCAGGCTGCAACCAACATAGTTCCTAGCAAAGAAGCAATGCTGGAGTCAGTAATGCCTGCACAGCCTCCCCAGCTCTGCAGCAAGTTCAATACACAAACTGCTAATGAGACAAAAGGAAAAGAACCACAACAACATAGGCTCCAAGAGGGCATGGCTTTTGCTTGTCTGGTTTACCACTATATCCCAGGAGATGGAAAAAAAATCCCTAGGCTGCGATACATGTTCATTAAATATTAGTTACATGCATGAACAAATTAATGAAAGAATGAAATCCTACATCTCTCAAGTCAATCTATATAAATTACATTAAGTTGCAGAATTATTTTAAAAACAAATCTGGCATACATCAACTTAATAGTCAAAATTGTCTTTAGAGAACATAAGAAACCTAGTCCCCATTCTGACTAAATAAAGAAATGTCAAAGTTACTGAGATTTTTCCTGACCTATAGTAGGTATTTTAATACATTTACATAGCCTTCTTTAAGTTTAAAGGACGGCTGTATCAGAAACTCTTATAAAACAAAATTAGAAAGACAAAACAAATGCATAAAATCAAAATCAGAAAAAGCAAATGCATCATGTTTACCATCAAATATGAGATAGAATCCATTTAGGTAAGAAATCACAAACTATAGAAACATTTCTCATCAGCATTTATTTCTCATAACCAATAGTACCTCTACCACAATCTGCTGCCTCTATAATTAGAATATCAAAAATTCAATTGTCTTTATTCCTATAGCATATATGTCAATAATTTGTCATCTTATAATGACAAAGAAATTCTTCAAAAGGTGTATTTTATTATTAAATTAAGAGGTCTGCAATTCACTCAAATAGTTCTCTTTTGTAAAATCACATGGAGCAGAATACAAGTAAACACAACAAAAGTTTATATATGACTTATGCTCACTATTGAGCGTAAAACTTTTTTCTCCAATTAACCTATTTTTTGTGAAGCAATTCAACTTATTCCCTAGATGCTCTCTTTTAAGACTACCAATCTTTTCTAAGTGACAAACTTCATTCTGCTTCCCAAGTACTAACCATATAATCAAATACACTATTCCACTACCAATTGAAACCTAACATATTCCAAAGGGCCTGCCTTATGTGGGTTATCATCATCTTACTATGCTTCTTGTGTCCATGCTGCTGGAAAAGCAGTCTGTACAAGCAGGAGTAGAGGCACAATCCTGAGAGAGAGGAGTAGAGAAAGATGTTGAGAACACAAAACCAGACAAAATGAGCTCACTTAAAAGTTCAGGAGCTCAGCCAGTGTTCAAGGTCAAGGTTGATTACATTCTTTCACACCATTATGAGTTAGAAGTTGTCCAAAACAGCATAACTGGCCTTAGAAAGAGATACCTGAAATTGTACGTACAACTAGTAATATTATCACTAATTCTAAGCCACCGATACCCCTTCTGAAAAAGCAGCAAATGGGCTGGGCGCAGTGGCTCACACCTGTAATCCCAGCACTTTGGGAGGCCGAGGCGGGCGGATCACTTGAGGTCAGGAGTTCGAGATCAGCCTGGCCAACATGGTGAAATCCCGTCTCTACTAAAATTACAAAAATTAGCCGGGTGTGGTGGTACATGCCTGTAATTCCAGCTACTGGGGAGGCTGAGGCAGGAGAATTGCTTGAACCCGGGAGGCGGAGGTTGCAGTGAGCCGAGATCACGCCTCTGCACTCCAGCCTGGGCGAAGAAGCAAGACTCCATCTCAAAAAAAAAAGAAGCAAATGATCATAGAATATGACTCTTTAGGACACTGGGGCTATAAAGTCCCCTAAATGTTAATCAAAATTACTATAACAAATTCAGTGCTAGTCTAGAATGAAATAATTGAACTCCACGAAACATGCATTTCAATCATGCCTAAAATTTTTTTATATTTAATGATGCGTGATTAACACTCTCAAATCATGCAGTCTCTCAAAACCATTATCAGTTTCAATTATCCTTGTATTCTATTTTTAAGGTAGGAAAAAAACTTTTATATGTCATTTCAAACAGAAAAACAGCAAAATCAGACTTGAAAATAACATAATTACTAGACAACATAAAACTCACGATGGATTTAACCTAACTGAAATCTTCAATGGACTAGTCCCCTCTCCAACTCTCCTCCCCAAAGTAATAACCAGATGTTCAGAAATGTTAACTACCTTGGCCAAGGTCATTTAGCTACCTAGGATTGCATCCATTCATTCAAGAAATCTTACTTAGTGGCCAGGCACGGTAGCACACGCCTATAACTCCAGCACTTTGAGAGGTCAAGGTGGGCAGATCTCGAGACCAGGAGTTCTACACCAGCCTGGGCAATATGGCAAGACCCCGTCTCTATTCAAAACACAAAAATGACCCAGGCATGGAGGTGCATGCCTGTGGTCCCAGCTACTCAGGAGGCTGAGGTGGGAGAATTGCTTGAGGCAGAGAGGCAGAGGTTGCAGTGAGCCCTGATGGCACCACTGCCCTTGAGCCTGGACGAACAGAGCAAGACCCAGTCTCAAAAAAGAAAGAAAGAAAAAGAAAAAGAAGAAAAAAATCTTTACTTCACATACATACTGTGTATTGAGATACTGTGCTATGAACCAAGGACATGAAACAAAGGAAATATAGTCATTGTCCTCATACAGCTTATTATCTAGTGGTAAAGACTATTTAAATTACTTAAAATTGTTATGATCACTGGAAGAAAAAGCACAGTGTTTTAAGACAGTTTAACAGGAGACCTAAATCAGTGATTCTGAACCAGGGTCACTGTGCCCCCAAAGAAACATTTAATAATGTCTGGAAACATTTTTGGCTGTCATAATTGTGGAGGGTGCTAGTGGCATCTAATGCATAGAGGCTAGGGATGCTGTAAACATCCTGGAACGCATAGGACTGCTCCCCAAGCAAACAAGTATCCAGCCCAAAATATCAATAGTTTCGAAGATACTTAGATCTTGGGTTCTCATATGAGCAGAAAGGGGTTAGTGAAAGACTTCCTTCCTTTATAACACTAATATGCTACATCTTTAAAGGACTTTCACAAGGTAAAAAGAAAAAAAATATAGCCTGACTGACAGAATTAACCAGAACTCCCTCTAGAAAATGATAATAGGAAAGGAAAAGCAGAGACAGATTCCCTGGTAGATGAAAATAAAAGACAAATGCAGTGTTTTATAGCTGCTTCCCATAAATTCCCTATCCTGAACCATCAACAAAGGAAAAATAGACAAACTAAAAACAAATTTCACATGTTTATATTATTCCCTCTACCTTTTCCACTTTTCTCTACCAACCCATGTCTACTACTAGATGTTGGTAAGATTATAAAAAGTCTTGTAGTTAGACAAAATACCCACCCTGGATACAAATTTGGAAGTAAAATAAAATGGAGATGGGAGTTCACTTTATAGAACAGAAAAATGTAGTAGATATTAAATTGATTCTGGAAAGCCCACACCCTGGAACAGTTTAAAGATTAATCTATCCGAAAGGATCCCAAAGACAAAAAATACTAAGAATTTAGGTATCCTAAATATAATTGAAGGTAACAGAATCCTCTCAATTTATGAACTAAGGTAAATCCAGAAATTAAACTGAAATTATTCTTCTGACATATCTCAAACCTACATATCTGGTCCTACATCTTCCCACTCAGCCTATTCAGAGCAGCAAGAGAAATAGATCATGGCGGAAAGGCTACATTGTAATACACTAGCTATACAAAGGACCTGAAAAAAATAGATCACTGATTGCTATTTCATTATATTAAAGATTTACTGTTAACTTTTTTGAAGTGTGATTAATGGTAAAGGGACTACTTTTGTTTTTTGTTTTTTTTTTTAAGTACTTGAAATTTAAAAGAATCTGGCCAGGGGCAGTGGCCCACACCTGTAATCCCAGTACTTTGGGAGGTCAACACAGCAGGATCATTAAAGGCTGGGAGTTCAAGAAAAGCCTGGACAACATATTGACACCTCCCACCCATCCCTACAAAAAATTTAAAAATTAGGTGTGCATAGTGGCACATGCCTGTATTCCTAGTTACTCAGGAAGCTGAAGCAGGAAGATCCCTTGAGCCCAGGAGATTGAGGTTACAGTAAGCTATGATCCTGTCCTTGCACTCTAGCCTGGGCAAGAGAGACTCAGTCTTAAACAATAACAACAACAATCTGCTGTATTTTAAAATGCCCTCTCAAACTAAAGAACAGGTCATGCACTGCCACTGTCTCACGACCCCTTTTCAAAGAAACAAAAAAGGAAACAAAAAAACAATAGAACAAGATCCTATCAGAATGACCTCCAAATAGTGATCATTCTTAAGTAGAGAGTGTAGATATGCAGCTCACATAAAACTGCTGCATTCCAGCAATCAATGCAGTCCCAAAGTAATCCACAGATTTAGGCAGTTCAATCTGCGACCCTTTACACTAGGAAGAAATGCTAAATCATTACAAGTGCCACCATCTCAGAGCAGCAGCAACTGCAATAGCTTGCACTCATAATTCTCTTATGGTTAACTGCTCACCCATTGACTCTGAGGAAATCTTGTATTCTAATCTGAACTTATGTCTTTCATCATTTCAGAATTGAAAGTAGTGATCATGGGATTAAACTTTCATCACAGTGATGATGTTTAAATAGAAATTATTTTTCTCCCACATAATTAGCACGGGGCACTTAAAAAATAAATTATTGAGCCTAAATCTCATTTAACTCATGAGAAGAGAAATTTAGCACATAATTCCTGCACAATTAAAGGATCTTCTGACATAGTAATTTTTAACACAGAAGTGAAAGGTCAACTCCTTTGAGAAATTATGGTAGGGAGGGTAGACATGACAAAAACAACTCATACATATCTTGCATAAAGTCTGGGATTTTCATAGCTGAAACTCATCCACAGTTTGCATATTAAAAATCTATAGTATTGGGGTTTTTTGTTTTTTGTTTTTTTTTTTAAGCAGTCTCACACTGTTGCCCAGGCTAGAGTGCAGTGGCTATTCACAGGTGCAGTAATCACTCTATAGCCTCGAACTCCTGGGCTCAACAGATCCTCCCGCCTCAGCCTCCCAAGTAGCTAGGACTACACACACCCACAATTCACAAAAATCTATACTCCTAAAGTCTCTGGCATCTTCCTGGTTTTCAAACCAATGATCTCCACAAAATTAAAAGATGCGGGTGATAAAATTCAGTCTGGAAAAACCTGAGCCTTAGCAAGCCATAAAAGGTGAGTATTTTTTGTATTTTAAACATTTAATTTGGGGCAGGCACCATGGCTTAGGCCTGTAATCCCAGCACTTTGGGAGGGAAGGTAGGCAGATCCCCTGAGCTCAGGAGTTCAAGACCAGCCAGGGCAACATGGCAAACTCCATCTCTACAAAACAAAAACAATTAGCCTGAAACAATTAGCCTGGCGTGGTGACCTGTCAACAGCAAGTACCTGTCTCAATTTTTCTGATTCAGGGTTGCACTGTTGCCCGGACCAGAGTGCAGTGGTGCAGCTCACTGCAGCCTCCACCTTCCTGGGTCATGAGATCCTCCCACCTCAGCACCTGCCCCCTCCTTTACAGCCCTTCACCCAAGTTGGGACTACAGGCACGCGCCACCGTGACCAGCTAATTTGTGTTGTTGTTGTTTTGTAGAGATGGGGGTTTCGCCATGCTGGCCAGGCTAGCGTGGAACTCCTGAGCTCAAGTCATCTGCCCACCTCGGCCTCCCAAAGGGATGGGATTACAGGCATGACCCATCGAGCCCAGCCTATTTTAAATATTTTAAGGTGAAGTATCAAAATATCTTGTTGACAAACATTCCTGATTATTCTTAGAGCTAAATTTTGATTCCTTACAAAGCAAATGGAATTGACAATACAATGTTTCAAAGATACTTTTAAATTTAGCAGAGAAAGTTGTGATGGATTAAGCCCAAAGATAAACACCTTTAAAAGCCAAACTGACTATGAGCGTCGAAAACATCCTTTTCTCCTAATCCTGCAACTAGAATTCCTTTTTAATTTTTGTAATTTGTAACACATAATTTAATGGGAAACAATCATTACTGAACTACTTCTCAGCATATACTTATTTGCAATAACGTTTACTACACATCAGCAAATATTACAACATTCACAGAAACTGCATTCAAAATAAAAAACAGTATTATGTATTGTTTTATGTTTAAAAAAAAGTATTTTTCTGAATCTTCTTCAAATATATTTCCCTTCCTCAACTCTCTGACTCTGTACTGCTATTTTTAAGCTAACCCCACTTTGAAACACGGTGAAGTTAGAGCATATAAATAAATAAGGAAGTTACAAGACTTAAGTTCTTTGAAATCCATAAGGGGAAATGGGAGAGTGCTACATACACTAAAATGGGACTACCACAAACCTCAAGTTCCTGTAAAATGAGAAAACAGGTGAAACACCTACCTAAACATGTAAATGTTAGGCCCCCTTATCCTTAATTAATATTAAAACAAAAAACTGGAATTAACATTTCTTCCCTACTGTGACAAACCACAGCACACTAACCACTTGTTTACATCTAATATTTGGGAGCTACTGTTTAAAACGTCATGGATGGGCCAGGCGCAGTGGCTCATGCCTGTAATCCCAGCACTTCGGGAGGCCGAGGCGGGTGGATCACCTGAGGTCAGGAGTTCGAGACCAGCCTGGCCAACATGAGGAAACCCCATCTCTACTAAAAATACAAAAAATTAGCTGGGCATGGCAGTGGGCGCCTGTAATCCCAGCTACTCCGGAGGCTGAAGCAGGAGACTCACTTGAACCCAGGAGGTGGAGGTTGAATTGAGCCAAGATCTCACCATTGCACTCCAGCCTGGGCAACAAGAGCAAAACTCCGTCTCAAAAAAAAAAAATGTCTTGGATGGCCCTTTGAGGGGGGGGACCACATTATTAGGAACCCCCCCAAAGACAGACACCCATCAAAGTGTGTGTGTGGGGAGGGGGGTGGCGGGGGGAATTAAAGCCAATGAGGGCAAAAAAAAGAAAAAAAAAAAAAAACCCCAGGCGTGGTGGCTCACATTTGTCATCCCAGCACTTGGGATGCCAAGGTGAAAGGATCGCTCGGGCCCAGGAGTTCAAGACCAGCCTGGGCAACATAACAAGACCTCCTCTCTATAAAAAATAAAAGTGACGGGCGTGGTGACACTGGCCTGTAATCTCACCTACTTGGGGGGCTGAGGTGAGAGGACGACCCCTTGGGCCCGGGAGGCAAAGGATGCAGTGAGCCAAGATCACACCACTGCACTCCAGCCTGGGTGACAGAATGACACTCCTCAAAAAAAGAAAGATAGCTATGAAAAAAAATGAAACACCAGGCGCAGTGGCTCACGCCCATAATCTCAGCACTTTGGGAGGCCAAGGCGGGCGGATCAGTTGAGGTCAAGAGTTTGAGAACAGCCTGGCCAACATGGTGAAACCCCGTCTTTATTAAAAATACAAAAATTAGCCGGGCGTGGTGATGCGCGCCTGTAATCCCAGCTACTCGGGACGCTGAGGCAGGAGAACCGCTTGAAACCGGGAGGTGGAGGCTACAGTGAGCTGCGATGGTGCCACTCCAGGCTGGGTAACAAGAGCGAAACTCTGTCTCAAAAAAAAGAAGATTCCCAAGTCTATTCCTCTAATTTATTAATGTTAAAAATAAAAAATGTAGTATTAAAAAAGAAAATGCTTTCCAAAAAAAGTTATGTATCACCGCTATTGAAAATAGCCCAAATATTATCTACCGTTTAGCCTCTTGGCTAAGATTCCCAAATACTGTTTTTCTTTTTAGAGAAATTAAAACAATATAAAACTATTCAACGGCATTTAAAAGTACTGTCCTATTTGGGCCGTCAAGCAAAATGCCTCGTATTTTAAGAAGTAAATATTAAAGATACTCTTTAACAATCATAGTATTGAATAAAGTATTGGCACTTTAAGAGTTCATAAAATTTATGCTAATTTAGTTACCAGCATAATTACACTTTTTCTTTTTTTTTTTTTTTTTTTTTGGGTAGAGTCTCACTCTGTCACTGGGCTGGATTGCAGTGGCGCCGATCTCGGCTCACTGCAACCTCCGCCTCCCAGGTTCAAGCGATTCTCCTGCCTCAGCCTCCTGAGTAGCTGGGATTACAGGTGCCTGCCACTACGCCCAGCTAATTTTTCGTATTTTTAGTAGAGACAGGGTTTCACCATGTTGGCCAGGCTGGTCTTGAACTCCTGACCTCGTGATTGGCCTGCCTCGGCCTCCCAAAGTGCTGGGATTACAGGCCTGAGCCACTGTTCTCGGCCATAATTACACTTTCTAAGGCGTACGGGTAGGGATACCAATGCTGACTGTGCAGATGTGTACTTGCTATGTTTGATGTTTACATTAAGGCCTATTGAAGTCGGAGTTTAAAAAGAAATTGAATACATCAAAACCTGTCTTCTTCCAGACTAGTAAATTCAACCACACAGTGAAAATGGAATCTGCTTTTTAAAATCTCGTTTGACACGTCAATGAGCCACCGAGAAATGTTTCCCCCAGAATCTTCCATCTCTCGATGCACAGATCTCTCCCTACCATTTGTCTTTATGTCGTGATGGATTAGAAGAGGAGCGAGTAAAAATAGAAGATATTGCAGAATAACCTTTGCCTGCCTACCAACCATCCAATTAGCTCAAGTCCCTAGCTGGCAAATTACCTAGTCAACAATGCCTCAATTATAAACACTACGTGTAACGTGACCACAGATCAACACCCCGTAAGTTCATTTCCCCCACCGCCCCCAATCGGTGTTAGCCTCAAAGAGGACCCGGGAAGGTCTGGAGAGTGATGTCCAGCGTCCACTTAAACCCTCAAAGGCCCAGGAAGGAGGTGGGCGGGCCAGGCCTCGGCGGAACTGACCTCGAGGGACCTGTCGGGAGTCTCCGGGGGAGGGCCCAACCGGGTCTCTCCCTCCAAGCCCGCAGCCATTCCATAGGGCGCCGGAGACGCCAGAACCTCCCTCCGCCCCAGGGCGGCCCTCCCCCAACCCTCCTCCCGGACCCGGGGGAGGGGCACCCAGAGGAGAACCACCCCTCCCCCACAGGCACTGCTAGGCCACCGCTCACCCCACCCTTAAAAAACCCGCAGGCCCGCGCCCACCCTCCGGGCCCCGGCCTCGACCAGGGGTGGGGGCGGTGCGGGCAGAAGCAGGGGAACCCGGCTGCCATACCAACCTCGCTATTGAAGGTCTTCACGGCCTCCATGTTGTCGCTGCGGAGGCCCCGAGCCCGGCGGCGGAAGAGGCGGCGGCCACTGCACTGGGTGGGGAGAGCGAGACGCGGGCTGCTGCGTGGCCGCGAGGAGGGGGCGCTGGCGGGAGAGCAGGCCGCTGCGACCTCGGGACGGAGTGGAAGGGCACGCGCTGGCGGGGAAGGGCTCCCTCAGCGGCAGCGCGGCCCCGGCATGGCCGCTAGGGCGGGGGGAGCGCCGTTCTAGGGAACAGAGGCGCTGCCGGGGCGGGTCGGCGGCGGGCGGGGGAGGGGCCGGACCGCGGCGCCTTCTCTTCTCCGCCCCGCTCCGTTTCGGTCCCCCTCCCTCTAGCCCCGTCCCCTACACTCTCCACCCCCTTCTTCCCCTTCCTCCGACGGGCTCCTGTTTCACCTCCCCGCCGCTCGGGCCGCAGGAACCAGCCCCGCTCGGCGAAGACAGAGGAGGAAGCGCTGGCAGCAGCGGCTGCGGCATCCAATATGGCGGACTCGAGTCGGGCCGCGCAGCTCGGGGATCCGCGGCGCCAGCCAGCGCGCCCCCTGGCGACTGGACCGTGCGGGCCCCGGCGGCCGCGCGGAAACCATCGAGCGCGCTGGGGCCAGAGCGTCGCCGCCCGGAGGCCCGGCGGGGCTCCTCTGCGCTCGCCTTGGCCCCGGGGCCGCCCGCGCCTCGCCCCCTCTCCGCGCCCCGCGGACGCAGGAGCGAGCGCTGTGGCATCCCGGGGAACGCCGCGGCGGGTTTGTACTGCAGGAGGAGGCAGCTCCAAAGCGCGGCTCTAAGAAGAGCCTAAACATGCCCAAGAAGCGGCAAGTTTAGGAAATGTGCGCGTTTCCCTTGTTTCCCAGTGTATTGGTCCTTTTGCACAAGCGCTAGGGTTTAGTTGTTTTTCAGAACTTTACTGGACAGTGCCGTAAACATCCGCAGCCTCCGCCAAGAAAAAGTTCCTGGTCATCTATTTAGTAACTGAATTCAATTGTTTTAATTGCACAGGGAGGGAACATTAGAAACCAAAGCCTTGGATCCGGGTTGGGGCAGGCGGCGAGGGAAGCAGGCATGCAGCAGCTCCTTGCAGGAAGTGCCCGCTGCATAGGATCTAGGGACTGGAGTGGCACAATGAGTGCATTTGTCTGCAAGGCGGGAAGGGGACCCTAGAATGCACAACACTTGAATAGATGAGAAGGGAACCCGTTTGTTTTGGAAGATGAATTGTTCTAAAGGAATTTTGCCCTAGGATACTTGGAGTAACGGTAAATACAGTATTTCTTAGATGGATTAGGAGATGCTGCTAGTAAAAATCCTTCTCGTGCAGCGCAAAATAAGGTACCAGTTTAAAAATATTTATTGATGTTAAAAGATAGGGATGTATCGTGGAACCCCGAACACTGCTGTCCTCTTGTTGAAAGTCATTTTTCAACATCACTCCCAAATTCACTCAAAGGAAGAGAGGAACATGAGGGCAGGATCGTACTTTTGGAGAGTTTTGGAATCAAGGTAGCTCCTAAGAGCTGTGCGCAGAGCCCTGTGAAACTGGGAAAGTAAGGCCCTTCTTGAGGTTTCAAGAGCCTTCATTCTACTTCTTTGGCAGCTTTCGTATAGGGCCTGGCTACTGACAAGTTAACAGGGATAACTCACTAAGTGCTTTTATATTTACTTTCAAAATCTCAAATTCTGTCACAGATTTCTCCACCGTCTCCCATCTTCAGGCCTAGCCATGATGATGTTTTACCGACACTTGCAGTAGCCTCCTAACTGGTCCCTTGCTTGTCTTCCTACAGTTCATTTCCAGACAGTAGCCGAGGGATGTTTTTCTTAGGTAAATCAGATCAGGTCACTCCCTTACTTAAATCCCTTAAATACTTTCTCATTGCCCATCTGATACCATCATAACCTCTCACCATGGCCTGAAGGCCCAGCCCAGCCTGCCGCAGCTCACACCACCTTCCCTTGCTCCCTGGCTGTCCTCCTGCCACACTGGCCTTTCTGTTACTTGACAAGAAGCAGTGTTTTCATAGGTAGGACAATTGTGTCTCTTCACACAGGGTGCTGTTGCTCTTGTCCTTTCTCCATAGCTGACTCCTCCTCCTTCAATCTTCCTGAAAGAGGTCTCCTAATCCCTCCATCTAAAGGAGCATTTACTGTGGCTTGAGAAAGTACTGCACTCAGTTCTGTGCGTGCCAGATTCTCACAATCAGAAGTCACTGCTTTGAGGCCGGATGTGGTGGCTCTCGCCTGTAATCCCAGCACTTTGGGAGACCGAGGCGGGTGGATCACCTGAGGTTAGGAGTTCGAGACCAGCCTGGCCAACATGGTGAAACCCCGTCTGTACTAAAAATACAAAAAAAAGTAGCCAGGCGTGGTGGCACGCCCCTGTAGTCCCAGCTACTCGGGAGGCTGAGGCAGGAGATTCGCTTGAACCCGGGAGGCGGAGGTTGCAGCGTGCCGAGATCACGCGACTGCACTCCAGCCTGGGCAACAAGAGTGAAGCTCTCTGTCTCAAAAAGAGAAACAAAAAGAAAAGAACGGAAAAAAAGGCGCTGCTTTGGCCTGTGAGGGATTATTTAATCGGTCATACATGAAATGAGTGTTGATGGAATTACTTAGGCCTGAGAAATTAAAATGCAATACAAGCTAAAGGATAAAATCAGTGGTTAACATGCTTCACAATTTGATTTAATAAAGCTTCCACATTCAGAATGGTAACAGAGAGCATAGTTTGATCAGGGGAAGCAGCAGGGGAAGATACAGAGAGCAGCCTAAACACAATCTTTTTTTGGGCGGGGAGGCGGGACGGAGTCTCGCTCTGTCAACAGGCTGGAGTGCAGTGGCGTGATCTCGGCTCACTGCAACCTCCACCTTCTGGGTTTAAGCGATTCTCGTGCCTCAGCCTCCTGAGTAGCTGGGATTACAGGCACGTGCAACCACACCCAGCTAATTTTTGTATTTTTAGTAGAGACGGGGTTTCACCATGTTGACCAGGATGGTCTTGATCTCCTGACCTTGTGATCCGCTTGCCTTGGCCTCCCACAGTGCTGGGATTATAGCCGCGCCCGGCTTTTATTTTTTATTTTTTATTTTTTTGAGACTGAGTTTTGCTCTTGTCGCTCAGGCTGGAGTGCAATGACGCAATCTCGGCTCACCACAGCCTCCGCCTTCCAGGTTCAAGCAGTTCTCCTGCCTCAACCTCCCAAGTAGCTAGGACTACAGGCATCTGACACCACGTCCAGCTAATTTTTGTATTTTTAGTAGAGACGGGGTTTCACCATGTTGGCCAGGCTGATCTCAAACTCCTGACCTCCGGTGATTCACCCTCCTCGGCCTCCCAAAGTGCTGGGATTACAGGCATGAGCCACCTCGCCCAGCCTTAACACAATCTTAATATGAGAAGGCGATAAAGCAAGAGAAGGGTTAGAGGAGAGCCTGGGGATCCAGTGCAATGACTATATACAAAATTTATACACAACTACATACAGAGTGTGAAAACAGTACCCGTGTGTGTGTGTCTGTGTGTGTGTGTGTATGTATGTATGTATGTATGTATCTATGCTAGGATTCTGATTGCCAGTATAACCAGCCAATTTGAGCTAGTTTAAGCATATAAGAATAATTCATTATTACAATACAGATTTTTCTCATGTAACCAAAAGTCAGAAATGTAGCTGAGTCCAAGGAAGGGACTTGAACCAAAATAGAAAACCTAAGAGACAATGTAATCTCTGCTTATCTGCTTAATTTTTCTATTGCTTTACCCAATTCTCTGTTTTATCTAGTGGAATCTATTACTTTTGGTTTTATAGTTCTAGACAACTTGAGGACCTGAATGAAGACCTCTTCCTTCCCAAATCCAAATTCCCAAGAGAAGAAATAAGGAATTTCATTGACCCAGCTTGGATTAGGTGACCATCACCAAGAAACTGACCACTAATTTGGTTCTGTAAAGACTGATATGAAATAGTGGTCAGGAGTACTTCAGTCATTGGAAGAGATATTTCATAATCTAAAGTTTCTGGTGTTCTCCTGTAAATGTTGTTATCATCAGATTGTCCCTGAGGACTAAATAGTTTCTGGGAGTAACTTACAGAGACTAATTCAGCCATGGCCAAGAGGTCAGAGTCAAAAACAATCTAGAGCAGTAGTCACCACAGAACTTTCTGGGGTCATGGAAATGTTCTGAATCTGTGCGGCCCAATTCAGTAGCACTAGCCCTGTGTGGCTACTGTGCACTTGAAATATGGCTAGGGCAGCTGAGGAAGATAATTTCCAATTTTATTTTACTTTAATTGACTCATGTTTAAGTATATGGCTAGTGGCTACCATATTGGAAAGCATAGGTCTAGCTAGAGGGTACTCGCTCCCGTGGATAGGGCACTTCTTAGATAAGGGATAATTGTGAGGTAGCACTAAGCAAAAAAAAAAAAAAAAAGCTTGTGAATTATCAGCTATTAGAAGGAATAATATATGTTTATGAGGTGCTTTTAAAATGGGGCAAAAACCTGGAGCATTGTCTAAATTAAAACTAATTCCCATCCAATTGGAAAAAAGAAAACTTAGGAAGCAAACATTTCAGAATGCTTAGTAAATTAGGGTATAGAGACAAATGAATAATTATACTACCAATAAAATGATTTTTAAAAGATTGTGGGAAACTATTTGGCAGTTCCTCAAAAAACTAAGCATAGAATTGCCATATGATCTAGCAAGTTCACGTATGTGTATGTAGCCAAAAGAACTGAAAGCAGAGACTTGAACACGCATGTTCAGAACACTGTTACAATCGTTAAAAGGTGGCAGCAACCCAAGTGTCCATTGATGGATGAATGGATAAACAAAATGTGGTACAATGGAATATTCAGCCTTAAAAATGAAGGAAATTCAAGGCCCAACACGGTGGCTCACGCCTGTAATCTCAACACTTTGGGAGGCCAAGACAGGCAGATCATCCAAGGTCAGGAGTTCGAGACCAGCCGGGCCAACATGGTGAAACCCCATCGCTACTAAAAATACAAAAATTAGCTAGGCGTGGTGGTGCGCTCCTGTAATCCCAGCTACTCGGGAGGCTGAGGCAGGAGAATTGCTTGAACCTGGGAGGTGGAGGTTGCAGTGAGTCGAGATCATGCCATTGCACTCCAGCCTGGGTGACAAGAGCAAAACTCCGTCTCAAAAAAAAAAAAGAAGGAAATTCTGATACATGCTCTAACACAGTTTTACCTTGAAGACACTGTGCTAAGAGAAAAAAAGCCAGTTACAAAAGGACAAGTACTGTATGATTCCACTTATGTAAGGTACCTAGAATAGTCAAACTCAGAAAGACAGAAAGCAGAATGGTAGTTTCCAGGGGATGGGGGAGAGAGAAACCAGGAGTTGTTATTTAATAGGTACAGAACTTCAGATTGGGAAAATGAAAATTTCTGGAGGTAGCTGGTGGTAATGGTTGCATGACGGTGTGAATGTACTTAATGCCATAGGGCTGTACACTTAAAAATGGTTAAAAATAAGTTTTATATGTATTTAATCACAATTTTTCAAATTTAAAGAAATGGTTAGAATAGGACTAGAAATATAAAAGAAATGTATATGACAGACTTAAGTACAAAGGCGTAGAAAACAAAATGTATTTTAGCTCTAAAAGCATGTATGTAAGGCCTGAAAATGATATGAAAAATAAAAATTTTATTAGTATACTAGGATTATGAGATTTTTAAAAATATTTTGTCCCTTTCTAATAATTCAGTAATTTTCTATCTCATTTTTTTAATGGGCACCATATAATTCACAAAGTCGCCAAACTTGATACCCAAACCAGGCATCCTGAGAGAAGCATAAGATATTAAAAGTAAACATTTTACTTTTACCAACTTCATTTAAAATAAGTAGGAATTTTGGGTTTGATAAGTATTTTGTTGCCTAATAAAGAAGGAGTTCTTCCTGGGTGCGGTGGCTCATGCCTGTAATCCCAGCACTTTGGGAGGCTGAGGCAGGGGGATCATCTGAGGTCAGGAGTTTGAGACCAGCCTGGCCAACATGGTGAAACCCCATCTCTACTGAAAATACAAAAATTAGCCGGGTGGTAGTGGTGCACACCTGTAATCCCAGCTACTCAGGAGGCTGGGACAGGAGAATCGCTTGAGCCTGGTAGGTGGAGGTTGCGGTGAGCCGAGATTGCACTACTGCACTCCAGTCTGGGTGACAGAGCAAGACTCTGACTCAAAAAAAAAAAAAAAAAAAAGAGGTAGTTCTTCAAATGGCTAGAGGTAAAACAGCACACATCACTAGTAGTAGTAGTCAGAGATCAAGAAAATTTAAATTTATACGCTTTATAGTTTAAGTACTGATTTAATGTTAAATTTGAATAGTGGTTTAATATTAAACTTAAATACTGATTTAGGTTTAACATTTGTTCCCCAATGAGTACACTAGCAGATTCATGACTTTCTCTTTATGATGAATCTTTTTTTTTTTTTTTGAGACAGGGTCTCGCTGTCACCCAGGCTGGAGTGTGGTGATGTGATCTCAGCTCACTACAACCTCCGCCTCCCAGGTTCAAGCGATCCTCTCACCTCATGCTCCCATGTAGTAGGGACCACAGGCATGTGCCACCATGCCCAGCTACTTGGTGTATTTTTCTTTTTTTGGTAGAGACGGGATTTTGCCATGTTGGCCAGGCTGGTCTTGAACTCTTGAGTTCAAGCGACCTCCCCGCCTCAGCCTCCCAAAGTGCTAGGATTATAGGCCTCAGCCACTGCACCCACCTGATGAATCTTTTCTTTCTTCTAACACGTGCACTCCTGACCCACTCTACAAACACGATTTCTTCCCAGGCTTTCCAAATCAACACTACTACAAGTTGCTTGTGAAAAGGTGATATTTTGCATGCGTTAAAGTCTCATGCTGTTTTTGTGAGGTAATAGATTATGCTTAGTATAAAAATTTGGGGCTGGGCACACACAGTGGCTCACACCTGTAATTGCATTGTTTTGGGAGGTCCAGGCGGATCACTTGAGGCCAGGAGTTCAAGACCAGCCTTGGCAACACAGTGAGACTCCCATCTCTGTATAAAAATTTAAAATTAGCTGGTCGTGGTGGTGCACACCTCTAGTACTAGCTACTTAGGAGGCTGAGGCAGGAAGATCACTTGAGCCCAGGAATTTGAGGCTACAGTGAGCCATGATAGTTGATATGATTTGGATGTTTGTCCCCCTCCAAATCTCATATGAAAATATGATTCCCAATGTTGGAGGTGGGACCTGGTGGGAGGTGATTGAATCATGGGGGCAGATCCCCCATGAATGGTTTAGCACCATCCCCTTAGGGGCCAGTGAGTTCTTGCTGAGTTCACTAGAGATCTGGTTGGTTCAAAATCTGAGACCTTACCCTTCTCTCTCTCTTGCTCCCTCTCTTGCTATGTGACACCCTGGCTCTTCCTTTGCCTTCTGCCATGATTGTAAGCTTCCTGAGGTCCTCACCAGAAGTAGATGCCGGCACTATGCTTCATGTACAGCCTGCAGAACTGTGAACCAATTAAACAGCTTTTCTTTATCATAGCGATGCAAAAGTTGACTAACACAATCGTGCCACTGCACTGCAGCCTGGGTGACAGCAAGACTGTGTCTCAAAAAAAAAAAAATTCATTTTTGGTTCATTTCAGATTATCATTGAAAAAGAGAACAAATTATTGTGTTACAATAGAATGAAATAAGTCTCCAGTGTGACTTATTTCAAAAGCCACCCAAAAGCCATTTCCTTATTTCCCTAGACTCAGTCTAACTTGCTGCTACAAACACATTATAAATCGAGGGCACAATTATAGGAAGCATTGAGATGCTCAGCAAATAAGGCCTCACAAGGTTACAATATTTTAAGACCACATGATCTTCGTATCTTTGCATATTAGCAACTCAATTTGACACATTCGAAGTAGATCAGAGCCTTGTGAGCAAACTAATGATAAACACTCAAAAGACTGATATTTATCCCTCCAAATGCAAGTGTATTACTTTACTATATGATTTATCTCTTTGAAGTGACTGGAATTCCCCCGTCTCCTCTTCAAGATAAGTCTTCAACATCAAAGTACCTGGGAAACAAATAATCTAAAGTAGCTTTGATTATTATTATTATTATTATCTGAGACAGAGTCTTTTTCTGTGGCCCAGGCTGGAGTGCAGTGGCCTGATCTTAGTTCACTATAACCTCTGCCTCCTGGGCTCAAGCGATTCTTGTGCCTCAGCCTCCCAGCTGTAAGTAGCTGGGATTACAGGTGTGGGCCACCACACCTGGCTAATTTTTTAAAATTTTTGTAGAGACAGGAGTCTCGCCATGTTGCACAGGCTTATCTCAAACTCTGGGAGTTTGATCCTACCTTAGCCTCCCGGAGTGCTGTGATTACGGTCATAAGTGACCACATCTGGCCTGGATTTCTTTTTGAGAGTAAATTACTCTTCCCTTTGTGTGTGTGTGTGTGTGTGTGTGTGTGTGTGTGTGTGTGTAGGGGAGCTATTTTTGTTTATAAGGGTAAACTTACAATTTTATTCTGAAATAAAGATCAATAATATGAAGCATTGTTCCACCACACTGTAAAAATTTAAACTGTGTCTGCATTTTAGACAAAATTCAGTCAACTTGGAGTTGGGATAAAATTTTGGCATGAGGATAAAATAGATTTTCACCTGTTTCTGGGCCTAGAGAGGATTGTAGTGTCTTGACTTGACAAAGGGAGGACATAGTCAAAGGCTCTCCCATTGTTCAGAGGTAACCTGAACCCTGTAGTCTAGTATTTGGCTGGGGAACTACTAGAATTCTTGCCATTCTGTTAGTCTGGCACAGTGAAAGACAAAGCTTTGCAGGCAAGTAAAATGGAGGCTAAGAATAATGGTATTTGTACCTTAAAGGAAATAAAGTTATCTTGGTTACATGGTATCAGTTCATGGCAGTCAAATTATCAACTGTTGCCCTAAACTACCTATGGTTTAAGGTTTAGGAGTTTGCATTAGATTTAGTAAAGGGGCTTCATTGGTGACTTTAGTGATAACAGCATCAGCGTAATGATAGGGGAAATCAAATTGCTTTGGGATGAGAGTAATTTAAACTTTTTTCTTTTTCTTTTTTTCTTTTTATTTTTTTTAGATGGAGTCTCGCTGTGTCGCCCAGGCTGGAGTGCAGTAGCACGATCTCTGCTCACTGCAAGCTCTGCCTCCCGGGTTCACACCATTCTCCTGCCTCAGCCTCCCGAGTAGCTGGGACTACAGGCGCCCGCCACCACGCCTGGCTAATTTTTTGTATTTTTAGTACAGATGGGGTTTCATCGTGTTAGCCAGGATGGTCTCGATCTCCTGACCTAGTGATCCGCCTGCCTCGGCCTCCCAAAGTGCTGGAATTACAGGCGTGAGCCACCACGCCTGGCCTTAAACTTTTTTCAAGAGTTACAGAGAGGAGATTAAAATAAAAAAGTTGTAGAGAGGAGAAAGAGAAAATAGTAGTTAAAAGGGCTAAAAGGTTAAGAGCATGGTTGCTAAACTATGCTCCAGTGTGTCCTGAGGCACAGCAACAAATTCAAAGGAATGAACCATAGAAGGAACAGAGAAGATGTCCAGGGAAACATACCAATGCTTCAGACACCACAGGAACTACTAGCTCAAGGGAATTCACAATTTCAGCATCAGATTGTATTATGTTCCCTCCTTTGTGAAGTTGGGTTTCTGACAGTTGTTGGGATAAAAGGGAAATACTGAGTGAAAATTGATGTGTGCAGAAAAAAGAGTGGAATTGTTCAATCTGATTTCAAGGCTTTGAGAGTTGTGAAGTGCTGGACAGGCATACACACTCCATTGTTATGTCATTGTGCTTATTTAAAAATGAAAAAAATAGGCCAGATGCAGTGGCTCATGCCTGTAATCCCAGCACTTTGGGAGGCTGAGGCAGGAGGATCATGAGGTCAGGAGTTCAAGACCAGGCTGGCCAATATGGTGAAACCTTGTCTCTACGAAAAAAAAAAAAAAAAAACACACACACACACACACACACACACACAAATTAGCCAGGCATGGTGGCACGTGCCTGTAGTCCCAGCTTCTGGGGAGGCTGAGGCAGGAGAATCGCTGGAACCCGGGAGGTGGAGGTTGCAATGAGCTGAGATGGCACCACTCCACTCCAGCCTGGGCGACACAGCAAGACTCTGTCTCCAAAAAAAAAAGAAAGAAAGAAAGAAAAAAAATTATTTTCTTCTATTTACATGTATTACTTTTTTTAAGTGGTTACTAAGTTGTTAGGACATAAGTACTTGTTAAATTGTTTGGACCTTGGCAGGCATCATTTAAAAAATGGTTTGAGGCCAGGTGCGGTGGCTCACGCCTGTAATCCCAGCTCTTTGGGAGGCCAAGGTGGGCAGATCACAAGGTCAGGAGTTCGAGACCAGCCTGGCCAACATAGTGAAACCCCATCTCCACTAAAAATACAAAAAATAAGCCAGGTGTGGTGGCAGGCACCTGGAATCTCAGCTATTTGGGAGGCTGAGGCAGGAGAACTGCTTGAACCTGAGAGGTGGAGGTTGCAGTGAGAAGAGATGGCGCCACTGCACTGCACTCCACTCCAGTCTGGGCAACAAGACTGAGACTCCATCTCAAGAAAAAAAAAAAGCATACATCTTACCACCTTGCCATTTTTGTTTTGATTTATTTTAAGAGATTTGTAGAGAAGAATGGATTAGTAATCACGAAGAGTTATAAAAGAGAATTGAGTGTGGACATTGAAAGAATTAGCATTTGAAGCACAAAATGATGCTGAAATGGAACCTAATCTTGTCTGCAGGGTCAGGACAACCTGCATAGTCTTTAGGATCTACAATCATGGCCCTCTTAACTCCCGGGGACAGTTGACACCTTAAAATGATAGATTTCTCGAAGAATGGCAGACAAGAGTTCCTAAATACTCGTATTGTATACTATCAATACTAATTAAAATACTTTTTTTTGTACTTTTTCTGTTTTGTTTGTTTGGCTGTTTTTTTTTTTTCATGTCCATCCTAGCGGATGAGAAGGGGCATCTCATTGAGTTTTGTTTTGCTTTGAGACAGGGTCTTGCCCTGTCACCCAGTTGGAGTGCAGTGGTGTGATCATGGCTTACTGCAGCCTCGACCTCCTGGGATCAAGCAATCCTCCTGCCTCAGCCTCCTGAGTAGCTGGGACTGCAGGTTTGTGCCACTACACCTGGCTAATTTTTTTTTTTTTTTTTTTTTTTGGTGGAGACAAGGTCTCACTATGTTGCTCAAACTGGTCCCAAACTCCTGGGCTCAAGCAATTCTCCCTCCTTGGCCTCCCAAAGTACTGAGATTACACGTGTGAGCCACTGCGCTTGGCCAAATTTTCTCTTTTGTTAGAGACGTGGTCTGACTCTATCAAACAGGCTAGAATGTAGTGGCATGATCATACCTCACTGCAGCCTCAAACTCCTAGACTCAAGCAGTCCTCCCACCTTGACTTCTGGAAGTGCTGGGATTACAGATGTTCACCACCATGCCTGGCCAAATTTTCTTTTTAAATTCACCTTTCATTTGATAGAAATGAAAAAGAATCCTCAAAGGCCAAGCAAGTGGAAGCAGGAATCCAGAGAAATAAGGAAGACCCGAAATGGCAGAATACTGTGAACATCTACCAGTCCCTAATGTCACCAAGCATTGATTCTGACAGCCATCGAAGACAAATATACAGGACATGAGATGACCAACTTATGGAGGACAATACACAAAGCTTGTCTATAGGTGTGGCGGGGGAGCAGCAAAGAAATGTGCCTGTCTCAACATTGGAACTAATGAAGAGAGAGGGGAAAAAAATTCCTCTGAACCACAAGTCATACCTCATGCAAGTTTGTGGTCCAATTCATAATTCTTGGGTGACGTGAAAAACCTCAAGCAAAGAAAGTCATTTGGTACTGGGTTGGCATGCCTCCAGGCAATTGACAGAGGATCTGCAAATTCTCTCAAGGAAAGCACCTTTAGATGGGGCACAGTAGCTCACACCTGTAATCTCAGCACTTTGGGAGGCAAAGGTGGGCAGATCACCTGAGGTCAGGAGTTCGAGACGAGCCTGACCATCATGGCGAAACCCCGTCCCTACTAAAAATACAAAAATTAACTGGGCATGCTGACGCATGCCTGTAATCCCAGCTACTTGGGAGGCTGAGGCAAGAGAATCACTTGAACCTGGGAGGTGGAAGTTCCATTGAGCTGGGATCGTGCCACTGCACTTCAGCCTGGGCGACAGAGTGAGATTCCGTCTCAAAAAAAAAAAAAAAAAAAGGAAGGAAAGCAAATAAGATTACAATTAACCATTTAACAGGAAAACAAAGCATCATGAGTAAAAGCCAACAGAAGCAAAAGACAGCAGAATCAGAGCAGCAAAAAGTTCAGCTGGTGAAACTGACAGATTCGGAATATAAAATTTTCAATAGATTTCCTGGAATATGGTGGACTAGGTTATTGAGACCAACCCCATTACTGAAAAAAACAACAAATGCTGGCTAAAAGGAAAAAAATCTGGCCAGGCAAGGTGGCTCCCACCTATAATCCCAGTGCTCTGGGAGTCCCAGGCAGGAGGATCACTGAAGCCCAGGAATTCGAGGTGCTGTGAGCTCTGATCACATCAGTGTACTCCCGCATGGGTGACAGAGAAAGACTTCATCTCTAAAACAAAAACAGAAAGAAAGAATAAAGGCCAGGTGATTGGCTTATGCCTGTAATCCCAGTACTTTGGGAGGCTGAGGTGGATGGATCACCTGAGGTCAGGGGTTCATGACCAGCTTGAGCAACATGGTGAAAACCCATCTCTACTAAAAATATATAAACTAGCCAGGAGTGGTGGTTCACACCTGTAGTCCCAGCTACTTGGGAGGCTGAGGCAGGAGAATCGCTTGAACCCAGGAGGCAGAGGTTGCAGTGAGCGGAGATCACGCCACTGCACTCCAGCCTGGGCAAGAAGAACGAAACTCCAAAAAAAAAAAAAGAGAGAGGAAAGAAGCAAGGAAGAAAGGAAGGGAGGGAGGGAGAGGGAGGGAGGGAGGGAGGGAGGAAGAAAGGAAGGAAAGAAATCTTAAAAACTTTGAAATCACTAAAAGCAGGACAAATCCTAAAAGTAAGAACTCAGACAGGCAAGTAGAACCTGAAACTGATTGTTCCTCGAGAGCAGTTTCCATTTTAGACAAACTTGAACTTTGGGTTTTGATAGTCTCCTGGGGTAAAGGGGGCAAGAGTCAAAGCCTAGGGGGAATGCATGTTGGGAAGGCTGATTTGGAAGTCTCCTCATATCAAGCTGGCCCCCTCAAAGGGCTACAGCCCAGGATTAGGGCAAAACAGAAGTAAATTCATTCCTTTCTCTACCCTAGGGGACTCTGAGAAAAACTCATTTGTCTAAAGAGCAAAGACGAGACAGTGCTGAGAAGTGTAACACAACCTAGCCTCTGCATGGATTTGCAGCTCAAAAGTATATTACCTGGCCAGGTGTGGTGGCTCACGCATATAATCCCAGTACTTTGGGAGGCCAAACAGGAGAATCACTTGAGCCCCAGAGTTCAAGATTAGTCTGGGCAACACAGGGGGACCTCATCTCCATAAAAAATACAAAAAATAGCCGGGCTTGGTGGCCCGCATCTGTGGTCCCAGCTGCTGGGGAGGCTGAGGTGGAAGAACAGCTTGAGACCAGCAGGTGGATGTGGCAGTAAACTGAGATTGCACCCCCACACTCAGCTTGGGTGCAGAGCGAGACCCTCTCTCAAAAAAAAAAAAAAAAAAAAAAAGAAAGTACATTACCTTAAGCCCTAAATGTAGTTTAAAGTGTTCTCAGAATAGTGCCCATAGGCACCTAGGATAAGTCAATGCAAGACCTCTCTGCAGGACTGCTCCTTCATCTAAGGCTATAAGGAAATCATGCAAATAAATTCTCAAGGATAATGAGTGTATTAATTTTCCATTGTTGCTGTAACAACTTACCATAAACTTGGTGACTTAAAATAATACACATTTATTATCTTACAACTCTTTTTTTTTTTTTTTTGAAACAGAGTTTCACTCTTGTCACCCATGCTGAAGGGCTGCAAAGGCGTGATCTTGGCTCACTGCAACCTCTGCTTCCTAGGTTCAAGTGATTCTCCTGCCTCAGCCTCCCAATTAACTGGGATTACAGGCACCCATCACCACGCCCAGCTAATTTTTTAAATATTTTTAGTGGAGACAGGGTTTCACCATGTTGGCCAGGCTGGTCTCGAACTCCTGACCTAAGGTGATCCACCTGCCTCGGCCTCCCAAAGTACTGGAATTACAGGCATGAGCTGCTGCGGCTGGCCTGTTATCTTACAGCTCTTGAAGTCAGGAGTCCATACTTGTCTCATTGGACTAAAATCCATATGTCATCAGGGATGCTTTTCTTCTGACAGGAGCTTCTAGGGCAGAATCCACTACCTTGCCCTTTTCCAGTTTCTAAGAGCTTCTTGCACTCCTTGGCTAGTGGTCCCTTAATGAATCTTTAAAGCCAGTAAGGATGGCTCAAGTCCTTCTCATATCAAGTCTCTCTGCCATAACTTCCCTAGTCACACTTCTTTCTCTCACATCTCCTGCCTCCCTCTTTCATTCATAAGGACTTATTTATGTGATTACATTGGGTTCACAGAGGTAATCCAGGATAATCTCTGCAACTCAAGACCCTGAGTTTAATTACATCTGAAAATTCTCTTCTGCAATTCATACAGATTAGGATGTGGACATCTTGTGGGGAGGGCATTATTCTGCCTACCAAAATGAGTATTATATATTACATAGTAAAAAATAATTAAGCTGATGAGGAAGCCATATACCATGAATGAGAATCAGCAGAAAAGACAGATGAAACATACATACACACACATATAGATCATGAGCCAGTTGGACTTCATGTAGGAATGTAGAACTGCTTTGACATTAGAAAAATCCATTGATATAATTCATATTAAGAAATTAAAAGAGAAAAATTATATCAGTAGATGCAAAATATGCATCTGATGTTGTATTAGTCTGTTCTCACACTGCTAATAAAGACCTACCCAAGACTGGGTAATTTATAGAAGAAGAGGTTTAATTGACTTACAGTTCTGCAGGGCTGGGGAGGCCTCAGGAAACTTACAATCATGGTGGAAGGGAAACAAACATGTCCTTCTTCACATGGCGGCAGGAAGGAGAATTGCTGAGCAAAAGAGGGAAAAGCCCCTGATAAAACTGTCAGATCTTGGCAGAACTCACTCACTATGAAGAGAACAGCATGAGGGTAACCACCCCCGTGATTAAATTACCTCCTGCTGTGTCCCTCCCATGACACATGGAGATTACAGGAACTACAATTTAAGGTGACATTTGGGTGGAGATACAGAGCCAAACCATATCAGATGTGATTAAGCGTCATTTATTAAATCAAAATATTAGTTGTCAGTGGCTGCTATAACAAATTACTATAAATTTGGCAATTAAACAGAATTTATTTTCTCAAAGTTCTGAAGGCTAGAAGTCCAAAATCAAGGTGTTGGCAGGGTCAGCCTCCCTTCAGAAGCTCTATGGGAGAATCTGTTCCTTGCCTTTCTCAGCTTCTGGAGCATTCCTTGGCTTGTGGCCACATCACTCCAATCTCTGACTCTGTCTTCACGTGGCCTTCTCCTCTGTGTCTGTCTGTGTAAAATCTTGCTCTGCCTCTCTTTTAAAAGAATTTGTGGCTGGGCTCACATCTGTCATTTCAGCACTTTGGGAGGCCGAGGCAGGTGCATCACTTGAGGCCAGGAGTTTGAGACCAGCCTGGCCAACACGGTGAAACCCTGCCTCTACTAAAAATACAAAAATGAACTGGGCTTGGTGGTGCATACCTGGAATTCTAGCTACTCGGGAGGCTAAGGCACAAGACCTGCTTGAAACCAGGAAACTGAGGTTTTGGTGAGCCAAGATCACGCCACTGCACTCCAGCCTGGGCAATAGAGTGAGACTCCATCTCAAAAAAAAAAAAAAAAAAAAAACAAAAAAAAGAAAGAAAAGAAAAGAAAAGAATTTGTGTGACCATATTTAGGGCCCACCCAAATAATCCAGGATAAACTCTTCCTCTGAAAACCCTTAACTTAGTCATATCTTTTACTATATAAAGCAATATTATAGGGTTTTTTTTTGTTTTGTTTTAGAGACAGACTCTTGCTCTGTCACCCAGGCTACAGTGCAGTGGCACAATCTCAGCTCACTGCAACCTCTGCCTCCTGGGTTCAGGTGATTCTCCTGCCTCAGCCTCCCCAGTAGCTGGGATTACAGGCACATGGCACCACACCTGGCTAATTTTTGTATTTTTAGTAGAGACAGGGTTTCACCATGTTGGCCGGGCTAGTCTTGAACTCCTGACCTCAGATGATCTGCCCACCTCAGCCTCCCAAAATGGTGGGATTACAGGCTTGAGCCACTGCATCTGGCCATCAATGCTGTAGTTTGAACATGTGACTTTCCAAACCTCATGTTGAAATTTGATTCTTAATGTTGGAGGTGGGGCCTAGTGGGAGGTGTTTGGTCATGGGGACAGATCCTTCATGAATAGTTTAATGTCCTCCCTGAAGGGGAGGGGAGGAAGTGAGTGAGTTCTTGCTCTACTAGTTCCCATAGGAGCTGGTTGTTAAAAAGAGCCTGGCACCTCCCGCCTTGCTCTGTTTTTTTTGTTGTTGTTGTTGTTTTTTTAATTGAGACAGAGTCTCACCCTGTGGCCCAGGCTGGAGTGCAGTGGCACAATCTTGGCTCACTGCAACCTCTGACTCCCGCGTCCAAGCGATTCTCTTGCCTCAGCCTTCCCAGCAGCTGGGATTACAGGCGCCCGTCACCACACCTGGCTAATTTTTTTGTATTTTTAGTAGAGACAGGGTTTCGCCACGTTGGCCAGGCTGGTCTCAAACTCCTGACCTCAGGTGATCCACCCACCTCGTCCTCCCAAAGTGCTGGGATTACAGGCGTGAACCACCACACCCGGCTCCAACTTGCTCTCTTGCTTCCTCTCTCACCATGTGATCTCTGCACATGAGGCTCCCCTGTGCCTTCTGCCATGAATGGAAGCAGCCGAAGGCCACACCAGAAGCCAGGGAGCAGATGCCAGCACCACTCTTCTTGTATAGCCTGCAGAACAGCAAGCCAAATAAACCTATTTTCTTTATAAATTTCCCAGCCTCACGTATTTTTTTAAATATTATTTTTATTTTTTTCATACCAGGAACCTCAGGTATTTTTTATAGCAACACAAAATAACTAAGACAAGTAATTTTGCTCTATTTGCCATATAAGATAATATTCACAGGTTCTAGAGATTAGAAAGTAAACATTGGGCTGGGCGTGGTGGCTCATGCCTGTAGTCCCAGCACTTGGGAGGCGGAGGCAGGAATATCATTTGAGCCCAGGAGTTTGAGACCATCCTAGGCACCATGGTGAAACCCCATCTCTACACGAAATGCAAAAAAAGCCAGATGTGGTGGCTCACACCTGTAATTTCAACACTTTGGGAGGCCAAGGCAGGTGGATCACTTGAGGTCAGGAGTTCGAGATCAGCCTGGCCAACATGATGAAACCCCGTCTCTATAAAAATACAAAAATTAGCTGAGTGTGGTGTCATTTGCCCGTAATCCCAGCTACTCGGGAGGCTGAGGCAGGAGAATTGCTTGAACCCGGGAGGCAGAAGTTGCAGTGAGCCAAGATTGCATCACTACACTCCAGCCTAGGTGACAGAGCAAGACCCTGTCTCAAAAAAAAAAAAAAAAAAGCAAAAAAAATTATCTGGATGTGGTGGTGCATGCTTATGGTCCCAGCTACTTGGGAGGCTGAAGTGAGAGAATCGCTTGACCCTAGGGATCAAGGCTGCTATAAGCTGTGATACCATCACTGTACTCCAGCCTGGGTGACAGAGAAAAAGAAAAAAAAATTAGAAAAAAGAAAGTAAACATAACTGGAAGGAGGGGGATTTTTTTTCAGTTTACCACCAAAATAACCCAAGAACTAATTTTAAAAGACAACTTATTTAATCGATTTCATTGGGATCTAAAAAAGAGCTATAGCAAACATCATGCTTGATATTAATGCTTAAAACATTCCTTTAAAAAGCAGGAATAAGAAAGAATATCCACTATTACCACTTCTATTCTACATTATTGTGTAAACCCAAGCCAATACAGCAAGAAAAAAAATTAAAATTCCAAAGCCAAAAAGAAAAAATATTATTTTAGACACAAATGTCTATATACAAAACTTATAAAATGCCTACAGATAAATTACAGAATTAATAAGAGTTCAAGACAATTACATTTCCATATGCCCACATATGAAAGTTATATTTGAAAATGTAATTAATGAAAATACCATGTGAAATAGCAACCAAAACAGTAGAGGGTGTTATATTTCCTGCCATGACAGAATACCTGGAACTATATTTGCCCTCTGTCTTAATCCGTTTTCTGTTGCTACAACAGACCATAGACTAGGTAATTTATAAAGAAAAGAAGTTTATTTGGCTCATGGTTCTAGAGGCTGGGAAGTCCAAGAACATGGCACTGGCATTTGGTGAGGGCCTACTTGCTGTGTCAGAACATGGCAGAGAGTATCATATGGGGAGAGAGCAAGAGTGTGTATATAAGCTCAAGTCTTGCTTCCTCTTTTTTTATTTTTATTTTATTTTATATATTTTTTGAGATGGAGTCTCACTCTCTCACCCAGGCTGGAGTGCAATGGTGCAGTCTTAGCTCACTGCAACATCCACCTCCCAGGTTCAAGCGATTCTCCTGTCTCAGCCTCCTGAGTAGCTGGGACTACAGGCATATACCACCACACCCAGCTAACATTTGTATTTTTAGTAGAGATGGGGTTTCACCATGTTGACTGGGCTGGTCTTGAACTCCTGACCTCTGGTGATCCAACTGCCTTGGCCTCCCAAAGTGCTGGGATTATAGGCGTGAGCCACCATGGCTGGCCATTGCTTCCTCTTCTTATAAAGCCATCAGTTGCATCATGGGGCCCTCACCCTGATGACCTTATCTAATCCTCATTACTTTCTGAAGATACCACCTTCAATCAAAGTATGGATTTGAGGATTAAGTTTCCAACGCATGAAATTTGGGGGACACATTCAAACCATAGCACTCTCTTGTATAAATAACCAGAAAATGTACACACTATATGGAACAACTAGACATTGGACAGTTGGACATTGAAGAACAGCAGGAAAACAAAGATGTTATCACAACAATACCTCTGCTTTCTGCCTAGTAGCTCTTTCTGAATCACATTATAGGAAGGGAGAACCCAAACAAAGCATAGAAGTCTTGCTGAATTAAGGAGACAGATCAGATTTTGGAAAGGTTGAGGTGGCCGGAATTTGCAGAGCAGAGTAGTAGAGAGGAGTTAGTTATGCAGAGAAAGGGCTCTGGAAATCTGCACAGAGGCCACCTTGAATTTCTGGCTGAATATAAAGCAGCGCATGCATAGCATGAAACACCACAAGGTCAGGCAAAGAAAACTAGTTAACAGCTGCTGAAAGCTGAACAATTCCCAGAGCCAAAAGATGTTTGAGAGTTGTGATTAGCCACAACAGAGAAACCTTGTTGAATACTTGAGGTCACGTTTAGCCCTTGAACAACTAGACCTACCCTAACAAAGCAAGTAACTTAACTGCCTGCCAAAACATAATTCAACATTCTTTTTTAAAAAAATACAAAAATCCAGACACTTATCAAAGTAACTTTCAAAATAACTAGCATTCAATAAATAATCACCAAATATAAAAAATTAAGAGTAGGTGAATGTCAGAGGTCCCCTCAAACCACTCTTGGGTTTAATTATTAGCCAGAAAGACTCACAGAATTCAGAAAACCCACCATGCTCACAGTTATTATTTGCTATGGGAAAAACAGACGTAAAATCAGCAAAGGCAAAAGGTACATAGAGGAAAGTCCGGGAATGAGCTTCCAGTTGTCCATTCCCACTGGGGCCTTGTGAACAACACTAAATTCTCCCAGCAACAATATATCACAACAAGCACAAAATATTGCTAGCCATGCAAGCTTACTTGAGCCTTAATATCTGAGGTTTTTTGAGGGAGGAAGGGGTGGTCATTTGGGCATGGAGTGTCCAATAGCTGACCTTAGTTATTCTTGCTCTAGCCCCTCCAAAGGTCAGACTTTAAAAGCCTGGCCTAAGGCACCCACTATAAATTATATTGTTAACAATGCTAACAATGTTAACAATGCCTGGGTTGCCCCAAAGCCCTAGGTAAAGGGCTTTGCATATTTCAAGGGCTTAGAAGTCATCCTCCAGGATCCCATCAAGGGCCAGAACTTTCTTTGGAATGTGCAAGGTTTTTTGTTTGTTTGTTTTTGAGTTGGAGTCTTGCTCTGTTGCCCAGGCTGGAGTGCAGTGGTGTAATCTCAGCTCACTGCAACCTTCACTTCCTGGGTTCAGGCAAATCTCCTGCTTCAGCATCCCGAGTAGCTAGGATTACAGGCACCCGCCAACATGCCCAGATAATTTTTGTACTTTTAATGGAGATGGGGTTTCACCATGTTAGCCAGGCTGGTCTCGAACTGCTGACCTCAAGTGATCTGCCCACCTCGGCCTCCCGAAGTGCTGGGGTTACAGGCGTGAGACATCATGCTGGGCCAGAATGTGTAAGGTTTGAACACCCAAAACTTAAGTAAGTCAGCCCTTCGCTTCACAGTGACACGAAGTGGGAGAAATATAAATCAATAGAAACAAGCCCAAGCCTGGGCAACATAACAAGATCCTGTCTCAAAAAAGAAAGAAAGAAAGAAAGAAACAAGCCCAGAAATGACAGGCATAATTATAACAGCTATTCTAAATACATACATGGATTTAAAGAAAAACCTGAGAATAATGAAGAGGAATGAATGGAAACTATAAAAAAAAGCAAGAGCTGGGTGCAGTAGCTCATGCCTGTAATCCCAACACTTTGGGAGGCCAAGGTGGGAGGATCACTTGAGCCCAGGAGTTTGAGACCAGCCTGAGCAACACAATGAGAACCCATTTCCACAAAAAGTAAAAATATTTGCTGGGCGTGTGAGAACCCATTTCCACAAAAAGTAAAAATATTTGCTGGGTGTGGTGGCACACACCTGTAGTCCCAGCTACCTAGGAGGCTGAGAAGGGAAGATCACTTGAGCCCAGAAGGTCAAGGCTACAGTGAGCTATGATTGCACTACTGCACTCCAGCCTGGGTGACAGTGAGACTCTTGTCACACACACACACACACACACACACACACACACACACACACACAAAAGAATAAAATGAAACTTCTAGACCTAAGGAATAAAATATCCAGATTACTTCAAAAACTCAATTACTTTGGAAAATTAGGTAAATGGAGGATGGGGGTAGCCAGGTTTCTCACTGGCGGAGTGGGAGTTTACACATAAACAAGTGGAAGGAATACAGTAATATGTATATTTCCTTCCAAGGGTCTATTTCCTTAAGACGACCTAGAAGCAAAGATACCCCAGTATACTCAATAAGCACACCTAATGCCCAGATCTTGGTTTCTAAAACTACCGTCCAGTGAAAGAAACCAGGTTTCCTTGGAGAAATGACTGATTCTAGGACTGGGACACAGAATATATAAGATGAACCTGAAACATCTTGTAGTGCCAGAAAAACAACAAGGTGCTAAACACACATATAAGCACGCAATGAAGGCATGTTCTGTTGTAGCAACAACATACAGGAAAATTGCACTAAGAGTAAATACGCAGGTGGCTACCTTCAGGAGTTGGGAGCTGGGTACTTTTAGTGGGTAACTGGTAATTCCCTTAGTTGGCATGATGTCCTGCCCAGCCCCTTAACTGCTCAGCCCTCACAGATAATTTTTTTTCAACACTTTTCCTGTTTGCTCCGAGAATACTTGCTGGAGTGCTTGTTGCTTCAGCATTTATCCTGAGATAACTTTGCCAGGAAATACCTCATTTTTATTATTTTTACATCATTCTTTGGAAACAAAAGATATCATTCTATTTATAGCATTCTGTTTTTAGTAGTGGTATTTCCATTTACAAAATATAATAATTCGCCATCACTGAAAATGTCAAATCCTAGAAAACACAGCATACCTAGGAGTGAGGTTCACATCTCTGGAACAGTTGTCGGACAAAGATTCATTTAGTGAATCCGATTTTTCTGAAATAGATGATTCGGATGATTCAGACAATTCTAATGTTAGTTCTGCTTAGAAATAACTCCAAGAACAGTTTTTATATTTTATTTTTACATTGAACATCATTTAGATTTGCTCCAGCCTCAAAGAGCATGTTTATGTAAAATTAAATGAGGACTGGCAGCGAGCTGCACTTTTTTCTCTAAACGGGAAAAGGGTTAAAAGGCAGGACTGCTTCACACTGGGGAAGAAAGACCAGCTTGAGTAAAAGTCTGCAGTGTTTTTTATCTTTGTGTGTGTATTTAATGCAACAACCAGCTCACAAAGTGGGAAAATATTCAGTTGCATCATGTACTTGTACTATTGGTAAGAACTTAAAATGAACTTCATCAATCATGGAATCCACAAATAAGCTACCTGACACCATAACTAATTCATTCCATCAGAAGAATGTAAACAAGAGAATTCAGCCCAGTTGATAAAGAGCAATTTTACAGATGCTTGCAACATTGGGATCTGGATTTGTGTTCAGCACTTTTAAGGTTCACCTCTTTGCTTCTACCCAGACTGATCTTAGATCAGTCTTTTTGTCCATCCCCTTCTAAAGCCAAAGCACACTGGTTGCACATAATCCAGTAGAAGCAGAAGTGCTATGGTTGGTGGTTTTATTATTATTATTATTATTTTTTATTTTTTTTTTTTGAGACGGAGTCTCGCTCTGTCGCCCATGCTGGAGTGCAGTGGCACAATCTCGGCTCACTGCGAGCTCCACCTCCCGGGTTCACGCCATTCTCCTGCCTCAGCCTCCTGAGTAGCTGGGACTACAGGCACCCGCCACCATGCCCAGCTAATATTTTTTGTATTTTTAGTAGAGACGGGGTTTCACTGTGTTAGCCAGGATGGTCTCGATCTCCTGACCTCGTGATCACCCGCCTCAGCCTCCCAAAGTGCTGGGATTACAGGCGTGAGCCACCACGCCCGGCCTTTATTATTATTTTTTTTGAAACAGAGTTTTGCTCTTATCACCCGGGCTGTAATGCAGTGGCGTGATCTCCGCTCACTGCAACCTCTGCCTCTCGAGTTCAGGCGATTCTCCTGCCTCAATCTCCCAAGTAGCTGGGACTACAGGTGCGTGCCACCACGCCCAGCTAATTTCTGTATTTTTAGGAGAGACAGGGTTTCACATTTTGGCCAGGATGGCCTCGATCTCTTGACCTCGTGATTCGCCTGCCTCAGCCTCCCAAAGTGCTGGGATTACAGGTGTGAGCCACCGCTCCCGGCCTTGTTTTTTTTTTTTTTTTTTGAGATAGTCTTGCTCTGTTGCTGAGGTTGGAGTGCAGTGGCATGATCTCTGCTCACTGATACTCTGCCTTCTGGGTTCAAGTGATTCTCATGCCTCAGCCTCCTGGGTAGCTAGGATTACAGGTGTGCACCACTATGACTGGCTAATTTTTGTATTTATAGTAGATATGGGTTTTCACCATGTTTTCCAGGCTGGTCTCAAACTCCTGACCTCAAATGATCTGCCTACCTTGGCCTCACAAAGTGCTGGGATTACAGGTGTGAGTCGCTGCATCCGGCTCCACATTATTATTATTTTTTTTAATTTTAATTCTACTTTTTTAATGAGTCCTTTTAAAACTATGTCATACATTTCCCATACCAATATTGCATGACTCATTATAATATAGGCAGTGGGGTTTACTGATGGTGCAGCATGCCGTACCCTCCTCCACTTCAGCCAGACTGTTGAGCCTGCATGTCCTTGTTCCTGAGCACCTCCGCGGCATGCCTCCTTTTCCTTCAGACATAGTAGCAGCGAGATTAACCTCCTCATTTTCCTTAATTTTTTCCACTTTCAGGATCAGCTTTTCCTCCACCATCCTGCTGAAGGTGTCCTTTTCCAAAGCCTTCTCAAAGACTTCTTGCTTGTGTTCCCTCCTCTCGGCCAATGGTTTCAGCACCTGGACCTCCTCAGACTTCCTTCTTTCCTCTGCAGCCTCCAGTTTCTTCTGGATCTTCTTCAGGGACAGGTCTTTCTCCTTAGTACAAGCTAAAGTTCAAGGGGCTTCCCAGAATGGAGGTGGTGGCCTTAAAATCAGCTTAAAAGCCTGGCCAAAGGCATGTTTGTTGATTTGCTTCACTTTCTTTCTTTTTTTTTTTTAGATGGAGTCTCGCTCTGTCACCCAGGCTGGAGTGCAGTGGCCTGATCTCGGCTCACTGCAACCTCTGCCTCCCGGGTTCAAGCGATGCTCCTGCCTGTGCCTTCTGAGTAGCTGGAATTACAGGTGTGTGCCAACACGCTTGGCTAATTTTTGTGTTTTTAGTAGAGATGGGGGTTTCACCATGTTAGCCAGGCTAGTCTTGAACTCCTGACCTCAAGTGATCTACCCACCTCGGCCTCCCAAAGTGCTGGGATTACAGGCATGAGCCACTGTGCCCAGCCTGATTTGCTTCACTTTCATTTCATCTTAAGTATAGATGTTTATGTTGCAAGATTCCAGGTAAAAACAAGAGCAGGGCCAGACCTGGTGGCTCACACCTATAATTCTAGCGCATTGAGAGGCTGAGGTGGGAGGATCACTTCAGGCCAAGAGTTTGCAACCAGCCTGGACAACATACTGAGACCCCGTCTCTACAAAACATTAAAAAAATTAGCTAGACATGGTGGCAAACATCTGTCATCCTAGCTACTCAAGAGGCTGAAGCAGAAGGATTATTTGAGCCCAGGAGTTAGACGCTGCAGTGAGCTATGATCACACCACTGCATTCCAGCTTGGGCAACAGAGCAAGACCCTGTCTCTTAAAAAAGTAGAAATAAAAGCAGATCACTGATAAGATGGACAGCTTCTTTAGTTTGCTTTGTAGGCTAGACTTCATCTTACTCTTAATTCCAGTTAAAGCCCCTGCTGTGTTTAATGAGAATTCCACTATATCATACAGGTCATGTCCTTATTTTCTTTCCCCCATTGCTGTTTTAGCCATTGTAGGAATGTGCAGATGCTGGTGGTGCAGATGGTGGTGAAGGCAACAGATCTGCCTTTAGCAGCCGTTGCTATGTCCACATTCTACTGGACTACATTTCTATACAACTATATCCTGTCTTTATTTGGGTACCTCCCATTCATTTTTCCCTTTGTCTTCCTTTTGGTTAACTGGTAAATACATATAATAAAGAATTTACCAGATATAATAGGTTTTTTTTTTTTTTTTTTTTTTTTTTTTGAGATGGGGTCTCATTCTGTCACCCAGGCTGGAGTGCAGTGGTGCAATCTCGGCTCACTGCAACCTTTGCCTTCCGGGTTCAAGCAATTCTTCTGCCTCAGCCTCCCAAGTAGCTGGGATTACAGGAGCCCACCATCATGCTCAAATAATTTTTGTATTTTTAGTGGAGATGGGGTTTCACTATGTTGGCCAGGCTGGTCTTGAACTCCTGACCTCAGGTGATGCACCTGCCTTGGCCTCCCAAAGTGCTAGGATTACAGGCATGAGCCACTGCGCCCAGCAAAAATGTTTAAAAGAACACCTATATAACCCACTTGAAGGGGATCCCTAAGATCCACCCCTTACGTTCAATACAGTCTTCACTAGGAGGACTCGCAGGGCTCAGCAACTGAGCACTTGGCTGTATTCACAGCTAAGACTGATAACAATGAAAGGATACAGAGCAAAATCAGCAAGGGAAAAGGCACACGGACAAAGTTTGGAGGAATCCAGGCACACACTTCCAAAATTCCTCTCCCAGCGGAGTTACAGGGAATGCACCTAATTCCCCCAATACCGAGTTTTGAAAACGTGTGAAATGTTGCCTATCAGGGAAGCTCATTAGAAATTCAGTGCCCATGGTTTTTAGACAGGGCTGGTCACATAGCACCCCCTGCCTTGTACATAAAAATTCAAGACTCTCAGGACAGATGTTCAGCATCCACCACAGTACCTGTACAAATAGTTCAGGCACAGTGAGACACTCTTATTAGGCAATGGTGGAAATCCTCCCAAAATTCAATTTCCCAGACACTGGCCAAGATCCAACCTTGAGAGCAAGGCTTTCTAAGGATAGCAGTCTCAGGCCTTCTGTTAATTTGTTCTGCTACCCACTTAACATTTATGTCCCTCCCAAATCCTATCACCCTCCATCCCAAACACCTCCCTTATATCTCCCAAGGAACCGCACTATTAAATGCATACTTATTATTTTCTTGCTTTTTTCTACAGGCTTATTACACACATATACATATTTTCACACATGCATACTGTATATATGCCTATGTTTGGTTTTGCAATGCTTTTAATCACATAACTGAAATAATGTTTAATTTTTTTATTATTATTTTATTAATTTTTAATTAATATAATGCTTACAGATTAAGCCAGTGTGATACCTTTGTATTCAGGTATGTGTGTATACATATTATGTGTATTTATGTATTGAAAATAGGATATAATCTTTTTTTTTTTTTGAGACGGAGTCTCGCTCTGTGGCCCAGGCTGGAGTGCAGTGGCGCAATCTTGGCTCACTGCAACCTCTGCCTCTGGGGTTCACGCCATTCTCCTGCCTCAGCCTCCCGAGTAGCTGGGACTACAGGCACCCACCACCGTGCTCGGCTAATTTTTTTGTGTGTTTTTAGTAGAGACAAGGTTTCACCGTGTTAGCCAGGGTGGTCTCGATCTCCTGACCTCGTGATCCGCCTGCCTCGGCCTCCCAAAGTGCTGGGATTACAGGCGTGAGCTGTGGCGCCTGGCCAGGATATAATCTTTAACTCAGAAAAGTTTTATCTTAAAATTTACTCAATGATATATATTTTTTACGTAAGTGAAAAGGATCTGAATTCCATCAGTAAAATACTGAAAAATTAAATTCTAAGTCAGAATATAAATATTATGCTTTATCGAATTGAAGATAATATTCTATCTTCAACAAACATGTATAGAGAACCCATTATGTTCTAGGGAGGGATGAACATGAATGTAGGTAAATTTGCCTGTTCACATGTTAAGTCCATAGTTTTTGACTACCATAGATTTACATTAAGTTTTAATATCTGATAGTATTAGTTTCTTCCATTAGTAGTATACTTTTCCAAATTTCTTGGCAATTCTAACTCATCTAATTTTCTATTTGGAATTTAGAAGCATATTGGATAGTTCAAATCCAACAAAATTGTCCTTTGGGATTTTCACTGGAATTGTCGCAAATTTACATATTGCCTTGGAATTGACTCTACTTTTTTTCCAGATGGCTACTGAATTGTCTCTGAATCATTTATTGAAAAGTTTACACTTTTTTCCCCAAAGATTTGAGATATAACTTTCTCACATTCAAAATTCCCATATGTTGTTCTAGTCTGATCCACTGATTTGTCTACTAATATTCCCATACAATAATACTATTTTAATGATTATTATTTTTTTTTTTTGAGACAGGGTCTTGCTCTGTTGCCCAGGCTGGAGTGCAGTGGTGTGATCATGGCTCACTGCAGCCTCGAACCCCTGGGCTCAAGAGCTCTTTCCACCTCAGTCAGCCTCCCGAGTGGCTGGGACCACAGGTATCCACCACTATGCCCACCTAATTTAAAATAATTTTTTGTAGAGACAGGGTCTCACCATGTTGCCCAGGCTGATCTCAAACTCCTGGGCTCAAGCAATCATCCCACTTTGGCCTCCCAAGTACTGAGATTACAGGTATGAGCCACCACACCCAGCCATGACTGAGGATTTTAAAATATTTTCTTATATGGTATGGTTGGTTCCACCGTATTGCTCTTCTATTTCAGAGATTTCCTGGCTATTATTTTCTTGATTATTTTTTCATATGAAACTTCAGAATCCACTTGCCTACCACCAGAAATATCTGTAGACATAGATGGAGTTATGTCCAGGTAAGCCTATTGTAGCTTGAGGAGCGACTGAATGTGGGTCCTCAAGGAGGACACAATGAGGGTGTGGGTCCACCCTCAAGGGTGGACCTTTGCTAGGAGCACAAAGAGTTCATCCACGTAACAGGAGAATAGGCAGAGTGGACGGCAGATATGCAGGTCGATGGGGAGATATGAAGATAATCTAGTGTAAATGGCCGCTTGCTTTCTCAGTGCCACAGGAAGCCGAGCAAGGATCTGGGAGGGCGTGTTCAGAAGAAAAGCCATGCATTGGTTTCAATGAGAATATGAGAATGAATGTGCTAGGGGACCGTGGTATTTAAAGTAGGCAGCATTTAAGGGTCTATTCAAGATCAGTGCCTGGGAATTCAAAGTGAGAACAGTCAGCATGCTGTGTGCTTTTCTCTCATCCCATTCAGTCACGTGGGGAGAGGCACAGAGAAGACAGGGAGTTGGATGAACTTGGTATTAAAAGCTGAATTGTGTCCCCTGCAAATTCATACTTAACCCCTGGGACCTCAGACTGGGACTGTATTTTGAGAAAGGGTCTCTAAAGAGGTAATTAAGGTTAAGTGAGGTAATTGGGGTAGATCCCAACCGAATACATTGATGTCATTTAAGAAAAGGAAATTAAGAGGCCAGGCGCAGTGGCTCACGCCTGTAATTCCAGCACTTTGGGAGACTGAGGCAGGTGGATCACCTGAGGTCAGGCGTTCGAGACCACCCTGACCAATATGGTGAAACCCCATCTCTACTGAAAATACAAAAATTAGCTAGGCATGGTGGTGGACACCTGTAATCCTAACTACTCAGGAGGCTAATGCAGGAGAATCGCTTGAACCCAGGAGGTAGAGGTTGCAGTGAACCGAGGTCGCGCCATTGCATTCCAGCCTGGGCGGCGAGTGAGACTCTCTCAAAAAAAAGAAGAAAAAAGAAAAGGAGATTAGGACATAGACATACACAGAGGGAAGACCACTAGCCGGTAAGAAAAAAACAAACAAACAAACTAGAAGACAAAGTAGGACAGAAGTGTGTTGATGGCTGAGGTGGAGCTCAAACTGCAATGATAGGATGGGGTAGCAGCATGGTCAGGAGACCAGCAGAGTTTACAAATCAAAGAGAGTGGGAGTGCAAAGTGGCTGAGAATGCAGGACAGTTGTGCTAGTCTGCTCCCAACTTTCCTACCTACCTCACTGCATCACAAAAAAGCACAAATAAAAAAGCCTGATTTTGAAAGAAATTAAACAGTTTGAAGACATGTTCTCCAAGGTGAGTACTGGGTATGACTCCTCGCTTCTAACGACAAAGCTCACCAAGCCGATTACTGTCCCTCCCACATGTAAAGACTTCCCATCTAGGAAAGAGGCTCCTCTGCAGGCAAGTGTACTTATGTAGTAGAAGGAGAAACCCATCCCAGCTACATGAAATAACCCATCAGTTCTGTTATTTTCAAAAATGAAGGTGCACAGTAGAGAAATTAGTTAACAATAATTTCTTGTATATTTCAAAATAGCTAGAAGAAAATAATTGTAATGTTACCAACACAAAGATAAATGTTTGAGGTGATGGATATCCTAATTACCCTGACTTGATCATTACACATTGTATACATGTATCAAAATATCACATGTACCCCCTACATATGTACAACTATGATACATACATTTTTTAAAATGAAGATACTATCAAGGACCAGCAGATGTATAAGAAAAAAAGAAGGAACATGAGAGAGCTAGACCAAGATACAAACACACAAAAATAATCCCAGAGGGGGAAAAGAAGAATTCAAGAAACAGAAGAGAGCTTAAAATAAAACTAATTAGTCTAAAAATATATAGTACATGAAGAAATAAAATTTTCTGAAAAAGACACAGTACCAGAATGGGCTACTAGAAACTAAAAATACGAATGCCACAACAAAATTTCAATAGAACTGGAAAGTGAAGTTGAAAAAAATCCAATAGTACCTCTTAGACTTTAATGTGTATAAGGATCCTGGGGGTCTTGATCTCGTTAAACTGAGGAATCTAATCCAGTAGAGGTTTGAGGTGAGGGCTAAAGTTGTACATTTCTAACAACAAGCTGTCAGGTGATGCCAATGCTGACAGTCCACAGATACTTTATGTAGAAAGGCTATGGAGACAGGAGAAATAAAAGAGAATCCAGGAGTATAAAACATAAAATAGGAGAGAAAGACAATCCAGGAAAACCAACATGTGCAACTAACTGGATTCTCAAGAGAAAACAAAAAACTTGGAGACAATATTGCCAAAGAAACAACAGGAAAAAATGTCCTAGAATTGGAAAGGGATTCAAGTCTTCAGATTCAAAGGGCTCATTGAGTGCTGAGTAAGATGAATGTTAAAAAGACCCATTCCTAGACACATTCATGTGCAGCTTCACAGCGTAAAAACAAATGGAAGATCTTAAAAGTTTACAAGAGTAAACATTAGGACAACTACAAGGTAACTTGGAAGAGGCTAGCATAAAACCTCTCTTAGAGGCAAGGAAAGCAATGCCTTCCAAATTTCAAGTGTAAAAAATTGGAGCTTGAACTGTTAGATCCAGTTGTTCTTGGCTGTTCAAGTAAGGGCACAACAAAGACATATCCATGATGTGGCAGACACTGGAGATTGGCTAACCCAAAATCAATCCCAGCATCCTTTTCCCTTGCTTGTCTCTGAAATAGGGGCTGGTAAATTAAAATATTTACAAGCTTTGTGCAGCTGCTAGTGGCAGTTAGATACACTTCTGGTCCGTGAGATGAAGGCAAAAGCCAGCCGAAGGTGTTTCTAGGAAGTTTTTGTGCAAGTTCCATGAATACTTCCTAAGAATATATTGTTTGGGGACCAGGCGCGGTAGCTCACGCCTGTAATCCCAGACTTGAGCCTGGGAGGCTGAGAGGAGTGGGTCACGAGGTCAGGCATTCTAGGCCGGCCTGGACAATATAGTGAAACCCCGTCTCTACTAAAAATACAAAAAATTAGCCAGGCGTGGTGGCGGGCACCTGTAATCCCAGCTACTCGGGAGGCTGAAGCAGGAGAATTACCTGAACCTGAACTTGGGAGGAGGCGGTTGCAGTGAGCTGAGATTGCACCACTGCACTCCAGCCTGGGCAAAAGTGTGAGACTCCGTCTCAAAAAAAAAAAAAGAAGAAGAATATGTAGTTTGTTGGTTATGTAGCTATATATTTGAGTTTATTAATCATGTTACTTAAAGCATCCATATCTTTGCTTATTTTTAGTAGGTTTTATCAATACATTTCTGAGAGGGTCTGTAACAATCTCCAGCTGGACTTGTCAGTTAATTTCTCCTTGCAATTTTACTAGTTATTGCTTTATATTGCTTAAGTCATTAGGTTGCATCTTGATTATATTGTTACTCCTAGTGCTCTGCTTTCCTTTAGAATTCAAGGTGAAAAATATTATATTTTGTCATATTAAAATTACTCTCAGCCAGGCACGGTGGCTCACACTTGTAATCCCAACACTTTGGGAGGCTGAGGCGGGTTCATCACCTGAGGTCAGGAGTTTGAGACCAGCCTGGCCTACATGGTGAAACCCCGTCTCTACTAAAAATACAAAAATTAGCCGGGCGTGGTGGTGGGCGCCTATAATCCTAGCTACTCAGGAGGCTGAGGCAAGAGATTTGCTTGAATCTGGGAGGTAGAGGTTGCAGTGAACTGAGATCATGACAATGCACTCCAGCGTGGGTGACAGGAGGAGACTCCGTCTCAAAAAAAAAAAAAAAAAAATTACTCTCTTGGCTTTGTTTCTTTATTGTCCAATGTGTATCCACTTCCATATCCTTATTTTCAAACTTTCTGCACACGTCTTTTTTGTGGGCAGTTTACTTTTTTATCCAATTTTAGGAATGTTTTAATTTGAGGCTTTAAACTCATTTACATTTAATTCAATATAATAACATTTTAGGACTTTATAACATTTTATAGGTAGTATTTATTTCCCTTTTCTGCTTTTATTAAATAGATCCAGAATTTTTTGCCAGATTGAGAGATATTTATGTAATTTAATTTTTTAGGTAGTTGCCACTAAATTAGTAAGACCAATACTTATATTATTTTATCTATTAATTTCTTAACCTTATCAACATGTAACATACTGTCATCTTGCACTGACTCAATTCCTCCTGCCTCACCCCACCCTGCCCTTACTATTTTAAGAATTTATGTTTTGGATTATTATGGATACACTTTTGATTTCTTTCTATTTATTTATTTATTTATTTATTTTTTTGAGAGGGAATCTCACTCTGTTGCCCAGGCTGGAGCGCAGTGGTGTGATCTCAGCTCACTGCAACCTCTGCCTTCTGGGTTCAAGCAATTCTCCTGCCTCAGCCTCCCAAGTAGCTGGAACTACAGGCACGTGCTACCACTCCTGGCTAATTTTTGTATTTTTAGTAGAGAAGGCCAGGCTGGTCTCGAACTCCTGACCTCAGGTGATCTGCCTGCCTCGGCCTCCCAAAGTGCTGGGATTCTTTCTCTTTTAGAATATGGAATATATTACTAAGTTAATTGTTCACCTGTACTTCCATATACGTTCTGGCATTGTCTTGTATTTATTTTTCTCCTTGCTGAAACACTTCCTTCAAGAGTGTGTTGAAAGAGGTGGTTTTTTTTTTTTCTAACAAAGTTCCCAAGACTTTCTATACCTGAGTGTATCTTTATTGTACATTTACACATCCATGACAGTTTAGCAAAATACAAAATTACAGGTTTAAAGTTTGTTTCTTTGTAATACTTTGACAATATTTGTCCACTGTGTTTTCTGTATCCAATGTTGCTTTTGAGAAACCTGACAGTAATCTGATGCCTGTTCCTTTGTAGGCCTTTACTCCCTGACTGGATGCTTTTATAATTTTCCCTCTGTCTTGGATGATTAAAATAAACATGTAATCCTCTATGGCAGTTTAGGAGCTTTTCAATCTTATATCTTCCAATTTTAATTCTGGAAAAATTATACAGTTATATTTTAATATATATTATATGTATATATATACATAATATATATATATTGTATATATATATATATTTAGAAACAGGGTCTTGCTCTGTCACCCATGCTGGAGTGCCATGGTGCAATCTTAGTTCACCATAGCCTCCAATTCCTGAGCTCAAGTGATCCTCCTGCCTTAGCCTCCTGAGTAGCTGGGACTACAAGTTCACACCATCATACGTGGCTACCTTTTTTTTTTTTTAAGAGACATTTTCTTGCTAGGCTAGTCTTGAACTCCTGGCTTCAAGTGATTCTCCTGCCTCAGCCTCCTAAAACGTTGAGATTACAGGCGTGAGTCACCATGTCCAGCACCTGGCTTCGGTTATTATTTCCTAACATATTTCCTCCTCCTGGGTCTATTATATGAGTATTGACAGTTTTACTTCTAGCTTTTGTAACTTCAAAATATTTCTTTTTTTTTTGGAATTTTATTTTTTTTAAATTTTATTTTATTATTATTTTTTTCACTGACCATTAATAAAATTTTATTAAATTGAAATTAATTAACAATTTGCTCTTTTTAGCAAGTACTAGTGAAAAGAAGTAACTTCAAAATATTTCTAACTTATTTCTTCCTGATGCCTTCTGAGAGATTTCTTATCTTCTTGATAGGGTGACCAAGTCTGAGTTTGCCAGGCCTTCCTGGTTTTAGCATAGAAAGTCTTGCATTCCAGGAAACTCAGCCCAAGGCAGACCAAGATGGTCGCTCATCTTCCTTCCAGATAAGATGGGCTGAACCCATTCTGTGTCTTTGCCACATATTGAGTTCCTGAATTCAATTATTATTATGTTTCATATCCTATGTTTCTATGACTGTTTTTGCATCATGTTGCTAAAATTTCTTCATTTTCTATTTGATAGAGGCTTATTTGGAAACAGTGATGGCTGTATTCCATTCATTCTACTTTAAGGGGTTATGCCTTTAATGGCTGTTGTGCCTCTGTCCTCATGTGTTTAGTAACAGTTCTGAGGACATCAGCTACTTTGATGGGGAATATGATCTAGAGAAATCCACACTCTACTTCCCGCCCCCAGGGTGACTTTAAGATGTGTGTGTGGCCGGGCATGGTGGCTCACGCCTGTAGTGCCAGCACTTTGGGAGGCCAAGGTGGGCAGATCACGAGGCCAGGAGTTCGAGACCAGCCTGGCCAACATGGTGAAACCCCGTCTCTACTAAAAATACAAAAATTAGCCGGGTGTGGTGGTGCATGCCTGTAATTCCAGCTACTCGGGAGGCTGAGGCACGAGAATTGCTTGAACCTGGGAGGTGGAGGTTGCAGTGAGCTGAAATTGTGCCATTGCACACCAGCCTGGGTGACAGAGCAAGACTCCGTCTCAAAAAAAAAAAAAAAAAAAAAAAGATGTATGTGTGCACAGATACATCTCAGGCCTCTGGTGCCATAGTTTATGCTTGACCGCTGCCTTGGGCCCCCTTTCCCCACTCCTTACCTTAGGCAGTCATGTTCAAAGGAACTCTCCTGATTTCTGCCCAGGCTCTGCTCCTTTTCCTTCTTTTTTCTTTCTTTTTTTTTCAAGATAGGGTCTCACTCTGTCACCCAAGTTGGAATGCAGTGGCACAATCTCAGCTCACTACAGCTGTGACCTCCTGGGCTCAAGTGATCCTCCCATCTCAGTTTCCCGAGTAGCTGGGACCCCAGACACCTGGCTAAGTATTTTTTGTAGAGATAGGGGTCTTGCCATGTTGGCCAGCTGGTCTTGAACTCCTGAGCTCAAGTGATCCGCCTGCCTTGGCCTCCTGAAGTGCTGGAATTACAGGTGTGAGCCACCACGCCCAGCCTTCTCCTTTTGAGAGTATTTCTCTCAGATCATATCCCTGTACACCACATGTGAGGGCAAGCTCACCATGGAGAGGAAAGAGGGGACTTCAAGGGCCACAGGTTGGCCACCCAGGGCTTTTGAACTTTTCTCCTCAGAGGCCCCTACTGTAATGTCACCCTACCAAGCTGGCCAGCACAGGCATCTTCCACTCCTTCCTTGCTTTGTAGAGAGGTGCCATGATCAGGAGCATTCTAGGGCAACACAAAGAGAATAGAGTTGAAGTCAAACCGTCCCCTACTCCTCCCTGACCCCGTGCTCAGCCTGCCTCTGTCAAGAGCTGCTACTTTCTCTCAGAGGGAATCACAGCTGACTTCTACCTCCCTAAGGGTCTCTTACAATTTTACTTCATTTTCTCAGACCCAGCAATTCTTTCTTCCTTCCAAATTATGTTTTGGGTCGAGTTTGAGAAGATAAATTAGCAGCCCACACTAGGCTGCCATCTTTCTGGAACTGGAATTTTGGTTTACACAGTGAGAGTCTTTTTTTTTTTTTTTTTTTAACATCAGCACATCGATCATGTGAGAGTTTCTTTATGTATAATATAGAACTTTTTTTTTCTTTAAGAGACAGGGTCTCACTCTGTTACCCAGGCTGTAATGCAGTAGTGAGACCTTGGCTCACTGCAATCTCAAACGTCTCAGGCCCAAGCCGTCCTCCCACCTCAGTCTCTTGAGTAGCTGAGACCACAGGCTTGTGCCCCTATACCCGGCTAATCTTTAAAATTTTTTTGTAGAGAGAGGGTCTCACTATGTTAGTCAGGCTGGTCTCAAACTCCTGGGCTCAAGGGAACCTCCTGCCTCAGCCTCCCAAAGTGCTGGGATTATAGGCAAGAGCAACCAGGCCAGAACATTTTAGATTAATAAATATTACAAAGATTTTCAAATTTGCTGTTGGAGGGTCATTGCTCTTTTAAATTCATCTATATGCTTCTTTCCAGACGTCCTTTATCCTTGTTTATTTTTTGCCCATCAGTTACTGGAGAGGGCAGTTTGCATGTGCCAGTCTTTACAGCTTTTGTAACCATTATTGTGATAAGTATTTTGGTTCAATGCTACTTAGTAAAGGTTCATGGAAATTATAATTTATTATGAAGTATACCTTTACTGGTCTAACATTTGTTTGTTTGTTTGTTTGTTTGTTTTGCCTGAAGTCTATATTTCATGACATAATTTATTAAAATAATATCATTTAATAATATATCCATTTAGAAAATAATTGTTATTTATGTTGTCTCATATTAATGTAATGGTAACAACTTTTCTTTTGTTTTTGTTTTTTTCCTTATTAAATGAGACGGAGCCTCGCTCTGTCGCCCAGGCTGGAGTGCAATGGTGCAATCTGAGCTCACTGCAGCCTCTGCCTCCCAGGTTTAAGCGATTCTCTTGCCTCAGGCACTCAAGTAGCTGGGATTACAGGCACAGACCACCACGCAGAACTAATTTTTGTATTTTTTGTAGAAACGGGGTTTCACCATGTTGGCCAGGCTGGTTTTGAACTCCTGACCTCAGGTGATCTGCCCGCCTCAGCCTCCTGAAGTGCTGGGATTATAGGCATGAGCCACCACGCCCAGCCATATAATGGTTACAACTTTATCTTTGTATTTGACTAATATTTTTTCTTTATCCTTCAACTTTAATCATTTTGTGTCATTTCATTCTTTGTGTTTTTTTCTTCTTTAATCCCATAACAGATTTTTTTTTTGTTTTTTTTTTGAGACAGAGTCTCCTTCTGTCCCCCAAGCTGGACTGCAGTGGCACGATCTCAGCTCACCGCAATCTCCACCTCCCAGGTTCAAGTGGTTCTCGTGTCTCAGCCTCCCAAGTCACTAATTTTTGTATTTTTAGTAGAGACGGGGTTTTGCCATGCTCTTCAGGCTGGTCTTGAACTCCTAGACTCAAGCGATCTGCCTGCCTTGGCCTCCCAACGTGCTGGGATTATAGGCATGAGCCACCATGCCCAGCCCACATTATCATTTTTTGTGTTTATTAAAAAATAGCATTTAGACTGTTTTAGAACCTAATATGACATTTTCTTAACATGGAAATTCCACTCAACTATATTAATTAAAATAAATTATATCTCTCTTCCTTTTGTAATTTTGTTCTGTTTTCTATTATTTTGTACATGAATTATATTTTCTTTTATTGAGATGGAGTCTCACTCTGTCACCCAGGCTGGAGTGCAGTGGTGCGATCTCAGCACACTGCAACCTCCACCTCCTGGGTTCAAGAGATTCTCCTGTCTCAGCCTCCCCAGTAGCTGGGATTACAGGCGCCCACCACCACGCCTGGCTAATTTCTGTATTTTTAGTAGAGATGGAGTTTTGCCATGTTGGCCAGACTGGTCTCAAACTCCTGACCTCAGGTGATCCCCCTGCCTTGGCCTCCCAAAGTGCTGGGATTAGAGGCAGGAGCCACCATGCCCAGCCATGAATTATATTTTCTTTGCAGTATCCTCACGAATGTTTTGATAGGGAGTAAGATATAACCATTAAGAGTTCATGGTCTGGAATCAGACAGGCCTGCCTTTTAATTTCTGTTCCCCACATAATTTGCCGTATCAATTTGTATATGTGCCACACACTCTTTAAGTTGAAGTTTCATCATCTGTGAAAATGGGAAAATAGGCCAGGCGTGGTGAGGCTCACCCTTGTAATCCCAACACTTTAGGAGACTAAGGAAGGAGGATATGCTTGAGGCCCGGAGTTCCCGACCAGCCTGTGCAACATAGTAAGACCCAGTCAGCTACTCGGGAGGCTGAGGCAGGAGAATGGCGTGAACTTGGGAGGCGGAGCTTGCAGTGAGCCGAATTCGCGCCACTGCACTCCAGCCTGGGTGACAGAGTGAGACTCCATCTCAAAAAAAAAGACAAAAAATTAGTGAGGCATAGTGATATATGTCTGTAGTCCCAATTACTCGGGAGGCTGAGGTGGGATGATCTCTTGAGCCCAGGAGTTTGAGGCTGTAGTGAGCTATGATACCATTACTGCACTCCAGTCTGGGTGACAGAGTGAGGTCCTTTGAACAATGATTGGCAAATAGTTCATGATCAATTTTTTTTAGCAGTTATTGTAATATATTACTCTATCGTTTTGAAATTTACTAGTACTGACTATTAATTTTTTCAAAAGCAAAATTTAACCTATACTTCTGTAATGGTTGGCATCAACAATGTGACAAAGTCTTTTTAATCCCTCTAGTTTTTGACCACACATTGTTCAATCTTCTCTCCCCTCCCTCCTTGCCCCTTGTTTTCTTGTTCTAATATAATCTGAAATTAATTCAGATAATTCTTAAATTACTCTTAATATTATTTAATCTCATTTTGAGAATAATCTTTAGTATTTTCTTTGTTTTATAAAAAACTTGAAGTTTATATTTTTGTGTATGTCAGCTTGTTGCAGTGCTTACAACTTATTATTGAGCCCTTAAGTCTATCTTGTCTGAGCATGTAGCAGAAAACAACTTTACGACTTACTAAAGTATGAGGAAGGTAAGAACTACAGGCTGACATTAAAGGAATTTGGTGTGGATTTGTGTGTTTCTTATGTATTCCATTTTATTTTATTTATTTTTAATTTTTTTTTTTGAGATGGAGTCTCACTTTGTGGCCCAGGCTGGAGTATTATGTATGTAATAATATTATGCATTATTCCACTTTGACCTTAGTCAATTAAGAGCAAAATTAGGAGTGTCCTCTTATTTACCCTTGGGTATTTTTATATCCTTACCATACAAGATGGGAGTTCATTGGCTACCCACTACTTTTTATTTTTTTTAAAGACAGAGTCTTACTGTCACCTAGGCCAGAGTGCAATGGTGTGATCTCGGCTCACTGCCACCTCCGCCTCCCGGGTTCAAGCAATTCTCCTTCCTTAGCTTCCCAAGTAGCTGGGATTACAGGCTTGGGCCACCATGACTGGCTAATTTTTTTTTTATTTTTAGTAGAGATGGGGTTTCACCACATTGGCCAGGCTGGCCTCGAACTCCTGACCTCAGGTGATCCACCTGCCTCGGCATCCCAAAGTGTTGGGATTACAGGCGTGAGCCACTGTGCCCGGCCATTATTTGTGACTTCTGACAAATGGTTCCAAATAATCTTAACTACAGATCCTATAATTTTTGACTCTTGACATAGCTGAAAAGTTGGGGGTGAAAAACCTCCTTGGGTTTCAATTTAGGGTCCAGATAATGATCTTCCTAGTCTTTAGCACTGAAAAACCATGTGCCCCCTCCCCATTTAATTAAAAACATAAAAACCTCCACACTGTAAAATAGATGTTAGACAATCTAGTACAGTGCTGGCATTTCTCCTGGTTACTTCAATGTTTTAACAACATATAGATTTCAAAAACAATCTCCGTGGTTTGATGGCCCTGTTTTCAGGGCCCCTTAGACACATGCCTAGTTGGCCTGTTGGGTTACTGAGCTCTGGTCACGTTTCTCCCTCAAAACCCTTGGGTTGGAGTGGCAAAAATCAAATGCCTACAGGGACAAGGACCAAATCACTGGCTGAAACACTTAGGTTTAAGATTATAAATAAGGTTGGGGACTGTGGCAAGCTATAAGAAGATACCCCTTCAAAAGGGACAGAGGCTATTCAGCTCAAGCCAGTTGCTGCTAAGAATCAGTGTGGGCCTGGTTGGGCATGGTGGCTCATGCCTGTAATCCCAGCACTTTGGGAGGCCAAGGTGAGCAGATGGATCACTTGAGGTCAGGAGTTTGAGACCAGCCTGGCTAACATGGTAAAACCCTGTCTCTACTAAAAATACAAAAATTAGCGCCAGGTGTGGTGGCTCATGCCTGTAATTCCAGCACTTTGGGAGGCCGAGGCAGGCGGATCACTTGAGGTCAGGAGTTTGAGACCAGCCTGGCCAACATGGTAAAACCCTATCTCTACTAAAAATACAAAAATTAGGGCCAGGTGTGGTGGCTCACGCCTGTAATTCCAGCACTTTGGGAGGCCGAGGCGGGCGGATCACGAGGTCAGGAGTTTGAGACCAGCCTGGCCAATGTGGTGAAACCCCATCTCTACTAAAAATACAAAAAAATTAGCTGGGTGTGGTGGTGCACCCCTGTAGTCCCAGCTACTCAGGAGGCTGAGGCAGGAGAATTGCTTGAACCTTGGAGGAGGAGGTTGCAGTGAGCTGAGATTGTGCCACTGTACTCTAGCCTGGGCAACAGAGCGAGACTTCATTAAAAAAAAAAAAAAATTAGCTGGGTGTGGTGGTGGGCGCCTGTAATCCCAGTTACTTGGGAGGCTGAAGCATGAGAATCACATGAACCCCAGAGGTGGAGGTTGCAGTGAGCCGAGATCATGCCACTGCACTCCAGCCTGGGCAACAGAGTGAAATTGTCTCAATAACAACAACAACAACAAATCAGCACAGGCCAAATAGTGCCAGATCTTCTGATTTTCTAATAGAAGCTTCAAATAAGTTTTATGTGAAAGCTTCCCATAGTAATTCTAGCAACTACTTACAAACTTTTTAGTAGTTAATAAATTCTGTTTATTTGCAATATGTACTTTGTGGGCCAATAAAACACACCCAGGAATTAAACCTAAGCTGATGGGCCCTAATTTGTGACCCCTGTTACATATATGGGTCTAATGTTTTTTGATATTTAGCATGATGACAATTCAGATTAAATTTCTTTCTTTCTTTTTTTTTTTTTTGAGACCGAGTTTTGCTCTTGTTGCCCAGGCTGGAGTGCAATGGCATGATTCTGGCTCACCACAACCTCTGCCTCTCAGGTTCAAGCGATTCTCCTAACTCAGGCTCCCGAGTAGCTGGGATTACAGGCATGAGCCACCACACCCAGCTAATTCTGTATTTTTAGTAGAGACAGGTTTCTCCATGTTGGTCAGGCTGGTCTCAAACTCCCATCCTCAGGTGATCCGCCCGCCTCAGCCTCCCAAAGTGCTGGGATTACAGGCATGAGCCACTGCGCCCAGCCGACAATTCAGATTAAATTTCTTATCATCTGGTGAGATGAGGTTCTCAGAAAGAGATTTAAGGAAAGTGGGGAAATGTACTAGTTTTTACAAGCTGGAATGTGTTCTACTTGCAACAACTCCTACACAGATAATAGTTTAGTATCTGGCTGTGCGTCCTTTTATTAAGAGTTCAAAGTTCTGCAGTGAAATATATGATGCATACCAAGCACCACCCCAGGGATCAAGCCTCCAATCAGGATATGATTAACCATACTACTAAACTTAAATATTTTTCAGTATTTATTATTAAGTATACCGATTGATTCCTCTCAGTACTGACATAGGCATTAATATGAAGCCAATTTCCTTAACTATTTTATTTCAAGATCTAGTTATCTATTCATATGGCCTTAGTCTTTTTAGTTTTTTCTCTAGAGTCTTGTTAGTGTGTGTGTGTGTGTGTGTGTGTGTATTGTTTGTTTGTTTGTTAGTTTTTGAGATGAAGTCTTGTTCTGTTGCCCAGGCTGGAGTGCAGTGGCAATGATCTCGGCTCATTGCAACTTCTGCCTCCTGGGTTCAAGCGATTCTCCTGCCTCAGCCTCCCGAGTAGCTGAGATTACAGGCTCCCACCACCATGCCCAGCTAATTTTTGTATTTTTAGTAGAGATGGGATTTCACCACGTTGGTCAGGCTGGCCTCGAACTTTTGACCTCGGGCGATCCACCCTCCTCGGCCTCCCAAAGTGCTGAGATTACAGGCGTAAGCCACTGCTCTTGGCCTTGTTAGCATAGTTTGGAGAGAACAAAATTGTTTTTCATCTCACTTACAGAATAGTTTTCTAACAATTACATAGAACATTTTAATTGCAAATGCAGTGACTCCAAATAGCTAGGCAAATTAGCATAAATACAGAACTGAAAGCTGCTAGGATAGTCCTAAATTAAGTCAAGCTACAAGAAGAAATTTTAGGTAACAAAAAAGATTAAACATAGATAACTCACAAAATTGGCGTTACAGTTCTTCTGGCCGTTGGTGCTTACAACTGTGCATTCTTCTTACTTAGCACAAGGCATTTCCGAGAATTTGAGTGCTCAATATATACTTGCTAAGTGAATGAATGAATGCATGCATGGATGCATGAATAAATGAATGAGTAGCCTTGGCCTCCTGGTTTTCATGATACATGTATCCTAAATGCCTCTGCTTGATTAATGTTGCTAAAAAGCTGATCTCATCCCTTCATTCCTCGACTCAAATACCTTTGCCCTGTCTACAAAATAAAAATGTTCTTGGCCTGAATAAATGCTTGATTAAATTTTGTTTCACTTTTAACTCTTGCTATGTCTAAGATGAATCCTACAGCTCCAGCCAAACACATCATCTAGCTTTCCTCTTTTTAAAATGCACACACACCACTTCCTTTTGCCTCTCAAACCTAATTAAATCCTTTTCATGGTATTAGGTTCAGCTGGTCGGTCATTTCTTTAATGAAACACACCTTGGGCAAACCAGCTCATTTTGCTTTTGCTTTTATCTTAATAATAGCACCTGGCTCTTATAAATTCAGATTCCTGGCTCCTTCCCAGATCTCATCCATAAACTCTCTAGAGGAGTCTAGGAATCTCCTCCAGGGCCTACTTTTGATAGGAAAGTGTAGCAAACAGACTTAATGAACTCTCCTTTGTCATGTATCACTGATAGCCTTATATTATTACTTGCCTGTTTCCCCTATATTCCTCCTCATTAAGATAATATGTTCCTCAAGTATGGGGACTATATTTATATTTATTCTGTTTGCTACTTCATGCCTAACATTATGCTGATAGTAGATGCTTTACAAATTCCTACTACATATATGGATCACCTGGTAAAAATTTTGCTTAGACAAATCTTTTCAAAAAATGCTATTTGCAATGTTGGTCCCTAATAGAAATATTTATGAAGAACAAAAGCTTTTTAGTTTAAGATGCTCTTGTTTATTTGGTTAGGAAAGTAATAGAAAAGTAAATTAACAACTTCAATGTTACAAGTGAAAATGGGGATGAAGGATTGTTTAGGAGTAAATTCTGGTTAAATGCTTACTCTTCCAAGAGCTTCTATATTTAAACACTGGTATTGGAACCAATTCAAGAAAAAAAAATCCTTCATGAATATTTAAGTAAGGCAATAATAGGAAATGAAAAAGTGAGATCTATGAAACAGGAGCCCAATATCTTAAATTCCATTATCAATTTTGATTTTTTAAGAAGTTCAGTGGATGAGACCTTGATTTAATGCTAAAATGTCTTCTTCAATTTCAGTTCTACCAGCAACTCATTTGATCTTGAAAGTTTTTACTCTTGAGTGTCTTTTAGCGAATCTGTTAATCTCCAGAATGCATAGAAGATAATGAGAAAACCGAGGCTACCTCTGGTTTCTTAAAATGCGAAAGGAGTGAATAACTCTTATATTTCCACTTGAAATCGAATGGAATGATCTGTTTTACTACCCTACAATCTATTAATCTGATCAAAGTAATAAATGGCCATTTAGAGTTTTATAAAAACATAGCCATGACTGTCTGACAAAGGATGGAGTGTGTGAGAAGTTAGTTTGACCTTCCACCTATTTCCTAAGGGAAGGAGAAAACACCATTTCTAAAGGGAGAAAACACCATTTCTAAAGGAAGAAAACCCAACCAAGGTAATTTATTAAAAGAAACTGAGAGACAATCTAACCAGAGTTCAAAGAGGCTGAAATATGAATTTGGCTTAGAAGAAAACACTAAGTTTTCTGTACCATTTTTAAAGTGTTTTTGCAGGTTGGTAACAACCTTCTTTATAAAATAACTTCTGTCACAGCAACTGTCCATGTCACACTAATTTGCATTTGCTGCATGTGGTGCCAACTTATAATTATTTTCTTGTGACACTTCATGCTCCAGAAATATCAAGCCACTTGTAAGTTCTCAATGGTACCATGCTCTCTGAACACCGTGTTTTTTACATGCTGTTTACCCAACTTGTATAGGTTCCAAACTCCGACTCTTCTAATTTGAGGTGAAAACATCACTGCTTCTATAATTATTTCGCTGTCTCAAGATAAACTTGAGTTCCCTCTTTCCATGGTGTCATGGTATCTCATGTAGTACCTGTATCTGTTTATCTCTCCCCTTCACCATTAGACTGTAAACAATTTCAGGTCAAGAATATGAGAATTGGCTGGGCGTGGTGGCTCACGCCTATAATCCCAGCACTTTGGGAGGCTGAGGCAGGTGAATCACCTGAGGTCAAGAGTTTGAGACCAGCCTGGCCAACATGGCAAAACCCTGTCTCTACTGAAAATACAAAAATTAGCTGGGCATGGTGGTGCGCACCTGTAATCCCAGCTACTACGGAGGCTGAGGCAGGAGAATTGCTTGAACATGGGAGACAGAGGTTGCAGTGAGCTGAGATCGTGTCACTGTGCTCCAGCCTGGTCGACAGAGCGAGACTGTCTCAAAAAAAAAAAAAAAAGAAAGAAAAAAGAATATGAGAACTTTTGGAGGGGTCTCACTTTTTTTTTTTTTTAAGTCAGAGTCTCTGTCACCCAGGCTAGAGTGCAGTGGCATGACCATAGGTCACTGCAGCATCAACCTCCTGGATTCAAGAGATCTTCCATCTCAGCCTCCTAAGTAGCTGGGACTACCAGTGTGACCAGCTAATTTTTTAAATTTTTTGTATTAATTCCAGCATCCCACCGTGCCCAGCTAATTTTTTAGATTTTTTTGTATTAACAGGAGTCTCACTATGTTGCCCAGGCTTGTCTCAAACTCCTGGCCTCAGGCAATCTGCCCTTGTGACCTCCCAAAGTGCTGGGATTACAGGTGTGAGCCATTGCGCCCCTCCAGTCTCATGCTTTTCAGTGCTTTGAGCAGTTGTCCTTGCTATATGGTAAGGAGTCGGTGGTAAATATATAGTGAATGAGTGCAAATCAGACAATCAACAGTGATCAATAAATCTTCTACTAATTCAGAGCCTCTGTCATATCTTCCATATTAAAAAAAGAGATGAGGCATGGTGGCTCATGCCTATAATCCCAGCACTTTGGGAGACTGAGGTGGGAGGATCACTTGAGGCCAGGAATTTGAGACCAGCCTGGACAACATAATGAGATACTGCATCTAGAAAAAATAAAAAATAACCAGCTGGGTGTGGTAGCGTAGGCCTGTAGTCCCAGCTACTTGGGAGGCTGAGGTGGGAGGATTGCTTGAGCCCAGGAGATGGAGGCTGCAGTGAGCTGAGATGACACCACTGTACTCCAGCCTGGGCAATAGGGGTACTGTAAGAGAGAGCCAATCCACTCTGCAGTACTTTGGAGAGACTCAAAATTTGCAGATATCAGGTACAGTGGATGATGCTTAAGTTAATGTAAGGAATAATAGATGTTTTTTTTCATCTTAAAGGGGATGTTTCCCCCTCATCTTAAAGCTCTATATATGACCACCAACTGGTCTTAGTGAGTAAATTGAGTAAATCAGGTGTCTAAAAATGACCTAAAGAATTATTCCTGACCAGGCATGGTGGCTCACGCCTGTAATTTCAGCCCTTTGGGAGGCTGAGGCAGGCGGATCACCTGAGGTCAGGAGTTCGAGACCAGCCTAGTCAACATGGCAAAAACCCTTCGCTACTAAAAATATAAAAATTAGCTGGCTGTGGTGGTGCACACCTGTAATCCCAGCTACTTGGGAGGCTGAGGCAGGAGAATTGCTTGAACCCAGGAGACGGAGGTTGCAGTGAGCCAAGACAGTGCCACTGCACTCCAGCCTGGGTGACAGTGCAAGACTCCGTCTCAAAAAAAAAAAAAAAAAAAGAACTATTGCTAATAAACTGAAGTAGACTAGTATATGATGCTTGTGGCTGTTATCGGCTATGAAATAAAGTCCCTCCCTTTCCCATCCCCATGTGTGCCTTGTTATAAGGTTTTTCATTCTCTTTCCGCAATCGCCAGCCAGAGACAGAAACTGACACTTTCTTTTTTGAAAGTGAAAAAGATGTATCAAGTGAAACTCTTTCTACTTTCACTCTTCAATGCCTTTTTGCCTTCCACTTAAGTACGAGCTACCAGAATCTAAATTGATGACTATGATTTCCCTGTAGTTAATACGGGGAGGAATTTTAGAGTAGGGGGTAGAGGGCACGTTGATACATTTACACAGTAATCAATCTGTTTTTTTTTAAATATATCCTCATTGAATGTCACTGTCCTCACTTGCTTTAGTAATTTACTGCTTGGGGAGGCCTCTGTCCAGTCTCTACTAGTAATGTATGGGCTCTTCATTCAGTCTCAGGTTTAAATTGTACTTAAATAACAACCACACACCTCGCCACTCTTGAGATCTGGGTGTGTTCAAACTTCTCAACTCCTTCCTGTGGCCATGAGCTAGGTTTAATTATACTATATTTTCTCTTTTTTATTTTTTCTGTGAGCAAATCTCGGAGGCTCTGACTCATTTCCTTGTCTCTGAGATCCCTTTTATATGTGGTTCAACCTTCTTTTTCCATTTCTAATTGTCTTAACCTTATCTGCCCTTCTTTTTTCTCTGCTTTTCTTACGGGCTATAACTCAATTGTAACTGAGCAAATAAAAATTCAAATGTATTTGAATCTATTTGTGACCACTTATAATAATCAACTCACGAAGTATTGATATGAAGTATTGATATTTTCATTTACACTAGTAGTCTTCAAACACATGCTTACATACACACACACAGCAGTAAGGAAAGCTCAGTCCTTTCAATAAGTGATGCGAGGTCAGTTGTAAAGCCATATGGAAAAATAAAACTTTTCCTATACCTCCCATACTTCCCACCATTAAAAAAAACCAATTCCAGATGAGTTATAATTTATGAAAGAGAAAGCAGTAAAGCTCCTGGAAGATAAAATAGAAAAGTATTCATAACTTTGGAATGTGGAAATATCTCTTAAACAGGACGTAGAAGGCACTCTCAAAGAAAGTAATTGAGAAATTGTTAAATAAAAAATAAATAAAAACAAATATTGGAGAGGAGACTGAGGGCAAAAATAAGGACAAACTGAAAGCAAAATTGAGAAACTGTACTTCATTAACTTTCTGTTTTTCAACAAAACACAATTAAAGTTATGAAAAGGCAAACCAAGCAGTAGGAGAGGGTGTTTGCAATTGGTGTAATCGAGTAAATACTTGTATTTATAATATACAAAGAACCTCTACAAACTAGACAACCTCATAGAAAGTGACCAAGAGACTTGAATGATAACGACCAATAAACATTTGAAAGGGGGTCCAAATTCATTAGTCAAATTATAATGCAAATTATAATGGCAATGAGATACCACAACATGCCCAAGGAACAAAGTTTAAAAAGTAAACAATACCATTCTGGGTAAGGACAAGAAGAAATGAGAAATCTTATACACTGTGAGCATAAACTGGTAGAACTATATCGGGAAACTTAGGCATTATCTGCGGAAGTTGATAATGCCACGACCCAACAGCTTAACTCCCTCTACGTATGTATCTAACGGAAACGCATGCTCACATATACAAAAGACATATATGACAGCGGTCCCCAACCTTTTTAGCACCAGGGACCAGTTTAGTGGAAGACAATTTTTCCATGGACCTGGGAGGCAGTGTGGCAGGGGATGGGTTCGGGATAAAACTGTTCCACCTCAGGTCATCATTCTTATAAGGAGCATGCAACCTAGATCCCTCGCAGTTCACAATAGGGTTCACGCTCCTGTAAGAGAGAATCGAATGCCTCCGCTGATCTGACAGGAGGCCAAGCTCAGGCAGTAATGCTCATGTGCCTGCCACTCAACTCCTCCTGTGAAGCCTGGTTTCTTTTCTTTTCTTTTCTTTTTTTCTTTTAAGATGGAGTCTCGCCCTGTTGCCCAGGCTGGAGTGCAGTGTCACTATCTCAGCTCACCACAACTTCTGCCTCCCAGGTTCAAGTGATTCTTTTGCCTTAGCCTCCCGAGTAGCTGGGATTACAGGCATGTGCCACTACGCCTGGCTGATTTTTTAATTTTTAGTAGAGACGGGTTTTCACTATGTTGGCCAGGCTGGTCTCGAACTCCTGATCTCGTGATCCACCTGCCTCGGCCTCCCAAAGTGTTGGGATTACAGGCGTGAGCCACCGTGCCTGGCTGTGAAACCCAGTTTCTAACAGGACACAGACGGGTACCAGTCTGCAGCCTGGGTGCTGGGGACCCCTGAGAATGTTCAGAACAGCATTACTCACAAGAACCAAAATCTAGGGACAAATACACATCACCAGTAGAACCAGTAAACAAATTGCAATATATTTGTACCTTGGATCTCTATACAATGAAAAGAGTCAACTACTGCTATATGCAAAACTAGGTTGGATCGCCCAAACACGATGCATAGCATAAATGCCAGGCATGAGATAACACGTACCATATGATTCTCTGTAAATAAAACTCAGAAACAGATAATAGAAAACGGAATAGTAGAACGTTTGGAGGAAGGGAGCATAGCATGATTGGTGGGGAGCACAGAGAAGGCTTCTGGGGTGCTGTCTGTGTTCTATGTCTTAAGCAGGTGATGGTGATTGAGGCTGTTCACTTTGAGACAATAGACTGAGCATTTACGATTTGTGCACTTTTCTCTATGTATGTCATACCATGTATGTTGTAGGAAAAAAACTGTCTCAGAAAAAAGGTAAATGTATAAATATTGAAATGGGCATAAGGTGAGAGCGGTAGCAAGTTAAGGAAGACTCCATTGAGTTCTATACTGTTAAGACTACCTAACATGCTTTAATAGATCCTACTGAAGGACAGGATTGGTCCTAAGGGTAGTGATATGATCTTGGGATAAGGTTCAAATAGTCATAGCTGGCTGGGTGCAGTGGCTTACACCTGTAATCCCAGAACTTTGGGAGGCTGAGGTGGGAGGATTGCTTGAGCCCAGGAGTTTGAGACCAGCCTGGGCAACATAGCAAGACCTTGTCTGTACAAAAATTTTTTTAAATAGCCAGGCATGGTGGCACATGCCTGTAGTTCCGGCACTTTGGGAGGCCGACGCAGATCACCTGAGGTCAGGAGTTCTAGACCAGCCTGGCCAATACGGCGAAACCCCATCTCTACTAAAAATACAAAAATTAGCCGGGCATGGTGGTGTGCGCCTGTAATCCCAGCTACTCGGAGACTGAGGCAGAGGTTGCAATGAGCCGAGATCGTCCTGCTGCACTCCAGCCTGGACAACAGAGTGAGATTCTGTCTCAAAAGAAACAAAAAACAAAAAACTGAGCTCTATTGAATTGGGATGGCAAGGTGAAAGAACACTCAAGAATAACGAAGTGTTGGCTGAGTGTGGTGGCTCACGCCTGTAATCCCAGCACTTTGGGAGGCTGAGGCGGGTGGATCACTTGAAGTCAGGAGTTCAAGACCAGCTTGGCCAACATGGTGAAACCTGTCTCTACCAAAAAAATACACAAAAAAATTAGCCAACCGTGGTGGTGCACAACGGTAGTCCCAGCTACTTGGGAGGCTGAGGTGGGAGAATTACTTGAACCCGGGAGGCGGAGGCTGCAGTGGGCCGAGATCGCACCATTGCACTCCAGCCTGGGCGACAGAGTGAGACTATGTCTTAATAAAACAAAATGAAACAAAGTGCTTCAAAATGTTGTCCCCTTCACTGTTTGTGCTTTACATTGCAAAAGAGACACACACAAAAAGAATAGCTTCTAATTTCAGGAATCCAAACCTTTCTATTTTCTTTTTGCACACTTCACAACAACCAGCCTTTCTAAAGTAATATAAAAATTCTCCTATGCTCTCTCATAGTTCTAACAGCCTCTAGACCCTTGTGGGAAAATTCCTGGTTACTTTGTTTCCAACTTCTAAAATCCGTGTCCTTTATCCTTCAGAGGTCTTTGATGGTTCAACATTTTTCCGTCAAGCTAGTTAGGTTTTATTAGGCACCGTGTGCCTTGGCGTAGCAAATTTCGCATCTTCAGAGAAATGCCAATGCTGACAGGACTCAGGAGATTTCTGGTGAACAGTGTTTGAGACTGGACAGTGCTATCAAACAGGAATTGAAGGTATTTTCTCAATCCCCCCAATGAGGTTTTAGCTTCACTTTATAATTTTTGCTGTTCTGTTGTTACAGGAAAGGGGTCCTGATCCAGACCCCAAGAGAGGGTTCTTGGATCTAACACAATAAAAGATTCAGGGTGAGTCTGCAGAGTAAAGAGAAAGCAAGTTTATTAGGAAAGTGAAGGAATCAAGAATGGCTACTCCATAGACAGAGCAGCCCCAAAGGCTGCTGGTTGCCCATTTTTATAGTTATTTCTTTTTTTTTCTTTCTTTCTTTTTTTTTTTTTTTTTTTGTTGAGACAGAGTCTTGCTCTGTTGCTCAGGCTGGAGTCAGTGGTGCAATCTCAGCTCACGGCAACCTCTGCCTCCCGGGTTCAAGCTGTCTCAGGCTCCTGAGTAGCTGGGACTACAGGCACGTGCCACCACGCCCAGCTAATTTTTGTATTTGTAGTAGAGATGGGGTTTCACCATGTTGGCCAGGCTGGTCTTGAACTCCTGACCTCATGATCTGCCCACCTTGGCCTCCCAAAGTGCTGGCATTACAGGCGTGAGCCACCGCGCCCGGCAGTTATTTCTTGATGATATGCTAAACAAGGGGTGGATTTTTCATGCCTCTTCTTTATGGACCATATAGGGTAACTTCCTGACGTTGCCATGGCATTTGTAAACTGTCATGGCGCTGGTGGGAGTATAGCAATGAGGACGACCAGAGGTCACTCTCATCGCCATCTTGGTTTTAGTGGTATTTGGCCGGTTTCTTTACTGCAATCTGTTTTATCAGCAAGGTCTTTATGACCTGTATCTTGTGCTGACTTCCTATCTCATCCTGTGACTTAGGATGCCTAACCATCTGGGAATGCAGCCCAGTAGGTCTCAGCCTCATTTTACCCAGCCCCTATTCAAGATGGATTTGCTCTGGTTCAAATACCTCTGACACTATCAGTATGAATTCTGCATTTCCGTGAAAAATTTTGCAGTTGACCAATGTTCTTCTCCCACCCTTTAGTCCCCAAGTGTCCTTAACGGTACTCAGGTAAGCCTCCTCTCTGAGGCACAGAGGTATAATGATGGGAAATAGTTACGTCTAAAGCCATAGCTGGGTCTTAGGACGCGCTTTGAGGATACACTTGGATTTTACATCCTTCCAGATCTTCTCAGATCCTCTGTTCCATGCAACAGATGTTACTAAATTCACACATGTCTGAGACAGTAACTCACGTGCCGGGGATGCAGAGACGATTAGTTCCTGTTGTCAAAGGGGTCACAATCCAACATGGTGGTCCCCAACCCTGGAGCCTGCTACTTACCATGGGAGATTTGAAACACGAATACCTGAAGCCACCTCAACAGCCTTTTTTTTTTTTTAATTTGAGACGGAGTCTCGCTCTGTCACCCACGCTGGAGTGCAGTGGCGCGATCTCAGCTCACTGCAACCTCCGCCTCCTGGGTTCAAGCAATTCTCCTGTCTCAGCCTCCCGAATAGCTGGAACTACAGGCATATGCCACCACACCCGGCTAATTTTTGTAGTTTTGGTAGAGATGGGGTTTCACCATATTGGTCAGGCTGGTCTTGTACTTCTGACTGCAGGTGATCCACCTGCTTTGGCTTCCCAAAGTGCTGGGATAACAGGTGTGAGCCACTGCACCCAGCCTCAACAATCTTTTAAAATAGGTCTTGGGTAGGGCCTACACATCAGTTTTTGTTTGTTTGTTTGTTTTTAAATCTCCCCAGTGATTCTGATACACAGTGAGGAACAATCTATCTAGTAGGTAAACTAATACAAAGTTAACATTTTATGGAGGACTGTTTTATGCCAGGCACTGTTCTGTTGTCATATTTTATATTATTTAATCATCCCAACAATCCAATAAGATAATATTGTTACTTCCTTTTCTTTTCTTTTTTTGTGAGACAGGATCACTCTGTCACCCAGGCTGGAGTGCAGTGGTACGATCACAGCTTGCTGCAGCCTCGACCTCCCAGGCTCAAGCAATCCTCCGGCCTCAGCCTCTCGGGTAGCTGGGACCACAGTCATACACCACCACGCCTGGCTAATTTTTAAACATTTTTGTGGAGACATGGTCTCACTATGTTGCCCAAGCTGGTCTTGAACTCCTGGGCTCAAGTGGTCCTCCAGCCTCAGCCTCCCAAGGTGCTGGGATTACAGGCCTGAGCCACCACGCCTGGACCTGTTGCCTCCATTTTATGGATGAGTACACAAGGCAGGGTCAAGTTTAATGACATACCCGAGACCACACAGCTAGTATGTGAGAAAACCAAGAATTAACGCCATGGTCTGCTGCTGGAGCCTGTATTCTTAACCCCTATGCCCACCGCCTCAAGTCACCTGCCTGATAATGACTTAATTGATAAACTCTTTAATAATGGCAGTTTGTTTGCTTTTATTACCATGGAATAGATTTTTACAAACTATGGCAATTTGTAAAACATGCTGAGGGGTGAGACGTTGGAGCTGTTGATTCTGACCATGGTTGAGGAGGTTGGAGAATATTTTACAGGGGAGGAACTATTTAAATTTAACTTTAGGCCAGGCATGGTGGCTCATGCCTGTAATCCCAGCACTTTGGGAGGCCGAGGGAGGTGGATCACTTGAGACCAGGAGTTCAAGACCAGCCTGGCCAACATGGCAAGAGCCTACCTCTACTAAAAATAGAAAAACTAGCTGGGCATGGTGGTGTGTGCCTGTGATCCCAGCTACTCAGGAGGCTGAGGCAGGAGAATTGCTTGAACCCGGGAGGCGGAGGTTTCAGTGAGCTGAGATCGCCCGGCTGCACTCCAGCCTGGACGTCCAAGCGAGACCCTGTCTCAAAACAAACAACAACAACAACAAACAAAAAAGCTTTAAATGATGAGTAGGATTTATAGACAGAACAAGGCGTTAGAGAGAACAGCTCAAGAAGGGAAGTCCTCTACAAAGGCACTCAGAAGATGTGCACGAACAATTCCAGAAATGTGTTCTGTCTTTTGGGTTGAGCTCTCTGGTTCCTTTAAATCTTTCATCTATGAATGGTCTATTCTAAGTATCCCAGCCTGCCTAAAAAGTAGTTTTCCTTAGTGCTTTCACCTTTCTCGGTTTACATCTCAAGATATAAAAGTATATGTTAAAAAAGATATACTTTAAATATATATATATCTTTAAAAAGACATACTTTTAAAACTAAAATGAGTAAAAATTTTTAAACTGAAGTCAGTAAAAATACAAGTAGAAGTACTTGTTGCTGGTCTCGGTCATCATTCAAGATGTGACTGTTGTTCTCAGTACTTGGCTCTTATAGGGAAGTGTCACTTATTAACAGTCTCTACAGTGCTGATAAAGTGGGGTAGGTTTTACTTGGGGTAAAACAGAATCTTCAGGTAGAGCACGGTGGCTCACACCTGTAATCTTACCACCGAGGCAGAAGGATTGCCTGATCCCAGAAATTCGAGACCAGCCTGGGCAACATGGTGAGACTCCATCTCTATTAAAAAAACAAAAAGCAGAGTCTTCATAAGTGGAAATATAAGTTTTAATTATTCCAGCCAAATCATCACAGTAAAAAGATGTTAATATTTATCTCCATACTCATCCTTACCAGATAGCCTTGTGCTCTTGGAATGTCGTACTTATGAAGTGAGCAAGCAGTATTTAGAATAGCATGAGATAGACCAGTCACCAAAGGTTGTTGATTTCTAGGAATGTCTCATGCTGGTTGCATCTGTGTGTGAACTGGGAAGTTGAGATCGCTTTCCACAGAAATTAAGCAAAATCCTGGAGGTAAGTTGTGGATAGGGCTGCTGTAGACTCCCTGACAGCGCAGGAACTAGAACTCTGAAGCAAGCCACTGGTGCCTAACAAATTCTTTCTAAAGTTGTAGAGTGGATCTGTGGGGGCTGACGTGGCCTCCAACGCCTAACGTGGTTGAAAAGGCCATGGACTTGTGTTCTGGGTTCCTCTAGAATAACCAAGTCCTCACGTAACCTGGTCTATATTGACCACCTGTCTTGACTGTTGATCTTGGGGAGCACCTTGCTGAGGGCCAATGGAAAATGCTGGAAGCCATGAGCCCTCCTTGTATCCCTGATCTTAGATGGGTCTATGGTTTTTGGTGGAAGCCATCCAGAAACAGCCTCAAAATCCAGTCTGAGTTGTCATTCCTGTCAATCAATCCTCTTATTTTTTTCCTTCATTACCTTATTTCTAGCAACATATCTTACTTATTTTGTTTTCCCAGAAGATGAGTTGTGTATGAGTTTTGGGTGGACTATCCTGACAACCAAATAGCGTTATATTTAAACGTTTATGAAAATAATAAGCTTAGCATAACCTGCCTTGACAGATGTGGTATGCCTAGTGAAGTTGTTTAGCTAAGGCTCAATCTCAGGATCTGTGGGACTCTAATGCCATCTGCTGGTCACATTGATGGCTGCTGCCATCACTTTCTTGGCCTACTAGGCCGTCTTACTCTATAAGACTAACAGGACCCCATAGTTAGGAGAGCGACCTCTAGCGAGCAGGCCTTGGAATTTTTCTTTTTAATTGAATTCATAAAGGCTTAGAATGCCATTTAGACAATTTGTAATGGTGGGGGGAGGTAAGAGTATAAATATTGAATGTATTCAAACCTGTCAATGATGTTCAACTCTTTTCACTGTGGATAAAGATCTTCTAGATGCAATAGAATTAGATTTTGGCGATTACATCCTATTTTATGGGTGTATCGTTTTGCATTCATGGGCTGTTTGATATTGAAATACTATGTAATTTTAGTAGTAAGAGCACAGGATCTGGAGTCGAAGCAGGGTTAAAACAAAGGCTTTGTGGCCAGGCATGATGGCTCATGCTTGTAATCTCAACACTTTGGGAAGCTAAGGCAAGAGGATTGCTTGAACTCAGGAGTTGGAGGCCAGCCTGGCAAAGTGGCGAAACCCCAACTCTACAAAAAGTACAAAAAAAAAAAAAAAATTAGCCAGGCATGGTGGTGCACACTTGTCGTCCCAGCTACTTAGGAGGCTGAGGTAGGAGAATTGCTTGAGCTCGGGAAGGCTGGGGCTGCAATGAGCCGTGATCACACCATTGTACTCCAGCCTGGGTGACAGAGTGAGACCCTGTCTCAAACAACAACAACAATAGCAACAACAAAAACAACACAAATGCTTTGCCAATTACTAAGTCTTTGCTTTGAGCAGGTTACTTAACTTTTCTATGCCTCAGTTTCCTTGGCTTAAAATGGAGATAAATGTACCTAAATCACAGAGATTAGAACAATGCCCAGTGTGAAGTAAAACACTCAACAACTGTTAGCTATTTGATTTTATTTCTTTGAGATGGAGTCTCGCTCTGTCACCCAGGCTGGAGTGCAGTGATGCGATCTCGGCTCACTGCAGCCTCTGTCTCCCAGGTTCAAGCAATTCTCCCTGTCTCAGCCTCCCAAGTAGCTGGGATTACAGGTGCCCACCACCATGCCTGGCTAATTTTTGTATTTTCAGTAGAGACGAGGTTTCACTGTGCTGGCCAGGCTGGTCTTGAACTCCTGACGTCAACTCCTGATCCACCCACCTTGGCCTCCCAAAGTGTGGGGATTACAGGCGTGAGCCGCAGTGCCCAACCCAGCTATTTTTATTAAAACAAAAGTCTTGTAGTTTATATCATTCTGGAATAGGAGTAATCTCTGGAGCATCTTTCTGGGCCATCTTTTTGTTGGAAGAAAGTTGAGGACAAATGACTCTTGTTCCAAGCATCAGGGAGAGGTTCTGCAAGAGGGAGGATACAAACTTGTGCTCGTGTAATCTGGATGGAGAACCCACGGAGACAAAGGTGTTCTAGGGGTGTGAATGGGGGTGGTTGTGGCTGTCTCAGAGGGTTTTGTGAGTAGAGATGTAGCCACAAGAATGGTGTTAGATTAATAAGGCGGGGGCAGTGGGAGGCGATAGAAAGCTCAGTGATAAAATCCCATGAGGTCACTGGATATTGGCTGGGGCTGGACGAGGCCTCCAGGCTGCTCCATGTTGTTCTTGAGTTGGGGACATGCTCTGCAAGCCCTCAGATATGGTCAACGCCCTCTCTGAGGAGCCAGAAAGAATTAGGTATGTGTAAAGAACAAGATATTGAGCAACCCAGTATGGGACAGGGGGATACAGACGCAGAAGCTGGGCACAGAACTTGATGAACCCTTGCACAGTTATCATTTCTGCAAAGCTGGTGGAGTTGCTGTTATGGCCTTGGTGCAGCAGGAATGCAGTGGTTTCTGTTGTCTGGTGATAGAAATACATGTTCCAGCTAAGGAAGTCAAATCGGAGTTGGGTTTTTGTGGAGAGATTTTTGATTCCTTTTTATTTTTAATTTTTTTTCTTAAGGTAATAAGAACAAAATTTAAACAACAAAAAACAGTATAAATAATAAAAACTGTAGTCTTTCTTATGCTGTTCTTAAAGATAACCACTTTTAACTCATTCAGCTTTTTGTTCTTTCAGTTTTCTTCACAGGTCTAACTACTGTTCTAAAATCACTACTTGTAAAGGCATCAATTTAAAGAAATATTTACTGACTTTCTGCTCTGATACATGAGTTTTCAGCTCACTATTTTAGTGTCTGTCTTGTAGAGGGTATAGATGGGTAGTGTTGTTTGGCCTGCATGCTGTTGAAAAAACGTTTGAGCCAACATTTAAAGGATCAAGTTAAATATAAAAATATAGATTTTTCTACTTCTCTTGAAAAATCATCAAATATTTAAATGAGGTTTGCATTCTTTTATGGCAGCTGTTGACCTGAGCTGAATAACGACTGTCGGTCACTCAGATTTCCAGTTTCCCCAGATGTCCCCACTCCTTACTGCTCTTTAGTGCTGAGGCTGAGTGTAAATTGACATTTCTCATCATTGGTCTCTTTCTCTTCTTTTTTTTTTTTGAGACGGAGTCTTGGTCTGTTGCCAAAGCTGGAGTGCAGTGGTGCGATCTTGGCTCACTGCAACCTGCACCTCCCAGATTCAAGCAATTCTCTGCCTCAGCCTCCCGAGTGCCCGCCACCATGCCCGGCTAATTTTTTGTATTTTTAGTAGAGATGGGGTTTCACCATCTTGGCCAGGCTGGTCTTGAACTCCTGACCTCGTGATCCACCCGCCTTGGCCTCCCAAAGTGCTGGGATTACAGGCGTGAGCCACCGTGCCTGGCCGCTTTCTTTTCTTATAGCAAACAAAATATCTCCCCATACCCCTGTGGGAAAATTAAAAATTGACAAAGCAAGTCCAATAGTCTTTCTCACATCAGAGTGTGTTTCATGCATGGGTTTAGCTGCCTGCCATGGTTTGCATTTGCATTTGAGACCCTTGGTTGTTCTATCTGCTGTAATCATAACCTGAAGCAATGTACTCGTAACAGTAGGGAAAGTAGGATGCTTCCTCTCTTCATTTTGACTGAGGTACCAATAAGATATATGCCAAAATGGATGTGAAGCCAGGTCCTGTATGCAGATTATAAAGGAAACAGTCAACATCCGGTTTAATGACTCTCAAGCTCCTCTTTACCCACTACTTCACGGAGAATATAGAAGCGCTGGAGTGGAGAGGATGAGAGCATTGCTCGAGGAAGGTTTCTTTGGAGAAGGTTGACTGTGAGCCCCATCCACATACCCCACCAAGGGGCTGAGACAGAGATCGCCTGCCTCATTTCCTCAAAATAAGCATGGACTTTCCCTGGACCAAATGGGGAGGCTCCCAAAGTATCCCCGGGGATTTGAGGGACAGAGTGGACTAGTATCTAATTCCTATTCTAGCAAGTCTGAAGGTCAACAGAGGTTAGATGGTGAGCCAGGAAGCAGCTTGGATGATGGAATCCGAGAGGGTGGCTGTTGCGCTCAGGAATAACTGCATTCTCCTCCAGAGCCCGCTCAATAGGAGCATGAGTGTTTGTGGACCACATGGCAGAGTGAACCCTGGAGCCACTTAAAGTCCTGCCTAAGAGGACAGACTGGGAATGTGATGGATGCAAATAATCAGCCTCCTTGTTAAGTGAGTTGCTAGAGGACCAAGGGTTGAGTGGAGAGAGGTCAGCTGAAGGTGACGCACCACTCACATCCCAGGTACTTCACCCAGAGAGACCCTCCTGGGTCAGCCTCTGCAAGTGCCATGAAAGAAAGAGACAGTTTTAGGCATCTACCACAACCTGTTGGGCAGTTATAACAGTGGTATGTCTATTACCTGGCAGTGAGCAGAAATGTCATGAGATTAGTCCAAGACGTCATCTGGAGCAGGAGAAGTGGAACATCACTGAAGATATTTGCAAGGAGCAATGGAAAAATAAAACAAAGCAAATTTTGATCACATCCCATGAATTGTGCTAATTTAGCATATTAGTAACTTGCTTTTACTTTTCTTTCTAGAATCATCACAGGCCACTTTATAAAATGAGGCTATTAGCGCTTCCTCTCTTCCTCAGAATTGCTGCCATCTGCATTTAACTTCTGAAATGCCAATGTTAAAAACATAACATAACTTCTGTAAGCATTACTATGTCTTTAATGTCTTTTTGTTGTTGTTGAGACAGGGTCTCACTCTGTCACCCAGACTGGAGGGCAGTGGTGTGATCACAGCTCACTGCAGCCTTTACCTCCTGAGCTCAAGGAATCCTCCCACCTCAGCCTCCTGAGTAGCTGGTGTGCCCAGCTAATTTTTCCATTTTTTTGTAGAGACAGGGTTTCATTATGTTGCCCAGGCTAGTTTCTAATTCCTAGGCTCAAGTGATTCACCCGTCTCGGCCTCCCAAAGTGCTGGGATTACAGGCGTGAGCCACCGCGCCTGGCCAATTTTTGTATTTTTTTATAGAGACAGGGTTTCATTATCTTGCCCAGGCTGGTCTCTAACTCCTAGGCTCAAGTGATTCACCTGCCTCAGCCTCCCAAAGTGGTGAGATTACAGATGTGAGCCACTGTGCCCAACCTAATGTTTATACTTTAATGAAAATATTTCTGATTTTGGCTAGAAGGGTATAGTTTGTAGCGGACCATGATCCCATCAAGGAAATCTAGAAAAACCAGATATAATACCAAAAACATCTGCTGGAAGGCACTGAGGCAGTAAGGATTCAAGGGAAGAATATTGGAGATAAGGGTGGGTCACTGAGATGAGCTTCACCCTCTGCTTGCAATTTGATCCCTGAGGCAATGCCAGTTCTTGGCAAAGAACAGAGGTTTCGAAGTTGGTTAGAAGGTGAATGCTAAGAGGCATCAAAGTGGTAGAACTTCCATCAATCTCACAAGGCACAGGAGGTGAACATTGGAGTTTTGGAGCTGCCAGAACAGCTGAGACTTGAGGGTACAAACTCCAGGGAGTGCAGAGAAGTAAGCCCAGTAAAGGCTACATACCCATTTCCTCCTTGGGGCCTTTACTGATTCTTAAGCTGAACAAGGTTAGAGTTGGAGAAATCGAACAGAAAAGGTTGAAAAGCAGAGTGGAAGCCTCATGGCACTGAGGTAAGGAGTCAAAATTTGGAGCCAAGGAGGAAGTGTTCTAGTAAACACACTAGGCTTCATTTGCAGGGCTAACTCCTAGGAGTGTGTTCAATTTAGAGGAAGGCTAAATCTTAAAAAGATTGCAAGACAGCTTCAAAGCTCTATGCACTGAATGTACTGAGGTGATTGATCTACACCCACTCCTGCTGCCTGCCAGAGAATAAGGAGAAGCCTCTTGATAGAAGATAACATCATCCAGAGCCTCCGTAGTTTTTCTGTAGAATGTCTGACATTCAATAAAATGTTGCTGATGGGGCGTGGTGGCTCACACCTGTAATCCCAGCATTTTGGGAGGCCCAGGTGGGAGGATCACTTACGCCCAGAAGTTCAAGACCAGCCTGCGCAAGATGGTGAGACCCAGTCTCTACAAAAAAAGAAAAAAGTTAGCCAGGCATGGTGGTGTGTGCCTGCGGTCTCAGCTACATAGGATTCTGAGGTGGGGGGAGGATAGCTTGAGCCTAGGAGTTTGAGGCTGCAGTGAGCCGTGTTCATGACACTGCATTTCGCCCTAGGCGACAGAGCAAGACCCTGTCTCAAAAAAAAAAAAAAAAAGTTTGTGATTAATACATAGAAAATAGGGAATTGAGTGGTTGCTTTTAAATTGGAAGTATAACTTACACAGAGAAAGGGGCACAAATCTTAAGTGTGAATTTTACATATAATAAAATTTCGTAAATGCATATACCTTTCTAACCAGTGTGAATATCAAAATCTGGAACATGTCCCGGACCTCAGAGGGCTCCTTCCCTGCCTGTCTCATTTAGTATTCCACCGATGGAGCCATTAGTCTCACGCTTATCACCTTGCGTTAGTTTTGCCTGTTCCTAAGCTTTAAATAAAGCCTCCCGAGTAGCTGGGATTACAGGTGCCCACCACTATGCCTGGCTAATTTTTGTATTTTTAGTAGAGACGGGGTGTCACCATGTTGGTCAAGCTGGTCTTGAACTCTTGACCTCAAGTGAACTCCTGAATGCCTGCCCCGGCCTCCCATAGTACTGGGATTACAGGCGTGAGCCACCACGCCTGGCCTTGTGATTATGCTTAATGCCACTGCACTGTACATTTAAAATAGAAAGTTTTGTATTATGTATATTTTACCACAATAAAAAAAAAGCATGAAGAACCAAATAATAATCAGGAGTGGAAAATAAATGAACAAATTAGTAGCAAGTCTTCTAATAGAGACTAAATGAATATAATCAGATTTTACATTATTATAACAATATTTTCAAAATGATCTTGTTTTTTTCACATCCAACAATCTAAATCACATCCAACAATCTAAATTTGAGGAAGGCATCCTGAAATCACATCGCGAAGTGGGAGAGGAAGGCTAGCCTTTAAGGGAAACCTACCATCTTCCCCAGGAACTTTATCTTTGAGATGAGGTTCTTAACAATCCTTATTTTATATATGATGCCAGCAGACATTTGGTATTGCCCAAGGCTGGGTGCAGTGGCTCCAGCTTAGCTCACTGCAACCTCCATCTCCTGGGTTTAAGCGATTCTCCTGCCTCATCCTCCTGAGTAGCTGGGACTACAGGTGTGCGCCACCGTGCCCAGCTAATTTTTATGTTTTTAGTAGAGATGAGGTTTCACCATGTTGGCCAGGATGGTCTCGATCTCTTGACTTTGTGATCCCCCTGCCTCGGCCTCCCAAAGTGCTAGACTTACAGGTGTGAGCCACCGAGCCCAGCCTAGTTTTTATTTATTTATTTAATAAATTTTTTTAATTTATAAAACTTTTTTTTTTTTTTTTTTTTCGAGACTGGGTCTCACTTCATCACCCAGGCTGGAGTGCATTGGCATAATCACAGCTCATTGTAACCTCTGCCTCCCAGGTTCAAGTGATCCTTCCACTTCAGCCTCCCAAGTAGTTGGGAACACAGGCACATGAGCCACTGCAGCACACGGCCTATTTTTATTACTTTATTTATTTTTTACTATTTTTTGAGACAGAGTCTCACTCAATCTCCCAGGCTGGAGTGCAGTGGCTTGATCGTGGCTCACTGTAGCCTCCAACTCCTGGGATCAAGCAATCCTCCTGCCTCCGCTTTCCAAATTGCTGGGATAACAGGCATGAGCTACCCTGCTGGCTGAGTTTTGATTTTTAGTGTCTGGTGTATAGAAGGTGTTTAATGACTCTCCTTTCAGACCTTATACTTACTATTAGCTCCATATAACTGAATTTGGGGCTGGACACCCTCGATATAGAGTCCTGGTTCTTTCTGCCGAGTCCTGGGTAAAGCCTCACAAGGAGACTCGTAGGTTACCGTGGGGTTTATTCTGCAAGAAAACCAGAAATAGCATCAGACTCCAGGGCTTCTAATTTGCGGTATCTCCCACTCCATCTCCTCTTCCTCTTTTACCTATACCTTTCTTTTATGAGAATTTTGTTTTAATCCTAAACTTTTGGGACCATAAACCATTTAATCTGTGAAATATCAAATATTTTGGGAAATAGTGGGTAAATTTATGACCTCCCCACCCTGTCCTTGGGGGCAGAAAATCACTGAAGGTGTAGGTTGTAGGAGGTCTGGCCATGGATGTGCTGTTTTAGAAACGCAGGCGTGGGCCAGGTGCGGTGGCTCATGCCTGTAATCCCAGCACTTTGAGGGGCCGAGGTGGGCGGATCAGGGTCAGGAGTTCAAGACTAGCCTGACCAACATGGTGAAACCCCGTCTCTATTATAAATACGAAAATTAGCCCGGTATGGTGGCAGGTGCCTGTAATCCCAGCTACTCAGGAGGCTGAGGCAGGAGAATCACTTGAACCCGGGAGGTAGAGGTTGCAGTGAGCCGAGATCGCGCCACTACACTCCAGCCTGGGTGACAGAGCGAGACTCAGTCTCAAAAAAAAAAAAAAAAAAAGCAGGTGTGGCATGTTTCTCCTTTTGGACTTTTTATAGCTGAAATGGAAGGCACACTGTTTCTTTAGGTCTTAAATACTTTTGAAGTATAATAAAACGATCACTTTAATACTCCTGTGAACAATGTCCTCTTTTAAAAAAATCCTGGATTTTATACCACATGCAGCATATTTCTGAAATCTCATTTCCTTTCTTGGCAGGTTTATTTATAGCAAGTTATCTCTCTCTCTTATTTACTTTTTTGCCTTTTCCCAAATCTCCACTTCCACCTTGTCTCTTATAAAAGTTCATTTAACTCTAGTTTCAATAAACTAAAATATGTACCTACAAAGGAAAACAATTAACCATAAGAAAAGTTTGTACCATAAAACAATTTTATTTTATTGAATAATCCAATCCATATATATCAGAACCTGGCTCCCAATGTTCTGATAGTCATTGTGAAAAAGAATTTACACATATATAGATTTATTATGTATATGCATAAATGTACAAATATATGTGTATGTGTCATAAATAATTATTAACAGTCATCTTAGGTCAGTGGCCTGAGTGATAGAAACTAAGCCATCCATATTTTATATTCTCTCTGGGAAGGGTCATCCTTTTCTTTTAAACAAGAACCCCAGCTTCTTTCCTTTAAATACTGCCAACTCTGGGCGCGGCGGCTCATGTCTATAATCCCAGCACTTTGTAAGGCTGAGGGGTGTGTATTACCTGAGGCTAGGAGTTCGAGACCAGCCTCGCCAACATGATGAAACCCTGTCTCTAATAAAAATACAAAAAAAAAAAAAAAAAATAGCCAGGCGTGGTGATGCATGCCTGTAATCCCACTTACTCGGGAGGCTGAGGCAGGAGAATCACTTGAACCCAGGAGGCAGAGGCTGCAGTGAGCCGAGATCGCACCATTGCACTCCAGCCTAGGTGACAGGAGCTAAATTCTGTCTTTAAATAAATAAATAAGTAAATACTGCTGACAATACCTCACTTGAGCATTTGCAATATTGCTCCCAGGACCACCTCATTCCGCTGTATAGGTTGTGCACTGAATAACCCTAGGAAACCCCTTTTACACTGGAGTAGGGCCCCGCAATCCAGTAGGACCTCATTTTAACTTGATTATATCTGCAATCTAAATAAGTCCATGTTTGCATGTGCTGGAAGTTAGAGTTTCAACGTATCTTTTTGGGGAGACACAATTTAACCCTTAACAGCAGCCTTGATACTGAGTCCACACAGGGGAATCCAAACAAAGAGGGCAAAATTCTCTCCAAAATGCAGAGCAACTCCCACAGCAACGCCCACTTTTATGTGTATGGCCCTGTGATTTAAAGTTCACCCTCAATCTCTCAGTTTAGACTAACAATAGTCAAAATATTCTTGTTTAACCTTTTCTCCATTAACATTTTGGATCTCTTCTGTCTCCCTTCTACATAAATGCCAGTCAGGGCCTACTTATCTCTCTCCAAATCATCTTTCAATTTTCTCACAATAATCCCTTTCTTCATCATCTTTATTAATTTGGTTATTCACATGACTTATAGAAATCTATCAATAGAGCAATAAATTGGCTGGGCGCGGTGGTGCATGCCTGTAATCCCAGCACTTTGGAGGCAGAGGCAGGAGGATCACTTGAGCCTAGGAGTTGGAGACAAGCCTGGGCAACGTAGTGAGACCCCATCTGTACAAAAAATAAAAAATATTAGACAGGCACGGTGATGTGCACCTATAGTCTCAGCTACTCGGGAGGCTGAGGTGGGAAAATCACTTGAGCCTGGGAGTTTGGAGCCGCAGAGAACTATGATGATGCCACTGCACTCCACTCCAGCCTAGGTGACACAGCAAGACCCCATCACTAAAAATTTTTTTAACAAGTTTGAAAGAAGTAAATTAAAATTGTTGTTGAAACCATCCAACTTTCCTTTAAAATGTCCCAAGCAGAAATAATCCTAGATGAGTGGTATAATTTTTGCAGTATTGGGAAGACTGTTGTCTGCGATTACTTCCTCTACTTTTGCCTGCTTCGTTGATATCTGAAATTGTTTTAAGAAGTAGTACATCTTATTTTGCTATTAGAGGAAAGGCAAATATCTCTCGGAATAGTAACACATTGATTTAATTTTATTCTGAGTGTAAAAGATGGATTTGAGACTAGGGTTGATGAGGTGAGCAGAGGAGAGGACAGCACTGGGATTCTGCAGGGAGAGAAAAAGGTCCTGGAAAGGATAGAACATTCCCTTATTGAAAAATCTATCCTGTCTCATTATTTACTCACTGACTTACTCTCCACATTGTAAAAAAGAATTCAAGGCTGCTTCTAAAGATGCACCCAATTTAGCAAGATAAACTGAAAATAAGTAAGAAAATAGGCAAATGGAAAATATGAGAAGGAAAGTAAGGCGAGCCAGGAGTGATGTTAGCATACAAGCCATGCGCTGGGCCACTGCTCATACACACCTGACTTGGGGAGGGGGAGCAAACCTAGCCCCCAGTGTTCTGACAGCCATTGTGAAAAAGAAGCACGTGACCACCAATAACATTTGTAGGGAATTAGAATCTTGGGGGATGAGCCCCAGACCTATTGTGGAAGCCAAAGTAACTTCATCTTGGAAGCTAATCCGCCATGTTTGCTTCTGATGAACTCCTGTTCTAGGAATGCTTCTGATATTTCCAGCTTATCTATTGTTTGTTGTTGAAGAACACGTACTTTGCATAAATCCTACCCTTAGGTAGGAACTCATATTTACTGTAAATCCTGCTCTTAAGCAAATTCCTGCACATTCCCTCTGAAACATTATTTCTTTTCCCAATTGTACGGAGCCCTTGGGTTGGAGGGTAGCTGCAGAGATCTACCTATCTTGAGGCCACCCAAGACCATGCATCTGTCTGTAAATTCCCCAATAAAATCACCCTATAATGACAAACTGAATTTGTCCGACGACAAACTGAATTTGTTGCCTCATTCTTCAGTTTCTCAGCTCCTTCTGCATGGGGAATTGCTTTGCATATGTGGCTCTTTCATGGAACACCTATATTTTGAAATGGCTTTTCATGTTATTCTGATGTGTTTTTCTCATTAAGGCCCAAGGTCCTAAAACATTCATTCTCTTCCTTTTTTCTAGAAAAGAGGCCTTGCCCGCCAGCAATTCCCGCGTGGGTATTGGGGCAACACCATGATACATATTCAAGATAAAGTACAGGAAAAGCTTTTTGCAGTGGAATAAAATGTTAAAGGAAATTGCTTTCCTTGATAGCAATCAGGTCACCAAAGTGAGATGAAGAAAAATTCTTTTTGAGAATGCAGCATAGAATAATATTATTTCCCTTATTTCTAGAGTTAAACAATTTAAGATTAAAAATTTCAAATATACTAGAGGGGTCCATGAATTTTAATAGTAATAAAATGGTTATTTAATATTGCAAAATCCTCAGCTTTTAAGGAAAAACGTGTTTGACTTATTAATTATTTAGGACAAATTTTGGTGAAGTCATTCCAACTTGCATGGCTTAGGAATGCCAATTTGGGGATTTACATTTCCTAACTGCCTAATGAAGTCTGCTCTTTCCTTCCCTAGACTATATGTATTTGCTGGTGCTCTTAAAATAACATTTTATAAAACAAATGAGATCACAAGGGCATATGTATTTTTTTCTCTGTGTGTGTCTGTGTGTAGCATTTCTGAGTATGTATGAATATGAAGTATGCTTTGATTTTTATGCATTGATTTACATGGATAGGAAAACGTTTGAATTTATAGTAAATGGTTTTGGCCACCTTCTCTGATGTTACTGTAACTGAAATAGCTCAAAAGCACAAAAGGTCATGGGAGGCATTCATGTAAAACTTACTAGTGCTGTTTATAAGGGTACCTTGTATTTTATTACTTTGTTAATGTATCTTTCAGGAAATTCAGTCACGCCATCATTTCCTTCCATATTTCATCTGTTGCTCATTATAAATAAAAGTGTTTATTGCTAATGCTTTCTCTGAGCCCTGTGGGGGCGATAGGAGCAGCATAGACTTCTGTTGCATGTCCTTTATTCTTTGGCGTGATAGGCTCACCCAATCTTGAGTGTATTATGTGTGGTAAGAGTGGGCTGAATTTTACATTCATTTTTTTTGTTGTTGTTTTTTTTTGAGACAGAGTCTCACGTTGTCACCCAGGGTGGAGTGCAGTGGCGCGATCTCAGCTCACTGCAAGCTCTGCCTCCCAGGTTCACGCCATTCTCCTGCCTCAGCCTCCCGAGTAGCTGGGACTACAGGCATCTGCCACTACACCTGGCTAATTTTTTGTAATTTTTAGTAGAGACGGGGTTTCACTGTGTTAGCCAGGATGGTCTGGATCTCCTGACCTCGTGATCCGCCCACCTCAGCCTCCCAGAGTTCTGGGATTACAGGCGTGAGCCACCGCACCCGGCCACACTCATTGTTTTGCCATGCTCTGAGCATGGCATCTGAGGTGTCATCAACAGACAGCCTTCCAAAGAAAAGATTTTATATACTGAGTCACAACTGCATCCATTCACCTATTGTTAGTCTGCGTCTCCATAGGTACCACATCTAAACTCTACTCTTGGTTGGGCGTGGTGGCTCATGCCTGTAATCCTGGCACTTTGGGAGGCCAAGGCGGGCAGATCGCTTGAGCTCAGGAGTTCAAGACAAACCTGGGCGAAACATGGTGAAACTCTGTCTCTGCAAAATATACAAAAAATTAGCTAAGTATAGTGGCATGTGCCTGTAGTCCCAGCTACTTGGGAGGCTGAGGCAGGAGGATTGCTTGAACCTGGGAGGTCATGCCACTGCACTCCAGCCTGGGTGACAAAGCGAGACCCTGTCTCAAAAAAACAAAAACAAACCATCTACTCTTTATGTGAGAATGGGCATTTATCTAGAAATTTGTTACACACACCTTTAATAGAGGCCTCAGTTATTAAAAAAATCTTCCCACTTCTCATAGAACTCTCTTTATCTCCATTCCACATCAACAGCTTGTAGATGTGGTCATACTTGACAAGATCTTGAACTCTGTAATTCCTTTCTCTGACCACCACTTCACTTATAAGCCTCAAGTAGGAGGCAGGACTGGATAGACTATGTTGTGGAAATCAATTAAACACTGAAATCTATTTCTCACTCATGTCGCACTCTGGTGCTAGCCAGGCAGCTCTTCCCCAAGTGGGGAGTCAAGAACATATATAGTTTATATAAATGAGTGGTTTCAAGGTGTTTCACACTCATGTTTCTATACACAATTTTGCATTTTGCAAGGTAGGGAAGGAGGCAATAAGGGAGGAAGAAGAGGATGGAAGCCAATATTTCTGGGTAATTACTTGAAACCACAGCTGGTGGTTGGTTAAGAAGTTGGGAATGGTTTGCTCCAGAGAAAGTCTATTCCTTGAGGTTCCTTAAAAAATAAATAAAGCTGAGGAATAAGTTTATTTTTATTTTTTTAAGTGGACAGGAAGTAGGATTTATTGGTGGGTATTAGGAGGGGGTGGCACAGTGGAAGCCCTCATGATTAATAATATCCAATTAAACATGAAGTAAACATGGGTTGCTTTTGTTTGTATAATAAACTGTAATAATAATAAATATAATAAATAGTTTTAAAGTTCCAAAGAACCTTCACATTTCAATTTTTATCCTCACTACAGCCCTGTGAAGTAAGCAGCAGGCATTTTTAACCTTTGTTTTACAGATAAGGAAACTGAGGCTCAGAGAAAAAGTCAAGTCAACAATTTCTAAGTGAGATATTGGGATTAGAATTTATCTCCTTTGCTTCCACGACTCCATCTTTCCTCCCTACATTCCTTTCACTTTACTGGATTTACCGGTGGTGCAGAGATTGACCCTGGGACTGTTGTACATTCTTTTTTTATCATACAAAGTCAGCCAGACTGATGTCGAGGCCTGTGCTTTGCAATTCTTCCATCAGGCTGAGGCCCTGCAGCCATAGGATGGAGGGGGCATGTCTTTCACTCTATTACTATTATTATTATTATCATCATCATTTTTCTTTGAGACGGAGTTTTACTCTTGTTGCCCAGGCTGGAGTGCAATGGTGCCATCCTGGTGCCATCCGGGCTCACCAGAACCTCCGCCTCCTGGGTCCAAGCAATTCTCCTGCCTCAGCCTCCCAAGTAGCTGAGATTACAGGCATGCGTCACCACACCCAGCTAATTTTGTATTTTTAGTAAAGACGGGGTTTCTCCATGTTGGTCAGGCTGGTCTCGAACTCCCAACCTCAGGTGATCTGCCCGCCTCAGCCCCCCAAAGTGTTAGGATTATGGTAGTGAGCCACCGTGCCTGGCCCATTTACTCTATTATTGCCATTCATGTCCAGCTAGGTTGGTATGGACTTTAAAGTCTCAGTGTCTCCAACACTGGCAGAATCATGTCAATTTCTCTTGAACCTCTTTAGTAGAGAATTATGATTGTGTGTGTGTGTTCTCTAATCTTCCTTCCCACGAACATAGTCTGCCTTTCTATCTGTAATCTGTTTTCAAATATCTTAGTGAGTTAAGATTTTCTTCATATAGGTGTTACACATTTCATCTTTAATTCCTAAGTGTTTTATTTTTGTTTATTTTAAGTAAAACAACTTTTTTATTGCATCTTCTAAATGATTATTGCCTATATAAATAAAGACTTGATTTCTGCATGTTAATTTTTATATCTAGTCAACCCTATTGCCTTCTCTTATTTGAAATAACTTTTTAGTTAATTTACTTGGGTTTTATGGGCCAAGAATCATTTAATCTTCAAATAGTGATACTTTTATATCTGCCATTCAAATTTTTATAACCATTTTGTTTTTCTCTTGTCTAGTTGCACTATCTAGTACCTCTAATACTGTGCTAAATAAAAATGGTGGTACGGCCAGGTGCGGTGGCTCATGTCTGTAATCCCAGCACTTTGGGAGGCCGAGGCAGGTGGATCACAAGGTCAGGAGTTTGAGACCAGCTTGACCAACCTGGTAAAACCCCACCTCTACTAAAAATCCAAAAATTAGCCGGGCATGGTGGCGCGTGCCGGTAATCCCAGTTACTCATGAGGCTGAAGCAATAGAATCACTTGAACCCGGGAGGCGGAAGGTTGCAGTGAGCTGAGATCGGGCCACTGGACTCCGACCTGGGCGATAGAGCGAGACTCCATCTCAAAAAAAAAAAAAAAAAAAAAAAAAAAGATGGTAAAGGACAACCTTGTCTTTTTTCCTGTTTTCAACAGAAACCCTTTTAGTGTTTTCCTATGAAGGTTGATCTTGGCTTGTTGGTAGAGCCAGACAGTGTCTTGTTGAGGAAGCTTCCACCTAGCCATGTTTATTTTCTATTTTATTAGACTTATGTGTTTTGTGTGGGCAACAAAAGTAAAAATAGACAAGTGGGACTACAAACTGAAAAGCTTCTTCTGCACAGCAAAGGAAACAAGCAGCAGAGTGAAAAGGCAACCTACAGAATGAGAGATAATATTTTCAAGGTATATATCTGATATGAGGTTAATATATAAAATATGTAAAGGACTCCTACAACTCAATAGGGAAAATAACAACAACAACAAACAAATAACCTGACTGAAAAATGAGCAAAGGACCTGAATAGACATTTCTCAAAAGAAGACATACAAATGGCAAACGGGTGTATAAAATAATGCTCAGCGTCACTAGTCATCAGGAAAAGGCAAATAAAAACCACGAGATACCACTTCACATTTGTTAGGGAGACTATTATTGAAAAAGAAAAAAAGGATCACACCTGTTGGTGAGGATGTGGAGAAACAGGAACCCTTGCACACTGTCCGCAGGAATGTAAAATAGTGCATCTGCTATGAAAACCTTATAGAGGTTCTTCAAAAAATTGAAAATAGAACTATTATATGATCTAGCAACCCCACTACTGGGTTTTTATCCAAAAGAATTAAAATCAAGATCTTGAAGAGAATATTAGCCCTCCCATGTTTATTGCAGCACTATTTACAATAACGAAGAGGTACAAACAACCTAAATGTCTGTTGATGTATGAGTGGATTAGGAAAATGTGGTATGTACATACAGCAGAGTATTATTCAGCCTTAAAAAAGAAAATCCTGCCATACGTGACAACATGGATGAACTTTGAGGACACTGTGCCGAGGAAAAGAAGCCAGTCACAGAGGGACAAACACTGCATGATTCCACTTACCTGAGGTATCTACAGTAGTCGAATTCATGGAAGCAGAGAGGAGAATGGTCATTGCCAGCTGCCAGGGGGTAGGGGAAAGGGAAGATGGGACTTGCTGTTCAATAGGTATAACTTTCAGTTATGCCAGATGAATGCGTTCTAGAGATCTGTACAACATTGAGCCTCTGCTTAACAATGTTGTGCACATAAAGTTTTGTTAGAAGGGTAGATGCCATGTTAAGTTTTCTTACTAATGTAAAAAAAAGTAGTAGAACAAAGTGTATGCACTGAGTGTAGGGTACCACTCAGGCTGGATAGTTGTATGGACCAGCACAGCACTCCAGGGGCATTTGGTAAGTTCATAGAGACAGAGAAGTGCCCTGCACACCCCCTTCAGGCCCTCATCCCAGTTTTTCATGAGATAATATTTGTGTGAAAGTCATATCTGTTACATACTTAATGTAGTCAAGAGACTGAAAAAAATTGTAGCTGCCTTCCTAAAAGTAGTAGAAAGATAGTTGCAAAAAGGGCTGTGGCCACTTTAAGAAAAGGTAGTTTTTTAATCCTTTTCCACAGAATTATCACCATCACCATCACCATCATCATCATCATCATCATCATCATCATCATCATCATCATCATCACTGTGCCTGTGCCTGTGGGGAATGAGGAATATTTATCTAGTTTTTAAATTTTTTTTTGGAGACAGGGTCTCGCTCTGGTGCCCAAGCTGGAGTGAATCATAGCTCACTGCAGCTTCAACCTCCTGGGCTCAAGAGAGCTCCCGCCTCAGCCTCCTGAGTAGCTGGGACTACAGGCACACACCACCATGCCTGGCTAATTTTTCAGTTTTTTGATGGGATCTCACTGTGCTGCTCAAGCTGGTCTCGGACTCCTGGGCTCAAGTGATTCTCCCACCCCAGCCTCCCAAAGTGTTGGGATTATAGGTGTGTATTAGTCAGGGTTCTCTAAGGTGATGCAACTAATAGGATCTATCTCTCTTTATATAAAGGGGAGTCTGTTAAGTATTAACTTACAGGACCACATGATCCCACAATAGGCCGTCTGCAAGCTTGAGGAGCAAGGGGAGCCAGTTCAAGTGCCAAAACTGGAGTACTTGGAGTCCGATGTTCAAGGGCAGGAAGCGTCCAGCACGGGAGAAAGATGTAGGCTGGGAGGCTAGGCCAGTCTCTCCTTTTCATGTTTTTCTGCCTGCTTTATATTTGCTGGCAGCTGATTCGATGGTGCCCACCAGATTAAGGGTGGGTCTGCCTTCCTCAGCCCACTGACTCAAATGTTAATCTCCTTTGGCAACACTCCCACAGACACAGCCAGGATCAATATTTTGCATCCTTCAGTCCAATCAAGTTGACAATCAGTGTTAACCATCGCAAGGTGTGAGCCACCAGGCCTAGACTATTTATCTACTTTCTAAAGCAGCAGCAGTTCTGATTCTGGAGAAAGTTACAAATTAGGCAAAAACATTGTTTCGTTTTGCTTTAGGGCCCTCTCACCTTCCCTCTTCTTAGTCCTGGGGTACTTTCTCCTTCTACCCATCATCGCCTCTCTTGTTCTGCTCTCCCTGGAGAATTTGTTCATTTATTTGTTCATTCATGTAACAGACATTTATTGATTACTTTCTATGCCAGGCATAAGAAATACAAAAATAAATAAGATGTAGTCCTTACTCTCCAGGATGGTCTAAATAAGTGAGATTGTGAGAACAAGCAAAAAATCTTAAGAGAGAAACCTTTGCCAAAAGCATTCCATCCTTGAGTGGTTAAAGATCACCAATATTCTGGATAAAAGCTGAAAGTTAATTAATTTCACCACAGAGGCATCCAATTTCCCAGATGGTAAGAGCTGAGGCTGTTACTCAGCTCTGGAGTATTCACACTATTACACTCTGCAAAGTAAGGAGGGAAAATAATATGTAATGAATTCCTATTGTCTCACTGATTTCACATATATCCACTCCTGTCCCCCACACTTTTTCTTTTCTTTTCTTTTTTTTTTTTTTGAGACCGAGTCTCGCTCTGTTACCCAAGCTGGAGTGCAGTGGCGCGATCTCGGCTCACTGCAAGCTCCGCCTCCCGGGTTCAAGCGATTCTCCTGTCTCGCCCTCCCGAGTAGCTGGGACTACAGGCGCGTGCCACCACACCTGGCTGATTTTTTTTTTTATTTTCAGTAGAGACGGGGTTTCACCATGTTAGCCAGGATGTTCTCGATCTCCTGATCCCGTGATCTGCCTGCCTCGGCCTCCCAAAGTGCTGGGATTACAGGTGTGAGCCACCGCCCCTGGCCCTTTTTCTTTAGACAGAGTCGCACTCTGTCACCCAGGCTGGAGTGCAGTGGTTCCATCTCGGCTCACTGCAACCTCCATCTCCCGGGTTCAAGTGATTCTCATGCCTTAGTCTCCTGAGTATCTGGGATTATGGTACTTGCCACCACGCCCAGCTAACTTTTGTATTTTTAGCAGAGATGGGGTTTTGCCATGTTGGCCAGGCTGGTCTCGAACTCCTGAGCTCAAGAGATCCGTCTGTCTCAGCCTCTGAATGTGCTAGGATTACAGGTGTGAGCCACTGCGCCCAGCCATATGTCCCCTTTTAACTGATATGGAGGCAGAGGTTTGCAAATGAAGTGACATGGTCAGCGGAAGAGCTGAGATTTGAACTCAAGTCTGCTGACATCTGAGTCCAAGCTTTTTCTGCTTCATCACGCTGCATATGCAGGAAGAATTCTCTAATTATAGTGCCTCAAACCCGGAACAGGTCAAGGGCCAACATTTTTGGACAAAGAAGACCTCCCAGAATCATTTTGTCATCAAGGCAGGCAAATGCATGTAAGGCTGGCTGTGTGTGGTGATGGCTGAACTATCACGTCCTACTCTGTTAAGGAAGCAAACTGGAGGACCAGCAAGTTGAGTGGACAGGCTGAGGGGCATAGCTTTTCACAGACCCTCATTCAGTGGGGACTGCAGAGAGGAAGTTAGATGCAGTGAGTTTCAATGGTGTCTGCTCAAGTCATCAAACCTCAGTTCTCCATCAGCTCCCACACAACCCATGAAAAGGTCTAAATTCTTTCAGGGCAGCAGAGATGCTTTGTATTTGGTTTGCACCTGCTTTTGCACTTAGCATACTGGCATTTGTGTAATATAGCTCTACAAGAGATTAATAAGTAGGCTTTGTTTTTACAAAAAGCAGGAATTATTTGAATATCAAATTTTAAAACTTCTTCAAAGGTCTTTTGGCCAACTCTGGACATGCTATATTCTATTTTCTTCCAGAATGTTCTTTGCTGTACTAAACAGTTGGAACTGTTCTTTCATGACTAAGCTGGGTTCTCTCATGTACGGGACGTGGCTCTTCAACTCCACCCTGAATGTACTGTTGATGCTGACAGGAAGGGTTGTTGTGATAACAAGGAAATGCGTGATTCACAGGAAAATCTCCCTTCATTCCTCACCTACCAACCCTCCGTGGTCATGTGCTTTGAGATCCTTGAACATTAGGGGAGTTTTCAGGATTGTTTTGATTTCTTTTCCCTGAATCTCCCTCCTACCCAGGCTCTCCTCTACTTTTAAATCAAAACCAATTAAAAATCTATTAAAAATCATTACCAATTAAAAATCAAAACCTATTAAAAATCAAAACCAAACAAAAATGACAATAGGACCACACATCACAAAACCAGAAAGTCTAATGAGCCCACAGTTATCATCTTAAAATCAAACACGCACATGCACTCAATCCATGTAACATTCCCGTCACATCCTTTGAGACTTCAAAACTCGAGACTAGCAACATAAATTCCAAAAGCTTCTTTTGGCAAGCAGACACCAAACATGCATTTTCTAGCTCCGAGAGAAAGAAATGAGAAACAGTGTTTTTCTTTTCTGCATTCAGAGTTGCTGGGGCTATTCTTCTGCCCCCTGCTCTGGTTCCCAGGGCTGGGCCATGCTTCCAGCTCCTGTGTTGCGCTGGCCTGGCCAGGGCTTTTGGCTATTGCTACAGTCACTTGCTTCCGGACTGTGAAGGTGGCAGTTTGCAGAATGTGATTCAGGCTCCCCTTTCCCAAAATACTGTTCTTCCTTCTTATCTGTCCCAAACCAGAACCATTTGATTCTTGATTAGTGATGTAGATGGAGGCAGAAGGCCCCACAGGTGACAGGTCAGGCCTTCATTAGCATACATGATTTTATCAGGCCAGTTGACTGGCAAGTTGGTAAATACAGAAAGCCACATCCTGAGGTGTAAAGATATAAGGGACCGTAGAGAAAATAACAGATGTCAGTTGACTTCAGGCACCTCAATTAGAATCAAAGAAAAGGAAGGGGCTGGACATGGTGGCTCACTCACGCTTGTAATACCAGAAGTTCAGGAGGCCAAGGCAAGGGGATTGCTTGAGCCCAGGAGAAGTTTGAGGTCAGCCTGGACAACATAGTGAGACTCAATCTCTTTAAAAAAAAAAAAACAAAAAAACCAGGTGCAGGGGCACCTGCTTGTAGTCTCAGCTACTCTGGAGGCTGAGGCGGGAGGATTGCTTGGCCATGTGGGATCAAGGCTGCAGTGATTTATGACTGTGCCTGTTGCACTCCAGCCTGCACGACAGAGACCCTGTCTCAGAAAAAAAAAAAAAAAAAAAAAAAAAAGGCACCCAGAGGAAGAGAGAGATGTCTGGAGGAGAGAGAATGAAGCTTACAATTTTCCCTTGACCTGACATCTCCTATAAGTTGTATCGACTAGTTTCTGATTCTCTAAATAGAGATGAGGAAAATTAAAAAGAGGAAATAAAAAAGCAGAAACTGTAGACCAGTGTCAAAAACAATTTGACTCAAAAACACTGTAAGATACTATAATCTGTGTTGCCTCACAACAAATATCCATAAACAAGTGATCCCTCTAATAAAGTCACTCAACTGTTTAACTGTTTTCTTTTTTAAAGATGTAACATCACTTTAGAAACTGACAAGCCTCAGAGCAAGGCAAAGCAACTGTTATTAACACTTCCTAATCCACACATTTATGGTCAATTGATTTTTGACAAAGGTGACAAGAACACACAATGGGGAAAGGATAGTCTCTTCAACAAATGGTGTTGGAACAACTGGATATCCAGAGGCAGAAAAACTAAATTAGCCCTTTGTCTCACACCGTATACAAAAATTAACTCAAAATGGATTAAAGGCCTAACTGTAAGACCTGAAACTGTAAAACTAGTAGAAGAAAACACAGGAGAAAAACTCCATGACATTGGTCTGGCCAATAATTTTTTTTGGGTATGACTCCCCAGAAGCACAGGTAACAAAACCAAATGTAGACCACTGGGATTGTAATTTAGCTTGCAATCAAACTAAAAAGCTTCTGCACTGCCAAGGAAACTATCAAGAGTGAAGAGACAACCTACAGAATGGTTGAAAACATTTGAAAAGCATACATGTGATGAGGGGCCAATATCCAAACTATATAAGGAACTCAAACAACTCAATGGCAAGAAAACAAATAACCCAATTAAAAGATGGGCAAAGCATCTGAATAGACATTTCTTAAAAGAAGATATACGAATGACCAATACGTATACAGAAAAATGCTCAACATCACTAATCGTCAGAGCAATGTGAATTGAAACCACAATGAGATATCATCTCTTACCTGTTAGAACAGGTATAATCAAAAAGACAAAAGATAACAAGTGATAGAGAGGATGTGGAGAAAAGGTAACCCTTGTACACTGTTAATGGGGAGGTAAATTAGTATAGCCATTATGGAAAACAGTATGGAGATTCCTCAAAATTATAACTACCTTAAAAATAGAATGATGATCTAGCAATCCCCCTACTGAGTATGTATGCAAAATAAATGAAATCAGTGTGTTGAAGTGATAGCTGTATTCCCATGCTCATTGCAGCACTATTCACAATAGCCAAGATATGGGATCAATCTAAGTGTTCACCAAGGAATAAATCAATTTTTAAAATGCGGTATATAGAGTTGATATGGTTTGGCTGTGTCCCCACCCAAATCTCATCTTGAATTGTACCTCCCACAATTCCCACGTCATGGGAAGGACCCGGTGGGAGGTAATTGAATCCTGGGGGTGGGTCTTTCTCATGGTGTTCTCATGATAGTGAATAAGTCTCATGAGGTCTGATGGTTTTATAAAGGTAAGTTCTCCTGCACCAGTTCTCTTTTGCCTGCCGCCATGGAAGACAGGCCTTTCGCCTTCTGCCATAATTGTGAGGCCTCCCCAGCCATGTGGAACTGTGAGTCCATTAAACGTCTTTTTCTTTATAAATTACCCAGTCTCAGGTATGTCTTTATCAGCAGTGTGAAAATGGACTAGTACAATACTACACAATGGGATACTATTTAGCCTTAAAAAAGAAGGAAATTCTGTTTTTTGCAACAACATGGACGAAACTGGAAGGCATTAAGTGAAATAAGCCAAGCACAGAAAGGCAAATACCACACAACCTCGCATATACAACACACCTGTTTTCATTGTGTTTTGCTGTATTGTGCTTCACAAATACTGTGGTTTTTATAAATTGATGGTTTGTGGCAACCCTGTGTCAAGCCAGTCTGTCAGTGCCATTGTTCCAACAGCATGTGCTTACTTTGCGTCTCTGTGTCACATTTTGGTGATTCTTGCAATATTTCCAATGTTTTCATTATTATTATATCTGTTCTATGGATCTGTGATCAGTGATCTTTAATGTTTTTACTATTGTAATTATTTTGGGGCTCCATGAACTGCATCCATATAAGACAGTGGATTTAGCTGATAAATGTGTGTGTTCTGACAGCTCCACCAACTGGCGTTTCCTCATCTCTCTCTCTCTCCTCAGACCTCCCTGTTCCCCTAGATAACAATATTGAAATCAGGCCAATTAATAACCCTCCAGTGGCCTCTAAGTGTTCAAGTGAAAGGAAGGGTCACATGCCTCTCACTTTAAATCAAAAGCTAAAAATGATTAAGCTTAGTGAGGAAGGCAGGTCCAAAGCCGAGATAGGCTGAAAGCTAGGTCTCTTGTGCCAAACAGTGAGCCAAGCTGTGAATGCAAAGGAAGAGCTCTTGAAGGAAATGAAAAGTGCTACTCCAGTGAACACACAAATGATAAGAAAGCAAAACAGCCTTATTGCTGTTATGAAGAAAGTTTGAGTGGTCTGGATGGAAGATCAAACCAGCCACGACATTCCCTTATGCCAAATAACTTTTCCATTGATTCTTTCAAACGCATTCTTCCTGAGTTGGACAGGCTGAGTGAACAATAGGACAGAAGAATCAATACTGATTCTGAAAGTTTATAACTGCAGGCAATTAGATGATGGTTAACGAGTTGGAGTCAGAAATTATAAAGGGAATTTTGGGAGGATTTCTTACGGTATGTTTGTTTAATATGAAAGACACCTGAACTTTTTTGTAGTGTATGTACATTGACTCTTTCAGAGCATTTTCTTTCAAAACTAAGTATAAATTTAGGGGTCATACATTTGAAGGACAGGAATTTCCACCTTTAGAAAGACTACGTGTTACACAGAGTTTTAAAAATACCGGTTTTGCGTAATAGCTGATACTTTCCAGGAAAGAACTGGAGAACTTTCTGTGCTCACGGTTGGAACTACCCATTTTATCTATTTTTAGCACAGAAAATGATTTAAAGAACATTGTTTTTAGGAACTTGAAATGTTGGGGAAGAAAATTTGGAGTTAAAGGCCTGACTTCTAGATAATTGTGAGTAGTGGTAATGCCATTTTTTTTTTGAGACGGAGTCTCGCTCTGTCGCCCAGGCTGGAGTGCAGTGGGGAGATCTCGGCTCACTGCAAGCTCCGCCTCCCAGGTTCACACCGTTCTCCTGCCTCAGCCTCCCGAGTAGCTGGGACTACAGGCGCCCGCCCCCACGCCCTGCTAATTTTTTGTGTTTTTAGTAGAGACGGGGTTTCATTTTGTTAGCCAGGATGGTCTCCATCTCCTGACCTCGTGATCTGCCCGCCTCGGCCTCCCAGAGTGCTGGGATTATGAGAGTGAGCCACCACGCACGGCCGGTAATGCCATTTTTCACCTCTTGTACTTCTTGAGCTCAGGTAGGAAGTTGAGGCATTTTGGCCTTTAGATGCTTACACATTGTAACAGCCTAGGAATTTTGTTCAAAATACAAAACAAACATATCATCTTTTCCAAGTGTTGACATTGCCATAGGAATGTCTATTTATTTATGTTTTTGAAAAAGGGTTTTAATATCCTGTACACTTACTGACAGTCCTATCAGACTTGGTAGCAGTTTCCAGGAGTAGAATAACTATCAAGATTAGAAATTTGCAGGAAGACAGAGGAACGCATTCTGCATGGCTATGAGTAGCTGTTTCAGACTTTAAAATAGTGAAAGGAAGTAAAGGCGGTGATATTTCATAGCCATTTCAGACATTAAATGACTTGTAGATTTTTTCGTGTATGTGCGTGCGCGCACGCGCGTGTGTGTGTGTGTGCAACAATCCAGGCTACACAAATAGATTGTTTCCTGGGGCAATGTGATGTATAAACACAGTTTGGTACTTGTTCCACTGAACTTGTGGCTTCTAATTCTAACAAGATTCTTTATCGGGCCCTTTAGAAAGACTTAAGATTTTTCTCGTAGATCAAAAATACTTGACTGCTGATTGACATTTCTTCTAACAGATGGTGCTATCTTGCTGCCAACGATTCCACGGCAAACCCTCCAGATAAGTCCCTTCCTCTAGTTATCAACTTTGCCTGTTCAGTACATCTGGCCCACAAGCCAATTTGATATCATGATGTCTTCAACAAAGTCTCTTTAAAAACTCTCTAATAATGCATGTATTTAATTCCTCTATAATTTTATTTCATTAGTTTTTTCTCTTTATTAAAAGCCAGACATATCATAGATATCACTTGCTTCTGGCTTCTGAATGTATTTTGTTTGACTTGGCTGTTTTTATGTTAAAGGAAGATATTCATTAACACAGCCAAATTATGTTGATCTAAAATACCAAAAAGATTTTGAATAACTGCTATGTACAGCTCTAAATATTTAAAATGGAAAAGTTAGCTTTATTGTGTGAGACACTTTCAGGAGCTGAGACCATCTGGTGACCACTCCAGGTCTCTTTTAGCTTTGTGATTTCTTGACCCCATGATTTTTGAGTGTATTAGGCGTATTAAAGTTGTCGGACACAACATACAAATATAGATCTAGCTAACAGCAGTCATTTGCATCTCCTTGGCCAATTTTCTGTTGAATACTGCCACCTTTAATGGAATGGCTTAAAAATTAAATGTACATAAAATAATTATATTGGATTATATTAAATAGTTAACCAAGTGTGTCTTTATAAAGCAATTTTAATTTCATAACTCATTATCTTTTAACTTTTTACTATGAAAAATTTCAAACATATATAAAGATAGAAGGAATAGTATAATAGTATATATGCACCTTGGGTAGGTACCTAGTTGTCAGATTACTCCACAATTCCATTGCACATCCTCTGGCTTCAATCATTATGAATCTATGCTATCTCGTTTTATCTATGCCTCCCTACCTCTGACCCCACATAGGTTGTTTTTTATAGCTTTATTGAAGTATAATTTTATTTTATTATTATTATTTTTAATAGAGATGAAGGTTTCACTATGTTGCCCAGGCTGGTCTTGAACTCTTGAGTTCAAGTGATCTGCCTGCCTCGGCCTCGCAAAGTTCTGGGACTACAGACGTGAGCCACTACACCCAGCCTATAATTTTACCTTCCATATAATTAATCCGTTGTGAGTGTGTAACTCAGTTATTTTAGGTTAATTTCTAGAGTTGTGAAATGATCACCACAATCTAGCTTTGGAATATTTCCATTACTCCCACAAGTTCCCCTGTGTCTGTTTACAGTCAATCCCTACTCCCATACCCAGCTCCAAGTAACCACTAATCTACAAATGTATAGATTGCCCCTTTCTGGGCATTTCATGTAAATATAATCATACAGTATACAGCCTTTTGCATCTGGCTTCTTTTACTTAGTGTAATGTTTTTGGTATAATGTTCACCCATGCTACAGCATGCAGTATTAATTCATTCCTTTTTATTGTTGAATTGTATTTCATTATATGGATATATTACATATTCATTATCCATTCATCAGTTGATGGAATTAGCATCGTTTCTAGTCTGGGGCTATTATGTTATGTATAATGCTGCTGTAACCATTCATGTGAAAGTTCTTTTGTGAACATGTATTTTCATTTCTCTTGGGCAGGCACCTAGTTGTGGAATTGCTGAATTGCTTGGTAAGATTTTATTTATCCTTTTAAGAAGCTGCCAAACTGTTCCCCAAATGGCTGTACCATTTGTATTCCCAGCAGTAAACACATTCTCACCACCATTTGGTATTATCTGTCTTTTTTAGATAACTGTGCTAATCAGTACATAGTATTATCTTGTAGTTTCAAATCATCTTTTTAAAATATCTATTAAATTTGTTGAATGAGGCTAGTTTTTTTTTTATGTCCCAGATGACTTTTCTAATTTCTAGGTATTACAAAAAATCCTGATTTAGTAATTAATGTGTTCACCCTCATGCATTAATCAAAACTTTCAAACTGATTTAAATTTGAGGCACCTCTGCCTTCCCCCTCCACTCCCTGCCCCCACACACAGCTAAGGTGGGAGCCTGGGGGAAGGCCGGCAGGTGACTAGCAGGTGTGGCTGGCTTTCCTTCTTTTCCTCCTTCCTCTTTTTTTGAGATGGAATCTCGCTCTGTCACCCAGGCTGGAGTGCAGTGGTGCGATCTTGGCTTCCTGCAACCTCCACTTCTTGGGGTCAAGCAATTCTCCTGCCTCAACCTCCCAAGTAGCTGGGATTATAGGCGCCTGCCACCACGCCCGACTAATTTTTGTATTTTTAGTAGAAACAGGGTTTCACCATGTTGGCCAGACTGGTCTCGAATTCCTGACCTCAGGTGATCCACCCCCCACCCCGCCACTCAAAGTGCTGGGATAACAGGCATAAGCCACCACACTCAGCCCCCTCCTTACTCTTAACTTCTCCCCTTAATTTGCTACTGTGAAGGTGAGATAGGGAAGAGGCAGGGAGCAAACAAGTCCTTTCTCATCAGGGACTGTGATGAGGGCACAGCATTTCCTGGGCTGTCGGGTTTTAAGGCTGACTCCGTGTTACCCTCACTCCATTCTCTCACACGTGGAGAATACGTTTCCAGGCTAGCTGCTTGCTTATTCCCTTGGGGGCTAGAAATCTGATAATTACTTCTTTTCTTTGTGGAGCTACTTTTGCCCCTGTAGTTTACCCTTCTGGGTAGGACCTAAAATAACTCCCTCATGTGAGGCCCACATCTATGCCTTAGAAAACATGAACTCATCTTTGCCCCCTAAGTTCTGTAACCACTGGTGACCCAACCCCACCATCACTTCTTTAGCTCTTCCATCTTAGCCAGCCATCTCTTCTCTCTCACTTGAGATTTCTCAGCAGAGATCAGGAGACAGTCAGCTGACAGCCTAAAGTGGGAGATCCCGAGGGGCTTGGGGAGAAGGGTGGGCATCTCCAGTGCTGCCACTTGGCAGCTTGGCAGGGGGTGGGAGTGGGTAGAGGGAACACCCACATCTGAAATATTCCAATCTCCTCTCTTTTGAATCCTTAGTGAGGTGAGGGATTCAAAGTTATACGCCTGTTTTTGTGTGAAATCCTTTAGAAATTTGCATCTTGTTTGATACTTCACTCTGGCTCATCTATTATATCTTGAGATAAGTTTGGGTGATAAGATAAGTCACTCTGGCATATCTATTATATCTTGAGATAGGTCTGGCTGACCTAGCCAAAGATAGGTCGTGTGTGTGTGTGTGTAAATATATATATATAGTACTATATATATATATACACAATACTATATATATATACACACAATACTATATATATATACTACTCTTCCTATTCTATCTTCCTAGAGCTGTAAAACACAATTATTCTGACTGTAGTCATTTGCCCTTTATTTAATTGAAAAATTTATTTTTTCTATGTTGATGAATATATATCTGCATGTACGTGTATATATACATGTATATATGTTACATATATTAATATATATGATATATATGCATATACATATATAAATTCCCCAACAGAGAAATATTTTTTTTTCAGTCAAATAAAGGGCAGTGATTGAAGTCAGAATAACTGTGTTGGACACTTCTAGGAAGATAGAATAGGAAAGCAGCGGGTCATGAGCTTTGAGTTTGCTGTCTAGTTCTATGTGACTTAGACACACTTCTTAACCTCTCAGGGTCTAGCTTTTTGTTTGTAAAATTGATAAAATCATACATTTCTTTTTGGATATTGTGAGGAATTTTGTAAAAAGCACATGAGGCTCATGCCTGTAATCCCAGCACTTTGAGAGGCTGCGGCAGGTGGATCACCTGAGGTCAGGAGTTTGAGACCAGCCTGGCCAACATGGCAAAACCCAAACCCGTCCCTACTAAAAATATAAAAATTAGCTGGGTGTGGTGGTGCACACCTGTAATCCCAGCTACTTGGGAGGCTGAGGCAGGAGAATCACTTGAACCCAGGAGGCAGAGGTTGCCGTGAGTCAAGATTGTGCCACTGCACTCCAGCACGACTCCGTCTCAGAAAAAAAAAGCACATGAAAACTACTCAGTCCAGTGCCTGACATGTAGTATGTGCTTCAATTACTGTGAGTTATGAAGTCTGATGACTGTATTAGTCGTCAGGGCTGCCATATGAAGGACTAAAGACTGGATGGCTGAAACAATCAAAATTTATTTCCTCAGAGTCCTGGAGGCTAGAAGCCCCCACCTCACTAAGGATATAAAAGGGTAAGAAGAAAGAGGGCTCAACGATCTTAGATGTGGGTATTCCACGTGCCTTCTCACGCCCTGCTGAGTGGAAGCCTCAGAGATGCCTGTCCCTCTCACCAAGCCTCCTAAGCGGGGGCCTCAGTGGGGTCTCTCAGTTTGGGCTGTCAGCCAACTGCTTGTTCTGTGATTCTCAGTTGAGAAATCTAAAGTCTAAAGAGAGAGAAGGGATGCCTGGCTTCTGGATGGAAGAGCCAAAACCGATGAATTTTGGAGGAATACAATTCAGCCCATAACAATGATTAAAAAGGAAGAAACAATCTGTCGTTGTTCATGGACTACATGGTTGTTTAATAACAGAGCAAAAGGCTCTGTGGTTAAACTATTAGGATTAATAAATTTATTAAGTTGCTGGATATAAAGTCAGTATACAAAAATCATTTATATTTCTACAAAACAGCAAAAAACACAAGTGGAAAATAGAAATAAAAAATATGATTTACTCTAGCATAGAAACTACCAAATGCCTTGTAATAAATTTAATAAATGAAATACAAGACTTTCTCACCAAAAGAAAAAAAATACAAAATATTATTCATAGAATTGAGAGAAATGAAAGAAGATCTAATATATCCTATTAGTGGATTAGAGGACTCAAAATTGCTGAAATATCAATTCTTCCAAATAGACTTAGAGAGCAAATAACATTCTAATACAAATCCCTGCAGGTTTAATTTGGTGGAAATTGAGTTGATCTTAAAATTGACACGAAAATTCAAGGGGAAAACATAGCCAGGGCCGGCTTAAAGAAGAACAAAGTTGCAAACTTCCATGGCCAGATATCATGACTGTAAAGCTATAGTAACTAAGGCAGGATGGTATCAATAATGTGTTAAGATTTCCTAAGGCCAAGACCAGGGTTCTCAGGTTGGGTAATTCACTAGGAAGACTCAGCGTTTAGTTGTACTCATGGTTATGATTTACTACAGCAAAAGGATACAAAGCAAAATTTTGTATTCCAGTGAAAGGATACAAAATCAAAGGACACCAAGAACAAAGCGAAAATGTGCATGGGGTGACATTTGGGGGGAACTACGAACAAGCTTCCAAGAATTCTCTTCAGTGGATGCGCCGGGGTCACACTGCATGTGTTTAACTCTCCCGGTGAGTTATGACAACGAGTGTGAAATATTGCCATCAGGGAGGCTCATTAGGGACTCAGTGCCTAGGGTTGCTGTTATTGTTGTTGTTCTTTTTTTTTTTTTTTTGAGACAGTCTCCTTCTGTCACCCAGGCCGGAATGCAGTGGCACGGTCTCAGCTCACTGCAATCTCTGTCTCCTGGGTACAAGTGAGTCTCCTGCCTCAGCCTCCTGAGTAGCTGGAATTACAGGCGCCCACCACTACATCTGGCTAATTTTTGTATTTTTAGTAGAGACAGGGTTTCACCATGTTGGCCAGGTTGGTCTTGAACTGTTGGCCTCAAGTGATCCTCCCACCTCGGCTTCCCAAAGTGCTGGGATTACAGGCGTGAGCCACCACGCCCGGCCCCAGGGTTCTTCCTAAGGGCTTTTCATGCACCCAAGTTCCAGACTCTCAGAAGGAAAGCAAGTGTTCAGCAAAAACTGTATTGTTTGTAGAAACACTTCAGGCAGAGTGAGCCAAACTTATCTGTTCTGAGAATGGTGGGAACCCTCCCCAAATCTAAGTTCCCAGATACCAGCCAAAGGCCAACCTTCCACGCAGGCCTGTCAAAGGGTAGCATTCTCAGGCCAGCTTTGTTAACTCTTTTATGAGGAGGTGCGAAGTTGGAAAAGTAGATCAATAAAACAAAGAGTCCAGAAACAGATCTATACATATATGGTCACCTGATGTATGACAAAGGTCATTGTGATAGAGTGAGGAAAAGATGCTATTTTAAATAAATGAAGCTAGATCAATTGAGTATCTATATGGAAAAAAGGAAATCTTGCCACTTACTTTGCATAAGACCCAAATATCGATTTCAGGTGTGTTAAGAAAATAAAGTTTGAAGAAAACAGCATGCAAATGTCTTTACGACCTTGTAGGATGGTGTTCTTAAAAGTGCAGAAAAAGCTCTAACCGTAAAGGAAAAGATAGATACATTGGACACGATTAGAGTTGAGAACTTATCAAAACATACTACTATGAGAATAAAAGAAATCAGTAGCGGAATGGGAGAATATAAGTATCATCTATAAAGGACTGAATGAAGAATATGTAAAGAATTTCCATAAAGCAAAAGAAAAAGAAAGACAACGTAATTTTTTAAAGTGGACAAAAGACTTAACCAGGCAAGCCTCTAACAAAACAGGATATCCATGTGGCCAATAAACATACGGAAAGGTGATTCTGTTGTGTTTCCTATGCCGTTGTAACAAGTTACCACAAACTTAGTGATCTATGGCTGACTCCTTAGAATATGCCGAATAGCAAGGTGCACCAGTGTTCACCAAAGGGCATGTTCTAGAGTATACACCATGGCCCTATGTATAACAACTCCAAACTAGAAACTGTCCAAATGAATACATTGTCAGTAGAGCAAATAAATAAATAAATAAATAAATAAATAAATAAATAAATAAATTGTGCCATGTTCATACAATGGAATACTAAGCAGTAATAAGAATTAAGGAATTGCCACTATTACATGGATGAATCTCCCAAATACAGTCATGTGTCAATAAATGATGAGACTGTATTCTTTTGAGATGGACTCTCACTGTGTTGCCCAGGCTGGAGTGAGGTGGTATGATCTCGGCTCACTGTAACCTCCGCCTTCCGAGTTCAAGTGATTCTCCTGCCTCAGCCTCCTGAGTGGCTGGGATTACAGGTGCCTGCCACTACATCTGGTTAATTTTTGTATTTTTAGTAGAGACGGGGTTTCACCATGTTGGTCAGGCTGGTCTCGAACTCCTGACCTCATGATCCACCTGCGATGAGGCTATATTCTGAAAAATGCACTGTTAGGCAATTTCATCATATGAAAATCATGGAGTATAATTAAACCTAGATCGGATAGCCTACTATACATCTAGGCTATATGGTAGAGCCTATTGCTCCTAGGCTACAAATCTGTACACCAGGTTACTGTAGTGAATACTATAGGTAACTGTAACACAATGGTAAGTATTTGAGTTTCTTATTTTTTTTTTTAGAGATGGAGTCTCACTCTGTCGCCCAGGCTGGAGTGCAGTGGCATGATCTTGGCTCACTGCAAGCTCCGCCCTTCAGGTTCACGCCATTCTCCTGCCTCAGCCTCCCGAGTAGCTGGGACTACAGGTGCCCGCCACCATGCCTGGCTAATTTTTTGTAATTTTTAGTAGAGACGGGATTTCACCGTGTTAGCCAGGATGGTCTCGATCTCCTGACCTTGTGATCTGCCCGCCTCAGCCTCCCAAAGTGCTGGGATTACAGGCGTGAGCCACCGCATCCAGCCAAGTATTTGTGTTTCTAAACATATCTAAACATAGAAAAATACAACAAAAATATGGTATAAAAGATTAAAAAACGGTACATTTGTATAGGGGACTTACCATGAATGGAGCTTGCAGGGTTGGGTGTTGCCCTGGGTGAGTCAGGGAGTAAGCAGTGAGTGAATGTGAAGGCCCACAATGTGGCTGTAGGTTTGGACTGTAGACTTTATGAACACTATACACTTAGGCTACACTAAATTTATACAATTTTTCTCCCTTCATTAATAAATTAATTCTAACTGTAACTTTTTTACTTTATAAATATTTAAGTAAAAAAATTTTTGACTCTTTTTGTTTGTTTGTTTTGAGATGGAGTCTCTCTCTGTCGCCCATGCTGGAGTGCAGTAGCGTGATCTTGGCTCACTGCAACCTCCACCTCCCCAGTCCAAGCGATTCTCGTGCCTCAGTCTCCCGAATAGCTGGGGCTATAAGCGTGCACCACCACCCTTGGCTAATTTTTGTATTTTAGTAGAGACAGGGATTCGCCATGTTGGCCAGGCTGGTCTCAAACTCCTGGCCTCAAGTGAACCGCCCACCTCGGCCTCCCAAAGTGCTGGGATTACAGGTGCAAGACAGTGCACCTGGCCAACTCTTTTGTAACAACACTTAGCTTAAAACACAAACACATTCTACAGCTGTACAAAATATTTTCTTTCTTTATATTTGTACTTTACAAGCTTTTTCTATTTAATTTTTTTTAATTTTTGGTTTTTTACTTTTTAAACTTTTCTGTTTTAAAAACTGAGACACAAACACACACATTAGATTAGACCTACATAGGGTCAGGATCATCCACATCGTTGTCTTCCACTTCCACATCTCGTCCCACTGGAAGGTCTTCAGGGGAGCTGTCATCTCCTGTGATCACAATGCCTTCTTCTGGATGCCTCCTGAAGGACTTGGCTGTACAGTCACCTTCTCTTTTCTTTTTTTTCTAAATAAGTAGAAGGAGTGCAGTCTAAAACAACAATAAAAAGTATAGTCTAGGCCGGGCGCAGTGGCTTACGCCTGCAGTCCCAGCACTTTGGGAAGCTGATGGGGGCGGATCATGATATCAGGAGATCGAGACCATCCTGACTAACATGGTGAAACCCCATCTCTACTAAAGATACAAAAAACTAGCCAGACATAGTGGCATGCACCTGTATTTCCAGCTACTTGGGAGGCTGAGGCAGGAGAATTGCTTGAACCCGGGATGTGGAGGTTGCAGTGAGCTGAGATCACACCACTGTACTCCAGCCTGGGCGACAGAGTGAGACTCCATCTCAAAAAAAATAAAAAAAAATTTTAAAAAGTATACTAACTACATAAACTAGTCACATAGGCATTTATTATCATTTAGGGTATTCTGTACTGTACATAATTGTATGTGCTATCCTTTATACAACTGGCAGCAGAGTAAGTTTGTTTATACCAGCATCACCACAAACATGTGAGTAACTTTTTGCCCGTGACATTATGATGTCACAAGGTGATAGAACATTTTCAGCTCAGTTATAATCTTACGGGACCGTGGTCATACATGTCATCTGTTGCTGACCAAAATGTTGTTATATGGTGCATGACTATAGCATGAAGCAAAAGCATTCTGACATGCAAAAGAACATACTGCATTATATAATGTTCAAAAGCAGGCAAATTTAGTATATGGTATCAGAGGTCAGAATAGTGGACCCTTGGGAGGCAGTGATGAAAAGGAGGGAGCAAAGAAAATGTGGCACATATACACCATGGAATACTATGCAGCCATAAAAAAGGATGAGTTCATGTTCTTTGCAGGGACATGGATGATGCTGGAAACCATCATTCTCAGCAAACTAACACAGGAACAGAAGACCAAACACCACATGTTCTCACTCATAAGTGGGAGTTGATCAATGAGAACACATGGACACAGGGAGGGGAACATTACACACTGGGGCCTGTCAGGGGATGGGTGGCTGGGGGAGGGATAGCATTAGGAGAAATACCTAATGTAGATGATGGGTTGATGGGTGCAGCAAACCACCATGGCACGTGTATACCTATGTAACAAACCTGCACGTTGTGCACTTGTACCCCAGAACTTAAAGTATAATTAAAAAAAAAAAAGAAAAAGAAAAGGAGGGAGCAATGGGGAGTTTTGGCAATGCTGGTGATGTTCTACATCTTGATTTGGGTCTGGTTACACAAATGTGTTCATTCTAAAAAATTCCTCAAGTTCACTCAGGAATTGTGTGTACTTTTCTACATGGATGCAATACTTCAGTAAAAAGATGTTTACTTACAAAACACATCATAAGTAAATAAATATGCATAAAGTCTTTTTGAGAAATCTTTGAAAGGGAAGCAAGTCGTTATCAAGTAAACTTTTCCCCTTCCCACCCCGCCCTGAAGTTTTTTACTTGAAGAAAAAAATTATTTCCTTTTCGGAATCCTCATAGTCTCCAGTTGAAGGCTGAGTCCAATTTTAAGTTTGCAGAGTAGCTGGAAAGTTGAGAATATCCTTTCAGGAAATGGGTCCTGAATTGTTTGAATGTGTCTCACAGGTTATAAAAACAGTCTTGGTGGGAATTTTAGCTTCAGCATTTAGTCTACTGCCAACTGCACTTGACTTAGAAATTCCAGTGACTAATCATCTAAGGTCCTGACAATGAGATTAAGATGAGTTTGGAAGTTCAGACAGAAAAGGGATTAGTTACTAGTAAGCCAGTTTCTCTTTGTTGCAGCTTTTCAATAATGCAGACATGCCCAGTGGGTTCCCCCCATGTATGAATGAAGATGTTCTCTAATTACAAGGTTCCACACAACACTTTAAAGTTCCTTTTAATCTCACTGCACTTAATTGTTTTCTTGTTTATTTATTTATAAATATACCTTAAGAAATCCCGTGGTGAAAGAGAAAAAAAAAAGGCCATATTTCTTTGTTTTTTTTTTTCTTTTTTCTTTTTGAAATGGAATCTGGCTCTGTCGCCCAGGCTGGAGTGCAGTGGTGCGATCTTGGCTCACTGCAAGCTCTGTCTCCCGGGTTCACGCCATTCTCCTGCCTCAGCCTCCCGGGTAGCTGGGACTACAGGCACCTGCCACCACGCCCGGCTAATTTTTTGTATTTTTAGTAGAGATGGGGTTTCACCATGTTGGCCAGGATGGTCTCGATCTCCTGACCTTGTGATCCGCCGGCCTTGGCCTCCCAAAGTGCTGGGACTACAGGTGTGAGCCACCACGCCCGGCCAAGGCCAAGTTTCTTTCTTCTGGAATCACGCAATCTAAATTTGTGGAAACATTAAGAATCATTTCGTCAGCCATGCCCATGCCTCCAGAGTGTTGGGAGAACCATATTTCTTTCTTTTCTTTTCTTTTTTTTGGGGGGGTGGTGGGGGGATAGGGTCTTGCCCTGTTGCCCAGGCTAGAGTGCAGTGGTGCAATCACAGCTTACTGCAGCCTTGGCCTCTGGAGCCCAAGTAATCCTCCCACCTCAGCTTCTCGAGTAGCTGGGACTACAGGTGTGCACCACTATGCCTGGCTAACTACTTTAGTTTTTGTAGGTGTGGGGTCTCACTATGTTGCCCAGGCTGGTCTTGAACTCCTGGGCTGAAGCAATCCTACCTCCTCAGCTTCCCGAAGTACTGGGATTCCTGCCGTGAGCCACGCATTTGGCCTGGAACCATATTTCTAAATCTTCGTGTTTGCGTATAAGAAAACTTGCATTTCAGTTCCTTTAAAGGGAAGATTAGAAACATTAGGAGGATAACTTCTGCCCTTCTCTCATCTACCTTCACCTGGTGCCTTCTCTGTTTGGTGAGACTGGGAGAAGCACTGAGTGCTCAACAGCGTGGTTCCCTGTCTCTGGAAGCAGTGTGTCCTGAAGCCGCATGCCTTTGTCGCTGATGTGGTGAAGTGCTTCCTGACAAGGGTGCTGTCTCTGCAGGGAGGTGGGTTTACAAGTGTGTGAACTGAACTCATGGCCATAGGTACTTGGAGGTGGATTGGGGCTACAGATCCAAGCTGCCTTCTCCAATCTGCTGTTGTCCATAATAAAAGCATCCATTTTAATCTCTTTCCTCCTGACTTTGTGTCTCGTTCTTGACTGGGCTCATTCCACTTCGACTTCAGATGGCCATACAATGCCCAGCCACTGGAATATGCTGCTCCTTCTATGAGGCTCAGGAAGCATGTATGTATTGCCCTGCACAGTGAACAGATTACACTGCTAGAAAGAAAAGATTTGCTAAGTATTAGGGAGGAGAAAAAGGAGAGCGAAAAATATACAAAGAAAAACAAGAAAAATAAAGGAGTTTGTCTTAGCTCCAGCTGCTATAACAAACTACCATAGCCTGGGTGGCTTTTCAACAATGAACTTTATTCTCTCACAGTTCTGGAGGCTGGGAAGTCTGAGATCAGGGTGTCAGCACGGATGAGTTCTGGTGAAGGCTCTATTCTGGTTTATAGACTGCCAACTGCTCGCTAGATCATCTTTCATAAGGGAACTAATTCCATTTATGAGGGCTCCACCCTTATGACCTCCTTCTTTTTTTTTTGAGATGGAGTCTCACTCTGTCACCCAGGCTGGAGTGCAGTGGTGCAATCTCGGCTCACTGCAACCTCTGCCTCCTGGGTTCAAGTGATTCTCCTGCCTCAGCCTCCTTAGTAGCTGGGACTTCAGGTGCCCACCTCTAGGACCAGCTAATTTTTGTATTTTTAGTAGAGACGGGGTTTTGCCATGTTGGCCAGGCTGGTCTCGAACTCCTGACCTCAGGTGATCTGCCTGCCTCGGCCTCCCAATGTGCTGGGATTACAGGCGCGAGCCACCTCACCCGGCCTGACTTAATCACTTCCTAAAGGCCCCACTCCTAATGCCATCACACTGGGGGTTGTGATTTCAACATATGAATTTCAAGGGGTGGACACAACATTCAGACCAGAATAGAGTTAAACATTGAAATGCTGGATTCAGGCATTCAGCCGCCTGAAGTTCTCATTAGTAGTACTACTGTCCAAAAAGTCTACAAAAAGGTAGTTTTATTATTTTTTCTGATGATACAAGTAATACTCATAAAGAAAACCTGAGCAACAGAATAGTATAAAGAAAAAACTGAAAATGCACCTAAAATCTCCTCAATAGGGTGCCCACTAAATATTTTGTGAAGGATTCTTCAGAGAAGGGACTTGAGATCAAGTCTTCCAGAGTCCTGGAAATGTACCATATGTTTATCTTGTTGGCAATCACATGTGCATATACAAAGTAAAAATGTATCAAGCTGAACACTTCAGATTGGTGCATTTTACTGCATTTATTTTATGTGTTAATTTAAAAATACCCCAGATATTTCACTCTGTATGTACAGGAATAGAATTAAATTATCCATACTGTTTTGTTAAGTGTTTCCCAAGGAATCATGTATTATGGGACATTTACTCATACATCTTTGTCTTAGATAGGGATATTTGGTGGCAAGTTTCAGAATCTTACTACAGCTATGCTATACGATCTGAAATTTTGTGTCTACCCACCCCCAAAAAATTCATGTTGAAGTCCCAAGCCCCGAGGTGATGATATTAAGAGGATAATTACCTTTAGAGAGGTAATTAGATCAAGGGGCCAGAGACCTCACAAAAGGGAATTTTTAGGGCCCTTAAAAAAGAAGCTCAGGAGGCTGGGCACGGTGGCTCATGCCTGTAATCCCAGCACTTTGGGAGGCTGAGGCTGGTGGATCATCTGAGGTCAGGAGTTTGAGACCATCCTGGTCAACATGGTGAAACCCCGTCTCTACTAAAAATACAAAAAATTAGCCGGGCGTGGTGGTGGGCGCCTGTAATCCCAGCTACTTGGGAGGCTGAGGCAGGAGAATTGCTTGAATCTGGGGGGCGGAGGTTGCAATGAGCCGAGGTCGCGCCATTGCACTCCAGCCTGGGCAACAAGAGCAAAACTCCGTCTCAAAAAACAAACAAAAAAGGAAGCTGAGGGAACCTGTGTGCCCCTTCTACCACGTGAGGACACAGTGAGAAGACACCATTTTATTTATTTATTTATTTGAGAAAGAGTCTGACTCTGTCACCCAGCCTGGAGTGCAATGGTGCCAGCTTGGCTCACTGCAACCTCCACCTCCCCGGTTCAAGCAATTCTCCTGCCTCTGCCTCCCGAGTAGCTGAGATTACAGGCGCCCACCACCACGCCTGGCTAATTTTTTTTGTATTTTTTTTTTTTTTTTTTTTGAGACAGAGTCTCGCTCTATCACCTGGGCTGGAGTGCAGCGGCGCGGTCTCGGCTCACTGCAAGCTCCGCCTCCCGGGTTCACGCCATTCTCCTGCCTCAGCCTCCCGAGTAGCTGGGACTACAGGCGCCCGCCACCACACCCGGCTAATTTTTTGTATTTTTAGTAGAGACAGGGTTTCACCCTGTTGGCCAGACTGGTCTTGAACTCCTGACCTCAACTCATCTGCCCGGCTCAGCCTCCCAAATTGGTAGGATTACAGGCGTGACTCAGTGTGCCTGACCGAGAAGGCACCATTTATGAGAAAGTGGGCCCTCACCGGACACCAAGTCTGCTGGTGCCTTGATCTTTGACTTACCAGCGTCACGAACTGTAAGAAATACATTTTTGTTGTTTTTTTGCATATACCTACTCTGTAGTATTTTGTTGTAACGGCCCCAACAAACTAATACAAGCTAGTTTAAGAATATAGAGGTTTTAGGAAATTAATCTAATAGGCGTTCTCACAGCATTTTAGCCTGATTTTATTTCTTATTTTTTCAATTTCTTAATTATCTTTTAACAAATCTTCTGAGCCTTCTCCAATTTATCTTTGAGGAAACTTAGGATTTGATGATGATCTCAGGGTAGCTTCATGGTTTCCATCAGGCTGTTTTCTCACTGAAAAGGTCATTTAATGAAGTTTCGATAAACCCATGGGGTTCACTGTGTGTGCGTTCTGTACTGCACAATATGGCTGTGCCTGTGAAGGGCAAAGCAGGAGGATGAATATCAGAGAGGGTGACTGTGTCTTACCAACACATCAAAATTGTTCGTCTAATTACGTGGGCAAATGGCAAAAGTACCTTTTGTTACTGTCATTGAAATTCATCCAGTGAATATTGGATTGAAAATCTAATATGTGTGACATTGTGTTGGATTCTGGGGGTACAACAATGAACATGACGTTTACACTGATCCTCAGTGAGCAGAGTCCAGTATAAAGTGGAATGCAGGGTCTAGTGTAAAGTGAAATGCCCCTGTTGAAATAAGTTCCCAGGTTGGCTATTTCTTGAGTTTCTGCTTGGCCACGGGTGAGGGCTGCACCAGGATAATCTCACTGACCATAGTGGTAGATGCCAAAAAGGAGGGAGATGAGTGGAGGTAGAAAGAGTGCAGGAAGGTAGAGGACTGGAAACCAAGGGAGACATTTGGAGGTTGGCATAAGGTGACATGGGCCAGTAGCAGATCATGAAGCCAGGCATTGATGCTAGAAATTTGAGACTTGGGTAAGAAAAAGAAGTGAATCTGGGGTGTAATGTGATAGGGAATTAAAGTCCTAAAAGAGAGTATGAAGAGTACAAAGGAGTAGGGATGAAGCCAAGGTAACTGCTGGCATCTGAGATAAGAGTGTCAGCATGGCTGGGATCTGGTGAGGGCCCTCTTCTGGTTTACAGACTGCCAACTGCTCATTAAATGATCTTTTATAAGGGCACTAATCCCATTCATAAGGGTTCCACCCTTATCACCTCATCACTTCCCAAAGGCTCCACCTCCTAATGCCATTACATTGGGGGTTAGGATTTCAACATATGATATTGAGGCCGAATACATTAGGCTTAATGGCCAGGGGGAATAAAAGAGAGAATAGACACTAAAGATGAAAAAAATATGCATAGTAAATGTGGTGGTACTTCTGGAACCAACAAGAACCTGGTTAGGTCTAGCTGTGTCATAACAGCAGACCAAGATAAACTGTGTTTGATTGTTTTAAGTACCACATCTACTGGGATAAAAAAAGATAGAAGGTTTAGTTGCTGGGTACTGGATACATAAACAAGGTTAGTCATCCCTTCCAAACAAAATATTGTATCTTCTGGTATTTTCCTAGGCACCCACTCCTGTCCACTTAGGTTACATCTTGAATAGAAATGACAAGAAACTTGAGTTTTTTCACAATCAGGGTATAATTGCTACTGAAGACGGATTAAATATACAACATAAGGCCGGGCATAGTGGCTCACACCTATAATCCTAGCACTTTGGGAGGCTGAGGTGGGCGGATGACTTGAGGTCAGGAGTTCGAGACCAGCCTGGCCAAGATGGTGAAACCCCATCTCTACAAAAAATACAAAAATTAGCTGGGTACGGTAGAAGGTGCCTATAATCCCAGCTACTTGGGAGGCTGAGGTTTGAGAATCATTGAATCCAGGAGGTGGAGGTTGCAGTGAGCCAAGATTGTGCCACTGCACTGCACTCCAACCTGGGCTACAGAGTGAGACTCTGACTCAAAACAAACAAACAAACAAACAAAAAACATAAAATACATCAAAGTATAACTCAGAGTTAATGGCAGTTGGTGGGTGGTCTGGTTTGTTAATTGTTGTAGAATAAGTCTGTTACTGTCAACATGAAAAATGTGAAAACCAAACCAAAATCGTGGTCCAAAATAGAATGCTTAATGCTGATCATTAAGAATGAGAAAGAGAATTGGAAGAAGTAAAACACAAGTTGATGACTCTCTGGTGAACGTTCATGTTTAGTATAATGGTCATGGACTCTCTTCTCCTAACCCCTAACCTGACATCTAAGCCAAATACCTAGCATGAAAGAGATGCTAATAAGCTGTGTTGAGCTTGATCCCAGTGGAAATTTCATTTCTATTGTTTCTTAGCATAAGTAGATTTATCTTGGCTTCCATCGTTCAAGGAAATGCTTTGATTCCTGCATTCTTTCCAGCCAAAGGCACAGGGAAGAATTCCAGAGTAGGAAGCAAGCTGTGTGTGTGTCTCTGTTGCAGACTTGGACATGTGTTAGGAATTTTCAATTCAGAACTGATGTGGGAAAATGGAAGACATCTTACGATGAAAGAAGCAAGTAAAACCCAGAAGCCCGCTTCCCTAGCCGGCTCAGTCAGGGCCAGTGATGCTGAAGTTTTAACTCTGTTGCTTTCAGTGTTCCATAGATGAAACACATGCATTTTAATTAAATTTCTCATTCACAGCATCTTATCAGAGAGAGATACAGAGAAAGAGATAAAGAATGATTGATAGATAATTGGATAGACAGAAATAGAAAGACTTCTATTGTATTTCTATTACTGATGAAGTAATTTTGATATTATTAAACATGGATACTTCCTGATATTCGCTTTGTAGTCACTTTGTTATCACCATATATATAGCAGGCGGCTGTATCCAGTCCTTTAGGTACATAAGAACAATATCATGCTCACTGGAAAAATACTTGACCAAAACACAGGAAAAATAAAGACTTCATTCTATACTTGGGAACATGTTGGAAGATCACTGGTGGTTGGAGTGTCCTTGCCTGCCACTAAAGTGCTTGAAAGATCCATGGTCATGAAATATGCATGTTAAGAACCCCCGTTGTGAAGAAGTAGAAAAAGAAGAAACAAAGTGAGCTGCACGTGGTGACTTGCTCCTGTAATCCCAGCACTTTGGGAGGCTGAGGCAAGAGGACCGCTTGAGGCTAGCAGTTTGAGACTAGCCTGGGCAACATAGTGAGATCCCGTTTCTACAAACAAATATAAAAAATTAGCTAAGCATGGTGGTGTGTGCCTGTGGTCCTTCCTAGCTACCAGGGAAGCTGAGGCAGGAGGATCACAGGAGCCCAGGAGTTTGAGATTTCAGTGAGCTGTGATCATGCCACTGCACTCCAGCCTGGGCAACAGACCCTGTCTCAAAAAAGAAAAAAAAAATAAAGAAAAGGAAGAGGCCGGGCGGGGTGGCTCACGCCTGTAATCCCAGCACTTTGGGAGACCGAGGTGGGCAGATCACCTGAGGTCAGGAGTTCGAGACCAGCCTGGCTAACATGGTGAAACCCCGTTTCTACTAAAAATACAAAAAATTAGCTGGGCGTGGTGGTGCGCTCCTGTAATCTCAGTTATTTGGGAGGCTGAGGCACGATAATCACTTAACCCAGGACGCAGAGGTTGCAGTGAGCTGAGATTGCACCATTGCACTCCAGCTTGTGCAACAAGAGCAAAACACCATCTCAAAAAAAAAAAAAAAAAGGAAGAAAGAGAAATAAATAATTAACAATTAACTCCCATTAGTGGAATTCCTGACACAGACACCTCTGGGCTTTTCAATGCCAGCTCAGATGTCGCCTTCCCCCCAGGCTTTCTATTCTGTCTCTAGCTCCTTTGTGTGTCTGCTGCATTTACAGTTATGGCCAAGAAAATTAATAGGTTGGGTGTAGTGGCTCATGCCTGTAATCCCAGCACTTTGGGAGGCCGAGACAGGTAGATTACTTGAGCCCAGCAGTTCGAGACTAGCCTGGGCAACATGGCAAGACCCCATTTCTACAAAAAATACCAAAAAGTTAGCTGGGTGTGGTAGAGCACGCCTGTGGTCCCAGCTTCCTGGGAGGCTGAGGTGGGAGGATTGCTTGAGCTCAGGAGGCTGAGGCTGCAGTGAACCGTGATCCCACCATTGCACTCCAGCCTGGGTAATAGAGTGAGACGCTGTCTCCAGAAAAAAGAAAAGAAAAGAAAATTAATACCTGATGGGTTTCTAATGTATAATATCTGGTAGCCTTCTATGTCTCATAGACTGTCGCTTCATAAGGGCAAAAAATTCTTCCTGTTTATCACAGTGCCTGGTAATAATATGTCAGCAATAAGTACTTAAATGATCTACAACTTTTGAAAAGTGACACTTTATTTTTCTTGTTCCCCAGCCATGCAGTTCCCCTGTTCAGAGGCAACCATGACCAGTTTCTTGTGTATCCTTCCAGAGATATGGTTGGCATTTTCAAATAATCACATATGTACTTCTCCTCCCTTATTTCAATTTAAATAATGGTATTCTACATCTTACTTTTTTTCTTTCTGAAAATATACCTTTTTTCTTTTTTTTTGAGACAGGGTCTAGCTCTGTCATCCATGCTGGAGGGTAGTGGTGTGATCACAGCTCCCTGTAGCCTCAACTTCCTGGGGTCAAGTGATCCTCCCACCTCAGCCTCTGGAGTAGCTTCGACTACAGGTACATGCCACCATGACTGGCTAATTTTTAATTTTTTTGTAGAGACAGGCTGTCACTGTGTTGCCCAGGCTGGTCTCAAACTAGGCTCAGGGGATCCTCCCACCTCAGCCTCCCAAAGTGCTGGGATTACAGGCATGAGCCACTGTGCCTGGCCTATGTTAATTGCTGCTGCACGTTAGAACATAAGGAGCCTCCTTAATTTTGATTTCGTTTGTTTAAACAGCTCTTTTGCATTCCATTCCATTATATGGAGTGCCATAATTTATTCAACCTGCCTACTCGTGATTGACTTTTAAGGTACTCCTGCCATTTTGCTACTTTATATTATAATGTAATTAATGAATAGTCTTAACTTTATCACTTTATAAATGTGTGGATATAAATGTGGGCTCTGTGTGTATGTGTGTGTATAGTTGGTTAGGTTCAAAGGTATGCACATTTTAAATGTAGTAGTTATTATTAAGTTGCTTCTATATGGGCATTGATTACATTTCAATCAGTGATATTCAAGAATGTACCGATATACTACATTATTACACTTTTTAGTTTTACAAATTTGACCTTTGGGAAAAAGTAGCTCAGTAAAGTTTGAATGAGTGTTTCCTTCACCTCAAGTGAGTCTGAACATCTTTTCATGTGTTAGAAAGCTACCTGTATTTCCCTTTCTGTGAACTGTCTGGTAACACCTTTTACCCATTTTTCTGCTGACTTGTTCTTTTTCATATTCATTTCTAGGATATTCTTATATATGAAAAAAATTAGCCTTTTGTCAATGATAGGAATTACAAATATTTTCCAATTAATCATTGTTTTTATGCAGTCAAGTTTTTTTTCCTTTTTTCCAGCTTGATGGAGATGTCATTGACAAATAGAAAAATGTAATATTTAAGGTGTGCAATGTGGTGATTTGACATAAGTATGCCTGTGTAATGACTCCCACAGTCAAGCTAATTAACATATTTATCATCTCACATAGTTACTTTTTGTGTGTGTGTGATGAGAGCACTCTCCTTGTGCGAAGATCTACTCTCTCAGCAAATTTGACGTATACAATACAGTATTAACTATAGTCGCCGTGCTGTACATTAGATGTCTGGAACGTAGTCACTCTATAAGCAAACGTTTGTACCCTTTGACCAACATCTCCCAATTTTCAGTCAAGTTTAGCAGTTCTTTATTGCATGATTTCTAGATTTTGAGTCACATTTGAAAAAGCTTTCTTCTTTTCCCCAGAAACCCATTGCTTGCTAAAAAAAAAAAAAAAAAGCCTTCTTATCTAGAGATCTTCTTATCTAGAGATCCAATGAGCAACAGGAGAACTATAATTATAATATTGTATTGTATACAGGAAACTTGCTAAGAAACTAGATTTTAAGTGCTCTTACACACACACACAAACATACACACAGAATATGTGATATAATGGCTATGCTAATTTGCTTGACTATAGTAACTATTTCACTATGTATATCAAAACATCATGTACATCTTAAGTATATATGATAAAAATTAAAAAAGAAAAAGGCCTTCTCCACTATGAATTTTATTTTTGAATTCTTTCACATTTAAAATCTCTCCCTCTTACAGTATTAATTACCTTGCCATTGTGTCTATTGTCATAAAGCTAGTTGCTATGTAAGTGATATTGTGGACCCACTACGGCTCTTCGAAGGAACAGAAAATTAAATCTCGTAACAGAAATAAATCAGTGTGCCCAAGAAGGTCACGAAACATTTAAAGTACTACCTAGCAGATTGTTAACTGTGTAAATGTTGTTTTATGTAGTACAAGGTCTCCATTAGTTACTTTAAAAGAAATCTTTATATTACCACTTGAAAAATCTGTTCTGCATAATTTAAAGCTGAATTTAATTACACCTTTCAAAAGTAAACACGTTTGCAAAATCTCAGTGTTTAACATATTAGGTAAAGTGATTTCTTTTTTTTTTTTTTTTTGAGACAGAGTCTCACTCTCTTGCCCAGGCTGGAGTGCAGTGGCGCAATCTCAGCTCACTGCAACTGCTGCCTCCCAGGTTCAAGTGATTTTCATGCCTCAGCCACCCAAGGAGCTGGGATTACAGGCGTGCACTACCACATCTGGCTAACTTTTTGTATTTTTAGTAGAGACAGGGTTTCACCATGTTGGCCAGGCTGGTCTTGAACTCTTGGCTTCAAGTGATCCGCCCGCCTTGGCCTCCCAAAGTGCTAGGATTACAGGTGTGAGCCACTGCGCCTGGCCAAAATAATTCTTATTCATGTATTTTAGGATGCTTTTCCAAGTGAAGGAGGCCATTTTATAAGTTCAGATAATACAGAAACTTTTTGGAACTTTTAACTCCACCAGCATGGGAACGTGGAAAGGATTCCACAGAGGAGAGACAGAAAAGCTCAAAGATTTTGGGGTCAAATTCAGAATGAAAATTTTTAATTTTCTCTGGCATTTTGATTACTTTTACAGAAACAAATTAAGGACTTTGAAGTAATAGCAGATAATTCAACTGAGCAAAACATTTTGGTGTGTGTCCACTGAAGAGTAACCTTGATATCTACTGTGTGTTTCATTAAAGTGTAGTGTAGGACAGACATGGAGTACGTATGGTAAGGACTTAAATAGGATTTCCATTGAAAGTTCAGTTTAACTACAGAAGTTAACTTAGAGATCATCTTTAGTCAATCTTCTCGTTTTGTTGATTAAAACTCAAGAATCATGCCACTGCACTCCAACCTGGGGGACACAGCGAGACTCCGTCTCAAAAAAAAAAAAAAAAAAAAAAAAAACTCAAGAATCAAAAGATCAGATAACATGTAGACAATATTACTAGTGAATATCTTCTAAATGAAATATTTGTGGATTCATAGAAGTGCATAAAAATACATAAAATAAAAAGAAAAAATAAAAATGATTTAATCCATCATTATTCCTAAGGGAAGGTAAAATGGGTTACCTTATAAAGAAAACATTTGATTACAGGCGGTGGCTCATGCCTGTAATCCCAGCACTTTGGGAGGCAGAGGTGGGTGGATCACTTGAGATCAAGATTTCGAGACCAGCCTGGCCAACATGATGAAACCCCATCTCTACCAAAAAATACTGGGTATGGTGGTGTGCACTTGTAGTTCCAGCTGCTTGGGAAGCAGAGATGGGAGAATTGCTTGAACCTAGGAGGCAGAGGCTGCAGTGAGCTGAGATCGTGCCACTGCACTCCAGCCTGGGCGACAGAGTGAGACTCTGTTTCAAAAAAATAAAAATAAATAAAACATTTGAAATAAAATTTCAATACAAAAAAAAGTAAAGTCATCTTTGAAAGCTCAACTGAGTTATTTTAGAACAAACAAGAATGATTTTACTAGGTGAAGAGTAAGTACATGGAACGTATTTTTTTCAGAAAGTGCTCTCTGTTAAGTTTCAAAGAGATTAAGTTTACGAAGGATTATAATTTTCAAGAAAACCTAGGGCTTTCTGAGTACATTTTTGAGTTTTGAGTTTGACTTCATAGAAGTCAACCACGGCTTTCCAGATAACATTCTTGTCAGGAGAGCATAAGAGGCTGGTTTAATACAGTATGAGGTTTCCTAATGAAAGTCAGTTTCCTTTCCAGTCATCAAAAACTGCCTTCCAGAATATTTACCCTTAGAAAGTCAGATGTCCTTTCCAGTCATCAAAAACTGCCTTCCAGAATATTTACCCTTAGAAATGAAAAACAAGTATCAGGAACAGCCAGAGATGAATGGAATTCTTTTGGCCCAGTGTCCAGATTATTAGAAAACCAATAAAGTCAATTGCCCATTTTGACTACTGGAATGCTGGCAAGAAGCAAATTCAGGGAAATTCATCTTTGTGGGATTATTAAAAAAATAAAGTTTTGAGAGCCAGGGTGCTGTGGTAAGAACTAAAACTGATGGAAATATTTAAACACAAAAAAGACTGTTTAGAATTTGTCACTAAGTTTCATTATTTATATTTGTTGCTTTTCTTCTTTAAAAGAAAAAAACAAAAAAGAAACTTCTCCAAAAGTCATTGGCCCTAGGCTTTAAATTAAAGTGGCCCTTGGAGCTTAGGGGTTTTTAAAAACTCAAGTGAAGATTATTGAGCCACTGATTTCATGACTTGGGTTTTCTCTTTATCATTTGTTTATTAAATGGAAAGTAATGATAATTCAGGAAATTGAGGATAGATTGTGTGCTAAATATGAGAAAGGAAATAAGAGAGCAGAATTCTTCCGGGATGCATTCCTAGTTTTTTTTTTTTTTTTCCTCTCTCTCTCTTTTTTCTAACAGAGTTGAACCAGCTCCTGTGGCATGAGTCCCTTTAAATTCAAATTCTGGATGTCACTAAGCCAGACTTCCTTCTGTGAGAAAGATACTGTATATTTAAATAGACTTTTATATACCTATTTATATACTTAATCAAAGAAAACATTACATTTTCTTTCAAAATTTTGTTCTAATGAATTGAAGTCTGCAGTAAATGAAATGGGTCTTCATTTAAAAAATAACTTAAAATTACCTTTTCCCCCTACTTGCATTCCTGTCCCTGCTACCAAAATACATTAATATTGTATATATTGTATTGTAAATTGTATATTGGAAACATACATTCGAAAAGTAATTTGGGAATAATACAATTTCTCTTTCTCCATGTTTGGGAGCAAAATAAGAAATTCTAGTCACTATTTCTTAGGGTTGAGCAATGTGAGCTTTGGTAATTGGGTCTTCTCTGTTTACTGGCTAGTGCTACTATTGGAATATAAACTCAAATAGCCTATAGAGTCAGGAAAATGCTAAGGGAAGAGACAAAGACAGGGGTTCTCTGTTTGCAATTGTATCTCTCTATCCCTTAGAAAGAAAAGATAAACTCAATTTGGCTGGCTTAACAATGCATCCATAATATACTCATTCTTTCCTTCTCCTCCAAGCTAGAGATATAGAGAAGAATAAAAATATAAGTTTGTTTCATTTTGTTTTTTCTTCTTGTATGTTTAATAAAACCATCTCTGAGTTAATGCTTTCGTATAATATCTCTTGAAAATCATTGAAATATTTGAGAAATAGAATGGAGTAAGGACGTTGTATTAGTCTGTTTTCACACAGCTGATAAAGACGTACCTAAGACTGGGTAATTTATAAAGGAAAGAGGTTTAATGGGATCATAGTTCCACATGGCTGGGGAGGCCTCACAATTATGGCAGAAGGTGAGGGAGGAGCAAAGGCACGTCTTACATGGCAGCAGGCAAGAAGAGAATGAGAACCAAGCAAAAGGGGCTTCCCCTTACAAAACCATCAGCTCTCGTGAAACTTATTCACTACCACAAGAACAGTATGAGGGAAACTGCCCCCATGATTCAATGATCTCCCACCAGGTCCCTCCCACAACTCATGGGAATTATGGGAGCTATAATTCAAGATGAGATTTGGGTGGGGACACAGCCAAATCATATCAGACCTTTTTATTTTCATTGATTGAGGACTGAAACCAGACAGCTATCTTTCACCAGCATTACCTTTGTACAATTTAAAAAGAGAGAAAAGGAAAAATGTAATCCTTGATTTTAATTTGTCTTCCCACAAACTAGAGCAAAATAGTGAGATATTTCTAGGCTGAAACAAATATTCAGAATATAGCTGAATATAGGAAATCATAATATACCTTGAGAATAATTAGACTATTTCTTCTCAAGTTTGGATCTTTCACTTATTTTACTTACTCCCTGTCTCTCTCTGTAGTCTTTGGAGTGATATTTGTAAATTGTTCCTTGTCAGCATTTCAAGTCCCTTGGCATGTCGGAGAGTCAGGCACATGTGAGTTTTGAACACTGCAAAGGTCACGTTTGTGCTTTTTTTTTTTTTTGACTCCTGGCAGTTAGAGAACAGGCCATCAGCTCAGGAATTCAGAGGCTCCTGGACTTGGAGAGGCAGACGATGGGGTGGAGTCTGAATGCCTGGGCTTGCGTACCAGCTTCCCCACTTACCAGCTCTATAGCCTCAGGCAAGTACCCATTCTCCAAGAGCCTCAGTATCCTATCCTAACCTGTCAAATGGGATAATTACTTTCTTTTCTTTTTTTTTTTTTTTTTTTTTTTAGATAGAGTCTTGCTCTGTCACCCAGGTTGGAGTGTAGTGGTGCAATCTCTGCTCACTGCAACCTCCGCCTTCCAGGTTCAAGTGATTGTCTCACCTTAGTCTCCTGAGTAGCTGGGATTACAGGAACCTGCCACCACGCCCAGCCAATTTTTGTGTTTTTAGTAGAGACAGGGTTTCACCATGTTGGCCAGGCTGGTCTTGAACTCTTGACCTCAAGTGATCTGCCCACCTTGGCCTCCCAAAATGCTGGGATTACAGGTGTGAGCCACTGTGCCTGGTCAAGGGACAATTAGCTTCTTCAGAGGGTTATCATGTGATAGAGTTTGGGTGTCCCCTCCAACTCTCATGTTGAGATGTAATTCCTAGTGTTGGAGGTGGGGCCTGGTGGGAGATGTTTGGGTCATGGGGTGGATCTCTCATGGCTTGGTGCTGCCCTCACGATACTGAGTGAGTTCTCGCGAGATATGGTTGTTTAGAAGTGTGTAGCAGCCCCAACCCCCACCACTCTCTCTCTTGCTTCTGCCCTGGCCATATGATGTGCCTCCTCCCACTTCACCTTCCACCCTGAGTAGAAGCTCCCTGAGGCCCCTCTGCAAGTGGAGCAGATGCAGATGCCATGCTTGTACAGCCTGCAGAACCCTGAGCCAACTGAACCTTTTTTCTCTATAAATTACCCAGTCTCAGGTATTCCTTTATAGCAATGCAAGAACAGCCTAACGCATCATAAGTATGAACTGAGATAAAGGTAGCTTGCTTAGAATTGGGCTTCATAGGCAGTGTGCTCACAGCAGGTGTGAACTCTTAGTGCTGAGGCAGGCAGCACCACAAAAGAAGGACACTTTAAAATTCATCCAGGTCTTGGCAATGTCTTGTACCTGATATCTGGTGGTGACTTTGCACCCAAGCAGTTCCTTGTATGTGACCCTGGTTGTGAAAACCTTGGGTTTTGTGTTGTTTTCCAAATGTAGTCCTTCAGCCTTCCAGTTAGTTTTGTGAGCTACTCAGTAACTTTCCAGAACATTCCCTTTCTGCTTTACGCTTGCCACTATCCAGCCAGATGTGTACAATGTGTGACAATCAAATAAATGCCTGACTATTGTGTCAGACTGTTTTATTTCATGTATATATCGTCCTTTTCCTGATAAAAAGCGTTAGCTTCTCAACAACAAAGACTCTATCTTACCTTTTGTTTGTATCAGCCATAGAGCCTTGGGCTGTACTAGGCCCCAAGCCAGTACTGTGCCATGGTCTCCTAGCACCTGGGCTGGCACAGAGGAAGCCCAAGGGCATATCTAAAGACATGTTGAATGAAGAATGAATAAAGTATTCACTGGATATTACCTGACTCAGAGCTGAGACTGCTGAGCTATGGTATCAGCCCTATACCATCCTACCTTGTAACAGACTTCTGGTTAGGTGAGATAGAAATTCCTATATTACTTGTTATTTTTGATTGGGTATTCTGTAATTGTAGCCAACACATCCCGACATTAAGGTGAAACATTGTTTCCCTAGACTCCAACCTTTCTTTCTTGTTATCCATCTACTGCCAAAGAAGTACTTCTTTCCAATTTTTTTTTTTTTTTGAGAAGGGATATATTCACTGAGTGTGCTCTGTGATGTTATCTTGGAAACAAATATTAACTTGCAAAGATTTTGTGTCATTCATCAAAACGAACTCTATCTCCTTTAATTCAGGAGAATCTCTTTTCTGTGTGATGGGCAAACATCACAACACAGGGAATAAACGTAGATGAAAAACAAGATGGAGGCAAATGCTTTTATTTTGGAATAGAACATTTTATAATGTTTTTGCATTAGGTTTTGCACTAGTTCATTATCCCATTCATTAAGGGTTAGTAAAGTGATTTGAATTATACATTGTCAGAAAGTGAAAATAAATGAAAAAAATTTTTTCTATTTAATTCTGCACTGCCTCAATGGCCTGTTTTTACAGAGGTACTTTAGCTTGAAATAACAGCTTGAATCAACAGAGAAGAAGAAATTTGAGCGTGCACAGAAAATCCCTGGAAAGAGTTCTCTCAGAGCTTTTATCTGACCACCAACCTGAAATACTGATCACAAGCCATATCATCTCTCCATGTTGTCTCTCTTCAAGGGGTGTTAAACCGCAGCGCAGCCAGGATGGAAAAAATTCAGATTTTAATAATATCCAGCTTTAGATGCCGTCAGCAAGATGACATTTCCTGGAAAGAACTATATTATTAAAGTATTATTATTTGGAGTGATTTGCTTGATATGATCAACAAAGAAAAAGTAAATTATCCAAATGGGACTTCTGGCAAGGAACTGCATTCTCATTAAAGGGGAAGTATTAGTGGGCCAGACACATTCAGACACATTTGAATAAACACTAAAGACGAACTTTTTTTTTTTTTTGAGACGAAGTCTTGCTCTGTTGCCCAGGCTGGAGTACAGTGGTGCGATCTTGGCTCACTGCAACTTCTGCCTCCTGGGTTTAAGCGATTCTTCTTCCTTAGCCTCCCTGGTAGCTGGGATTACAGGCAAGTGTCATCACGCCCAGCTAATTTTTGTATTTTTAGTAGAGACAGGGTTCCACCATGTTGGCCAGGCTTGTCTTGAACTCTTGACCTCAAGTGATCCACCTGCCTCGGCCTTCCGAAGTGCTGGAATTACAGGTGTGAGCCACTGTGCCTGGCCAGAAGATGAACTTAATGTTAGAGAGGAGGAACTGTTCATGGAGACCAAAATAATTTGTAAGGCCAGTAATTCTGGTTTCGCCCACTTAGAAAGAATCAAACCAGGCTGACCTTTGTCAAACTTCTTGGCAGCCTTAGCCAGGGTTTATATTTAAGGAGAATTTAAAAGTCAAAATAACAAAGTGTATATGATGTCATGTGCTTTATCATCGCCATCTTTTAGGTACTCAGACATAATGGCATAAACTCTGGAGCTCTGGCATTTCACAAAAATACCAGAAAGTGTGTGTGTATGTGGTGGAAGGGAAGGCAGACAATTTCAAATTCATTACCAGGATGTCATCGAGCTTCGAATATACTAAGTTAGAGCTGATAGGCTTTGAATATATTACCAAGTCTCATTTTGCCAATGAGAAGAATACAGTACAAAAACTTTAACAATGACATTGTTGGGTTAGTTATAAAAGAGGCTATAGATAATTTAACAAAATGTATTCATTTTCATTTTTATAGTTTGGACAATTACTTTTGAAAAATATATAGATGAAAAAACAAGGAAAATTTAAGTTGGGTAAATGAAGTTCTGATACAGTTTCTTGACAAATTCCTGCCAATTGCTGCTGTATTAAATGACAATATTATTTCCTTAATTATTGTATAAACACAAGATTTCTAAGTCTTAGATGTTCAATGATCTAACTCCAGTAGTATTTGATCCAAATTATAAGTGAAAGACATTAAACCATTTAGAATTACTTGAAGTAGGGTATGAACAGTATTATTGAATAACTATGAAAGTACTGAGATATAACTATTATTTTTTCTAAAAAATTATTTTTAGTGGATAAAATAAAATACATTTTATAATCTAATTTAAAAAATACTGATAAATTATATGGCTGCTCATCTTCCAGGTTTTTTTTTTTTTTTTTATCTTTTTTTTTTTTTTTTTTTTTTGAGATGGAGTCTCGCTCTGTTGCCCAGGGTGGAGTGCAGTGGCATGATCTCGGCTCACTGCAAGTTCCGCCTCCTGGGTTCAAGCAATTATTCTCCTGTTTCAGCCTCCTGAGTAGCTGGCACTATGGGCGCACACCACCACGCCCAGCTAAATTTTTGTATTTTTAGTAGAGATGGGGTTTTACCATGTTGGTCAGGCTGGTCTTGAACTCCTGACCTCAGGTGATCCACCTGCCTCAGCCTCCCAAAGTGCTGGGATTAGAGGCATGAGCCATTGCGCCTGGCCTATCTTCTAGGTTTTATACTAAAAAAAGAATGTCTTGAATTATATTCTTCATCTGCAAAAAAGTAGTCATTTCACTCAGGAACTTGCTCAAAAAATTAAACTTTATGCCAAAATGCCCCCAAATCTAGCCGAGGAGATGGATCCAAAAGTCACATTTTAACAGAAGGGGTGTGTTATGAATTTACCAATTGGCCATAGGCTGCAGGTGGTGATGGTTGAGTACATATGAGGTGCAAAGAACCTTTGGCCAATCTTCAAAGTTTCTTTCAAATTTGTGGTGAATAGATTCCAGTGGATTATCAGAAGACAGCCTTTCCTACACTTCTGTGTAAAATTCTTTTTAGAGCAGTCCAAGACACTAAGAAAATTGAATTATGTTTACAGATGTCAACCTCCCTCTCTCTCTCTCTCTCTTTTTTCTCTCTCCCTGACTCCCTGCCCTGCCCTCCTCTGTCATATTCCCTTCATCCCCCTACACAGGATGGAGTGCCAGGTGATCCTAATTCTGAGTCTCTTTTTTAGCCCTTGGCGCAAAACTCTCTGCACCTGGGTTCATTTTTCTTTTAAAGAATAACCTACACATAGTCCAGAGTCTTTGACTAATATTTGTTGAGTTGAAATATAAAAACAAATTGTTAAAAATGGGATCTGAGCCTTTAGGGCTGATTCGTTTGCATTTGTTAATGCTGTTTGCAGCGAGTCTTGGCTCCGCTGTCATTAGGTGAAGAGCAGCCTGTCCAGGTTTCAGTAACTGTGGTTGTAGTCCAAGACTGGAGCTCCCAGAAAATCAAAGGGCAGCCTGGAAAAGAGAGGTCTGGGAGTTCTTTTTTGCCTGGTTGTTTCGCTTTTGACTGGAACAATGTGTTCTTTCCATAGATGGAAAAAGATTCTGAATTTCAGAATTCACTTGGGGAGTTTTTTAACACCTGCATTAGGAAACATTTATGCACACTCAAGAATTTCCACATTCTTCTGCATTTTCTTCACCTCCTATATAAAATATGGTCTCCCATTGGGGCTTTCCCCTGTTCGCTGTGCTGAACTCAAAGCTCAGTTGTTACCTTTATAATGGAATCTTCGGAAAGTTTCCCTTTTCAGGAGTGAGGCTCCACCTAGAAGGCAAAAGAATTCACCAAAGCTAGAAGCTGGATGTCCCCTTGTAAACTTCTTTTTTTTTTTTTTTTTTTTGAGATGGAGTCTTGCTCTGTCACCCAGGCTGGAGTGCAGTGGCACGATCTCTGCTCACTGCAAGCTCTGCCACCCGGGTTCAGGCCATTCTCCTGCCTCAGCCTCCCAAATAGCTGGGACTACAGGTGACTGCAACCACACCCGGCTAATTTTTTGTATTTTTAGTAGAGACGGGGTTTCACCGTGTTAGCCAGGATGGTCTCGATCTCCTGACTTCGTGATCCACCCGCCTCGGCCTCCCAAAGTGCTGGGATTACAGGCTTGAGCCGCCGCGCCCGGCCCATCCCCTCGTAAACTTCTGTGACCATATTTCATTGATTCTGAGGCACACACTTTTTCAAATTATTTCCAAAGCTGGGATGTTTGTTTCAATCGGTGGCATCTTACGTTCTATAAAATACAGTATAACAGCCAAAAATTTATGTTAACAGCAATAATTTCATCTGTTTGGAGGTTTCCAAAATCACACTGAGATCCACAGTTATGGAACTCTAAAACGCCTCTCAGTAGCTGTCTTTGTCCTATACACTTAGAGCCCCGTGAATCACTATATGGCTTCCAATCCTCTTAAGATCCTGCGACTTGGCTGGGCGCGGTGGCTCACTCTTGTAATTCCAGCGCTTTGGGAGGCTGAGGTGAGCAGATCACAAGGTCAGGAGTTCGAGACCAGCCTGACCAACATGGTGAAACCCCGTCTCTACTAAAAATACAAAAATTTAGCTGGGCATGGTGGTGTGTGCCTGTAATTCCAGCTACTCGGGAGGCTGAGGCAGGAGAATCGCTTGAACCTAGGAGGCAGAGGTTGCAGTGAGCCAAGATTGCACCACTGCACTCCATGCACTCCATGCACTCCAGCCTGGGTGACAGAGAGAGACTCCATTTCAAAAAAAAAAAAAAAAAAAAAAAATTCCTGCAACTTGGGTTAGGATGATGGTGTATCCTTTGAATCAATGAAGGCTGGTTTTTATTTTGTTGTTGTTTGTTTGTTTATTTTTGAAGACTAGCTCCTCATTCTTTGCCTGTTACACACAAAACCCACACAAAGTAATTATGGTTAATACTTACTTAGTGTGGACTATATAGCAGGCAGTATTCTAAATATTTGAAATGTATTGTTACTGACTCTGTGCAACAACATGAGAAAGGTCCAATTATTATCTCTGTTTAACAGATGCTGAAATGGAAACCTGGAGAGATTAAGTAATCATGTTTAATAATAAGTATTGGAGCAGGGGTTTCAGGCCAAGCAGCCTGGCTCAAGGGCCCATGCTCTTGTCACGCATTTATGATAATGTAATTGATAAGCACGTAGGCTACAAGGAGACAAACCTCAAGCTAATACCGCCAAGAGAGACTACTGTTGTATTATTATCGTGTTATGTGATTTAGTTCTGAGCTCTGAACTTCAGGGATACAATGAAAACTCAATGGAGTTTACTGTCCAGCTGAAAAAAAACCAACATAGAGATGCTCAGAGATAGATAACTGGGCCAGGATGTAGAAGGCAGGATATAGCGGCCATCTTTGTTTTAACTTCTCTATGCTTGAGTATTTTTGTAAATTACCTCACATGTGTCATTGCCTTAACTATCCAACCCTATCATTCCGTTTTCCTCAGGCTTGTCTGAAAATAGGTGTTGGCTGTTTTTGAAGGTTGAGGCCAACCTCAAAGAGTAAAGAATATTTCACCACTGAAAAATTTCAAAAGAATATGCTGTGGTCTGTGAAGGTAATTCTAAAATAAGCTCTCCTACATTTTTAAACAATGGAAAGCTCACTGGAAAAAGCGGATGTTCCCTGGGACTGACCCCTTTAAATAGAGACATGCTCTTTAGATGCTCTAGTCATGGATATTTATTTTTAAATATGGTGTGTTTTATGGTTAGAGTTCGTAGATTACTTAAAACAGGATTAACCTCTTAATACATTGCAGAGATGATTAAACTACATGCCTATCCTTTGCTTGCATTATTCAAGAAAAGTGATGCAATATATTTTCCTTTTGGTTTTGAATCCGCAGTTGGTAAGGATATCATTTCGTTTTCTATCCTAAAAGTCTATTTGTATGTCATTATTCTAGATCAAGATTGTGCTATAGAATAGATTCTCCTGACAAAAGGAAAATTCCAACTTATCCCATGAATAAAAAATAGATTCTATTTGAATAATTGAACAACATGCCAATATTTTCCCTTTATTTCTCATTTTACTTTATTAATCTATTAATCTATCAACTAGACTTCGAAAAGCTCAATTAAAATGTCAATATATTTTTGTGTATTATTGTCATTATTATTTCTTTCTTTTTTTTTTTCTTGAGACAAAGTCTCACTCTGTCCCCCAAGCTGGAGTGCGGTGGCATGATCTCAGCTCACTGCAACCTCTGCCTCTTGGGTTCAAGTGATTCTCCTGCCTCAGCTTCCTGAGTAGCTGAGAATACAGACATGCACCACCACGCCTGGCTGATTTTTGTATTTTTAGTAGAGATGGGGTTTTGCCATGTTGGCCAGGCTGGTCTCGAACTCCTGACCTCAGGTGATCTGCCCGCTTTGGCCTCCCAAAGTGCTGGGATTACAGGTGTGAGCCACCACACCCGGCTGTCATTATTATTTTATACAACTGTTAAACTTGCCCTTCAGGTGCATTCAGAGAGGCAAAGTCTTCTTTTGGTACCCAGTGAGGCTCCACTCTTTCCTGAGGGTCACAGGACAGGATTATGGAGATGGAGCCGTGTTGGAATTTACAGTGGCTGGTTGAAGACTGGAGTGTGGCCCAAGCTCCTTTCTTCCTATTCCGTGAACCTCTATGTTACTCCTACATGTTAAATGGGTATTCTGGGTTCCAAAAAAATCACATAAAAGTCACAAAAACATTTTTAAACATTCAATGATCCGCCACCTTGATTCTTGAATTGGGCATTATTTCCAATCAAGTAAATTTTGGCAAAAGATGTTTTAGTTGTGAAATGTTTATTAAATACCCACCATGTAGGCCAGGCATAATAATTGCATTTTATCCTTATTTCTCTGCCTTTGGGGCTTGGATATTGCTGTGACTCTGAACAACATTTTAGATTTCCTCACACCTGAACTGGAGGCTAGGGTGGGATGGGTAGTGAGCTGTTTTTTTTTTTTTATATTAATTTTTAAGTTTTAAAGAATTTAAGTTTTAATGAACTATAAATTTATATGAAAATGCTCCTCATTAGGGTAACCAAAGGCCCAGCTGTTTTAGGCCTGAAGAGAGTGATTTACTTATCTTATGCAAGGATTTATTGAGAGAGAAGCCTGTACAGAAGTGAGGAAACAGCAAGAGAATAAGCAAAGACGCCACTTTTGCGGAAGCCCAAGGGTGGCTCTGCAATGTGCAGGGCGCCCCATACATGGCCCCCATCCAGCAGGGGGGTTGTGCTCTGCAGCTCCACCAGGGCCTTGCTGGAGGCACATCACCTCCCGGAGGCAGCAACCTCCCAGGAGCTGAGCACGGTTCTTCCGAGAAGGAGGCAGCTGTGAGCCACCAGCAGCCACCACTCACCACAGCAGTGGGGTGGAGGCACTGCCTGGTGAAGGAACTGGGCAAGGCACCAACAGTGTCCACAACAGGCTCCAAGGAAGCGGGAGAGGGAGCGATCAGCAGTGATCTCAAAGAAATGAGAAACTGCCATTTGGCTGCCTGTTGACTTCTGGAATTATCCAGTTTAGGTAATAAAGAGACATTGTTTCTTGATTGGGAAAACTGAATCTGCACATAACTGTGTTTAAAAATCAAGAAGCAAAGGGGGCTTGAATAGTCTTACCATAGACTTTTGAGAAGTTGAAGTTTATTGCTAATTTAGTAAACCTGAGATCAAGTTGTCCATCTTCTCCTAAACTGCTTTTGGTAGCTTTTCGGGGGAAGTGGAGGCTAGTCGAAGATTAAAAAAAAAAAAAATTACCAGCAACCAATATCTGTTTTATTAGCAACTAAAAAGAAAGCTTTTTTTTTTTCTTTTTAAAAAGTAATGATTTGATTTATTTGATAAAATACCAGAACAACTGCATGCTCATTGGTATCATTCAGAGTTCTAAGAGGTAAAGAAAGACAATCATTTCATCTCTACACACCCTCCTGAGGTTACCACCATTAGGGGTTTAGTATTATTTTACCCATTTCACAACGTGAATATAAACACAGAAAATATGCAACATTCTTAGGGCTTCCTTTTCTATTTTTTAATAAAAGAGAGTACTTTTTTTTTTTTAAGTAGATATATGACATGGTCTGACCCAGGGTTCAGTGAGCAGGCTTCGTGCTTACTCTGCTTTCAAATGATTAAAAATAAAATTCCATGCGTAGGGACACAGAGGTAAGGGTCATAGGATATCACATCTGGTCAGGAGGAAACGTGGCCCTTGGTCAGGGGAAGAGGACTGAAACAGCGGCACTGTGAGGTTGATGGCCTTGACCACAAGGTCAGTCTTTAGGGTTTTGAACTACTTAAGATCCTGACTATTTTGAAGTCACTTTGGCAGAGAGCTGACATGTTTTATTTTTATGTTTTGGACCATATCTTTGGAAGGCTATCTGTTGTTCTCCCTTATGACTCTATGCAGAGGCAGCATCAACATTTCCCTTCTTGAAAACAAGCTGGTGTTTTACTTTAGTAGACATTACCCTGAATCCCTGAGTCAAGGAACTGTTTAGAACTGAAAGGGGACCTCGCAGATATGGCCACCCCACTCTAGGCCAGTGAGTGTGAGACACGTGCCCTTGTCCACACAGCATGTCGTTTTGAGGTTCTGATGGCTTGTCCAACCTCCTGGCACTTCATTGACTCCACTTACTTTTTACTATTTTACCAATGAGGAAATAGAGGCTCAGAAGTTTACATAACTCTCTGGAGGTCACACAGTTAGACCGTGGGATGCTCTTGAGTCTGGGTTTGTTTAACTCCAGATGCCATGTGTCTTTCACTGCATCACATCCACCCATAATCCTGTGCCCGGATGTTTTACCAACTGGTGGAAATGACACATCTATCCACATGAAACAACTCTATCCAGATATTGAGTTGAGAGAAACAAAGCGAGTCAAGATTGAAGTGGATATGATTAAAAGAAGGTAGGATTGCAAGCCAAGAGATTTCAATTCCAGGGCAGCTATGTGGTCTTAGACAAGTCGCCTAACTTCACTGGCCTCAGTCCCTCATTTGGTAATTAAGAGTGTGAGCAATAGAGTAGAAGTTTCAGTGCTAACATTTCTGATTCTGGTTGAGGAAGCTGGAAGGAAAGCCATATGAACTTGGTCTTAAAGGGAGAAGTGAAGGAATGGCTGAAAGACAGTCCAGATTGAGGGAGTAAAGTAAGCAAAGGCTCAGAGATGAGTTCAGACACACTATATTCCTGGGACTGTGATAGATCTCATAGCATTTGTTCACAAAGTAAGTTAGTGTGCTTGGACAAGGGGCTAGACCTATGCCAAGTAGGAAGTATTTGGAGACACGTACTTACCCCACTCACTGCTGTGGATCTCATATCTATTCCCCACCCCGCCACCCCACCATAAAGCTTTCTTATTATCCCCTCTGAGAAGGTGAATTAGAAGTTTAATAATTCTTAAGAGAAGCTTTTTCTTATTGACAAGGAAAAAGATCTAATGTGGACTAGGGATTTGGGAAACTTGTGCACATGGGCTGAGTCAGGAGGTTTGAGCTTATCTCTCCTACTATCTGGTTGGGTGTCAATTCCATTGAAGCAATAATTATGAAGGGCTGATTATACATATGACATTATGGCTAAAAGCAGCCCACAGCCTAATGAGTCATGGGCTAAAGGACTGTGAAACTCCTAAGAGCTGTGAGCAGGAGCTATGGGAAGTGAGTGGCCAAACCAGGCCAGAGGCACCGGAGAAGACTTCCCATAGCAAGCGTCATTTGAACTGTACCTTGAAAGAAGGAAAGAGGAAGAAGGGAAAAACAAACCAGATGAAAAGAAGGGCATGAGGAAAAGCATAAAATCATGACGTGCACAAGGCGATCAGGAAATGACAAGCCCTCTCTGACACTGCAGGATCCGCCACATGGAGGGTTGGAGAAGGGACGTCATTGAACATGGGCTAAGGTCTCATCCTGGCTCTTCATGTTCTGAGCAAATGTTTCTGAACTGTTAAGGCACGTGAATGGCCACACCATGTCCTGTGGCATAGCGTGGGATTCTGGGATTGTACCTAGATTGTCATCACATTATGGTTGCAGGACAGAAAAAGTGGAATAAGGCATCTGACTGAAATCAAATGGCAAACTGAGCAGGTTTATCGAGGTAATGGGCTAAAACACGGAAGGGTGTGGAACCAAGTAGGGAAAGAACTAAAATGTGGTTTTTGTAAACACTTTGGAATAAAATTGTATTGTACAAATAAATTCAGATCCAGTCAGAATCATCAAAGATGATTCAGTAGTTCAGGAAATTAAAAAATCGATTTTTATTATGTTGTTCTATGTTGAAACCTTGTTAATTGGTCTTTAAATTAAAACTAATTAAATGGACACACCCTACTTCAAAAAAGGCACAGTTAAGTGATGGGTGTTTCTTAAAGTGGGTTTAGTACTATTGTTCTTGGACTAGAGGGTGAGGGGTGCCCCCTTATGAAAATAATTTCAATAAATACTTAAAAGTTGATTCATTGTTTAAGAGTAGAAGTTTGCACATTTATATTTTTCACCTGAGGGCTCGGAAAATTATGTATTATACGTATCTAGGTTAGTGCTCATTCATTCATCAACCATTTATACCAAGTCCTTACTATCCTTGGTACTTTGCTGGTAGGAGGACGAAAATTTCTGGGTAGAATGCCATGGGGTTACTTAAGAATCTCAATAAGAAGACCAAACAACAAAGCCGCAGTTTAAAAGTATTATGTGAGCATATGCAAATTTTAATTTTATTAAATATTTACATATGTAAATATTGGAGAAGCTGGGGCAAAAAATCGCACAGTTCCCCGAAATAAAACTCTGAGAGCTATTTTTAGCTCTTCTTTCTTCCTTCATCTGCTCCCAAACCACCCCACCCAACCCCACACTAATTCAATCTGTCACCAATTCCTACCAAGGCTACCTCTGAAGTGTAATTGATGGGTTATTTTTTCTTCTCTTCTATCTCTGCTTTGGGCCTATTGTCTAACGGGAATTTGGTTACCTGAAGAGACATATAAAGCCATTAATCTCCTTATTTGTAGACATTTCTGGGTTTGTATAAAACAGCATTGCTCAGCACAATTTTACCCACTTTGTTCATCAAAGTACGTACTAAATGGCTTTTGATCTTTTTCAGTCACATATCCAGATCAATGGTTCTCAAAGTGTTCCCAAGATCCCTGACATCCTTGAAACCTTTTCAGGGGGTCTGTGATGTGAAAATATTTTCATAGTAATAGTAAAACGTTATTTTTCTCATTTACTTCCATTCTTTAAGAAGTAGAAAGTGGAGTGTTTTAGAAGCTACAGGACATGGGATGTCCTATCTCTGATGGCTAATGGAAAGTGTCCTTAGGCATTCTTGTGTTTTAAATTTGTCTCAAGTTTTACTTATAATATATTGAAAATAGATATAACCCACATCAGTGAAAACTCTCCGGGTTCCCAGTAGTTTTTAAGAGTGTAAAGGGGTCGTGAGAGAAACTGTGAGGATTGTGGGCCTATGTGAATGCCTTCCATAACTGGGCTTCCTTCTTCTCATGCTTCTCTGATCTCACCTTTATTCTGATCATCCTCTACGTGTCGTCCACACTGACAACAGGGTCATCTTCTTGAATCCCAGGTCTGGTAGTTGCTATGAGTTCAGAAACTTCCAACAGCTTCATGTTTTTTTGTTTGTTTGTTTGTTTGTTTGTTTTTTTCCCTACAGAATGATGCCTTAGACCAGCACTGAGACGCAGTCACACTCTGGCCTAAACCTTCTTTTTTTCCAGTTTCAAATTTCACTACACATCATCTACACTATCCCCTAGACATATACAGCTGAGGTTGGCCAAAGACAGCAACTCAATGAGTATCCTTTCTTATACCTTCCCAGTTAAGATGAACAATTCCAGAATCTGTAGTCCCAAAGTATAGTGTTTACAGCTTTATTTGTCACTTACTATAGTTTGACTAGGGTGATTACTGTGTAGCTCTTCCTCCACCCCTTGAATGTGAGTTCCTTAGGGACAGGACCTTGTCTTTTTATTCTTGCAATACCTCAGACCTAGACAGTACTAGGCTTATTACATTTAATAAAAACAACTTTATTGAATACATCATTGAACAAATTATTGCAATAACCAGATTCTATTGTCTACATATGTAAGCATTTTGTAATAGGTATGAATTTAGTTATACAATATTAAAACTGATTTTTGAACCTGTTTCCCTGATGAGACATATAAGGCCATTCATCTCCTTAGTGGTAGACATTTCTGGACTTGCATAAAATAGCAGTGCTCAGTGCATTTTTACCCACTTTGTTCATCAAAGTAGGTACTAAATGACTTTGATCTTTTTCAGTCACATATCCAGCCTCAAAGCATTGAGATTAGCCAGCACTAAGATTATGAAAAGGAATATGTCTTATGACTTTGGACTTAAATACAGTTCTGTTCTATCCCATTCAATTCAACAGGCACTTATTGAGCTAGCAGCTCTGTAGGCAGCTGTGGATATGGAGACGAACAATACAAGACTCCTGCCTTTGAGAAGTTCACAGGCTAATCTAGAGAACAACGAGATAAACACGTAGACACAGCTCATCATGATAAGGGTAAAAATAGGGAACAAATGTAGGACCAAAAAATGATGAATTCTCTCTCAGAGAGGTGGTGATATGACAGTAAGAAAAGGGTTTTCAGGGAACGTGTCTCTGAAGATAGGATTTTACGGAGGAATTGGAATTTCTTAGATTGATGAGGAGTGGGAGTAGAAGGGGGAAGGTTTCCAGCAAGAAGACATTTGTCTCGAGGAAAGTGGTTTAGAGGAAACAGTTGGAGGCCTCGATCATAAAGGTCTCATTTTACATGTCTGGATCCAATCCTGTAAGTGCTAAAAAATTTTAAGTGAACAATTCTAAAATTATCTGGAGTAGTAATATCAGGGTTGAATGAAGTGTATGCCTGCCAGGAGTACTAATTTGGAGGGCTTACACTGATTTGAGTATACGAGCTTTGATATATTTATTTTGAAAATCAGGTTGTTTTTTATTTTCTATATTTTAATGGACCATTAATAATTGTGCAGTTACAGCATTTTAGACCACATTTCATACAACAGGTGTCTTTTTAAAAGCTAATTTCTTACTTAAGGCTTTCACTTATTTTACAGATATTTATTGATCATCTACTACGTGTCAGACACTTTTTCTGTGAACTTGGGAAACACCAGTGAACAAAACAGACAAAGATCCCTGCCCCCATGCATCACACATTCTAGTTTTCTTACTCTATCGTCTCTTCTTGAGGTTTTGTGTGAACAAACTGCCCAGATATTAGGATGGGAAAGATGCTAGTGAAGTTAAAGCATAGTGACTTCTCTTCCCTTTCTTATTAAGAAAACCTTGAGAGGTGCATTTGCAGGTGGATAGGTGGGGAAAAGGACATATTGTGGCAATGGGTTACAATGGGTTACAACAGAAAACCCTTGCTTTTTCTCTTGACCCCTTTACCAGTGATTTAAAAAAAGAAAGTCTTTAGGCCGGGCCCATTAGCTCACACCTGTAATCCCAGTACTTTGGGAGGTTGAGGTGGGCAGATCACTTGAGGTCAGGAGTCTGAGACCAGCCTGGCCAACATGGTGAAACCCCATCTCTACTAGAAAAAAAAAAATTTGGCCGAGTGTGGTGGCACATGCCTGTAGTCCTAGCTACTTGGGAGGCTGAGATGAAAGGATTGCTTGAACCCAGGAGGCAGAGGTTGCAGTGAGTTGAGATCATGCCATTGCACTCCACCCTGGGTGACAGAAGAGAGTCCATACCTCCCGCCCCACCTAAAAAAAAAAGTCTATATTTTTTTAGAACAATTTGAGATTCACAGGAAAATTGAGAAGAAAGTACAGAGAATTCCCATTTACCCTCAACTGGTTTTCGCTATTATTAACATCTTACATGAGTATGCATATTTGTCACAATTAATAAATCAATATCCATTATATTAGCTGAAGTCCATACTTTATTTAGATTTCATAAGTTTTCCCCTGATGTCCTTTTTCTCTCCCAGGACCCCACATTACACTTAATCGTGCCTCTTACGCTCCTTTTGGCTGTGACAGTTTCTCAGGCTTTCCTTATTTGGGGGAGTTTTGAGTAGTACTGGTGAAGTATATTGTAGAATGTCCTTCAGTTGAGATTTTCCTCATATTTTTCTTATGATTGGTCTGGGGTTATGGGTTTTTTGGGAGGAAGGCCACAGACGTGGAGTACCATTCTCATCAAATCATATCCAGTGTACAGACTACCAAATGACTTAACACTGTTGATGTTGACCTTGATCACCTGGCAGAGGGGCCGTTGGTCAGGTTTCTCCACTGTGGAGTTACCCCACACCTGCTTTCCATACTCTGCTCTTTGGAAAGAAGTCACTATGGGCAGCCCACATTTAGGTAAGGAGTTTGCTTCACCTCCTCGATAGTAGAGTATCTATATAAATTACTTTGAATTCATTTGCATGGGAGATTTGTCTCTTCTCCTTCATTTATTTATTTATCACTGGTGATTTTTTACTGTTTCCATGAATCATGTACTCAAAAGACATAGTCATTGAGGGCTTACTATAAGAAGGCATTAGTAGTGTACATTGTTACTGAGCAATTTTTTTAAAATTTTTTTCAGAGACAATTCACTTAAAAATGAAGAACTTGGATTTCTTGTCCCCCCTCTGACACTACTCTACTACGAGGCTTCAGACAATTAATTTCACACCCAAGCCTCAGTTTCCTCTTCTGGAAAATTAGATGATGAAAGGAATGAATTCTGACATTTTTTCCAGCATTGAAATTGTAGGGTTGTATAATATATTCATAGAATAGGCTTCAAATTGTCCACAAAAGGAAATTATTAATATCTGTAGTGGGCAGGCCCAACTCAGTGAAATCTGTGTTTCAAATCTTCCTTCTCATTGCCTCAGGAAATGTATATTCTGTCTGCCATATGATTTTCTTATGACTCAGAGTTAAAATATATATACCCAATGAAAATATCAAGTGGATGAAGTTAACCTTGTTAGTAGCATATAATATTTTATGACAAAGAAAAAAATGCCAGACCATCTGCAAATGACTGTTTTATGGATTTAATAGAAACCACTACTTATGGAAAAAGCACCATGGAATAGAAACAAAACAAAGGAATTTGAAATCTGTTCTAACACCAAATGGAGGTGGTATGGCCATGGCAAGGCTCATGTGAACTCTTCCTCACTGCCATCTCTGTTGGGAAAAATAAATACGAAAAAAGTGAAAAAAGCAGAGCAACCTGGGGGATGAAGAGCATTGTTTAGACTCGAGAGAAAAACATATAAACATTCGTTCCTTGCTTCTTCTGATGCTCCTCTTTGGCCTAAAGGAAGGAGGCCCTGAGGAGGAGGTCTCAATGTCGAGTGCCAGTTGGCACTTGGCTTTACTTTACGGAAAAGACAAAGTAACTTTTTTTCTGCTCTTGCCCTTTGCAAACTTCATCAGCCTTTTCTGGGCAGCTGGAGTCTCTCTTTTCGCTGATGAATGTCTTTTAATGCATTTCTTGCAAATAGCATTTAGCGGATGTTCTTGCCAGTGGTTTCTGGGAAGATTTATTCTAGTCAACTCAATAGTTGTCAAGGCAAATTATAGTTCAATATAATTCAAAGAACAGAGCGCCATGACAGTCCCTGCCTCTACGCCCCCTTTCCATTGCCAGCTGTCCCACCTTGGGCAGGTCAGTTACCCTCCCTTGGCTGCGGTTGCCTCTGAGGTAACATTTTTCCTGCCTGTTCTGAAAAGAACAACACAGATGACCTCTTGAGGTCCCTTCCATGCCTGTGTTTCCTGGGGAACAGTTCCAAAGTAGCAAAAGTCGGGGCTGAGGTGGTGCAGCCAGTGTCAAATTGTCGCAAAGTGCCTGTGACATGCAGAGTGCTTTACTATGCATTATTGAGAAGAGGTAAGTAAAATAGAGTCTCCAGGAACTTACACCTTGGTAAAAAATAAACAATAACTCAAAGCAGCCTAGAAGAGGGCTGTGGCAGGAGGACAAGCACTCAGGGAGCTCAGAAAGCCCTTCTGTCCCCACTCCTGAAGGCCCAGCCTCTCTGCTCTGTCTGGAAGGGGGTTGGAAGGCGAGGAAGGATGGGGGAGAAGGCAAGGAAGGAGACGGAGCTGGGAGGAGCACTGAAGGGTGCATATTTTCCATCTAGCAACGATTGTGGGGGCCCAGAAAAGTGACTCCAACCCCTACACCAGGGTAGAAACTGGAGGTCAGGCTTTTCTCAGCCTTGTTTTTGGCTCAGAACTGAAGTTGCAGGAGGAAGGCTGAAGACAAGGGGCTGCCGCCATCAGACGAGGGAAAGTCCCTGCACGTCAGGCTTTGTCACGATCACTAGCCTCTCCCAGACACAGCCAGCAAATGGGTGGTTCCCCAACATGTGGGCATGAGAAGAAAAGCCCTTCTGTGCTGACGTGGACCAAATTCCCCAGGAGTCTGCGTGGGAGGTGGGCGGATGTAAATGACAGAGAGAAAAGAGGATGTCACCGCTGGGGCTGTGAGGCAGGGCGCACGTCCTTTCTAGGTGGAGTAGGAGGTGAGGGAAAGGAGGAGGACCCCAACACTAAGGCATCCACTCAGGGCTGAGTGATTCCCATGACAACGAATACGTGTAATTCTCATGAGATAACAATAAATACAAGTAATTCTCATGAGATAACATTCCCATTGGATTGATGAAGAAACATGAGGTTCTGGGGCCCTAAATAATTTAGTTCCCAGAGTTAATGGCAAAATCAAGAATTAAAACAAGATAAGTCCAAATCCACAGCCCAAGCCTTTTCTACTGCTCTCCACTGCCTTGTATGATGACCGCCTCCACGTTGTTTGAGGGATGTGTCAGCCATCTCACGCATGAGGGAAGGGGTGGTGCGTTTCTCCCATCTATCCACCTGATGTGCAGTCGGAAATCCCATTACGTGACATTCATTTTTTAGGGGTGGTAGAAATAATCTCTCTTTAACTAGCCCCCTTTTCAACATGCAAAGGCTGCCCCCGCCCCCAGCTTTTCCTGCCTCCAGCCAATGCAGAAGTTGTACTTGCGATCTCTGCTTTCCCTCTCACCCAGTCCCCTGCAATCTTCCTTTCTATCTGGACCTGGCAAAAATGGTTTCTGAATAGTAGGGTGGCAAGAAGGGCCACCTGCTCTCAATGAGGTGGTGACCAGAGACTAAACCATCAACATTCACAAGCTCATTCGCAGAGTGGGCTTCAAGAAACAGACCCCTTGGGGCACTCAAAGAGGGCCAGAAATTTGTCCTGAAGGAGAGGGGAACTCCCATTACACACATTCATACTAAGCTCAGCAAAGCTTTCCGGGCCAAAGGAATGAGGAATGTCCCATGCCATGTGTGGTTCAGAAATGAGCCAGACAATGTCTGTACATTGGTTACCTATGCACCTGTTGCCACTTTCAGAAATCTACAGTCAATGTGAATAAGAACTAAGTGCTGATTGCCAAATAAGTTATACAACTTCAAAAAAAAAAAAAAAAAAAAAGAAAGAAAGAAAGAAAGAAAAGAAAAGAAAAAGAAACGATCCTAATTGAATGACTCGTCAACATGATCACTCACTTTGCTGAATGTCAGCTGTTTCCTCCCACCCCTTCTTGGACCCAGTATCAAGAACTGTGATTGTTCCAAGGTTTTGCCTTTCCTACAAGTTAATGAGTTAGACTGTTATAGTTGTGTGGCTAATGGCAGAAAACATGAAATTTCAGGGTGAGGACAAAAGACTGTATTACTCATTGCACACTAAATAGTGTAAGCATCATTATGCTTGTGTGAGTTCCTTTGTCCCCAAGTCCCAGGGTAATGTGCAGGGTCCAGATAGATGCTACACAGAAAATGTGTTTGTGTTCAACTGAGCAATAGGGAGGACCCCATGATTTTGTAGCAAGCAGTAAGAAAAACGCTTTCATTTAGATTGAGACTTCACTTCACCCCTCAAAGTTGCCCACTGAAATACACCCCTCAGAAAGGATTTGGGTAGGCTAAGTGTGGTGGCTCATACCTGTAACCCCAGCACTTTGGGAGGCTGAGGCAGGCAGATCGCCTGAGGTCAGGAGTTCGAGACCAGCCTGACCAACATGGTAAAACCCCGCCTCCACTAAAAATACAAAAATTAGCTGGGCTTGATGGCACACGCCCGTAATTTCAGCTACTCAGGAGGCTGAGGCAGGAGAATCGCATGAACCGGGAAGTCGGAGGTTGCAGTGAGCTGAGATCGTGCTACTACACTGCAGCCAGGGCGATAGAGCAAGCGAGACTCCGTCTCAAACAAAACAAAACAGGAAAGATCTGGGTAAAGACAGTTTAGGACCTTTCTGTGTTCTTGACTAGATCCTTTTCACTTAGGAAGTGAGGCTTGTTGGGCCCTTCCCATCTTGTTAGTTACTGAGTCTGAGTTGACCCAGTGCCAAATGGGAATTATCACAAGACCTCCAGCTTCAACAAGTGCTCAGTAGGAGGTTAATAGCTACTTTTTTGTTTTTAAAAAGCCATGTTCTTAGTGACTTCCCTTTTCCCATCTACTGACCATCTGGGAGGGGACAGGGAGGCAGGCGTCCAGGTGGCGGTGGAGTGATGTCTTATTGGCACCTTTCTATATGCTGCCGACTCCGAAAGGGAGAACCCCTTTGACACTGGAGGGACGGAGAACTGCAAGCAGGTAACACATCCATTCCCTATACATTCAGATGTGGAAGCCAGAACAATACATTGAATTGACCCAAGGGACATCATACACAGTCCCTTTAATTTCACTTCCCCGCTGCAAGCCCTCTCCAAACTCTATGAGTTGAAACTGGCACTGTTTCTCCCTGCAGGAGTATGGACAAAGGAGCATGTGAGTTAGTGGCTACAGCCACAGTTGCTGGGAGACAAGTGCTATCCTATCTGGGAGTATAAGGAGTGCAGGGTGGAGGGGAGGCTGGGTGGCCTTCCTAATGGGGTGTCTTTTTTCTCCCATGACTCCTTGCTCCAAGGTTAGTGCCTGAGGACTGGCTTTGCTTCCTCCCTCAAGCACCTCTGGGCATTTGATGGGTGCTTGGGGTCACAGGTCCCAGTTTTTCTGTGCCCCTGCATGTTGCCACAGTCCTTAGTACCTTTGGCCTCCACTGTACCCCATACCCCATCCCTGTCCCTGGCCAAGTTGGGCTGTGGCAGGGGCCAGGCACATGAGCATGGCTAGCTTTGCTCTATCTGGCAAGGCCACACATCCACTTTTCTTCTTGATCAGCTGCTTGCCTGTGGCTCAGAAAACAAACTTCCACTGTTTTTTATTTACCCAGAACTCTATAATGAGTGGCAAGGTCCTCACTGCCATTTTCTTTTTTCACATTGAGAACTCCTTGACACAGCTGTCCTAGCCACACTGCCTTTCACGGGGCCGTGAGGCTTACTGTCTCATTGTCATGATACCATCTCTTCCTCTATCTGCCTGGAAGAGAGTGAGTGAGCCATGGGGTCATGTGGGGGGTTTGTTTCAAACTCACTTCTCACCCCATCTTCAGTTACATGGTGATCACTGGAGACTCTTACTCCCTCACCTGCCTACTGCTTGGATGGAAGCATCCACACTACCAGCCCCATGGAGTCCTCTCATATCCCTGAATCCAGCCCGTGGGGGCCTTGTCCTCTTCTAGAAAGTCATGACTCTGTCAGCATCTCATCCTCATTGCCATCCAGCCGCGATTAGGGCCCTGTGTGGATGCAGATTATCGATGGGGAAAATAAAGAGAAGAAGCTAAGTCAGGAAGGCCAGGCACTTTGGTGGGGGTGTAACTGCTGGCCCTACTTTGAGTTGCACAAAGATATTAATATATGGGAATAGAATCGAAACATTGAAGATGGGGGTGGGAATCAGGAGTGGTCATTTGTCTAAATGCAATTCTCTTTCATCTTCCCTTGATCAAAACTTACCTTACTCCTGTAAGAGGATGCCCTAAATTAACTGTCTTATTAGGTTCTTTCATTGACAAACACAGTAGATGACATCCTCATTTGGAGATCATTTATTGAATTATTAACTTAAAAATAAACCACAGTCTCACTATGTACTAGACACTATGGTAGACACTAATGATATAAGGAGCTTAGAGTCCATGAGGTGAGAGAGCCAAGAAAAGATGCAGAGATGAGTCAGGCTACTGTAGGCCTCATCCCCACCCAATCTGTACTCCTGGAAAGTAGCCAGAGTCAGACCAACCTCTGGGATGGGGATGGGGTTGGAATTGGAGTGTCGGGCAAATGATTATTCTCCTAATCACATCTTATTCCTCTTGGGATGTATTACACAGTGCTTACAATGAACTTAAAAACACAGTTCCTTATAATGAAATTTGTAAGAGTCATTCTTATTTATCTTCCTATTCAGGAAGTCCAGGGAGTCAAAGGCAGCATTTACTGTTTGACAGAAAAATAGGGAGGTATCTTCAACCACAGGCAAAATAAAAAGCAATTATAGAAATTCCGTGGCTCATGAAGTAAAAACATTCCACAACATTGCTTCTCCTCCACACCAAGAAATCAAGTTTGAAAACTGACGTAAATGTTGGGAATGCTGCTTTGATGGGCCCGAGTTCTTCGAAGTGAGGTTAATTAATGAGTGACAGGCAGTGATGACAAATAAACATATCTAAGCTGACAGTAAAGACAGGGTGACAGAATCCCTCTGGCTGGCAACAGACACATTTGCAAACTCAGATTGGTCATGGAGAAGAAGATGGCAGATTTCGTCCAGAATAATAACTTCCAAAAGAAATCAGGAAACCTAGGGAAGCTCTCTCGGTGAAGTGCGTTCTTCTCTCACCATTTTCCTTTGTTCAGCTACACAGGCCTGCTTGCAACTGTACCTCCTCTATGGAGCCACCAGATACTCTGGTCTGATTGCCCAGAGAGCCCTCTCCCCCAAACACTCATTCTGTTTGGTAAAGGACTTTCAATCTTTCAATACTTACATTTTCATCTCCTTAATGAAGCCACGCCCCTAATGCTCCAGCTAGCAGACTTGCCAGACAAAGACAACTCGATTTCAATCCTGATTCTGCTCCTTGCTAGCTGTATGACTTGGAACAAAACTTAAACTCCTCAGGTTTCCTTTTTTAAATCTAGAAAATGGCTATAATAATACCTATTTCCCAGGGCTGTTATAAGAATGAGTGAGATACCCACTAAGAAGCATCCCGCACAAAGCAGTCCTCGGATAAAAGTGAGTTCCTGCCCTCAGGGTGACCAGAACTTTCTCAACATCTCTATTTTACATGGATCCCACTCCACAGTGATTTTTGATTGTTTCTTTTCATCAGTGGATTGTAGGCTCCATAAAGGTAACAAATACGTTTTTATTTATTAATTTACTTACTTGAGGCAGGGTCTCCCTCTGTTGCCTAGGCTGCAGTGCAGTGGTACAATCTCTGTTCACTGCAGCCTTGACCTCTTGGGCTCAAGTGATCCTCCCACCTCAGCTGGGACCACAGTCCTGTGTCACTAAGCCTGGCTAATTTTTTAAAATTTTTAATTATTTTTGTAGAGACGGGGTCCCCGTCTCTTTAAGACCCCAGGCTGGTCTTAAACTCTTGGCTTCAAGCAATCCTCCTGCCTTGGCCTCCCAAAGTGCTGGGATTACAGGCGTGAGCCACCGTGCCTGGCCTATTATTAATCTTTGAATTGCCTGCACTACCTAAACAAGCACTTGGCAGGAGTAGGGACTCAATAAATGTTTAATTAATAAAGAATAAATAAGTCAATAAAGGAATAAAATAAATGAGTAATTAACTGAGATACCCTAATTCAGTAGGTTTTTTTTTTTTTTTGAGACGGAGTCTTGCTCTGTTGCCCAGGCTGGAGTGCAGTGGCGCCATCTTGAGCACTGTAACCTCTGCCTCCTGGGTTCAAGCGATTCTTATGCCTCAGCCTCCTAGGTAGCTGGGACTACAGGCGCATGCCACCACGCCTGGCTAATTTTTGTATTTCTAGTAGAGACAGGGTTTCACCATGTTGGCCCTGCTGGTCTTGAACTCCTGACCTCAAGTGATCCACCAACCTCGGCCTCCCAAAGTGCTAGGATTACAGGCATGAGCCACTGAACGCAGCCTAATTCAGTAGTCTTTAAGGTGTGATTTTTCAAGGGACTGTTTGTTGAACGATTGCCTTCAGGAAGCCACATTGGTGTGTGTGTGTATGTGTGTGCACGCTTGTGCATGCATGTGCACATGTGTATGTATATGTGTGCGTGAATACACATGCACATACGTGTGTGCTGAAGACTCAGCCTTTAGAAGATGAGGTCAAAGGCTTGTCTATGTCAAGGTATAAACTGGGTTGGAGAATTAACTTCCACTTGTGACACATATGTAAAGAAAGGTGTATATGTTTTTATGGTTGGGCAGGAGACATCTAAGGGTGGTGATGATGAGATTTTTATGGTATCTGTTTGCTATTAAGAGATGTGTTTTGTTCTCACAAATACTGGGGAATGACAATGACAATGACAATGACAATGACACGTGAGCTATGACAATAAACCCAGGCTGTCTATGACTAAAATTTGAATGCTCTATATACTAAGTAAGAATGCCTTAGACTGTTAATGTCTGCTATGGGTTTTTGACTTTATAATCTTTTATTTAATGGTTTATAGCACTAGATCTAGATCATCTGGGGGCATTTGGTCTCGGATGGCCCTATGGTTATCCCTTCCACACTCACTGCGTGTGGAGCCTGACGATGAATAAAATATACAATAATTTAATCCCCTTAACGTACTAGAGGGAAAGCTCATGTTTCCCAATACAAAGGGTGGGTCTGGCACATTGTGGCACATTGGCCTTGCATTGGCCTTCATGCATTCATTCCTGTTCTTTAAGCAAATATTTCTTGAGTCTATAATGTGTCAGGCACTGTTTTGGGTGCTGAGCATATATCTGTGAACCAGGCAGCTAAGTTTAGAGGTTAGAGTTAAATATATTATTACTGAGCACCTACTAGGTTCCAGGCAGCATACTGCACTCTGCAGATATACCAAAAAACAAAAAAACAGAGAGAGAGAGAGAGAGAGAGAGAGAGAGAGAGAGTTCCTGTTCTCCAGAAGTTTACAGTCTAGTGAGACGAGACAAAAATAGGAATAGAAAGTTATTTTTAGGGCTGGGAATGGTGGCTCATGTCTGTAATCCCAGCACTTTGGGAGGCCGAGGTGGGCGGATCACTTGAGATCAGGAGTTCGAGACCAGCCTGGCCAACATGGTGAAACCCTGCTTCTACTAAAAATACAACAATTAGCTGGGTGTGGTGGCACATGCCTTTAATCCCAGCTACTCAGGAGGCTGAGGCAGGAGAATCGCTTGAACCTGGGAGGCAGAGGTTGCAGTGAGCTGAGATGGGACCATTGCACTCCAGCCTGGGTGACAGAATGAGACTCCGTCTCAAAAAAAAAATAAAATAAAAATTATTTTAAAAATAGTTAACACAATGATTAAAGACGTGCAGGGAGTAAGTGAAGGATGGAACATATTGACAGGTGGAGGGAAGGTGGGTATCTTTAGAAGAGAATGTTCTGGTTGTTAATACTTAACAATCACTGTATTGTCTTGTGTGGTTACTTTAAGCCTCCGCTTTTACCCCTAGGTCCCCAGGCATCACATAAAAGTTTCTCCTGGATTTTCCAACTGTTCACAACTTTAATTTTGAAACACTTGCCTTGACTTGTTCTACACATTGCATTCTTTCCCCTTTTTGGTTTTTCAGTTTCTAGATTAGCTTTAAATCTTAAACTTGATGTTCAGATCCTGGGTTCTTCTGGACCACAGTCAGAGTTTTCCCTCCATCTGCATTTAGATTTCTTTAGTTTAACTCCTGCCCCAGTTCAGCCAGGCCCAGGAATGGCGATGGTCCAGCCCACAGCCATTTTCTAAGGCCACCCCAAATCCACAAGTAGGATTTGAACAAACCCAACTGATGTCAAATTTTGTTTCTCAAAATCTCTCCAAAACATATGTTTCCATTTTAGACTTATGAATACGGCTATACAATATACTGAATTGCATCTTTAATAATTAAGGCTCTCATATTGTCTTTGGGCTTCATCAGTTTAAACACTTGTTCTTATATATTACAGTAAATCTATATAAAATGTTTATTATATTTAGAAACCAGCCTATACTCCATCAAAATATTTATTAATACTCTAATTTAATTAATCAAAATGAATTTATTAAATGCCACTGTCAATGAACTAAGGGGGTGGCTGTAAATGACATCAGAGTTCCAAGTAGGTTAAAAAGAGTAAGAAAGTTGATATCACAAGAAAATCAGCAAACGAAAACAGCACACGATAGATACCAAATGAATGACACAAACGAACAGCAAGTGCTCTCAGAATTCAGAGCTGTGAGAAAGATCCCCGCCAGATGGGGTGGAATTTGAGCTGGGCCTCGAAGAAGAGCTGGGATTTCAATAGGAAGAGAGGAGGGGCGAAGCCACTGGGCAGACTGGATGGTATGAACAAAGACGGAGGGGTCAGGAGGTACCTGTGGCTGGAAAACATCAAAGAGCTCCAGTTCTATTGATGGGGCAAGAACCTGTATTGCTTTCAGGTGGTCATTGTGCTACAGTAAAATTTGAGTTCCCAGATAAGAATGACTGGCACTTTCTGAAGACCTATGTTGAAAAGCAGAAAGAAATATAATGGCACTGGGAGGTAGTTTGTTTAACTACGCAAAGCTTTAATCACTTTTTCACCGTGAAGGAGAGGTATGGCCATTGTTAGGGATTGGACTTTTTATGTTTAGCTTCTCTACCAGGAAAAAAAAAATCTCTTTGGTCGCCTTACTCAGGTCATTAGAGAGAGGCCTTCTCTGGAGAATTACTTTGTGGATAATTTCACTCACTGCCTAGTCAGATTAAGACTTAAACTGAAGATAATGACATTTTCCCTGGCTTGTTGCTTCTGTGAACTCCATTATGACAGCTTGTATTTAAAAGGTGAATTTTATAAACTATGTGTCTGATGGGATTTTTAAGTTTGATGTGAAATGTGTTCTGTACAGCTGTGACTCAAAGGGTTGTGATTCTCTACAATTTAGCAGCCAGATGATTTCCAGTTTTGTATCGAAGGAGCTCTGGAAGGCCACATGACATAGATAATCTGGCTTTGAGGGCAGGTGATAGCCTGGAAGTCCAGACTTTTGGGTGGGTGCTATAGATACAAGGGCAGGGCCAAGAACACAGGTAGTCCTCCTCCACCGCAACCCCTCCCTTATCTTCCCCTGCTCTGTCCTTCACACGGGAGTGTAGACCCTCCAGCCACATGCTCTCCCTGAAAAACAGTCACCCACTGACCATTGCTCAGTTTTCAGAGTGTGCCCCCCAATAATACCATTTTTGCTCCCTTAGGAAAAGGCCTGTATTGACCCTGGAAGTAGGCTCAGGATCATTTGGGCAGGCAATTCTGGGTCCTGGATGCCGGGTGCATAGGCTAGAAAGAGTGTAAGGTGTGGGCTTAGAGTGGGGCCATCCCGTTTGTCCCCTGGTGTCCTCACCTGGTGAGGATGGGTGTGGTCAGAGAAGGGCCCTGTCTTAGTCTGTTTGTGTTGATATACAGGAGACTGGGTAATGTATAAAGAGAAAAGGTTGATTTGACTCATGATTCTGCTGCCTGGAAGATTGGGCATCTGATGAAAGCCTCAAGGGCTTCATGGAAGGTGGAGGGGAGCCAGTGCATGCTGAGATCACATGGCGGGGATAGGGGAGGCCAGGCTGTTTTTAACAACCAGCTCTCAGGGGAACTAACTGAGCGAGAGCTCACTCATGACCGCAAGGCCGGCACCAAGGCATTCATAAGGGCTTTGCTCCCACGACCCAAACACCTCCCATTAGGTACCATCTCCAACACTGGAGGTCAAATTTCACTATGAGATTTGGAGGAGACAAACTTGAAAACTGTAGCAGGCCCAAATAGGACCCTCTAAAGCAAGGGCCTCAGAGGCTGGTTCTGTGGAAATACATGAAATTATAACCTTGAAAGAAAGGGATCACTGAATCTAGCATTGCTGCTTCGAGTGGCTGCAGGGAGGTAGGCAGATCTTATGCTCAAGAGGTATCAGGCCCTCTTGAAATCATGTCTTATCCAAAATAGAGTTCCTGCTGTCACATGGCAGAAGTGGTTTTGGCAAGGTCCACGGTAACAGCTATGCATACAGGAATATGCTCTTAGAGATTCTTCCCTCCCCACCACCGCTGCCCTGCATCTGTTTGGGAAATTCCCCAATTTATAGAAATCTGTACCCCCCCCTTTATTACAGAAGTAGAAAGTAAAAATTGGTATGTGTTTTCCCTGCTCCCATTGCAAACAGGGCACCAAGTAACGCAACTGTTCAGGGCAGAGCTTCTTAACCAGTGTGCTGTGGCCATGAATGGGTGAGGGGAATATTGAGATATGGAATTCTGCAGCACTTGGAGAGGCCTGGTTAGGGCTTGGGGTGGCCAGTGCTCCTGGACATGTCAAAATATAATTCTCTATAGTGCCATGGCATCAAAAAGGCTAGAAGTGTTTGACTAGGGCCCTGAACTCGGAGCTGCTGGCACATAAAAATAGAGACCTGGGAAGATTCTCTCTCTGGCATGCTAGTGGTTGCTGCAAATGATGCATCACAAGCTACTCCAGGCTAAATTGTGGCATCTAGGACCAGCAGTATTTTCTCACAAGAGCAGTTCTGTGGCATGGTTCTCCATACTTTCTGGCAACGTTTTTAAATTTCAATAGATTCGTTTTCTGTTTACATCATATGGAATTGTATAATAGCTATACAACAATAGCTATTGTAATACATAGCCTTCAACAGGGAAAGGCTATGGGAGGGGAAGCTGTTCTTAGGGTGAATGCTTTTCTTCTTTGCACTCCTGGGTAAATCTCAACCAGCTGAGCCTCTTTGTTGGACAAAGATATCCCTGACAAGGTCCCACACTATAAAATGTAGAGCCTGAAGGACTGTGAGGTTTCTTCTAGTTCAATCTTCTCATTATACCAAGATGAAGCTGAAATGAAATGACTTGTATGTGGGCCCACGCAGTTAGTTCATTTAAGAATCTCTGGACACTCAGAAACGTGCTTTTCCAAAAGTTTCCCATCATTTGCAAATATGGATTCCCTCCCCACCCCCCGCCCTAGAGCAGATGCAATCCAAACCAAGAATAAACTTTGAGCATTGTTTTCTAAGCTGAAGTTTCCAGTTAGTTAAAGTACTGCTGGAGAAGCTGCTCTATAATTGATAGCTTTGTGGAAACAGAAGGCATTCCACTCAGGTGAAATAGGTTTTATTTCTATTATCTGAGAAGGCATTTCCTTTAGCAATGCCATCTCTCACTTTTTAATAAAAACTTGGACCATTTCAATGTCTAGCTGTTCCTGGCATTCCCTTTTCCATAGGAAAGAATGCTCTCAATGGCTTTAGGCTAAAGCAAATACTTCTTTTCCTTATGCTTGTTATGTAAGCCAAATACACTCTTTGCTCCCTTGGAATTTTCTTGTATTTTATTTATTCTTTTTTTAATGTGAAAAGTGTGCCAGACAACTAAGCAGATTGCTGGGTATGTTTCATATGCATTAGCAAGAAACCTTAGAGCTTCAGAAGGTTTCAATTAGGCAATTAAAAAAGAATTTGAAAAGAACTTTTTAAAAAGTTTCTTGTTTGTTTTGTTTTGTTTCAAGCCAAAAGAAAGATGGCCGGGGATGGGAGCTGGGGAGCATGAATGGGGAAAGGGAGGAATTACCAGGGGGCAGGAGAAGACTTTGGGGTGATGGATATGTTCATTATCTTGATTGTGTTAAGACTTCACAGAAATAAACATGCCTCAAAACCAATTAAACTGTAATTTAAAAAATATGTGCCATTTGTTCTATGTCCATTATACTTCAGTAAGGTTGTTCTTAAAAAATAAAACCAGGCTGGGTGCGGTGGCTCATGCCTGTAATCCTAGAACACTGGGAGGCCAAGATGGGAGGACTGCTTGAGGACAGGTGTTGGAAACCAGTCTGGGCAACATAGCAAGATCCCATCTCTCAAAAAAAAAAAAAAAAATTATCCAGGTGTGGTGGTGCATGCCTGCAGTCCCAGTTACTCCAGAGGCTGAGGAGGATCGCTTGAGCCCAGGAGTTGAAGGCTATAGTGAGCTATGATCATGCCACTGCATTCCAGCCTGGGCGACAGAGTGAGACCCCCATCTCCAATACATACGTACATACATAAAAAATAAAAGCAGTGAAACATCCGTTCAGAGTCTTCTGTAAAAGACTCAGGGAAGGAGAAAGGGCCAAAGGACCAGAAACTGCTGAATATGCTTTTCAGAATGGCCAGAGAGGATGGGGAAGTCATTATGAGTAACGTGCTGTCCACTCAGCTTATAGGTAGCAGCCAGATCAGATGACCGATACCATGGCCAAACGCCATTTTTTTTTTCTTTTTTGACGAAGTCTCGCTCTGTCACTCAGGCTGGAGTGCAGTGGCACAGTCTCTGCTCACTGCAACCTCTGCTTCCTGGGTTCAAGCAATTCTCCTGCCTCAACTTCCCAAGTAGCTGGGACTATAGACGTGCAGCATCATGCCTGGCTAATTTTTTTTTTTTTTTTTTTTTTTGAGACGGAGTCTCGCTCTGTTGCCAGGCTGGATTTCAGTGGTGCAATCTGGACTCACTTCAACCTCCACCTCCAAGGTTCAAGCGATTCTCCTGCCTCAGCATCCTGAGTAGCTGGGACTACAGGTGCATGTCACCATGCCCAGCTCATTTATTGAGCTGGTTTCACCCTGTTGGCCCGGTTGGTCTTGAACTCCTGACATCAGGTGGTCCATCCACCTGCCTCAGCCTCCCAAAGTGCTGGGATTACAGGAGCCACTGCGAATGGCCGGAACTGGTTTCAAATGCAAATCTGATCTATCACTCAGCCTCTGCCTCCCGGGTTCCAGCGATTCTCTTGCCTCAGCCTCCTGAGTAGCTGGGATTACAGGAACACGCCATCACACCCAGCTAATTTTTGTATTTTTAGTACAGACAGGGTTTCACCACGTTGTCCGGGCTGGTCTTGAACTCCTGACCTCAGGTGATCCCCCTACCCCCGCCTCAGCCTCCCAAAGTGTTGGGATTACAGGCATGAGCCCCCGCGCCAGGCCCCACACACCATTTTCTCATGAATTGTGCTTCACATGGCTTCTTCCCAGATCTACTTTCACTCAACTCTTTGTCCTAGGTTTTCCGAGTGCCTTGATTACCTTTGCTTGGGGTGGGAGATGGGCCTTCCTTATGCTTTAAAATATTACCTATTTATTTTTCAGAGCAGTGCAACAAGGATTTATTAAATGTAATTATATAATTTATCTGAAGGTTCCTGGAACACATAAATTGTAGGCTAAACTCTCAACCATAATCTCTAGGGTGTTTCTCAAATTCTTAAGTTTTACTGGTATTCACGGGAGTTCCATCGTATAAGCTGCTCTGTGGAATAAATGGGAGAAAGGCTTGCCAGCAGAGGTAGAACTCCTGCTGAAGGTGGTTAGAAATTGGGATTTATATTGACAGCACAGACACCGCCTGGGACTGCACCTGGTGAGGCAGATCTGGTCACTCTAGCAGTAAGAGTCTGTGACCTTCATAAAAGTAGAAAGCAATGTGCCCAGTTCACCGTCTGTGTGTGTGTTAGAGGCATAAGCCAGGTTCTCAAGGGTAAAGAGAGCCAGATCTGAGTTTGCTGGCTGAACTTACCTTACATGGTGCTGGGGAGAGAGCTGGGGGAGGGAAGGCAGGCGGGGATTACTCACAAGGATTCAGAGTCCACCCAGTGACACAGATTGATAGCTCCCTATGGGGCTTTGGTGAGCCCTACACCTTTTAAAATTTCACATAAAGCTTCGACTGGAGAAGCATCTGAACCACATACCAGCAAATCTCTGGACACAGCAACACATTCAAACTCTTCTATTTGAGGAAAACATTGGCCAAAAGAAGTAGAGCTTTTCTTCAATTCAGCTTCCTAATGGTCATGATCTTTGCAGCCCAGAAAGCAAAATTTAAGCAGACTTCTTTTGGTGACTTGTTTTGTTTTGTTTTAAAAATGGTATAATTATTTTTTATAGCTTGTATTTTCTTTTTGGCTCTCTTACAGAATTGCCACCAGGCCTAAGAGCTAGAATGGGAAAATGAAAGAGTAGATGACAGTGTCACAGAGATGCGAATTAGGGAAAGGTTTTCAATACGGAAATATCTTTACTATCCTGCCTGGGTACGAAACTGACAGGACCTTTCTTGGATAAGCTCTCATGAACCTACAATAATTAGGTTTTATTACATTATATTGAACAGCCTTTCCTAATATGGCAGCCTTTTCCTAATGCGGTGGTGGTCAAGGCTCTCCCTGATTTTATTCCTGCTTATCTCTCTAGCCCTGTCTCTCAAACTCGCTTCAGTCATAGTGTATGTGCTAGATATATTCAACCTCTTCTAGTGCTCTTCCCCCAACGCCCCACATAGAAGTCAGTAAAGACATTAAGAAGAGTTATTTTAGATCTCCAGTTCCTTTTTATTGCTACGTTCTCTGTAGAGAATGTTCTTCCTTTGACCTCACTCCTTCTCTGGTTTTAACTCTCAGTGGTCACTGCTTCCAGGAAGCCCTCCCAAACTCCCTCTCTTACTCCTCCCCAGGCTGAGTTAGGATTTCTTCTCTTTGCCTTCTTAATATCTATGTAGCTAGAACTTTGTGCTGTATTATTTTATAACTACCATACACATTCATGAGTGGATGAATCAATGTTTGTCACCATTGGACTAAAAGCAAATTAATTTTTTTTTTGAGACACGGTCTGGCTCTATCACCCTGGGTGGAGTGCAGTGGTGTGATCTCAGCTCACTGCAAGCTCCACCTCCCAGTCTCAAGCCATCCTCCCACCTCAGCCTCCCAAGTAGCTGGGACTACAGGCATGTGCCACCACTCCTGGCTAGCTTTTTGTATTTTTAGTAAAGATAGGGTTTTGCCGTGTTGTCCAGGCTGATCTTGAACTGGTAAGCTCAAGCGATCTCCCTGCCTCAACCTCCCAAACTGCTGGGATTACAGGTGTGAGCTACAGTGCCTGGCCTAGCAAATTAATTTTCTTAATGTATGCATTTCATCCAAATTTGATGGTTTTTTTTTTTAATTTAAAAAAATGTATCCCTACCATGGCTCACTGCAACCTCTGTCTCCCCGGCTCAAGCGATCCTCCCACCTCAGCCTCCCAAGTAGTTGGGACTGCAGGCGTGAGCCACGACGCCTGGCTAATTTTCGTATTGTTTGTAGAGATGGGGTTTCACCATGTTGGCTGGGCTGGTCTCGAACTCCTAAGCTCAAGTGATCTTCCTGCCTCGACCTCCCAAAGTGCTGAGATTACAGGTGTGAGCAGCCATGCCCGGCCTAAACTTCATTTTTACGTTAGATTACAAAATAAGAACTGTATGACATTTAAAAATTTAGAAAATTATGTTATTTGAAGAGTCACCCACTAAACAAAAGCATTCCTTCTCTAATGTTCCAGATTCTCCATTTTATGACCACACTCTTTAGAGACTTTGCTCCAAGTCTGCAGTAAACTTAAGTAAATTTATTGCTTAGAAGTCAAAGTAGAAAGTTGTTTACTGCTGTATCTCTAAAGACTAACACAGGCCTGACATACTGTGGGTGTTGAATAAATGAAGCTTTATCCCAGTTTTTCTGTATGTGGTCCCATTTCTCTATTTCCTTTTTTTCATCTTCATTTTTTAAAATCAAAATGCCAATCTGTAAGGATGAGGGAGGGGCCTTCAGAGAGTACTGTCTCAAAGGTGATAAAAATCAACCTTTGGGAGACCACTGGTGCATTTGAAACAGTCACAGACTTGGTTTCCAAACCAGCCCTTTCCCACCTCCTCACTCAGAAACAAACTGGACTTTAATGGTTGGCACAGCGAATGTGGAGTAGGTGTTTCCAGGGCCCGATAAAATTGTACATGAACCTGAGAAAACAACTGGTTGACACATTTCCAAGAAAGACAGGTGTGCAAACGATTCCTGCTGAGCGTAGGTGCGATGCTGTTTACATTACTACTCTTGAGCCTAGCTTTGCTTTCCCATTTCCTCAGAGTAAATATGTGCACATATTAGATATAAGCAGATGCGTGGAATTTACATGCAACTGTGTTATCAGATCTGAGTAACACAGGTTTTGTTGGCCCCACAATAATGGATCTGTATTTAACTCTCAGTTTATTACATGTCAGCTTTAGTTTTCTTGGAACTGAGAAATCCATGTATTTGAATGATTATTTTAAAGGAAAATGGTGATAACATAATGAATAGGAAGTGTCGCTTCCAAACTGCTATTTGTGGCATACAAGGTCATTTTTTCCAATGTCCTTTTTAATTAAGCAAACACAGAAAGTATTTGAACAGCATCTTTATTTTTGAAGAAGTGCGTCATCCCAATTAGTGGAGGTCTGTAAATACTGAAGGAGAAAGTGGTTAGCAAAGTTCAAATATATTTTATTTTTCAATCTTCTGAAATATTGATGATTATTATATGTTCAGATGGTAAACTTAAAAAAATCATAATTCTAAAAGCTGGACATTAGGACTTAAAGTTTCTAGAATCTGTTCCCCAAATTAATATCACTAGAAATTTAGCAAAAAGCAGGGTAACCTACCTTTTGAATTTCTGAATGCAGGCAAGAATGTGAAGCAGTCTGATCTATTCATTAAGGGCATATGAGTGTAATTATTTTTAGCTGTACAGATAAACCAATGGAATTTGAGATGGCTAGAATATTCGGCTAGATTTCCTGCTTAATTATTCAAAACACAAATGAATACCCGAACAAAGGAAGATGGTTGTCATTATATCATTCAAAATATAATAGGATTGAGTTTTGTCAAAGTTTTCTTCTGTAGAAGTCCAAAACTTGGGAATTACCACTTCAATGTACAATAAGGAGGTATCATTGGATAAAACCCTTTCGTAGCTATCCAAGGCTGAGGCACCTCTGACTTCTGATTATACATATATTGGACATGTTAATTGCAGTGCCTCCTGTCATTTTTTTTTAAAAAACAGTAGAAAACACACTGGCCATAGCCCCCTGCTTAGTGAGGCAGTCTCTGACTTAGCTGTGCAGGCATGGCTTCTGATGGGGCCAACACTGAGCATCAAACAGGTCAGATGTGAAGGTTTTGCCCTATAGCAAGTTAGTAATTAGCTAAGCCAATCTGATTAATTTCCTTCAAAACTGTTTCTTCTTCGTCTTCTTCTTCTTCTTCTTCTTCTTCTTCTTCTTCTTCTTCTTCTTCTTCTTCTTCTTCTTCCTCTTCCTCTTCCTCTTCCTCTTCCTCTTCTTCTTCTTCTTCTTCTTCTTTTTTGAGACAGAGTCTCACTCTATCGTCCAGGCTGGAGTGCAGTGGCATGACCTCGGCTCACTGCAACATCTGCTACCTGAGTTCAAGCAATTCTCCTGCCTCAGCCTCCTGAGTAGCTGTGATTACAGGCACCTGCCACCATGCCCAGCTATTTTTTGTATTTTTAGGTGAGACGGGGTTTCACCATCTTGGCCAGGCTGGTCTTGAACTCCTGACCTCTTGATCCGCCTGCCTTGGCTTCCCAAAGTGCTGGGATTACAGGCATAAGCCACCGCACCCGGCCCCAAAACTGTTTCTTGGGGTGTAAGTCCCCAAATTCCTGGGGAATACAGAGTAGATTCACAGAAAGATGGGGCAGGCGTAGAGAGAAAAGCAGTGGCGCTTTGAAAGAGAGACCACATAGGCTGTAAGAGAGGTGGAGACGAGAGTTGTCTCAAGAACTACTTAATAGTCTCATAGCTTTTAAGCTCTGGTACCCACCTGTATTTATAATATATCCCCATTTTTATTAAGGTGGTCTGAGTAAATCTCTGCCCTTGGTAATCAAGGGTCTAATGACTGTACTCAACGGATAAAAATTAGCTGCATAAAACCCTACAGCCACTGAAGAGAGAGCAGTTGCTAACTAGAGTCTCTTAATAGAAGGATAAATGGAGAAAAGAGACAGGCTGGAAGTGCTAACTCCTTAAAAGCTCCAAACAAATGCCAGAGACTCTCCCCAGCCAATTCATGAGGGCCTCATGAGACAACAACCATATTGAGATCAACAATCATTGAAGAGGAGGTTCCTAAGATAATGAAATAAAAGTTCTAGCAATTATTTGTTTCTGTAGAAATTCTCTTCCCCATAATAACACATTTGGTCAAGAAGCTTTTGATTTTTTGGAACTGCTATTTAAAATTTCAAGTACCTAGGTATAAATTAGAGGTACTAAAGATTTAGCTCACATTGACAGTTTCAAACAGATGATTAACATATATTCCTTTAAAATTATTATTTTCTGGAAGGCAGTAAATATGCACTTGTAAAATCTTTCTTTGTGAAATGTACAAAGAAATATTTAATCAATGCTTTGCATGGTAACAGTGGTGGTAGATGAGGATTACATTGAGAGTGTAGATAATTATAAAGAAGAGCATAACTTCTGTCTTTTAAGTGGAGAACCAATTTGGCTCTCTCAACTAGAGCTATTGCCTAAACTGTCAAATCAAAAGCCAGAATGACAAGGGGATGGATATTTTATTAATGGTGTCATAGATGTGTGCTAATCTAAAAATGCTCTTAGTAATGCTGGATTCTACAGAACTTAGAGAAGTAATGCATAGTAAAAAGAGATCAAAAAGATCACACAAAATTAATTGTGTACAGATTTATAAATTATATAGTAAGGCCATGTGCTTCAATTACATTGGTAACGTTAATTACACATAATCGCATTTCTAGTTCATGTGCTTATGTAATTTTACTAAAGCTTTACTACAATGGAACAAGTTTCAGCACATGGAAATAATTTTAAAGTAAATATCTGATAATATTATATAATAAAAAATTTAAAAATGCTCTTGCAGTTTGACACCACTCCATCCACTTCCAAACAGTAAACACATTCAACCAATTTTATAATCTACAAATCTGGTAAGTTTTTCCTAAGACCAACCAGAAATGGTATTTTTAATCGTACATAAGTCATGCATCAGGATGAAAACTATATTGGTTTTTCTGAGTTAGTTCCTAAAATCATCTCTGCACAAAAAATTATTAGCTCTTCTCACATGTATGAATATGACAAAATACACACATGAATACAAGTATCCAGACATGACATATAACCTCATTATCTTGTGTTTTCAATTAAAATAATTTGTATCCCCCCCCCCCCTTTTTTTTTTGAGACGGAGTCTCGCTCTGTCACCCAGACTGGAGTGCAGTGGCACGATCTTGGCTCACTGCAAGCTCCACCTCCCGGGTTCACGCCATTCACCTGCCTCAGCCTTCCCAGTAGCTGGGACTACAGGCGCCCACCACCACGCCCGGCTAACTTTTTGTATTTTTAGTAGAGATGGGGTTTCACCATGTTAGCTAGGATGGTCTCGATCTCCTGACCTCGTGATCCGCCCACCTTGGCCTCCCAAAGTGCTGGGATTATAGCTGTGAGCCACTGTGCCCGGCCTGTATCCCCTTTTATATAACTTGGGTTCCTTCTGGCCAGGTTTGAATTTGAATCCCTTCAGACTTGGGACCTGCAAAAATCCGTGACCCCATGAACTTTGATCATCACAGTCTCTGTTGTAGGTGGACTCACTACTCATCAGTTGTGTGGCCTTGGGCAGCTCTCTATGTCTCAGTTTCTTATCTATGATATAAAATGATGGGTTAAGTAGATCAGGTGTTCTCAAATAATGCTCCATAAGGCCTTGGTGTGTCTGTGAATACTCCCTGAGGACCACTGGGTCGGGTGGGGGCAGCGGGCACTAGCTGCTTGGGCTCTGGACTTTCTGAGGTACCTGCTCAAATGGAGTAGTTTTACTCATGCCTACTGGATTTATTGGACTTCTATATGAACTTTCATTTGATGAAAGAGTTAGAAGGCCAAAAAGAGGTTTGTAAACCACTAGACTAGACAAAAGTTAAGACTCCTGCTTTGTCCTAGAATTAAATTATTCAACTTTGCATTGAAGTAATATAAAACACCTGAATGAGTCTAGCATGAAATAATGCTCAAAAAATACCTATTGGATGAATGAAGTTCCTGCCCTTAAGGGATTTCTAGTCAAATGGAAAACCTTCCTTATCCTAGGAAATACTATAGTTAAAATACTACTTCTTTTATCCGATTGCCATTATACTTTTAATTGTTTCTTAATATTTTAATTTTATAAGTAGCAAAAGAGAATGTCTAGGGATTCTAGGAAGATGGCAGAGTAGAAGGCACCAGGCATTTCTCTCCCCATCTAGACAAGGATTGTAATGGCAGAATCTGTCTGATGTAACTATTTTGGAACTCAGGAATCTGTAGAAGGTTGCAAATTTCAGGAGAAGGCTTAGGCAGTAAATTGCATTTAATGTTGGTCAATTTCAGCTCTTAGCAGGTAGCAGTAGTACTCATCCTCCACCCCAGCTACACGACAGGCACCTGTGCATGAGTTCCTGGAGTTCCTGGAGTGACTTGTAGGCAGCTTATAGGAGCTGGGGTGGGTAAAAAGGATCCTGTCCTCCAAACATCAGGGATCTGTATTTGGATCACTGATTGCTTCTTCTGATCACAGAGATACAGACAAAAAGGCTAATGGCCATTGTGTTTACAACCCCCCCAATTTTTGCAAGCCCTTCCCCTCTAGCAGAAGTGATTTCCAGGAGGTTTAAAAGGCTGGTGCCGTTTTCTGTCTCCCTTCATTTTTCTTTTTTCTCCCTTTTGGGTGCCAGACATTGAAAACTATAACATTTGAAAACAACTGCATATATGGGGAGCATTAGAAAGTGACTGCACATACCCAGGAAAAGACCCAGGTTCAGAAAAGACCCACAAAGACCTAAGTTTACAACTGACACTAATCTTTGGTACAGAGACAGTCTACAACATCAGAAACACAAACAATAAAACATAAACACAAAAAACAGAAAATCCTGGGAAAGGGGGAGAACCTGAGTTCCAGAGTTAGCAGATTATTAGATTCAAATACCTGGTTTTCAACAAAAAATTGCAAAGCATGCAAAGAAGCAGGAAAATATGGCTTATTCAAAGGAAAGAAGAATAAACAGAAACTGTCTCTGAAAAAGACCTGATGGCACAGCTACTTGACAAAGACTTTAAAATAACCATCTTAAAGATATTCAACAAACTAAAAGATGTGGAGAATGTCAAGAATAAGATGTATGAACAAAATGGCAATACCAACAAATAGAAAACATAAAAAGAAACAAAAAAGAAATTCTGGAGCTGAAAATACAATGACCAAAATGAAAAATTCAGTAGAGGAATTCAAATGTAGATTTGAGCAGGCAGAAGAAAGAACCAGCAAACTTGAGGATAGGATAATAGAAATCAAATCTGAGGAACAGCAAAAAAAAAAAAAAAAAAAAAGAGTGAAGAAAATTGCACAGAGCTTAAAGGATCTGTGGGACCATCAAACGGACCAATATACACATTGTGGAAGTCTCAGAAGAAAAGAGAGACAGAAAGCCGGCGAGAGAATGTCTGTAGAAATAATGGCTAAAAACATCCCAAATTTGATGAAAGACATAAACGTAAACTTTCAAGAAGCTCAAAGAACTCTAAGTAAGATAAACTCAGAGACCCACAGTCAGAGACATTATAATCAAACTTTCAAAAGCCAAACACAAAGAGAGAAAGCAGTATGGGAGAAGCAACTCATCACATATAAGGGATCTGTGATAAGATTATCCACAGATAATCATTGGGAACTTTAGAGGCAGATGGCGGTGGGCCAATATATTCAAGGTGCTAGAAAAAAACCAAACAAATTGTCAGTCAAGAATCCTATATCTGGCAAAGCTGCCTTTCAAAAGTGAGGAAGAAATTAAGACATTCCCAGATAAATGCGGAGGAAGTTTGTTATCTCTAGACTTGCCCTACAAGATCAAGGGAGTCCTGGAGGTTGAAATGGAAAGACACCAGGTAATCACTTGAAGCTGTATGAAGAAATAAAGCTATAAATACAGGTAAATATATTGGTAATTATAAAAGCTAGCATTATTGTAATAATGATTTGTAACTGCACTTTTTGTTTTCTACATGATTTAAGAGACTAAAACATTAAAAGAAACAATTACTAGTCTAAAAGCTATTATTATTGTAAACTGATTTGTAAATTCACATTTTGTTTTTCATATGATTTAAGAGGTTAATGCATTCTGAAGAATTATTAGTTTATGTTTTGGACACACAATATATAAAGATGTAATTTTGTGACACCAAAAACCAAAAGGAGTGGGAATGGAGCTGTTAAAGGAGGAAAGCTTTTGTATGTTATTGAACTTAAGCTGGTATAAATTCAAGTTAGAGTGTTACAACTTTAGGATGTTAAATATAATCCCCATGTTAACCACAAAGAAAATAGCCATAGAATACATATAATGAGAAGGGAATTTAAATAATTCACTATAAAAAATCAACTAAACACATAAGAAGACAGCAATGCAGGAAGTGAGGGACCACAAAAAGGTATAAGACATATAGAAAACAAATAGCAAGATGACAGAAATAAGTCACTCCTTATCAGTCATTACTTTAAGTGTAAACAAGTTCAATTCTCCATCAAAAGTCAGAGATCAGCAGAATGTATTAACAAACAAAATTCAACTGTGTACTGTCTATAAGAGACTTACTTTACATCTAAAGACACAAATAGATTGAAAGTGGAAGGATGAAAAAGATATTCCATGCAAATAGTGTCCAAAAAGGAGCAGAAGTAGCTGTACTAATATCAGGCAAAATAAACTTTAAATAAAAAATGTTTGCAAGAAACAAGGACATTATATATTAATAAAAGGTTCACTCCAGCAAGAAGACATAATAATTATAAATATTAATATTTACACACCTAATGAGCGACCATCATACATGAAGCAAAACTTCACAGAAACAAAGAGAGAAATAGTTCTATGATACTAGTTGGAGACTTTAATACCCCACTCTGAAAAACGGACAGACCAACAAGACAGAAGATAAATACGGAAACCAAGCGCTTAAACAACACAATAAATCAACTAGATCTAACAGACTAACAGAACATTGTACCCAACAATAGTATACACATTCTTCTCAAGTGCACATATGACATTTTCCAGGATAGACCATATGTTAGGCCACAAATTAAGTCTCAATAGATTTAAGAAGATAGTTATATAAAATATCTTCACTGACCACAATGACAAGAGTTTGGAGAATGCAGTTTGCAGAATTCCAGTTTCAGTGGTACGGAGGGCTGGGTGTGAAGCTGAGAGACAAAGGTTACTGAGGGACTTTCAGTGTGCTGCTCCTGTAAACTCCCAGTTTTGGAATCTATAGTGCTAAATATATTAGAGGGTTTTTTTTTTTCACAAAACAATAATGATTGACTAAAAGGCATAAATGTATCAAAGACTTTTTTTTGAAATATCAAAGATATTTCACATCCTGCTAAAGGCACGCTAATCAAATTTATCCCTGACCCAAAACCAGAGGATAGGAGGCAACTATATAAAGTTCATCAGAATTGATATTCAAAATTATCTCAGTGGAAGAACTACGATTCACAAATCACCATGATAAAACCTAACAGGAATAGATAAATGCAGAGTTTTCATTTGGGTTAAAAGAATCTTGTCTATTCACTTGATTTACATATAGAAAACGTATGAACCATAAATGTGATATGAACCATATGACGAGGCTCCTAGAAAAATTAACTACAACTGTCAGCTGTATTAATAAGAACATACTTTCTATATCTAGGATGGTCGTGACACTACTGTACTCAATTTTATTTGTAATACTATTAATTCCTTTGCAACTGCGAGATCTCTGCATACAAAGTTCAAATTTATAGAGGTCTATCTTAGTATATCATTTTGACAAGTGGAGGAATTTGTAGTACGTAGATATGTGAAAAATCCTACTTCATTCGTAGGTTTTCCATCAGAGTATTGGTAAAGATAACAGGAACATCAAAACATTCCTTTGTGTTCCAGACAAGTGATTTCATACTCCATCAGATCCAAAGCCCCTTTTTATAACTAGCTTGTAATAATCTTTTCTCTGTCATGAAAAAAAATTTATTGATAAGGTAACTTAAACACAAAATGTTATATAATTAAAAATGATGTCATATATAATATGAAAGAAAAATAAGAGGTATTTCAGTGTTGAAATTCTCAGTTGCTATATAAGAAAATGAAGTATTAATTATTAAGTATTAATAGTTAGATGCTTGCTCCTTGTTACAATGAATAATTTCAGATTTACAATAAGTAAGAACAATATTCTACTAAAAGTTTTTCACACTCTGTCCTTATATTTGAAATTTAAAAAGTAGGGTTAAATAAGTATATTTCTGTTATGACCCAGAATATAATTTATCTTCATGAATGTTCTATAGTTGAGTGGAGTGTTCCATAAATGGCGGTCAAGTTTGCTTATAGTGTTGTTCAAATCTGTTTTCTTATTGACTTTCTACTTGTATCAATTATTGATAGAGGAGTGTTGAAATTGCAAAATATTTTACTTCTTCTTTTGGTTCTGTCAACTTTTTATGTCCCTGGTACCTAAACACTTAAGATTATTATGTCTTTTAGTAGGTGCATAGACATCTAAGATTTTTATGTCTTCTTGATGAATTGACATCTTTACCATTAAGAAATGCCTGATTTTGGCTAGGCGTGGTGGCTCACGCCTGTAATCCCAGCACTTTGGGAGGCTGAGGCGGGCGGATCACCTGAGGTTGGGAGTTCGAGACCAGCCTGACCAACAGGGAGAAACCCCATCTCTACTAAAAAAATACAAAAATTAGCTGGGCTTGGTGCCATGTGCCTGTAATCCCAGCTGCTCAGGAGGCTGAGGCAGGAGAATCGCTTGAACCCGGGAGGCAGAGCTTCAGTGAGCCGAGATCATGCCACTGCACTCCAGCCTGGCTGACAGAGTGAAACTCTGTCTCAAAAAAAAAAAAAAAAAAAAAAAGAAATGCCTGATTTTTACTTCTAGGAATATTTCTTGTTCTGAAATTTACTTTATATGATATTAACGTAGCTCATTCAACTTTGTTTTGTTTTGTGTATTCATTGTATGTCTTTTTCCATCATTTTACTTTTAATCTTTCTGTTTCTTTATATTTAAAATGTTTTTCTCACAGACAGCACAGTAGTTAGGCCTTGCTTTTTTATCTGACAATCTCCATCCTTTAATTGGAGTGGCTTTGTTTTATTTTTTAGTTGTTGCTCTAAGGTTTATAATACACACCTAACTCATAGTTTACCTTCAAATTATATACATATAGTATAAGCACCTTACAATAGTGTGTCTTCACTTTCTTCCTTCTGTCCTGTACTGTCCTGTACTTCCTTCCTTCTGTACTGTTTCTTACATGTTATTGTCATACATTATGCTGTTTTGTCATACATGCCTCCACAATACTTGCTATTATTGTTGCTTTAAATAATCTATATCTTTTAAAGAGATTAAAATTGGAAGAAAAAGTATTTTATATGTTCCTACACACTCATCATTTCCACACTCTTTACTCACTTGTGTAGAAGCAAATTTCCATTTAGTATTATTTTCCTTCTGTCTGAAAGACTTTTTTTCATGTAGCTTGTAGTGCATTCTTCTGGTGATGAATTCTTTCAGCTTTTGTATATCTAAATAAGACTTTTTTATTTTTACTTTCTTAAGCTATTTTATCTGGGTATAGAATTCTAGATCAAAGCTTTTTTTTTTTTTTTTTTTTTTTTTTTTTAAGTAGTTTAAAGATGTTGCTCCATTGCCTTCTGGCTTGCAAAATTTCTGATGAGAAGTCAGCTGTCATTTTTATCTTTGTTCCTCTATATGTAACGTGTCCCATCATCCCTCTCCTGGAACTTTTAAGATTTTTTTCTTTATGACTGATTTTATGATCTTTCTTAGTTTGAATTTTTTTGTTTTTTTTTTCTTGAAGTTCCTTGAGCATCCCAAATCTGAGAGTTCAGAGCTTTCATCAAATTTTGACGATTTCAGCCATGATTTCTTTAAAGGTTTTTTTCTGTCCTTCTCACTCACTCTATTTGCTACTCCAGTTATACATGGTTTAGACCACTTACCTTCTGATATTCCTTCATACATCACTGATGCTCTGTTAATTTTTTCTATTCTTTTTCTCTTTGTGCTTTATTATTGCTATATCATCAAGAACACTGATCTCTTCTACAGTGTGTAAATTGCTATCAGACCTATCTAGTGTTTTTTTCTTCCCTATGAGATATCATATTTATTATTAGTATTTAGTCAAAGATTTGAGAGAACCCTTTGCAAATCTTGAGAGTGTGCTCTCTTTCTCTCTCTCTGTGCAGCTTTCTCCTTTCTAGTACTTTGTCCCACAAATCTAGCCACCTTGCCTTCCTTAACTTTGATCTCTGTTTCCTTAACTCAGTGAGACTGTTGGCTGCATGCTGTGGCTTGAAAACTGCCTCCAGGCAGGAAGCTGGGGCAATCACAGCATTCAGCTTAATTGATTCTCTTCTTTCAGGGTTCACAGTCCAGCATTACCAGTTGTTTAATGTCTGAAAACTGTTGTTTCACGTCTTTTGCCTAATTTTCAATTTGTGCATGGAAGAAGGATAATTCCTGTAGCTGTTAATTTTTCATAAATGGAAGTGAAAGTCTAAATAAGTAAATTTGAAAGTTAATATGTTATCATCGTAAATGCAGTAGTTACAAAAACTGAGATAGCTGTTCTTTTATTGGTGCCTCCAATACCACAAGCATTTGTTGATGGTGATTTTCTTCAATAGTCAATTGCTTTTGGTAAATTTCCAAACAAAACAAGTCTCAATCTTTCCTCAGTTTACATGATATTTGCATTCCTGGAAATTCCTTATATATTAACATAGAGCAAAAATGCTTTGTGTTCATATGTAAAATGGAGTTAAGTTCTGGGCTTAGATAATATAAACAGGTTTTTCCTTATAGAAAAGTCACATAAGATGTGGAACCATAACCCCTTGGGTAAGACTGTGATATGGGATCCTTGACCCTTATTGAAAACCACCACCTACATAATTAGTACCTTTCACACGTAACGTATTTTGTCTGTTGTATGCATAACCATGGAGTAATCTTGAGGCCTACATGCTCTTGGAAAAGCAATAAATAAGTTATGTCTTCATTACAACTTTCATCATCAGGGAAAGGGGGGAGATACATGATGTTTTGTCAAGATAATTAATGTATTTTATAATAAGGGAATCTATTTTTAGTTAAGATTTAAAAGAAGTACCTCTTTCTGCCAAAAGACAATGTAAAATGTACCCACTATTCATACAACAGATAAAAAATATTTATTGAGTTCTATTATGTGCCAAGTATTGAGGATTCACGAGAGACTCAGACAAGAATCCCTGTCCTCATGGAGCCTACAGTTACTATGGTTTGTGGAGAAAAACTGGCAATCAAAGGAAATGCCCACACGTCCCTCACATTGTGAGAGTTGTGACATCACACATTTCCATTAACTAGTAAAACAAGTTATGACAATTTTAGAGAGTATAATACAAAAGCAAAAGCCTCTATCAAAATCTTTCGGTCAGGGTTCCATACTTAAGAACTTTGAGGAAATGCATAAATAAAGTTGCAGATGATTTATTTCAACTCTATTAATAGGTTCAAAGACATTTCCAACTAATCCTGTTCAAACCACACTTTGTACTTTACTGAAACTGAGGAAAAAAGCCTCTCTCTTACTTTTGCCTAGTGAGAGAACACAGTTACCCAGGATCACCTTGACTTTTGAGACTTTATTGGTTTGGCTCAGATCCCACTTTCAGACCTCATTTCCTTAGATTTGGCAACTTGAGTTCTGGACTGATGACCACTTGGTCTATTTGGACTGATTCTCTGAGCTACCTACTCTCCTATGTGGTGACGTGGCCTCAGCCCAGAGCCTCAGGTAGAATGCACCAGGCAGCTGCAATGCCAATGTGGGACCACGTTTGTCAATTAAAGATCCGCAACAATATGAAATGTGTAGCCACAAAAATAAAACTTGGTGTCAGGAGCCCAGGGTCCAAATCTCTGCTCCCAGATCTATTTCATGTGCATCCTGGTGTAAATCAATTAATTTTTTTCTTCTGAGTCTCGATGGCCTCACCCTTAAAATGAGGACAATAATAACCTTGTTCATCAGATTGCTATGAGGATTGTAACAAAACCGTGTGTTCCAGAATGCTTTGCAAGCCACACAGCACTGTAATAACCTACACTGCTGCTGTGGTAAGTGATGATGATGAGGATAAGTGGCCTGTTGAAAGGACCCAAAGCCTGCAAAGGCTATAGATCACTGGCCTGCACATCTGAATGCAATGTACGTTTTGCTGCTTTTCCTGATTAGACAACAACAAGTTTTTGCCCTTAATACTATTTCCAATTTTTACTTTTCTTTTGGATTTGTTGTCATTGCTTCCATTCTAGTCTAAACATAATTTAGTTTGGTGCCCAGGAGATAGTGAAAAAGCTGGTGCCCAGCTTTTTCTTCCTTGGCGTGGGAGCTTCTGCATGGGGCTGACCTCCTTCTCTGGGTTAAGGTCCTGTGGAGCTGTCTTAAACTGACCGACCTGAAGTAGACCCAGACACACCTGTAAACTACTTACCTTGCATGGGTGGTGCCAGGCCTGGGGCTAAGAGGGCATGCCTGCTCCTGTGATCTGTGAGGCCTAGTAAAACATGATTAAGGCTCTGCTTGCTGTGTGGGAGTCAACAATGCCATTATAGCCTCCCTTGGCAGATGGTGGGCAAGAGTTCCCGCACTAATAAGAATTTCTTGCTGGATCATCAAAATGCATTTCCCTTTTTGGGTTGGACCTCGTAGAACTTTATTCCTATGCTTGAGGCTTCAGCATCTGTGTCTCATGGTCAGTCTGACCTCTCTCTAAACAAGAGATCTGGAAAGAAACACTTTTCAGGAAATCATCCACAGGCAGTTGACTTTGACCTTCTGCCGTACCCCTTTCATTCCACCCCCAGCAGTTTCTCATGGATACTAAATATGTGTCTTGGGATAATTGGACTAAACAGGTTTGTCTGATTATTTACAAGCTCCTTTCAGTTTATTTGTTTACTTGTTTCAATTTTGCATGGGCCATTTTAATATTTTTTTGTGGTTCAGACAAAACCCACATATATCACAGTGTTTTAGATTAGTTAGGATTCTCTATGATGTGATTAATATAATAATCCATTTTCGGCCTCTGTTGTGAATCAGATGCTTTATATACATGATCTGATTTCATCTTCATAATGCTCCAGAGTAGGCGTTATTATCCCCCTTTTAAAGATGAGGCTTAGAGGGGTAAAATCATCTGTTTAAAGCTATGTAGTTAATCATTATCAGAGCTGGAATTGGAGCCTAGGTGGATTTAAGTCCAAGTCTATGCTGTTTCCTCTATACCATGCTGACTCTTGACTCTACTTACTCTTTGGCATGGCAGTGGAAATCAGTACTATTAACATATGAGTTTCAGGTTAAGTTCCCTTCAACTTTTCTGTGCAGGGATAGAGGATAGGGTACAAATAGTTCCAGTTTTTTTTTTTTTTTTTTTTTTTTTTAGATGGAGTTTCGCTCTTATTGCCCAGGCTGGAGTGCAATGATGCGATCTCGGCTCACTGCAACCTCTGCCCCCTGGGTTCAAGCAATTCTTCTGCCTCAGCCTCCTGAGTAGCTGGGATTACAGGCATATGCAACCACGCCCAGTTAATTTTGTATTTTTAGTAGAGACGGGGTTTCTCCATGTTGGTGAGGCTGGTCTCAAACTCCCAACCTCAGGTGATTCGCCCGCCTTGGCCTCCCAAAGTGCTGGGATTACAGGTGTGAGCCACCATGCTCAGACTTTTTTTTTTTTTTTTTTTTTAATCATGCCACATTGTTTTTAATTACATGCAAAGATCTAACATGTCACCCAGGGACCATTTCACCTACTGCTCGGTTTGGCCGCCAGTCTTTGTCTCTCTCTTCAGCAATGGTGAGGCGGATATCCTTTCCTCGGGAAAGAGAAATCCATGGTTCATTGCTCTTGCTAATAACAAAAATGTTGGAAAGTCGAGTGGCAAAGCTGTTGCCATTGGCATCTTTCTCATGAACCACGTCAAAAGATCCAGGGTGCCTCTCTCAGTTGATGATCACACCAATTCTTCCCAGGTTAGCACCTCCAGTCACCATACACAGGTAACCAGTGTCGAACTTGATGAAATCAATACTCTTGCCAGTCTCCAAATCAATCTGAATGGTATCATTCACCTCGATGAGGGGTCAGGGTAGCGGACGGTGCGAGCATCATGAGTCACCAGATGAGAGATTCTTTTTGTACCCACAAAGATTTTTCTCACTTTGCACAACTTGTACTTGGCCTCCTCAGGTATAACACGATGTACAGCAAAGCGATCCTTGGTGTCATAGATCAGAGAGAAATTCTCTCTTGTCAATGCTGATGACATCCATGAATCCAGCAGGGTAGGTTGTATCAGTTCAAACCTTGCCATCGATCTTAATGAACTGCTGCATGCAAATCTTCTTGACTTCATCTCCTGTCAGGGCATATTTAAGTCTGATCCTTAGGAAAATGATGAGGGGGAGAGACTCTCTCAACTTGTGGGGACCAGTGAATGGATGAGGAGCAAACACACCAGTCAATTTATCCAGCATCCAGTGCTTTGGAGCTGCTACCAGCTGCAGATGCTTCTTGGGACCACGAGCCATGGCTGCGTTAGGCAAGGAAAGAGGACCTCCGTCTTCTGGTGCGCATAGAAATTCAGTAGTTCCAGTTTTTACAAATCAATATGTTTCTTGAAGACATGCCAGGAAGCAGATTGTCATGAAGCATACTGAGCATCCAGGGCTATGTCCAGTTATTGATAGTGAGAAGTAAAGGAGAAAGCAATGAATAGTGTTGAATGATAGACAGACACCAAGCATCGACCCTCTTCAGTCCCTCTGCTCATAGTAGACATGTAATCATTAAGAAACACAAATTCGATTATGCCTTTACCACACTCTATACATTTGCTTTAATCTGTGTGATTGTTTATGAAGTTAATGGCAGTTGCCCCAGTAGACTCTACGCTCTACAGGGCAGGGAGCATATCTCTTTCACTTGCCACTGGATCTCTGTGCTTAACTGTGTCTGGCCCTGATCCTTTAACACAGCAGGGTTGTTCCTGACTCCAGATCTTTGTACGGAATTTTCCCTGGGTCTGGAAAGCAGTACTGCTGACTCCGCCACTGTCCGCCTACATGCTCCTCTTGCTCACTTCATTGAAGATTGTGCTCAAATGGCCCCTCATCCAAGCAGCCCTCACTGACTACTCTTTCTAAAATAACACTCTCTGTCCCTACTCCACATTCATCACCTCCTAATCGTTTGCCTTTCTTATTTAAATATTTTTTCTACCACAAATCACCTACCAACTTATATTATTATTAATTTTAAGAATCTGTCTTCTACTAGAATATGAGTTCATTGAAGGCAGAGACTTTACTGCTGTGTCCTTAGTACCTACAATAGTGTCTGGAAATAACACGTTTAGTCGATGTTTCATCTAATTGGTTAATACATAAATACTTAGTGGAGTTAATCAACATCTCCTAAAATTCATCCCTCAGTTCTGTCTATAGCAGATGTTACGATGCCCTGAGCCACCCCCTCTCAGCCCGCCTCTGCTTCAGCTGTGGCTGTGGTGGACAATTTCAGTGCACGTCAATGTTCGTTCACCTCAAGTGCAGGCAGAGTTCCTGGCTTTTCTCCACCAGCTTTCTCAGATGATGCCTGGGAAGTTGCCTCACTGCCTGGAAATACAAGGGAGTTACTGTCTTCAGGGGCAACACTCACCAGTAGGGGAAAGGAGTCAGTGGGTAAATGGTGCAGTATCTCCACTTCAGAGGGGCAGGTGTGCACCATCTACAGAGGTGCTCAGAGTCCCCATCAGGATTGACCCGCAGGGATAAGGACAATAAGCTCTACTAGGTACCCTTCATGACTTTTCCCTTATTCCCCCACCAACCACTCCACCTGTGCTGTTGCTCTGGTTTCCTTGGATCATTTTTTAAATTAACCATCTGCCTCCAAGTCTGCATGGAAAAAACCCAATCCAAGAGACTGTCCTTTCCAACACTATGATCAATAACATAAGTGTGAATAATCATGGCATATTTGTCTAATTTGTTTTTAAAAATATTAGCAATAGTTTATGTTTTTTCTTTTTTCTTTTCTTTTCTTTCTTTTTCTTTTCTTTTTTTTTTTTTTGAGACAGAATCTTGCTCTGTCACCCGGGCTAGAGTGCAGTGGCATGATCTTGGCTCACTGCAACCTCCGCCTCCCGGGTTCCAGCAATTCTCATGCCTCAGCCTCCCGAGTAGCTGGGATTACAGGCATGTGTCACCTTCCCCAGCTAATTTTTTTTTTGTTTTTGTAGTAGAGATAGGGTTTTGCCAGGTTGGCCAGGATAGTCTCAATCTCCTGGCCTCAAGTGATCCACTTACCTCAGCCTCCCAAAGTACTGGGATTACAGGTGTGAGCCACCGTGGCCAGCGAGTTTATGTTTTTAAAATTTTTTTTTTTTTTTTACTTTTGTAGAGATGACAAAGTCTCACTAGATTGACCAGGCTAGTCTCGAACTCCTGGCCTGAAACAATCCTTCTGCCTTGAGTTCCCAAAGTGCTGGGATTACAGGCATGAGCCGCCGTACCTGGCAAATAGTTTATGTTGCTGATGGGGTTTATGGTTTACCAAGTACAGAATCATGATTCAAACAAGATATTGAAAATATCTGGAAAAATGAGTTGAATTCAAGAAATAAAATCTAACACGAAAAAGTATAAAAGCCAAGTCTTAGGTTAAAAAAAAAACAAAAAACCAAAAACCCACATACATAGAGGAAAGAAAGAACCCAAACCTCACCCTGGTAGTTTTTCTTCATTAGGCAGCCTTGACGTTTTAACTCTTAAGACTTGGCGGTTTCTACATCCCAAGAGGCTCTTGAATCTTTTCACAGAACTTGTTGCAGCAGGAAAGTCCAGCCTGGGTCCAGGCTGTCCAGAAAGCCTCACTGTGGCAAACATGCACCAAATGACATCAGCTTTCCAAGCGGGGTGCCTGTGAATGCTCCACATCCAGCTGCCTGGGAAAATTAATCCCTGATTTGTAGCAAATGCCTATTCCCACAGTGTAAACTTCCACTGTAGCTAATTTTAAGCTACCGACATGACAACACTAAATGTGGAGTTGGGAAGCGATACATACAATTGGCTCTCATGAACCTGTAGGGGCCAGCTCCAGCATTTTAAAAATAGAAAGCATCATTTACTTCCTTATCAAGTACCACCCCAGTTTATTAGGGAGTTGGAAAATAATACTGTAAAGTTTTGATCAACTAATTCAATGAATGGCCAACAACATGCATATGTGTAGAAATAGCTAATGAGGCCGGGCACGATGGCACATGCCTGTAATCTCAGCTACTTGAGAGGCCGAGGCAGGCGGATCACAAGCTCGGGAGTTCAAGACCAGCCTGGCCAACACAGTGAAACACTGTCTCTACTAAAAATACAAAAAATTAGCCGAGCATGGTGGCACACACCTGTAATCCTAACTTCTCGGGAGGCTGAGGCAGGAGAATCACTTGAACCCAGGAGGTAGAGGTTGTAGTGAGCCGAGATCATGCCACAGCACCCTAGCCTGGGTGACAGAGCAAGACCCCATCTCAAAAAAAAAAAAGAAATAGCTAATGAGTATGAGTTTGGGCAAAATTTGGTGAGTGAGTATGAGTTTCCCAAAGTTTGCCTGGTTTTAGGGACAGCCGTCTGTGAGATACCCTAGATCTTTAAAAGTAGATAAAGATCTAGGGTATCTCACCCATAGCCTCTGTGAGATACCCTAGATCTTTAAAAGTAGGTAGTTCATTTACTAATTCGATATGTGAAGCCTGGGGTTGTGCAAACAAAACAGAGAATTCTCACATAGGAATTCCAGGAAAATGAGACACGTTAATGGAAAGTTAATATTCCAGTTCATTGGAACTTTCCATAGTACATATTCCTCAAAGGACCTGAGCTCGCTTTTCATAAGAGCACCCAGCGCTACAATGTCACTTAAGTATTGAAGGCTCTGTCCTAGCAACAGCTGTGCCTTTTGTCACTAATAGACACATTCTTTGGAATCTCTAGACACATTTTCACATGGACCACACCTCTGTGTGTTTTCTGCAAATGAGCACATGAGCATGTACTTGGGGATATGGCTGTGGCTGTCACTGTGAACACGTGTTCCTGGGCCTGCCCATGTTGGAGAGTTATCTCTGGGCACCCAGACATGCCATGCCCTGTAGTAAACTGCCTCACGGTGATGAAAACCCCAAAGACAGATGTTTCCTCCTGAACACAGCATATCACACAAAGTTCCACGAGAAACATAAATAAGCAGATTTAAAAACAATACTCAGTTTATGAAAGATTTCTCCAGAATATTAGTGCCTCATTATTAAAACCAGAATGTGAAAGAAGGATAACTGTTGGAGCAAATGTTTTAATTTAGAAGTTTTCCTCATTTATCCCAGATTGAGAATGCAAGAGATATATAAAACAACAAAAGCAGCTCATTGTAAGACCACCCAGATATAAAAATCAATGATTAAAAGGAGCCTTCAGAAGAAGCCTGTGAATTCTTAATTATTATCAGGTCTCTAGGACTTTGTGCACTTTTTATTGAACTTGATGATGAACAAGAAGCTGATTGTTTAAGATACAGAACTCTCTTGACAAAGGTAACATTGATTTCTTCCCCTCTTTTAATAAAACACTTCTCTTGAAACTTTGAAAACCATGACTCTTTCACAACATCCTATTTAAATTTTTTTTCCTGAAAAAAAAAAAAAATCCCCAGAACAAAGCCTGTTAGTAAATGCAAGAGCAATACAATAATAATTCTTGGCAGGGTGCAGTGGCTCACACCTGTAATCCCAGCACTTTGGGAGGCTGAGGTGGGTGGATTATTTGAAATCAGGAGTTCCAGACCAGCCTGGCCAGCATAATGAAACACTGTCTCTACTAAAAATACAAAATTAGCCAGGCGTGGTGGTGCATGCCTGTAAGCCCAGCTACTCAAGACATTGAGGCAGGAGAATTGCTTGAACCCGGGAGGCAGATGTTGCAGTGAGCCGAAATCATGCCACTGCACTCCAGCCTGGGCAAGAGTGAAACTCCGTCTCAAAATAAAATAAAATAAAATTAAATAAATAAAATATCCTTAACATGTTTGAGGTACTTGCCTTGTGCATTACTCATTATTTCATTTAAAGTTCACATACAATTTCTAAGATGAATACTGTTGTTTGTAGACTCCTATTTGTTGCTGAGGAAGGTAAAGCTAAGGAGGTTAAATGACTTGCTCAAGATCATCCAGGTAGTAAGTGGAAATGAGGAAGGTCAGATTTGAAAGCGTGCAGTTCTTTCCTCAACTAATACACAAAGTCTCCCTAAAAGGTTTAAGGAGCCCCCCGAAATAACATCATGTGGGAGATCCCTTGTCCCTGTTTGTGACATTTTGTCCTGCTGAAATCTTGTTCAAATCAAGGGTAGCAATAGTGGGGGAAAGTAGCAGGGAGAAGGCAATGGAGTTTGAGCTGTCAGTGAGATTGAAAGAGTTAGAATTCAGACACCTCTAGTTGCTGTTAGGTTGGTGTAAAAGTAATTGCGATTTTTGTCACTAAAAGTAACGGCAAAACATCGTGTTTGAATAAGATATTGAAAATGTCTTAGGTATCTTATATTTGAATAAGTATATCATTGAAATAAGGATATTTTGCCATTAAAAGTAATGGCAAAAACTGCAATTACTTCTGCACCAACCTAATATTAATATTTTATTCCATTAATTTTGTCTTTTTTTTTTGAGATGGAGTCTCGCTGTTTCACTCTGGCGGGCGTGCAGTGGTGCCATCTCAGCTCACTGCAACCTCAGCCTCCTGGGTTCAAGCAATTCTCCTGCCTCAGCCTCCTGAGTAGCTGGGATTATAGGTGCGCACCACCATACCTGGCTAATTTTTGTGTTCTTAGTAGAGATGGGGTTTCACCATGTTGGCCAGGCTGGTCTTGAACTCCTGACCTCAAGTGATCTGCCTGGCTCGGCCTCCCACAGTGCTAGGATTACAGGTGTGAGCCACTGCACCTGGCCAATTTTGTCATCTTCTGATCTCCTTCTGCCATCTCATATAGCTGAGCTATATCTTTGGCTACTGGGTTTTCTCAGGACAGCATGGGTCCTTTACATCCAAGGGCCACTGGTATTCTCCCTGGCTGGCCATACTCTGGGTCCAGCCCTCCCATCTGTAGTGTGACTAACTGACCCTTGGCTCCAGCAGCAGACACAGACTATCACCATGCCATTATTTTCTTCTGTTTCCTGAAGGATGTTATCCAGGGACCAGTTTGGCCAATTAAATAATTCCACCATTGTTGAAGGCATCAAAGTTTCATTACCTAGAGACAAATGAGAATTAAATATAATTCTTGCTTAATAATGATAGTAATTGGTAAATCCATTTTTTTCTGTGTCTCTGCAAAATTTGAGATAAGTTCTCTACCACCTAATTTGAAACTGGGTAGCCACGTCTCCAAGGCCTAGGAAACTCCTCACTTGATATCCTGATCACTGTGCCAATTATTGACCAAAATAATGTTTTCTCACACTGTTGAGATGCCCAACTCTTGGCAAACAGGAATCACCTCAGTTTTTTAGCAGGTCCTTGGAAAGGCACCACACAGAACAGTGCAAGGCAGTTCAGAACTGGGTAAGTAGAATTATTTTCTACTGTATTTTCTGTAAATTGACTTAGTTATTGTGGCTGTGATTGAATTATCTCCACAGAGTAGCATTTGAGGGGGGGATTATGAAGCAACATGGATTGTGGGAACTTTGTGCGTGTGTGTGTTTGTGTGTGAAAGTGCGAGAGAGAGAGACAGACAGAAACAGGATGGACGAGCCAATGTCAGTAGATATTTAATACAGAAACCATGCATCAAAAGTTTTCCTAGTATGTACTACTTGAGCATCTCTTTTATCTTAAAATTGTTAGAATTAGAGGTAAGAATTTCTTTCCTTGGGAAGTTCCCACTTACTATTTCTCCTCTTTTTTTTTTCTTTTTCTCTTATGCATCCCTGCCACTTGGAATGCTATTTTACACTTCTAATAATTTGTAGTTGATAAATCACATCCACGCTCATTATCTTATTGCTCTTTGCCCTGACCCTGTGAGTCAGGATAGACTGTCACCCTTGTACCCATTTAATAAATAGGGAAATTGAAGGTCAGAGATCTTGTGACGACATTAAGCTCGCATACATAGCAAATATGCCACCCACTGGAAGTCAGGTCATGTGAGTCTATATCTCAGTCCACTTTCTCTTAGACACAGAGCCAGCTGGTCTATTAATTGCTGGGTTTGGGGGATTTTGTTTTTGTTTCTTGAGGGATGAGGTTTTGGCCTAAAAAGTAAGAGCACAGTATCAGCCAGCCATAAAAACACAAACTGAAAAACAAGTATTACTTTCCAGGATGTTAGGAGAACAAATGTTCCATGCCACACAGAATTATACTGTTTGCAGCTCCATTTGGCACTTAAACTGCAATGTATTTTAAAATGATGGTATCATCAATCCCGTGACATTAAAACTGACCAGATCTGGAGTCATGCATTTGGATAGCTCCAGATGTTGTTCATCTAGTGGGTCATTTCCCCTTATTGTATCCACAAAGTGGTTGCTGAACAACACTATCCTTGTGGATTTCTGGTACCTGATTGAAATTTTCCTGGACACTTTTCTACTTCCTGACTGCAATTTAATTGATGCAGAAATATAAACTGAATGTGGCTTCTGGCTTTGACGTGTCCCCAAATTACAAGATGCTTTTCCCTTAAACCTAACAGCTGGCATCCACAGAAATATCTGAAAACATCCTTCAATAAAGTTTATGAAAAAATATCCACCACAAAATGCTATTTTGATAGCTGTTCAAGTCACAAGCATCTAAAGTGAACTTAGTTAAGCCCCCTAAATTTTATATTTTTAAATCGATGGATTGTATGAAATTGCCTCACCTGAGTTGATTTGTCTTTTGTGAGTTCACACTTTCAAACCTAAATATTTGTCTTGAATTACAGCACAAAAACCTGTAGAAATGCTTAATTGTTCTTTTCTTAGGAGTTATGATGAATTTTAAAACATGTTTTAAATATTTATTTTCTTACAGATTCATTAATGTACCTCCCCATTCATGATCCATGTTTGAACTTAGTATATAGAGCTTTGATGCTTGGTACTGTCAAAGACTACAGCTCCATGAAGTCTTTTTAAAAAAATAACAGGTTTATAGATACGTAATTTATATTTCATGCAATTTGCCTATTTAAAGTGCACAATTCAATGGTTTTTGGTATGCACATCCATAACCACAATCAATTTTAGAATATTTCATCATCCCCAAAAGAGACTTCACACCCATAAGTCGTCCATGAGATAGTCTTTTTTTTTTTTTTTTTTGAGACGGAGTCTTACTCTGGCGCCCAGGCTGGAGTGCAGTGGCGCAATCTCCGCTCACTATAACCTCAGCCTCCTGGGTTCAAGTGATTCTCCTGCCTCAGCCTCCTGAGTAGCTGCAATTACAGGTGTGCACCACCACGCCCGGCTAATTTTTATATTTTTAGTAGAGACGGGGTTTTACCATGTTGGCCAGGCTTGTCTCAAACTCCTGACCTCAGGTGATCCACCCACCTCGATCTCCCAAAGTGCTGGGATTATAGGCGTGAGCCACTGCGCCTGGCCCCAGCAGATTAATACATATGTTTATCTTATAGAAATACTCAGGATAATGTTTCATCAAATATCTGTGCACCTGTGGCCCAGGCAAGTCAACAAATAAAGTTACCATCACGAGTCCATCCTTTATTAACTTGATTCCCATATGCATCTCATTAAGCCATATTTAACCTCTAAACGAAGACAATAACAAGGTCATAATTCTGTTTAACATAACATAACTATGATGTGTACAACTCAATATGCACCAATGCCTTCCTAGAGAGGAGGTAAAGTCCTTGAGTGATGTTTACTCTTCTCCTTCATATAACTTAAACACGATGATGTAAAATTAACAATACATAAACACTATAACAGAAAGTCAATATGTCTTATGTTACATGATAAGGAAATGAGAGGGAAGAAAACAAAGGTATTTGCTTTACTTTATACTCACACATTCATAACAAAATAAGGAGGAAATACTCATGGCAATTACAGTCCTTGTTTTTGTAGCTGGTCATGTGATCATAGCTGGTATTTCTAACTACCCTCTTTTAGTACTCACATTTTGTATTTCCTTTTACCTTCAGCAAGCACCTTAGCTGGTCATGATATGTTATTTGGTGGGTGGCCAGGATCTTTATTCCTGAAGGATCTGGACCATTAGTAAAACTGCCTGGATTGGGTTGTGGTATCTTCCTGTTGACCTTAATCACAGGATATGTGATTAAGAGGCATCACCTTAAACACTAAGAGATGCCCTAAGGAACCTGCTGTATTCCAGACATACTCTTCCTTCCATCCATTGTGGAGTAGCAGTCCAATTTCCTTGTGGTAGTCAGGATTATTCACTGTAACCAAAACAGTAACTCCCTTGTTTGCTTGTTGATTCAGAGGCATGAGGAGCCCAAAGTGGCTGGGTGGACATCTTAACTTCCAGTTCAGTGGAATTGTTGTGTCTTCTGCTGGAAGCATTCTCCCCTTTGGAATCAAGACCTCTAGACCTTTAGATCATATGGTCTCTGGAACAGGAAACAAAAACTTTGCTGGTAGGTTACTAGGGGTAATTGTGAGTGGTGCCACTCCCATTTCCATCCCTTGATTCCTGGACCCATGAAACTCGGCTATGGAAGAAATAGCAACATATATTGGATGCTGATTCAGAACATATATAACCTTCTGGAGAACCTTGCCCCAGGCCTGCAGAGTATTGCCACCTAACTGGCACAGGAACTGAGTCTTCAAAAGGCCATTCTACTGTTCTGGCAAGGGAGCTGCTTCAGGATGGTGAATTCCATGAGCTTGGGTCCACTGCTGTACTTCATTTGCTGTGAAGTACATTGAGTTCCTCGATAAGAAGTAATGCTGTGTGGAATATCATGATGGTGGATAAGTCATTCCATCAGTTCATGGAGTGCAGCTGTGGCAGAAGCATTGCATGCAGGAAGGCAAATCTGTATCCAGAGTAAGATTCTGTCTAGTAAGAATAAAACCCTCAGCCAGGTATGGTGGCTCATGCCTGTAATCCCAGCACTTTTGGAGGCTGAGGTGGAAGGATCCCTTGACCCTAGAAGTTCAAGATAAGCCTGGGCAACAGAGGAAGACCCTGCCTCTATTTTTTTTTTTTTTAAAAAGAATAAAACTCTGCCCCTTCCATGATGGAAGGGGTACAATATAACCAATCTGCCACCAACCTGCTGGCTGATTACCTGGGAATTGATGTCGTATTGGGGGGATTGATATCAGTATTGGTCTCTGCTGCTGGAAAATAGGGCACTCAGCAGTAGCCTGTAGCCAGGCTGCCCTTGGTAAGTGGAAGTTCGTGTTGCGGATCCATGTGTTACCCCCTCCTCCTTACCATCATGGACACTTTGTTCAAGAGCCCATAGGGCTAGGGAAAGTGGCTGACTGCTATCCACAGAATGGGTCATCCTATCTACCTTATTATTACCTTCTGCTGAGGTCACCCTTTGGTGAACATTCATATGGGACATAAATATCTTTACATTCTTTGCTCATTCAGAGAGATCTGTCCACATATCTCTTCCCCAAATTTCCTTGACACGAATTTTCCAATCATATTCCTACCAATTTCCTGACCATTCAGCCAGACCATTGGCCACAACTCACGAATAGGTATATAATCTCATGTCTGGCTATTTCTCCTTCCAAGCAAAGTGCACAGCCAAGTACACTGCCCAAAGCTATGCTTCCTGGGAGGGCTGTCCTTCACCACTGTCCTTCAGGGATGTCTCACGGAAGGGCTATAGTGTTGCAGCTATCCATTTTCAGGCAATGCCTGGCTATCAGGAGAACCACCTGTAAACAGCAGGTCAAACTCTTCTCTTCCTCTGTCAACTAGTCATTGGATACTCTCTATGAGGCCATAGGTGCAGGCTGAGAGAGAAACACAGTATCTTATAGTAGGAAGGGGGACCACAGGCATCTGGGCCCCTTCTTCATGTAACTTACTTGCGCCTTCAGGACTTGCATGGACTTAGTTACATATATACCACTCCCATTTGATGGCGGTATATATGTGACTTCAGGTGGTCCTTATTGATAGGTATGGAGAAAAAAGCATTTGTCGGAACAATAGCTGCATAGCAGATTCAAAGATATGTGTTAATTTGTTCAAGCAATGAAACCACATCAGCAGCACACCCAACTTTATGGCTTGATGTATTAGATAACACCCAGCTCATGATGGTAGCTCAGGTCACATGGTAACTTGGTGGCCCATGGTTAATAATTCAGCCTCTACTAGGGCCCATGAGCAGGGTGAGAGCTGTTTTTCAAAAGAAGGGTAATTATCAGCAGAGAATGGCAGGGGATTGCTTCAAATCCCAAGGGCCTGCACTGCGATTCACTGGCAGAGGCCTGCCAAAAGCTCCAAACAGCACCCATATCTGCTGCAGACACTCCAGGCACCATCACATCTGCTGGCTCACATGGCCCGATCAAGTGGCAGAACAGCTGGCACCACAGCTTGTTGCAGAACCTCCCCTTGTTCTGGATCCCACTCAGAACCAGCTGCTTTTTGGGTCACTCGGTAAATGGGCTGGAGCAACACACCAAATGAGGAATCTGTTGCCTTCAAAATTTAAAGGAGCCCATTGGGGCACTATGCCTCTTTTTGGGTTGTAGGCTGGGCCTACAACAACTTACCAGGTACAACAACTTAACCTTCACCTTAGAAAGGATATCTAGACATGCCCCACGCCACTGGACCCCTAGAAATTTCACTGACATAGAAGCCTCCTGAATTTTTGTCAAATTTATTTCCCAATCTCTGACACACAGATGTCTTACCAATAAGTCTAGGGTAGTTGCAACTTTTTGGTTGATAGTCCAATCAGCATTACGTCTTCTGTGCCTGAAACAGTGTTGTTGACTGTTTGCGCACTCCACAAATTCATATATTGCACCCTAATCAGCACCCCAATGTGATGATATTTGGAGATGGGGCCTTTGGAAGTTAATTAGGGTCAGGAGAGGTCATGAGGGTTGGGACGTCATGATGGGATTAACACCCTAATAGGAAGAGGAAGATGAGTTCTCTCTCTCTCTTCATGAATGCACCAAGGAAAGGCCATGTGAGGCCATCGTGAGACCCTACTGGGAGTCAAATCAGCCGGTATCTTGATCTTGTACTACCCAGACTCCAGAACAGTGAGAAATAAATTTCCCCCACTTGAGTCACCCAGTCTACTGTATTTTGTTATGGCAGCCTGAGCTGACTAAGGCAAGTGTGTTATCTTGCAGAAGGGAAAGAAGATCATGATCCCTGCAGACAAAATTATGACATAGGGCTGGAGAGTCTTGATATACTCCTGAGCTAGAACAGTGAAGGTATATTTCTGGTCTTGTCAGCAAACTGGAAGTAAACTGCTTCAGGTGGTCCTTATTGACAGGTATGGAGAAAAAAAGCATTTGTTGGATCAATAGCTGCATACCAGGTTCCAAGATACGTGTTAATTTGTTCAAGCAATGAAACCACATCAGGTAAAGCAGCTGCAATAGAAATCATTGCTTGGTTAAGTGTATGATAATTCACTGTCACTCTCTGAGATTCATCTTTCTTTTGCCCAGCCCAGATAGGTGAGTCGAATGGGGATGTGGTGGGAATACCACTTCTGCATCCTTTCAAGTCGTTGATAGTGGCACTAATCTCAGAAATCCCTCCAGGAATGCAGTATTTCTTTTGATTACTATTTTCCTAGGTAGAGTCTGTCCTAATGGCTTCACCTTGGCCTTTCTCACCATCATAGCGCTCTTTCCACAGGTAAACAGAACCAATGTGGGGATTCTGCCAGCTGATGTGTATATCTATTTCAATTACGCATTCTGGAACTGAGGAAATAATTACAGGATAGATTCAGAGACCTAATGGGCTCCATGTGAAATGGACTTGAGCTAAAACTACATTGATTATCTAACTTTCATCTGATCTATTTCGACTGGTGGGCCACAGTGACGTTTTGGGTATTGTGGAATTAGCATTCAGTAGTCCCTAAAATGTTTGATTATTTCCTTCTTCTCAGTGCACAACTGCCGTCAAAAAGCTGTATGTCCCTTTGTTAAGACTGGAAAAAAGATTAACATTATAAATTTTTGCAGGCCAGGAGTGATGGCCCATGCCTGTAATCCCAGCACTCTGGGAGGCTGAGGCAGGAGGATCACTTGAGTCCAGAATTTCAAGACTAGCTTGGATAACATAGGGAGAACCTGTCTCTACAAAAACTGAAATAAAAAAATTAACCAGGTGTGATGACATCCGCCTGTGGTCCCAGCTACTCAGTAGGCTGAGGTGGGAGGATCGCTTGAGCCCAGGAGGTCGAGGCTGCAGTGAGCTGTGATCATGTCATTGCACTCTAGCCTGGGTGACAGAGCGAGACCCTGTCTCAAAAACAAACAAAAACCTTTTTTTTTTTTTTTTTTCCCAGTATACTTGGATTCTTCCTCAAGGGGACCTGGCCTCCGCTTCATTCAAGGATTCTGGGTCTGTAAACTGGCTCAAGGCTGGAAATTGTTTGAGGGGCCATACTCTTGTTATGATTCAGGTTGGGCTTTTGTTCACTTGACTTAGAACTTTTCTGTTTATATAGATAAAGTAAGAATTTAATAGGCCTATTATCTATTCAATTCCAGAAGCATCATCTTCAATGAGCCAATGCCATAGGTCTGTGCAAGTCAAACCATTCTGATTGCTGCCTGGACCCTGTAGGGTAACCATTCCCATCTTGCCTCTGGTGGTTGAGTGCTGCCCCTTAGCTCCTGCCACCCTGGAATCTACCCCCATTCCATTTAGGTTTTCCAGTTAGCACTGTGGCTCCCACCATCAAGTCTGGACCACAGAGAAGAGCAATCACAGAGCTCTTCAAGGATGCTGGGCTCCCCTCACAAATTTATTTCTCACAACAGTGGTGAAAGGTATATGTTTTGGTGAGTGAGCAGGTCTTAAATGACAAATCCACTATAACAATCCAATCTCCTTACACCTTTGAATCCCTTTCTCTTTGTGAAACCAAGGCAGATGTGGCACTTCCCACTTGCTCACTACAGGTCACCTTCTGGTCCACATTTCAGCCACTCAACCAAACAAACTATTAGAGCCCTTTCTAATTTCCCAAGATACAACATTAAATTCAGACTCTCTGCTTTGTGAGTCCATATCAATAAATTTGACCTGATCCCACTTTACACTCCTTCTACCATTATCCCACATCTTTAATATCATTCCAACATATGTTCCCAGATTTCTATCGTATAAATTAGAAAACTAAAGCAGTTCTTTTGGAGTATAGAATACCAACTCATGGATCACATTTTGTGCCTCATCTTTAGGGGTCTGTTGGCACTTTAGTCTAGTAATAGGTCTAGAAGCAAATAGGGGTGGTGGGATGTGTCCTGAAAAGAATCAGCATTGTCTTGCATGACAACTGCCTCAGGGAGGTCATTACAGTTTCCTCAGGCCACTCAGGATTAATTCTCTCAGATGGGGGTATGGAAGCCGCTGCTTCCACTGGGGGTAGAGAGGCTGTTTCCACTCAAAGAAGACTTCAGAGAAGACTCATCAGAATTTAGGGGCTCAGTGTCCCCATTCAGTATATTCCCTCATGTCCCCATTCCAAATTGCAGGATTCATGCCTTCTCCATCAGTGTCCTCACTTTAACAGTGGACACCTTGTGATGCTGGGAGTTCAATTTGTGTCATAATCCAGTGAGTTGCAGGTTGAGATTCTGGGTTTGATTTTCAGCAATCTCAGTTCTGCTATAGGAAGTAAGGGTCTCTTTCACAGCATACAGAGAAGCTCTTAGGTCATTTAGGTGGTGTATGTGCTGCGAACTTGAATCCCTGGACTCATTCTACCCCACCCCCACCAGTTTGTCCAGCCACATTAAGAGCCATCGGCCAATCTCACAATATTCATTATTTTGACAAAAATGTTCTAAAGTATCGTATATACAGTCACATACAGCCTTGCTTCTTGTGAGTGGTTGATTAGAAGTAGCCAGTGGTGATATTTTGTATATCTCTATTGCCAGAGCATGCCACGGACTATCAGTGCACTCTTTACTGCTAGAAATAGAGTCACGAGCATCTTTAAATCTAATTAGAGAAAATTGCAAATATCCCAGAAATCATTTAGAAAACTCAGCCTTAAAACATTGTTCCTCTAGAAGCACGCTTGGCACCAAAATCTGTATTAGCCTGGGTTCTCCAGAGAAACAAAATGAAAAAAAAATAGGATGTATCTATAAAAAGATATTTGCTATAAGGAATTGGCTCATGAAGTTATGGAGGCTGACAAGTCCTAAGATCTGCATTTAGCAAGCTGGAGATCCAGCAGAGCCGACAATTTAACTCCAGTCTGAGTCTGAAGGCTTGAGAACCAGGAGAGCCAACGGTATAGTTCCAGTCCAAAAATGGCAGGCTGGGGACCCAGGAAGAGCCAATATTTCAGTTTGAGTCTGAAGGCAGGAAAAAATTAAAACAATGTCCCTGTTCTGAACCCCTTCTCAGGCAGGAGGTGTTCTCTCTTACTTGCAGGAGGGTCGGTCTTTTTTTCTATTCAGGCCTGACATTGGATAAGACCCATCACATTCCAGAGGGGGCAATTTGCTTTACTCAGTTTATTGATTTAAGCATTAAACTCATCCAAAAACACTAAGAACAATGTTTGATCAAACGTCTGTGTATCCTGTAGTCCAGTCATGTTGACACATAAAATTAACACTCACAGTCACCCTATTTTGAAGCCCACCAGCACTGAGAACTTACAAGAAACATTTAGTGTTTTATGTCTAAATATGAATAGCCAGGGATCACTAAGCATCAGAGGCCAAGCCTCTAAGATGAAACACAGAGCCCAAATAAGAGTAACTTGAAGGAAACAGAAGAAAATGTTGAAAACAAACTACTTGCTATTAGTTAATATCCTCAGAAATGGTGAGAGTCAAGATGCATGTAAGAATGAGGGTGATAAAAAAGTTAATATTCAGAGAACAAGAAAGAGCCTCCTGGATATTAAAACAAAGATGGCACAACCGTAAAACTAAATATGAAGGGTGACGTTGAAAAAAATCTTCCCCAAAGCAGAAGAGGACACTGAGACAGGAGTAGCAGCAAACAAGATAAGCAAATTAGGAGATCCATCAATAATTATATCAGAGTGAGACAACAGAGAAAACAAGAGGAGAGGGAGATTATTCAACGATCAAAAAACCAAGACAGGCGGGGCAGGGTGGCTAACACATGTAATCCCAGTACTTTGGGAGGCCGAAGTCAGGAGTTTGAGACCAGCTTGGCCAACATGGAGAAACCCAATCTCTACTAAAAATACAAAAATTAGCCAGATGCGGTGGCACACGCCTGTAGTCCCAGCTACTTGGGGGCTGAGGCAGGAGGATGGGTGGAACCCGGGAGGTGGAGGTTGCAGTGAGCCAAGATCATGCCATTGCAATCCAGCTTGGGCAACAGAGGGAGACTCCCTCTCAAAACAAAAACAAAAACAAAACAAAACCCCAAAAAACCCAAGACAAACGATATTACTTTTGCTGAATTGAAGGATATGAATTTTCCTCCTGTGTGGCCTACTAAGTGCTCAGCACAATAAATGCAGTGGGGTCTGGGGGGTGAGGGGGCACGTGACCCAAGCCAGAAGAGAACCCTTCTAAAGGACAAAATTAGGATCAAGACAAGATGACTTTTTATGTGAAGTCAGGAAGGCATGAGCTCAGTGTTTCTGTTGGCTGTTTCTCTCCACATTTGGGGAAAGCCCATCTGTCTCATCCAGAGCAGAAATAAGAGATGGAAAGAGAGATGGAGAGGGAGGAAGAGAGAGTGACAGAGAGAGAGAGAGAGAGAGAGAGAGAAAGAAAATACATTATGTTGGAGTCTCTTGTTTTCGTCATTTGTGAGACCAGACTCACCCTTCAGCACTTTCTTCTCTAGTGTGATGGGAACCAATACATCTCTCTTTTGGCCAAAACGTTTTGAGACTGTTTTCAACATGAGTGAGATGGGTGGTCTGTAATCCACAGACTGCAGGTGCTTGTCACTGTTCTAGCCAAACCCAAACCCACACACGCACACACACGTGCATGCTCTACTCCTCATCTGTAAACCACTGCTCAGAGGACAGAAATTCATTTAATCATTCATGAAAGCAGATGCTCTTGACCACTTAGCGCATTGCAGACACTGTGCTGGTGAATGAACGAGGGTCAGTCTCTGTCTTTAAAGGGCTTCTTGTCAGAAAGCCTCCTGGTGAAGGCAGAAAAGCAGGCAATTTCTTGTGGCTGAGATGTTGGGCACACCGCACCGAAGGAGCACGTAGCAGGGGCGTCTAACGTGGCTTGGTGGTTAATGGTTAGGAAAAGCTTTCTGGGGGATGTTTCTTTGGAGCTGAGTCTTACTGAGTAAGTAGGTGTTGCCCATGGGGTCAGGACAGGGAGAGGAGAGGGCGTCTTTGGAAAATTCCAGCAGTTCAGTGTGTCTGGAGTTGGTGGCAAGAGATAAGCCCGGGGAGGGCAGTGAATGGGAGTTAGGTCATGAAGGAAAAAATAAATACAAATGTCAATGCAGTAAAGCTACCATTTAAGGAGATCACAAAAGGACAAAACTGCTCTTCTTAAATGCTTCCCTAGTACTCGGCGGCAGTTTGGCTGTGGTGAATATTGAACTGAGCATGACTTTTGGCTTTATTCATGTCCTGATATTTCAAAATGCCTTTTCTTTATGCCTTTTCTTCCTCAGCAGTTGCTTACCCAGTAGCAGCTAGACCCCAAGGGCAGGAAAACGGACAGAGCTTGGGTGAATTCAGAGACACTCTTGGCCTCCCCAGGTGCCCACTGGAGAATGCTGGATGACGGAGCTTTTTAGGATAGCCCGATTGGCCACACCAGGTGTAGTCAGGGTTCTGTCCTGAGAGAAGCAAGAGAGTGACAAGGAAAAGCTTATGAACCACGGTCAGTCTTGGGACATGCTCCACCAGTGGCGCCAGGGGCCTGTGCGTTGGTAAGCACCCTCCCAACACCCAGACCTCTTTTCTCTCTCTTTCTTTTTTTTTTTGGTAGAATACTTTTTATTTTATTGTATTTTACATATGTAATATGTACAACATGATTTTGTGGTTGTTTTTGAGATGGAGTCTTGATCTGTCACCTAGGCTGGAATGCAGTGGCACGATCTCGGCTCACTGCAACCTCTGCCTCCCAGTTCAAGCAATTCTTCTGCCTCAGCCTCCCAAGTAGCTGAGATTACAGGCGCATGCATCACCACACCCAGCTAATTTTTGTATTTTTAGTAGAGATGGAGTTTTATCATGTTGACCAGGCTGGTCTCGAACTCCTGACCCCAGGTGATCTGCCCGCCTCAGCCTCCCAGAGTGCTGGGATTACAGGTGTGAGCTACTGTGCCCGGCCTTGATGTTTTGATATTCATGAATACAGTGAAGTTATTACTACAGCCAAGTAAACCCCTCACCCCGCAGAGCTACCTGCCTTTCTTTTCTCCGTTTCCTTCCTCCTTCCTTTTTCTCTCTCTTTCTTGTGATAAGAGTGCCTAAAATCTATTCTCTTGGCAGGTTTCCAGTATATTAGCTATAGTACTCATGTTGTACATTAGCTTTCCAGATTTATTCACCCTTTGACCCTTTGTACTTTTTTTTTTAGACAGAGTCTCGATCTGTTGCCCAGGCTGGAGTGCAGTGGCATGATCTTGGCTCATCCTGGGTTCAAGTGATTCCCCTGCCTCAGCCTCCCGAGTAGCTGGGATTACAGGTGTGCACCACTACGCCTGGCTAATTTTTGTATTTTTAGTAGAGATGGGGTTTCATCATGTTGCCCAGGCTGGTCTTGAACTCCTGACCTCAGGTGATCCACCCACCTTGGCTTCCCAAAGTGCTGAGATTACAGGCATGAGTCACTGCACTCGGCCTACCGTTTGGCTCTTCGACCTACATTTCCCCATTGCTCACTCCTTCCTAACACCTGGTAACCATCTTTCTACTCTAGGTTCAACCAGATTATTGCAAATGGCAGATCCCTTTTCGTTCTTTCTTTCCTTCTTCTTTTTTTTTTTTGAGAGACAATGTTACTGTCACCCAGGCTGGAGTGCAGTGGTGCCATCATAGCTCATTGCAGCCTCTAACTCCTGGGCCCAAGGGATCCTCCTGCCTCAGCCTCATGAGTAGCTGGGACTACAGGCACATGCCACCATGCCTGGCTAATTTTTAAATTCTTTTTTTGTAGAGATGGGGGTCTCACTATACTGTCCAGGCTGGTATTGAACTCCTGGCCTCAAGTGATCTTCCTGCCCTGGCTTCCCAGAGTGCTGGTATTACATACGTGAGCCACTGTACCTAACCTGCCTGTTAGAAACTTTAACAAAAAAGGTGTCTTATTGTATGAAGACTTCTGCAACTTGCTTTTCTCATTCACCTTTAAGCTTCTAAAATGCCTGTTTTCATTAATAATATTTATCATTGAAGAAAACTGCAATGACTAGAGAAATAGTAAACCCATCTCAGCCACAAATTCAGCATGCTGGCCTATGGACATTTTCTTCTAGGGGTCCTAAAAGTTCTTTTTTTTTTTTTTTTTTTTTTGAGACAGAGTCTTGCTCTTTCACCAAGGCTGGAATGCAGTGGCGCAAACTTGGCTCACTGCAAGCTCCACCTGCCGGGTTCACGCCATTCTCCTGCCTCAGCCTCCCGAGTAGCTGGGAGTACAGGTGCACGCCACCATGCCTGGCTGATTTTTTGTATTTTTCGTAGAGACGGGGTTTCACCGCATTAGCCAGGATGGTCTTGATCTCCTGACCTCGTGATCCGCCCGCCTCAGCCTCCCAAAGTGCTGGGATTACAGGCGTGAGCCACCGCGCCCGGCCTGAAAGTTCTAATGGGGCATAAAGGTGCACATTTTCAGACATTTATTTTGGATGGCTGATCATTGATCTTACACATTGATAACTGTTTTTCTCCCTCACATTAAACTCACCTTTTTTTTTAATTTTTAATTTTATTATTTTAAATTTTAAGTTCTGGATGCATGTGCAGAATGTGCAGGCTTGTCACATAGGTAAACATGTGCCATGGTGGTTTGCTGCACCTATCGACGCATCACTAGGTATTAAGCTCCACATGCATTAGCTGTTTATTCTGATTCTCTCCCTCCCCCCACTCCCCCACAGATCTGGGTGTGTGTTGTTCCCCTCCCTGTGTCCACGTGTTCTCATTGCTCAGCTCCCACTTATGAGTGAGAACATGCAGTGTTTGGTTTTCTGTTCCTGTGTTAGTTTGCTGAGGATAATGGCTTCCAGCTTCATCCATATCCCTGCAAAGTACATGATCTCATTCCTTCTTATGGCTGCATAGTATTCCATGGTGTATATGGACCACATTTTCTTTTCCAGTCTATCATTGATGGTCATTTAGGTTGATTCCATGTCTTTGCTATTGTGAATAGTGGTGCAATAAACATACGTGTGCATGTATCTTTATAATAGAATGATTTATATTCCTTTGTAAACCCACTTTTAAATGTGGAGAATGTTTTTTATTTAATATCCTTCACAGAATCCTTACATAGTAGTAAAAAGTAGAAAACATTTAAATCTGAAGATTAATTATAAATTTTAAAACTCTGATTTGCTGACTATATACGTGGTCAGAATATTTATATAGGCTGGGCACGGTGGTGCACGCCTGTAATCCCAGCACATTTGGAATACCAAGGTGGGTATTGGGTGGATTGCTTGAGCTCAGGAGTTTGAGGCCAGCCTGGGCAATATGGTGAAACCCCCCTCTCAATAAAAACAAAACAAAACAAAACAAAACAAAAAAACTACTTACAGAGCAGTTTCTGCTAGTATGAAAGAAAGACAAGTAACGAAATCTTGTCTCTTTCCCAGAAAATAATGATAATCATAGGAACTGCCAGTTTAAACCCTGGAAGAAATTTTGTAAGGACACCCATCTCCCCTCTCAGGTTCCAGGAGAACACTTTTTGGGTAGTGCCAGGCCTAGGGGTGGGATGGGTTTCCCAGAATGCCCCAGCTGTGCCTGAAGAATTCAGGAATGTTAGGTTACCCTCAGTTACCAAAACAGTCCTGTGTCAGCTAGGCCTGTGCAGAAAGGTGAATGAATGCTTGTGCTTTGGAATTCCCCCCCACCCTCACCCCACCCACCAGCCTTCTCTCTCTCTCAGTAATAAAACAGAGCTCATGCTCGCTATGGGTGTTATTGCTCTTCAGGATTACACATTAATCCATACTGTGTAATTACTTTACAGCAACTTTGTTTTCTTAATTGTGCTGAGGCATCTGAGGAATTTGACACTGCTGTGGTGAGGTTGGCATTTGTTTATACCAACAACACACACCATTAAGAAGCTTAAGCTAGCAAAAGCCTAATGCATTGGAGATGCCATGGCTCAAATATGAAATCATATCACGTAGCATAGCTTAACCCGGGCACCAAGCTGTGATGTTTTATGAGTAAAAGGAGTCACTCCCCTTAGGCTAGGGCATGGTTAAGTTGAACACAGAAATGACTTCATCTTGACTTTGCCTGGGCATTTGGCCATGCACGTCCTCTACGCTGCATCTTTAATAATGGGAAAAGTTATCCTGTGTCTTTCACCATGAGAAAGACAAGAAGTCAGGGTTAAATTGAATTAAATACAAATCATCTTCAAAATCTGAAAACTGTGCCTCATAGAATTGGACTAAAAAAAAATAGCCTTTATCTGAACCGGCGCAGAGAAGATCTGAGGTTGTCCACATTTCCCCTATCCTTTAGCTCTGGATGATACTATAGAGACCACCGAATGTGATGCTTGTGGGACAAAGGGTGGGGCTGAAGCCTAGCTCCCCAAAGCCTCTGCAGGGATAGCATGGGAGTGAGGAGGGCTCTGCAGGTGGACCTGTGGCTGTGAAGTTAAAACATTGAGCCTCCGTGGGCCACAAAAAATGCAGTACTGCTGTTTCCCATATGCACTTTGCTCAGTCAAGTAAGGTCAGGGGCGCAGGGAAGAAACTCGAAGGGGAGGCAGAACCCCAGGGCTAATCCTGACTCACTATTAACTGGCTCTATGGCATTGGGCGTGAAATGGAACCATTTGGGAAGTTTCAAAACATACGATTTGCACCTTTAAAAAATAAATTGTACAGTACTCTCTTTCCAGAGACGTTAAGATAATGGGAAAACAACTGCTTCTGGGAATGGAGAGATGAGGATCTGAATCTTGGCTCTGTGATGGAATTTCTGAATTGCCCAGGCAAGTTACTTACCTCTTAGGGCTTCCATTTCTTCACTCTTAAATAATGCCAGCGACCTCATAGAGTTAGCTCTGAATTAATGAGATGATATTTGTAGTGCAACTGGATCATTGCCTAACATTTTAGTCCACTTGTGCTGCTATAACAAAATATCATAGGCTGGGCAGCTTGAACAACAGACACTTAGTTCTCACAATTCTGGAGGCTCATAAGTCTAAGATCAAGCTGCTAGCAAATTCGGTTTCTAGTGAGGGCTGGCTTCCTGGCTGGTAGACAGCCACCCTCCTTGCAGTGTCCTTACACGGACTCTTCTCTGTGTGTGCTCATGGAAAGGTGATCTCTGTCTTCCTCTTCGTAGAAGGGCACTAATCCCATCAAAGAGCTCCACTTTGATAATGAAATCTAAACTTAGTTACCTCCCAAAGACCCCACCTCCAAATACCATCACACGCAGGGTAAGGGCGTCAATACACTGTTTTTTTCTTTTAGATGGAGTCTTGCTCCAATACAGTGTTTTTTTCTTTTAGATGGAGTCTCGCTCTGTTGCTCAGGCTGGAGTGCAGTGGTGCGATCTCAGCTCACTGCAGCCTCCACCTCCCAGGTTTAAGCGATTCTCCTGCCTCAGCCTTGAGAGTAGCTGGGATTATAGGCACGCACCACCACACCTGGCTAATTATTGTATTTTTAGTAGAGACAGGGTTTCGCCATGCTGGCCAGGCTGGTCTCAAACTCCCGACCTCAGAAGATCCACCCGCCTTGGCCTCCCAAAGTGCTGGGATTACAGGTGTAAGCCGCTGCGCCCGGCCCAATAGACCAATTTTGAAGGGGCATATTTAACCCATAACACTTCACAAATAGGAAGTACTCAGTAAACAGTAAGAATTACTATTATCTGTGAAATGAGTAGGTTGGCTAACATGCTCTCTAGAGTATTTTCTAACTTAGAAAAAAATTCCAGGTAATGTTATTAGCAACTCCTTTGTCCCTGCGTAATATCTTCCTCGCTTCGGACTTCGCAAGAACAGCACTCTCTTCCTTTCTGCCTTGGAAACTCCTTCCATGTCTGTGGATAAGTGCCACCTTTTATCCAGCCATTTAATCAAACACAATTGTAATCTAATTGGTATCCTTCAAATCCATTCATTTCTCCCCATATCTACTGCTACGAAGAACTAATGTTTAGACAATTATTATCCCTTGCATGAATTACTAAAACTGCCTTTTAACTAGCTTCCTGCCTTCCAGAACTGTACTTCCTACTTTGTCCATGGGTAACCAAGAATGGATTCCAGGTGTGTTCATTCCCTCAGCCCTCATGGTGGCTGGGGGGGTCTGGGGCCACCTCTTCCTGTTCCCCTATTGTGCCATATAATATGACCATTTTCCATGCATGTTGTGGGAGCAAAATCTGGGAGGCACCAGTGTCTAATCCACTCTGTACACTGCAGTCAAAATGATCTTTGAAAGGAAAAGTCAGTGGCTCCTCGTGTTGCCTTTAAGATCAATTAAAATTCCTTAGGCTGATAGATTCAGTTCACTTCATCAGCTTTAATTTATATCAGGCTCAACAGGCTACCTTGAGAAAATATTTTCTGAATTCCTTTAATTCCTTTTTTTTTTTTTTTTAGCCTGCCAATAACTTAGCTTGGAGTAGTGAGCTTCTAGAATTTTCCCACGGTGTAGAGGAGACACTCCTGCCCCCAGTTATAGATGGAGTCAGAAAAGGGAACAGGATGTGGGGAAAGTAAAAGAGCCCACTGGGCTGGGCACGGTGGCTCACACCTGTAATCCCAGCACTTTGGGAGGCTGAGGCAGGCAGCTCACGAGGTCAGGAGTTCAAGACCAGCCTGGCCAACATGGTGAAACCCCGTCTGTACTAAAAATACAGAAGTTAGCTGGGCGTGGTGGTGGGTGCCTGTAGTCCCAGCTACTTGGGAGGCTGAGGCAGAAGAATTGCTTGAATCCGGGAGGCAGAGGTTGCAGTCAGCCGAGATCGGGCCATTGCACTCCAACCTGGGTGACAGAGTGAGACTCAGGCTCAAAAAAAAAAGAGCCCACTGTGCTTGGGTGGCTGAGGTAGAAGGATCACTTGAGGCCAGGAGTTCGAGGCTGCAGTGAGCTATGATTGCACCTCTGTAGTCCAGCTTGGGAGACAGAGTAAGACCCTGTCTCTAAAAAAAATAAAAAGAAATTAAAAAAAAAAAAAGAAAACCTACTGGTTTTCTGGTCCCGAGGATTCTTGGGAGGAGAAGGGAGAAAGAGTGTTTGTGCAAAATGGAAGAAGAGGGAGGAGAGGGAAGCTGCTAGTCCTTAAGTCTCTGGTGGTGGAATGGGGCAGGGGCAGGGGACAGGGATGTTAATTAAATTAGTGGGTTACACCAACAGGAAGGAGGGGAGCTATTGCCATAGGTTTTCTAGGGCATAGCCTCAGAAATATATGGCAGTGTGAATATTTTTTAAGGCTCAACTTCAATTCCTATGTGGAACACAAGCCAAGTCAGTTGCGGGGCCTCCTGAGGCAGGGGGAGGTGAGCCTGGTGCAGAGGCTACTTGGAGGCTGGACACCAAGCTCAGGGGAAAACAGCCAGCAGAGCCAAAGTGAGGTGGAGTCCTGAGCAAACTGGGAGGCCCAGCTCACAGGCTGCAACAACAGCTCACATGACAAGCAACTCCAGAATCATGCTCTGGGGTCTGAGAACCCCAGTGTCTCCCTGAAACCTCACAGGTACCTCTATTACACACCCTTTCTCCTGTGCACCTGGACAGCCTCTGAAGAAAGAATCAGGGCCGGCACAGTGGCTCACACCTGTAATCCCAACACTTTGGGAGGCCGAGGCAGGGGGGATCACCTGAGGTCAGGTGTTCGGGACCAGCCTGGCCAACATGGCGGAACCCTGTCTCTACTAAAAATTCTAAAAATTAGCCAGGCATGGTGGCAGGTGCCTGTAATCTCAGCTACTCGGGAGGCTGAGGTAGGGAGAATTTCTTGACCCCGGGAGGCGGAGGTTGCAATGAGTTGAGATCGCGCCACTGCACTCCAGCCTGGGAGACAGAGGGAGACTCCGTCTCAAAAAATAAAAAATAAAAATAAAAAATAAAGTATCAGAAGAGAGGAGGCTTCTCAGAGATTGAGCATTTTTTTTCCAAGAGAGACTTGGCATTCCCTAAACAGTCTATTTAAATCATTGGACTGTATTATGCATTTAACAGACTTGAGCATTAACTTAATTTATTTTTCCTTTGACAGTTGAAGACTTAGGAAAAGGACTAAAATAAAGAAGTTACCATTTTCTGCACATCTCAATTCGAGTGTGTGACACACTTTGTGAACCTGTTATATTTGTAAAGCTCAAAGCAAAGCAATGGTTTAAGGTAGCATGCAAAACTGACAGTTCTCTTTTCCCATTTCTCCTCTTTACTTCTGGTTCTCAGGTTTTGCAAAGTCAGCACCGAATGGAAGGCAATGTTCTGAGATTCCACATTTGGGCAATTGTTTGAATGATGCTGCTGTAACACACAAGACTGGAATGGAGTTGAGACTGGGAACCTGATTATGAGCTACATTTTGGACAAGTTTAACTTGATGTAATTATGCATTACCAATATCCAGCTATGTCTTGCAAGGTGTGGGTATCTACTTGGAGCTAAAGAGGTTGGGACAGGAGATATATTGGAGAGTTTTCAACATATGAGTGATAAATGAAGCTGTTGGGATGGATGAGATCCCCTCCAATGAACAGTAAGAACATGTATTTTTGGTAGAGAAAAGGGCTAATGATAAAGACCGAGAAAAAAGAATGTTGTTAGTAAAATGGCCAACTGGGAAAAAGCAAAAGAAGTTTCTTCCTTTTTTTTTTTTGAGATGGAGTCTTGTTCTGTCACCCAGGCTGGAGTGCAGTGATGCTATCTTAGCTCACTGCAACCTCTGCCTCCCCGGTTCAAGCAATTCTCCTGCCTCAGCCTCTCAAGTGGCTGGGATTACAGGCGCACACCACCACGCCCGACTAATTTTTGTATTTTTAGTAGAGATGGGGTTTCACCATGTTGGCCAGGCTGGTTTTGAATTCCTGACCTTAAGTGATCTGCCTGCCTTGGCTTCCCAAAGTGCTAGGATTACAGGTGTGAGCCACCGCGCCCAGCCACCAAAAGAGGAGTTTCAAGAGTTGGTGATAACCTGGGTCAAATCAGTTAATTAACTATTAATTCATTCAACAAATATTAAGCTGGCCGTGTACCTTGTATAGTATTAGACTTGGGGGATACAAAGATGAAAAGACAAAGCCAGCAGAGTGGTTGAGTAGGATGGGAGCTGGGGGAAGCCACTGGATCCTTTCACCAGGAAGGCACCCTGTAGCTTAGTGAAAGTGATGGGATCAGGGGTAAAGTTGTGGGAGCAGAGGAGTGGCTGGAAGGGAGAATCCTTTTGAAGAAAGTCTGTGGTAAAATGCAGGAAAGCAATGGGGCTCCACAGGAAATGACACTGGAAAGAAGACATTTGAGCAAGAGGGAAATGTGTGTGCATGTGTAAGCTGAGAGGAACACATTGATGGTCTCAACGCATTCTTTCAGCAAGGGTTTATTAATAGCTATTTGGGAGCAGACACAATTACTAGGGGAGGGGAGGGCGACTGAACAGTGAACAAAACTCCACCCTCAGGAGGTTTCCACTCTAGTAAAGGGAGACAGACATAAAGCAAACTCAGAACACATAAAGTGCTCATGTGTTGGCAAATGCTATAAACAACACGAGCACCAGGTGGTAGGGGATGGGGGTACTTTATTGGAGGCCAGACCTCTCCATGGTGTACACTTGCACTGAGGCCTAAGTCACGAGGCGAGGAGCACCTGCACCGTCATGCAGATGAACAGCCCTCCAGCAGAGGGAGAAGCAAGTGAGGAGGTGGGAGTGAGCCTAGGATGCTGGAGGGAAGGCAAGGCGGGGAGGAAGGTTGCAGGAAGTGAGGTTTATAGGTAGACAGTGGTCAGCTCCACAGGGCTTTGCAGGTCAAAGGGCTTGGCTTTTGTTTAATCACAGTGCAAAACAACCAAAGGCTTTAGGCAGCGAATTGATCAGACTTCTTTTTTTAATGGTAAGAGAACTTTATTTTAATAAAAATGTCCTCTTTTTCAGTTGACCCCTTCCTCTACCACTAGAAAGTAGCTTTATTGCTAAAAAGCAATCTGTTTATATTATTTATTTATTTATTTATTTATTGAGACGGAGTCTCGCTCTGTTGCCCAGGCTGGAGTGCAATGGCACAATCTCGGCTCACTGCAACCTCCGCCTCCCGGGTTCAAGCGATTCTCCTGCCTCAGCCTCCTGGGTATCTGGGATTACAGGCATGCGTCACCACACCCGGCTAATTTTTATATTTTTAGTAGAGATGGGGTTTCACCATGTTGGCCAGGCTGATCTTGAACTCCTGACCTCAGATGATCCGCCTGCCTCAGCCTCCCAAATTGCTGGGATTACAGAAATGAGCCACCATGCCCGGTGAAGAAATCCGTTTATTTAGACATTCTCTTCTTAGGCATTTTTAAGTTTTTCCACTGCTGTAACACCACTGTGTATTTTTCACTTTCAGTCTTCTCTTCAAACACTTTTTTTCGGGAGAATCTGCATCACTGTCTCTGTTCCTGCTTCCTTATCCTCTCCAATGAGAAGATCCAATGTATCTCCCACTTTGACCATTCTGCTTTTCTTCCATAATTTTTCCCCATTCAGCCTGAATTCACCCTTGCAGAATGCATCTTCCACTTTGTTTCTTCCAATATCCAGGCTTGTCTTCAGGACAATGTCATCCTGAAAAGACCGCACTACTGTTTCCAGGTCTTGATAGTCTTTGCTATAGTAGGGCCATCCTCAAGCTCCTCTTCCTGCTCACTCATCTCGTTCTGATCACTTTCTGCATCAGAGTCCTCCTCATCTCCTATTTTTTGCAGATACTTTTTAGTAGATTTTGTAGAGCTTATATTACTTTTGAGTCTTATGAAAAATGGAAAAATATATTCCAGAGATATTAAAAGCCCTGGGAGTCTCAGTGAGAAAATGTTATTGAAGAGTGTTTTATAATTTGGTGCATGTAACTTGGTACTAGAAAAATACAAGTACTGATTCCAGGAAGTACAGAGTTTGTGTGATGAAGGTGTCCCTCAGAGAACACCCCAGAGTCCAATCCAGGTATCTGGCTTTCTTAAAACACCAGCATGCAATTTGACACTAGTCATAGCCATGGCACTTATAACCTGTATGTCAGGGCCTCCGAACAGACTCCTTTTTTCCTCTGAGGTCCACAGTGCTTACTGTTGGAGAACCATCTATTGGAGATGAGAGGAGACTCAGCGAGAAGAGTCAGGAGGCCCGCGGTGGATGGGGCAGGAGCTGCTGGCGTTTGGACCAACCCTAGGGTTTTGGCAGTGAAGATGCTGGGAAGTGGTAGAGCTGAGGACAGTTTTTGAGCGGAATTCCATCAGGACTTGATGGGTTTGGATGTGGCATTAAAGGGAAGCCTGGCTCAGAATAAAAGGGAAGTTGCAAGAGGATTGAATGATTGATAAAGAAGTCCCCAGAAGGGGTGGGAAAATGGATTCAGCATTGATGTGTGTGTGTGTGTGTGTGTGTGTGTGTGTGGTGTGTAGGGAGGTTAAGACTTGATCAAAGCCTAGGCAAAAAGCAAGACCCTGTCTCTGCAAAACATTTTTAAAATATTAGCTTGGTGCAGTGGTGTTCTCCTGTAGTCCCAGCTACAGGAGGCTGAGGCAGGAGGATTGCTTGAGCCCAGGAGTTCAAGCTCGCAGTGAGCTGTGATCGTGCCACTGCACTCTAGCCTGGGCAGTAGAGCAAGATCCTGTCCCCCTCCTGAAAAAAAAAAAAAAGAAAAAGACTTGATTGGGATGCTTTTTTTAGGCCCAGACAAGAAGGAATGGAACATGTAAACAGAGAAACAGTCTATGACTGTGACCAATTCCGGGACCTCTCTGAGCCTTTTCTGTAAAACAGAGGCTTGTTGTTGGGATTCACACAACTCATAAGTGCCCAGGGCCTGGCATAATGCCCGGCACCATAGCAGGTAGGGAGAGAAAAAGAGCTTTGCAATGGGGACAGAGGAAGCTTGAGGGAGCCCCTTTCTCTGGATGATGTTCTCTTGGTGAACTAGGAGAGGAAATGATCCGAGGGCAGGGGCCTGGGGCAGGAGTGGCTTTGGGGGCAGGAGAGTGATAATATTTAGAAAGCTGCTGCCGAGGAGGCTAAGGAAGATCAAGGGCTATGACTTCTGAGGGCCTTGCTGTGATTCAGTTACGTTTTTTCCCCCTTGAAGGATTTTTTTAAGCCAACTGTTTCATTGAAAACTGGAAGTCTCTCTGTACAGAATCCAAAAACAACAGAAGTCCTATTACAATGATAAGACTTGACAGGAAAACAGCACTCAAGGGAGCTGTTCCCAGGACGCCCTGGGTAGGAGGCTTCTTTAGTGACACTGTCCCTCCCCATCCACTGCAAAGACCGACGTGAGCCTGGTACAGGCTGGAGCTGAACTGACTGTGCTGTGTGAAAGGGACAGAAGGGTTCTGATGCCAATTTACTTCCAATCCATATGTAGGTTTCCTTTACAGAGAGCCATGGGGTTAGGTCATATCCAATAAGAGGGAGTGAGGAATAGGCTGGCATGCAGTGTTTCGATATACAGTTTATATGGCAGCTGGGCACAGTGGTTCATGTCTATAATCCCGCCAATTTGGGAGGCCAAGGTGGGAGGATCGCTTGAGCCCAGGAATTCAGGACTAGCCTGGGTGATATAGTAAGACCCCATCTCTACAAAAAAATAAAATAAAATAATTAGCTGGGTATGGTAGCATGTGCCTGTATTCCAAGTTACTTGGGAGGCTTAGGTGGGAGGATCGATTGAACCCAGGAAGTCGAGGCTTCAGTGAGCCATGATTGGGTCACTATACTCTAACCTGGGTGACAGAGCAAGATCTTGTCTCAAAATAAATGAATGGGCCGGGAGTGGTGGCTCACGCCTGTAATCCCAGCACTTTGGGAGGCCGAGGCAGCCAGATCATGAGGTCGGGAGATTGAGACCATCCTGGCTAACACTGTGAAACCTTGTCTCTACTAAAAATACAAAAAATTAGCCAGGCGTGGTGGCGGGTGCCTGTAGTCCCAGCTACTTGGGAGGCTGAGGCAGGAGAATGGCGTGAACCCGGGAGGCGGAGCTTGCAGTGAGTCGAGATTGTAACACTGCACTCCAGCCTGGGTGACAGAGCAAGACTCTGTCTCAGAATAAATAAATAAATAAATAAACGAATGAATGAATTTATGTGGCACTAGGTCTCAATTAGGATTTATTTTAATAGATTTAGTCACCCAGTTCATTCTTTTTCTACCCATTAAGAAAACATATATTGACAGCATTTAGTATGCATAAAATATTCCTGTCCTAAAGAACTACTTAAAAATCCTAAAGAACTACTTACAAATTTCCCTTCTAGGTAGTTTCCTTTGCACAACTAATATGCATAATAGCACCATTGAAATACTGTGCTTTTATTTTCTCAATGTCCATGATTTTTGGATGACGTAATTAAGTGAATTAAACATATTTCGTACTTCTTAGTTTCTTTCTATAAGAAAATAAAATGGCTAGGAGCAGTGGCTCACGCCTGTAATCCCAACACTTTGGGAGGCTGAGATGGGAGGATTGCTTGAGTCCAGGAGTTCAAGACCAGCCTGGTTAACATAGTGAGACCCCATCTGTATTAAAAAATAATAATAATAAGTAAAAGAAAAAATGTATAGTGTTTTCATGTAGCTATTAACAAAAGACGCCAATTTAATCCATTGTGATACTGATTTCAGTTTTTCTTTTCTATAAATCACTGTAGCTTATTTTAATGAAACAACCTGTGAAATTTCCTGAAGTACTGTTATTTTTCCTTCCCTTTGTTAATTTCACATACTTTCAAATTTAATTTAGAAACTCGAGACTTCATTAACTTATTTCTTTATTTGTTAAAGTTTTTTATCCTTAAAAAGGGTTTGGGCGGGGCGTGGTGGCTCACTCCTGTAATCCCAACACTTTGGAAGGCTGAGGGGGCGGATCACGAGGTCAGGAGATCGAGACCATCCTGGCCAACATGCTGAAACCCTGTCTCTACTAAAAATACAAAAATTAGCTGGGTGTGGTGGTGCGTGCCTGTAATCCCAGCTACTTGGGAGGCTGAGGCAGGAGAATCACTGGAACCAGGGTGGGAAGTTGCAGTGAGCCAAGATGGCGCCACTGCACTCCAGCCTGGCAACAGAGCAAGGCATTGTCTCAAAAAAACAAAACCAAAAAACAAAAAAAAAAGGATTTGTTCCACAGAAATGAGATATCCAGAGTGAATTTATGACTTTAGACTTACGTTTCAGTTAGGAAGTAATGTCTCTGCTGACAGGTAGAAAAATACATCTTCAACAACACAGCTCTTTTTGGCCTATCTTGGAAAGTGTCCTTTTCCTGTTAATAGCAGTTAGTAGAAGACTCATAAGAAGAGCTGGAAAGATATTATGTGAGAGTTTTTTAGTGATGCTAACTCCCCGATTTAAGGTACAAGAAATGCATCCACAATCTAACTGTTCATGTTCTATCCAGATTCTCGGTTTGAAAATATGAGCAGAGAACAACATGATTGCAATCCTTGGAATATATAGTCTTCTCTAACTGTGTTGCTGTGACTCTCTTTGGCAGTCCAGGTGATACAATTTTCCATATTATTCCTGTTCAGTTAAAGTGAAGATATAAGTTATGTAGATGTTAATGACACTTCTGTATTGAGTTCTGTGTCTATCAATAAATGATGCCACACGAGCAAGCTGGAAAGCAGCAGACTTTGCCAATTGCCAATATTTTAATCTATATTAGAACACTATTTGCGTTAAGTAATTAAAGATAATTTCTTTCTGTAATCCCAGCACTTTGGGAGGCTGAGGTGGGCGGATCACCTGAGGTCAGGAGTTCGAGACCAGCCTCAACACGGAGAAACCCCGTCTCTACTAAAAATACAAAATTAGCCAGGCGTGGTGGTGCATGCCTGTAATCCCAGCTACTTGGGAGGCTGAGGTAGGAGAATTGCTTGAACCTGGGAGGCGGAGGTTGCGGTGAGCCGAGATCGTGCCATTGCACTCCAGCCTGGGCAACAAGAGCAAAACTCCATCTCCAAAAAAAAAATAATAATAATTTCTTGCTGTTTTTTGGACTGTGGTCAAATCCATAAACTCTGAGATTAATTCAGATCGAACCTTCAAGCATGTTCAATTTCCATTCTTGAGGAAGTTAAAATGTTTATTTTTTGGCAATCTTTTTCTCCTGGTTAATTTTGCGATTCCTTCTTTAAATTTGCCTTCATGATCACAGCCATGTTACGGTTCGACATTTGGACAATGGTAGCACATTAGCCATTGTATAGAGCATAGGTTGGGGATGGAGGAAAAGGGGGAAATAAAAGCGTTAGGAATCCAGATGTTCTGGTCACCAGAAAATGAACTTATAGTATCTGACATGATGACAATGAGAAAACTTGTTTAGCAGTCAGGCTCAGGGAATCATGAAATTTCTGAGCTCTAGAGAATCTTAAATTTGCATACTGTACAATCTAATACATCTCTCTTATGTTCATAGACAATGTAAGAGGAGGGGGGTGGTGTTGTGGTTAGACACAGAACCAGAATGGAACCCTCCAGGGTTCAATTCAATACTCTGTTTACTACACAACAAATCCTGTAAATAAAAAGAATTGGGGCAGGATTTTGCAAGCAAGTATCACCAAGTTCTCTTTGCTGATTCCCGTTTTGTTTGGAACTTGGAAACTCTGAACCAGGTATGGCTGCTCAGGTAGGGTCAGAGCGGGGAAGGAGTTGAGATTTTCTTTGATGTGTTTCACGGTGTTAAGAGTCTGCAAACTGGAACTAATTGAAGTTAAGAGACTTGGAATCTAATCTCAATTTTGACATTAACAATTTTAGGCAAATCACTAACCTGACAGTGGTTTAGAGGCTTCCATTGTAAATTAGTGATTTGGCCTAAATCAGTGGTTCTCAAACTTTCTGGCATGCATCAGAATCACCTGGAGGCTTGTTAGAAAGGACTTGGCTGTGCCCAATGTCCCCTAAGTTTCTGGTTCACTAGGTTTAGGTGGGGCCTGAGAATTTGCCTTCCTCGTAAGTTTGCGTATTGTCTGAGCATCCCATGTTGAGAACCGGTGGCCTACAGATCGTCTCAAAGGCCTTTTCCTGTGTGAAAAATTATTAATCTTTTTACCTCAACTGTTTCAGGAAAGGGAACTTTATACTTTCATGGTGCTTGGAGTGGGTAGGGCAGGGAGGTGTTTACTTTTATTTTTTGTCGTGAGACAGAGTCTCACTCCTTCACCCAGGCTGGAGTGCAGTGGCACAATCTCGGCTCACTGCAATCTCGCCTCCCGGGTTCAAGTGATTCTTGTGCCTCAGCCTCCTGAGTAGCTGGGATTACTAGGTGTGTGCCACCACACCCGGCTAATTTTTGTATTTTTAGTAGAAACAAGGTTTCACCATGTTGGCCAGGCTGGTCTCAAACTCCTGACCTCAGATGATCTGCCTGTCTTGGCCTCCCAAAGTGCTGGGACTACAGATGTGAGCCACCGCGCCTGGCCACGAAGGGGTTTATTAATGAAACCAAGTTTTGTGAGCTCTTCCGATGACAGACACAAGTTATTTGAAGTATTATTTTAATATAGTGTTATGTAGAAAGCTACAAAGTTGTAAGGGGAATGTGAGATATTCTACGTATCTGGTGAAAAGAAAATGTGGAGGAACTGTATCATACTGAGTGCATTATCGGCTTTAAAGTGGTGTCTTACCATGGAAACTCATCTCAAAACAAACTTTATTTATTTAAGTTGGAGTCAGTGGGAGTTGCCAACAAGAAAAAAATAGTTGTGAATCAGAACACTAAGTGAAAAAACATAAAACAAGAATTTGATGTTACTGCTATCTAAAGAATTCTTCAAGTAAGAATTTTTCAGTTACGTTTTATTGATTGATGTTCTTTCATAGTTAAAATAGCGTGAAGCCATGGTTTTAATCCCGCCTTACTCCTTTTTTGAGCTTGAATGCAAATATGCTTGTTTTTTTTTTGTTGTTGCGTTAAAGGCGATACTTTAATCATAACAAAGTAAAATGGGGAGTCCAAATGTATAGTCAGTTCTTTGTTCCTGTTAGATATCACAGTTTGGCTTGTAGCAATCTCTCTTCAGGAATATGTATTGGCTGAGGTTAGCTGTGTATACTGGGAGTTTTAGGGATTACAGTTACTTTATGCACTATATGGTAACTCAGTTGCTAAGTGGACATACCACTTGCTTATTACACACTGCTTATTTGTTTTAGTCCCCGTTTTTAATAATAAATATTCCCAAGAGTTGGAACGCATCTTGTAAAAAGTAAAAATTGTATTTAAGATAGAAAAATATGCCCTGATATAAAATAATGTATTTTGCATTTGTTTAATCTAAAAATGACCACAAATCTTATGTAGGCCACTTAAAAAGGCGTGCCTTTTTTCTGGTCCAAGTTAAATGCACTGGTGATCTACTTTTGTCTTAATGAGCTATGACCCTTGTAAAATGTAAATGTATAGAAAAGAAAGAAAATCAGCATACACCTCCCAGAGGCTTTCTGTTGGCTGAATAACATAGCTAATATTTTACCTTGTTTTCACTGACACAGCAGGGGGGAAGCCGGGGGAGGAAGGGTCTTGCCATGAAAACGAGCCTGGTTGATCATTTAAAGACCATCTGGGAAACTTGTCTGCAAAGAGCTGGTGGGTGCCCTGGACACTAAGTGCCTGGTAAGGCACAAACATTGTCCTCACAGGAACACAAAGAGGAGCTCTGCAGCCTGTGTCGAGGTTCATCAGAGCTCCTTCTGGAGAACAGGAATCTTTGGGAACTAATTCAGGAAGGTAAAGAAATTGTTTTCTTCAAAAGGATCTGGACCTACCTCAATTGCTTTTGCTGCTTGTTCTTTTGTTTCAAATTCCACAAACGCAAATCCCTCTGGATCTCCAGTAGACTTATAATGTGGTATACTTATATAAACAACATTGCCGCATTTCCCAAAGACTCTTTCAATCCAGCTGTGATTAACGTTTTTGGGAAGTAACTCCTATGATAAATTAAAAGCAATATTAGAGTTTTTCACAATCAGAATGTCAATAAATTTTTAACTTAATTTAAAAAAAGACTTTCTCTTTTGTTTTAAGTCAGCTCGATTTGACATGATTCGATGGTTTTGTTTTAGAAGTAATTATGTCAGAAATTTAGAATGCATCTCATCATGGCTACAATCAAAATGTTAGAGAAGTGTTGGCGAGGATGTAGAGAAATTGCACCCCACACACTTGGTTGGTGAAATACAAAATGGTGCAGCTGCTTTTGGGAAGCAGCCTGGTACTTCCTCAAATGGTTCAATACAGAGTTCCATAGAGTAGGTCAGCAGTTCCACTCCTCTTTCTTCCTCTCTCCCGCTTCCCACATACTTTCAGACCCTTCACACCAGAGTGTAGGCTCTGTGAGAACCAGGTCTGGTCCTTTGCGTCACTGTCTCTCTCCAACATCTGGAATGAGTTCAGCACACAGCAGTGACTCAACATATTTTTAATCCAATAAATCAATAAGAAAGAGGCATACAGTGAGGTCATTAAAAGCATGGGCTCAGCCGGGCGCGGTGGCTCATGCTTGTAATCCCAGCACTTTGGGAGGCCAAGGTGGGCGGATCACCTGAGGTCGGGAGTTCAAGACCAGCCTGGCCAACATGGTGAAACTCCGTCTCTACTAACAATACAAAAATTAGCCAGGTGTGGTGGCACACGCCTGTAATCCCAGCTACTCAGGAGGCTGAGGGAGGAAAATTGCTTGAACCCGGGAGGCAAAGGATGCAGTGAGCTGAGATCCTGCAACTGCACTCCAGCTTGGGTGACACAGCGAGACTCTGTCTCCAAAAAAAAAAAAAAAAGTAAAAAGAGCATGGGCTCTAGAGTTACCCTGCCTCAGTATGAATTCTGGCTCAATTTTTAACTAAAGGACCTTGCATTCGTTTACGAGGCCTCTTTGAGCCTCAGTTTGTTCATCTGTGAAATGGAATGGAAATAACACTTGGATTTTTGAGTGACAAGCGCTCAGAAAAAGCTTATTAAAAGTAAAGAAAATTCATTTCACAAAGGGTTAATAAGAATTGACTGCATAAACCTTTGTACCACGTAATATGGGGCATCATCTCTATAGATGAATAAGATGTGGTCCCTGGCTACAAGATTATAAGAAACTTTCACCCTAGTAGGAAAGAAATCTATAAAAGCCAAGAAAACGGCCTAGGTTTATGAAGAATACACCAAGGCAAATGTACCACATTAGAAATCACATATTAGCAAAACTTACAATATTCCCAAAAATGAACACAAAGGGAGACATAGTAATTTTGAAATAAATTTCTCTCTCAAAAATATTGTGTCACTGGTGAAAATGTTGATTTCTGTATGTTTCAAGTGGATAGGTTTTGGTTATCATGAGAATTTTGTTTCATGTCTGCCTAATGTATCTCATTGAAAAACAATAAAAATTAATACATTGAACTAAATGTGTCAGAATGAATTAAAAAATACACTGCATTTTTGTCTTCCACTCTTCCTTTACAATGTATTCAGAGGGATTATTTTCCCTCCCATCCCTGGATCCTAACTTGGGCCGGTCCTGTGATTATGGGGCTCACTGTTAGATAATTGCAGTCCTAGTAGATTGCGACCCCAGTATGACTACTAGGTTGTCTTCTTCCTCCTAGACTTAGGCTATAGAAAACACTATAGTAGGCTGGGCAAGATTGGCTCATGCCTGTAATCCCAGCACTTTGGGAGGTTGAGACAGGCAGATCACAAGGTCAGGAGTTCGAGACCAGCCTGGCCAACATGGTGAAACCCCATCTCTACCGAAAAAAATACAAAAAAATTAGCTGGGTGTCATGGACGGTGCCTGTAATCCCAGCTATTTGGGAGGCTGAGACAGGAGAATCACTTGAACTTGGGAGGCAGAGGTTGCAGTGAGCCAAGACCACGCCATGCACTCCAGCCCAGGCAACAGAGTGAGACTCTGTCTCAAAAAAAAAAAAAGAAAGAAAAAAAAGAAAAGAAAACACTACAGTAAAGAATTCACAGTTAAGAAACTTAACACTGTATGGGAAAACAAAATACAGATGGGAGACTGGGGCTATGACTTAATATATTGTATCCTTAGATTTACTAACTGTAGCTAATGACAACCAAATTAGGAAGAGTAGTTGGTGGGAAAACTTCACAAGCTTCTGCAGGAGTTGAAAGATCAGTCACAGTTTGAGAATTGCAAAGTTTCTCAGAAGATTCTGAAACTCTACAGATGTTTTTGAATGTGTGGAAAATGGAATCATTGTAAGGTTTGCTAGTTAGGGTGCTCCTGATGTGGCTGTCTAACCACAGAGAAGTGTATCGCCAACATCCTTAAAAGAGAGGAGATTTCCATGAGAGGAAGGGGTGGAGGCGTGGGAGATAGCATATTCTAACTCTCAGAAGATTAATATAGGAACTTTTGTAAGGAAATCATGGCTATATCTTTACAAATAGTTTTTAATTTTTTTATTTCTTGTTTGTTTGTTTTTTTGGGACAGCCTCGCTGTGTCCCCCAGGCTGGAGTGCGGTGGTGCGATCTCAGCTCATTGCAACCTCTGCCTCCCAGATTCAAGGGATTCTTGTGCCTCAGCCTCCTGAGTAGCTGGGATTACAGGCATGCGCCACCACACCTGGTTAATTTTTTGTAATGCTAGTAGAGTCGGGGTTTCACCATATTGCCTCCTGAGCTCAGGAGGCTGGTCTCAAACTCCTGAGCTCAGGTGACCCTCCTGCCCCGGCCTTCCAAAGTGCTCAGATTACAGGTGTGAGCCACCGTCCCCAGCCACCAACAATTTTTAAAAGATCCATTGAAGGAAATAGCTAAAGCAAAAGTTGACTGTTGTTAAGAAAGTCACTATAACCATAGGCTGTGTAAATAATGGTTTACTATTGTCATGATCAAATATATATATATATATATATATATGGTATGTGTGTGTGTGTGTGTGTGTGTGTGTGTGTGTGCATATCTTTCTATAGTCCTAATATTGGGCAAAGGAGCCAAGTATCAATATTCTGCCCTCAACTTAAATAGTGGAGGTATTTTCACCACCCTTCTGTTAAGACTGGAATTTCAATGCTTGCCTTCTCTATAAAAGAGGCCCATAAGAGGCTTTTCTGTACACAACAAGCCTAATTATGTGCAAATCCAAGAGGGATTCAGTTAAGTGAAAACCTCTGTGTGATAAAAATTTACTTAGCATTTATATAAAAACATCCCTTTATATATTTTTACATTTAATAAAATAAAAGAGTACACCAAATAAAAATGTTTTTGTTAACATCTTATCCATGTTCAACTAATAATGAGTAACGAACCATTTCTTGTCATCAGATGCTCTTTCTCTCCTTTCCTAAGATCTCAAATAAATTCATTCTACTTAATTAAAAAAATAGATCCTATAGTATTTTTCCCCCTTTCTGGTCCTCCATGCATTTGTTCATTGCCTGTCTGGCTTCACGACCCACAGCTGTTACAGTCTCTTAGCTTTCCAGCATGGTCCCCAGAGAGGCAGACCTGAATGCCTGAGTTGGAAAAAGTTCAGAGAAATATTTACTTCAGCTATTTCATACAGTTAGGCATTGCTCAGTTTCCCGATCCTTATGTTTAGCTGCTCCCAGGACACAATGTTGTGTAGCCTTAGCTCTGCCCATGATAGCTTCATGCCAGCATGAACAAATCTCTGTAATCCATCTCAGCTCCTGCCCTCCTCACATGCAGAAAGACAGTTTTGAGTATCAGGTTTGCTTTCCCGTGTTCTCTAACATTATGTCCATTATCTATACAAGGCTTTATTACAAAAACCTCAGCTCCTGCTTTATCTATGTTTTCTCTTCCTAACTCACAGTATCTATTTTTCTAATTATTCCCCAAAAGATGTTTTATAATTCTTGTGCAGTGCACCCACGTTTTTTGCCACCGTATAAAAGTAAATCCACTGTATCAGAATCTAGCATAAGGAAACTTGTGGTTGGGGAAAGAATTTAATATTTAAAAGCTAAAAACATACAAAACAAAACAAGGAACTCTTATTTCACTGATGAGCTTCTTAAATACAGGATTTGGTATTTTAAAATTCATAGTGATTATAGCTAAATCTGTTTGGCAGAGTTTAATAACACATGATACAAGCATTCTCTGTCCTCCTTTCCTTTTTTTAACCTAAAATTTTAATGAAAATACAAAACTTTTTGTTCTGCAATTTCGCAGTGCGTTGTTAAATGGGCAAAGGCCCTAACACCTTTTTTTAACCTAAAATTTTAATGAAAATACAAAACATTTGTTCTGCAATTTTGCAGTGTGTTGTTAAATGGGCAAAGGCCCTAACACCTTTTTTTAACCTAAAATTTTAATGAAAATACAAAACATTTGTTCTGCAATTTTGCAGTGTGTTGTTAAATGGGCAAAGACCCTAACATCTCCTTATATCACAGCTACAGTGCTTGGGCTGCCTGACCCTTGGACTATGTTGTAATGCCTTTGAAATCTCGGCTGGATTTTATTTATTTTTGTATTTCTCCCTGGCTTTTAACTTGTCATAAAATTTATTAGGAGACAAAAAACCTTTCTTATTGCTTCTTTAGTTTTCCCCTGCTGGAAGATGATTTATAACAAGTAGTAAGGTCATTGTCTGCATATACTCCAAAAAGAAAGAAAATTTAATTTGTGCCAATTAGTTGTTTATTTCAATAGCATGTAAGATTGGGAAAAATAAGAAATGTAGGATCAAGATGGTCTTTCTAGATCCCTTTGTTACTAAAAATCACACAAAGGCCCTTTTGTTTAAATGTTTTAGTTTGCTGCTGATGTTAAAAGAACTCTTAAATCACTACGTCAGATGCAGCTATTGTGGGCAAGTATTCAACACCCGCCAACCTTTGGTCTTCTTTTAACTGCAGCAGCTCAATAAAAGGGGGAGATAGAAGACACAGAGGAGAAACACATACTCACACACCTCCCAAACACATTAACATGGGCTGTGCGGGCTCTGCGACAGCCTTGCAGGCTCAGCTGGGGTTTTATGGCCTTTGCTGGTCTTGCTGGGGACAGGGAACTGATGAGCGCGGGGTAAGAGGAGCACGCAGATGCAGCTCTTTGCTGTTGTTGTCAAAGAAAACAATACAGTTGAGCTAACGCATCTCTAGTGAGCAGCATAATCATCACAGGGACACACGGTCATTAAGCATCTATGTTTAACATTTCATGTAAATTGCTGTAATTAATATCATTGTAAAAAAATAACACACACACACACATACACACAGGTTCTTGCTTTGGTGTATTTGTAACCAGTCCGGAATGTTCCCTGTGAAACCTACCATTCCTTTCCGTCATTATCATCACTACCAGTACCATCTCCCCCAAGTCACATGATCTAATTGCATTTACTCATGGAGGATTCGGGATCCCCTTGCCTTCTGCGACATGCCCAAGCTTAAGTTCTGCCCATGAACTCCTCCCACAGTCTGCCTCCCCCATCCTCCCGCACTGCCCTGGCCACCGGAGCCCTTACACTGTGCTCTGGTCCCCAGAACTACAGAGTGGAAGGCTGCTGGTTGCAGACATTCAAAGTGTTGGGCTGTGGAGCTCAACACTGTGTAGTTAAGAGGATAACAATTCAATGGTGAAAAAGGGAAGGGAAGTCAAAGTTCAGGGACGGTCCTACAGGAATAAGAGGATCTATGGAGATAAAGGGCTGGCTCCCTGAATCCTTCAGTGGTGATCAGGTATGTTGAAGGAAACGAGTGAGGAAGAAAGGAAAGAGCCTGACAAAGCCCAGAATAACCCTCTGGCCCGGCTTTTCCACCCACCCACACAAAGCCACTGGTCTTCTGAACTGGTTCCCTTTCAGGACATCCAGGATGCCAGGGGCATTTCTGACACCCTCTCCTAGTGTGGGGTCTGCCTCACATAAATATCTACGTGGATATAAATGTTACGGGGTTAATAATTTGACAGTTTTGTCTGGAGCTATATGATTTACAAAAAGTGTTTTCATCTAATCCTAATAACCCGGTGTGGCAGGCAGATTATCATTCCCATCTTATAAATAGTAAATTGAGGCTCAGAAGAGATGTGGCATGGCTTAGGTCCTGCCAACAGCCAGTGGTTAAGTCAGAACCCAACTCAGGTCAAGAAAGCAGAGACTGCTGGGGGTTGGGAAGGCGGTGAACTCAGGGATAGAAACAGGGTGGGTGGGGGAAGGAGGAGCTGCTGAAGGTGAGGAAAAGGGAAAGGGAAGACAGGAAACCCCCAAGACAGACTTGCATCCTTCTCCATTTTGTTGCGTTAGACGGTTTATCTAACTGTCTCTGTGCAGTCGGTGAAAAGCCATGCACCAAGGTAATGTGGGCTCTTTGAGTGACTACTTTTTCATCTTAGCAAGAATTATTAGCTGCGAATTTTAAAACCTGAAAAAAAAAATCTATCCTATTTTTGGAAACCCTTTCCTTTGGTTTTCATTCTAGAAATTTGATGATATGATCATCAATTTCTGTTTATAAATGAATTTGAAGGGACCATGCAAATCCTTCAACTGCACGAACATCTGGCATCCAATGTTGCTTCTCTGGGAAATCTTGGAAGACTCTCTTTCTCTTGGAATAGCTGAGTTCTGTTGTTTTTATATTAACATCATCCATAAAATATTCTGCCATAAATTATTAAATATTGGACTGCTTTTCTGCTAATTTTGCTCTTTTCTAATTTTAAAATTAAAAAAGTTCATTTTAAAATAAGATAAAACAATCTATTGTTTTCAGCTAGTAAAAGATTCTTGCCCTACTCTTAGCAGTTACGGAACAGTTGTTCTTCTTTGGGACTCTTTTCTTGCTTCTTGCTCTTGCCTTGTGACTGCCATGTTCAGATCATTCTTCTACAAGTAGGGCCAAGATTATGCTATTTATAATGTATTAACTAGGCCTCTAAGTCACCAGTCAGTGGTCCTCAAACTTCTTAGTCTTAGAATCTCATTACACTCTTGAAAATTACCAAGAACTCCAAAGAGTGCGTATGTGGGTTTATGTGGGTTATACCTACCAATATTTACCCGTAATAGAAATTAAAACTGAGAGAGTTGTGAAATATTTATTTATAATTCATTTCCAATAGCAGTAATAATGTCAACTGAAATAACATATTTTTAAAAATAAAAGTTACTATACCAAACAAAAAAAATGTATGAAAAGAATGGCATTGTTTTGCACGTTTGCAAATGTCTTTTGTCTGGCTTAATGGAAACAGCTGAATTCTCATATCTGTTTTGCATTCAGTCTGTTGCAACAGCACACGCCATAAAGCCTCTGGAAAACTCCACTGCAAAAAAGACAAATGCCATCTTAGTATTATTATGAAAATAAATTTTGACCTTGTAGAGCTCCTGAGAAGGTCTTAGGGACCATCATGAGCCTCCAAACTATATACCCTTTGATAATTGCTACACTAAATCATGATAAGGCTCAAAGGAACCTGAAGAGATCACTCTAATAGGCAGGATCACACTTAACCCACTGCAAAATGTTGATTATCTATGATAGATTGTCTTGTACTTATATATAGTCTTTTGGTGACTGTGCCACTGAGCTTTTTTCTGTGATTTTTTTTCCCCCAGAGGGTGCCAGTAGCACTTCCTTAGTTGTGACAATCACAAATGTCTTCAGACCTTGCCAAATGTCTTCTAGGAGGCAAAATCATCCCCTATTGAAAAGCGCTGGTCTGGCCTTTGTAAGTTCAATGATAATATATTATCAGAAGAGCTTAACATTTGGAAGGAAGAGCTATAGTGTAGTGATTAAGAAGAACGAATTTACAAGGTGCAGAATATGGTCTGCTCTGTGCTATCATTTGGATTAAAAATAGAAAGATTGGCTGGGCACGATGACTCTGGCCTGTAACCTCAGTGCTTTGGGAGGCTGAGGCAGGAGGGTGACTTGAGACCAGGAGTTTGAGACAAGCCTGGGCAACATAGTGAGACCCTATCTCTACAAAAAATAGAAAAAATTAGCTGGGTGTGGTGGTGCATGCCTGTAGTCCTATCTACTTGGGAGACTGAGGTGGGAGGATCATTTGAGCTCGGGAGGTTAAGGCTGCAGTGAACCATGGTTGCACCACTGCACTCCAGCCTGGGCTAACAGAGTGAGATCTTGTCTCTTAAAAAAAAATAAAATAAGCAAGAGATGATTTATAGACTTTTTAGAAGAATGTATAAAAAACTGATAATAGTGATTCCTTTTGGAGTAAAGACTGAGGAACAGAAATTCTGGAGTGGTTTGCCAGGTGTGGTGGCTCACATGTGTAATTCCAGCACTTTGGGAGGCCGAGGTGGGCAGATCACTTGAATCCAGGGGTTTGAGACCAGCCTGGGCAACATGGTGAAACCCGTCTCTACTAAAAACACAAAAATTAGCCAGGCATGGTGGCATGTGCCTGTAGTCCCAGCTACTCAGGAGGCTGAGGCAGGAGGATCGGTTGGGCCCAGGAAGTCAAGATTGTGCCACTACACTCCAGCCTGGGTGACAAAGTAAGACCCTGTGTCAAAAAAAAAAAAAAAAAAATTCTGGGGTGGGGGTGGGGTGGGAAAGAATGGTTATCATTCATTTATAGTTCATTATTTTTTAATGAGGTGCATGTATTTTGTTTCTCAATTAAAATACATAGTAAATTAATAACAAGAAAAAAGAAAAAAGAATAAAGCCATAAGAATCAGAAAGATTTAGGTGAGAACCTTAGCCTGCCACTTACTAGCTACACAATCTTTGTCTAATTACTTGACCTCTTTCATCCCTGGGTTTTTCGCCTATAAGATGAAATTAGTGATAGTACCTACCTCACAAGATTAGTATCAGTATTAAATAGTGTCTGTATTAAATCAGGTTTTGATTTTGTGTGTATTCTTATACTGAGTGCATCACTCACTTCCTCCTTAACCTAATATCCATATGATTATTTGCTGCCTGCTTTCCGTCCCATTGTTCAGGTTTGATCCTTGTGGTCATCTCAGAGGTATTTGTCTCAGCTTCAACTGAGAAAATAGAATAATATATTGTTCCTGGCCCACAAAAGTATATGTTTTACTTATTGTTATTGCTAATTATAATTATCATTACTTTATAAATCAACGGCTTATTTTGAAAGTCAATAATAATTTTTAAATTTTCCTTTTAGTGGGTGATTATGAATGTTCATTAGAGTATTCAATTACAGTCATGATCTGCTTGTTGAAGGTCATTCAAAAAGTCTAGACTACCAGTTTTTGACTGCATTTTCTGTTCACTCTGATGATAGTTTTTGCAATCGCTTTTGATGTTTTTGTCATGAAATCTTTGCCTGTGCCTATGTCCTGAATGGTATTGACTAGATTTTCTTCTAGGGTTTTTACAGTTTTGAGTTTTACATTTAAGTCTTTAATCCATCTTGAGTTAATTTTTCTATAAGGTATAAGGAAATGGTCCAGTTTCAATTTTCTGCATATGGCTAGTCAGTTTCCCAGTACCATTTATTAAATAGGGGATCCTTTCCCCATTGCTTGTTTTTGTCAGGTTTGTCGAAGATCAGATGGTTGTAGACGTGTGGTCTTATTTCTGAGATCTCTATTCTGTTCCATTGGTCTGTGTGTCTGACTATGTCTTCTTATTTTTCTGCCTAATGTTGTTTGTGCTAGACTTCCATAATCACACTTCTCCACCTTGCACCTTTCCACAGTCAACCTTAACACGGGGTATGGCTCCTAAATCTGTGGTTCCTTTGTCATTGAGACAGGATCCCTAGCTCAAGGTCAGCCAGTTTGAATTGGCCATGTGCCCTATCTTTTTATGCTTGAGCCATCTGCCCTGTCATTCCTACACTAGATTCGGAATCATCTGTTTTTTTTTTTTTTTTTTATCTTTTTATTATTATTATTATTATTATTATTATACTTTAGGTTTTATGGTACATGTGCGCAATGTGCAGGTAAGTTACATATGTATACATGTGCCATGCTAGTGCGCTGCACCCACCAACTCGTCATCTAGCATTAGGTATATCTCTCAATGCTATCCCTCCCCCCTCCCCCCACCCCACAACAGTCCCCGAAGTGTGATGTTCCCCTTCCTGTGTCCATGTGTTCTCATTGTTCAATTCCCACCTATGAGTGAGAATATGCGGTGTTTGGTTTTTTGTTCTTGCGATAGTTTACTGAGAATGATGATTTCCAGTTTCATCCATGTCCCTACAAAGGACGTGAACTCATCATTTTTTATGGCTGCATAGTATTCCATGGTGTATATGTGCCACATTTTCTTAATCCAGTCTATCATTGTTGGACATTTGGGTTGGTTCCAAGTCTTTGCTATTGTGAATAATGCGGCAATAAACATACGTGTGCATGTGTCTTTATAGCAGCATGATTTATAGTCCTTTGGGTATATACCCAGTAATGGGATGGCTGGGTCGAATGGAATTTCTAGTTCTAGATCCCTGAGGAATCGCCACACTGACTTCCACAAGGGTTGAACTAGTTTACAATCCCACCAACAGTGTAAAAGTGTTCCTATTTCTCCACATCCTCTCCAGCACCTGTTGTTTCCTGACTTTTTAATGATTGCCATTCTAACTGGTGTGAGATGGTATCTCATTGTGGTTTTGATTTGCATTTCTCTGATGGCCAGTGATGGTGAGCATTTTTTCATGTGTTTTTTGGCTGCATAAATGTCTTCTTTTGAGAAGTGTCTGTTCATGTCCTTTGCCCACTTTTTGATGGGGTTGTTTGTTTTTTTCTTGTAAATTTGTTTGAGTTCATTGTAGATTCTGGATATTAGCCCTTTGTCAGATGAGTAGGTTGCGAAAATTTTCTCCCATTCTGTAGGTTGCCTGTTCACTCTGATGGTAGTTTCTTTTGCTGTGCAGAAGCTCTTTAGTTTAATTAGATCCCATTTGTCAATTTTGGCTTTTGTTGCCATTGCTTTTGGTGTTTTAGACATGAAGTCCTTGCCCATGCCTATGTCCTGAATGGTAATGCCTAGGTTTTCTTCTAGGGTTTTTATGGTTTCAGGTCTAACATTTAAGTCTTTAATCCATCTTGAATTGATTTTTGTATAAGGTGTAAGGAAGGGATCCAGTTTCAGCTTTCTACATATGGCTAGCCAGTTTTCCCAGCACCATTTATTAAATAGGGAATCCTTTCCCCATTTCTTGTTTTTGTCAGGTTTGTCAAAGATCAGATACTTGTAGATATGTGGCGTTATTTCTGACGGCTCTGTTCTGTTCCATTGATCTATATCTCTGTTTTGGTACCAGTACCATGCTGTTTTGGTTACTGTAGCCTTGTAGTATAGTTTGAAGTCAGGTAGTGTGATGCCTCCAGCTTTGTTCTTTTGGCTTAGGATTGACTTGGCGATGCGGGCTCTTTTTTGGTTCCATATGAACTTTAAAGTAGTTTTTTCCAATTCTGTGAAGAAAGTCATTGGTAGCTTGATGGGGATGGCATTGAATCTGTAAATTACCTTGGGAAGGATGGCCATTTTCATGATATTGATTCTTCCTACCCATGAGCATGGAATGTTCTTCCATTTGTTTGTATCCTCTTTTATTTCCTTGAGCAGTGGTGTGTAGTTCTCCTTGAAGAGGTCTTTCACATCCCTTGTAAGTTGGATTCCTAGGTATTTTATTCTCTTTGAAGCAATTGTGAATGGGAGTTCACTCATGATTTGGCTCTCTGTCTGTCTGTTATTGATGTATAAGAATGCTTGTGATTTTTGCACATTGATTTTGTATCCTGAGACTTTGCTGAAGTTGCTTATCAGCTTAAGGAGATTTTGGGCTGAGACAATGGGGTTTTCTAGATATACTATCATGTCATCTGCAAACAGGGACAATTTGACTTCCTCTTTTCCTAATTGAATACCCTTGATTTCCTTCTCCTGCCTAATTGCCCTGGCCAGAACTTCCAACACTATGTTGAATAGAAGTGGTGAGAGAGGGCATCCCTGTCTTGTGCCAGTTTTCAAAGGGAATGCTTCCAGTTTTTGCCCATTCAGTATGATATTGGCTGTGGGTTTGTCATAAATAGCTCTTATTATTTTGAGATACGTCCCATCAATTCCTAATTTATTGAGAGTTTTTAGCATGAAGGGTTGTTGAATTTTGTCAAAGGCCTTTTCTGCATCTATTGAGATAATCATGTGGTTTTTGTCTTTGGTTCTGTTTATATGCTGGATTACATTTATTGATTTGCGTATATTGAACCAGCCTTGCATCCCAGGGATGAAGCCCACTTGATCATGGTGGATAAGCTTTTTGATGTGCTGCTGGATTCTGTTTGCCAGTATTTTATTGAGGATTTTTGCATCAATGTTCATCAAGGATATTGGTCTAAAATTCTCTTTTTTTGTTGTGTCTCTGCCAGGCTTTGGTATCAGGATGATGCTGGCCTCATAAAATGAGTTAGGGAGGATTCCATCTTTTTCTATTGATTGGAATAGTTTCAGAAGGAATGGTACCAGCTCATCCTTGTACCTCTGGTAGAATTCGGCTGTGAACCCATCTGGTCCTGGACTTTTTTTGGTTGGTAAGCTATTGATTATTGCCACAATTTCAGCTCCTGTTATTGGTCTATTCAGAGATTCAACTTCTTCCTGGTTTAGTCTTGGGAGGGTGTATGTGTTGAGGAATTTATCCATTTCTTCTAGATTTTCTTGTTTATTTGCATAGAGGTGTTTGTAATATTCTCTGATGGTAGTTTGTATTTCTGTGGGATCGGTGGTGATATCCCCTTTATCATTTTTTATTGCATCTATTTGATTCTTCTCTCTTTTTTTCTTTATTAATCTTGCTAGCGGTCTATCAATTTTGTTGATCCTTTCAAAAAACCAGCTCCTGGATTCATTGATTTTTTGAAGGGTTTTTTGTGTCTCTATTTCCTTCAGTTCTGCTCTGATTTTAGTTATTTCTTGCCTTCTGCTAGCTTTTGAATGTGTTTGCTCTTGCTTTTCTAGTTCTTTTAATTGTGATGTTAGGGTGTCAATTTTGGATCTTTCCTGCTTTCTCTTGTGGGCATTTAGTGCTATAAATTTCCCTCTACACACTGCTTTGAATGCATCCCAGAGATTCTGGTATGTTGTGTCTTGGTTCTCGTTGGTTTCAAAGAACATCTTTATTTCTGCCTTCATTTCGTTATGTACCCAGTAGTCATTCAGGAGCAGGTTGTTCAGTTTCCATGTAGTTGAGCGGTTTTGAGTGAGATTCTTAATCCTGAGTTCTAGCTTGATTGCACTGTGATCTGAGAGACAGTTTGTTACAATTTCTGTTCTTTTACATTTATTGAGGAGAGCTTTACTTCCAAGTATGTGGTCAATTTTGGAATAGGTGTGGTGTGGTGCCGAAAAAAATGTATATTCTGTTGATTTGGGGTGGAGAGTTCTGTAGATGTCTATTAGGTCCGCTTGGTGCAGAGCTGAGTTCAATTCCTGGGTATCCTTGTTGACTTTCTGTCTCGTTGATCTGTCTAATGTTGACAGTGGGGTGTTAAAGTCTCCCATTATTAATGTGTGGGAGTCTAAGTCTCCTTGTAGGTCACTCAGGACTTGCTTTATGAATCTGGGTGCTCCTGTATTGGGTGCATATATATTTAGGATAGTTAGCTCTTCTTGTTGAATTAATCCCTTTACCATTATGTAATGGCCTTCTTTGTCTCTTTTGATCTTTGTTGGTTTAAAGTCTGTTTTATCAGAGACTAGGATTGCAACCCCTGCCTTTTTTTGTTTTCCATTTGCTTGGTAGATCTTCCTCCATCCTTTTATTTTGAGCCTATGTGTGTCTCTGCACGTGAGATGGGTTTCCTGAATACAGCACACTGATGGGTCTTGAGTCTTTATCCAATTTGCCAGTCTGTGTCTTTTAATTGGAGCATTTAGTCCATTTACATTTAAAGTTAATATTGTTATGTGTGAATTTGATCCTGTCATTATGATGTTAGATGGATATTTTGCTCGTTAGTTGATGCAGTCTCTTCCTAGTCTCGATGGTCTTTACATTTCGGTATGATTTTGCAGTGGCTGGTACCGGTTGTGCCTTTCCATGTTTAGCACTTCCTTCAGGAGCTCTTTTAGGGCAGGCCTGGTGGTGACAAAATCTCTCAGCATTTGCTTGTCTGTAAAGTATTTTATTTCTCCTTCACTTATGAAGCTTAGTTTGGCAGGATATGAAATTCTGGGTTGAAAATTCTTTTCTTTAAGAATGTTGAATATTGGCCCCCACTCTCTTCTGGCTTGTAGGGTTTCTGCCGAGAGATCCGCTGTTAGTCTGATGGGCTTCCCTTTGATGGTAACCCGACCTTTCTCTCTGGCTGCCCTTAACATTTTTTCCTTCATTTCAACTTTGGTGAATTTGACAATTATGTGTCTTGGAGTTGCTCTTCTCGAGGAGTATCTTTGTGGCGTTCTCTGTATTTCCTGAATCTGAATGTTGGCCTGCCTTGCTAGATTGGGGAAGTTCTCCTGGATAATATCCTGCAGAGTGTTTTCCAACTTGTTTCCATTCTCCCCGTCACTTTCAGGTACACCAATCAGACGTAGATTTGGTCTTTTCACATAGTCCCACATTTCTTGGAGGCTTTGCTCGTTTCTTTTTATTCTTTTTTCTCTAAACTTCCCTTCTCGCTTCATTTCATTCATTTCATCTTCCAGGGCTGATACCCTTTCTTCCATTTGATCACATCGGCTCCTGAGGCTTCTGCATTCTTCACGTAGTTCTCGAGCCTTGGTTTTCAGCTCCATCAGCTCCTTTAAGCACTTCTCTGTATTGGTTATTCTAGTTATACATTCTTCTAAATTTTTTTCAAAGTTTTCAACTTCTTTGCCTTTGGTTTGAATATCCTCCCGTAGCTCGGAGTAATTTGATCGTCTGAAGCCTTCTTCTCTCAGCTCGTCAAAGTCATTCTCCATCCAGCTTTGTTCCGTTGCTGGTGAGGAACTGCGTTCCTTTGGAGGTGGAGAGGTACTCTGGTTTTTAGAGTTTCCAGTTTTTCTGCTCTGTTTTTTCCCCATCTTTGTGGTTTTATCTACTTTTGGTCTTTGATGATGGTGATGTACAGATGGGTTTTTGGTGTAGATGTCCTTTCTGTTAGTTTTCCTTCTAACAGACAGAACCCTTAGCTGCAGGTCTGTTGGAGTACCTGGCCGGCCGTGTGAGGTGTCAGTCTGCCCCTGCTGGGGGGTGCCTCCTAGTTAGGCTGCTCGGGGGTCAGGGGTCAGGGACCCACTTGAAGAGGCAGTCTGCCCGTTCTCAGATCCCCAGCTGCGTGCTGGGAGAACCACTGCTCTCCTCACAGCTGTCAGACAGGGACATTTAAGTCTGCAGAGGTTACTGCTGTCTTTTTGTTTGTCTGTGCCCTGCCCCCAGAGGTGGAGCCTACAGAGGCAGGCAGGCCTCCTTGAGCTGTGGTGGGCTCCACCCAGTTCAAGCTTCCAGGCTGCTTTGTTTACCTAAGCGAGCCTGGGCAATGGCGGGCGCCCCTCCCCCAGCCTCGCTGCCGACTTGCTGTTTGATCTCAGACTGCTGTGCTAGCAATCAGTGAGACTCCGTGGGCGTAGGACCCTCTGAGCCAGGTGTGGGCTATACTCTCCTGGGGCACCGCTTCCTAAGCCTCAGATGGAAATGCAGAAATCACCCGTCTTCTGCGTCGCTCGCGCTGGGAGCTGTAGACTGGAGCTGTTCCTATTCGGCCATCTTGGCTCCTCCTCATCTGTTTTTATGAAACTTCTTATCTCTTGATTCTTCTGCTCAGCTGGGATAATGGTGTAAGTTCCGATGCCCCTGGTTTTGATTTTGTATATATTCTTGTACTGAATGTATCACTCACTTCCTCTTTAACCTAATATCCATATGATTATTTGCTGTCTGCTTTCCATCCCATTGTTCAGGTTTGATCCTTGTGGTCATCTCAGAGGCATTCATCTCAGCTTCAACTGTTTATTCTTGGTGCCTAACAAATCTAAAAATTCTTATGCTTGGATCAAGAGGCAATCAATATGTTATTGTTTATGGAAAACTGGAATAAGAGTCAGGTCTGGATTCAAGTGTTGGCTGTACTGTGAGGACTTTGGCAAACCTTTTTACTTCACTGGCTCTTTTTGTTTGTTTTTGTGTTTGAGACAGGGCCTTGCTATGTCACCCAGGCTGGAGTGCAGTGGTGCAGTCATGGCTCACTGCAGCCTTGATCTCCTGGGCTCAAGTGATCCTCCCACCTCAGCCTCCTGAGTAGCTGGGACTACAGGCTTGCGCCACCACGCTCAGCTAAGTTTTTAGAAATCTTTATAAAGATGGGATCTCACTATATTGCCCAGGTTGGTCTCAAACTACTAGGCTCCAACTGTCCTCCTGCTTTGGCGTCCTAAAGTGCTGGGATTACAGGCATGAGCCACTGGCCAGCTTCACTGGTTCCTGATCCTCTCGTAGGTAAAATGATGACCCATGAAAGGTACCGTCTTAGTTTCTTGGGGCTGCTGTAACAAAGCACCAAAGTACTGGGTGGCTTAAAACAGGGGTGTACTGTCTCACAGTTCTGGAGGCTGGAAGTTTGAAATCAAAGCGTCTCCAGGGTCACGCTCTCTCTGAAGCCTGCGAGGAGAATTGTTCCTGGCCTCTTCCAGCTCCAGGTGTTTGCCAGCAATCCTTGGAGTTCCTTAGTTGCAGATGCATCACTCCAACCTCTCCTTCGAATATCACATGGCCATCTTCCCCATGTGTGTCTGTCTCCTCGTCTAAGGACACCAGTCATATTGGATTAGGATCCACCCTAATGATCTCATTTTAGTTCGATTACATCTGCAAATCTATTCCCAAATAAGGTCACATTCACAGATACTGGGGGTTAGGACTTCGACATATCTTTTGGGGGGACACAATTCAACCCATAACAGTTCTCATTCAGCCTTTTTTTTTTTTTTTCTGAGACGGAGTCTCGCTCTGTCACCCAGGCTGGAGGGCAGTGGCGCGATCTCCGCTCACTGCAAGCTCCGCCTCCCGGATTCACACCATTCTCCTGCCTCAGCCTCCTGAGTAGCTGGGACTACAGGTGCCCGCCACCAAGCCCGGTTAATTTTTTTGTATTTTTAGTAGAGATGGGGTTTCACCATGTTAGCCAGGATGGTCTCGATCTCCTGACCTCGTGATTCGCCCACCTTGGCCTTCCAAAGTGCTAGGATTACAGGTGTGAGCCACCGCGCCGGGCCTCATTCAGCCTTTGTTTGAATATTGCTATTATGATTTTCTGTCTTTGCTCATTGTTCTTAAGTTATAGATCACCTTCAATGTGGAGAACAGAATGATAGTTTAAATCCAGTTTAGTATTTAGGTTCCTGTGAAATGAACAGCTCAAATCTAATGGTGCTGGGGGAATGTCTGGAGACTGACTTTATTGAACTGTCACCTACACTTCAACACTGTGTATGCCACATTGCTTTGCGTCTGTATATGGCCAACACCAAACCATGACCATCCATAAAACTTCTTCTGACAGTGATTCTGGCCAGTGGCAAAATCTATGCTCATTGCCTGACTGCACTACAGTCTGCAACAAGTTCACTTAAACATTAATTACAAAAGAATATTGCAATGGTTAATTTTATGTGTCAATTTGACTGAGTAGCGAGGTCCTAGATATCGGTTAAACATTATTTCTGGGTGTGTCTGTGAGAGTAGTTCTGGATAAAATTGACGTTTGAATCTGCAGACTGAGTAAAGCAGATTGCCCTCCAGCCCCCACCCTGCTAGTGTGGATGGGCCTTATCCAGTTGGTTGAAGGCCTGAATAGTACAAAAGGCAGGGTAAGGAAGAATGTGCTCTCGCTGCCTGACTGCCTGGGTTAGAACATTGGTCTTTTCCTCCTGTCAGACTGGAACTTACACCATCAGTGTTCCTGGTTGTCAGGCCTTTGGACTCAGACTGGAACTATACCACTGGCTTTCTTGGGTGTCCAGCTTGCCAGCTGCAGAGATTAGACTATTCAGCTTTGATATGATTTGGATGTGTCCCCACCCAAATATCATCTTGAATTGTGGTTGCCATAATCCCCACGTGTCATAGGAGGGCCCTGGCGGAAGGCAGTTGAGTCATGGGGGCAATTACCTCATTGCTGTTCTTGTGATAGTGCATGAGTTCTCATGAGATCTGATGGTTTTATAAGGGGCTTCTCCCTTTTGGTTGGTACTTCTCCTTGCTGCTGCCATGTGAAGAAGGGCCTGTTTGCTTTCCCTTCTGCCATGATTGTAAGTTTCCTGAGGCCTCCCCAGCCATGCTGAACTGTGAGTCAATTAAACCTCTCTCCTTTATAAATTACTCAGTCTCGGGTATGTCTTTATTAGCAGAGTGAAAACGGACTAATACAAGCCTTCATCACACAAGTTAATCCTCATAGTAAATGTCTCTCTCTCTCTCTCTAGACACATATACACACAGACACACACACACATACAAATTATATACAGATGTAAAAATATTATCTCCTATTCATTCTGTTTCTCTGCAGAACCCAGACCAATACAAGTACATATGTAATATTATCTGACCCAGTTAAGACTTGTAAAGCTAAAGTTGGACATATTCTTGTCAATAGTGAGTTATCATAGTGTTGAAGAGGTCAAGCTTTGTAAAAAGATTGCCTAGAGTTTAATTCCATTTCCATCATTTACTGTGTAGCTGTGGGCAAAGCACTTAACTGCAGTAAACCCACCTATAAAATAGAGATAAAAATACCTACATCAAAAAATTGCTTTGAGGACTAAATGGCATAGACACAATGTCAAAAGGACTCGGCGAGCCAGTCTGAAGCTCTCACTGGCCAAAGATGGGAAAATTTGAACTTCTATAAGAATAAGATTTCAATGGATTGAAACCTATCAAATATGTTTAAAACCATGACTTTGAAAATGGATACAATAAAAATAAAAAGTAAGAAACCTTAAAGACCCAACTTATTATCAAGAAAACTTTGTAAGGGGGAACATCAAGCACTTGTCCTGCTTTTCCCGTGTGAACCACAGCACTGGTAACCAAATAGATGAGAGGAAGAATCATCTTATAAAATTATTCCATTGCATAAATAAAAGCAAAGTGGTAGAATTAGAACATTACTAGTATGCAAACCTAATTAATTGATAAATCTAGGCATTGAGCACCAGTAGCTGCTACCATAAAAAAAAAAGAGTGAAAACCAGATATTGCTGCTGATAGGAAACCAATACACACTTACAGATTTCCAAAGAGCTCTTACCTGTCTCTGAGGCTTCCTGGGGCTGCCATGACAAAGTACCACAAGCTGGGACGCTTAAACCATGGAAGTTTACTGTTGCACCGTTCTGGAGGTAGAAGTCCAAACCAAGATACCAGCAGGGTTGGTTCCTTCTGAGTGCTGTGAGGACTTCCTCCTTGGCTTGTAGATGGCCATCTTCTCTCGTGTCTCTTCACACAATCTTCCCACACCTGTCTCCATGTCCAGTTTCTCCTTTTTATGAGGACACTGTGGTCATATTGGATTAGGGCCCACCCTAATGAGCTCATTTTAACTTTTTTTTCTTTTTCTTTTTCTTTTTTTTTTGAGACAGGATCTCACTCTCTCACCCTAGGCTCACGTGATCCACCTACCTTGGCCTCCCAAAGTGCTGGGATTACAGGCATGAGCCACAGGGCCCCGCCTTAATTTTTTTTTTTTTTTTTTTTTTTTTTTTTGAGACAAGGTCTTGCTTTCTCACCCAGACTGGAGTGCAGTGGTATGATCATAGCTCACTGCAGTCCCTAACTCCCTGGGCTCAACTTAGCCTCCCGCCTCAGCCTCCTGAGTAGCTGGAACCACAGGTGAGCGCCACCATGCCCAGCTAATTTATTTTTTATCTTTTGTAGAGATGGAGTCTTGCTATATTGCCCAAGTTGGTCTTGAACTCCTGGGCTCAAGTGATCCTTTTGCCTTGGCCTCCCAAAGTACTGGGATTGCAGGAATGAGCCACCATGCCCAGTCTCATTTTAACTTGATTATGTCTGTAAAGACTCTATTTCCAAATGAGGTCATATTCTGAGCTACTAGGGGTTGGACTCCAACGTATTTTCCGCTGGGGGACAAAATTCAGCCCTTAACAGGAAGGAATTTTGGGATTCCAGCTCCTTGAAGCATGGTCTAGAAGGGGTTGCATGGGATCCAGGTGGTCATGTCCTCTTAGCTCCCCTGTAGGGAGGGCCACAGCAGAGGGAGGCCATGGGCACCCTCACTAGTGTGCCTGTGAATAAGGCATTCTGTAATGTAGCATCTGTAATTATAAACTGTGGCAAACTCTGCCCCATCCTTTCCTCTCAGCCCTCACCATTTCAGAGCAAGCTGGCTCTATGACCTACTGCTAACGGCTACAGCTCTTTGCCGGAGGGCTTTCTCTGGCCAAAACAGTTGCTCTAATTCAAGAAATTAACAATTCCTTGGAAGCAACTCTCAATCAATGACTGCAGGGAATTGATGCATAAATACCCCAGCTTCCTCACTCCTTGAAAAGGATAATTCTGAGGAAAGACAAACATGTGGACCAGTATCAAAGGCTTTCCCCTGTCATTTTAAAATTTCATTAGAAGATATTTGTTTAATGTGAGAAAAATTAATGAGTTGTTATATGTATAAACTCAATATTAATTTTATGTGTGCATATACGCACATATCTATATGTATGTGCGCATATACGCACATACGTACATACACATCTATACGCACATAGATGTGTATACACATCTATACGCACATAGATGTGTATACTACACATCTATACGCACACACACATATGTATATATATAAAACAACTCCTGGACCTTGCTTTTTAAGGTGGTAGAGGCAGACAATAAATGCAATACATGAAGAAGGGGGATATCCATGAGGACAGCGATTCTTGCCTGTTTGGTGCACCACTGTGTCCCCCAGCCAACAAGGGGCCTGGCGCATGTGTGCATGAGTGATGTCTATTGAAGATGTTAACAGTAACAGAGCAGGGAACTGCAGCACCCATGGGGTGGGAAGGCGGATGAGGTGGTGCTGTGGTTTGGCTATTTCTCCCCTCCAAATCTCATGTTGAAATGTGATCCCCAATGTTGGAGGTGGAACTTGGTGGGAGGTGTTTTGGTCATGGGGACAGGTCCCTCATGAATGGCTTGGTGCCTTCCCCATGGTCATGAGTGAATTCTCACTTGGTTAGTTCAACTGAGTGCTGCTTGTTTAAAAAAGCCTGGCACCTCCTCCTCCTCTCTCTCCTCTTGCTTCCTCTCTCCCCATGTCACAAGCTGGCTTCCTGTCCATCCTGCCATGACTAAAAGCTTCCTGAGGCTTCACCAGAAGCTGAGCCGATGCTGGTGAAATGCTTGTACAACCTGCAGATCTGTGAGACAAATAAACCTGTTTTCCTTTATAAATTACCCAGTCTTGACTATTCCTTTATAGCAATGCAAAATGAACTAACACAGGTGGAAGAGTCGAGATTACTTATGATGCTCCACTTCATCATCTTATTTTGTTCTTACCATGATTTTCCTTTCTCCCAATATTATGATTCTTTGAAAGCTGTCTATACCTGGCACGTGATGTTTCTCTGCATTTATTTTTTAAAACAACTGGACAAGGGAGAAAAGTGGATGTAACCTGACTAGACCCAGGCCAGTGACAACACATCTCACAAGCTCCAGCCTGCTGTTGCCTCTTAAACAGAAGAGTGTCAGACAATTCTTATTTTTATTGTGCCAGGCATCAGTAATTCATAAAACATTCAATTGTCATTTTTTCTATTAAAGGTGGAATCCCATTATTAAGTCAGTTTTTATGTCCCTGAATTTATTCATGCATTATTATTTTCTCTGTTCATTCTCTTTTTCTTTTTTTAATTTCTGGGATTGCTTTCTTTAGGACATGGAAACCAATCTGCTTTTAGCTCAAGCCACCCATACAGACCTGGTATTAACTTTGCTTCTGAAATGTTTACCTATTTCTGATTTCACTGAACTTCCGTAGTTTCCATCTCTGGGACACAATTCAGCCAGGAAGCTGAACTCATACATACTTTTACCAATTGCCTAATATAAGACTAGTGTGATAATCTTGTTCACTACAGTGCCATCTTTTTGTGGTGAATTATATTTTCTTTTGGAAAAGATGATCTAATTTTCAAAAATGTTATCTCATTTACATCACCTAGAACAGTAGGAGCTGGTGGTAGACACTCAACTCCTTGTTGGATTGATCAGGAGATAACTACAGGCTTTTTAAGGCTGTTTTAGACCTGAATGGCAAAATACAGAATAGCCATTTACTAGGCACTTCTTTAACGTCCAGTGAAGGCAAAGAAAGTAAAAGATACAATGACAGCCGTGGAAGAACACAGAGGAAATTTTACAGCTTGAATAAAGAAGCAATTTAGTAGAGAAGGATTCAACTGGACATGGTGGAAAATAATTAGATTGATTAGATGGGTCTTTAGATGCAAATAGGAACGCTGCTGAAAGAAAGAAAACATACTGACCTGTCTGCTCCGTGGCACACACAGGAAAGCAACAGCTTTGTGAGTGTTGAAAATGAACATTGCACTATTTATTTTATTTAATTAATTTATTTATTTATTTTATTTCTCATAGAAGACTTACCACATTGTACTCATGTTACAGTCCCTTAGCATTTTGAAGTTGTTGATAGAGTTTATCATGTAGAGACCTTTTAGTACACTTCCACACCAGACTCTGGGGTGTTTGTGTGTGTGTGTTATGTGTGTGAGTTTGGTAATTGTTTTTCTATAGTACTTTCTCTTCTCATACTTGTTAAACACTATGTGTAGAAATTATAGAATTTTATCTACAGTTGAAACTTTTCCTTTTGTCAACAAATAGATTTCACAGGTACTGTATCTAAATAATAAAATTAACAGTAGAAAGGTTATTCTAGCTTTCAATTATAAATATGATGACCTTTTAACCCCTTTGCTGAAGTTTATTTAGCTTACCACTGATAAAACACTAGTCCAAAAAGTTTTTTATTCTCCACTTTGTAATCTGATACAAATTATGATGAACTCATCAGGTGATTCATACATTCAAGAAATATTTATTTATCAACACTGTAAGTCTATGGCAATGAACAAAACAAACTTTCTTCTTTCATGCAGCTTACATTCTAATGGGATGGGATTGACAATTAATATATTAGCATATAGTGTTTGATAAATATAGTATTGTATATTTATGTGATAGAAATCTTCATGTAGGGCCAGGCGCGGTGGCTCATGCCTGTAATCCCAGCACTTTGGGAGGCTGAGGCGGGCGCATCACGAGGTCAGGAGATCGAGACCATCCTGGCTAACACAGTGAAACCCTGTCTCTACTAAAAAAATACAAAAAAATTAGCCAGGCATGGTGGTGGGCGCCTGTACTCCCAGCTACTTGGGAGGCTGAGGCAGGAGAATGGCGTGAACCCGGGAGGCAGAGGTTACAGTGAGCTGAGATCACGCCACTGTACTCCAGCCTGGGTGACAGAGCGAGACTCTGTCTCAAAACAAAAAAGAAAAGAAATCTTCATGTAGAAATGGGTGACATATTCTATATTAGTTATCTCTTGCTGCATAACATACCCCCAAACTTAACAACTTGGAATGATAAATGTTTATTATCTCCCCCATTCCTGTGAGCCAGGAGTGGCTTAGCTGGACGGTTCTGCTCAGGGTCGTTCATAGGTTGCAGTCAAGATGTTGGCCAGGGCTACAGTCATCTGAGTGCTTGACTGGGGTTGAAGCATTGCTTCCAAGGTAGCTGACTTCCACGGCTAGCAAGTTAGCATGAGCCATCAGCAGGAGGCCTCAATTTCTCATCACGTGGACCTCCACGAAGGGCTGCTTGAGTGTCCTCACAATATGGAGGTTGGCTTTCTCCACTGGGCTGTGATCCAGAAGAAAGATAGGCAGAAGCCACAATGTCCTTCATGACATGGTCTTCTCAAAGTCACATATCTTCACTTCTGCCACATTCTGTTAGAAGCAAGTAACATCCTCATGGGGAGGGGAATTAGGCTTTACCTCTGAAAAGGGAAATATCAAAGAATTTGTGGACATATTCAAAAGTTACCATAATTACCCTGATGCATTAAAAAACAAATGGTGTGCTTCAGAGACCTTTACATTAGCCATGCCTTGTTTTATTCATATTGTTTGTTAGCATATAATACCTTGTTATGCCTTGTTTTACATCTGTTGCTTATTATCGATTAATATTATTGTTGGACAAAGAATTATTGACAATTTTGATTTCTTGAGCTTCATTCTTCTTACTACTTTAGTCACGTCTAAGCTGCCACTGTCATTTAAATTTCCCTTAATAAAAACATTTGAGATTTTTCTTTTTCATTTCTGAAATTGTGGATGAATTTAAGATAACTTGTTATTACTTTACATTTGTATCGAAGATTATTTGCCTAAATGACAGCTATACTGGAATTACATGGTCCAGGGTAAAATAAAATCCCCTCTTAGTTTGATTTAGCCATTCCACAATGTGTGTGTATATCAAAATATCTTGTACACCATAAATATTTACAACTTTCATTTGTCAATTTGAAAAAAATCCCCTCCAGTTCCCAAATAAGTTAATTTTGTGGTGCATATATTGTCTACAGAAGTCCAGCTCCTATGTGGAGACCACTCAGGATTGTTGGTACATAAATACTGTAAGATGAAATGAAACTTTCCACTTTTGGTCAGCTATATTTTAGCCCAAAAACCTGGTGGGAGATTGTGCATGGTTGTTCCGAGGATATCAATAACATCTAAAGAAATGTGGGTGAAGGAGTAATTTTTTGGCTACTTGGCTATAATATTTACATACTTGACCAGAACAGATAAGAGGCTCTCCTTTTGTGGCCCACATGTGATGACAGTTACAAGGCTTATCTCTAAGTGACTGAAATGCTGAATTTGGAATTCATCAAGCTCGACTTTTCTCCATGACTGGACTTCTTCTTTGAGCAGTCTTCCATGAGAAGCCTTCAGGGAGTCTTTAAAGTATGGCAGCTCTACTGGAGATTGACAATGATTTAGCCTTTGGATCTTTTAGGATAAAGGACTTTTGTGAACTACATAAGGCTCCCTTTTCCCAGAAGGGAATGCTTTTAAGTTTCTTAGTGGATTAATTAGTAACTGAAGAAAACACCATTCCTTGAATTGTTGCCACTTTTCCAACAAATAAAACAGCAGAAAAAAATGCCATCAGAAGAAGAAGTTTTAAAAACCATCTAAAAGATAAATCGGTCAAATTTCAGACCTTGTCAGTTATGTAGAGATTTAATTCGTACTAGATCCCACACTCAATAGAAGAAGCTGCTGATGGAGCCAGATGTTAAAGGGAGAAGGAGGAGTACGGAAAGCATTGGTGAAGGAATTAGCACCCTAGTTTTATAGTGACATAGATTGAAGAGGATGGAAGCTCTTTGTCTTAGAAACATCTAATATTTTACACAAAGAGCCCTAAATAAACAAAAGCCAAGTGCTGGTTAAAGCAATACTTACATTTGAGAATTCTTTTGGGTGAGATGATGCATACCTAAGATGTATTTATGTTGATGTTAAGCAGCATTGCAATGGTTAAATTTATGATGACAGGGCTGAGGAAGACCTTGTAGATGATTTAATCATAGATGAAATGATTTGGTGGATCATTACTTGATGAAGAGATGTGGGAGAGCTACTAGAACTTTCCAGTACACTATTCTGGAAAAAATAAAATAAAAAACAAAAAACAAAACAAAACAAAAATTCCACTGGTTTTGGATTTTCAGTCTCTGTAAAATAATAACTTAATTAGAGGTCATTTTATAGTTGTGTTTTTATACGAGGAAAAAAGAAATGAGAACCAAAGAACTAAACAGAATACAAACTGTAAAAATCCAGAGAAATTAAAGCTCAAACAACATTTGCCTGTAAGGTTTGTGGGGAAGACAGAGCAAAGGGGGCTGGAAGGCAGATAGTGTTTTGGTCCTAAGTGAAATTGGAGCCCCTCTGTTTACACCAGCTGTATTAGGGTTCTTCAGAGAAAAAAAACCAACATATATGTGTGTGTGTGTATATGTGTTTGTGTGTATATATATGTATGTGTGTGTATATATATGTGTGTGTGTGTATATATATATATATAAACGCTTTGTAAAATATTAGGTGTTTCTGAGACAAAGAGCTTCCAATATCTTCAGTCTGTGTCACTGTAAAACTAGAGATGTCTCAAATATCCAAGATGCTAACTCCCCCCATATATATATACACACATATACCTACATATACATACATATATATACACATATACATACATATACACACATATACATACACGTACACACACAGACCTATGTAAGTATATATTCGTATACTTCATTTTTTAATTTGTTATGGGAATTGGCTCACGCGATTATGAAGGGTGAGAAGTCCCACCATCTGTTCTCTGCAAGTTGGAAAAGCAGGAAGACCAATGGTATAATTCAGTCCAAAGGCCTGAGAACCTGTGTGTGTGTGTGTGGGGTTGGGGGTAGGGGTGGTGGGGGATGGGGGCGTGGGCTACTAGTATAAGTACTGGAGTCTGAATGCCAGAGAACCAGGAGCACTGATGTCTGAGGACAAGAGATGACAGGTGCTCTGGCTCAAGGAGACAGAGACAAAATCCACACTTTCTCTGCCTTTGGTTTTATTTGGGCCCTCAGTGGTTGGATGATGGTCGCCCACATTAGTACGGGTGATCTTTACTCAGCCTACTGACTCACATGCTAATTTCATCCAGAAACACTCTCACAGACACACCCAGAAATAACAATAACGTGTTACCAGCTCTCTGGGCATCCCTTAGCCCAGTCAAACTGATACATAAAATTAACCATCACACCAGATGATGTCTCTTTCTTGGGAAGCCAGACCCTCAAGGGGAGCCTGAGTTGGCATCTGATGACCAATAATGGCAACAAGTATTTCTCTGTGGATGTAATATTTTTAATAGTGACAGAAATGCCTCAGTTTGACATGCGAAGTATGATTTGCTATCATTGCATTATTGATAGCTTCTGATAATTTGCTTATCTTCATTCTATATTAAAATATATAAACAATATACAGAACCCTGAATCTCCTTTCTATCCCATTGTCACCAGGCCCTCCCTCCCTCCCTCCCTTCTCTCCTTCCTCTCTCTCTCTCTTTTTTTTTGGAGTCTCACTCTGTCACCAGGCTGTGGCACAATCTCAGCTCACTGCAACCTCCGCCTCCCGGGTTCAAGTGATTCTCTTGTCTCAGTCTCCCAAATAGCTGGGACTACAGGTGCTTGCCAACATGTCCAGCTAATTTTTTTTTTTTTTGTATTTCTTAGTAGAGACGGGGTTTCACTATGTTGGCCAGGCTGGTCTCGAACTCCTGACCTTGTGATCCGCCCGCCTTGGCCTTCCAAAGTGCTGGGATTACAGGCGTGAGCCACTGTGCCCAGCCTGCCTCTCTCCCTCCCCTCCTCTCCCCTCCCCTCCCCTTCCTTCCTTTCTTTCTGTCTTTTTCCCTCCCTTCCTCCCTCCCTCCCTTCCCTCTTTTCTTTTCTCTTCTTTTTCTTTTTGGAGACAAGGTCTCATTCTGTCACCCAGGCTGGAGTGCAGTGGCACAATCACGGCTCATGACAGCCTTGACCTCCTGGGCTCAAATGAGCCCCCTGCCTCAGCCTCCTGAGTAGCTGGGACCACAGGCACACACCACCACATCTGGCTCATTATATTTATTTATTTATTTATTTTGTAGAGACGGGGTTTCACCCTGTTGCCCCAGCTGGTCTCGAACTCCTGGGTTCAAGTGATCCACCTGCCTCAGCCTCCCAAATTGCTAGGATTACAAGCATGAGCCACACTATGCCTGGCCATTTCCAATTTTCAAAACTAATGTCTCCAAAACCAATTCAGCAAGTGAGTTTACACAACCACAGTAAGCCATGTGAACTCACGGCAGACAGGAAGGAATTCATTAGTTCTCTCATTCAAAAATGCCTTCTTGGTCAGGCAGGGTGGCTCACACCTCCCAGCACTTTGGGAGGCTGAGACAGGAGTATTGTTTGAGTTTAGGAGTTTGAGACTAGCCTGGGCAACATAGTAAGACTCTGTCTCTATAAAAACAAAACAAAACAAAAAAACTTAGCCAGGCATGGTAGCATGTGCCTAAAGTCCCAGCTACTCAGGAGGCTGAGGTTGGAGGATCGCTCGAGCCCAGGAGTTTGAGGCTGCAGTGAGCCATGATCATTCCACTGCACTCCAGCCTAGGTGACAGAGCCCTCTCAAAATAAATAAACAAAAAAACAAATAAATAAATAAATAAATAAAATCCCCTTCCTTAGCTGCCCTCAACAACTGATATCTCAATATTAGAAAAGAGAATGTTACAGCTAGAAGGATCCTTAATGTTCCTTTCCACCCAAAGAAGCTGACTTGCTCAAGGTCACACGGCCAGTTATAAACTGGGTAAGAGATTGGGGTAATAAAGTTAGTTGGGATCACGAAGTGTTCCTCTTAGAAACATGAATTTTCCAAGAAAAGGGAAATCTTAGGCCAGACTTTAGTGGAAATGAAGTTATCTCACAAGAAGACATGGACGCAAAGGCAGAGGAGGTGACTCTGGAAAAGGAGTGACACAGTCGGCACACTTGGCCCTTTCGATGGCACTGCCTGGTCCTCCCAGGTGAGACCAGCATTGCATTTGTATTCCTGTCCTTCTTAAACCTTAAGAAGGTACTTTATGAAGTGGGCCCTATGTCTGTTGTCCTTTCGTGCTAGGAGAAATATTAAATAGATAGAAACCCCATACTCCATCTGGCTGGCCACTGAGTGGCACACCCAGGGGATGTAACTTGGAGCAGGACAGAAGTGAAAGGCTGTGGCCTTAACTTCCCAGTGTTATTCAGGTTCTCCCTTGGGTTCTCTCCACTAGCAGCAGAGATTTCCTGGACTCAGGTAACACTGGTTTAACCACTCAAGGGCTTTCTGTGGCTCCCTAAAATGAGGCTCCTCCAGCTCCTGAAATCCCTCTTGCCACCTGCGCGTTACTCCAGCTGTTTCTCTGGGACTAGGCCCAGGAGAAGGGGAAAAAAAGTGGAAAAGAAACGGATAGAAGCCCATTCCTTTGTAACCAAAAGCAAAAGTCATACGGAACTCAAACGGAAAAAGAGATTTGATCTGGGAGTTTTCTCAGAATGGAATGCGCATGTATTAAAACAATTACTATAAAACAATGACTGTCGCTATCATTTGTGAGCTGGTTGTGGATTTCAACAATCATTTTGCTGACTTTTTGGCAGTAAGTGTGAGTTTTCCTGTTCTATGAGACCTTTGGGAGTGTTCTCAAAATCCTATGGAATCATCTGACTGCCTACAGGAAACCCTGATTGGTATTAATTTTCATCCTTTCCCTTTTGATGTTGAAGTAGACTGAAACACTTCCTGCTTTTCTATGTTCTTTTTCTTTCTACTGCTCTCCCATCCCAAATGGTTATAGTATTTCCAAATGCAAGGAGCTAGTTGTGGAAAATTAAGGAATAGTCTCCTCTTACAGGCTCAAATGTCTAAGGATCCCAAAGGGGAAACATATATGTGCCTTTAGTAAAAATTTTAGTAAAAAAAAGATTTTAGTAAAAATCTGGATGTGTTGATTAGCAATGGCTGCAGAATTTAAATACCTTTGGTAGGTTGAAACTAGAAGAAAGTCTCCTCCTCTGTATGGAATGGTAGCTAAGTAATGGAAGAGCAGACAACTTTTAGACTGAGCTCAAAGTTAATTAAAGCTGGTTAGTTATAGTCTGGGGCATTTGGGTATATATTTCTATTTTATTTGAAATAGGATTATTAAATATTTGTTATGCCAAACTGAAGTTAGAAAAATATAAAACAATACATATTTTAAATTGCTTTATTTATTTTTACTAGAAGTGTCTTGAATACATAAAACAATATATAAACAATTATTTTTATGTTCTTAACATTGTAGAGATTTTAAAAAATTTTAGCTTAGTGCGTTTAGGATACTCAAATCTGCTCTTTCTTTCTCTCTTTCTTTCTCTCTCTCTCTTTCCCTCTCTCTCTCTCTTTTCTTTCTTTCTTTTCTTCCTTTCTCTTTCCTTTTTTTTTTTTTTTGAGACAGAGTTTCACTCTTGTCACCCAGGCTGGAGTGCAGTGGCATGACCTTGACTCATTGCGACTTCTGCCTCCCGAGTTCAAGGGATTCTCCTGCCTCAGCTTCCCGGGTAGCTAGGACTACAGGCACACGCCACCACACCCGGCTAATTTTTGTATTTTTAATAGAGATGGGGTTTCACCATGTTGGTTAGGCTGGTCTCGAATACCTGGCCTCAGGTGATCCACCCGCCTCAGCTTCCCAAAGTGCTAGGATTACAAGCGTGAGCCACCACCCCCGGCCAAATCTGTGTTTTATTTCCAGATGTTATATTTTTACATTGCCTAACTTAATTATTGTTTTATTTTTAGGTTTAGAGTGATGTTCGTTAATCTTTTTTCACCCTGAGACTTTGTCCTTATCAGCATAGAATTTATGATTAAAGCAAAAATCATCAAGTCTGAAACTCTTGGTATTATATTGACTTGTTCTGAGATTATGAGTCCCATAAAGTTAAATTGGAACTGTGAGAACAGCTGGTGCAAATGGCATTCTGTTCTTTTTGGATACTCTACAACTTGATAGGGGGTACAAAAAGTAACAAAAATCCACAGGAAAAAATGTAGGCTTGATTGTTCCCTCTTTGTCTGTGGCACCTTCCTTCGTTAGTAGCTTCTGCACTTCAGGACAAGGACATCCAGTTCTTTTGTGGGTACCGCCTCATCTATCAACTCTTCCAAGGTACAACGATAAGGCCTTGAAAATAGAATTTAGCAACGTCAATGTTTCTCTTTTTATTAGAAAAGATTAATCAACTTTTCCAAGTATGATTTAAAGTAGGTGAGGTTTTTGAATATTTATCTAACTGACATTGATCTTTGAGTTAGAGACAGGGCTCAGTAAAAGAAAGCCAAATACCAGCTTTCCAACTGTGGAATGACTTAACGTTCCTGAATGATCAGAAGAATTTGAATAAGTAAGGCAGCACTTGAGAAATAAAATATAATAAAGTTTGAAGTCCTTACTACCTGAATTATCTGACAGAGAACCTGGCATGGGAGATAACTACATTACCATGGTGTGAAGAATTCAGACCAAATGGAATTAAATGAAAGACAAGAACATGAGCAGTCTGGATAATTTAGTTAACCAGTGATGACTTTGCAGTGATGTAATGTCATAGATAAGAATGCTTAGCTCTAACTGTAGGATATTTTCCAGGCAGAAAACTGCAGACTTTTTTGGTATCTCTCAAGATAAAAGATAACTTAAGAACATACACGAGACAATTATATGTGAAAACATTAAATAATTTTGAATATTCTGAAAATAGTTAAAAAGAAAGGTGAGGGAAATCAAATCATAAAAGAAGAACCTCAGACTGTGAAATAAAGTTGAATATTTAGAGCAACTTGCTTTATTTTTTTCTTTTATTCTGGAAAACGTTGTTTTTAACTGGGGAAGGAGACTGGCTTTTTACAGATTAACAATTTGCTTAAAAGTTTGCTTAATTTGCTCCTCTGTGTTTATCAAATTGTAGGTATAACCACTAACCCAAAATACTCCATCCCCTGTTCTCACATAAAGAAGTAATAAATTTTGAACAAGCTTAAAATGTTAATATCACATTGGTCCTTGAACTCCCTTGTTTGGGTTTATTTACCAGGTCACTTTCCTTGGATGAAAGACTACAGAAGAAATCCACCTTTAGAAAGTCACATGGTGTTTTTGATCTAAAAGTCTACTCATCATTTCTGAATCCTCCTAGTGCTTAGTTTAGTGCCTAGTGAGTACCTAATATGTATTTCATCAGCTGAATAAATGACTTAAACCTGCAAGAAGGATCAAAGTCAGAAAAACGAAAGAGCTGGAAAGATATCTAGAAGATCTGGGTTCTAGTATCAGTTCTACATATTAATTCAATTTTAAAAAGGCTTATTGAACTCCCTGTATGTGCGAGGAATTGTAGTAAACATTAAGGCACAAATGAAGAGTTCTGATCTGGAAGATGGCATAGCTGCAGTTTGGTAATGTGCGTGAACATACGCTGTAATAGCTACAGATTTTAGCTAGCAGAGAAGAAAAGTTAGCAAATTTACAAATTATCCTTTTATATATACTTAATTTTTAAAGCCATTTACTTAAGATTCTGCCTTTATTAGCTCTGTATGCCATTAATAGCTTTGTATGCCTTCAAGTTTGCATTTCAGCTAGGAAGGCAGGCCTCCCTAAAACTTTCACATGCTAACAGCTGTAATTAAGGTAGAAGGCTTTATTTAAATAGTAATTAGCCTCCAGGAGTTGAAGTGTAAACAGAATGCTAATTCATTTAGATAGTTAATTGGTCTTCCGGGTTAGAGGTCTTAGCGTGGCCTTCCTCTTTAGCTATGCTGTATTTATGTACCAAGTATAGATAATGTGTTGGCTCCGTGGGATGTTTTGCAAACTCTTGCTTGACTCGCAGAATTTTAGTGTTTTAGCTCTTCTGGTAAAGACTACTGCCAATGAATCTGAAGACGTGAAAACATCAAGTAAAATTCCATGGCAAAATCATTAATATTTGACCTTTCTTTATAATTGTGGGGACCGTATGGCCCAATAAACCGTATGAATAACCGTTTATTCATGTTATTCCAATGTAATTCTTGATAGTCGCTTCTTTCATGCTCAAGAGTATTTTGATTTGGAGGTAAGCTATGTGGTCACCCTAATCATAATCAGAAATCACACAACAGGCAGTGATTGCTGAAACAAAAGGTGTGCATCAGGTTGGTTACCTTTTCCAGTGAACCAGTGTCAAGGTCCTTCTCCCTGCTGACTGCTGTAAAGATGGTTAATGCTGGATGTCGTTAAGTTTAAAGGTCGTTTTTTTTATTTTAAAGGACAACTACTCTATCAGGAATTTTGTCATTGCCTTTGCCAACTTGCGTGGTCTGCCAGTCACTTTCGCTAGATGAAAAAAAAATCACTATATTTGATAGTTGTGTGTCTCTGTGTTGCCCAGTCCTCTAGGGGAGTTGAATGGGAGGTGGGTCTGATGTTTTGCTTTTTTAAAATGTTTCTTTTGCTTGGATGCTCCAGTTCATCAGATGCTAGGCTGCCTGCTAGCCATTTTTCCACATGTGCGTCCAGACAGACTGTGTAAGTAGCACATATCACACGAATTCAACAAATACTGAATGAATACAGTGGCTGGCACATAGGAAACATTCCTGGATATTTACTGAATGAATAAATACCAACCTTGCCTTTGGTCCCGTGCTGGGTGTTACAAGTTAGGTGGTAGGAAGAAAGGGAGGAGAGAAAACTCTATATGAGATCAAGTAGGTTCTGCCCTCAAGGGGTTAATAGTCTCCAAGAGGAAGATGTAAATAAATAACCGTAATTGAAAGTAATAATCATTCAGTGCCAAAAAGAGTGGGAGGTAGAGGTTGCTGGGCGGGGCGGGGGTGGGGGGTTGGGGTGGGGTGTTGGGGGGTGAGGGGAGGGGTAGTGGAGATGGGTGGCAGGGGTGGGGGGGGCGGTTAGGATGCAGGGAGAACTTGAAGGAGAGGCAGGCATTCAAATTAGATTTCCCCCAGTTTAGAATTAACTCTGGCCCCAGCTGGAATCCATGAATGTGGAAGGGCCCTCCCCTGCCAGGCGCTGAAATTGTGCACGAGCTATTTTTTTTTTCTTGGCTAACAACGTTCCTCTCACTGTTAATGACTAATCCCAAGGAGCATTAGCTCACTTTGCAAATATGAAATTATAATATAGCAAAATATAACGCTAAAAGCCATCAATCTAATTTTAGTGGCAAAGTTGAAATTTCATAGCAATAGCATTAAAAAAGTTACATCATTACGATTTCAGTCAACATATAAATGAAATAAAATTGTTCTGGCCTGGCGCGGTGGCTCAGGCCTGTAATCCCAGCACTTCGGGAGGCCGAGGCGGGCAGATCACCTGAGGTCAGGATTTCGAGGCCAGTCTGGCCAACATGGTGAAACCCTGTCTCTACTAAAAATACAAAAATTAGCCGGGCGTGGTGGCACGTGCCTGTAATCCCAGCTACTCGGGAGGCTGAGGCGGGAGAATCGCTGGAACCTGGGAGGCAGAGGCTGCAGTGAGCTGAGATCGCGCCACTGCACTCCAGCCTGGGCGACAAAGCGAGGCTCCATCTAAAAAAAAAAAAATTGTTCTACTTTAAGAAACCTAAAATGACGGCTTAATGGCAGAGTAGTATTACGATATAAAGCATTTAAAATGAGCAGAACATGCAGATCTTACTTTTTTTCTTTTCTTTTCTTTTGTTTTTTAGTGTATTGTTGCTCACAGCGAGACAGAGTGTTCTGCTACCCACAGGGCCAGGGCCTCACACAAGCCAGGGTGTGCTCTCCAGGGTGCGCGCGCGATCTACAACCCGCCCGTTGAAAAGGAAAGCGGGGCCCGGGACGCTTCGGGTGTGAGCGGGACCCGCTTAGAGAGGGAAAGTAACCGGAGTCGGCCGCTTCGGGCGGACCCGCCCCCTCCCAAGAGTTTCCCTGGCCCCCTCGGCCCCGCCCTCTCTTTTATTCGGTTTGCAGCAACCGGAGCTGAAACTTTGCAACCCGAGCGCGCACGCTCTGCGCTGGGCCCTGCCAGGGCGGCACGGGAGGGCGGCGCAGGAGGTGGGACCTGCGCCGGGAAGGCTCCGGGACGCCAGCGCACGCGGAGCGGGGACCCCGGAGAGCCAGCAGGCGAGAAGACCGGCCGAGGGAGAGCCTATCGCGCCTCGGGAGGCCCGAGGAAGTGGTCCCGGGCCGGGAGGCTCCTGTGCCGAGCTGAGGCCAGGGGTCTGGGGTCGCAGCCCGGCGTGCCTGCAGCTGCCGTCGCTTGGGAGCAGCAGCTGTGCCCGGGATCCCGGCGGCGGCGGGGGAAGGAGGAGCTGCAGCTGGACTGTGGCAGCTGGAGGGAGAGGGCCGGGCTCCCCTGGCGGAGCCGCGCTGGGACGACCCGCTGACCGCGGCCATGCAGCCTTGACGGAGTCGCTCGGGCGCAGGGGAGCAGCCGCGGGCGCGCCCTCCCGGGAAGGGGCACCGGAGCGCAGGCAGCAGCACTTTATTTCCGACTCTCCAGCCCAGCGAGAGGCGAAGCGGTTTACCATGGAACCCGTGACCAAGTGGAGCCCCAAACAAGTGGTAGACTGGACTAGAGGTGCGCGGGCCTTGGGGGGGTCCGGAGTCCTCCAGTCTCGGGGATGGGGCGGACGGAGAGCTGGGGAAGGGGGTACTTGGCCCTTCCTCCCGGCGAGAAGCGGTGAGGGCACAGCCCGGTGACAATGCAAACTTCTGCCGAGTGGCCTGTGCGCTCCTATCTCTTGTACCTGCCCCGAGCTCTTCCTTTCCGGGGTGCGGATTGTGGCAAGCCGAGGGGAGCCCTATCTTTAAATCAGGGAGTAGGGGTGGCCTTTTTGTGGCGGTTGAGGGCTGGGGATGCCGATCTCGGGACTCGGCAGTCGGGCCGGGGGGCGCTCTCCCCGGGGGCCCGAGTGCAGAGGCACAAGGCGCCTTTGTGTGGGTGACTCCCGCCGGACCTCGTCCATGCCGCCTGCCCAGAGCCGTCCGCAGGCGTGACAGGGCAGTCGGACAGGTAGAGGGAGACTCCGGCGGGTCGCCGAGCCTGTCTGTTTTTGTTGGAGAAGGCGAGAGGGCCGCGCAAAGGCCAACACCGTGGCATTTGCGCCAGAGAGAAACCTCGAGCCAGGAGTTCCCGGGAGGCAGTGACTTTTGCTCCGGGAGGCGCCAGTATCCCCGGTGGCGCTGCATTTTCAGGCCGCATGTAAGCACTGGGAAGAAGAAATCTAATTGTTTGGAACCACTGTGTTGATTCATACAATATTTGGGATGAGGAAGGCAGTGGGGCTGGGGCGGTGGGGGTGGGGGGAATGAGCAGAGGTAGAAGCTTGTCCTCCTAGCTGGCTCGCTTACTTTTCAGTGTCTCCCACGATTTCGAGGGAAAGGTACTAGAGTTTACTCAACTCTTTTCTGTACTCTCAAGAGAACAAAGTCCACCAAGAACAATCTGTATTTTCATGGTTTCCCCCCACCCCCAACGGCATCTCTGTTTTAAGTTACTATTTGTTTTTCTATCTGCTCTTCCAGGTGAGGAATGGTGTTCTTTCTCAGTAATAACTAGAATTGTATAGCGCTTTACAGTTTGCTAAGAGCTCTCTCTGTTATTGTCCTTTGTCATCACATTAAGCCTGTGAGGTAGGTAATACTGGTAAGACCAGGTCATCTTTCAAACCGTCCCACCCATGGCTGCAGCGTAATGAAAACTGATCACCGCTACATCTCATTTCTCACGCCTGTGACTTACACATAGACCACGTGGAATAGGATGTCCGAGGTGTGTGGGGTGTGTCAGTGGGTATGTCTGGCCATTTCCTGCTCCTCTGGGAGAACTCCTTGAGAACGGGTTTGTCAAGTGAGCAGAATTTCCTGGACTCCTATATCAAATGAAGCTAAAAACAACACATGCTTTTGCATTGGTGACTAGGTTTCCCTGGGTAAAGAGTAAGTGGCATTGCCAGTACTTGGTAGGAAGCATGAGCTTAAAAGCCATCCATGCCCACGCTAGCTTGAAATGAGGTGTGTTCCTCCGTTCAAGATGCTACCAAATTCCCTAGGCTGGCAACTTGCTGAAACTGAGTTGATATCTATTTTATCTGTATGTCCCTCATAGAGCCAACTTGAGACACTGCAAATTTCAGCTACTGTTGACTTCTAGAGCCGCTCTGTCCAACTTAGTAACCAGTACCACTTGTAGCCGGCTCTGCAGCCCTTGAAATGTGGCTGGTTAGAATTGCAATGTGCAATAAGTCTAAAATACACATGGCACTTGAAGACTTGGTATGAAAAAAAGAACATGAAATATCTTAATACTTTTTATTACATGTGGAAATGATAGTATTTTGATATGTTAGGTTAAATAAAATATATTACTAAAATAAACTTCACCTATTTTTACCTTCTTACATATGTCCCCTAGAAAATCTAAAATTACACAGGGCTCACATTTGTGGCTTCCATTATATTTCTATTGGACAGTTCTGCTGTAGCGGAAAGAAAGGGTTACATCTTATCACCCTGGCTTTTCTGAGCCTCTGCCAGCTTAGTTGATAATGTACAATCAGAAAAATGGTAACAGGCACACAGGAAGATTATGGAGTGAGATCTTCACACCCTCAAGATTTGTGTCTGTTTTTTTTTTTTTTTTTTTTTGTCCCTCTTGGGATTGGAAAAGAAGTGTAAAATCACATCCTGTTATGTTTGTTGAGTATTTAAAAGGGAAAGTAGATTAAAACGTGTTTTTGTTATCCAGTTGCCTTCACGTTGTGAGTTAACAGTTACTTTCATCTAGGAAAAGTTTTCTCCTGACCTGAAAGAAATCTATGGCTGGCTCAATACCTACGATACTTACTAGGTTACATACCTGTGGTTGGCACTTGGCTACGTTATACAAAATGCCTGTGCCCTTTTGGACCCTGAAATACAGCCTAGTAGAAAGACCTGAATACTTTCTGTGTTCAAATCTAAAAAAGATGGCTAAGATGATAAGAGGCTGCAATCTTCCAAGTTGCATGACCCATTACTTGAATATTTCTCATAATAATGTTGCTCAAGTATTGACTTTTTAATGAACTATCGACTTACAAAAGCTTGTTTGCTTATAGGACTATTTTTAGTGCTCTTTGCTAATCTCTTTACCCAACCTTTATTTTATAAATACATGCTACTGATAAGCAGCTCTTCATGTAGACTTTGCTACTCTTGGTATTGCATGAATCTGGGTAGGGCGATTATGAGACCCACAGAAGGCCTTAGATTTAAAACTGTCTAAACCTGGCCACAGTCGACAGCTGGATCTCACCTCCTTGTTATTTGACAGATGTGTGCCTTAGGAAAGAAGTTGCTGTCTACAGAATGAATTAATTTGTCTGGCTTTTATTATTAATGTTTAGCTACACTGTCACCTACCATAATGTTAGTGGATCCTCAGTAATTATTAAGCAGTGTGTCAGGCACATGTCTAAGCATTGTACAACTATCAGCTCATTTAATAGGCACAACCACCTTTGAGGTAGGAACAGTTATTTCCATTTTGCAGTTGAGGAAACTGAGTCACACAGAGATTGACCGATGTCACCCAGCAGAGCAGGTGGTTTGGCTTCACTCCACTTTATTTTCTCAGGAGTTTCTTCCCAAGGCCACACCTAGACCACACTGAGAATCTTTACATTTGTGAATAGAACTTCAGGATTCGGTCTGAATAGCATATGGTAGCGGAGGAGACTCATCCAGTATATGTCTGTGTTATTCTCTATCTTTAGTTCATATCAGAAAGTTATTTGTAAGTCAAATTAATTCCTAGTTCATGGCGCCTTGCCAGTCAATTCAGTAAAGGCCTTTGCAAAGCAAATGATCTTTTACAACATGTAGGGTTAGCCGCACATAACAGAAAACCCAGTGGGTTAACCAAATCAGGGGGTTCCACGGCGCTGCCATCTTGTTCAGCCATTCGTAGCACATGGCGTAGGGTATGGCCTGGCACATGGTGTTCATTTTCATACTTAATGCTTCAGTGCAAGGTGGCGGCTCCTGCATGATTGTCTTCCTATTCCAGGCAGAAGGGAGACTCATGGAAGACAGAAGACAGGTAGCAGCCAAGTCTTCCCCTTTAAAGAGTTCTTTGAAAAACTGTCAGGTGACCTGGTTTACATCTCAGGTGCCAGAAATGTCACATGGCCACCTCATGCAGCAGGGAACGCTGGTTGCTGTAATTTCTTTCTTTTCCCTTCTTTTGTTTCTTCTTTCTCTTCCCTCCCTCCCTCCCTCCCTCCCTTCCTTCCTTCCTTCCTCCCCTTTCCTCCTCTTTCCACTCTTTTCTTTTCTTTTCCTTTTCATTTATTCTTCCTTTTTTGCTTTTTCCCTTCCTTTCTTTTTTTTAAGTTTGGTACATTGTGGCCCTGAAAAAAACTTGGAGTTTGGTCAGAAAGGAAAAAGGGGAGAATAGAAATTGGTAGGCAGGCAACAGGGATTTACATGCACTGATGTTCATAGCTCAGTTCTCAGAGTAGACGTGTGCCACATTCCTCACTTATATCCAGCCCTGTTTTAAAAATAGCATTATATCTTCATTCCTGTTCGATCTTCTTAGGTCAAAATCTGAACTTATATGAGGTCCTTTTCTCTAAGCTTGATTTAAATATGAGAAATTTCATTGTCAAATGCAGCTACCACAAGTCGTTTTTCTGCTTTAAGGCCACTGGGGAGTGCCTTCGACGAGGAAGAAGTGGGACTGGTTGTCCCAGCAGAACTGTCCTAGCCTTGGCTGTTGATCAGCCTAGAGTGGGTAGGCTCTCAATAATTGTATAGTTGGCCGGGTGCGGTGGCTCACGCCTGTAATCCCAGCACTTTGGGAGGCCGAGGTGGGCGGATCACAAGGTCAGGAGATTGAGACCATCCTAACTAACATGGTGAAACCCCGTCTCTACTAAAAAATACAAAAAAAATTAGCCGGGCGTGGTGGTGGGCACCTGTAGTCCCAGCTACTCAGGAGGCTGAGGCAGGAGAATGGCATGAACCCGGGAGGCGGAGGTTGCAGTGAGCCGAGATCGTGCCACTGCACTCCAGCGTAGGCAACAGAGTGAGACTCTGTCTCAAAAAAAAAAAAATAATAATAATAAAAAAATTGTGTAGTTGAGTCAGCACATCTCTAAAACCCAGCACATCTCTAAAACCCAGAAGAGAGGTCTCTCTGGCCAGCTTCTGGTGCTGCTAGTGTTGGTAGCAGTCCCCATCACCAACCAAGAGAAAAGGGGGCTTTCTTGCTCAAGGTCTAAGCCACGGGCCCTGCTCTTTCCCTGTCATGTCTGTTTGTTTATGACGCATAGCAGTCTTAAGGTGCTTCACTATTTGGTCGTGGAAAGGCTGGAATTTCCAAGTTAACTGTAGAGATCTAATACATCACAGGTCAACTGCAATGTACTACCTTGCACTGTTAGGCCCTTCCTGCCACCGTCCAGACAGAGGCAGTTCTTTCTGTTACCTTGATTCCAGTTTAGGTTATACCTTTTCTTTTAGTCTCTGTGGTCCCTGGGAAAGGGAGGCCTTTTTCTTTTAGCAGCCGTAGGTCTACCATTTGGCCATAGTTCAGAAAAGCTCTTCATTCCCCCCTCTCCTTGGTTCCATTCTCTCTCCTGCACTCCAGTGATAAAATTCTCATAATAACAGAAAAACATTGATTGATGCATTTATTATCTTGGCAGACGCTGTTCTAAGTTCTTTATTTAGGCTCTCTCATTATAAAAATTCTTTACTTATTATTTTTTAATACAGAGATGGAGTCTCATTCTGTTTCCCAGGCTGATCTTGTCCTGAGCTCAAGTGATCCTCCCACCTCGGCCTCCCAGAGTGCTGGGATTACAAATGTGAGACATTGCGCCTCTCCAGCCTCTTTCATTTCATCCTTAGAAAACCCAGTGAGGTGTATGAATAATTTCCAGCCCATATTAAAGAAACTGAAGCACAGAGAGAGAATTTTCTCAGGGTCTCCTAATTAATATTGGTGGTCTCTTTGGGGCTCTCCTGTACTCCATCACTTTGTCACTTTGATTACTTGTATCAGGGGGTGGAGCTGAGTGGTTCAGAGCATGGGCTCTGGAGCTGGACTCAGTTTGTATCCCAGTTCTGCCTTTGACTGTGTGATCTTATGTAAGCTCTCCATAAATTTGTACTCCTTGTTTTTATTGCTTTCTCTTTTCCTTTTTCCTATAGCTCCAGGACACAAACTGTTCTCTCTGAGCAGTCAAGTCTTTCATAAGGTGTATTCTTATCATCCAGGGGCACCTGTCAGTGTCAAAGAGATTTCTCTGCTGTTTACCAGCTGGTCAGAGGATCCGGGGCAGAACTTGCAGATGATCAGGAAGGTTCTTGATTAGCGGAGTGATAAATGCCTCTTGCAAATATCATGAACTTTCCTTGGGTAAATTAGTTTGAGCCATATTTCCTCACTTTTAAAAAACAGTACCTGGGCTTGCAGTGAGCATGGCATAGGATGGCTTTTGCTGTCAACTGTTGGCCCCTGTCTGGCACCTGGTCTGTGACCAGCAACTTCAGCATCACCTGGGAGCTTGTTAGAGATGCAGAAGCTTGGGCCTGCTGAATCAGAATCTGCATTTTAATAAGATCCCCTGGTGATTCATGCACCCATCACAATTAGAGAAGCACTGTTCTAGCACATAGCTGTAAATGTGTTTTCAAACTTTGCTGGAGTCCTGCTATTGTAGTATTGGGCTATCTGGTCTGGTATGTACTCCAGCTGTTTCATTTACATTCTGGAATGATGATACTTAATTTGAGAAGGCTTGACTTTGCCACTAATTGAAGTAAAAAACCAGTCTTACGGTGTGTGCTTATATTTATAAGCACCACCTAGCAACAGCATCAGGCAATTCTTAGCAAAATAAATGAGACATTTCCCTTGAGATTTCTTCCTTATTCCTTGAAGAGTTCTTAAAACAGCCTTTTTGTTTTTTTGTTTTTTTAAATAAGAGGCAGGGTCTTGCTCTGTTGCCCAGGCTAGAAAGCAGTGGCACGATCATAGCTCATTTTAGCCTCAAACTCTAGGGCTTGAGGCTTGAGTGGTCGTCCTATGTCATCCTCCCAAGTAGCTGGGACCACAAGCACATGCCACCACACCTGGCTAATTAAAAAAAAAATCTTGGTAGAGATGGGTCTTGTGGTATTGCCCAGGCTGGTCTGGACCTCCTGGTCTGCAGTGATCCTCCCGGCTCAGTCTCCCAAAGTGTTGGAATTACAGATGGGAGCCACCATGCTCAGACCATCCCCTGGCCCCGTTTTAAAAAAAATCTTTAACACAAGTAGTAAGAAGGGAGTTGTGGGGTGGTCAGTGGTCACTGTGGTTGAAGTTTGTTCTCAGGATCCTCAGTAGGACCTAGGAGGATGAGATGGGCTTTTGGCTAGTCACACCATCCTATAGTTGGTGACCACACGGGGTTTACCACACTTAACTGACTTTTGGTGGAGATTTTATTGTTGATGGGAAATGACACCAAATGTCATTTCAGGAATAAATAACCATGGCAGTTCTAAAAACTTGGCACAAATATATTAGTTGCGCTGAGACTGGGGTATCTCCATCCTTTATCCATGGAGACTGACAAGTGACAACTCTTGCTCCGGCTCCTTTGTGCATTCCCCTTATTGTGAGGAACCGAGAGGGGCCCTCCCGTCTGTGTCCCCATGCCTGTGTCACTGCCTCTCTTTTCACTCAGCGTGTTGTCTTCCAGCTCCCAGACCTGAGCGTTCTTGCCTTGCTTTCTCTCTTTCCTCTCATTTATGCTATTTCTGGCATGTCATCACTGGCTTACCCATTATGTAGGGTTTAAGTGAAAAAATCAGATGTTATTTTCATGAGCTCTGCAGGGCACTTCTGCATTTGTTCTCATTTGACTCTTCTGAAGCCTGGAGATGCACAGGAAGGCAGTTTCCACTGCAGATGAGCAGCATGGAGGAGGCTTTTGGAAGTGAAATCAGTTGTCCAAGATCCAGAGGTGAGGAGCTGGGACCAGGCTTCACAGGCTTCTCTTCTGTGGTCCTGTCCCGTCCCTGGTTCCTCCTCCATCCAGGTGGTGCCTTCTACTTCCTTCTTAACCAACAAGTGTGGGAGGCCGGGTGTGGTGGCTCACGCCTGTAATCCCAGCAATTTGGGAGGCCGAGGTGGGTGGATCACCTGAGGTCAGGAGTTTGAGATCAGCCTGGCCAACATGGTGAAACCTCATCTCTACTAAAAAAAAAAAAAAAAAAAATTAGCCGGGCATGGTGTTGGGCACCTGTAATCCCAGCTACTCAGGAGACTGAGGCAGGAGAATCTCTTGAACCCGGGAGGCAGAGGTTGCAGTGAGCTGAGATCGTGCCACTGCACTCCAACCTGGGCGACAAGAGCAAAACTCCATCTCAAAAAAAAAAAATAAATAAATAATAAGAAGAAATATAGGGAAAGCCCTTTGCATAAGGTATGGCATCTGTGTGGAATTAAAAGCGGAAATACAGGGAAAGCCCCTTGCATAACATATGGCGTATGTGTTCACCCACTTATTATTCATGATCAGTAATAACTCAAGTTAACTGGTGGTGTAATTGGGGTATTTTTATTTAAATGTTTAATATTGTTGTGGCTGATGGTCACCCTTCATGTGCTTATTAATAATTTATGACAATTCCATTCACCCTTTTGTCGTTATACAGGAGGTAAGTTAAATCAAGTCCATCTTCCGTCTTCTCATTGTTTCCTTGGACGCTTTCGCCCTGTTCTTAGGGGAACCTTCTCAGTTTTAGGTATTGTTCTAAGTGCTGGGAATCCATAGTCCCTGCTTTAGTGTGGTAGATGTGTGGGTGACAAACGCCACCACCAACCACAAAACAGATGAATAAGAAAATTTCTAATGATAAGCATAAATCAGAAAATAAAGCAGAGAGGTGAAGGAGAGGGACTGGGTGGGGGACTCCTTTGGATGAAGTCATCAGAGAAGCCTTTCAGAGGTGACATTTAGGCATGAATGGTAGGAAGGAACCAGCCATCAGAAAATTAGGGAGAAGGGCATTGTAGGAGAGGGAATAACTCATGCAAAGGCCCTGAGGTGCGAACGGGCTTGGAGAGTTTGAGAAAAGGAAGCTGTGCTGCGGTCTTGAGAGCGAGGGTGGGGGTGGTGGGTGAAGAGCGGGTGAGAGAGACACACACAGAGGCCAGATCATGTAGGGTCTTCCAAGTCGTGGTCAGGGAGGTGCAATTTTTTATTTTTATTTTTTAATAGTTATGGTGGAAAGCAGAGAGTGACAGTATTTGATCTGTGTGTTGAAAGATCAGTCAGGGTTTTTGAGCAGAAATGAATTCAGGAAATCCAGCTGGAAGGCACTGCAGTATTCTGGAGGCGATGGTGTCTTGGATTCAGGTGTTGGTGGTTCCAGCCTTTGTGAAGCCAAGTTCTAGTTACAGTTGGGTCATTGACAGCTTCCAATCTCAGTAATGTAAACATTATATTTGAAGTTGGGATGTCTGCTCATTCTTTCCCCTCCTGCCAGGGCTAAGGTAGATGCTCTCCTCTCCCCCGGGTCCTCTCTGGCCGTGTATGATGGTCATTTAGAATAGAGAGCGCCCTCTGTCTTTTTGCCTTGTTCACATCATTGTTATTTTCTGGCACTTTTTGCTGGGGCTACAGTTTCTGAAGCTGTTTATTCATCTATGAATAGGGTTTTTGTGAAATTGGACTTAGCCTACTTTGTTTTCTTTGACATCAAATGGCTGATTGAACATTTTTAAACCTGGGATCAGAAGGGCAAATGCGGCTGTGTTTATTAAAGCAAAGAAGTTCCTTAGAATGCGAATCAATAAGATGTAGAAATTAGAAAGCTTTCTATGTGAAAACTTTTAAAGTATTTGAGTAAAGAAACTGGTATATCTGACTTAAAATATTTTGCTCTACTCAAAGACTATCCTAATTTTTGCTTTAGAAACTATAGCTCCCATACTTTTGGTGGAATAGATGGTATTTTGAGAAATTTTCAACGAGAGCTGGGCATAGTTTTAAACACATAATATATCACTTCTCCATAGAGGGGAAGGAGTGGGAGAGGGAACTTAAGGAGAGAGGCTGATAATAGAATAACCTGGAAGCCTTAACCCCTTGCTCACACCCAGCTGTGAGTCCCCCAAAAGGAGACAGTCTGTCAGCTCCATCAGAGGAAAACCCCTACGTGCTTTCTATCAGAAAAGGCGGCGATTATGATAATCTGAATCATGCTTTCCTGAGGATAACCTTTTAGTGAAAGGAAGCATTCTATTTCCTATTTTCAGAGATTTGCGGAGAGGGGAAATTCAGTGCTTTGGGTTTGGGAGTGGATGTGTGTGTGCGTGTCTGTGTGTGTTTCTAATTTTACTTACATATGCATTAATTGAACAATTTTGCATGTTCTCGCAGTAATTTTATATTACATTGTCTTCAGGAGAATCAAGTCAAAGTACTAGTTGGAATATGATCTTTGAAATAGAGGAAAACTAGCTTAATATGTAGGGTGGATCAGACTTCATGTAACACCTGTTAAAGTTGTCAGCACCATCTTAACAGAGATTCCAACTGGAGTCTTAAACTAACCATGAGCAGATGACACAACTGTGGGTGGCATTTAGGAAACGACTCTGTACACTAAAGCCTTAAATTGTTACTAATAAGTATTTAAAAAAACATAAATACTCTTTGCTAGTAAGATGCCTGGAGACACATGGTTTGAAGTGGTTTGATTCTAAGCACCCCTAGGCCAACTTGAAGAATTTTACATAAAGCCGATTAAAGAAAAACCCTTCCTGGAGCTGGAGAAATTTTTCATTCTTACTTGGATCAAATCAGAGATGGACAGGCCGGGCATAGTGGCTCACGCCTATAATCCCAGCACTTTGGGAGGCTGAGGCAGGAGGATGGCTTGAGCCCAGGAGTTCGAGATCAACTTGGGCAACATAGTGAGACCCTGTGTCTACCAAAAGAACCCCCCACATAAAAAAAACCCAGCAGAGATTGGCACCATGGAATAGAGAAACTTAATGAGTGTTTAAACCAAGCTTTTCAAGAGACCCTTTCCCAGGCACATACATGCGGGGCGTCTCAACATCCTGTCACCATTGTTCTTGAACTCACTTCTTCAACACCAGCCTCACCTGGGAACATAGACATGTAAATTCCTGGGCCCCACCCCAGACCTGCGGAATCAGAAACTCTGGGGGTGGGATCCAGGAAGCTAACAGACTCCTCAGGGAATTCTGGTACAGGCTAAAACGGGAGAATCGGGTCTACACCACTCACGTGGACTCTATGGAAAGAGGTGACATAAGCCAGACTCTTCCTCATAATGCCTGTCCACAGTTGTTTGCTAATACATAATGACTCATTAAGAAAGACAGTGTTTCCAGTAAGGACAGTGGTGAGTGGATGAGTAATACACCTTGGCTTGTAAGCGTCCTTTCTGCGGAATAGGCAGGGAAGAGTTAAAGCTCGTATCCCTTTGGGCTCTTAGCCACCTGCTAAACCCCAGGCCCAGGGCATCCTTCCGTTGTGTCCCTGTGAGTGCTTAGCCCAGGAACACACAGGAGGGGCATGTTTCATGGGTCCAAAAGGACCTGTTTAGCTTTCATGTGGAATTTCCAGACCTGATTCGAATAGGGGAGCAGAATGTAACCCCCTCCCCTCCATTGCGAGAAGATAGTTGAGCTTCCTCACTTAGCACTCAGGTTTTGCCTTTGAACAAAGCATGGAGATGAGAAGTGAGGGAAAGAAAAATCAGAAAAGAGCACTACTGAGTCACAAACATGTTGCATTTCAAAGCGCAAAGCTCTTTTGTCTTAGTAGGTGAGCGTTGTGAGTGTTGAATCAGTGTAGATGGAATTTGAACCTGTACTTTTGGCAAAACCCATGAGAGTCCAGAATAAAAAAGACACTGCAGAAGTGAACACCAAAGACCAGGAATGGCCCTGAGACTTGTAACAGGAATCACACTGAGACTTGTAACAGGAATTGCAAACACGGCTGCCTACAGGGGCCAGGAGGCAATGTCAGAAGTTGCAGTGTGGGGGCGTGTGACAGTAGGGAGTGGTGGAGACTGTGGCAAACCCAAAGCCATGTGTTGTCTGGTTTCTACTGATTGTGGATGTGAAGTTTCCAGAGCTTCTGATTTTTGTCATTTTTTTTGTTCTTGTCAAATGAAGCTGTAAATCTGGGTTTCTATGTGACATTTCCCAGTGTTCACAAAATTGTCTATAGCTTTTTTTTTTGACATAGACCAAACAAAACATATCTATGGACCAGTTTGCAATTTCCTCTGTGGACAGCCATGGTCAGGTGTTAGTTGTCCAGTGAGAAATGCACCTGTAAGATGCGAATAAAATTGGCTACATAGTAATTAATCAGCTATTCAGTAAACTTTTTAAATGTATGATTTGTTTTTCCTATTTACCTAATTCCGTTATTCCTAAAATTGCAACATGTAATTCCATGCAGGTAGTATTTAGCCAGAAACACTCATGCCCTGATGTACTCAGCAAACCACTGAATAGTTACTCTTCAGGGTAAAAACAGAAATTTGGCTTCTCTTGGTTGAATTTACCTCCCCATAGTGGCTATATAATGTTGGCCTCTGACGGGAGCTGTTTGTGTTTGCACAGAAAGTTTTCACGTATCACCTAAAATAGGGAGTGTGCCCCCGATCTCCGTGCTGGTTAGTGGGGTCCTGCGTAAATTAATAAGTTATCTGTTGACTCAAGGTTCTTTCCATCTTCAAGGTGCTCTGCATCGGGAAATGAAACAAACAAGAAACGCACTAGCTTCAGTTCTTAATCCAGAATAGCACTCACCCCAAAACACAATTTACAAAACTTCTTAAACACAGGAGAATATTGTAGCCTTTTAGTTTGCGTTGTAAGTATACAGGCTATATAGATACATAAGTGTATATATACACACATATACAGATAAACATACCATACATATTTATTGTGGATGACATTTTGATAAACCTTCATTAGATTTTTATTTCAACCATTAGCTCCCTTTCTAAAAGCTAAAACCAAAAAAGTACAAATTTCCTTTTTTGTACCAATTACTCTGCTTTATGCTAGGGACAGGCAGGTGAGTTAGGTGTAAATGAAATCCGTGTCCGGAAGCTGGCAATTTAGTAGGGAGGCAGCAGTGAGCAGCTGACATGTATAGCATTTCTCTCTCTCTCTCTCTCTCTCTCTTGTTTTTGAGGCAGGGTCTTCCTCTGTCACCCAGGCTGGAGTGCAATGGCATAATCAGGGCTCACTACAGCTTTGACCTCCGGAGCTCAAGAGATCCTCCCGCCTCAGCTTCCTAAGTAGCAGGAACCACAGGCATGCATCACCACACCCGGCTAATTTTTTTTTTTTTTGAACTTTAGTAGAAACGAGGTCTCGTTATGTTTCCGTTTCCCAGGCTGGTTTCAAATTCCTGAGCTCAAAACAATCCTCCTGCCTCAGCCTCCCAAAGTGCCGGGATTGCAGGAGTGAGCCACCGCACCCGCCTTTATCACGATTCTTTAAGGGCCAGGCTCTTGCTAAGGCTTCCCATGCATTATCTCATTTCGCCTTCACAATGCTTATTTGATATCGGGTGCTTTTATCATCTTCATCTTAGAGTTAAGGAAACTAAACCCTGATGTGTCTGAGCTTGCGTAGATAGCAAATAGGGTTTGAATCAAGAGGCATTAGAGCCTGACCTCTCCCCTAGAGGCGCTTAGGTAGGTAAGTTTGGCTTGATAAAAGGTTTTGAGGATGAGGGAAAAACATTTACATCATTAGCATTATGAATCACATCGATCTACTTAATTTTAACCTGTAATCTTACCACTCAAAATTGTAGAGAATAGTGTTTCTACTTCTTTTCTCTTTTTAATATATGATTGGGCTCTTGTAAATGGGACAAGGTGGATTTTAAAATATATTTAATGGGGACTATTTGACCTTTGGGTAGTCCCTTCATGTTTTTAGGTTCTAATGCTCTCAATACGTTAAAATTCTGAGATTATACGACTGTATATTTAAAAAAGACTAGAAGGAAATACATCAAAATGCCCACGCTGGTTATAGAGGATAGAATGAAAGATGGCTTTATTCTCTTGTTTGCTCTTATTAAAGCAATCAGATGGTGCTTCTCCTGTACTCAGAGCCCTGGCTGCTTCCTGCCTGGCCTCTCCTCCGGGCTGCCGTGGAACCAGAAAAGCCTTAAAGGGAAATGTGGGAGAGAGAAGGTTGGATTCACTTTCATGTCTTTCTAGGGTTGTGACCCCTCAAGTCCTGGTTGCCTTAGCTGTTCTCTGTTACCTTCAAACAGCCAGTTCGTCTTTATTTTTTTTAGTTTTGTCGGGGTTGGCTTGATAGATGTTAGTCCATCATAGCCAGGTGTGTCTAGCCATGTCTTTTGAATGCAAGATTTAGGGTGTGGGTACTTAGCTGTTAGTGGACATCAGAGTCACTAGTCAGGATGAAACAGTTCTTGGCTTTAACTCCCAGAAATTCTGGTAACATCATGTATAGTGATGGCTGCATGTCTAACAGGTGGCCAGGTAAGTCTTTTGGGGTGGTCTGTGAATCACACTTTGGGAGACACTGACTTTTAGGGAGTTTGTTCTGAATTCACTAGATAATAGAGATATAATACAGAGCTTTGAAAGGTGGTATCTTGATGACAGAGCCATGGCAATGGGGAGGGTTGAGGAGGTGGCTGTTGGGCCTGTCTCCTGGTGAGAGTTGAAAGGGCCTGAACTCAAGCAGAGGCCTCGGAACTGAAAGGTGGTGGAAGGATGCAGAGAGAGGCGCCACGCAGGAGTACTCTGTGCCCTGGCAGGGTCTGAATACACGTGGGAGTGTTGAGAGGGAGAACTTTTAAGTCCAGGTTTTGTGCCTCAGTGACTTAGTGTGGCCATATCATTAGAAATGTGTTGAGGCTGGGCACAGTGGCTCATGCCTGTAATCCCAGCACTTTGAGAGGCTGAGGCAGGAGGATGGCCTGAGGCCAGGAGTTTAAAACCAGCCTGGACAACATAGTGAGAGCCTGTCTCTACAAAAAAAAAAAAAAAAAAAAAAAAAAAAAAAATTTAAAAATGAGTGGGTGTGGTTGTGCACACCTATAGTCCCAGTTACTTGAGAGGTTGAGGCAGGAGGATTGTTTGAGCCTAGGAGTTCGAGGCTACAGTGAGCTATGATCACACCACTGCACTACAGTTTGGGTGACAGAAAAGCCCAAAAGCTATCTCTCTCTCTTAAAAAAAAAAAAAGAAAAAAGTGTTGAATTCTGGGAAGGAGCTGCTACGTGGGTTTAAGAGTGAGCACAATTTACAGATACCAGTCTCAAAAGCTGGTCTAGTTTGTAGATGATACATCTTCCTTGATAGCAACAAAGATACTTCCATGATTCAAACATTTAAGAAAATGCAGTGCCCTCTCTTATTACAGCATTCTAATTGTGTCATGTTGTAATGAGGTGCAAATATCATGCAGCCTGGCACACGAAATGTGTTAGAATAGGGCAGTGTTAGTTGAAATTCAGGTCCTCAAGCTTGAGTGTGAAATGATGCAATGTACATGAATATGACACCCAGAATTATTTCTGTACAGTGCAGCCTAAGTCATCGACTACAAAATAAAATCAGAGGATTAGAGACCTACAGGACAGCATGTCAATGGAGATCTAAAATCAGTGCTGATAAATGCAAAATGCATCTTGGCATAATCCCTGAAGTCTTGGCCAGTGCTTGGTGAGATAAGCAGTTCTGGCTAACATAACTGGCTGCAGTTGGTGTTTGGGTGGGTGAGCCACTTCCCTGGGACTTGTGCCTCCTTAGGGTTGCCAAGGCAAGAGGGTGAATAGAATACTGACAGGGGAGGAACGGGGGTGTGTAGGGCTCTTCAAGTTTTGGTGCTGAAGGAAGAGGGTGGCAGAGGGTGGAAGGGTGGCCTGTTTTCTTATTCATCATTGGCCCAACAAGCCCTTAGAAGTAGAGGTGATTTCTTCTATGCCTTCTCTCGGGTTAGGTTAATAAATCCTTTACTTAATAGGATTAGCTGTAAAACGATAGATTGTTTTTCTTATAAATTATTTTTCTTATATTTATCTTCCTCCGTGTTCTGTTTCCTTGACAGTTCTATTAAAACTTGCTAATTTCTCATGTCTGATTTTAAAATTAAGACAAACCCCATTGATACGGTTTGGCTGTGTCCCCAACCAAATCTCATCTTGAGTTGTAGTTCCCATAATCCCCACGTGTCATAGGAGGGCCTTGGCGAGAGGTTATTGAATCGTGGGGGCAGTTTCCCCTATGCTATTCTCATGATAGTGAGTGAGTTCTCATGAGATCCGATGGTTTTATAAGGGGCGTCCCCCTTCACTTGCCTCTTATTCTTCTCCTTCTTGACATAATGTGAAGAAGGACGTGTTTGCTTCCTCATCCACCATAATTGTAAGTTTCCTGAGGCCTCCCCAGCCATGTGAAACTGCGAATCAATTAAACCTCTTTCCTTTATAAATTACCTGGTCTCAGGTATGTTGTCATAGCAGTGTGAGAACGGACTGATATACTAATTCACCTGGTATTCTGAAATGATGCCACTTGTCTTATTAATCCTAGCTAGCTCTGGAAGTGAAGCTTTCAGTGGAGTTCAGTGTCACTGGAACACATTAGGGGCTGTGATATGGTTTGGCTCTGTGTCCCCACTCAAATCTCATCTCGAGCTGTGATCCTTAGTGTTGGAGGAGGGACCTGGTGGGAGGTGACTGGATCATGGGGGCAGATGTCCCCCAGGTGTTCTCGTGATAGTGAGTGAGTTCTCACGAGATCTGATTGATTTCACAGTGTATCACTTTCCCCTTGGTGCTCTCTCCCCACTGCTGCCATGTGTGCCTGCCTCCCCTTCGCCTTCCAACATGATTGTCAGTTTCCTGAGGCCTCCCAGCCATGCCTCCTGTACAGCCTGCAGAACTATGAGTCAACTAAACTTTTCTCTATAAATTACCCAGTCTCGGGTAGTTTTTTATAACAGTGTGAGAATGGATGAATACAGGCTAACTCCAACTCCCCTCACCCATTGCCTGTTAACTGAAGTGCCCAGTTAATTGGCACCTCCACTAAGGCTGGAGAAGGTTGCTATTCACTGTGCATTCATTAAACACATCTATTGAGTGCCTGCTGTGTGCCATGCACTGTTCTGAGAGCTGAGGATGTGGCAATGAATGAAAGAGACAGCAGTTCCTATCTTCTGATATTCTGGTAGGGTAGAAAGATGATTGTAAAATTCATAGCGCGTGAATGTGATAGATGCCATTGGGAAGGGCAACAGGTGGATTTGGAGGAGTGGGGATGCAATTTTAACTAGGGTGACCAGGGAACGATTTCACAGAGTAATGTGGCTAATGGGGGAAGAATGTTCTTGACAAAGGGAACAGCGAGCGCATGTGTCCTGAGACGGCCAGTGTTCCTGAGGCATCGTGACCAAGGCGAAGCCGAGGGTGTGGAGCCCTAGAGACCTGATCAGTACTTTGGCTTATAGTCAGTGTTTTGGGGAGCTATTGGGGGACTTTGAGCCAAGAAGTATTATCAGATTTACATTTAAAAATGATAATGGTGGCTGTGCAAGGGTGGCATCCGGGAACCAGTTCAGATGCCATGGCAATAGTCACATGAAAGAGACTGAGAGGTGGCCAGGTTCCGGGTATTCTGAAAGGCCAGTAGGATTTACTGAGAGATTGAACTTGAGTGTGAGAGGATACCCTTGAAGTGTTTGGTCCGAGGAATTGGAAGGATAGAGTTGCCATCTCCTGAGAGGTGGGAGAAGCAGGTTAAGGAAAGATCTGTTTTTTTTTTGTTTTGTTTTGTTTTGAGACAGAGTCCTACTCTGTCACCCAGGCTGGAGTGCAGTGGCACAATCTCTGCTCACTGCAGTCACCGTCTCCTGAGTTCAAGAGATTCTCCTGCCTCAGCCACCCTAGTAGCTGGGATTACAGGCATGCACCATCACGCCAGGCTAATTTTTGTATTTTTAGTAGAGATGGGGTTGCACCATGTTGGCCAGGCTGGTCCCAAACTCCTGACCTCATCAAGTGATCCGCCCATCTCAGCCTCGCAAAGTGCTGGGAAGATCTGGCTTTTAATTTTGCAGTGCCCATTCACCCAGCAAGTGAGGGAGATGGTGGGATATATGTGTTGGGATTAATCAGAAAGGTTGATACTGGAGACAAATTAGCTGGCCGTTGGGGTGCAGATGGTATTAAATCTTTGAGACTGGATGACCTCACCAAGTGAGTGAGAGTAGGGAGACAAGGAAAGGAATCTAGGGCATCGCAGCCTTTAGAAATCTGGGAGCTGAGCAACCAGCAAGGATTGCAGTGAAGTTGCTGCCAGTAAGTAGGAAGAGGACATAGGAGAGAGTGATGGCCAGAGGCAAGCGAAGGAGGTGTTCCCAGAACGAGGTAGTGATCAACTGGGGCAAACACTGCTGTGAGGTCAGCGAGAGGATGACTGAGAATTGACTATTGTATCTAGTTAGCTGTGTACAGGTTGGTGAACTTGACAGGATGGTTTTGGTGGGTTGGTGGGACACACAGCTGATGAGTAAATCCAAGAACAAACAGGAGGAGAGGAATCCATGTCCTAAGAAACCACCCACTCGTGAAGCACCTCCCTCAATGCACACAGCTCTTTGTATTCTCAGGCTGACATTCATGCTGAATGCGTTTTATTTTAATTCCTTTAAAATCTGTAATCAGCTGTTTGGTAACTAGATATCTGATAAATGGGGACATGTTATGCCCTCCCTGAACTGGGTAACAGGACACTGTAGATTGTACAATCCCTTATTTTAATACTAACAATGCCATTCATTTAGTGAATGATTATGTACTGGTGGCTTCTACAGAGAAGAGTTATTCAGCAGAAATTATCTCTTCATTTTTTTTTTCATATTGTTTTGGAAATGACGATCAGGAAATGAGTAAATAGCTCTCTCTCTGAGTTTGGTGTTATTCTATAACTTACCTATGTAAGTAGAAAAGATTTGTTACGGACAGATCCAAAACCTTGGAAGAATTCCTTGTTACTAATGACTTACCTTTATATCTTTCAAGATTTATCTGAAACATTCAGAATGCCGTGAAATCATATATATGTCACGTCTGGTACAGACCCTAGGTGGAAGGCATTTGTTAGCAGGAAAACTGGTGCAACTGGAGAGAAGCCAATCAACTTGAAGTAGAATTCACCAGCTGTTTATTGAGTACCTACCGTTTGTCAAGTTCTTCTCTAGGTGCAGTGAATAAGACAGGGGCCCTCTTTGTTTGGTGCCTTCAATTAAGTGGAATACAGACAAATCAACAGGCATTTAGGCTACAGGCCATCATAGAAGTGCAGAGGGAGGAGTATCTCACGCAGTTACGAATGGGTGCCGCAAGAGAAGGCTTCCTGGAGGAAGAGACATTTAAATTTAGACCTGGGCCGGGTGTGGTGGCTCACACCTGTAATCCCAGCACTTTGGGAGACCGAGGCAGGTGGGTCACCCGAGGGAGGTCTGGAGTTCAAGACCAGCCTGACCAACATGGAGAAACCTCATCTCTACTAAAAATACAAAATTAGCCGGGCATGGTGGCGGGCACTGGTAATCCCAGCTACTTGGGAGGCTGAGTCAGGAGAATCACTTGAACCCAGGAGGAGAGGCTGCAGTGAGCCAAGATCATGCCATTGCACTCCAGCCTGGGCAACAAGAGAAAAACTCCATCTAAAAAAAAAAAAATTAAAATAAAATAAATAGAGACCTGTAGGATGAGCAGGAGGTAGCTAGGTCTAGGGCAGGAGAATGTTCTTGGCAGAAAACTGGGAGGCAAAAGCATGGCATTTTGACATTTGTCAGCCACTGAAAGAAGCTGATGTGGTGGATCTGTTGTGAGGTGAATGGAAATAGATGAGGCTGGAGAGTCGGGAGTGGGGTGTTAGATCACCAAGCCCCTCTGTAAGTCTCCAAGCAGGTGGGATCCAAGGAAAGAATGAAGATCTTTTCGTGGCCTTCCTTTGTGGAGGAACTGTGTGTGTATTTGTATATATGTATTGTGTGTGCACACACATAATAGATACATTATACATATTAGATATATTGTATACATATATACACACACAATACACATATACATGATATATATACTTAGATACATACATATAAATATGCATACATGTGTATTTATTTTTTAGGGCTCATTATTTGATTCAGAATTCTATCAGGCAGGCACTGTCCTCTCTTTAATGGGATGTAGCAGTAACTAGGTTTTAGACCTGGAGTGACCCCGTCACCCTACTGTAGGGGAAGCTCCTGGATCTCCAGGGGAAACGTCACTGAAAGGCTCTGTGCAAAAAGGAACTTGACTTACTGGGTATTTATTTCCTTTGATCCGTGAAATGTAAAACTGAGCTGACTTTAAGCATAAGAAAACATTAACAACTCTTCATTAAAGAAAGAAGGAACTACTAACACATTGACCTAAGCTAAAAAAAGAGATGGGAGTTTGGGCTGACAGGGAGTGGGAGAGGAAAGGGGAGGCCTGATGAATGGAGAGGAGGGAGACTGGGGCGGGGGAAGGCAGAGGAGCCCAGAGGGCAGAAGTTTGGAGGGGAGTGTTCCCCAGAGGTCACACCTTGAGCTGTGGGTGTTTTCTGTGTTATCACCTGTGATCTGCTGTCCATTGCTGATGAACGATTAGGAATTGTTTGTAGCTTAGTAATTTAGTCTTTATATGTTCAGAGACTTCACTCTAGTGGGATAAGCCAAAGCATAGCATTGGTTGGAATTTTTTCTCTGGAAGTGGTTAGAAATATCAATCATCTGAGGGTTAGGATTCCCCAACCCCACGCCCCCAAAGAAGGGTACATGTAAGATAAACAATATAATCCAGTATTTCCAACACAACACTCCTCATCCCCCGATTTCACCGTACCTAGTATTTATTAGTATTTATACCCATATGCTAATATACAATAGAGTGACTTTGTTTGTTTGTTTGTTTTGAGATGGACTCTCATTCAGTTACCCAGACTGGAGTGCGGTGGTGGGATCTCGGCTTACTGCAACCTCCACCTTCCGGGTTCAAGTGATTCTTGTGCCTCAGCCTCCCAAGTAGCTGGGACTACAGGTGTGCGCCACCACGCCAGGCTAATTTTTGTATTTTTAGTTGAGATGTGGTTTCACCGTGTTACCTAGACTAGTCTTGAACTCCTGACCTCAAGTGATCTGCCCAACTTGGCCTCCCAAAGTGCTGGAATTACAGGCGTGAGTCATCGTGCCCAGCAGCAATAGGGTGACTTTACACTGAAATCTTGAAAATACATACAATGAGCATCTCAGACACAGGCCCAGGGGAATCATATATTTGTTGTACCAGATCCAGAAGCAGCCATGTGGGTATTTATTTCTGAGTTCCTGAACCCTGTAAGAACACACAGGTTATACTTGAAACGAATGGGAATTGATTAGGCAGAATAAAAAAAAACCCCCAAAACTCACAAAACCCCACCTCTGAAGTGTGTGGCCACTCGCCCTCCCCTTTGTGTCGTTTTCCAGATTGTTCATGTGGTTGAGGTTGTCGCATCATTCCCGGGGTTAAACGTACACTCAGTTCTGGGAAAGCTTCCATTTTCAACAGTCCAAAGTTAGAATTCAGTGGAATGTGATTTGAAAGTAATTTAACAAGGTACATTTTAAGTTTTTAATAGTTACCTTTTTAGAAAACAGTCCCAATTTTTCTGCTCCTGTCACCCCCGACCCCAGTCATGATTTCTGAGTATATGATCTCTTGGAGGACATGGATAGCTGTTACTTTAACTTTGAATTTAGCATCCTCATCTGTATATTTTAGCGATTTGAAATTCTGTTTTGTAACTTTTTTTTGGTATCACTCTTCTTGTTTTCACATCCTGAGGGTGTTCTTATTTCTCTTCTTTTATCTTTTAAAAAGATCCATCCCTAGAATGAATATTGAAAAAATATTTCCTTAAGATAGCATATGTATTAGTATCTTTTTCATATTTTCAGATTTTAAAATGAACTTTAACTTGATATGTAATGTTCCAGTCATGCTGTAGAAATTCCATCTCCTAAAGTCATGATCTCATGAATTAAGGAGAAAAGGAACATTTCCTAAGAGTACCTAATAACAAAGAAATAAAAAAGTACAAATGTCCGTAAGCAACCTTAGGAATTCAGGAAGAAATCTAAGAGGAATCTGCCTTGTTAATTGGAACTGTGTTAGACTTCCTGGGAGTGGTAAATGATGTGAAATCAATCTGTTATAATGACTTAATTGTCATCAGAAGATCTCACAGCAATTTTGTGGGTTAAGGTTGGTAATTATCATCTTTGGTGGTAATTATGTAACTATAACATTATAAAAACATTATAAGACTACCTTACTTTTCTTATAAAAGATTGCATAGTTGAGATCTTATCGTTGTTATTGCTGGTTTTGTTTGCGCTTTACAGATCTAAAGTTATAGTGAAAGTGACATACTGTTGATAAGATGTAAAGATTAGAGTTGTTTGGTTTGTTTTTTGTTTCATGTAGTTAACATTCTTTTTTCTCTTTTAAAAATGATTATTTTCATCTCGAAGTCAAGTGATAGTAGTGTTAACATTTGTCCTTGAGATGGTCAAGGATGGCATCTGTTTGTTCAAATTAGGGCCCTGGCAATAAAGGTCTTTGGTAAATATTCGACAGGGAAGAAGGTAAAACCCTAAAGTCTCTTTGTCCAACAAAGTTGGAATCAGCGTATAAAAACCATGGCTCTGGCTTCAGCGTGTCTGTTTTGGGTAAAGGTGGGAGCACCTGCCTGTAGTTAATTGCCTGCAATAGACAATAATTGTTTTACTTTTTGGGATTTTGCCTGGAGAGAAAATGTATTCATGTATCCATTCATTCACAGTCTCTTCCTGTCTCTGTTGGGGCCGGATAAATCAGTGTGTTTGTGGGTGGGCCGTTTCTCATTCTGAAACGTGGTGGCTGCTGCAGGGTGACACAGTACTGGAGAACCAGGGCTGTTCAGGAGCTGCCCCAGTTTGGATCCTTTACTGCCTCTCATGGTTGCCTGATGTTGGCCAATTTATGTACATTGTTTAGTCAACTAGCTCATCTTTAAACTTGGAATCATGCTGTCACTAAACTTTCAGGATTTGTTTTCAGGGCTAAATGAGATAATGTGACTGAAGCATTTATCATAATATCAGCCATATTTTAAGTGCTTAATAAAGCACTAGGTGCTACTTTTGTTGCATAGAACTCAGGCATATCCTGGAAAAAAAATTCACATCTTCCAACAGGGTAGTTTCAATCTCAAATCAAACAAGGATACTCTGCCTTTTATAAATAGTAAACTGCCCATTCGTGAGAGGAATGGTAAAGAGAAAACTGGATCCCACATCCTTTATGCAGTGTGTTAAATGTGAAATGGTGTTAAACTAAAAATACAAAAATTAGCTGGGTGTGGTGGCACGCGCCTGTAGTCCTAGCTACTCAGGAGGCTGAGGCAGGAGAATCGCTTGAACCCCCCCCACCCCCCGCAAAAAAAGAGGAGAAGGCTGGGCACAGTGGCTCATGCCTGTAATCCCAACACTTTGGGAGGCTGAGGTGGGAGGACTGCTTGAGCCCATGAGTTTGAGACCAGCCTGGGCAACAAAGTGGGATCCCTGTCTCTATTTTAACTTAAAAAAGTAAAAATTTTTAATTAAAAAATATTTTTAAAAAAGAAAAGATGGCCAGGTGTAGTGGCTCACACCTGTAATCCTAGCACTTTGGGAGGCCGAGGCAAGCCGATCACCTGAGGTCAGGAGTTTGAGACCAGTCTGGCCAATATAGTGAAACCCCATCTCTACTAAAAATACAAAAGATTAGCTGGGTGTGGTGGTGTGCGCCTGTAATCCCAGCTACTTGGGAGGCTGAGGCAGGAGAATCGCTGGAACCCAGGAGGGGGAGGTTGTAGTGAGCCAAGATCGTGCCATTGCACTCCAGCCTAGGTGACAGTGCAAGACTCCATCTCATAAAATAAAGTAAAATATAAATTAGCTGGGAGTGGTGGCCTGTGCCTGTAATCCCAGCTACCCAGGGGCCGAGGCAGGAGAAATCACTGGAAGCCAGGAGGCGGAGGCTGCCATGAGCCGAGATCGCACTACTGCACTCCGGCCCGGGAGACAGAGTGAGACTCCGTCTAAAAAAAAAAAAAAAAAAAAGAGAGAGAGAGAAAAGAGAAGACAGTTGTACCTTTTTAAATGTCATACTGTGGAGGGGTGATGGTAAATGAGTTCTTAAATGTCTTTCCTCAGTTCTTCTACTAGCATAAAGAGACCTGAGGGCTGGTGATACTGACGTGTGGAGTAGGCATTACATGGCCGAGGGGAGGCATCCACAAAGGCACACTCTTCAAGGCCATATCTCTTGTTTTATCACAGTTAATGCCCAACACTTACTACATTTCCTGCTTTACTGCTGCTTTTGATAACTGGTGGGTGTGGCAGTAATACATGGGTGTGTCTACGATGTAGTGTGTATGCCAGTGAGTTATTGTCCTGGCAGAACAGCCCCAGATGGAAGGTGTCCTGTCGCGCCAAGCCCAATTAAGGAAACCAGCCCGGTTCTTCTTGGGAGCCAAGAAGTTATTTGGAAAGATCTGCTCCTATAAGCACTGTTGGGAGTAACTTATAGGAGCAGATCTTACAGAAGCAACCATCAGAAGGGTGATTACCCCTGTTCCTTAGTCACCAGAGTTGCTTCCTCAGTTTCCAAATCACAGAAAGTCTCAAACTTCTCAAGGGACTTTTAGATTGCCTGTGCAAAGAGGAGAAAGAATGATGCCTACCGTGTCAAAGAGGCGCCTTGCAGGGAGTAACCTGGAGTGACGTGAATCACGCTGTTATTGTTAAGAACAGATTTGGGCTTATGGTGAGCAGGACTCATACCTGATGCATTTTGGGAAATGCAGGGTGTTAAATAAAAAACTTAAAAGTTGACCTGATTTGCCTTTTTATAGATGCAGGAGACTTTTTGTAAGGCATCTTTGAGCCAGGGGAAAAAACTGTTTCTATATTTTATTCAGTGTTCTCCTGTTTCCGGAACAGAGCTTTAGTAAGTGATTAATGTAGAAAAGTTCTTTTAAAACTGGAAAAATCTGTATGCGCCAAAGAAGCCCCTTTCCAACCCTTTAGAAACACATATAATTTCTTCTAGATCAGTTTCCAAGTTAATATTTGTCTAATTTTTGTGTGTTGAGTAGTACTTTTCAAAAGATATTTGTAAGATACCTAGACCAATCCTCCTCCTCCCAAACATTATAGGTTTGGAACTCTGTGTAGGGAGATGTGATTCATAATTAATGATTCATGTACATCATATTTTAGATGGTGTCAGTTTTCAAACTTGTACATTGAACTTAAAAGTTGAAAAAATCCACCAAAAATTCCCATAAAGAGAAGTTAAAATCCGAGCTAATTGGCAGCTCTGCCTTCAGTGGAATTGGCAGTCTTGCTGTCTGAGAAAGCAATGATGATGAATGAAGCTCAAAACCACCTCTCCAAAGGCCTGAGACAGGGAGGTCAGTAGCAGCTACCAGACCTGTGTGGCTATTCAAGCTTTCAAGCCTTAAGACCCAGCGTGGGCCATCAGTGTTCCTGTGCTGGTTAAACTCTCAAAGAAGCTTTGCCTCCCTCCAGATGGTAACAATTGATTTTTATTTTCAAGTATTTATTCATTTTCTTTGGCGGGGGGGCGGGGAGGGGATAGTCATATTTAGGTTTGAGATGATAGAGACAAGGAGTATCTTTTTTTTTTTTTTTTTGAGTCTTGCTCTGTTGCCCAGGCTGAAGTGCAATGACGCGATCTTAGCTCACTGCAACCTCTACCTCCTGGGTTCCAGCGATTCTTCTGCCTCAGCCTCCTGAGTAGCTGGGATTACAGGCACACACCACCATGCCCGGCTAATTTTTGTATTTAGTAGAGATGGGGTTTCACCATGTTGGTCAGGCTGGTCTCGAACTCCTGACCTCGTGATCCACCCGCCTCGGCCTCCCAAAGTGTTGGGATTACAGGTGTGAGCCACCGCGCCCGGCCAGGAGTATCCTTATAGTGAACAAATACTGGGTATGAGGCAGTGCTCAGATGCAAATCCTGTTCACGTTGGTGAACTGGACGACAGCCTCCGTATTAGGCATATTGAGATGTTTCTTGACTTCTGTTGGTTATGTAACAAGAGCAGGCATTTTTCCTAGGACTGTGGTTTCAGCACTATGGATTCCATGTTTTTTCTTCCATCATTAACTCTAATTTTGAGGGTTGATAATGACCTTCGATCATTCAGTCCAAATATTGTATTCTTTTGTGTGAATAAGTTATTTTGTCATTAATGACATTGTGGCCCAGAGATTTAAGTGGCAGGACCTAGACCAGAACCAAAGTCTCTAGACTCCCAGTTCAGAAGGTTTGTGATTATACTATTTTCCCACCTTGCCCTGATTGGCCCCCTTTCCCCAAATCCCATAAAACCTATGGCTTTGTAGGTCCCATCCACCAGCAATAACGTGGCACAACCTAGCATTTTTCCTGTTCTGTAGTACAGTCCCAATCAAGAAGCCTTATTAACCTTCTGTGTGATAGACTAGACTCACTGTTGAGTTTGGAGGATCCACTGGTGAGGAGCATTCAGTCTAGCAGGAGAAATGTCAGCACTATTTATTACACAACATGATCTGATGCATTCAGATGTACTTACAGGTCTAGGAGCTGTTCAGAGGAGCACAAATGAATGAGAAAGAGAGAGAGAGAAAGAGAGAGAGTGATTGAGTGAGTTAGAGAGTTGTTGGTGCTCCACAAGGAGCAATAAAGTATTTTAAAAATAAAACATAATAAGGCTGACTCTGTGTCCTGCCTAGGAGTTGGCCATGCTCCACAAAAAGCAGTAAAGTGTTTTTTGTTTTGTTTCATTTTTTTTTTAAAGACAGTTGCTTGAGGATGGTTTTAGAGGATAAGTGCCAGCCAGATGAGGGGTGAGGGTAGGGGACTTCTAGGTGAAGTGATTTAGAAAACTAAGAGGATTCTGCCCATTGGTAGTGCTGGGCAGTGAAGTTGGTTGTGCGTGGCATGCTGTCAAGTTGTAGCAATCACTAGGTGTACTCGCACTGTTCCTCTTCTCCAGCCTGATTCAGAATGGAAAGAGGCTGCCGAGAGTGCATCAGTGATCTCCTGTTTTCTTACAGGTTAAAGAACGTTAAATGTCTGCATATGATGGCTGGCGTGACGAAGAACAGGCCATGACTAGTGTGGATTATTGGATACCTAGAGGCTCAGTGGCTTAGGTGTGATCAGGAGGAAGGGTTAGAGAGAATGCTTTGGTTAGACTCAGAAATAGCAAGACAGCAGGCTCTGTTTGGAGACTTCCTGTTCTTCGTCCAGGATGCCACTGGGGTAAAGGTGTGGATGCCGCTTTGCATGTTCAGCTTCTGGAACCAGACAGAACTGCCTTTCAGTTTTCGTGGCCTTGGAGGAAACAGATAATGAATGATAGGAAACAGCTGCTTCTAACGTGGCGGCAGAAATGCATCCTCATGGAGCAAATTGGTCATCAGGAATATTAGTGGAAAATCATCTCTGATTAAACATTCAGGAGCTATGGAATGTGATTTACTTTCATATATTCACCCTTCCCCCCATTATCTTTCCGTTGTCTGTAGATTTTATTTTTATTTGTCAAATAATACAGAAACACTTCTCTTGTAAAAAAAAAATTTAAACAACAGAACTCTAGATAGGTTGGAAAAGATAGTCCCCTTTATGCTATACCCTTCTTCTTTCCCAGAGTTGGGGGTCAGCACCTTCTGGAACCCTTCCTAGACATTTGCATACATGTTTATTCTTATTTACACATAATCGTTGTCTTTTTGTAAATGGATTTCTGCACAGTTTGAATCTGTTTCTTTTTACATTTAATACTGTCTTAACGATTTCTCTGCATCACTATGTTTAGATAAACCTCAAATTTTTAGAAGTAGTGCTTATGCAGTCAAACTTAATTAACTTTATTAATCTAAAAATTAATCTAAAAATCTAAGTGCCTCTTGGGAACAGAAAGGTGTCATGGCCCACCCACTTTGGGACTGGATGGTGGATTTCGGATGTTTTGTGGCAGGCTGGCTTGCACCTGGCAAAATATCTTGGGTCAGTCTAACAAGGGAGAACTGATCTCCTGCCCTGAAAGTTTTATTACTGCGGCACCAGTTCTGCTTAAAACAAACATTTAGTCTTCTTTTAAGGCCAGGCTTATATTAAAGTGGGAGGTGGCCTGATAAACAATCTTTGAGATCTCTTAGGCATGGGGAGAATGTGGGACTTGTATCTTTCTCCAAAATTTGTTTCATAATTTTACAAAGCCTATTAGAGAAAGTTGGTAAGGTTGACCCAAAGGGCAAGGTAACTTCTTTGAATTTTAGTGCCGAGAAGTAGGACACAATTAATAAGGGAGAACCCTTTGGAAGGGGTCATGGGGCAGATAACTGTTTTGTTACAGTCATGGGCTGATGACGTCATCGGAAAGCACTTGATGACAGATTGGTAGAACTGTACTGTGCATTAGAGCTTGCCACCCTAGCAAACCCACTGATGGGACTTGGTGTTTTGGTTACTCCCTGAAGTGCCGTGGCAGTTGTCCCGGGAGTAGAAGATGTTCTTGGAATGCTGTCATTATTACCTTGGCTCATGTTATTTAGAAAAAGAGGAAGATGCCTTCTTGGCCTGATAATGTGACAGCCACCTGCTGTCACTCATTTTCTTCAGTGCTCTGAAGGTGACCAGAACCTGGTCATCAGGTCTCCTTTAAAAAGAACAAAACACAGACATGCACAAAATCATACAGCATAAAAGGATGATGTCATTCTCAGGGAGACAGGGCAGCATGTGCCTGTTTTCCTCATCTACTCTTGAAGGCATCTGGTCTCTTATATTTCACACTGCCAGTTGCTACCTAAAAGAGGGAACTTCTCGAGGAGAGATGGACTTTCATGCTCAGTGACTTAGAAACTGTATTAGAACTGACTGCTATCAAATAAGCATAAGACTGCTATAAATAAAATAGATAAATATCAAACAAGCACAAATAAATAAGCAAATAAATACATAAGCAAAATATCAAATAAGCATAAGACTGCTATCAAATAAAATAAATATCAAATAAGCATAAATAAGTAAATAAATAAATATCAAATAAGCATAAGACTGCTATCAAATAAATATCAAATAAGCATAAATAAATAAATAAGCAAAATAAATATCAAATATGCATAAGACTGTTATCAAATAAATTAGAACTGACTGCTATCAAATAAGCATAAGACTGCTATCAAATAAATAAGCATAAGATCACTATCAAATAAATTTCTTAAAGATATGGGATCACGCCTGGCTTTAAAAGAAATCGTAATTGCGAGATATGGTGGCACATGCTCGGTGAACTGTTTTAATCTGGCTTTCAAGGAAACTGGGCTTTATGGGATTATAAGGAGGTCAAGAACGTGGTATATCTTCTGTTGGATGTAAAATTGATGTTTATAGTTCAGTAGTGTGACTTCTTTGACAGTGGACAACCAGGGACATGCTCCCATGATGGTTAATAAAGGCTCTTCAGACACTAGATTTAAATTCTGCATTCATCCATGTAGTAAGCATTGACTAATTTAATCGCATGGAGAATGAGTCAGGGAGACAGCTTTGTTTTCCTGTATCCGTCCTGCTCATGAGACTCCGCCGCACTCACAGGCTTTACCTGCCTGGGGGAGTCACATGCCAGAACAGGTGCCCCACCTGCTGTAGAGAGAAAGCAGAGCCAGTCTGGGGCAAAGTAAAATAACCCGTGTTGAATCCTCACTCTAGCACTCAATGGTAGTATGACCTTGAGCATTTAGCCCTTCGGAGCTTGCTTTCACATCTGCAAAATGGGCATAATAATACATCACGTGGTTGTTATGAGCGTTAATGAAACACCAGGAGAGAGTGCCCAGCTCATGTTGTGGAATACAGAAAGGCTCAGGAAATGGTACTTGTTATTTAGACATTTAAAAGAAAACATTCCTTTTCATGAAATGAGACGGCCCCAGCACCAGACATCTGGTGCCTGGTTCTCAACACTGTACACCATAGATAACTTTCCGTTCCTGACAGCCAACAACGAGAAAGTTTACTTCCCCCAAAATTGTTCTTCTGGAATTACAGCCATTCTGTGATTTATTTGCCTCTTTTCCTGCCCCACAGTGGCCACTGCAGTACAGTTAAACCCCCAGTCTGTTCAGGGGCAGAACTAATCTTAACCACCGTGTGAGGGAGTCTGGGGGCTGGGAGAAACTCACAGTGTACAGTTACAGTAAGTTGCAAGAATAAAATGTCACATGACTTTGGGACAAGTTTTAAATTTTAAAGTCTCTTCCAGGTGCTTTCTCTGGAACAACAACAACAACAAAGTTAAAAGCTCACGTAAAATGACACTTTACTTTTTTTAAAAAAAGCCATCTTCAAATATGTAAGCACAAACATTTCCCAATAGAGACATCCATAGTTTTCGTTCTGTGTTGCACAGTCTCGTCTTGAATTGTAGTGGGGGGCTCGATGTGTGCAGTAATTATTGTCAGTCCTTGGTTGACTCATGCATTCCTAGCTGTCGCAGTGAGATCTGTGTTTATGTGAAATATGGAAACGATTTTTCCCCCCTCTTTCTTTTGTGCTTGAGTTCGGATGGAGCAGCTGAATTCTCTTTCTTTGTTATTTTTAGGGGGTCTTCAGTTTTGGAGCTGTAGTTTAGGCTTGAGGAGGGCCAGCTGTCAGCGTGGCTTGGGCTGGTCTTTATGAGATCTGGCTGGTGTTTCTGCAGTTAGAACCTGATTCTGAATCCAACTCCCTTCCACCGACATGGGAGGCTCTCACTTCTACAATTTTATTTGCCCCACATTGAAAACAGAATGGAAACTCAAGTAACAGTAGTGGAATCTGCACTGAAAGAATAATTTTTTTTTTTTCTCTGAATCCATCTCCTTCATTGGGAGCCATTTGTCTTGAGTCCTGGCCACTTTTTTCCTCCAACTGACTTTCTGTTTGGGTGTCCTAAGTATGGGGAGGTATAGGCTGTGTTTTTAAAGCTCAGAGTTTAACTACAGAAAAACAAAACCAGAAAAGCGTATGTTCCTCCCCCTTTTTAAACAATTTGTCCTCCTTGGAAAGAAAGTTTTACTATGTAGAATTTAGGAAATGTTTGTGAAAATGATCACAGGCTATAAAGGGGTGTCCAAGCTGCTTTCATTGTGTACAGCATGACATCCTCATGATATCTGTAGCAAGCCTTTTGGTGTCTTGGCAGATAGAGTTTCTTCCTTCACAGCATAATGTTTTTCCAACTGCAGTGTTATAGTTGCTTCATGTGCCGTGACACATGGCTAGGTATCAAGGTAGTTTTACAGGGGGAAGAACCCAAAAGGACTTTTAAAACATGCAGGTTTCAGGAAAAAAGGAGAGTGATTTTTATAAAGGGAGTTTTAAATAAAAAAGCATTTGTTTGTGCTTTCTTCATGGGCAGACCTTTTCAAAGATGGCATTGTAAAAAGAGAATGTGCCTTTCATTCCTTTATTAACGGAGGCCCTCGAGGCGCGGCTGTCTTGAAGGACCTGGGGCTGCAGCTATGGAGATGAGTGTCACAGCTCCGGGACCTTAAGGAGCTCCATTTTGCTCAGGCGTCAGACACATGAATAAACACGGTGCGGTCCAGAGGGGCAGAAGGGAGAAGTGATGGATCTTGCTGGTGAGGAAGCTGGTGCATGGTTGGTGTCCAGAGAAGGCCTCAAAAAGGAGGAGAAGCTTCTGGGGAGCCTTGGAGGATCAGGAGGAGTTGGCCAGACCAGATAGTTGTGTGGGTGATGTTGTAGGCAGAAGAAAAGCAAATGCAAATGCATGGAGTGTGGAAGCAGTGAGGTGTGTTAGGAGAAGGAATCCCAGCTCCCGAGTTTGGAGTGCAGGTTGCAAGAGGAGGACGGGCGGAGGAGGAGCTTGGCCAGCAGGACTTGGGCCAGCTTTGGGAGGCCTTTGCTTGTCATATGGTCATGTCATTCAGGCTGTACTCACCTGTCTTGAGAGGCCTTCTTGGATGAGTGCCATTCTGCAGCCCCGGTGCCTGCCTTAGCCTTCTTCCAGGCACTTAACCACCTGCCCTGTTCTGGGTTTGTGTGTTCACTGCCTGTCTTCCGTCATAAGGATGGAAGCCCCAGCAGAGCGGGGACTTCTGTGATGGCTCCTCTGGTGCCTGGTGGTGAGTGATCTTAGGGGATTTGGACTCATCTTCGTCGTGAATGATGGGAGGATCACTGAGGGTCTAAATCAGGGAGTCACATGAGTGCATTTGGGTGTTTGAAGAACAGTGTGGATGGCAGAGGAGCTGATGACAAGTATTTAGGGAGGGCCTCCATGCACGTTGAGTGGAAGGGAGTCCATTAGCGGTCCTGCTCTTTAGGCTACCTTGTGTGGGCCCAAGCTTTGCTGGCCTAGTTAATTACCAATAGCTAGTATCAATGTCATTCCATCAGTGACATTTTGAAACTACTAGAAATTACAGAGAAGCAGCTGGGTGCTGTGGCTCACTTCTGTAATCCCAGCACTTTGGGAGGCTGAGGCAGGTGGATCACCTGAGGTCAGGAGTTCGAGACCAGCCTGACCAATATGGTGAAACCCCATCTCTACTAAAAATACAAAAAAAAAAAAAAAAAAAAAAATAGCTGGGCTTGGTGGTGTGCGCCTATAGTCATAGCTACTCAGGAGGCTGAGACAGGAGAATTGCTTAAACGTGGGAGGCAGAGGTTGCAGTGAGTCAAGATTGTACCACTGCTCTCCAGCCTGGGTGACTCTGCTCAAAAATAAATAAATAAATAATAAAAATAAAAATTACAAAGAAGCTCAGAATATTTTTTTTTCACTCTGCAAAGCTGAGAGCTGCCCAGGTATTCCAATAAAAGTCATGATGTTATGTTACCATCATTTTTGATAGTTCAGTGATTGAAAAATCTGAAGGAATCGTCTTTTTTTGAAATGCTTTGAAATAAAGTGGGTTCTTTATGTAAAAATAGGTTTTATTAGGTTCTTAAATTGGCTTCAGGACAGCCTGACCTCACAGCCATGTGCATTTCATAGTTGGGCTGTTTGCAAAGTTAAAAGAAGATAAGAAAGTAGACATTCTGCAGTTCTTCTGAGAATTGATATGATGTCTCATTCTGTTTGCTGGGCCCATGAGGGAATGAACTGTTTCATATATAGGGATTTTCCTGATAACTGAACCTTAAGACCTGGTTTAAGGTCTTTAAACCTGGATATTTTTAAGACCTGGATAGTTTAAATTTTTCCCTGTAGTTTTGGATGGAAATCTTTCTAAAATAAATTTTTAATTTTTGGGGCTTACAGAGTGCATTCAACATGAGTTAATGATTTCTTCATTCCTTGCTTATGAAAGAATGAATTATTCAGAATCACTGAAGTGTGTTGTTACTATAGTGATAGGGCCTATCGATACTCGTATGACTATTTTGCCGAGTGACCCCAGAATGCCATGTTTTCTAAGTTACTGTCCTTGGCTTTTAGGTAACCGATGCTCCAAGTAACATACACACTGGCTCCTCTTTTGGATTTACTAAACTTGTCTCGCTTGAAGGCTGGGAAACAAAAGAACTTTTCTGCTTTCTAAAATGAGAACAAACAGGCCTTGGGTGAAGGTCTGTCTTTTTTTTTTTTTTTTTTTTTTTTGAGATGTAGTTTCACTCTTGTTGCCCAGGCTGGAGTGCAATGGCACGATTTTGGCTCACTGCAACCTCTGCCTCCTGGGTTTGAGTGATTCTCCTGCCTCAGCCTCCCGAATAGCTGGGTACAGGCGCCTGCCACCACACCCAGCTAATTTTTGTGTTTTTAGTAGAGACAGGGTCTCACCATGTTGGCCAGGCTGGTCTTGAACTCCTGACCTCGGGTGATCCACCCGCCTCGGCCTCCCAAAATGCTGGGATTACAGGTGTGAGCCATCGCGCTCGGCCTGAAGGTCTGTCTTAGAAGGCCTTAAGTCAAGCGAATGTACTTGACCGCATAGGTTTTATCATATCTTTAACATTTCAAAGAAGGAGGACTCATTTTGTTTTTTCAAGTCTTTCTAACACTGAACCATCCATATCTGAAAAAAAAAATGATATTATTACTTTACTGGCATCACTGCTGGGTTTGCAGGGTAAAAACAACACCCCCAAGCCTTCTTACACTGTTTGCCTAGAGGCCCCCTGGCTTGCCTTTTGGTTCCAAGGTGTGTGAAGTGAGGTGTTACTGTACTAAAGGTTTTTTTCATCATCTTTGACAATGGTGCTTATTTATTGGTCGTCTGCCACGTGTAAGGCACTACAAATAGCACAGGGAAATGACTTCTTTCTAGAAACTTAAATTCTAGTTTGGAGGAGGACGTAGTGGAGCAGATCTAGCCACAGTACTTGGAATTTATCAGAGGTGCAGCAGGGTAGCTCAGCCCCAGGAAGGCCTAGGGCTGGGGAGTCCTCCTGTCCCCAGAAGACTGACATTTGACTGAGAGTGCAGCTTTCAGGGGGACTTGGATGGAGCTGAGAGGGAGCAAGAGGCCCTGGGAAATGCACAATAGCAGAATCAGCCCCATCTGTCAGCGGGTGGCATAAGGTGGCCAGAACACCACACCTGAGTTGAAGCTTGTCTATACATGCCAGGTGGGTAGGGAGGACAGCAAGGGCTGCAGCAGACGGAAGAGGTAACCATTTCCACCGGGGAGGGGGCGTGAAAACTTCATGGATGAGGGTGGATTATTGCTGGGTCTTGTCTAATGAGCACAGTGCTGGGTTGGCGAAGGGGAGGGAAGGGCGGCCAAAGGGAGAGATGGTGGCCAGGAGGGGCGAGGTGGAGAAGGGCCAGGTGTGTGTTGTAACTCTGAGGTGCTGGCTTCTTAGCAGAACTTGTTCTACCTCCTGGCTTCTCTGGCTGAGCCTCCCAGTGGGAAGACAATGGGTTCTGGAGTTGGATGGGCCTGGACCTCAAGACCAGTTCTACCACTTTTTAGCTGTGTCATCTTCAGCAATGTCCCCAGTCCCTCTCCATCAGCTTCCTCATGTGTACAAGGGAGATCAGGAGTGATCTTGTAGACTTTTCAGAAGGAAAAAACAAGACTTAGATTTAACCATGAACAATGTAAACATAGTATATGCTCAGTAAAGGGTAGTTTCCTTGGGCCAGCCCTTCCACAGGGCCCTGGTCTGGAGCCTCCTGAGGCCCACAGTCTCTGCCCAGCTTTCTGACTCACTCACAACCACTGTCAAGTCAGCAGGCACAGGAGGAAAGGCATGACCTCATCTTCTTCCCACACATCTCCTCTCTCTTTTGTGCCACATTTTCTGTCTAGTGTAGAGTTTGAACCTGGTCCAAACCCTTGGCACCCTCTTTGGCTAGTTTTTGCCTTTCATGTGATGTTGTAGTCCATCATCTCATCCTGTCTATTTCTTTCTCCCGTGACACTATAGTCTACGGCTGTGCCAAGGGCACATCACCCCACATCCAGATGGCCCAGCCGCCTTCCCGAGGGCATCTCTGACTTTAGCAAGTCCCCATCTATCTTGCACATTCTTCAGACCCTGCTGAACTCAATCCTTCCACGGTCCTTTACTTTGGCCATATCTTTCCCATCTAACTTTGTTTTTGTTTTCCATTAGTTCCAAGAACAATAATAGCTAATATTGATGTGTGCTGGGTATGTTGAAGGACTTTATATTGGCCTCCCCCCCCCGCCCTTTTTTTTTTGAGACGGAGTCTCGCTTTGTCACCCGGGCTGGAGTGCAGTGGCGCGATCTCAGCTTACTGCAACCTCCGCCTCCCGGGTTCAAGCGATTCCCCTGCCTCAGCCTCCCGAGTAGCTGGGACTACAGGCATGTGCCACCATGCCTAGCTAATTTTTTATGTTTTTTAGTAGAGATGGGATTTCACCATGTTAGCCAGGATGGTGTTGATCTCCTGACCTCATGATCTGCTCACCTCAGCCTCCCAAAGTGCTGGGATTGCAGGTGTGAGCCACTGCTCCCAGCTGGCCCATTTTTTTTTAATAACCCCATGAGGTAGGTATGATAACTATTGCCATTCACAGTGACTCACGCCTGTAATCCCAGCACTTTGGGAGGCCGAGGTGGACGGATCACAAGGTCAGGAGATCGAGACCATCCTGGCCAACATGGTGAAACCCCGTCTCTACTAAAAATACAAAAATTAGTTGGGTGTGGTGGCACATGCCTGTAATCCCAGCTACTTGAGAGGCTGAGGCAGGAGAATCGCTTGAACCAGGGAGTCGGAGGTTGCAGTGAGCTGAGATCATGCCACTGCACTCCAGCCTGGTGACAGACCAAAACTCTGCCTCAAAAAGAAAAAAAAAAAATAGTGGAGAGAACTGAGCATGGGAAAATTAAGTGATTGTCTAAGTTGCACAGCTAGTCAGTGTTTGAATCCAGGCGACCTGACTCCAGACCCTATACGTCAGACCCACTCTGACTTCACTGTCTTCCAGATGCTCTAGAAGAGTGGGGCTCTGTTGTTCACTTCTACTCGTTACCCTGTAGAGTAGACACTCCCTAAATGCATGTGCTGTACAACGTCCTCATTTCCTTTTCTGTACCTTGTTTATGCCATTCTCCCCCAGCATCGTGGCAGGAGGTGGAAGCAGGGTTCAGTGCTCTGAATGTGAACTCAGACAGCTTGGGCTTCAGATTTCAACCACTTTCCAGGTCACTCTTTTAAGCTACAGTTTCACCCTAAAAAAATGGCGATAATCATTGTGCCCACCTCCTGGAGCTTGTATGATGAACATATCAAATTTTGCAAGTCAATGCTTTAGTCTTATGCCTAACGCATAGAAAATGGTAAACTAACAATAGCCCCACCGGCTCTATCATCTAACTTTGTCCATTCTTTTCTGGCCCCTTTCAACGTGTGTGTGCTCTCTGGCACTTGTCTAATGTCTTCAGCTCATAATGAACTAGATACTTGTTCCTGTTTGACCATAGATTAGCTGTGTGACTTTGAGCAAGTTACTACATTTTACAAGCCTAAGATGTACCATGGTGATCATGGAGGGTTCTTTGGGGACTGAAGGAGGAATATGTGTATCATGGTAAGCACTCAGTCCATTTTAGTTTCTTTGCCTTCTTCCTTCCCTCATCACCAACTTCCCTCCACTGACCAGCAGGCCCTCCATAAAAGCTCATTGATAGACTCAATACCTCACTTCGTTTAGAAGAAAGGAGGTTCCTATTGTATGGGATAGCCTGGGTTGTAGTCAGTTCACAGGGAACTCCAGAAAGTTGTAGAGTCCTGCCCTATACATTTTTGTTGTTGTTGTTGTTTCGTTTGTTTTTTTTTTTTTTTTTTTTTGCCTTTTAAAGATGTACTCTTAGTGGTAGTTCTAAACATGGCCAGACCTTATAAAATAAAAAAAATTTATACAATTTTGACATCCTCTGAACTCATCCATTCAGCAAATAATTCTTGAATATCTCCTCTGTCTCAAGAACTGTTGTAGCTGTTGGTGGCATGATGTGGACCAAAACAGTCCTGGTTTTTGTTTTCATGGGGCTTTGTTGTTGGGAGACAGACATCAGCCATCCATAGAGTAAACTACATAGCGAGATGTGCTAGGAAGGGAAATGAAAGGTATCCCAAGATACGAAATAAGGGGGATTTAGAGTTGAGCACCAAGGAAGTATTCCCAGTGAAAAGGACGTGTGAGCAGAGATCTGAGGGCCCAGGAGGAGTACCTGGGCCCAGGAGGAGTACTCTGTACCCAGGTACAGAGGCAGTGGAATACCTTCAGATTTAATCATCACTCCTTTTCTTTTAATGCAATATACTATTTAGTATTTTATTAAGCTTGGATGATGACAGATGATAATTATTCTTAAAATCTGGAGGCATCCAAATATGCTGTCACTGGCTGCTTTTATCTCACTATAAATAGTACGTGTGTTGGGCTGGGTGAGGGAGGCTGAATTGTATTTAAGCACAACTGGTGCATTGTGTGTGTGTGTTTTTTTTTAATTATACTTGGGGCCAGTTCTGTCAGTAAAGCCCATCCAGGCACTTTGTCACATTATGGATAGCGCTGTCTGGGCTTGCCTGCCCAGGGCAGGTGCTCTTTATTTTAATTTGTATTACGTATATTTGCTCTGAAAGTTGTTTTTGTTGAAACTTGAAAAGCCAGGTGCTTGCAGCTAGAGAATGGGCAGACTTATTGGAAATTTGCTGAACAAGGTTTGTTACCATAAAGTAGGGACACCCTCAGCCAAGTGTAATGGGCTATGTAGAGAATTGTCTATCAAAATCCCCAGTACGATGGCCACTACGGAACTGGACTTCTCTTTCAGGACTGGCATCTCCTGAAGCGTTATGGCAGGGTCTCTCAAAGTGAGGCGCCTGGGATAGTAAAGAGATTACGTTGTAAGAGACACAAACGTGACAGGGAACTACCGTGTCACTGATGGTTCCAGCACCTTGCTGTCCAGTCTGTTTGATGAGGTCAAGGGAAGATTCTCTCTGTAGCTGTCATTTTTCCAGCACCTTTTATTTGCAAATTTTTCTTTTAACATGAAGAAGCAGGTCCTGGGAGACAGTTCCATCTAGCTAACTTTGCTTTGCTTTCATATTTATATTCATGTTATTTATTTATTTATTTATTTATTTATTGAGAGAAAGTCTTGCTTTGTTGCCCTGGCTGGAGTGCAGTGATGCGAACTTGGCTCACTGCAACCTCCGCCTCCTGCATTCAAGCAATTCTCCTGCCTCAGACTCCCGAGTAGCTAGGATTGCATGCCTCTGTGCCACCATGCCTGGCTACTTTTTACATTTTTAGTAGAGATGGAGTTTCACCACGTTGGCCAGGCTCATCTCGAACTCTTGACCTTAAGTGATCTGCCTGCCTCAGCCTCCCAAAGTGTGTATTCATGATATTTCTATTTATGGCAAGTGACACATATTTATAGCAGTGACTTAAAGATTCTTATAAAATTAAAAATGAATTGATTTGTTAAGTAAATAATAGTAGAAATGACACTCAGATTTGGTAAAATCGTGAGGGTAGTACTTGAATGACTGAAGTTTGGGAATACTGCCTTGGCGTAATGTGGATATTTTTTCTTCCACTGTCTGGTATTTAGTTTCTGTTTCTGAGGACCTACTTAAAATTTGGATGTTAAAATGTGATAACATAATAATATACTACTTCTTACCCACTATTATGGCTATACTAAAAACGATGGATGATAACTAGTGTTGGTGAAGATGTGAAGAGGAACCTTCATAAATTGCTGGCAGGAATGTAACATGGTGCAGCTTCTCTGGGAAACAGTTTGGCAGTTCCTCAAAATGTTCAAGAGTTACCACATGACTCAACAGTTCCACTCCTAGGTCTATCCTCAAGAGAACTGAGAACGTATGTTCACCTAAAAACCTATACATGAAGTTCATAGCAACATTATTTATAATAGCCAAAAACAGGAAACAAACCCAAGTGTCCATCAACGGATGAATGGATAAAAATGTGGTATATCTGTACAATGGAATATTAGTCAGCCATGAAGAGGACTGAAGTACTGGTGCAGGCTGCAACATAGATAAACCTTGATCACCTGATGATATGTGAAATAAGACAAAGATAAAAGGTTGCATATTGTATGAAATGACTTATATGAAATGTTCAGAACAGACAAATCATAGAGATAAAAGGTAGATTCGTTCTCAGCACTTTGGGAGGCCAAGGCAGGTGGATTTCCTGAACTTAGGAATTTGAGACCAGCCTGGACAACGTGGTGAAATCCCGTCTCTACAAATACAAAAATTAGCTGGGCATGGTGGCTTGCGTCTATAGTCCCAGCTACTTGGGAGGCTGAAGGTGGGAGGATTGCTTGAACCTGAGAGACAGAGGTTGCAGTCAGCTGAGATTGCACCACTGCACTCCAGCCTGGGCGATGGAGTGAGACCCTCAAAAAAAAAAAAAAAAGGAAAGAAAGTAGATTCTTGATTACAGGGGTTGGGAGAATAGGAAATAAAGAATGATGGCTCATGGGTAGGGTGTTTCTTTTTGGGGTGATGGAAATGTTCTCAAATTACAGTTGACCCTTGAACAATGTAGGTTTGAACTTCACAGGTCCACTTATAAGTAGATTTTTTTTTTCAGTAAACATATTGGAAAATTTTTTGGAGATTTGCAATAATTTGAAAAAACTCTGTAGTCTCAAAATATCAAAAAAAATTAAGAAAAAGATAGGTATGTCATGAATGCATAAAATATATGTAGATATAAATCTGTGTGTTAACAGACTTTATGTTATCTGTAAAACTTCTGGTCAACAGTAGGCTATTAGCAGTTAAGTTTTGGGAAAGTCAAATGTTACACATGGATTTTTTACTATGAGGGGGGTTGGCACACCTAATCCCAAGTTAGTTCAAGGGTCAGCTGTAGATAGTGGTGATTATTGCATAACCTTGTGAAAATACTAAAATCCACTGAATTGTACACTTTAAAAGATCAAATTTTATGGTATGTGAATTACATCTTAATAAGAAAGATCTGGTAGCAAAAGAACACATGACTGGTGATAGAAGGCTTTTTGTGGAGGTGTCTAGCGTTGCCGATGGAATGGGACTGGTGTCATCGTCCCATTGTTTAATAGGATGGTGCTTTTCCTAATGGTGCCTATGTAGCCTTTGGTGCCAAAATCCTATTGTAGGCTGACATTAGCAAGCTCCAACTGGCTGGACAAAGTGTAATATTAGGTTTTTATCTTCACAGTAGCACTCTGAGATCTCTGGATTATTCATTTATTTATTATTCATATGTGATGATGATGGGGGAGGAGGGCTTAAAGTTGGGTGGTAGAGTAGGGACCTGAACCCTGGTCTTTATACTTCCTTTCTACTATTATTTGTAAACAAACTGTCACACACTTGAGAGGTAGCCAATCAGTTGCAAAATGGGGTTGAAGATGAGAAAGTTCACTCTTGCCAGATTAACTCGCTTATTTAAGGATTTATGCTAATGAATTTTTTCTTTGATGCCACTATAAATATTGACTCAAGATGTCATGAACAGCAATAATAAAGTACTCTTTAATTTGCAAAGAACTGTCAAACACAGTACTTTGTATTTTCTTACTTTATTTATTTATTCAGAGATGAGGCCTTGCTCTGTTGGCCAGGCTGCAGTGCAGTGGCACAATCTTAGCTCACTGCAGCCTCTAAGTCCTGCGCTCAAGCGATCCTCCCACTTTAGCCTCCCAAAGTGCTGGGATTACAGGCATGAGCCACCATGCCCACCCTATCTTAGTTTAAAGCTGAGGAAACTGAGGTCTAGGGATTAAGCAACTTCTCTACACATATAGGAAATTAAGAAGTCAAGCCGGCTCTTAAGCCCAAGTTGTCTGACTCTGTGTCTGCTCTATTTGAATTTTTCCGTAATGGCTTCCTGTTGCTTTGGTGTGTGGGGAGGCGTTCGTTCTTCATTCATTCAGTGGTTATTTACTAAGTGCCTCCTATCAGCAAGAATCTGTTCTAGGAGCAGGAGATACTGCAGGTAATAAGACAGATGAGATCCCTAGTTCTACGGTGCAGATGTTTTAGAGGAGGTGACAGACAGGAAGCCATTATCCTAATAGAGTCAGTAATTTCAAAAAGTGTTGTCTTCAGAAGGAAAAAATTTAAAAGGCAGTATGATAGAAGTGACTGAGATACAAGGTGGACTTTTTTAGGTTAGATGGTCATGGTGTGTGTGTGTGTGTGTGTATAAAATATATATGGGCTGGGTGCAGTGGCTCATGCCTGTGATCTCAGCACTTTGGGAGATCAAGGAGGGTGGATTGCTTGAGGCCAAGAGTTCAGGACCAGCCTGGCCAACATGATGAAACCTCATTTCTACTAAAAATACAAAAATTAACTGGGTGTGGTGGTGCCTGCCTGTAATCCTGGCTGCTTGGGAGGGGGCTGAGGCAGGACAGTCACTTGAACCCGAGAGGTGGAGGCTGCAGTGAGCCAAGATCGAGCCACTGCACTCCAGCCTGGGCGACAGAGTAAGACCCTGTCTCAAAAAAAAAAAAAAAAAAAAAAAAAAAAGCCTAGGCATGGTGGCTCATGCCTGTAATCCCAGCACTTTGGGAGGCTGAGGCAGGCAAATCACCTGAGGTCAGGAGTTGGAGACCAGCCTGGTCAAAATGGCAAAACTCTGTTTCTACTAAAAGTACAAAAATTAGCCAGGCATGGTAGTAGGTGCCTGTAATCCCAGCTACTCAGGAGGCTGAGGCAGGAGAATCGCTTGAACCCAGGAGGCGGAGGTTGCAGTGAGCCGAGGTTGCGCCATTGTACTCCAGCCTGGGCGACAAGAGCGAGCCTCCATCTCAAAACAAACAAACAAAAATGATATATATATACTTATAATGGGTCTAACCACATACTTTACATACTTATATAGTATATGTATATAAGTAAAATATTATGAAAATAAACTTGAAATTAAATACTTATTTTTCAATAGAAGACTGTCATTCTAATGTGTGATTTTCCCATCAAGGCATAAGCCTTGTGCAAAATCACTTCAAGGAGTTACCTCTTAGGAATATGACCTATGCTTCTTGCTTAAGTCACTGAACAGCTGTGACGATCGTAAGCAGAAGATGGTGTCTCCAGTTGTTGGTGCTCTTCAGGACCACCTGTTGACAGTGTGTACTGTGAGAACCCCTGAAGGCATCTGTAAGCCCTCCATGGGGGAGTGTTACATAGTAGTAGCATCTAGTTGTTGTATGTCCTGGCTAAATAAAGTTGGTTTAGATGGAATAAATTCTTTGTTTTGGGGAAAGTGTCATTCTTTTAGGACTCCCAAGCAGAAAGCTTTTATGTTGTTGGCAGCGCTGTGCCTCTCCGAAACAAGAAACAGGCCATGAGGGATGGAGGTGATTAAAGTATCTCTACTCCCGGCGGGTATCTGGGGAGGATGCGGTCGGTGGTTCCATGGGAAAGGTTTCAGTAGCTGTTGTTTTTACTTAAAGACTACTCTTGGGAATGGCTGTGGAGGCCATTTGAGGTCTCTAACTGGAAACAGTGGCCATCTAATCTGCTTTTCCTCTTCCCCAAAGTTTTGCCTCCCTCTTTGCTGCCTCCTGCCTGCCTGTCCTGTTTGTTTTCTCTTTGCTTAGCTCTCTTCCTTGGAGTGGTACTCCCACATTTTCTTCTCTTCCATAAAAAAATACAGGTGGGCCGGGCTCACTCCTGTAATCCCAGCACTTTGGGAGGCTGAGGTGGGTGGATCACTTGAGCCCAGGAGTTTGAGCAAGCCTGGACAACATATCGAGACCCTGTCTCTATAAAAAAAAAAATACAAAAAAATTAGCTGGGCATGATGGTGTGCACCTGTAGTCCCAGCTACTCGGGAGGATGAGGCAGGAGGATCATTTGAGCCTGGGAGGTGGAGGCTGCAGTGAGCCATGATTGCGCCTCTGCACTCTAGCCTGGGTGACAGAGCTAGACCCTGTCTCAAAAACAAAACAAAAACCAAAAAAGCAATTGGAGGACAACAGCTCAGAAGGTCTTTTTTCACCCATCCTTCCCCTCCCCACATTCCCCCATCCCCAACATGTTTTCTTTAAGGGATTACCTAGTTGTTTCCATAAGGGCCAAGGCTGGGTCCTGGACTCTGGGAGTGTGAACCCTCAGGGTTTACAATATTTCCAGAATTTTGCCAGTATTGCTGCTCATGCTTGTGTGTGTTTCCGTGGGGGCAGGCGCTTCCTTTGTTTTTGTTTTTGTGGTGAAACACAAGTCCATACATGAGCCGAGGAAACTGGCCTTTCTCTGCTTACAAGCCACTAGACAGGTATTTTGTTTCTGGAGCCCTTAGGATATACAAGTACATGGTGACCTGTGCTGACAACTACTTGACATTTTCTCTTTCTGTAGTACTGTTTCTCTCTCCCTGCTTTTGTCTATTTCTGAAATGTGAATGGCACACAGAAAACTTGAAGTACACAGCCTAAAGTACCATATTGTTATTTGGTCCCAGCAAGGGATAACTTGCCATTTTCTAAAGTTTTTTCAAAATAAATTTGGAACATATAGGTAGAGAGTTTGTGAATTCCACAAGTGTTTCATCCTTTGGAGGCAGTTAATTGCATATGGCTGCTTAGGTCACTACTGGCCTGGAGGGCCAGTTTCTAGAGATACATTCAAACATGAAAGCACTAGAAGAGAATTCCATCCAGATTTCCTGAAAAGAATATACAGAATCCCCCTCACCTGTATTTTTGAGTGTTATTTAGAAACTTGGGCTACCCAACTCATCACATACTGGCTTCTGATAATGTCTTTAAGTTAAAAGTATTTTCTCGTCTGACCCATCCAGGTGGGAGAGCCATTTATATCTACATGGCCATGAACATTTCTGATGGCAGTCACAGACAGTAAGCTAAGTTAGCTTAAATGATGTGTATAATTTCCTGTTATATAAAACTGTACTTTCCAGAGATCAGCTAAAGGAGACATCGGTGAACGTTTCTGTGTTGGAGGATGGGGGTAGCATCTGGCAGTGAGAATGTGAGTCCCCTGGTGTGAGCCAGGCTCGGCGAGGCTGTGAGCAAGTCACCTCCCTCTGGGTGCCTCAGTTCCTCAGCTCCAGGTGGTACAGTTATAGTACGCATATGAGGGGATGCTAAGAGACTTAAGGGGTTATATATATATATTAAGTCTTAGAAAGTACCTGCCATGCAGAAAGTGACATTTACCTGTTTTCTGTAATTATACGTGTAATTTTATATGTGCACTTTCCCAAATTTTAGTAGAGTCTTTTGAATATTAGAGGAAATTTGAGTTCTTCTTAACCATAATATTTGGTAAGATAGATCGACCCTATTGTATTTTGCATTAAAGACTTTAGAATTTTATTTAAGCTGTCAATTTTGCAGATCTGAAGATGGAAACTCTTGTATTTATTCACCAAACACAGACCACTTTTTTTTTTTTTTTTTTTTTTTTTTTTTTGAGACGGAATCTTGCCCAGTCGCCCAGGCTGGAATGCAATGGCACGATCTCGGCTCACTGCAACCTCCGCCTCCCAGGTTCAAGCGATTCTCCTGCCTCAGCCTCCCGAGTAGCTGGGATTACAGGTGCCTGCCACCATGCTCGGCTAATTTTTTGTATCTTTAGTAGAGACGGGGTTTCGCCATGTTGGCCAGGCTGGTCTCGAACTCCTGACCTATTGATCCACCTGCCTTGGCTTCCCAAAGTGCTGGGATTACAGGTGTGAGCCACAGTGCTGCGCCCACAGACCACTTTGAAGTTTTCCCCTGCTCTCTCCCTCCCGTGCCATGACGTCCCTCTTGAGAGCACACTGGTGGCCTGGGCTTTATGGCTCACTAAGGCCTTTGACTTTCTTTTTTTCTTTTTTCTTTTTCCTTTTTTTTTTTTTTCTGAGACAGAGTCTTGCTCTGTCGCCAGGCTGGAGTGCAGTGGTGCAATCTCAGCTCACTGCAACGTCCACCTCCTGGGTTCAAGCGATTCCCCTGCCTCAGCCTCCTGAGTAGCTGGGATTACAGGCGAGCACCACCACGCATGGCTAATTTTTTGTATTTTAGTAGAGATGGGGTTTCACCATGTTGGCCAGGATGGTCTCAATCTCCTGACCTCATGATCCGCTGGCCTCGGCCTCCCAAAGTGCTGGGATTACAGGCCTGAGTCACTGCGCCCGGCCCAGGCCTTTGACTTTCTTTAGCGTGCTTCTTAAATCCACGATGTGAGTTGTATGTTAGTGTGAATGTTTCCGAGAGTAGAATTTTTTTCCTTTTGAGAACCTCAGTGGCATTGCCTGCTCTTGCCCTCTGTGAGAAGGACAGCAGAGGGGGCACTGCTGTCCCTGCTGTGACAATGTGCAGTGATCACAGGGAGGCTTTCACCCTCTACCCTAACAGTCAGTCCCAGCTGAGCCAACCCAGGATCTGGTTTTCTGTATATCAGATGCACGATGCACACAACTGTTTTATTAAACATGAAACACAACCAAGAAGTATAACAGTGCTTTACAGTTCTTCTCTAATTCTGGCCTTGTATGATCTTATCATGTATTAACCTCAGAAACACTACTTTTGCACATGTCAGTTAACTGTACACAAATAGTGCCAATTCCTGCCCTATTGATGGGAGCTGGCTTTGCTATTAGAGGACTTTCTCTTATCGGGGGTTTGGCATGAAGGTGGTGCCTGATTAGTTTGAAGATGGGAAAAAACATAGCACCTTAAGAGGTACAGAATCATAGCAACGCAGGGCCAGTGGGAACCACAGGGTCACCTTCCCAGCCCCTGCATTTTACACTGCAGTGAAGAAGCCAAGTGATCTGATTGAGGTCACTTAGCTCATGAGAGCCAGAGCCATAGGCCTAGATACTCTTCCCTCAGCACAGCAAAAAGGTGACTCTGTAAGATGAGAGGACCCTAGAGATTCATATCAAGCAGCATAGGATCTGGGGAATGTTGTCTTGGCCCCTAGAGTGTAGTGAAAACTGGGTTTTCTGGAGAACAAGAGAAAGCTTCGGTTAAGTCATTCTGGTAACCAGGGCTGGCATCCCATGAAGCTGCGAGCATAGCAAACTTGTGGGAATTTTGTGTTGAAGAACTCGAAGGATTCTTCCCCTGCCGTACTGCAGGCTGCAGGATTGGGATCTTCTTTTTCTCACTTCCCACGGTGAATACCCCCAGCCCATGTGCCAGTGGGTTGCATAATAAATATTTGGTGATGTGTATATATGAAAGAAAGGTGAAGCCAGACACGGTGGCTCCCGCCTGTAATCCCAGCACTTTGGGAGGCTGAGGCGGGCGGATCACAAGGTCAGGAGGTATCTCGAGACCATCCTGGCTAACACGGTGAAACCCCATCTCTACTAAAAATACAAAAAATTAGCCGGGCGTGGTGGCGGGCGCCTGTATTCCCAGCTACTCGGGAGGCTGAGGCAGGAGAATGGCGTGAACCCGGGAGGTGGAGCTTGCAGTGAGCCGAGATCGTGCCATTGCACTCCAGTCTGGGCGACAGAGCGAGACTCTGTCTCAAAAAAAAAAAAAAAAAAAAAAAAAAAGGTGAGAAGATGAGGGTTAGACAGGTTCACCCGAAAGAACACTGACAGGGTGGGGGGAAATTATACAACTTTATTGATTTATGCGTCTCCAAACTGCAGTCTTCAACCTCAGCTGGACTTTTCCTTCCTTTTTTTCTCTTTCATTCAACCAATCCCAAAGTGCCTCCTCTGTGCTGGGCAATGCAGGTGGCGAAATGGTAAATAATGCGGCCATGCATGGTCCTGGCCCTCTCTGGCGGGAGGCAGGGAGCTCACTGCAGCATAACGAACACATAAACAGTCACAGGTTTGGAAAGGCTTGTGGAGGGCACGGCGAATAACAGAATGCTGGGCTCCTTCATATACCGTGGTCAGCTGAAGCCTCCCTGCAGATGTGAAGGGAGCTGAGACTGAGCCATTCTAGGTAGATGGGACCTCACAGGGAAAGGCCTCGCGATAGGAGCCCGAGGTGCTTGGCCAGCATCCAGCATAGTGGTTAGGGGAGAATGTGGCGGGAGATGCCTTCAGGAAGATCACACTGGACCTTTTTGGCTGTAGATTTTATCCCCAGTGCAGTGGAAAGCCAGCAGAGCTTGGAGGAAGGGAAGGGCATTGAAGTTGTGTGTTAAGAAGACTTTAAGGAACCTCAAAAACATGATACTAAGTGAAAGAAGCCAATCACACAAAACCACATACTGTATGATTCTGTTTATGTGAAATGTGCAGGATCCATTATGTGAAACATCCAGGCAAATCCATACCGACAGAAAGTAGGTTAGTAGTTGCTCAGGGTTGAGGGTCAGACAGGTTCACCTGAAAGAATACTGACAGGGTGGGGGGAAATTATACAATGTTATTGTATAATTTTGGGGGGAGGGACTTCTAATAGGTACAGAATTTTCTTTGGTGGGGGGTTGTTAAAAATTCTAAAATTGATTGTGGTTAGGGTTGCACAGCTCTGTGGATATTCTAAAACCCACTGAATTGTTACTTTAAATAGGCGAATTGTATGGTATATGCATTATGTCTCAATAAAGCTGCTATTAAAACATTTTAGAAAGACTTTAGTGCTGCCTGGCAAACCTGCTCCATTGTCCTAGGCGGCTGTCCCCAGCTGTTGCGGCCCTTTTCCAGCCTCCTTGTATTGGAGCACCCCCTCCTGCCTCCAACTCCTGCCACTTCAGGAAGTAAAAGGCATCGGTTGGGGATAATTTCAAATTCCTGCCATCAAATCTCCAAATCTCGCAAGCCCATGCTGGGTTCATGCTCTCCCTTCACAATTCTGGGAAATGGCTTTAAATCCTGACTCTGCCTATTATTGGTTGTGTGACTTTAGGCCAGTTACTTATAAGCTGAGCCCCAGTTTCTTTTATTTTTTAAATAATAGTGCTTACTATATACCTGGCAATTTTTGTAAGTGCTTTAAGAATATTAACTCATTTACACATTTTAACACATTTAATCATCCAGTTAATCCCATGAGGTATAGGGACTGCTGTCGTCTCCATTTTGTAGATGAGAAAAGTGAGGCACAGAGAGGTTAAGTAATTTGCACAAGGTCACACAGCTGGGAAGTGGTAGAGCTGAATCCAGGCCTTCTGGCTCCACAGGCCATACTGTTTCTCCTGGCCTGTATAGTTGGTGTAGAGCTTCTTCTTGCTTGTTTTACAATTGTTTAATCTTCAGCTACTTGAACAGCAACTATAAATTATGCCATTTCCACAATGCATCCCGTGGTGCTAAAAACATAGTAAGTACTCAGTAATAGAGTCTGCACATTAACGTACTTAATTGTCTTCCCCTCCACTTATTTCTTCATTGACCACCTCAGACCCCACAAGGATCTAGGTGCCCAGTTGAGGTCCGGGTTCTGTCTTAGCTTTGCCTTTTTCCTGATAGTCTTTGGGATTTGCTTTCCTTATCAATAAACTGGAGATGATGATAACCTGGCCAGCACCCTCCGTGGGGTCACTGCAGGGATCCGTAAGCCACTGTGTGGGTGGAAACTTTGTAAATCAAGCCGCCCCCTATTCATGCAGGGTTTTAATTTAATGCAAGACCTGGCTGTTTGGACCACGCACTTTGAAATGATGATGGCAGTGTTGGGAGAGGCTTGGCTGAATGGTTTTTCCATGGAAATCCTGACGGCTCAGGTGGAGCAGAAGTGATGGATGTGTTCACCTCCATACCGTAGAACTTGCCCAACTTGACACTCAAGCAATGGGTGCAGCTGTTGCAGCCACTTCATGTCTCTGTGCGGAGCTGGTTCTCCTCAATGCTAAAAACATAAACTTGCTGTGTGGCAGGGGAGCTAGTTAATTCTATCCTTCATTCAGCGTAAGCATGAACTGAGGATAGTTTTGCCGGTGTTTGGTTTTTAGACCAAATCGAATTTACAGTTTTGGCAAAGTAGGCTGCACTAGAGGAGGCAAAAAGTACAGCTTTCTGGGTAAAATGCATTCCTTTCTTCTGTTTCACATGTGGCTTCTCTCTTCCCCTCCCCTCCCCTTGTTTGGTCCAAGGTCTGTTACAAAATTGGATACAATGGTTTGGTTACTGAATTACAACAAACAACCTTGGAAAGTACATGTTTACCAGAGTATTGCGTAGGTTTTGTGTTCATCCCCACAGTTGGGTTTTTGCCTTTAGAATCTCTTATTTTGCATTTTTAATGTCTGCTGTGAGATATAGGTATATGCTTATACACACACATGCACGCGCACACACACCTTCAAACATATAAGTCAATGTTGTGTTTCTTCTCTGCCCTCAGTATTATCTTTCAAGCTCCTCATACATTGTTTTTTGAGGGAGGAGCAAGGAAGGAGGACTCAAAGGAGAGTATTGAGGGCTGCCATTATATTCTGAATTCTGATGATCTCTTCACTTGACTTAAGATTTGCATGTCGGTTCTTTTTTTGTGATTTAGATCAGCATAAACTCCTCCCTCCAAAAATGCTTTCAGATAATACCAACTTCTGTTCTTTCGCCTGTCCTTGCTCTGGGCACTTCTCCCTCCGTGGCTAGACTTTGTTCAGCAGCTCAGGGTCCCAGGAGGGGGTGGGGGCAGGCTGGGTCCATTTCACAGTGGTCAGAAGTTGTACAGAATCTGTTGGGGTTGGGGCAGCGTAGGCTTGGGAGCCCTACAGCTTGAGAGCCAGAGGTTCCTGGTTAAAGTTTTCAGCTGGGACACATTACTTACCCATTCAGAAACCTCAAATGAGGGCAGCCCATCTGACTGTTGTTTGCTGGTTAACTTGAATCCTTGAGCTAAGGTATTCCTTCTATTTTTACTTTCTTAAATTATCCTGGCATGGATGTGTTTGCTAGTTCCAAATTTTGTTTAAATAATATGCCTTCTACTTATGTCGTGAAACTCAAAGTGTGGTTGTTCTTTGGTTATGTCTTCCGATGTCTTCAGGGTGACCTAAGTCTTAGAGGACATTGGTTACTAACAGGAAACTTGAGTTTGCTTTGGGAACAAGAAAGCGCTTTAGGGTTGACTGTCCTTCCATTCCACCTGTTTTTGCCTTTTGTAAGAAATTGAAGCTGTGGGTTCATTACTACCTATTTGGTAGCTCTTCAGCAATGTGTAGATCAGCTTTTCCCAAATGGGTAAGAGTCTAAACTTTTATTTTCTCTTCTGCATTACTGTTCTTTGGGCTTGGTACCCCAAAAAATGGCCAGTGGGGTGTCCCTTGTCCTCAAAATCAGTCATTCCATTTCAGAAACAAAGTGAAAGAACTTTGCTGGTTCTAAATTGGGCTTCCCAGGGTTCTTGGTGGCTGGATCTTTATTATGTGTTTGGATTTCACGTGGTCCCTGCTTCCAAGGGAGCAGCAGTCCCAGCTCACAGCTCTGATCAGGGTCAAAACCCGACTTACATGCATCATCTTTATATGGTTTTTCTCAAGACCAAGTTCATTCATTTGCTTGTCTGTCTTTCTTTCTCTCTCTTTTTCTTCTTTCTCTTTATTTCTTTCTTCCTTCTTTCTCTTTCTTCTTTCTTTATTTTTCTTTCTTTTGTAGCTTTGAGGATATTTAGGTCTTAAGTTTCGGGCAGCTTATTTCCTTTTTCATACTCTGCTCTTGTAAGTAAAGGTAACTTCTGAGTAGCTCAGACATATGTTGGAACTATGGATCTTTAGACCTGAAAGAAACACTGCAGCTTTCCAATCCAGTTTTCAGACATTATGTTTCATCATGGTCCCCGTTCTTCAAATTAAATTTAACCACAAACCTCGAAGGATGACTGATAAAATCAGAGCTGCAATTAGTAGTGTGCGTGGGTGTCAGTTCTAATGGAAGCCTGCTAATCCACTGATGGGAAGCCTGAGAACCAGAACTAAGTGAGTTAGCCAGTGTTACTGGGGCAGGACAGGGAGTACAGCCAGGAGGAGAAATTGGGCTCATTTAGGTAGAAATCAGATTAGTGGCAGCTGGGGATGGGGCTGTGGGGAGGGAGTGGGCAGCAAAGGGGCCCGAGGGAACTTTTTTGGGGGGTTGTAGGAATGTTTCTATCATGATTGTAGTGTGGTTGAATGACTGCCTATTTGTCAAAGCTCACTGAGTTGTACCCTGGAAATTGGTGACTTTTAATGTCTGTAAATTATGCCTCAAGAGAACTGACAAAAAGAAAATAATAAAGTGGCTCAAAAGTTGTAAGAAAACTCCTAAAACATTCAGGTCTTTCATTAGGGGAGGGGAGGTAACATTTTCTATGCTTTTAAATTGAGTGTAACTGTATGAAACGATTCCTTAAAAAATACAACAAAAAAAGAAAAACTCACATTCCCTTAATTCCAGACTAGACTGGTGGAGTCTATTTTTCTGGTCGGCAGAGGTCATCATCACTCTGTACTCATCGCTGCTGTCAGTTATACCAAGGGACTGTAAACCTGGGCCAGGTAGTAAATATTTTAGGCTCTGTGGGAGAGCCATAAGGTCTCTATCACAGCTATTTAGCTCTGCCATTGTAGTACAAAAGCAGCCAGAGGCAGTCTGTAAACCAAGGAGTCATGGCTGTGTTCCATTCAGACTTTGTTTGCAGAAACAGGCAGCTGGCAGGATTTGGCCTGGGTGCTGTTTTTGCCAACCTGTGAGTGACATTTTTGTTACTTTTGGAGAAACTCAGCAGAACAGGTGCGCTTACTGTGTCCTCACCAGTAGGGTGAGTTACAGCATGATGGGACTGCAGGGAGGTTTGGAAGAGGATGGGTCCTAAAGGGCTTGAGATGCTGTGTTGAGCTAATGGACTGGCATCCATTAAGGACAGGATGGTTTTGCTCAGATGGAATGATAGAGGATGAATTAAGAGGAAGAAGAGAGTGAGCATGGCTGCCACTTTCTAGGTTACTGCAGAAATCCAGGGAAGACATAAGTTCAGCTGTGACAGTGACCACGAGCAGAAGGGGACATGGTGAAGGGATACTCTGCAGAGACAACTGACAGAACAGAATGCAGAGAACGCCTGTAGCTGGGATTACAGGCCACCACGCCCGGCTGTTTGCATTTTTAGTAGAGACAGGGTTTTACTGTGTTGGCCAGGCTGGTCTCAAACTCCTGACCTCAGGTGATCCACCCACCTTGGCCTCCCAAAGTGCTGGAATTACAGGTGTGAGCCACTGCATCCGCCCCACTCCTGGGTTTCAAACATAGTATTATTGAATAACCTCAAATTGCTATATTTAAGTCAACTCTTTATCAACTAGTCCTGAAAATTAAGGCCTACAGACATCAACAAAATGAGTGACAGAAGAAAGGCATTTCCAAGTAATGTAATTGGGTGACTCATCTCACAAAAGGGCACTTGGAGGCCTACCAGTAGACCACCTTTCTGGCTTTGGCGTGCCCTGACATCAGTCTTGCTCACTCCGTTAATCATACTATGCTCACATAGAAGCCAAAACATGTCACGCTTCTGTTTGAAAACTGTCTTTTTGTTCTTAGCAACATGTCATGTTTGGGGGAAGTTATAATATACTGGACAGTGGTGTCAGTAAGTCGGGAAGGCCAAGGAACTTTGATGTCAGGTCTTTACCATGTAACGTTTTTCAAAGTATTGGGAATTCTGAGAATATTGTGGTCAGGTGTAAATGTACCCCCCAAATCCTGTTTCCTTCCCTCTGGTTCAGATAATAATAAGCTGACCTACCCCTGAACCCCGTCTCCTTTGTAGTGGAGGTCAATTCCCAGTAGAGAGTATCTTACATGTAGTAGTTGCTTCCTAAAGTTTGTTGAATTAAATTGAATTTGTGTGAGTCTGTGATGATTCTCCTCGTGGAAGAACATAGTCTACCAAAATCCTATTGGAGCAAATTTTTGCATCACATGTCCCTTTTTTTTTTTTTCTTTGAGACAGAGTTTCATTCTTGTCACCTAGGCTGGAGTGCAATGGCATGATCTTGGCTCACTGCAACCTCCATCTCCCAGGTTCGGCTGGTTCTCCTGCCTCAGCATCCTGAGTAGCTGAGAATACAGGGGCCCACCATCAAGTCCAGCTATTTTTTTTTTTTTTTTTGTATTTTTAGTAGAGACAGTGTTTCACCATGTTGGCCAGGCTCGTCTCGAACTCCTGACCTCCAGTGATCCACCCTCCTTGGCCTCCCAAAGTGCTGGGATCACAGACGTGAGCCACTGCGCCTGGCACATGTCACTTGTGATTCTTAAAAGTCTTGAGTGAGATGAGAGTCTACAAGCTTTAGCTAAACTGATTTCTGAATTTAATCATTAAAAAACAAAACAAAAACCCAGAAAACAAAAAACAACCTGAAAGCACAAAACCCAACTCAGGTGAAAGTACTCAATGCAAAACGCTGGAAGAACCACTCTGGGCTCCTGTATTTGAAGAATTGTAGCTTCTGCCAACTTGAGCTTGCTAAGCTGGAAGCAAAGCCACAGAAGGTGTGGTCTGTGGGACACTTTCCACTAAAGTCATGATGACCATTTGCTTTCTGGGACCTAGTTCATTATCTGATTTTACTCTTTTACAGAAAATGAGAGTAGCCATAGTTTTTTGTTGTTTTTGTTTTTTGTTTGTTTGTTTTTTTTGCATTGGGGCATTTACTCTAACTTCTTAGTCTTCATGTATATAATCCTTTCTACACTTAGGGGAGATTAATTAATTAATAAAAATTCTTAGTACAAGGCAGGTATCTTGTCAAAGACTGATACTGAGAGGCTTGGAGTTTTATTTTGTTTATGATATTTCTCTTTGTGTAGAAATGACCTCCTTTAATCTTGAAATGTTGAAATGTGCGGCAAATATCTGTAACTGATATCACAATCAATAGTTTATCTTTAGTTGCTTATTTGTATAAGAAAATAAAAGCAGGCCAGGCATGGTGGCTCATGCCTATAATCCTGGCACTTTGGGAGGTCGAGGCAGGTGGATTGCTTGAGGTCAGGAGTTCGAGACCAGCCTGGCCAACATGGTGAAACCCTGTCTCTACTAAAAATACAAAAATTAGCTGGGCGTGTTGGTGGGTGCCTATAATCCCAGCTACTTCGGAGGCTGAGGCAGGAGAATTGACAAGAGTGAAACCCTGTCTGAAAAAGAAAAGGAAAGAAAGAAAATAAAAGCAGATGACTTCTGTGCATTGCTGTGATATTAATATTTATGTGGAGCTCTTTGTCTTTCTTCTTGCCTCATGTGTTTATTTTACAAATATTTATTGAACACCAGCAATGTTCTCCACACCAGTGGAGGAAGTAGTGAACAAAACAAAATCATTACTTTTTTTTTTTTTTGGTTTTTTGAGATGGAGGCTGGAGTGTAATGGCATGATCTTGGCTCACTGAAACCTCTGCCTCCCAGGTTAAAGTGATTTGCCTGCCTCAGCTTCCTGAGTAGCTGGGATTACAGGTGCCTGCCACCACGCCTGGATAATTTTTTTTTTTTTTGTATTTTTAGTAGAGATGGGGTTTCACCATGCTGGCCAGGCTGGTCTTGAATTCGCGACCTCAGGCGATCTGCCCACCTTGGCCTCCCAAAGTGCTGGAATTACAGATGTGAGCCACTGTGCCCGGCCAAAGTCACTGCTTTTGTGGTGCTTATGTTCTGATATAAATCATAAAAATTTTTTAGGTGAAACCAATGATGATTGCAGGCTCTCACATTTGGGAACACTTTCTGGGAAAGGTAATAACATAGCCACCTAAGCATTTGGGAGTTTCTGTGTCTCTTTAGCAATTTTTATTCTCTTTCAAAAATTTTATTACTATTATTATTTTTTCTGCCAGGTATAGTGGCTCACACTTGTAATCCTAGCACTTTGGGAGGCTAAGGCAGGAGAATAGCTTGAGCCCAGGAGTTCAAGACCAGCCTGGGCAACATAGGGAGACCTCGTTTCTACAAAAAAATAAAAAATTAGTTGGGTGTGGTGGCACACACCTGTAGTCCCAGCTACTTGGGAGGCTAAGGCAGGAGCATCACTTGAACCCAGGTGTTCAAGGCTGCAGCGAGCTGTGATCATGCCGCAGTGCTGCAGTGAGACCCTGTCTCAAACAAACAAACAAACAACAAATTTTTTCTGTTAATAGAGATGGGATCTTGCTATGTTGTCCAGGCTGGTCTCAAACTTCTGGCCTCAAGCAGTCCTTTTGCCTTGGCCTCCCAAAGTGCTAGGATTATAGGAGTAAGCCAGCATGCCCAGCCAGCAACTTTTATTCTAAACATTTAGAAAATTGAGGACCTGAATATCACATTTTAAAATTTAACTAAATTTACAGAGTATTTACTATGTGTTCCATGGTGTTTTAAGTTCTTTATAAACATTAACATTAAATTTTCATTACAGTTCTATGTAGTGGATAGTATTAGTATTCTCGTTTTACAAATGAGACAGCTGAGTAACTTGCCCCAGGTTACCCAGTCAGTAAGAAGGGAGACTGGTATTGGATTGCAGGCTCTTATCCGTGTGTGTGTGTGTGTGTGTGTGTGTGTGTGTGTGTGTGTGTGTGTGTGTGTGTGTGTTTTCATCTTGCATTTGGGATTTCCTTGAAGGTTTAGGATTATATGCGGCCAGATTTCGTGACAGTAGAGTAGGTCTGGGCCCTGCAGCCCCCTTTCTGTGAGAATTTCTTCTCTTTTTCCTTCACATTTAATTACGTGTTTAATTTGTATAAATGGAATGTGTTTAATCTAATGTTACTGAATTATGTGTTTCTCTTGGTCCTGCTAGACTTTCTGTAAATTGCTTGAAGCAAGAAACTGGCAGATAGATCCATCTGACAAATAAGTAAAAGAATATGGTTTATTGCAAATTCTAAGACTATTAGATCAGTTTACTAGAAATTGAGGCTTTTCCCTCCTTTGTGGGACTGCGTAATAGTTTAATTTAGCTGTTTATAAATGTTTAATTGTATTCTAAACAATAGGACTGCCGAACAATAGGTCATAATGTATTGGAATAATAAAACTCTGGGGGGCAACACTATTTAAAACCTAGCATATTCAATATATGTGTGCCTTGAGGACAAAGTCGTCAGGCTACAATACATTCTATTCTTATATGGGTAGTAACGTGATTTTTCTGCTTGATAATTCTACATCTCAGGGAACTTGTGATTTTTTGAGGTTACAATGCTTATATTCTTTCATAATCCTCAAGGAGATTCTGGTTAGTTTCTCAGAGAAATGCTCTGTATTCTTTAATTCTCAATCTCTAATCATTTGTTGCCTGCACGCTGTCTAGATAACCCTCACCATTCCTCCCATCTCAACCTTTTCAGTGCTCTAGACATTTCCTAACTGTTCTAAAGCTACTTCTGAAATCCTACTCCTTCTGTGAATTTTTCGGTTCATTCAAAGAGAAATGTTCTGGCCTCATCTTTATTTCTCCTTAGCATTCAGGAATGAAGCTTAAGGAACATCCAATATACTTTTTCACTTTAGTTTTAATGGACTGATTTATTCTGTACACGAAAACGAATGTGAATCTCTCAGTGTTAATGCTTTGTATTATGAGCAGTGAGCTTGTTTAGCACAGTAAACATCACCTGTTCTATTGGTCACTGGGCCTTGTTTAAGAGAGTCCATCACGTATGGATTAATATGAAGGGAAATGTTATTATATTTGTATTATGTTGCTTGGGCTGCCATAACAAATTTCCATAGACTGGGAGGCTGGAACAACAGAAATTTATCTCATCACCATTTTGGAGGCTAGAAGTCTGAGATCAAGGTGTCAGCAGGGTAGGTTTCTTCTGAGGCCTCTCTCCTTGGTTTACAATGACCATCTTTTCCGTGTCTTCACGTATCTTCTGTGTGTGTCTGTGTTGTAATCTCCTCTTCTAATAAGGACACGAGTCATATGGATTGAGCCTACCTTAACGATGTCATTTGAACTTAATTCCTTCTTTAAGGATTCTCTCTCCAAATACATTCCAGGGACTGTAACATATGAATTTTGTGGGGACACAGTTTAGCCATAACAGGCTTTAAATGTATAACATAGTTGTCCTAAGCTTGTATGACGAATTAAAACAAAAAATTCTTTTTAAAGCTTAAAAGTAGGCTAGGGAAGACAGCGTCCCGAGAGAGAGGAGAAGATCATGATCAGGCTTAGAACTGGCTAAATGATTCTGGGTAAACTTCACAGTAATTTCTGTTTTGTCTGTGCTTTCTCGATTTTTTGTACTCAGTGAGATCTGAAATGCCTTTTAAGTGCCTCTAAGATTCTGTAATTCTATTTTAATAACTGTCTTGTAATTAGACCTTACTGCTGATTTAAGAAGTTGTTGGAGAAGAATTCTTATAATCCTGGGTTATAATCTCATGTTTACGAGAAAATGCAGAAGAGCGAGGCTGTGTCCAACAGACCCCTGATGATGTGTGCATCAGCCCTTCTCTTGGCATCTTACCAGCTGTATGACTGTGGACAGGTTATGTATCCTCCTTGAGCCTTAATTCTTTCATCAACAAAATAGTTAGGAGGCTGTCCTTCAATCTTGTCCCTTGTCATGGTTGCCTGCTACAGATAGATACTGCCTCCCCTGCAGACGATTGACTCTGAGTGTCCTGGTGCTGAGGTTGCATTTGCAGCCCAGGTAGGGTGTCGGTCTCAACACCTGCCGACTTGCTTGGCCTCCACTGCCTGCCTGACTCGCATGCCACGAAGGCCACCTGTAGCTCAAGGCTGTCGGAGCAGAGCTGGTTTTATATCAATATCCCCAGCCTCACTTGCTGTGTAATGTCTAGCCCCTGGGCTAGACAGATGTCATTTCGGGGAGGATGAGTTGGGTTCCAAATGGTTACCATAGATTTTTTTATTACTTCCTCTTCCTATATTTGATAGCCCCAAATGGTTAACAGAAAACTACTTCTCTTCCTGTATCTTATTAGGAGGCAAATGGTGAACATTTGTAGGGCGGAGATGTGTTTAGCCTCACACATCAGATTTTAATATCCATAGACTTTAGTATTACAAAAAGTAAGTGCTGGGTCTTTTCTAGCTCAGAGAAATAGCCACATGACACAGGTTCAATGTGAGGGTTAAATGAATGTGAGGGTTAAATGAAATATAATGTGTGCGTGCATCTGTGCGTGTGCATGTGTGTGCATGTGTGTGCGTGTGTGTACATATGTGCATATGCGCATGCGTGTGTGTGTGTGTGCGTTTGGTGGGGAGGGGGCAGCAGCATGCTTTCTACATACTTTTCCCATTAAATTGAGTATTCACTCTTTGTGTTGGGATTGAGTTTATATAACTCGGGTCTTTTAAAACACTAAGGTGACTTTTATTATTAGGCTTGAATAGATCAGTTGATTCAGGGTAAAATGTTATTCCAGTAAAACTATTAAAACAAGTTCTCTGTACAGGAATAAGAATTCTCAAGTTCTATTTGGCTTACTCGTTTTAGTCATTATATACAAGCATTAAAATATGGTACTTTTGGCCATAGTGTTTGACCTGGAAAAATTCCCGTAAGCGAACCCATTTACCATGCCTTACTATATGGTACTACTGCTGGTACCGGTCTCCTTTAGAGTCTGTATTTATCAGGACTTTTTCAGTTGCAAGGGATAGAGATTCGACACAAACAAGCTTAATCTAAAAAGAAAACTTATTTAAACTTAAGTGAAATATTCTAGGGCTAGAAGTATCTTTATTAAGCAAGGTTAGATCCAGCGGCATATAGGATATTATTGGGGCATTTTCTCTCTCTCTTTCTCAAATGGATTTATTCTCAGAAAACTGATGAGAAAAATGACTGCCAGCATTGCCAAGGTTTATCTTTTGACTTCTGATTGGAAAGTAAGAAAGAGCTTCTCAGTTCTTGTGTCCATATATCACATATCAAGGAAGATTTTGATTTGTTCTGCTTGAGTCACATGTCTATCCCTAAACCTATGACTGGCTGGTGTATAGAGCACTATGGGAGACCTGGCCATGTGCCACCCACTGTGGCAAAGCGTCTTGACTGGCAAGCTCCTTGGGATTACGTGGGATGGGAGGGATGATGTCCCAAAAGAAGGGTTGCTTAGCAAACAGACAACATGTCTGGTCTAGATAATTAGTGTTTGAAGTCAACAGGGGTTTGGTGTTTATTCCTTTAGTTTACAGGGAATGAGAAGGTAACTATCATAAAATTCTGTTGGATCACTTGAGAATGTTAAGCTGCCCTTGAAAACCTGTTTGAGATGTCATGCAAAAGTGCCCATCAGGTGCAATAGGCTTCACATAGATAACCAGATAGTGGCATCATAATTGGTGATTGCTGAGATTGATGTGACATGTGGGCAGTTTGCGGGGGGTAAAGGAACAAAATGACAATAATGGGACTTCTGTTTGTTTTTGGCAGGGTTGGATGACTGCCTGCAACAATATGTCCACAAGTTTGAACGAGAGAAGATCAATGGCGAGCAGCTGCTGCAGATTTCCCATCAGGATCTGGAGGAGCTGGGGGTCACACGGATCGGACACCAGGAGCTTGTGTTGGAGGCTGTGGACCTTCTCTGTGCACTGGTTAGTTCAGGAAAAGACGGTCTGTACCATGATGACGTTCTTTAGAGCCTTGTTCTCTTAAGCCCTCATTGTTTGTGATTTAGCATATCACTGTTTCCTTAATGCTCCATTGAAATAAAACATGAGCTGAAGATACTATAGGAAGGGGAAAAATAAGTTATTTTCTACATTAAGGGTTGGCAAACTATGGCCTGCAAGTTAAATCTGGCCCACTATCTATTTTTGTAAATAAAGTTTTATAGGAACACAACCATGTCCATTCACTTACGTGTTTGTGACTGCTTTCTTGCTACAGTGACAGAATTGAGTGGTTGTAACGGGACCACATGGTTCCCCCAAAGCCTAAAATATTTATTAACTTGTCCTTTACAGAAAGAGTTCGTCTTTTTCAGAAAATCTCTGTATTAGTCTAATTTTCTTTTATAAGGAAAAAATGATGGAAATACTCCTGAATGAAAATGTCACCTTCTGGCCAGGCACAGTGGCTCATGCCTATAATCCCAGCACTCTGGGAGGCCGAGGCGGGTGGATTGCTTGAGTCCAAAAGTTTGAGACCAGCCTGGGCAACGTAGCAAAACCCTGTCTCTATTAGAAATACCAAAAGTTAGCCAGGTGTGGCTAGCATGCACCTATAGTCGCAGATATTCAGGAGGCTGAGGTCAGAGAATCACCTGAGCCTGGGAGGTGGAGGCTGCAGTGAGCAGAGATCGCACCACTGCACTCCAGCCTGGGTGACAGAGTGAGAACCTGTCACAAAAAAGAAAAGAAAATGTCATCTTCTAAATTGAGGTGAGAAATAGATTCTGATTTTCATGTCTGGTTTTGTTACTATAAAAAGCGGTTGAGTTTCACAGATACTTGTGATATTTAAATAACTGATATTTGCACTTGACATGACCTATAAAATGGGAAAAAAATGTGGCCTTCATTACATTTTGTAGATGATGGGTTTTGGCTTTAACATGAATGAGTAAAATCCTGCTGGGTCCTGACACTAGAATCACATGGGTAGCTTTGTTAGGTGTGGGCCAAGAACACCTGTAAGGACATTTTGTTTATAAATTGGTTAGTGTGGGTGGGATTCAAGTCTGCCTGTCCCGGTGCCAGGCTAAAGATGCGGTTTACTTAACTGTCAGGATTTGGACAAACTCGACAGCATTCAGGCTGGGTTAGTAATGCCCTGAACCCCAGCCAGGGGTATATACAATTACATCACTGAGAATGGTGGGAAAGAATGTGCTGCTGATGATTTTGCCGTCGCTGGTCTGCGTACTGTTGATTATATAACACTTGCTGCATTGTGTGTATTCTTCTTCTTAAAATGGACAGAGCCTTGTCTTCTGCTCTGAGATGTGCTGCTCTTGTTTAGGAAAGTAATGGGGAAATTATTTGTAGTTGATAAATGAGCTGCCGCCTGGGAGATGCTCTGGCCAAGTAGTCTGAGCACGGGTCTGGGAAGCAGGAATTTGCATTCTAATCCTGGCTCTGCTACATGCTACTCCCTCTGTGTCCTCGGGGAAATGGTGGTGTCTGTTTTTCCCATCTGTACAGTAACGCTCACCTTAGATGTGGCTGTGTACTATTGTGTAAGTGTTTTGCACTGCCCAGACATTTAAGCATCCTGTTTATTACCGAAACTGTATTTTCTTTTTTTTTTTTTTGTACAAACGTATTTGAGTTTACTTTTATTATACTTTCTGGGAACATGGCTTTTCCGTCTTTTCTGCTTGATGTTTTGCAAATTGTCTCTTTCACTTTGCAGTAATACTTTGAGGACAGGTAAATTTACTTGGAAATCCAAAGTAAGAGAGGCAGGAAGGGTCAGCTAGAGACGCATCACGTGCATCAGGTGGGATGATAACCATAACAGCCGCCTCTGGGCATTCTCTTTGCTTTTTCCTCTTCTCTACCTCTTAGAGCATTAGGCTAAAATGAACAAAGCTGGACAAATGCCAGAACCTAAAGCTGTGTTTTATCTCCTACAATTTCCTTCTAATTTCCTTTGCAGACCAAGCTTTGACCTCAGACTCATTCTGGACCTGCTCTGTGCCAGCGACTGCATTGGACAGTGGGGTCACTTAGGGGTTCACAAAAGAGTGTGGATTATTTTAGTGAGTTTTACTAAAATATCTTTAGTCTTGATATAATCTCCTTTTTGAATATTCTTATTATAATTCATATACTAATTATACTATCTTTTTAATCCATTTATAGCATATAGATCTTTGGATATATAGATTGGTGATGCTTTGAACAGACTATCTCCAGGCAGTTAATGTGTAAATGCAGTTGGCCTTGGTGTTATAAAAGAGGTTTCTATGTAAACTTAGTTTAGTGGATGTTGATTTTATGATAGACAGGAAATGAATATAATTAAAAGTAAGGAAGGGGGACGGGAAGAAACAAAACCACTGGAAAGTATCAATGCAAAGAGAGGGGCAGACAGATGGACAGGAACCTAAAATAGGAAACAACTATTAATGAAGATTCCAAAACTGGTGAGCAGTGGCTCACAAATTAGCTGGTCGTGGTTAGAGAGCAGTGAGAGAAACCATCCTTTGTGAACATTGACTTTGGCTGGCAGTCGTGGCTTAGGAGAGTGATTTGTATTATATGATGAGACCAGGACCACTTTCCAAGATTGAATTAGAATCTGTACCCAATTTTTCTTCCTCTCTCTGGGTAGAGGGTACCTGAGACCGATTATAGAGCTGCTCTTTTCAGTAGGATAGCTGTTACCCAATGTGACTGTCTAAATGAAAATCAACTAAAATAAAATAAAATTCAGTTCCTCAGTTGTACTAGCAACACTTCAAGTGCTCAGAAGCTCCATGTGGCTAGTGGCTACAATGTTGGACAGCACAGATAAAGAACATTTTCATCTTTGCATAGAGTTCTGTTGGCCAGTACTGGTCGAGAAGGTGTGATTGAGAATAACCAGTAAGAATAGCCAATAAGGATAAGTATGACTGTGGCCGGGCGAGGAGGCTTACGCCTGTAATCCCATCATGCCTGTAATCCCAGCACTTTGGGAGGCCGAGGCAGGCGGATCACGAGGTCAGGATATCAAGACCACCCTGGCTAACATGGTGAAACCCCGTTTTTACTAAAAATACAAAAAATTAGCTGGGCATGGTGGCGGGCGCCTGTAGTCCCAGCCACTTGGGAGGCTGAGGCAGGAGAATGGCGTGAACCCAGGAGGTGGAGCTCGCAGTGAGCCGAGATCATGCCACTGTGCTCCAGCCTGGGCGACAGAGAGAGACACCATCTCAAAAAAAAAAAAAAAAAAAAAAAAAGGATAAGTATGACTATAACCTGTGTTCTTTGCCAAGTCAGTGAGGCCCGAGTTTACTGAACACCAAGGCATGGGCAGCTGTGTTTTGAAGGTTGAAGGAGGTTGGGAAGTGAACAGAGTTGGAATTGATACATGTGTGAAATGATGCTACCTAGATTTGGGGTTAAATGAAGTACCTGTCATGAATCTATGGGCCTAGAGTGCTTATGCGCACTGGTATACCTCTGAGATTATTTGTTGTTTATTATTTACCCACAGCAAATCATTTAAACGTGTTATCTTTTTTAAGAGAAGAAATGCAGGAACAGGAATTTTTGCTGGCAAATTGTATTTAACTTGATCTTACGAGCTTATTTAAAAATGCCTTAGGAAAACTGTGAACTATATTTCTTAGGTTGTCTCTTAATTGACCCAAGTCAATAAGATGGCTTTGATTTTTTGTCTCTGGCACACCTTAATCACATGTTAGATCACGAACAGAGCTAGTAGGAATGGAGAAGATGGTAGAGAAGTTGTGTAAGGTTTGTCCTTAGCTAAATGTGTATAATTTTAAGACTCTTTTTGCTTTCCTTTTCTCCCATTTAGTGTATGGTTTCTCTAGCCAGATCAGGAAAGGATCCCGGATGGTGAACCCTAGGAAGTGAGATCTCAGTGGAAGGGTTTTAGTAGGTGAATAGATTTTCAGAAACTCATTGTGTTACTTAATTTGTATCTTTTTGATGCCTTATCTCAAAGCAGTTTCTTAAGGAGACAAGTTTTGGGGAAAAGACTGGTGAAAATAATTAATCTTGTCTGAGAAATTACTTATTTTCGGTCTTTCTTTGTGGGGCACTTAAGTCAATAATCCTTTCCTGATTATGCTTCTACAGTAGAGGTTCTGTAGAGCTACTATAATCAGTTTCTTGTTTTCTCTTTAATGTGGAATGGGGTCGAAGGGAAGGAACTTTCCTTTCTTCTTCTCCTCCTTCCTTCTTTTAAAAATTCTATTCTAGCTATGTTTATTCATCTTTCTAGGTCCATTATTTGTTTTGGGGAAAAAAAGAGCAAACTGAGTGGAAAATGAGAACCAGTTATAAGAAGCCACTCTACCCCTTTATTTCAGTGTTAAAAGTGGTATGTTTTTAGAAGATTGAAGTTTAAAGTTTCTTGCAACAATAAAATGCACTTAATCTTCTTTGAGTTCAATAAGTAAACGTTATGTATATGGTAATAAAAGTTCCAAGTAATTTATGGTGACATTGATTATTGAAAGCTGACTTTCCTGCTTTTAGTTCAAAACTCTTCATGTAAGTTGGCAGCTGAGTAACTGACTGAATGAGGGGACCTTTCCCTTTAATCATAGTTACAAGTCCTTCAAAACAAGCTCTGTCTTGTGGCCTCTCTATCCATTCAATTGTGAGTCTTTGATTCTTTGAATTTAAAAAGCTATGATGCAAATCCATCTTATTTTTGTCTCTCTATTGAAGGACAATATTATATTTTAGTCTCTAGAAAATAACATAAAAAATGAATATCACATTTAGATAGAAAAATACTGCTAATATAGAATGTTCATTTATATTTGGAAATTCAGTTTTTTTCAAAAGCTTGGAAGAGAAAATTTTCAGCTAACTTTTGCTTCTTTCAAAATTTCTAATTTTTTAGATATTATTTTTTGTTTTACTAGGAGGTAACATAAATTTAAACTTCAAGTAAAATCTATTTAAAATTAGAATTGTTTTGTTAAAGTCAAAGCCTTTTGTTGTTGTTTTTAACTTCCCATTGTTCATCTTGCAAAAAAAAAAAAAGTTTCTTACCTACTTCCAAGTATATTTATGCTTTATGTATCTTGATTTTGACACATGACTTGCCTCTCCCTGGCCCACATGGCCAAAGCCAGCTGAAAGAAGTTTCTCCACAGCCAGGTGCAGTGGTTCATGCCTGTAATCCCAGCACTTTGGGAGGCCGAGGTGGGCGGATCATGAGGTCAGGAGATCGAGACCACCCTGGCCAACATGATGAAACCCCGTCTCTACTAAAAAATTCAAAAATTAACTGAGCATGGTGGCACTTGCCTGTAATCCCAGCTACTTGGGAGGCTGAGGCAGGAGAATTGCTTGAACCAGGGAGTCAGAGGTTGCAGTAAGCCGAGATCACGCCACTGCACTCCAGCCTGGCGACAGAGTGAAACTCCGTTTCAAAAAAAAAAAAAAAAAAAAAGTTTCTCCACATCAGAGGGGATGAGTAGAATTTTGAGAAGCTGAATAGCTAGTCAACTTGTGCTGGATCCAGGGATCACTGGACAGTTTTCCTTATCCTTGTCTAATGTCGGTCTTGTCATTTGTCTTACCACGTGGCCCTTTTTTGGGCAGGTTGTGTGGAAGGGGACATACACAGCAGAGTAATCAAAAGCTTGTGCCCTAGATGCAGATTGCCTTGGTCAGAAGCCCAGCACTACCGCTGATGAGCTTTGTAACTTTGGAGAATTTATTCACTGTTTTCATGCCAGTTTCCTTACCGGTAAATTAGAGATAAAGACGTTTCTACCTTCACGGGCTGTTTTCCTGAGTTAATACATGTCAAACACTGAGTCCAGTTCCTGGCATAAAGTGTTCAATAATGTTAAGTATTCTGTTAGTTTCAGTTTTTAAATAGTACCAGATTCTTGCCTTGGGATGCTATTGAGACGGCATAATGTATCTCAAGAAATATCGTCATGTTTTTTAAAAAATGATAAAACAATTTAGGACATACAGAGGCAACTGAATACAGAAATTTATACCCCCACCTCTAATGTTGCAGATTTATGTGTTGTTTCCTCGGATTGGCTCTTTTCTCTGAAAGGGAGTCTAGGACAGTATTACCTCATGAAATTGATTTTTTTGAAGCACCCACGTAAGCTGAACATTGTTCAAAAAGAACACAGGTTAGAAGCACAAGAGCAAGAAATTAATTTTATTGATTGATTGAGATAGGGTCTCTCTCTGTCACCCAGGCTGGAGTACAGTGGCACGATCACAGCACACTGCAGCCTCGACCTCCTGGGCTCAGGCAATCCTCCTACCTCAGCCTCTTGAGTAGCTGGGAGTACAGACAGGAGCCACATCTTCAAGCTCAGGAGATCACGCTTAGTGAATTGGTGTTTAGTTAGTGCTGCTGTGGTTTTTGTGTGTGTGAGTGTCTCGCCTGGTGGAAATCCATGCATTCCATGACTATACGATTGTCCGCTGTGCTGGAAATCCCGTAGTGGGCATACTCACAGAGCCCTGCTTCTGCAGCCCTCACATCCCAGTGGAGGAAGAAGGCTGCAAACACAGTGTTTCAGATGGGGCAGAAGTGGGAGATGGGCTACAGAGTGAATCAAAGGGGCGATTCTGCCACCAGGGGACACAGGGCGATGTTGGGAGACATTTTTGGTTGTCACACTGCGGGAGGAGGTGCTACTGCCATCTGATGGGTAGAGAGCAGGGATGCTGATAAACATCCTATAAGACACGGGGACCCCCACCCCACAAGCGTTATCTGGCCCCAAATGTCAGTAGGGCTGAGGCTGAGAAACCTTGTTCTAGATTAAGTGGTCAGGGAAGCCTTGCAGGGGAGGGGACATATGGGCCAGCAGCTGAGTGATAGGAATGAGCTGTCGGCTGGGCACGGTGGCTCATGCCTGTAATCCCAGTACTTTGGGAGGCCGATGGGGGGCAGATTGCCTGAGCTCACAAGTTCGAGACCAGCCTGGGCAATACGGTGAAATCCCGTCTCTACTAAAAATACAAAAATTAGCCCGGCGTGGTGGTGCGTGCCTGTAATCCCAGCTATTCAGGAGGCTGAGGCAGGAGAATCGCTTGAACTCGTGAACCTAGGAAGAAGAGGTTGCAGTGAGCCGAGATGGCGCCACTGTACTCCAGCCTGGGCGACACATTGAGACTCCGTCTCAAAAAATAAAATAAAAAAAATAAAAAAATAATGAGCTGTCCACGACAATATTTGTAGGAGGCGCATTTGGGGAAGAGGAACTATCAAGAACAAAGTCCCTGAGGCCCGGGTGGCTGTGGAAGGAGCAGAGAGAAGGCTGGTATGGCTGGGATGAGTGAAGTGGGCTGGAGATAGATCACATGGGGTTTTGTGGTTGTTGTAAGAGTTTTTGAAGTGACTAACTGGGCTTTTGAGTTATCAGAGAGTTTGAATATTGGTGTGTGTTTGTTTATTGTTTTGTTTTTATTTTGAGACGGAGTCTTGCTCTGTCGCCCAGGCTGGAGTGCAGTGGCGCCATCTCGGCTCACTGCAAGCTCTGCCTCCCGGGTTCACGCCATTCTCCTGCCTCAGCCTCCAGAGTAGTTGGGACTACAGACGCCCGCCACCACGCCCGGCTAATTTTTTGTGTTTTTGGTAGAGATGGGGTTTCACCGTGTTAGCCAGGATGGCTTCCATCTCCTGACCTCGTGATCCACCCGCCTCGGCCTCCCAAAGTGCTGGGATTACAGGCATGAGCCACCGCGCCCTGCTGAATATTGTTCATTGTTTTGAATTTTTCTCTTTGATTTTATTTTCCACAGAATTATGGCCTCGAAACCGATAATATGAAGAACTTGGTTCTGAAACTGAGAGCATCTTCCCACAATTTACAGAATTACATAAGTAGCCGGCGGAAAAGTCCCGCTTACGATGGCAACACCTCCCGCAAGGCCCCCAATGAGTTCCTGACCTCCGTGGTGGAGCTCATCGGCGCTGCCAAGGCCCTGCTGGCGTGGCTGGACCGGTAAGTTGGAGATGTGCCTTTTACTGCCCTACAAGAGTAGATAGAGTCCAAGCTGCACGGAAGCTGTACTTTGTCTTAGGAAAAGGAACCATTGTTCTTTTCATATCATTTTTACCGGCTCTTCAGGAGTCCTCGATCAGTGGTAGATTTTAGGATTCCTTTGCCAGTTACTTAAAAGGTTAATAGCAGGAACAAATTAACCTCAGCTTAGAGAAGAGTGAAACTGTGCAAAAGGTTGTGTTTTACTGAGATTAAACATTAATGGTTGAGGATTTGATTGGTATGAAAGCTGTTAGTTGACTTCAGAAGGGATGTTAACTGTCATTTTTTTTTTTAATCTATTCCTTCTCTCTTTCTATTCAGATTCCTATTTTATGTGTCACTTGAGAGAAAGCAGTTAAATAAAAACTAATTTAATACAAAATTTAGCCGGGCTTGGTGGCACATGCCTGTAATCCCAGCTACTCGGGAGGCTGAGGCAGGAGAGTTGCTTCAACCTGGGAGGTGTAGATTGCAGTGAGCCAAGATCATTCCACTGCACTCTAGCCTGGGCGACAGAGCGAGACACAGTCTCAAACAAAACAAAACAAAACAAAAAAGGAATTTAGAGTAGCCCATGGGGGTAGCTATGCTTATCAACATGCAGTGGGATCCCAGTGGATTCTCCCTACCCCTTTGTAAGAGGATTGTTGTTACCTTCTAGGGCTCCGTTTACAGGGATCACTGATTTCTCAGTCACGAAGAACAAAATTATCCAGCTTTGCTTGGACCTGACCACTACAGTCCAGAAGGTCAGTAGTAGTCATTTTCACTTTCTATTTTTTTTTTTTTTTGCTTTTCCTCTTCTTGAAAGGATTTTCATGCAGGTATCAAGTACCACTCTCCTCTCCCCACATCAGTTTTTTTCCCATCAGAACTGGGAAGAGATGAAAGGCTTTAAATTAGATCCATTGTAAAGATGGTTTCTCTGAAAACTGACCAGTGGCCTTCGAATTAAAGATTACCTCTTTTTGTGTGTTTTAAAATAGTTGAACTAATAGTTCCTGTACTTCCCCTAAAATGTTAGAGCACTTAATTTTTTTTTAATGAAAATTCTGGAGTAACTAAGTTGCGTGATAGTCTTTGTTCTGAGTACTTTACTATATCTGCTTCTTAATTTTCTTTTCATTTTGGCCTCTTGTTGTTGGATTTGCCAGTCAGGATGGGCTAGGTTGTGGTACAGTAACAAACAGCCCCCAAACCTCAAACCTTAGCAGTTTATTCCTTGATTATTTACATCCAAATGGGTCAGGGGTAGGGGGCAATCACCTCCGACTTTCCTCGTTTCAAGATGTATATAGGACATAGGTTGACAGAATCACCAATATGTCGTGTTGCCTGTCCCCAAGGCAGAGGGGTAAAAACCATGAAGGTCCTCACACTGACTGATGTTCTGGACTGCAAGTGACACCTGTCAATTTCACTCATGGCTCGTTGCCCAGACCTAGGTATCTTAGTAAAGGCTCAGGAAGTTTTACATTAGCCAGTCTGTAACTGATTGAGCTTCTGTGATCTTAATTTAAAAAAAAATTTCTTCTTGGACCGTCAGCTCTTAGGACTACCTTCTGTCCTGTTACTTGGCATGCAGCAGATGCTTGTAAAGTATTTTTTAATTGAATTGAGGCTATGAAATATAAGGAAGAGCTTGTTGTTTTTTCACGTCCCACTTGGTTCTAAAATTCTGTGTTTCCACATTTGTTTCTACTGCTGATTTGGCAAAACATAAAGAGCATCCTCCCTTCTGTCCTGACCGTGCCATAACAGAGATGCAACTCTGAAAAGCCGTGCATTTTCTGGTTGTTTCTGGAATGTGAATTGTGAACTTTGTCTCTGCACGTGGCAGTTGTTTGCTGTAGTCCTGAGCAGGCATTGTTGTCAAGGCACATGGATTTTTGGGGTCATGATCTTAGAAAGGTGCTCAGAGCAAGTAAAGTAGCTTCGGAGTTTTTGCTCCTTTTTATGATACATAAAGTAATTTTGACAAAAAAGAGTCTGATACCAGTTGTGATGCTTTAGTCATACAGCCATGAAGGCATGGCATTTGTGGTTGAAGGCATTTCCCTGATACCTACCTTGAGTGTCCTTTTTCTCCCTTGCTTCCCTCTTCCCATAATATTTTCCTCATGTTTTGATTTTGTTTTATTTTTAAGAGACAGGGTCTCACTCTGTTGCTTAGGTTGAAGTGCAGGGGTGTAATCATGGCTCACCGCAGCCTCGACCTCCTTGCTCAAGCAATCCTTCCACTTTAGCCTCCTGGATAGCTGGGACTACAGGTGCATGCTGCCATGCCCAGCTAATTTTTAATTTTTTTGTAGAGACAGGGTCTTGCTATGTTGCCCAGGCTGGTCTCAAACTCCTGGCCTCAAGTAATTCTCCTGCCTCTACCTCCCAAAGCACTGAGATTACAGGCATAAGCCACTGCACCTGGCCCTGTTTTGATTTTTAACAGAGTTTACTAGCCATCAATTAAATGAAAGAGTTAAATATTGTGATTAGCAAATGGGAAAGTTTTGCTTGTTGGTACATTTGTGTTTTATTGTGAAGGGTCCCCAACTGTGTGGCTGATTCAGGCTGTCCCCACTGCAATGTAGGGAGAGGAGAGAAAGGGATGAAAGCGAAGGCAGAGGGAGTCATATTTGTTTCACAGGGTGAACTTCTGCCTGAGCAAGTTGATGTTGGCTTCTGAGGTATTTGGACACTTCTTTCAATACGTTTTTATTTAGCACTTACTTACTCTGTGTCTGCTGCCCTGGGATACCAGAGTGAATAAACAGATAAAAAGTCCCTGACCTTCTGGAGCATAGTCTCTGGGAGAGAGAAAATGGATAGATAAGCAAACTTTTATATATGAATATATGTGGTTATATAAAGGTAGAGCAATGCTAGGGAGGAAAGGTGCACAGGAAGGAGTGAGGGGAGTACAGTTTGAGATATGTGCCTAGAGTCGCCTCCTTGAGAAGGTGACACTTGAGTAATTCAGCCAGGAGAAGTCTATGCTTGTCGATGGGATGGGCTTATGCATCATCTCAAGTGCTACTTTTCCTGGTAATTGTAGAGAGGGGTCGATCATTATGAACTGATTATTAAAAAAAAAAATCTTCCCATAGGAGGTACACGTCCTGATCTGGTCACATCAGAAAGGTACCTGTGGGCGTCTTCATTGCGCCTGCCTGGCTTATTGGGACCTAAGAATGCCTGGGATATGATGAATGGTGATTTCTTAAATGTGTGTTATATGAATGAAATAATGCTTTGGACAGATAGGCTGCTGAGAATTTGACTTTTATCAGAACTCAAGGGACACAAGAGGTGTTAGTTTTGTTTGTTTCCGCGTTCACTTTCTGTTTCTCTTTTTCCTGTGGTGCTCACTGAGGGAGGTTAGTCTAGTGGTTAAGAGCATATTCTTCACAGAGAGACAGCCATAGGTTCAAATCCTACCTCTACCATTAATTAACCCTGGGGCCTTGGACAAGTCACTTATAATTTTTGAACCTTAATTTTCTCATTTGCAAAATGGGAATACAAATATTTACCTTACCAGATAATTTGGTGGGATTTCTGCAAGTTAATGTTGAGTTAAAAAAGAAAAAAGGCAAAAAAAAAAAGTGTGGTATGAAGATAAATGGTTACCATAAATACCTAAAATACATGCGTGTGTGTGTGTTTGTGTGTGTGTGTTTGTGTGTGTGTGTTTGTGTTTGTGTGTGTGTATATAAAACATACATCTTATACAAACTTGTATACAAAGTAATATGTAAATGCAGTGGATAATTTGGAAAAAAAAGTTGTGTTTACTCTGGCAGAGGGAGAGAGAGGGAGGGAATGTAGGAGCCAAGGCAAAAAAAGAGAACAAAACATTTTATTTACAAAAATCATGTATATGACCACATTTATGTAAAATTAGGTACAGAAAAATAATATAAAATAGTTAAAAAAAATACCAAAAGATTGTTATGAAGATTAAATGAGATGTAACATGTGGGCCAGGTGTGGTGGCTCATGCCTGTAATCCCAGAACTTTGGGAGGCCGAGACGGGCGGATCACGAGGTCAGGAGATCGAGATATAACATGTGAAAAGCACAGTGCCTGCTTCAGAAGGAGAAGACCGTGGTAGAAAATACAAAAATCTTGCCTTGTACTTGTTTTCTGGAATCAAATTTGATAGTTTAAAGAGAAGAACTGGACAAATATACTGCCCTTATTCTCTGGTATTTTTTTATTTTAAATTTGAACAGTTTTGAAGGAGTAAGACTGGTATGTAAATATGTATCAGGATATCATTTTCTGAACTTAGATTGAAAAATATGTTTCTTGACAAGTGCTCTTGACAAGCACATGTTCTGTAGTAATTGAAGAACATAGCTGGGCATGGTGACTCACACCTATAATCCCTGAACTTTGGGAGGCCAGGGCGGGTAGATCACCTGAGGTCAGGAGTTCGAGACTAGTCTGGCAAACATGGCAAAACCCCATCTGTATTAAAAATACAAAAATTACCCGGGGCATGGTGGCGGGCACCTATATATCCCAGCTACTTGGGAGGCTAAGGCAGGAGAATCACTTGAACCTGGGAGGCGGAGGTTGCAGTCAGCCAAGATCGCGCCACTTCACTCCAGCCTGGATGAAAGAGCGAAACTCCGTCTTAAAAAAAAAAAGAAAAAAAAAAAAACACCGAACGTAGGTGCTTTGGCAAATGGTGATGTTTGTGCATCTGTGCGCTCAGATACACACAAATTAGAAATTACAAACTTGATGAATGAGTTGAGTGTGGCTTACCCCATGTGTGTTGTGATGGTAGCAACGGGATTGAATGTGCCAGGGGACTTCACATTCTCTTGCAACTGCTTGACAGAAGATCTGTTGACTCTTTGGGAAGACATCTGTCTTTGCCATTTATTCCTTTTAACTGGGGAGTTGGTGGAATAAAAGTTCTATCTCTTTCCAGTGACAAAGAACATGTTCTGCCTGAGCCTTCATTCTTGGTGTCCCTGTCTGTGAAGAGACATTTGCTTGTCCCGTCTCTCTTGTACATCTTGCCATCCCCCTTCTTCTTGTGGTGACATCCTTCCTTCCGTCCATCTCTGCATCCTTCCTTCCAATAATGATTTATGAGTCCTCTAATTTGAAGGATACATATTGCTGCTGCTTTTTCTCCTGCAAGGAAACCGCACATTTCTTTTAAGAAATTTCTTCATTTCTTTTTTTTTTTTTTTGAACTCTGAACTTTTTATTGGCCTCCTGCTCCCCAAAGGGTACCCTGCTTCTGCTGGCTTAATGCCACAGAACTTTGGTGTCATTGGTCTCAGACACCACTTTGCCATCCACTATCCGGCGGGTGGTGGTCTTTTGGATGGCTTGCATGGAGTTGCTGCTGTCCAAGGCATCACCAAGATTAAAGTCCTCGCCATCTTCCAGCAAGCGGCGGTAGGAGGCGATCTCAGCCTCCAGCTTGACCTTGATGTTCAGCAGGGCCTCATACTCCTGGGCCTGGTGCTGTCCCTCTGCCTGGGTCTGTGCCAGCTCTGACTCAAGGTGCATCTTCAGCTGTAGTCCTACACCAAGTACAAGGATAGATCTTCCCGTTCAGTGTTGAGGCTGTAATTTGAGATGAAGGACCCCAAGGTGGGAAGGGATCGAGATCTGTATTTCCAGTGAGTCTCCTCATGTCGTGATGCCATGAAAACTGAAATAGAGACGGCAAGAGAGACACAATGGCACTGGCAGGTGCTGAGTTTCAGTCTGGAAAGAAATAGGAAAATGACGCCAGATGTGTTGGTGCACACCTGGAGGCCCAGCTACTAGAGGCTGAGATGGGAAGATCTCTTGAGCACAGGAGTTTGAGTCCAGCCTGGGCAACATAACAAGATACTATCTTAACAACAACAACAAAAAAGAATTAGGAAAATGAGCAATATTTGTCCCTGAGAAAACTGAATGGAAAGAAAACAAGCCTGCCAGGCAGCACTTTGGGAGGCCAAGTTGGGAGGATTGCTTGAGACCTGCCTGGGCAATATAGTGAGACCTCTATATTAAAAAAAAAATTAAAAAGTTAGCCAAGCATGGTGGTTTGTGCCTGTAGTCCCAGCTACTTGGGAGGCTGAGGTGGGAGGATTGCTTGAGCTTGGGAAGTGGAGGCTACAGTGAGCAATGTTTGTGCCACTGCACTGCGGCCTGGGTGACAGAGCGAGACCCTGTGTCACATACATGTAAACAAAGCAAGCCATGGAAGCAGAAGAGGAAAAGACTGCTGCTGAGTGCTGACTGTGTCTCAGGTGTATATCCACACTTGACGCATGTCATCACACCGAATTCTCAGCAGGTGTGCATCCATGCTTGATGTGTGCCATCGTGCATCCACGCTTGACGCGTGCCATCACACCGAATTCTCAGCAGGTGTGCATCCACGCTTGATGCGTGCCATCGTGCATCCACACTTGACGCGTGCCATCACACCGAATTCTCAGCAGGTGTGCATCCACGCTTGACGCGCGCCATCGTGCATCCACGCTTGATGCGTGCCATCACACCGAATTCTCAGCAGGTGTGCATCCACGCTTGACGTGTGCCATCACACCGAATTCTCAGCAGGTGTGCATCCACGCTTGACGTGTGTCATCACACCGAATTCTCAGCAGATCTCAGAGGTAGGCTTTGTTATCACCCCATTTTAGAAAGAAGGAAACTAAAGCTCAGAGAAGTTAAACCTACTGCACAAGACTGCTCAGTTCCTGAGAAGGCAGAATAGGAGGAGAGGCAGGGTGTTGCTGAGTGCCACCCAGGCTGGGCCTCTGCTGTCAGGTGACCCAGGGCTGTGAGAAGCTCAGCTCACTGTCCAGCCTGTGAGGGTCGGTGACTTGGTTTCAGCGCTCATTTTTCCATTCCATTGCCTTCATGCCAAAAAACAATGGGAAGTCATGACTGCAGCTGCTTCCTCTCGGCAGGAATGGGTGTGGGAACCACGTTCACAGTGGCGGGAGGTGAGAGGGAGTCCTTTCACATGCCAACTGGAACAATTTGGGAGGCGGGAAGCTCCTTGTGCTGCTGGCTCCATCACCACCGCAGTCACCACTGCAGGGAACCGATATTCTTGGTGGCCTCTTGGATCCCTCAAGGAATCAAGTTGTAGGAACCTTGCGGTCAGAAGTCTACCTTGTTCTTGGGCTCTGGTGTATTGAGAGTTGCTCTCTGCCTCTAGGTGATGGTCTCCCTGAAGTGACAGTGCTTGTATTAATTTAGAGATTTGTGGGCCGGGTGTGGTGACCAATGCCTGTAATCCTAGCATTTTGGGAGGCTGAGGCAGGTGGATGGCTTGAGTCTAGGAATTCAAGATCAGCCTGGGCAACATGGTGAAACCCCGTCTCTACAAAGAATACAAAAATTAGCCAGGCATGGTGGCGTGCACCTGTGGTCCCAGTTGCTTGGGAGGCTGAGGCGGGAGGATCACTTGAGCCCAGGAGGTCAAGGCTGCCAGTGAGCTGAGGTCACACCATTGCATTCCCACTTGGGTTAGAGAGTGAGACCTTGTCTAAAAAAAAAGGAATTTGTAGTGAAAGATTATAGACACAAAGACAAAGTATTAGTTTTATTTCTAGCACACAATCACATATGTATACTGTGTTTCTAAGGTTGAAATGTGTTTAACAAGTCTGCCAGACAGTATTAATAGGGGATGAGCCATAATGGTAGTTGACAGTTTAGTTTTATCTACAAGATAGAATTGGAAAGGCACATTTGGAGCTATAATTATTCCTATTTACAGAAGCCGCTCCTGTAGTTTAAGATAATATCAAATTCACACATGTAAAAATACATTTCTAAATTTATTTTTTTAAAGTCTTTTCTCTCTAGGCTGCTCTTTTCCTGAGAGTCAGTATAAATTTTAGGAGCAGTCATTATTATTGTTGCCTACATTTTTATCTAGTAGAAAAAATTTAAACAAATGTAAGAAGACAATAAACGTCTGATTATTAAATCATATAGAGTAGAAACTGGTAGGCATCTTCCTCCTTCAGAAGTAGTAAAAAATGACCTAAAAATGACTTTTTGATTGATGTGAAAAATCTTCACCTGACAATTCCAACACAGTTGATTAACATTTTGTCATGTACATAAAAGAATTAGCATTATTGTTAAGATTGTCCTAACTTGGGATTATAGTTAATAGTGCTGAATAAACTCTATAGAATCTAGTTGTATTGATTTTCTTTTTCTGCATGCATTCTGCAGTATAGGTTGAAATCCTTTGCTACAGATGAGTTCTAGAAGGTTAACTGTGAAAGTTTCACATTGGCAATTTCACTTTGGCAGCTTTTAGACAGGACAATGGTGATTCCTATAATCAGCTAACCCAGTTCATACAGTGTTCCAAGCCTTTTGTTCTTAAGCTGAATAAATAATGCTTTGCATTCCAGCCCTTTATTTCATGTCATCAATAGCATACCTCAAGACCACTTTTTTGGCAGTGTGTTAATGAATGTTTTGTTGAACCCTTTTCATCTATCAAGGACTGAAATATCTGATTTAATCTCAGTGGTGCTTAAAATAAACTTTTGTGGCTGAGTTTACTCAAGCCCTTATTTGAAAGCTATTCTTATAGGCAGGCCCAGAGCTAAAGACTGCCAGCTTGTTGGCCCACTGCTGTCTGTTCCTGGGGGCACATTGGGAGCCATCGTCAGGTTTCTTGACTTGGACTTCTGACCTACTACTCTCTGGACAGTCTGGAGAGTAGGTGGATTTCAGTTCAATTATTTTTGTAAGTTTTCAAATTAAGTAATTGGCCAAATGGGTTCCTTGGATGAGAACTCCTTAGGTCAGAGGAGAGCGGGACCTTCGGAAGGTGCAAACGTCAGCTCTGTTCCCACTCTGCCCTCTCATTCCCATCCCAGTCCCACAGGACTGTGCAGGCTGAGGGATGTGTCAGGGACCGTCTTGAGCTGCAGAAGATGTCTAGAAAGCTAAGCCAACAGTTCTGAATGTTTTTGACTCTTGTACTTAGTGTTCATTTTCTCCATCCCCTTCTTTAGGACTGCTTTGTAGCGGAAATGGAGGATAAAGTTTTAACTGTGGTAAGTATACATTCTAAAAGTTATTGTAAAATTCCTTTTCCAAAGGCAGTGGGAATCACATTAAGTAAATGCACTGTGGCTAATTACTTCAGGAGATACTTTGAAATATTGGCTTTTGGGACATGAGTTTTTAAATTTAGGTGGAAGGGAAAGCATAAAAGTTGTTTAACAAGACCAACTACTGTGAAAATTCCTGTGCTTAAATTAACTACATTAAGTCTCTGTTTTATTATTATTTTTTTCTGAACATTTTATTAGGATACAGTTATATATACGTTTCTAGCTAGCCTGCTAGTCAGGATTGAACTGATATGCAAATTTCACTTTACGACCATTTTGATTTAAGAAAAAAATTCTTGGCAAAAACCTTATGATGGAGGGGGGTTGTGCTGTAACTGTTTAAGGAGCATTTTGTAACTATTCATCATCACTTCCTCCTTTTGACATACACCAGCCTGTGCTCTTTTGATAAGGCCTTCCTCCTACTGATGTTGAGGAATTTAGCAATGAAACTGCTATAAATATATTTTCCATAAATAGGGAGGCCAAACAAATTGGAGGAATGTAAAAAGTATCACTTCTTGGATTCTCCCCCTTGGAAAGAAAAATCACTCTTTGGAATTTCCTGATTTCTTTGGTTGTTTAATTTTGAAAGGTTAGATGAGTCTGATTGGGGAAATACCACACGTAGCCACTGTGACTTCTACAAGGAGACCACTTAATAGGGATCCTCTCATTGTCTCTTTAGTTTTACCTTGTCAGTGTTTGGCATTCAAAGAATGTGAGTGATCACTAAAAAGACGATAGACCTAAATGTAAAATGCAAAACTATAAACCATCTAAAAGATAACATAGGGGAAAATTTGGGTGACTGTCAGTTTTGCAATGAGTTTTCAGATAGAACACCAAAAGCATAATTCATGAAAGAAAAATTGATAAGGTAGACTTCATTAAAATTAAAAACTGCGATGTGAAATGCACACATAGCATTTTGGGAGGATATATATTTTCAAAACACCTATCAGATAATGGACTTGTATCCAAAATATACAAAGAACAAGAACAAAATATACAAAAAACAAGAATAAGAAGACAAACAACCCAATTAAAAAGGAGGCAAAAGATCTGAACAGGTACTTCATCAAAGAATATATACAAATGGCAAATAAGCCTATGAAAAGATGTTCAATGTCATTTGTAGTTAGGGAATTGTAAATTAAAACAACAATGAGATACCACTATATACCTATTATATAGGCTAAAATACGAAACACTGACAACACCAAATGCTGCTGAGGATGTGGAGCAACAGGAATGCTCATTAATTGCTGGTGGAAATGCAAAATGGTGCAGGCAGTTTGGTGGACAGTTTGGAAGTTTCTTACAAAACTAAATATATTCTTACCATATGATCCAACAGTTGTGCTCCTACATATTTACCCAAAGGAGTTGAAAATTTACATCAAAAAAATGTGCACAGGATGTTTATAGCAGCTTTACTCAAAATTGCCAAAAAAGTTGGAAGCAACCTTAATGTCTCTCAATAGATGAATGGATAAACAAACTGTTGTACATCTATAAAATAGAATATTATTCAGCAATAAAAAAGAAATAAGCTATCAAGTCATGAAAAGATGGAGGAAACTTACAAGCATGTTGTTAATTGAAATAAGGCAGTCTGAAAAGGCTACATGCTGCATAATTCTGACTATTTGATTTTCTAGAAAATCAAAACCACAGGGACAGTAAAAAGATCTATGTTTGCCAGGGGTTCATGGTGAGGGATGGGGTGCTGGATAATTAGGTTGCATACAGGGGATATTTAGGACATTGAAACTATCCTATATGATACTGTAATGATGGATACGTGACATTAGGCATTTGTCAGAACTCATAGAATGTACACCACAAAAAGTGAACCCTAATATAAATTATAGATGTTAGTTGATAATGTCTCAATATTAGTTCATAATTTGTTTTTGGTGGGGTTTTTTTTTTTTTTTTTGACAGAGTCTCGCTCTGTTACCCAGGCTAGAGTGCAGTGGTGCAACTCGGCTCACTGCAACCTCTGCCTCCGAGGTTCAAGCAATTCTGCAGCCTCAGCCTCCTGAGTAGCTGGGGTTACAGGCATCCGCCATCATACCCATCTAATTTTTGTATTTTTAGTAGAGATGGGATTTTGCCATATTGGCCAGGCTGGTCTTGAACTCCTGACTTCAGGTGATCCACCCACCTCAGCCTCCCAAAGTGCTGGGATTACAGGCATGAGCCACTGTGCCCGGCCTAGTTCATCATTTGTAACAAATGCACCACACTAGTACAAGATGTTAATAATAGAGGAAGCTGGGAATGGAGGGTGGTGGTGGAGGGGACTTAAGGGAACTCAATGGACTTTTTGCTCAATTTTTTTTATATAAACCTGAAACAGCTTAAAAAAGTAAAGTCCATTAAAAAAATGGTTTAGGCTCAAAACAATTTTTTTTTTTTATCTTGTCAATATTTGGTGTTCAGAGACTGTGAGCAATCATTGAAAAGTCAGGTAGGTGGCTGGGGAGAGATGATTCGACTTCATTGCTGAAAGGGGATTTCTGCCTGGCCTGTGCTCTTCAGTGGTCATAAAGGAGCTAATATAAAAGCTGCCTTTTCTAAACAAAGCTGAAATAGTGGCACTATTCCCACAGATGGTAAACATGGAGTCTAAATGCCATGCATTCATTGAGCAGAATTATCAAAATGATTGCCAACCAGAACTAACGATTATAGGTGAAATGCATTTCTCTAAAAATCAGCTTGAGATAAAATTGGTTAATGATTGAACTTTCCTATTTGCTTCTCCAATTCTAGGTCAAGGTTTTAAATGGCATCTGTGACAAAACAATCCGATCTACCACAGATCCTGTGATGAGCCAGTGTGCATGTCTGGAGGAAGTTCACTTACCAAACATTAAACCTGGGGAAGGCCTGGTAAGTTCTAATAACACTTGTTTTATTTTCAGATAACGTACATCATCATTTACTGAATTTTTAAAAAAATTCCTTATTGCTTTCACTATAATTCTGAAAAGTAGAATTAATTTAGACCGCCTTCCATTATGTAGTTAGGAATGTGCTATCTTGAATCCTGTTGATGTGTTTTCTATCTTCAAAGTATAAAAATAAATACAATTTAAAAACTGTATACTCATATTTTGAAGATAACACTTTATTTTTGGGACTTAGCAATGCAAGGAAATATAAAACATTTACACAAAGGAAAGATGGTCTCTGGGTACAAAAACAACATCTGCTCTGAAAGTATTAGCATTTGGGATGACTGTGAGAAGAGACTGGCTGAAGGCGGTGATTCTTAAGAAGGGTTTAGAAATATTTCATAAGTAATATATGAGCTATATCATAACAGGCTGTGGGACTACATACAAGTGATCTCCTAGTACCTAGCATGCATCTTATGAGATTAATTTGCTGAAATTTTCGTGAAGAAGCTGTGAAGCCCATTAATTAGCTTAGAGGCTTTGAGTCAGCGAGAGCTGGGTTTAAATCACGGCTCTTGAGGGACTTAACCTCTTTACATGTCAGTTTCCTCATAGGGTTGTTGAAAGTATTGTATTAGATTATGAATGCCAAGTGCCAGGCACCAAGCACATAGTTCATGTGCATTAATGTGGCTGCAGCTACTGTTGCTGGTATTGATGATGTTGAGGAGGAGGAGGAGGAGGAGAAGGTGGAGGGGGAGAAGTATCTAATGTATAGGTAGCTGTCGGGAGCTATTAAGGCAGTCTCTGCTCTTAGATAGAAAAAACAAAAATCAACCAGTTGTTAACAGGCCCACATTCTTAGCAGAAATTTGCATATTGGTACTGCTTGGCTTCAAACAAATGATGGATTATATCAGATTAAATTTAAACAGGGAGGACTTCCTGTGGAGGTAGGTTTATAGTCAAATATTTAAGCAGATAAATGCTCTGAGTAGGCAGAAATGGAGTTGTCATTTCAGATGGTAAAGTTATACAAGCAGTGCCCTGGGAGGGGGAGTACCATGTGTAGAGGAGAAGCTGATATAATCTGCGAGTGAAAGTAACAGGATAGGAGAGGAATCAGGAGAACCTGAAGGCGCTGGTGTTTGATGGGACTGTCATCATAGATTAGCGTAGGTTGATGAGCAGGCTGGGTGCAACATAATTTCTGAGGAGGGTACACATTATTACAGCATAGATACCAGCGTGAGCAACTACTTTTTGCCCGGTCTACTTTTTGCTCTCTTTCCCCATCTTGTAACAGTTTAATTAAAAAAAATGTACCTGGTAAATCTAACTGCAGAAATAATTCCTCAATTATACATTCGGTGTATCACTCAGTGAGGCACTGGCATCTGAGTTTGCCTCTCAGGCCTCTTAGGAGAGAGAATATTCATTCATCTTTACATTTCCCTTAAAAGGAGGGATGTCTGTTACTCATTTGCTGCCTATGCTTTGTTATTTAACAATCTTTGTTCATATATCTTTGTCTGGATTATTAGTAGCTTTAATAGTCCCTCTGAGGTTATTTCTGTTACCAAATTTAAATGAATATATTGTGTCCCTAGACAAAGAAATGGTCAAGAAAGAACTGTTCTTTGGCTGGGTGTGGTGGCTTACACCTATAATCCCAGCACTTTGGAAGGCCGAGGTGGGAGGATCACTTGAGCCCAGGAGTTTGAAACCAGCCCGGGTAACATAGTGAGATCCTTTCTCTATTAAAAATATAAAATAATTAACTGGGTGTGGTAGCACACACCTGTAGTCCTGGCTACTTGGGGAGGCTGAGGTGAGAGGAGCACTTGAGCCCAAGAGTTCAAGGTTACAGTGAGCTGTGTTTGCATCACTACACTCCAGTCTAGGCAACATAGCGAGACCCTGTCTCATCATCAACATAATAGAACAGTTGTTGTTCGAAGTGCCTCACTCATTCACCCATTCTGTAGGTCTAAGAAAACTCCCACATCCTCGGAGTTGTGGCATAATTCTGTGTGCCTGGTACACAGATTATATTATCAAAGAGATCACATGTTTTATTTCTTTCACCAGTATTTCAGTTTGCTTAGCTCCCCTTCACCACCCTTTGGATCTTGTTTCTCGATGTTTCAGGAGGCTGAAAAATGATTATTGTTCTGAAGGGACTGTTGTTAATGTTTTATAAGTTTAAGTCTCACTTGGGGCTATGTCTCTAAACGTTGGAGTAATGAGTTAATCTATTTGTGATTCACTCCAGGGCATGTACATCAAATCAACCTATGATGGGTTACACGTGATTACTGGAACCACAGAAAATGTAAGTGTATATTCATTAAGTGTAAAGCTGTTGTGTGTTTAAACAAATTTGAGCCACAGTCTCTATACTTTGAATTTAAACGTGTGCATGCTGTTTGATTATTGTGAGAGCATGGGTACCTGCTTTGTTTATTTCTGTTGATAGAGTACTGTTTGTCACCAGCTGTTGTCAATTTATTATTTAAATTGTCCTTTATTGCTCTTGTTCATATACTTTGCTCAGTTTTTACCCCTACTTTTGTGTTAATTATTCCTTTTGCACCCTGGAAGTGTAAAGCCATAAATACAAAAGCAATGATCTTTTTGTTTTTGAGAGTCACTCTTATAAGAACTGGGATTGGTGGCCATGTGTATAAAATATAATTTTTTTGATTTAATGGAATTTTTATGTCTCCAAAGCAGCTATTTCAGGATTTTTTACAACATATTTTTATAGTTGTGTTTCATAATATTTGGCATGATATTGAAATTTAGTCCTCTCTCCCCACCCCTTGAATAGGAAAAGCAGGTCTGTTTCTACTGTGAGGTACTTCTGTACACTGTGTACTTCCTTCTGGAAATTCTGCTGTGTGTAGGGTTGTCTTCAGCCCCTCAAACATTTTGAATTTGTGAGAAGTAGAGCTAGTTGAATGCTTTCTTCTTGCAGCCTACAATATGGCTTGCTTTTGAAAGACATTGATATGAAACTAAAAATGTTTGAATAGCTTCCCTGGGTCTGTGTGAAAGAAGCATGTATTTGGGGGAATTAACCTATTTAATCAGCTAAGACAGGAGGAGATAATTCCTAAAATTAGGGGAAATTTTAGTAGCTGCTTTTCTAATCTGTTTGGTAGAAATATGTGTCTAATTTTCAACTTCAGCTGCTAGATCTTTTGATAAAGGAAAACGGCATGATCTTTGAGTGTCTGTGATAAGCACTTGATGTTTGTAGTGAGAAAATGATACTGCTTAAGGCAGTCAATGAATTATAAATACATTGCATGGTTCTAGCAGATGAATGGGTAGGAAATGGTAGTGTCTTTCAGGATTCTCTGTTGAGCTGCAGCGAGGAAGCCCTGAGAGTCACTAGGAGTTTTTATACCATGTCACCTCCTAGACAATAACAGCACAGGAAGCTCTGCTTTTAGGCTGGGGATGGTGCGGAAGGAAAGACACAAGATGCAACACACGATTCTTCCTTCATCCTTGATCGAGACTCAGTACGTTGCAGCTCAGCCGTGATAAGAACACAGTCATATCTGTTTGTATAGATGAGAAACATGGTGAATGTCATTTCAGTTTTTAGAGTTGAAGTTTTGCAGTCTAGCAATTTGATGATTACATTGTCTGTCTTAACCAGACCAGTGTGTTTTCCAACTTTATTGGGTCTTCTTGAAGCAATTTCCATCTTGGATCTGGAGCACTACAGAATTACTACCGGAAGGCATAGTACTTCCTTCCTCTTGCACCAGCCCCCTTTTTAAAGAAAAGAATTCGGGCCGGGCGTGGTGGCTCATGCCTGTAATCCCAGCACTTTGGGAGGCTGAGGTGGGCGGATCACGAGGTCAGGAGATCGAGACCATCCTGGCTAACACGGTGAAACCCCGTCTCTACTAAAAATACAAAATATTAGCTGGGCGTAGTGGCGCGCATCTGTAATCCCAGCTACTCGGGAGGCTGAGGCAGGAGAATTGCTTGAACCTGGGAGGCTGCAGTGAGCCGAGATTGAACCACTGCACAGTCCAGCCTGGGTGACAGAGCAAGACTCCATCTCAAAAAAAAATAATAATAAAAATAAAAATAAATAAATAAATACATAAATAAAAGAGTTCAATGACAGACTAAACAAAGCTGCTTTTGAATTAAATGAAATGTCATATGCCATTAATGATATATTCCCTGAATTCCTACGAGAATTGTAACACTGGCTGACAGACTCAGGGTCTGTCCTGGTATTCCCATGTAGGACTGTATGGAAGTCATCTCAGGGAGTGGTGGCTACCATCTTGTTAGAGATCAAAAAAGAAAACTTGTCTTCTTCCATCTGGTAATCCACTTGAAAATGTCACTCATTCCTTTAGTCATTCAATTTGCATTTATTGAGGACCTGGAATGTGCTAGACACTAGGCTAAGTAAGTCTAAGTCTTCTAGACAAGCATGGGAAGTTAGGTGAGAGCCCACTTCTCCCAGGCTCAATCTGGATATTTTATTCTTAATGTTGGGTATTAATATACTTGAATGGCAGTAGAAAGTGCCAGCTCCAGGTCAGTTTTTGGCTATCACTTAAGGTTGCTATGACTTCACTGTCAGAATGTTTAAATGGAAGCCTAGTATGGTGGGTAGCAGTGGATGAAAATCACCCATCATTTTCACAAGTGAATTATGTCCATATTCTTCAATCTTGGACTTGAGGCTGAAGCAATGCTTGCTTGAGGCTGAAGCAAGCAAAGCCTTCAGTCCATTTCTTTGAAGGTTACCTGAGAGGCTGGGATCATTTCAAAGTCAGACCAACAGTGTCTGATGTTTCTCTATCTTATTTCTTTTTTTGATGTTATTTTAGACCTTGACAAGAGTCTTGACACAACCTCATCCATACTTCTGTCCTCCGCCCCTGAGATCCAGTGGGAGTTAGATTAGCCTCTGAAGAATGGGTGCATTTTTCTCTAGGTCATGACCCTTCTGCAGCAAACCAACACAAGCATCATTTTTCAGTAGTCCTCCTCATGGTGAAGATAGGCAAGAGCTACTGCCCTGGGCAGAATTTTGGTACCAAGCTCTCTCTTTACCGGTGTTCTGCCAAACACAACTCTTTTTTTTTTTTTTTTTTTTAATTTTTTTCTTAAATTTTGTTATTATTATACTTTAAGTTTTACGGTACGTGTGCACAACGTGCAGGTTTGTTACATATGTATACATGTGCCATGTTGGTGTGCTGCACCCATTAACTTGTCATTTAGCATTAGGTATATCTCTTAATGCTATCCCTCCCCCTCCCCCCACCCCACAACAGTCCCCGGTGTGTGATGTTCCCCTTCCTGAAAACACAGCTCTTAATCACTTGATTGGACATTTGAGAAATGAATGCAAAAGGATCCTTAGGAAGGGAAGTCAATTCAGGACATCAGAGTGTGTTTTTTAAGATTACACATCTAGAGACAGGGACTTCTTGGCCTTGGAGCTATCTTCTGTAAAGTGAAGCTTATCTTAAATGAATCCCTTGCCCAGGAAGATTAACTGGACTGGACCGATTAGGATCAGAATTACTAAAGTAGGCCTTTAACTGTGGGTTAAGCATCTGGCACACAGGGACAAAAAGGAACATAGATAAATTCATTTTTTAAGTGATGTAAGAAACTTGAGATGGGCCGGGTGCGGTGGCTCACACTTGTAATCTCAGCACTTTGGGAGGCCAAGGTGGGTGGCTCACCTGAGGTCAAGAGTTCAAGATCAGCCTGGCCAACATGGTGAAACCACGTCTCTACTAAAAATACAAAAATTAGCCGGGCGTGGTGGTGGGTGCCTGTAATCCCAACTACCCGGGAGGTTGAGGCAGGAGAATGGCTTGAGCCTGGGAGGCAGAGGTTACAGTGGGCTGAGATCACACCACTGTACTCCAGCCTGGGCGACTGAGCATGAGTGAGACTGTCTCAAAAAAAAGAAACTTGAGATGAACATGGGCTGGTCTCTCAGGTGAGCACTGCCGGGTATGGTAGCAGGTTAAATGTTTTCACAAATAACTGTCAAGTTACCAGGGCCTTGTATGAGACCTAGATAAAATCAAAGGGAGTATTTCTACAGTTTAGGGCTGCTTGTTAATTTCCCATTGAGCCTGTCACAACAATTTAGAGAAACTTCAGCCAGTGTGTCTTGGGTCTCATTGCTGTCCCTCTCCCCATGTTCAAAGGTGCTATTTTTTGGATATTTGGAAATTGTTTGAAGATTCAGTCAGTAATGTAAGTTAGAAAATTAAATCCTCTATTCTAGATAATGTTTGATTAGAATTTGAAATCCAAGGTTTATCTTTTCTTCTTCTCTTAGTCATATATGAGATACCTTCAACATGAGTTCTAGGTGGCTTATATGAACAAGAACACCACAAAATATTTGACAAATGGATTATATCCCTTTATATATATTTTTTCTTTTTTCCTTTTTTTTTTTTTGAGACGGAGTCTTGCTCTGTTGCCCAGGCTGGAGTGCAGTGGCGCGATCTTGGCTCACTGCAAGCTCTGCCTCCCGGGTTCACACCATTCTCCTGCCTCAGCCTCCTGAGTAGCTGGGACTACAGGCGCCCGCCACCATGCCTGGATAATTTTTTGTATTTTTAGTAGAGACGGGGTTTCACCATGTTAGCCAGGATGGTCTCGATCTCCTGACCTCATGATCCGCCCACCTTGGCCTGCCAAAGTGCTGGGATTACAGGCATGAGGCACTGCGCCCGGCCTATTCCTTTATATATATTTTTGTTGCAGTGATGGTAAATTAATAACCAGGCATTATTTGAAGGAAAAAAGTCTGGATTTTGTTTTGACACTGAAGACTCGTTTTTGAATGTAATCTGAAAATGAAGAGAAAACTAAATTCATTCTTTTTAAAGCAATTTCTGTTGCCACCAACTTTCTATTTTAACAGCATTGCAATAATACGTAAAAGAAGATGGAATGAGTACAACATTTAGTTTTAATAAGGAAATGAGATGACAGAGTTACAAAGATGATTTTCCATGTTGAACAGTTGGTCAGCTTTTATGAGATTAATTTTGATAAGGATATGTGTAAGAATTTTTTAGATGGACGAATAGCTTTTATCAGCCAATCATTTTGACAATATGTCCAGGGTGGGCGCAGTGGTTCGTGCCTGTAATCCCAGCACTTTGGGAGGCCGAGGTGGACAGATCACCTGAGATTGGGGAGTTCGAGACCAGCCTGGCCAACATGGTAAAAACCTCATCTCTACTAAAAAAATTAGCTGGGCGTGGTGGCAGCCACCTGTAATCCCAGCTACTCGGGAGGCTGAGGGGGGAGATCCGCTTGAACCCAGGAAGTGGAGGTTGCAGTGAGCTGAGATCCACCATTGCCCTCCAGCATGGGTGACAGAGTGAGACTCCATCTTAAAAGCAAAACAAAACAAAAGACAGTATGTCTAGTCTCTTCCCAATAGATTAGATGAACCTGGCTGTTCTAACAGACAAATTATCAGTTATAACAGACACTAACAAAATGGATTAACACAGGATTCATGTGTAAGGTCCTATAGACTGTGTAGTCTCAGGGGAATAAAGTGCATTGTTTTATTTTTCCTGAGAAAATGTTATTTCAGTTGCTAATTGTCTACAGAAGAAAGAAGAAATAAAAGCAGAAAGAAATAGAAGGTTTAAAAGAATTAAGGCAGGTTATTTTGTTTCTGTACAGTCTCCTGCAGACAGATCTCAGAAGATTCATGCTGGTGACGAAGTCATTCAAGTTAATCAGCAAACCGTGGTGAGTTTGTTTATTGGGACTCAGTTTTCCTCCTTAGAACTTTTAATTAAGTCTAAAACCATTTTGTTTAAATTTTTAAAATTTGCCACTTATATCCTATTTTTCATTATTTTAGGTTGTGCTAACATGAGCATACTTATGCCTGCCTATTTTGTTTCTGTGTATCTGCTCACAACCCTGACTGCCTTGAGATAAATTCATAGGTTCGGTTTTTTCGTTATTCATGAGCAAGTCCTCCCTCCCCATTTGCTTTCTTTGAAGGTGGGATGGCAGCTGAAAAATCTGGTGAAGAAATTGAGAGAGAATCCCACAGGAGTTGTGTTACTGCTTAAGAAGCGCCCCACCGGGTCTTTCAACTTTACTCCTGCTCCCCTGAAAAACCTACGGTGGAAGCCACCTCTTGTACAGGTATCTGGGATTAACTGTAAACCTCCATCCAACAATGTCGAGTATCTCATTAGTCTCCAAACAAAAAGAGATTAAAATTTGAAGGTGATTGATTGGTTTCAGGAGTTTGTATGTAATTATCCTATAATCCTGCCTATGTGAAAATATAAATTCTAGATCTACATGGAACAGTATAGTAGCCAGTAACCATATATGACTATTTAAAGAATGAGGCTAGGCGTGGTGGCTCACGCCTGTAATGCCAGCACTTTGGGAAGCCGAGGCAGGCAGATCACGAGGTCAGGAGATCGAGACCATCCTGGCTAACACGGTGAAACCCTGTCTCTACTAAAAGTACAAAAAATTAGCCAGGCGTGGTGGCGTGCGCCTGTAGTCCCAGCTGCTGGGGAGGCTGAGGCGGGAGAATGGCGTGAACCCGCGAAGCGGAGCTTGCAGTGAACCCGGGAAGCGGAGCTTGCAGTGAGCCAAGATCGCACCATTGCACTCCAGCCTGGGTGACAGAGTGAGACTCCGTTCTCCAAAAAAAAAAAAAAAAAAAAAGAATGAAATGACGTTAAAAGTTAATCTCTGCAGGATCGCTGGCTACATTTCAGCTGTAGAATATTCACATATGGCTAGTGACTCCCATATCGGACAGTTGGTTATGGATATTTCCATCATTGCAGAAAGTTCCTTCTAGTCCTTCTCCTCTCTCATTTCAAACACATACCTACATAACTGTATATAGTTTGAACACTAATCCTGGAGGGACCACATGGGGTTTAGTCTTCAGCAGTGCTTTACCAAGGCAGGGTTGGGGGTGGTGAGTGCAGCCCACCCCATGGGGACAGTATCACACCATTATTTAGACATTATGTAGTATTGCCAATCTGTGCTGGTAATAGAAGACAAACTAAGTGAGTTTTATTTAAATTCTTTTCAAACGATATACCCTCTTATTGCTGACACCTGGGTGGATCACACTCACTGGTCACACTCCTTGTAATGCCATTGGTCCTTAGTGTTTATTTCATAAACCAAGAATGAAAAGCAATAACCTTATAATGCCCTTTTATAAGATTGAGATTATGGTTTATTTGTAACTATTTTTGATGTTATTGTATGTCTTCCCATGGAAGAACAGTAGTCTTAAACCATCAATTTTGAAACTTTGTGAGACAAGGTACTGGAACATTATAGGTGTCACAGAGGAGAGGTTAAAAATAAATAACTCAGAGGCCGAGTGTGGTGGCTCACGCCTGTAATCCCAGCATCTTGGAAAGCTGAGGTGGGCGGATCACTTGAGGTTAGCAGTTCGAGACCAGCCTGGCCAACATGGCAAAAACCCTACTAAAAATACAAAAAGTAGTTGAGCGTGGTGGCCTGCGCCTGTAATCCCAGCTACTCGGGAGGCTGAGGCAGAAGAGTTGCTTGAACCCAGGAGGCAGAGGTTTCAGGGAGCCGAGATCGCGCCACTGCACTTCAGCCTGGGTGACAGAGTGAGATCCTGTCTCTAAACAAAAACAAAAACCAACCAACAAACAAAAACTCACAGTAACAAAGGTAGGGCAAGAGGGAAACATAATTACAATCAGTTTATCAATAATAACAGAACATATTTTAAAATTCACTTTTTAATTGACAGATACAAATTGTATATATTTGTATTGTACAACACAATGTTTCAAAATATGTTTACATTTTGGAATGGCTAAATCAAGCTCATTAATACGTTTATTACCTCACACATTTATTTGTGGCAAGAACACTGAAAATCTACAAGTGTTATAGCAACTTAGCAGTTTTCTAGCATGCAATGCATTTTTATTAACTATAGTTACCATGCTATACGATAGATCTCTTGAGCTTATTCTTCCTGGCTAACTGAAATTTTGTACCCTTTGACCAGGATTCCCCATTCTCCCTCCTTCTAACCTCTGGCAGCCACCATTCTACTCTCTGCTTCTGCTTCTAAGAGTTCGATTTTTTTTTCTTTTTTTTAGATTCCACATAAAAGTGAGATCATGTGGTATTTGTCTATATGTGCCTGGCTTATTTCACTTAACACAGTGTCCTCCAGGTTCATCCCTCTTGTCACACATGATAGGATTTCCTTCTTTTCTTCTTCTTTTTTGTTTTGTTTTGTTTTGAGACGGAGTTTCACTCTTGTTGCCCAGGCTGGAGTGCAGTGCCGTGATCTCGGCTCACTGTAACCTCCACCTCCCGGGTTCAAGCGATTCTCCTGTTTCAGTCTCCTCTGAGTAGCTGAAATTACAAGTGCCTGCCACTACACCCGGCTAATTTTTGTATTTTTAGTAGAGACAGAGTTTCACCGTGTTGGCCAGGCTGGTCTCAAACTCCTGACCTCAGGTGTTCCACCCGCCTTAGCCTCCCAAAGTGCTAGGATTACAGGTGTGAGCCACCACGCCCAGCCAGGATTTCCTTCTTTTTTAAGGGTGAGTAGCATTCCCTTGTGTATATACACCACATTTTCCTTCTCCATTCATCTATTGGTGGCTGGGCTGTTTTGAAAAATGCTGCAGTGAACAGGAGGGTGCAGATATCTCCTCAGCATATACTGATTTCATTTCCTTTAGACGTGTATCCAGTAGTGAGGCTGCTTTTTAATTTTTCAGGAAACCTCCATAGTGTTTTCCATAATGGCTCCGCTAATTTACATTCCCACCAGCTGTGTGCTAGGATTTCTACATCTCCACATCCTTATCACCACTTACCTTTTGTGTTTCGATAGTAGCCATTCCAACACGTACCAGCTGTCATCTCACTGTGGCTTTGATTTGCATTTCCCTGATGATCAGTGACACTGAACATTTTTTCATATCTCTGTTGGCCATTTGTATATCTCCTTTTGAGAAATGTCTATTCGGGGCTGGCTGCAGGGGCTCATGCCTGTAATCGTAGCGCTTTGAGAGTCCAAGGCAGGAGGATCGTTTGAGCCCAGGAGTTCAAGACCAGCCAGGGCAACAAAGCAAGATCCTGTCTCTACAACAATTTTTATTTTTTAACACCAACTAGCTGGGTGTGGTGGCACATACCTCTAGTCCCAGCTACTTGAGAGGCTGAGGTGGGGGGATTGCTTGAGACTGGGAGGCTGCCGTGAGTCTTGATTGTACCACCGCATCCACCCTGAGTGACAGAATGAGACCCTGTCTCCACAAAAAAAAAAAAAGCAAGAGAGTAATGTCAATTCAGGTCCTTTACCCATTTTTAAATCAGGTTCTTTGTGTTATTTTTTGCTGTTGAGTTCTTTGAGTTCCTTATATACTTTGGATATTAACCCCTTATCTGATGTATGGTTTGCAGATACTTTCTAGGTTGACTCTTTGCCTTGTGGATTATTTCCTTTGCTATGCAGAAGCTTTTTAATTTGATGTAATCCCACTTGTCTGTTTTTGCTTTTGTTGCCTGTGCCTTTGCAGTCAGAGCCAAAAAATCATTGTCCATAACTGAGCCTATTGATTATACTCCAGCTGTTTCTGTTTGCATTGGTTAGTGTAAAATTTAAACTTGCTTAGATTTTTTTAGATTTCTCAGAATATGATACTTAACATTACAGAGGTGCTAATTCCTCGTAGGTGATTGATGGAGTGCCTGTCAAATGCTTGATCTGCCCGCTAATTTTTGCATAAGATAAATGTTGGATTCTGAAGGAGAGAGAGGTGTGGACTGTGAGGTGGGAGCCTGGGAGGGTAGGTGAGATTTGCATTGGCGGATGGGAGCGTGTATCATAGAGGAGATTAATGCTATTCTTCAAACACACTCGCCCGCAAAACATAGATAGACCACCATCAGGGAAGGGCGGTGTCTTAGATAAGGTTTCCTAGAGCAGCGTCTTAGGTGCACATCCTTGTGAGAGCAATTTTGCGGGTATGTGCTCCAAGTAAAACTGGTAAGGGAGAGAGAAAGGCAGAATGATGACGGGGAAGCAGCAAGGATGCCTCTCAGGTGCAGCGTAGCCTTGACCTACTATGCAGGATGAAGCATCCTGGTGGAGCCACACAGCTCTGGGTTCTGATGGCCCTGCTCGGGTGAGGCAGCTCTGTCAGCTGAGGGCCGTTCTTCCGAGAAGGGGCAGCTATGCGCTTTAGCAGCTGACTTTCCCAGCAGCCGGGGGTGGTAGTGGCGGTAGTGAGACTCTAGGTGGGCTCCAGAGCTTCTACCAGAAGAAATGAGTAGCTCAGACTCTGTGGAGCTGAGGGTGGGAGATAAAGTTGGACTGGTTGCATGAGACTATAGTGGCAGCTATGGAGTGCCAGGCTGGGGAGTATGGGCTTTCTCCCACAGGTGACAGGTTGACAGCTGCTTTCACATTAATACTTCTATTACTCTGCTGGGGCTGCCGTACGGGGTGGTAGAAGTTCAAAGTCATGGTGTCAGTGGAGTTGGCTTCATTCTGAGGACCCTCTCCTTGGTGTGCAAATGGTAGTCTTTTTCCTCTGTCCTCGTGTGGTCTTCCCTCCGTATGTGTCTGTGTCTTAATCTTATGGGACACCAGTCATGTCAGATTGAGCCCACCTTAATGACCTCCATTTTAACTTAACCGCCTCTTTAAAGACCCTGTCTCCAAATACAGTCACATTCTGGGTACTAGGGGTGAGAATTTGAACATAGGAATTTTAGGGGACACAGTTCAGCCCATAATAACATCTAAACATAAGAACCACCAGAAGGGAGGCTGCTGTATAAGGGTAGATACAGGGCGATGTGGTCCTGAGCAAGGCTGGTGACGGGTGATTCAGTGAAAGAAAGACTAAGAATGCTGGAGGCCACTGGGAAGCACATCAGAAGGGCTCAGGAAGCAGCACAGCCTAGTGGTTATGATTGTGGCCTCTGAGTTGAACCACTTGAGTTCAGATCCCAGCTCCCCCACTTACTAGCTGTTGTGGGACCCTTAGTCAAGGTATGCAATCTTTCCAAGCCATGCTCTTCTCTTTAATAGCGTTGACTATTCGAAAATGTTTTGGGGTAAGGGTGAGAAAGGCCAGCAAGGCTAGGGAGAAGCAAGTGTCCAATGTGACAGGGAACCTGCGTGGTGACAAAAATCGGAAAGTCAGAAAAGAGGCCATTTGGAAGGAAGAGATGTTAGGTATTTTGAGCATAATTGAGTTTGAGGCAATAGAGGAAAACTCACATGGTTATGTTCAGAACATGAGTGAAAATAATTTTTAAGTTCAGGCTAGCGTTGGTCCCTTGACTTCTGGAAATTCACTTAAGAAGGGGCACTGCGATGTTCTCTGGTTTTGCCTACTTTCCTGCCAAGTCCCACTAACTGCAGTTTGGGGAAGAGGTGCTGGTGAGAGACAGAGACTCCTAATTTTGCTTGTGATGCAGGGACATAATTACCATCAAAATGCAGACACCATTTTATAGCTTAGCTACCAAGTGTTCTTGTGATGTGCCCAGGATATTTTCAGAATATAAACTCTGGTAGACAAGTACTCTGTAGACTCAGCCCCCAGCCCTGGGGGTTTCTCTGTGTTCCATTCTTCATTATTCTTTGTGCCTGGGCACCCACCCTTCCCAGAAGAGAGCTCTAAGTTGTTCAACATCATTACTGTTGTCCTGTCATAGAAAAGGCATTCACCACTCTGTTTTGATGCCACACTCCTGGTAAATGAGAGTTACTGATACAGAAGTAATTATCAATGTGTGTGTTTTCAGGGAGCATCAATTTTGTGGAAATGTTCTAGTTTACTTTTGCTTCTAAGATTTGGAGAATCTGTATCCTGGCCTCATGTTTTCAGATACGGTCCAAAATTGACATGTTGAGATGTCAATCAATTACAAATTGAGTAGAATTGATAGATTATGTATTAATGGCCACGGTTTAACATATGGGGGTTCTACTCTGGAAGACTGAAAGCTCAGTCCCTGCCCCTGTGACTTGGTATCTCTCCTGAAAATGAGCTGTCCTCTGTGAATCTCCTGACGGCCGTGTCTAGCTCCGTCACACTGGCTAGTCAGTCCTTTCAATCCTTAGAATCAGGTCACAGTTTCACTTCAGAGATCTCTTCCATTACAACCAGGCTGGATAGGGTTGAAGGGTAGCTTTTTGTTTTTGTTTTTTGTTTTTTTTTTGGTAGAGACGGGGCTTCATTATTTTCTCTAGGCTGATCTTGAACTCTCGAGCTCAAGTGATCTACCTGCCTCAGCCTTCCAAAGTGCTGGGATTATTACAGGTGTGTGCCCACATGCTGGGCCTAAGGGTACCTTTTTATGTCTGTCCAGGGCTTGGCACAGTCTCACTGGCCTTCACCAAATATTTCCCTGCTTTGACGCCAAGATTTCCTTGCCATTCTTTACCAACCAGAAAAATCATTGTTGTCATTGTTAGATTGTAGAAAGGTAAGATTGAATTTCTCACATGAGATATTAAAAACCATGTCCTTTGAGACCAGTATCATAGTTCAAATTCAGCCATGTGGATTTGAAATTAAGATTAACTCGTATATATGAATGCATATATGTATAAATACTACTAAAATAAACGGTATAAGGTTGTGTATTTTCTATGGGAAAGCAGTGTCCTAAGTTGTTCACATGTGTTATCTTACTTAATTCTCACAGCCACCCTATGTTGGTACTATTCTTGTCCCTATTTATTCTCATTTTATAGATGGGGCACAGAGACATTGTGTGACTTGCTCAACAATAAACAGCTAATAAGGGCTGAGCGTGAGCGTGGTGGCTCACACCTGTAATCCCAGCACTTTGGGAGGCTGAGGTGGGCGGATCACCTGTGGTCAGGAGTTTGAGACCAGCCTGGCCAACATGGCAAAACGCCATCTCTACTAAAAATACAAAAATTAGCTGGGTGTGGTGGCAAGCACCTGTAATCCCAGCTACTTGGGAGGCTGAGGTAGGAGAATCACTTGAACCCAGGAGGCACAGGTTGCAGTGAGCCGAGATGGCGCCACTGTGCTCCAGCCTGGGAGACACAGTGAGACTCCATCTTAAAAAAAAAAAAAAAAAAAAAGCAGCTAGTAAGTTTAGCCAGGATCACATCCAGAGTTCCAAGCAATACTCCTAGTCAATAGTAGCACTGCTACTGATTGCTTTTTCTTTTCTTTTCTTTCTTGTTTTTTTTTTTTTTTTTTTTTTTTGAGACAGAGTCTCGCTCTATTACCCAGGCTGGAGTGCAGTGGTACACTCTTCGTTCACTGCAACTTCTGCCTCCTGGGCTCAAGCAATCCTCCCATCTCATCATCCCAAGTAGCTGGAACTACAGGCGTGTGCCACCACGCCTGGCTAATTTTTATATTTTTTTGTAGGGACTGGCTTTTGCCATGTTGCCCAGGCTGGTCTCGAAGTCCCGAGCTCAAGCAATCCATTGTCCACCTTGGCCTCCCAAAGTGCTGGGATAACAGGCATGAACCACTGTGCCCAGCCTTGCTAGTAATTTTCATGAACTAACTCATCTAATTCTCACTGCAGCTCTATGCAAGCGATATTATCTGTATCACTCCTTTACAGAGGAGGAAAGGGAAGCCACAGATGTTTAAGTGATTTGCTCAGAGCTAGAGTCATAACCCTGGCACCTGGCTCCTAAGCCTCTGCTTCTTGCCACTATACATCGTCTTTCAAATCCCTCAGCTCATTCTAAGGTTTCAAAGAAGAATGTAAGTTAAATATTGCGAATATCTGTAAACACATGAATGACCTCAGCCCCTGTTCAGACACGGGGTTGGTGTTGGTTTGGGGGAGGGGAAATGAACACCAAGAATCATCCGTGAATTGATCTGCACTCTTTGCATTGCTGTGTTACTCCTGTTTCAGACCTCACCTCCACCCACGACAACCCAGTCCCCTGAAAGCACTATGGATACCTCACTGAAGAAGGAGAAGTCAGCCATCCTGGATCTTTATATTCCTCCTCCGCCAGCTGTTCCCTACTCTCCCCGGTATGTTGCTGTCCATTGTCATGGTATGCTTGTCTCCTGTTGGTGTCATTTGTAAATGGTGGTGTGAAAAGAGGATCTTGAGAGAGGAAGTTGCTGAACCACAGTGTGACAGGGCTGAATCTTGAACTGCCGTTAAAAGTACGATCAGCCTTATTTTATAGGAGTGTAGGGACAGATCTAGGTTCTGTGGGACTTGAAGCTATACAGTTTAGTGGGGAGGGCCCTTCTGAGAAAAGAATGTGGCAGTATTGGCCGGATGTGGTGGCTCACACCTGTAATTCCAGCACTTTGGGTGGCTGAGGCGGGCAGATCACTTGAGCTCAGGAGTTCAAGACCAGCCTGGGCAACATGGTAAAACCTCATCTCTACAAAAAAATACAAAAATTAGCCGAGTGTGGTGGCAGATACCTGTAGTCCCAGCTACTAAGGAGGTTGAGGCAGGAAAATCGCTTGAGTCTAGGAAGTGGAGGTTGCAGTGAGCAGAGTTTGTGCCATTGCAATCCAGCCTGGGTGACAGAGCGAGACCCTGTCTCAAAAAAGAAACAAAGAAAAGGAAATAGCAATACCTTACTTTTGAAAAATGAATGAAAACGTGCTCTCCTGGGGCCTTGGAAGGGTCTGTTGGGGGCCCTGCAGGTTAAGTTTCATTAACTCCGTGGTAAACTCATCTTGAGGGGGTAGATAATAAGTATTTCTGTGAGATTAATGAGAGTTGCAGCTTGATTTTGCTGAGAAAGATGTGTTCTTCATAGAACTTGAAAAAAAACCTATGTGGCCAGGTATGGTGTCTCACGCCAATATTTCCAGCACTTTGGAAGGCCAGTTCGGAGGATTGCTTGAGCCCAGAAGTTCAAGACCAGCCTGGGGAATATAGTGAGGCCCCATCTCTACAAAAAATTTAAAAAATTAGCTGGGTGTGGTTGTGTGCACCCTAGCTACTCAGGTGTGGTCCTAGCTACTCAGGAGGCTGAGGTGGTAGGCTCACTGGAGCCCAGGAGGTCGAGGCTGCAGTACAATACACCGTGATTATACCGCTGCACTCCAGCCTGGACAACAGAGTGAGACCTAGTCTCAAAAACAAAAAAACAAAAAACAAAAAAACCCAAACCCATGTGAGTGTAGGTATGAACATTTCATATTTGTGTGTGTGTGTGTGTGTGTGTGTGTGTGTGTGTGGTGTGTACCATAAATTCTTAAAAAGATAGTTGCTTTCTTCATGGCTAATTTAAATACTGTGTGGTATGATGAGGGTGGTATATAGAGTGTACAGGATGATTTAGGTGTGATCTAGGCTTATTTTTATCAACTCACATATTTATATATGTTGATAAAACTAGACAATCTGGCTCATTTATTCACATATCTTTCCCGAGTATTGGGTCTGGGTTACCATCTGACACAAAACAGACTTGGTCCTTGACCCTACAGAACTGCCAGGGTCTTATTCAACAATTCAAGCATATATTGAGAAATATATGATTAGGCTACAATATTTCATAAAGTTCAGGCTGGATTTTATTACAGTGACATTTTACTTTATATCAGAATTTTTTGTTTGTTGGTTTTCATTTGAAGCTGAGGTATTTGCTTCATTGTATTTATTCTGTATTGGGTGCAGCGATTCAACATTGTTTTCCATTTCCTTGAGTCTTGGCTTACTCAGAACTTATTATAGCGTGTAGAGAATGTACCTCAGGTGATCGGGGCATTCTGGCTCGTGGGATCTTAAGTGTGTTTAAAGTTACAGGTAGTCTTTGCCTCTGCATATAGAGAGCATGACATTCCACTACTAATGTGTGGATTGTTCTATCAGAAACTGGAGGAAGGCGCCCTCCCTTGATCCAGAATATTCTTGTCTGGGTTCCTGGCGTAGTGGCAAGAAAAGGGGTGCTGTGTACATAGTGAGAGATAAAGGAACCTGGGGCTAGAAGGAGAACTGGATTAAACTGCTTGGGAAGATGCTTTTGAGAGTGCACACACACCACTCATGAAGGATTTTCTGAGGAATGAAAAATGCAAATGGATTACCGAGAAGCAAGTCATGAGTCATGAAAGCTTTGTGAATGGGGAGTTATATGCCCGGTTTAAAGGTATGGAAGGAGATACATTTGTGGGTGGGAGGGGTAGGTAGGTGCCATCCCACTTGGGAATACCACACACAGACATGGCTGATTAGTAGATTGCTTTGGGACTCAGTTGATTCTGTATATTGTCTAGCAGTTTTTGTCCTGATTTGCCTAATGGAATTTACCAAGTGCAAAAAAACTAAGCAGCTGGTAACTTGGACTCAAATTAATCCTACACTTTAATTAGAATGGAATCGGTGATCCAACTTTTGCTGGTTTTTGTAGTATTTGGTTCAGAAAAGAATCACCCTCCATTGGTTACTATAAAGGTTCCTTTGTATCTTTTGACATGGTTTTCAAATCTAACAACTTCATTATACATCAAGTCTTTTTTGCTGGATTTTGGCAAAGATCCGACTCTTGGCATGAGCAACATGGTTCACTAGAGCATACCTTAACGTGTGATTGCTGTAGTAAATAGGATATTCAGCTACACACAGAAGCACAGGAAAACTAGAGCTGTCTTTTCAAAGGTATATTTGTTTGGATATAAAAAAAAGAAACCCTGCATTTACTCTTCTTTTTTTTTTTTTGAGATGGAGTCTCACTCCATTGCCCAGGCTAGAGTGCAGTGGCATGATCTCAGCTCACTGTAACCTCCGCCTCCTGGGTTCAAGCAATTCTCCTGTCTCGGCCTCCCAAGTAGCTCCTGCCACCACACCTGGCTAATTTTTGTATTTTTAGTAGAGATGGGGTTTCACCTTGTTTGTCAGGCTGGTCTTGAACTCCTGACCTCAGGTGATCCACCTGCCTTGGCCTCTCAAAGTGCTGGGATTACAGGCGGGAGCCGCTGTGTCTGGCCTGCATTTATTCTTATTTCATCACATCATGGTATTTTGCTTATTTAATAGGATCTGTATGTATTTGAGCGGCAACTGGGGTTGACAAAAGGAACGCTTTTCCTCCAGTGGAAAAGGAGAATTTAAATTATCTTCTGTGTGCCGGAGGTAGCAGCACTGCTGGAATTCTTCAGTATGAGAACATCTTTGTAAACAACTTAATTATTGTCCATATTATCTTCCAGGGATGAGAACGGCAGTTTTGTTTATGGAGGGTCCAGTAAGTGCAAACAACCATTGCCTGGTCCTAAGGGTTCAGAGTCCCCGAATTCCTTCTTGGACCAGGAAAGCCGGAGACGAAGATTTACCATTGCCGACTCGGATCAGTTGCCTGGGTACTCGGTGGAAACCAACATTCTGCCCACAAAAATGAGAGAGAAAACACCATCTTATGGTAAGTTTCGAGTGTTTGTTTTGTTCTGCTGTCAGCCTTGACTTCTCCTCCCCGCCCCCTGCCTTAGTTGGAACTGTTGGATGAATTTGGCAGACTTTAAGAGTAATCTGAGGCAAACATAAACCTCAATGAAATTCTAAGTATGAGACCTTTATTCATCTCTCTCAAGCGGATCCTTGTTGAGTCATTACTCTGCCTGGCATCAAAGCCCAACTGGGTGAGATCATGTTACAGTTTTAACTTTCAGTGCCTGGGTTTTAGCTTTGGAGTTTCTTTGCTCTGTAGACTCATAGGCTCAAATTTAATGTGCCTCTATCTTGGTTGCCTGCTATGGAAATACAGTGCTTTAAAATACTTTTAATTTAAAATTTGTTATAGCTGCTGTCGAAGTGGGTGCGATATTGTGAGGTCTAAGTTATAAATAAAGGGAAGGATTCACTAAAGTTCCAGAACTCATCAAACTTGTCACCTTCTTTCTCGTCCCTCTGAAGGCAAGCCGCGGCCTTTGTCCATGCCTGCTGATGGGAACTGGATGGGGATTGTGGACCCTTTTGCCAGACCTCGAGGTCATGGCAGGAAAGGTACGTTTAATCCAAGCAAACCAAGGAACAGCAAATGGGGAGTGAACAGACCCAGGCCCTGGTTTCACCTCTATTTCTAAATGTGTTATAGTAAGTAGACTGAGTACTTGGCCTTTCTGAGTCCTGTTTTCTCATCTATAAAATTAGGACTGCTGAAGATCTTTAAGATCCTACTTATTTCTAGAATGGCAAAATTACATAATCCTAGTTAGTGATTGTAAATATCCTAATTAGCATTGAGTGCTGTAAAAAGGCTGTAGACTTCAATGATCTAATTTTTATGTATTCATTTATTTTTTAGAGACAGGGCCTTGCTCTGTTACACAGGCTGGAGTGCAGTGGCATGATCATACCTCACTACAGCCTTGAGCTCCTGGACTCAAGTGATCCTCCCGCCTCAGCCTCATGAGTAGCAGGGACTACAGGTGCACGCCACCACAGCTGGCTAATTTTTTTTTTTTTTTGGTAGAGACGGGGTCTCAATATGTTGTCCAGGCTGGTCTCAAACTCCTAGCTGTAAGTGGTCTTCCTGCCTCAGCCTCCCAAAGTGCTGGAATTACAGGGATGTGCCACCATACCCAGCCAATAGTCTAATTTTTAAATAAATATAAATAAATTATTCATTAAACAATCTTTTTCAAAATTTATTTTTAAAAATTGAGATGGGGTCTTACTATGTTGCCCAGGCTGGCCTTGAACTCCTGGGTTCAAGTGATCCTCCCACTTCAGCTTCCTGAATAGCTGGTGTTACAGACATGTGCCACCATGCCCAGCTTTCATTAAACAATCTTATTCTAAATTTTGTTACTTTTATTTTTGGAGTCTGTTTGATTTCTGATGAACAAACATGGATTTTTTTTCTTCCAAGTCCTTCTTATGTTAGAAGGCAATTACTATTTGAAAAGAAATTTGTGTTTAATTCACCCTGTAATCAAAGTCACTGGTTATTATACTGGTCTTGAGTGAAATGTTTTAAAACATTCTCATTTTATTGCCAGATTGCATTTGATTGTCATCATTGGCAGAACATTAGAACATTGTTTTTGCAGTTGTTGAAACAAAGGGCAGTTGAAAAGTTAAAGTACAATAGGCTTTAGATAGTAAAAGGAAGAAGAAAAAATTCTGGAGGCCTAACCTTCCAAAGGGATTGATTGACCCCTGACCCTTTCTAGGGACTTGGTAAAGTTTGTCACCTAAGTACCCATATCACCTGTATTATGCTAAAGTGAAAAAGGGAAAGATGCCTAGGTACCTACCATTCAGGATCCCCTTAGTTAATGCGTGAGTATCCATGGAGCAGTCAGCAGGTGGCAGGGCTGTCCTTTGTTTAGATTTAGACACGTTAACATCTTCCTTGCCGTTCTTCTGAGCCTGGGTTGAGCCTTTTATTTATTTTATACACGGAGAGATGAAGTGTCAGGGTTATGGGATGTGAAATTGGGAAATGGAAAAATACTTGTTCCCTCCACTCCTCCTTCCGTATTTTTCTTGCATGATTGTTTTGGAATAAAGTTATCCATCTACACACAGCCACTTAAAAAAAATAACAGTTTTATTGAGATATAACTCATTGCATGAAATTCAGCTTTTTAAAATATACAATCAGGTGGGTTTTAGTATATTCACAGAGTTGTACACCAGTTGCTACTATTCCAGAACATTTTTGTCACTCCAAAAAGAAAGCTTGTGCCTTTTAGCAGTCACTCCCAAGTCCGTCCTTCCTCAGCCCCTGACAGGCACTCATCTACTTTGTGGATTTGCCTGTTCCGGACATTTCATATAAATAGACTTATACAACATGTGGCTTTTTGACAATGGGCACTTTTTCGATGTGACTGTTCCACTTTCATTACAAAAGCAAAGCAAGTACATTGAAAAACGTGGAAGGCATGGGAAAATAAAACTCAGCTGGAATCTGTTTTTCCGACCTAAGAAATAATCACTGTGAATGTTTTGTGTGATTTCCAGTTGTTCCTGTATTTATATTTATATACTTAGAAAAATGTGCAAAATGGGAGAAGTTGGCCAGGCGCGGTGGCTCACACCTGTAATCCCAGCACTTTGGGAGGCCAAGGCAGGCGGATCACGAGGTCAGCAGTTCAAGACCAGCCTGGCCAACGTGGTGAAACCCCATCTCTACTAAAAATACAAAAATTGGCCAGGTGTGGTGGTGGGCGCCTGTAATCTCAGCTATTTGGGAGGCTGAGACAGGAGAATCGCTTGAACCTGGGAGGCAGAGGTTTCAGTGAGCCCAGACTGCACCATTGTACTCCAGCCTGGGCAACAGAGCGAGACTCCATCTCAAAAAAAAGGGAGAAGTAAATATTCAGTAATACTATGTAAAAGTGAATATTATCTACACCATATTTGAAAAGAATGTAGCCGTATTAGTATGCCATCTTATGGCTCTAGTGCCTGTTTATTCAACATGCCACTCTTGGAAATTTAGGTTGTTTTTTTTTTTTTTCAAATTCTAAATGTTTCAGTAGATTAGGTGTGGTGGCTCATGCCTATAATCCCAACACTTTGGGATGCTGAGGCAGGTGGATTGCTTGATCTCAGGATTTCGAGACTGGCTGGGTGTGGTTGTGCGCACCTATAGTCCCAGCTACTTGGGAGGCTGAGGTGGGAGGATCGCTTGAGCCTGGGAGATGGAGGCTGCAACTAGCTGAGATGGCACCACTGCACTCCAGCCTGAATGACAGTGAGACCCTGTCTCAAAAAATAAAAATAAGCATAAAAATAAATGTTTCAGTAAGCATCCATGTCCATAGATCTTTGCACATTTTGGGGTGTAGAATTTCTGCTTCACAAGGATGCTACATGTTACCAAAGTGTCCTGTATTTTAAGTTTCTATTCAGTTTCTCAACATTCCACCCCCATCCCAGGGGGTCTGCTGGCAGTTAGGGCAGGATCACTCTTCTCCTTGTTCAGGAATGTCCCTGAATGCCTGACTTTAATGCCCTGCATTAAGCAATGCATAAACAGTTCTTGTTGAGCCATCGCAGGGCACTACAGTCTCTGATCCCCACCCACTAAAGGAGACCCATGTGTTACCTCTCAGGCCCCAAAGCAGCCTAAAATATGAGGGACCTTTCCCATTTCTGCTTCCAGAGCACCCATTGGTGGGCCCAGCCACAGGTGGGACCTTGTGGCCAATCCAGGGAGGAGAGCAGTAAAGGTATGGTGCCCACATTCAGGGTGGTGGCAGAAGTCTGGGCAGGCCGAGGGCCCTCCAAAGAGCACTGTGCAGAGGGGATTGTGATTTTTTTTTTTTTTTTTGGAGGGGACAGAGTCTCGCTCTGTCGCCAGGCTGGAGGGCGGTGGCGCGATCTTGGCTCACTGTAACCTCCGCCTCTCAGGTTCAAATGATTCTCTGAGTAGCTGGGACTGCAGGCGCCCGCCACCACGCCAGCTAATTTTTGTATTTTCAGTAGAGACAGGGTTTCACCACATTGGCCAGGATGGTCCAGATCTCTTGACCTCGTGATCCACCCACCTCGACCTCCCAAAGTGCAGAGATTACAGGTGTGAGCCACCACGCCCGGCTGGGATTGTGACTTAATGGACTTTGTCTGGAAACAGGGGAGGATGCCCTTTGCCGGTATTTCAGTAACGAGCGGATTCCTCCGATCATCGAAGAGAGCTCCTCTCCCCCATACCGGTTCTCCAGACCCACGACCGAGCGGCATCTGGTCCGGGGTGCGGACTACATCCGAGGAAGCAGGTGCTACATCAACTCAGATCTCCACAGCAGCGCCACGATTCCATTCCAGGAAGAAGGGACCAAAAAGAAATCTGGCTCCTCAGCTGCGAAGTCCTCATCCACAGAACCGTCCCTCCTGGTCAGCTGGTTTACGCGCCTCAAACTGTTGACTCACTGAGAGGGACCCTGCTCAGGCCACCTGCCTGGCTCCTGCCCCAAGTGCCTTGCTTTTGCAGTGGACAGCCTCTTCTCGTTTCAGCCTCAGTATTATGTAGGGACCTTACGCAATTTTTTTTTTTTTTTTTTTTTTGAAAAGTTATCTACTGCCCTTCTTGGAAGTTTGCAGGATTGGATGGGAACAAATTCAGAGGATCTTAGGTGCTGGCTTGTGGAGACAAAAGGAGGGAAATGGGTAGAGCCTGTTTGTCTTGCTTTTCCAGAGACAGAATGTAAAGACACGCACTAGAAATCACAGTCCTGGCCAGAGACGTTATGGTCACTGTGAGGGACTGGTGGCATTATTCCTTTTTGAGGGGCTGGGGGAGCTAAAGTTGGTGGCTATTTTCACACAGATGTGTTGGTTTGTGGTCCAACTTCTTTATCTGAAAAAGCCAGTGAGAAAACATTTTTGATTTGATTTTTCTAAACTATATACCATATTTTAAGTGTAGCAGCTTTGACTTTGCAATAACATGGCAAGTATCTGATTTCTCCTTTGAGGCAGAGGTTTAAGTGTAGGCCTGTTACACTTGTTTGATACCTTTTCATGACAGTCTCAGTATAAATCAGTTGGTACAGAAACACATGAACACATTTTGATAGGGCTTATTTCACACAAAGAAGTTTATGTTTATTTGTGTGGGTGGTTGTTGTTATATATTATTGTCTTTAAGGGAAAAGAAGCTATAAGATTTGCTGACAGCCAAAGTATCATTTAGAAAAGTGAAGCAACAAGATTTAGGTTAATGAAAGATACATCAGTTTGCATTTTGACCTGTTCAGTGTCTGTCTTCCAGCACGGTGTGTACAGTTCTTCAAAATAGTACTCAGTTTGCTAATTAGAAATATCGTGGAAAGCCTCATGGTCACTAATTTTCAACTAGCATCAGGTATTTTGAAAACGTGTGTCTGGATATTAACTCTTGTTTAAACTGAATGTATGATATTTTGTTAGAATGGAAAAGTACTATCTTTTTAATTTAAGTATTTTAAATATAGTTGTATATTTTTCTTACTCTTAGTCACCTGTAATTGAAATGTTTCTGTTTTGCGTCATACACGAAGCTAGTGAAAAAGAAAGTGCAAGGCATTTTCAGATTAGCAAGTGACTGTCGTGGCTATTGCCAGCAGGGCAATATTGTTAAAAAAAAAATCAAAATAAACTCTCCCAAGCATTTTGGGATTTTATGGATTAGAAATGGAAGAACAGGAGAAGCATATGCAAAGTGAAATTGCACGAGGGGAATTTTCTGAGGTATCTTCCTAGGCAGAGCTGAAATCCCCTACTCCAAAATGCCCTTTCTCATATCACTGGAATCGTTGAGTTTGCTGAACTGTCTGGAATTCAGCCCATGAAAATCACTGGAGTTAGGAAACATCTTCCCTTTAAAATGCCTCTGGTGTGGTTAAAGGAACTAGCAACCACTCATGTATTATTACTGTGACTAAATTCAGTCAGGCTGTTTTTTGTTTGTTTGTTTTTGTTTGTTTTTGAGATGGAGTCTCAATCTGTCACCCAGGCTGGAGTGCAGTGGCGCAATCTCAGCTCACTGCAACCTCCACCTTCCAGGTTCAAGCGATTCTCCTGCCTCAGCCTCCCATGTAGCTGGGATTATAGGTGCCCGCCACCATGCCTGGCTAATTTTTGTATTTTTAGTGGAGACGGGGTTTCACCATGTTGGCCAGGCTGGTCTCAAACTCCCGACCTCAACTGATCTACCGGCCTCAGCCTCCCAAAGTGCTGGGATTACAGGCATGAGCCACCACACCCGGCTCAGTCTGGCTGTTTTCCTCTCCACCTCTAAGACAACTGCCATGAAGATCTGATATTTTGGCCTGGTGCAGTGGCCCATGCCTGTAATTCCAGCACTTTGGGAGGCCAAGGTGGGTGGATCATCGGGGGTCAGGAGTTCAAGACCAGCCTGGCCAACATGGTGAAACCCTGTCTCTACTAAAAATCAGCTTGGCGTGGTGGTGGGGACCTGCAGTCCCAGCTACTCGGGAGGCTGAGGCAGGAGAATCACTTGAACCCTGGAGGTGGAGGTTGTAGTGAGCCAAGATCAGGCCACTGCACTCCAGCCTGGGTGAGAGAAGGAGACTCTATCTCAAAAAAAAAAGAAAAAGAAAAAGATCTGATATTTCATGGAGACCCAAGGGTGTTTGGCAGATGGAGAGAAGAGGCTTGCAGTGTGTGGCCACAGGGTGTTCAGCACACTAGGAGGGTGGGGTGTGGGCTGGGGAGGTCTCATGTGGGGCACTGGTGATGAGGAGGGAGCTGTGTATGAGGGGCGAGCTAGCCCTGCCTGTTTTACTCTTGTCTTGAGCTGGCTTTATGCCCAGGAAGTGGGTGGCAACATCTCCTCTTACTCCCCAGATTGTGGGGAGAACTCTAAGAGCTGTAGTTCCGCTGCATAATGAGTTAAATCACTTTGGAGGCCTTAGCTGGCTGGTGAGCTCTTTTTCTGTGGGGAAAATGCTACTTGTGAATTGAATAGCCATCCTTTAAATGAATATTCGGCAGTCAGTCTTCATTATGGGCAGTGGCCAACCAGATCGGTGCTTTTCAGCCTTTGTTCCCTGGAGTCCCAGGACCCGAGAGAGAAGTTCCTGGCTCCTCTACCTTCAGACCTTCAGTCACCCTCCACAGCTTCATCTTTCTTTTTATTTGAGGTTTTCTCCTGAATTGTGTTTGAAAAATATATGGCTGCTAAAAAAAAAAAAAAAAAAAAAAAAACCTTTGTAAACCTCTACTATGGACATACATAAATAATAGTTTAATATGGATTTCTTAGAAATTAATGGAAACTGCTTGCCTCAGTAGTAATCCAGGTTTAATTGTGGATGTGTGTTCACATATGAAGTTGCTTGAATGATGCTTTTTGACAAGATTCTTTATTTTTATTTCTTTAAATTTTTTTTTTTTTTTTTTCTGAGACAGATTCTCACTCTTTCGCCCAGGCTAGAGTGCAGTGGTACAATCTCAACTCGCTGCAGCCACTGCCTCACAGGTTCAGGCAATTCTCCTGCCTCAGCCTCCCAAGTAGCTGGGATTACAGGTGCCCGCCACCACACCTGGCTAATTTTTGTATTTTTAGTAGAGATGGAGTTTCACCATGTTGGCCAGGCTGGTCTTGAACTCCTTGACAGGATACTTTAAAAGAGTGATTTTTAAAACTCTACCAGACACAACTCAACACCTACCCCTATTATAATATTTTATAGCATCACTTTTCAGTCTTCAAATGAAAATCATGGATGATAAAGCTTACCTTCACTCATAAAAACATCACTCCATTTACTATTCTGAAATTAAACTAGCAGGTAATATAACCAGCCTCTAAAACATACCCATCAGTGATGTTCTAACTGAAACAGATAAAATATTTTATAATGAAATAATTATTTTCATATGTACATACTCTAGCATGGTTATATTACAAGATGTAATTAAATTACTAAGCAGGGCACATACTTTGTATGTGTGTATATAAATATAAATATATGAAAAATCACCATGAATGTGGTAGTTATCAATTCAAACCGGCTGCATTGGCAGTTCAATACCAGGAACGGGGTTGATGTCAGCAGTATGATTTTCTAAAATGTGGCCAATTCTTGATAAAGTTCTAGGCATACCAAGTCTGTAATGGCTTCACTCATATAGTGCTTGCTGTGCGCCTGGCATTGTTCTAATACCTTTCTAATAAATTTATGAGGTGAGTACTACTGTTAGTCCCGTTTTACATATGAGGGAGTTACCCAGGTTATGTGCTAGTTATGCTGGTTATGTGCTAATAATGGCAGAGCTGGGATTAAAATGAAAGCAGCCTGGCTCTGGCTTTCTTGCTCAGAATCACTCGGTATAGGCTTCCTTCCATTTATAGAATTCTTTCATTGCATTCTTGAAAAATCCAAAGCATATTAAAACTGGGCTGAAAATTCTCTGTGTGTTTACATATAAAATGAAATTAGATCGTAGATTTGTTATTGTAAACTGAGTTTCCATCCATATGAATATTTGGCGGGGCAATTGAAAGTTGCGTTGATGGGTCAGCTCTTTGTTGTGAGGGCTGTAGGCTGCAGGGCTTGTGTATCACGCATGCTCCAACAGGTTAAATCTCAGTAGTGGCCGCCCATCAGTGGCACCCTAACGTGCTCACATTTCCAAAACTGCCTCCTGGGCAGAGGTCGGGGGAGGGTACCATCTCTTTCAGAACAAGTATTTTAAAAGAAATCCTGTATCCTCCTTAAGTAGTGTTTCAGTCTATATATTTGTCCATTTCCTATCTCTACTTCTCTCTCAGTTCTTTCCCCACCAAACCTGAAATTTCAGAATTTATTTTGTGGGATTTCTTTTTTTTTATTTTTTCCCTGGAAGACCATGAACATTCCTCTTTAGGTTGTTAGTATTGCAGCAAACCCTGAGGTATTGACACAAAACTTTTCATCCCCCAAAGAGCTCGAGTAAGTAAATCTGTCTGACATTTGAATGTCACCAGCAAAGCATGAGACTCATGCTGCCTTTTGCCACCATAGGCATGAATGGTATGGAGAAGTAGGCCTGACTTGTTTTCTCCTATTGTAGATGAGATTAGTTTTGTAGACCATTAGTTCACATTTTGCTCCTACCCTTGTGCATAAAATCACTGCGTCATTTCCGTGGGGATGGGACTACTGCAAGCTACTTCCTTGGAGATTCTGTGGAAGATGGACATCTTAAAAGTAAACTACTTTTGGTATGGCCGCTCATTGGCTTGGCCAATGATACTTGATGTTAATTATTTTGTGAGTTACTCTGTGTCTTAATCAGCTCAGGCTGCAATAACAAAATACCATACGCTGGGTAGCTTAAATGACAGAAATTTCTCACCATTCTGGAGGCTGGGAAGTCCAAGATCAAGGTGAGTTCCTGGTGAGCACCCTTACCCTGGTTTGCAGATAGCCATCATCTTCCCATTGCATCCTCACATGGCAGAGAGAGAGAAAGGAAGCAAGCAAGCTCTCCTTTCCCTTCTTGTAAGGGCGCTAATATTCATGAGGGCTGCACCCTCAGGACCTACTCACTTCCCAAAGGCCCGCTTATGGTATTAGCTCTGCCTCCTAATACCATTGCTTTGGAGATAAGGGTTTCAACAGATGAATTTTGGGAGGACATAAACATGCAATCCATAGCACTCTGCTTTTGTATTTTTTTCAACTTTTCATGCTAATCAACTGGAAGGTGAATATTTTAAAATCTATTTTAAAACTGGCTTAAGGAGCACACAAAAGCTGATTTCTGATGTTTCTTCCAATACGTGGAAAATTTTGCGTGATGTATTAACCCTAGTTAGAGTCCCTCAACCCCAGCTGAAGACCTCAACACACATTTGGTAATACCTAAGGGAATTTAAATATATATTTTATAGCCTATAGCATATGGAATTAGAAAAAAATTAATCTCTTTACTGTAAAATTTACCTTTTAATTATTTGGAAATTTCACAATTGCCAAGTTTCACCTTAAAGTTTCTATTTATTTGGGGCCAGAATTATTGCCAGAAGTGTGCTAATTTGACAAAGGGTATCTTTTACATAAGTAAAGGAAAAAGTGATTACATCATGTTCAGACCTGCTAGAGGGCCTTGTTTTTCCTCTAGTTTTAGGGGTGTGGAGTCTGTCCCAAACCCTATATATGTGTGCATGTGTGTCTATAAAAGACAAATTTTTTATACGAAAAAATTTGTCTTAAACAATGGCCTATGGCCTGCTGATTTGGATAGAGGAGAGAAATTTTGTCTATAAGCAACAAAATAATGCTACACAGCCAGGAGACTGTCACACGCAGTTTTTCAGAACCTTTGGGGCACATACTGCACTCCCCTTCCATAGAAATACACATGGGGTCAGTGATTAAGGACTTAATTCTGGTTGTAACTTGGCCATCCATAGGCATATTCTAAAGTTCTATGGCAACCTTTATGAAGCTCGTCTTCTGAGTTGATCACCTGTTCATGCGCTGCCCATTTACAACATACCTCACGGATTAAAACGTGAGGCTACACCTAAGGAAAGTCGGTCCTAATCCTGCGTTCCCTCCTGCATGTCACTGACCTTTGGAGTCACTGCTCTCTGAGGAAGACAGTTTACAGCCTGAGCATGCATGTCACGCTCACAGCCAACCTGTTACTCACTGGCCTCCTTTACCAAGCTGCTTGTTTCATGAAGAAGTTGTGAAACTGAAGTTGGAGGAAAAAATTAAGAAATAAACCTCAAAGGTATTTAAAAGGGCAATGGAGTAATTACTCCTCACACCCAGGGATAAGGATATTCTCATCATTTTCTCTCCTCTTGCCTGAAGCATTGTAAACATTCAGAGGTTTGTGAAGAAGTGATTAAAAGGAGAGAAAATATCAGGAGAAAAATGATTAAAATGAGAGAAGTGTTCTTCCACTGACTAGACCCATTAAAGGGGAGGATTTAACTTTATTGTTAGAGGGATGAAAACTGGATTTTAAGATATTTCTTCACCATTTTGACGTATCTTGGGCTGAACATTTTGATTATTTTAGAGAATCAGGGAGCTTCAGAAATGAAGTTTAATATAAAGTAAGATTGTCTCTGAAGGAAGAAATTGTCCTTTTAATTCAGTGTCAGGTTCTGTTTTCTTACTCGTATCTAAACTTCCTGTCACTCCAACTGAGGCTGCACCAGGAGAAGAGGAGGGATTTGAGGAATTAGCGCGAATTTAGAAGCGTTTGACTTTTGGGAATTTGCATCAAGCAGATAGAAGCAGGCGGGGGCTCAGCTTTTGAAGTCGGATCATCCAGCTGTCTCACTTTGCCACTTACAAGATCTGTGACTTGAAGCAGGTGACTGACCTCTCCACTCCTCAGTATCTATGAAATGGGGATAATAATAGCGTCTACTTTGAAGGTTTATGGTGATTTAAATGAGATAATGGTTTTAAGGCCCTTTCTTCGCATAGTCTGGCACACAGCATTTAAGAGATGTTGACTCGTGTTCCTGTAGTAGCAGTACTGACTCCATCTCAGCCTCTAGTGAATAAGGTATTCAGAGCTGGCCAACAGGAAATTGCTCATTCTTTTGTCCATAAGCAGCAAAATAATGCCAGTGTGACACTGTCAGAGGGCTGCAGTGTGGTCAGTGGCCTAGAGATGCAGTTTTTACTGTTAGAAAACTCACTCGGATGTTTTAGCCAAGTCAGAGCTCAAGAAATGACAAAAGTCTATGATTGGACACACTTTTTTTTTTTTTGAGATGGAGTTTCACTCTTGTTGCCTAGGCTGGAGTGCAATGGTGCAATCTTGGCTCACTGCAACTTCCGCCTACTGGGTTCAAGTGATTCTCCTGCATCAGACCCCCAAGTAGCTGGGATTACAGGCATGTGCCACCACACCCGGCTAATTTTGTATTTTTAGTAGAGACGGGGTTTCTTCATGTTGGTCAGGCTGGTCTCGAACTCGCGACCTCAGGTGATCTGCTCACCTCAGCCTCCCAAAGTGTTGGGATTACAGGCATGAGCCACTGCGCCCGGCCTAGAGTATTCTTTTAATATTGACTTGATTTGTCATCATCATATCTTTTCTATTAAATCCCTTCCACTTCCTTCAACAAAATGATATATGAAAACAAAGGGAATCAGAGCATTTTGCCCACCTCCTAGATGGCTGAAGCATTTTTGCCTCCCATCCCTATCTTGAAGTAGTATTCCTCAAACTCGTTTCTATGTTTCCTGTGGTTTTAAATAAAGGAATAATGTAGAATGGTATCTATTTTGGACATTCTCATTGTGAAAAGGAACTCTTACACAAACACAAAGCCAAGAGATTGTGTTGCCATTGTCGAAGCTGAAAAGGATAGTCACTGGATGCCTCCCCCACCCAAGGCTTTGGTAGGTCCAGGAAGTGAAAAGGAAAGAGAAACTATGGGAGAGACAAAAGGGAAGTAAAAAATGGTTGTTTGGCTCAGCATAACAACTTTTGTGGGGCTTATTGGTTGTGCATGAATTTCATCCATTTGGGCACACACACATATGACACCCAGACCACTCAGACACTTGGCTAACACTGATGCCGTCATCCTGAATGTTGTTTCTGGAAGGACTTTCATGAATAGAATCTATTTCAGGTTGGTCGTAAGTCTCAGTTTATTGATCCGCACCACTGGACTGGGGTGGGGTTGTGTCCACTTTTTCCCGGCCCCTTCCCTGCTTTGGCTCTTGTGATTGTGTCCTCCATGTGTCAGGCGGAGCCCTATGAAGGTGTGGATATGTGGCCATATTTTACCTGCATAATCTGCAGTTCATATGATTCAGCCTAATGGGTTGCAATGCCCTGAGGACAGAGACCATACTTTTTCTTCCTTTGTCTTTTTAGCGAAATTCAATCCCGTTCTGCACCTGCGCCACAGTTGCAGGCTGTACTGTCTGCCCTGTGCATCTCACACACCCCCACTGGACTGTGCATCTAGTGATGGCTGCAGATTTGCTCTTACTCATCTGTTTCCAGGGCCTACCCTGTTAATTCTATCACAGTTTTGCAGGCTGTACTGTCTGCCCTGTGCATGCATCTCACACACCCACTGGACTGTGCACCTAGTTGATGACCACAGATTTGCTCTTACCCATCTATTTCCAGGGCCTGCCACTGTTAATTCCTAGGAAAAAAGAAAAAACAAGCATGGTGGATTGGTAAAATTGGCATTTTATATTATTTGTGTTCATGGCCATGCCAATGATAAACAAGGGCTGGTCATCGGCAGTCAGATCAGATGAGCAATTAAATCCCCTCCAAAAAACAGAAACCTACTTTTAGAGAAGAAAAGAATTAAACCAAGATCTTTCAAGGTTTTGCTTCTTCTTTTGTTTTTAAGGCATTTAAATAAATGGAAGAACATGTAAGCTAACCGTGTTTAGAGTACTGTGTTTAACTAGAAAGTGCTACCCTTCTGCAGATTTCTCCTCAATGAAAGAATGCCACTGAAGCACCTTTAATGGTGCATTTATCCTATAGTCTTATTGAATCATACTCTTCAGCCAACATAAAATACAAATGCCAGGGTATAAGACTTCACGTAGGTGGTAATTTAAACTAACAATTAGTGAGGCCAGGTGCAGTGGCTCACGCCTGTAATCCCAGCACTTTGGGAGGCTGAGGCGGGTGGATCACGAGGTCAGGAGATCGAGACCATCCTGGCTAACACGTTGAAACCCCGTCTCTACTAAAAATATAAAAAAAAAATTAGCCGGGCGTGGTAGCGGGTGCCTGTAGTCCCAGCTACTCGGGAGGTTGAGGCAGAAGAATGGCGTGAACCCAGGAGGCGCAACTTGCAGTGAGCCGAGATTGCGCCACTGCACTCCAGCCTGGGAGACAGAGCGAGACTCCGTCTCAAAAAAAGAAAACAATTAGTGAATTTTTGCCAGTGCTTTCCTTAAACCCCTTACTTAGCACTTAGTTCTGGATTCTTAAATCCTGATAATGGACTCATCCTTCTCGGTCTAGTTACCCCAATAAGTCCCAAGGTCATCCGTATGAGGTCCTCCTTGATCTTACTCTGAACAGAATTAACTGGTCTCTTCTGTTTTTCCATAGCATTGACTCATTGTGTTAGTTAGACCAGCTTGAATTGTGAGCCTTTCTAAAGCAGGGTCTGTATAATTTACCCTTATATTTGCTCTGTAGGCAGAGAAAATATTATTGAAGTAACTAGATGGTAAAATTAACTGTGCAATCAGAAAAGAAGTTAGAAAAAATTATTAAAATTTTCTGTGAAAATTGTTTTAATTTTATTAATATATTAAATCATTTTGCAGACTATTCCATAAAGAATTTTATTACATTGGCTCTCATTTTAAAGAAAACATTATACCAGGTGTCAGAACTCAATCATATTTATAGGAAGAATAAACCTTGGCCATCAACAACGCTTCTTTGGTTACAGGATTACAGGAACTGCTGAGAATGTAAGCACTTTCTGAAGTCCACAAAGAACTCATTTAAAGCTCGTACAGGCAGTTTCAAATTAGCCAGGGAAAAGTTAATGGTGGGGAGGTAAGGTAATAGAATGCTCTATAAATGGAGGCGACGTGGAGGACAGTTGCAGTTGTATAACATTTGATTGAAGGAGACGGATTTGGACCTGCGGAAACCAGGTCTATAAATACTAAGGCTGGCTGGGCACAGTTGCCTCATGCCTGTAATCTCAGCATTTTGGGAGGCTGAGGCCAGTGGATTGCTTGAGTCCAGGAGTTCGAGAGTCCACCAGCCTGGACAACATGGTGAAACCCTGCCTCCAAACAAACAAAATTAACCGAGTGTGGTGGCGTGCACCTGTAGTCCCAGCTACTCAGGAGACTGAGATGGGAAGATCGCTTGAGCCTAAGAGGTAGAGGCTGCAGTAAGCCCAGATTGCGCCACCGCACTCCAGCCTGGTGACAGAGTGAGACTCCGTCTCAAACAAACAAACAAAACGTACATACATACATAGTGAGGCTGTAGACTAAATAGTGAAATATTACTAAGAACCTTCATCCCAAGGGGTTGAGTGGTAGAACCACTGAGAATATTGTTGCTGCTCTTTTGGAGACAACAAACTACACTAATAAAAGTCTGAGAACAAGAAAGTTGAGTTTTCAAGTAATGTCCTTTGCATATTGCTACATAGGGCTCATCTGAGTCTGTGATGTTCTACTTTGTTGATGAAAGAAAACAAGTGGAAATTCTGCTCCCCCACACATCCTGCACTGCAAAAAGATAACAAGTAGCAGGAGATACTCAATTATGATGCAGTTCAACAAAGAAAACAAAATAAAGAGATCCTGGATGGTTAAATACAGAGACTCCTTTGTAAACAGCAATGGATGATGATGATGATTGTTACCAGGGCTCTGTATGATCGTTTTCCCAATTAATTCTTTGGAGTACTTTTTTCAAAAGCACTCTTGTAGAATTAACTGGAAACATAGACTGCCCTTCACTCATTACATGGGAAATGGGATTGAATTCTCTTCTTGGCAATGGAAAATACTTGATGCATGCAAATAAGAAAACTCTTACTTTTTCCTTCTCTCCTTGCAGGGGGAGCACGCGTCCTAAGCTTGCCAGGAAGCCCTGCTCTCCTGCCCTGGGCGCCCCTGTTCACTTGCCCTTTTCCACCTGTACTCCCTGCATTTTGGTCTCTTGCTCTGGTCTTTAGCCTTCGTGTTTTCCTGATGCAGTCCAAACCAGTCACCTCTTTCCTAGATTCATTCTCTGTTCTCAGACCATCTCTTTCCTTTAGTTCCTGTGATGAAAGAAAATGTATTTGGCCGTTGGAGGTATAAGCAACAAAGAATCCAACCCACGCAGCTTTATATATGCAGGTTCTCGATATGCTCTTCTTGTGAACAGCGTGGGGAGAGGAAAATAGACTTGGCAAGAGGACAAGCCATTGGACAGTTATCTGATGGCTTTCCTAAGGTTCAGGAAAGAACAGTGGTCCCTTTGTTGGGCCTTTCTGTTGTTTCTTTGTTTTCAATTTCACTGATTTCTGCTTTTTATTTTCTATTTTCTTCTGCTTCCTTTGGAATTCTTCTTTTTTTTTTTTTTTTTTTTTTTTACTTCTTGTATTAGGCTCATGCTATAACAAACAACCCCCAAATCTCAGTGACTTCACACACTAAGAGTTTACATTTTCCTCATCAGCGTCCACTTTGGATGTTCCAGGTTGGGTAATGCTCTGTGGCTGTCCTCTAGCTAGTGACTCAGGGACTTGGGTTTCTCCTGATGTCTCCAATTTGGTTATGGTGTCTCCAGTTTTGGACTTCAAAGTGACCCAGGCATTATCCACCTGGTAAATTGGGGGATGGGCCCCAGGAAAGTGAATACTCAACCAACCTGGCCTAGAAATGACAATAATAAGGCCGCGTGTGGTGGCTAACAGTCAGAAACCCAATACTTGGGAGGTTGAGCTGGGAGGATTGCTTGAGACCAGAAGTTCAAGACCAGCCTGGGCACCATAGTGAGACCCTATCTTTCAAAAAAATATAACAACCAGGCTTGGTGGTGTACACCTGTGGTCCCAGCTATTTGGGAGGCTGAGGTGGGAGAATCGCTGGAGCCCAGGAGTTTGAGGTTACAGTAAACCAGGTTTACACCACTGCACTCCAGTCTGGATGACAAAGCAAAACTCTCTTCTCAAAAAAGAAAAGAAATGACAATCACAGCCACTGCAACTTCAAGGAAGGTTGGGAGAGTGATATTGGTCAGGATGAGTGGTCTCTGACATGTTTCTTAAGTTGGATATTTAGCTTATTAATTTACAACTCTTCTTTTCTAATATTAATACTCAAGACTACATTTTCCCCACAACATTTATTTTGCCATGTTTTGCAAGGCTTGGTATATGGCATTTTCATTACCCTTCAATTCTAACTGATTTTTAAGTTCTACTATGATGTATTCTTTCATCTATGAATCATTTTGAAGTTTGTTTTTATAACCTTGCATAGGGAAAGATTTCTTATAGAAGACAATAAAAGGGCTGAGTACAAAAGAAAAGACTAACAAATTCAACTACGCTAAAGCTTAGAACTTTTCCTCATCTTAGGACACCTTAAAGAAAATTTTTAAAAAGTTACAAATTGGGAGAAGATTAAAAAGTCCTAAGGGTTAGCAGTAAGAATATATATATATAATTATTACAAATTGGCAAGAGAATGACAAATCAACACAAAAACGAGTGAAAAGGCATTTTGCAAAAGAGAATCAGATGGTCCATATGCACATGAAGCGATTTTCACCAGCGAGCAGGGAAAGTGAAGTCAAAATCACAGGGAGATGCTGCTCTGTACCTGACTGGCAAAAGTGAAATGATTAGAAAATACTTAGAGGATATGCTAGAACGATCAGTGGGATCTGGTACATTATGGGTATGAGGTTAAATTAGTATTGAGTATTCACATACCCTATGACTCAGCAGTTTCACTCCTAGATATATATATCCTGGGGATTAGAAAGACTAACTAGACTGGGCGCCATGGCTCACACCTGGCAATCCCAGCACTTTGGAAGGCCAAGGCGGGTGGATCACTTGAGGTCAGGGGTTCGAGACCAGACTGGCCAACATGGTGAAACCCCATCTCTACTAAAAATACAAAAATTAGCCAGTCGTGGCGGGCACCTGTAATCCCAGCTACTTGGGAGGCTGAGGTGGGAGAATCGCTTGAACCCAGGAGGTGGAGGTTGCAGTGAGCTGAGATTGTGCCACTGTACTGCAGCCTGGGCAACAGAATAAGACTCCATCTCCAAAGAAACCAACAAACCACTAACTACCTCAGAGGACAATGCTAACATGTCAAAGTGTTCTATAAGTTGGTTTCCCAGAAAAGAAGTCAGGCTCTTGCGGAGCTCCATGGAAACTGGCAATGACCCATGACTTAGGGCAGTGAAGTCTCATCAAATGCAAGGCTTAGACCCCATTCTGCTGCTGCTGTCAGGGGAGGGAAGGGCTCCTTGTTCCCCAAACATCGATGCTAATGAAGCAAATCCTGCTGCTAGTTTGCAGTGTTGCCTAGCTGCAAACACAACCTCTGATGATGCCAGTAGAGAGGCTGGTGCCTCCTTCATCATAGAGCTTGCAATCCCCACAAGGTTTAGGGACCCTTTTTTGGATTCTGAGGGTGGGCTCCTTTAGCCGTCTGTTTAGTGCCCCAGATGAAATTGACAGCAGAGGACCTGCACTCCTTCTACTGCTTTTTCTCAAGGCATCCCCAGCAGAGGGTTTCTAGGGCGCCTGTTATGTGTGCTGCTTGGCCATCTGTCTTTGTAGAACACAACCCAATGTCTGTTGACAAAAAAAGGTTTACATTGTGGTATATTCTTACCATGGAATATTCTGCAGCAAGTGAAAATGAATAAATTATAGCTATTCATGTCAAATAGATGAATTTTATTAATATAGTGCTGGGTGGAAAAAAGCATCAGAAGACAACATATAATGGTCCACTCTTTTTTTGTTATTTTTATTTTTTTTGAGACAGAGTCTCTCTCTGTTGCCCATGCTGGAGTGCAGTGGCTCCATCTCGGCTTACTGCAGCCTCCACCTCCCAGGTTCAAGCGATTCTCCTGCCTCAGCTTCCCGAGTAGCTAGGACTACAGGTGTGCACCACCACACCAAGCTAATTTTTGTATTTTTAGTAGAGACGGGGTTTCACCATATTGGCCAGGATGGTCTCTGTCTCTTGACCTCATGATCTGCCTGCCTCAGCCTCCCAAAGTGCTGAGATTACAGGCATGAGCCACCACACCCAGCTACATTCTTTTTAAACATTCAGAAACAGGTAAAACTGAAAAATATATAATTTAGACACAACACTTATGCGAAAAGACCAAGTTTAGGATGTTGGTTACCCGTGAAGAGGCAGCAAGATTGTGGGAAAGGAAGGAAGCCACAGGTATGTGACAGTTTCATTAGCCCAAATCTCTACAAACAGAGCTGGTGCCAAGGATGAAACTATTGGTGCTTTATTTGGAAGATACAAGCCCAAGACGAGGTGAGAAAAAAGAGAAGGGAAGCAAAAGAAGACACAAGGTGACACAAAATGGCATGAACTAAATTACATTCTCTCCAAATTCACATATTGAAGTCCTAACCCCAGTACCTCAGAATGTAGCTGTATTTGGAGATTCGGTCTTTAAAGAAGTGATTCAGGCTGGGCCTGTTGGCTCACGCCTGTAATCCCAGCACTTTGGGAGGCCGAGGCAGGCGGATCATGAGGTCAGGAGATCGAGACTATCCTGGCTAGCACGATGAAAACCCGTCTCTACTAAAAATAAAAAAATTAGCCAGGCGTGGTGGCAGGCACCTGTAGTCTCAGCTACTTGGGAGGTTGAGGCAGGAGAATGGTGTGAACCCAGGAGGTGGAGCTTGCAGTGAGCCGAGATCGCGTCACTGCACTCCAGCCTGGGTGACAGAGTGAGACCCCGTCTCAAAAAAAAGAAAAAAAAAGTGATTCAGTTAAAATGCAGTCATTATGGTGGGCTCAATCAAGGGCAAGTGGACACAGATATGTATGCACATGGAGGAAAGACCATGTGAAGTCGGGGAGAAGAAGGCCAGCTACACACTAAAGAAGGAGGCCTCAGGCAGGGCGCGATGGCTCCCGCTTGTAATCCTAGCACTTTGGGAGGCCAAGGCGGGCAAATCACTTGAGGTCAGGAGTTCGAGACCAGCCTGGCCAGAATGGTGAAACCCTGTCTCTACTAAAAATATAAAAATTAGCCGGGTGTGGTGGCACATGCCTGTAATCCCAGCTACTTGGGAGGCTGAGGCAGGAGAATCACTTGAACCCGGGAGGTGGAGGTTGCAGTGAGCCAAGATGGAGCCACTGCACTCCAGCCTGGGCAACAGAGTGAGACTCCATCTCAAAAAAAAAAAAAACAAAAAAAAAAACCTCAGAAGAAACCAGTGCTGCTGACACCTTGATCAGACTTCTACCTCCAGATCTGTGAGAAGACACATTTCTGTTGTTTAAGCTACCCAGTCTGTGGTACTTTGTTTTGGCAGCCCCAACAAACTAATACACAAAATGATGCACAACCTTACTGACTATCACTTCAAAATGAGCCAAACAGAGACACAACGGGGCACTAGGCAATTGTGTCCCACTCACTGAAACTTCTCTGGAAAGCTGTAAGGTATATAGAAGAGAGGAAGGGAAGAAGAAATTTGTCCTCTGGGAGCTTCCCATTTCCTGTCTCCTAATGGTGAGAATTTTTCCATGAGAAGTTAATGTCCCTATACTTTCACAATGTGTTACCTTCTTTTGTTGCTGTTCAAGATGCCAAGCCTATGCCCTGCAGTGTGGCCTTTTGTTAGAGTCCATAAAGGGCAGGAGGAACTAGGAACTCTGGGTGTGTATGGTTGGCCCAGCTGCAGAGTTGACAGTCAAGGGGACAGCCAACTCTAATCAGCCTAGAAGGGAACTTGGTAGCCTAGGTGAGTTGGTCAGGCACAGGCTGGGGCTAAGGCAAGGCAAATGGCTGAGGTCTAAGACATAGGTGGTGCTGAGAAAATGTGGGGAAGCATATGAGATTTGTGACTGATAAGTAATATTCTAGTTCTTGGTTAGGATAATGGGTACATAGGGTGTTCCTTTTATTATTTTCAAAATGAAATAAAATAAAAGAGGGATATGTGTGGACTGATGATGATGATGTATAATGAATCAAAGATTATGATTAACTTAACTCTGCATACTTGAGTTTATTTTTCTATAAAAGGAGAATAGCAATATTAAGTCTTGCAGCCCAGAGTGAAATGTCTTTCCATTTGTTTGTGTCTTCTTTAATTTATTTCATCAGTATTTTGTAGTTTTCAGTATACAAGTCTTTCACCTCCTTAGTTAAGTTTATTCCCAAGTATTTTATTCTTTTGGGTGCTATTATATATGGGATTGTTTCCCTTATTTCCTTTTTAGATAGTTCTGTGTTAATGTATAGAAATGCAACGGATTTTTGTATGTTGATCTTGTATTGTGCAACTTTATTGAATTCCTTTATTAGTTCTAACATGTTTAAAAAATGGAGTCTTAGGGTGTTCTATATATGAGATGATGTCATCTGAAGACAGGGACAAAACAATTCTACAGTTCATACGAAACCACAAAAGACCATGAATAGCCATATCAATCTTGAGAAAGAACAAAGATAGAGGCATCACATTTCTTGATTTCAGAATGTATAAAAAAAGACAGTAATCAAAACAGTATGTTACTGGCCAACAGATAGACATGTACGTGAATGGAACAGAATAGAGAGTCCAGAAATAGATTCACATGTATATAGTCAACTGATCTTCAACAATGGTGCCAAGAATACATAATGGGGAAAGGATAGTCTCTTCAACACATGGTATTGAGAAAATCAGATATCCATGTGCAAAAGGGGGAAATTGGACTTTTATCTTACATCACATACAAAACCCAACCCAAAATGGATTAAAGATTTAAACATAAAATCTGAAACTGTAAAACTCCTAGAAGAAAACATAGGGGAAAAGCTCTTTGTTATTGGTCTTGTCAATGATTTCATGGATATGACCCCCAAAACACAGGTAACAAAAACAAAAATAAACAAGCAAAGTTACGTCAAATCACAAAGCTTCTGCACAGCAAAGGCAACAATCAACTGAGTGAAAAGAAAACCTATGAAATGGGAGAAAATATTTGCAAGCTATGTATCTGATAAGGTGTTGACATCTAAAATATGTAAGGAACTCATAACTCAATAGCCAAAAAAAAAAAACCAATTTTAAAAAATGGGCCAAGGATCTGAATAGTATGGGCTCTGGCATCTTGAACAGCAGTGAAAGAAGCTAGTTGACACATTGCGAGAGTATAGGGACATTAACCTCTCATGGGCAAATTCTCATCAATGAGAGACAGGAAATGGGAGGCTCCCAGAGGATAAAAGGTACTCATCATCACTAATCATCAGGGCAATGCAAATCAAAACCACCGTCAGATATCAACTCTCACCTGTCAGGATGGCTATCATTGAAAAACCAAAACACAACAAATATTGGTGAAGAAGTGGACAAATTGGAATCCTTGCATACTGTTGATGGGAATGCAAAATGGTGCAGCCACTAAGGAAAACAGTATGGATGTTCCTAAAAAATGTAAAAATAGAACTGCCATGTGACCTAGCAACCCTATTTCTGGATATTTATCCAAAAAAATTGAAATCAGTATCCCAAAGAGGTATTAGCATTTGCAGGTTCATTGCCGCATTATTCACAATATCCAAGATATACAAACAATCTAAACGTCCATCGGCAGAGAAATGAATAAAGAAAATGTATATATACATACAATGGAATACTATTTAGCTTTTAAAAAGAAGGAAATTCTGCAATTATTCAACAACATGGATAAATCATAAGGACATTATGCTAAGTGAAATAAACTATTAACAGAAAGACTAATATGGCAGGATTCAATTTATATAGGATATTTAAAATAGTCAAGTTCATAGAACCAAAGAGTGAAATGATGGTGGCCAGGGGCTGAGGGGAGTGGGGAGTTACTAAATCAATAGGCATAAAGTTTCAGTGAAGTCAGGTGAATAAGCTCTAGAGATTTGTGGTACAACATTGCACCTATAGTCAACAATACTGCAGTGTACACTGAACAATTTGTTAAGATAGTAGATCTCACCTTGTGTTCTTACTGGAAAAAAAAAAGAAATAGAAGAGAAAAGCAATCAGATTTTAATTCTGGAAACTCCTTTCTCTTCCTTACATCCAGGAAATTTGCTGTTTATTTTGAAAAGCAAATTTAAACCTATTTGAGGGAGAGAAAGATCTCTTGTAAAAATTCATTTATTAGTTCTGGACCGATGTTATTTATAAGCTATTATTTCAAATGATAAAAAAGAAATGCATAATACATTTGATGATAGAACATTTTTCTTTTTAAATAAGGCCTGATTTTTCAAAAAGCATTGAATATGTTTGTTTCTAATTTTCAAAGCTTGACAGTTTCTTATGTTTCATTAAAAGCAGAAGAATTGTTATGTATGCATGTTCATATCACTTTTGAATGACTCATGTGGCTACAAATGCAGCAATCTGTGGTTATCACGGACCATGAACTAGACAAACATTCCTGCTTTTCTTAACATTCCTTTCCTGTGCCTCATTAACTAATGTACATAATAAAACATCTTTATTTCATTTTCTTCGCACCAAAATGCCTAATACATTGTATTAGTTATGTAAAATTGTGCACTCTGCGGTTAGCTTATTATTTTCTGTCGTAGTTTCCTTTTCATTTGGAAAAGAGTGAAATGCTAGATGCATTGATGTGCAGGCTAAAAAAATCAGTCATGCAAAGTGTGGTCATGGTCCCTGCAGGAAACAGATGATACCCTCAAACAGGGTCATCACTGAGTGTTATGAAGGGGTTATTTACAAAAGTGTAGATAGATTTGGAGCTTCCACAAGGGACTGGTGAAGCATCCCAGCACCAGCAAGAAGGAGTGAACGGGTTAGGGGAGGAAGAGGTCCCTGGAACCCAGTGTGAATGCAGCAGTAGGAGAAGGGAGGGGATCCCCATTAGGAGTCATGATCTTTGGGTTTGTTTGTTTGTTTTTTAGAGACAGGGTCTTGCTCTGTTGCCCAGGCTGGAGGGCAGTGGTGCAATCATGGCTCACTGCAGCCTCAAACTCCTGGGCTCAAGCAATCCTCCTGCCTCAGCCTCCTGAGTAGCTAGGAATGTAGGCATGCACCACCATACCCAGCTAATTTTTAGAAATTTAGTAGAGACAGCGTCTTGCTAAGGGGCCCAGGATGGTCTCAAACTCCTGGGCTCAAATCATCCTCCCAAGGTGCTGGGATTACTGATGTGAGCCTCAGTGACAGTGGACCAGGCTGGTCTTGAACTCCTGGGCTCAAGGGATCCTCCTGCCTCAGCCTTCCAAAGTGCTAGGGTTACAGGTGTGAGAGCCACCACGCCCGGCCAATAATTCTTTTTCAACTAGAATGAAGTAATTTACCCTTTATGTTTTGATAATTGCCCTATTTATTTGGAGGCTTTTTCTTTTTTCCTTTGGAATGTTAAGTTTCGATAACTTAATTCCATTTTGTTTTATTTTATTTTATTTTTGAGACAGAGTCTTGCTCTATCACCCAGGCTGGAGTTCAGTGGCAGGATCTCGGCTCACTGCAACCTCTGCCTCCTGGGTTCAAGCCATTCTCCTGCCTCAGCCTCCCCAGTAGCTGGGATTACAGGAATTCACCACCACACCCAGCTATTTTTTGTATTTTTAGTAGACACGGGGTTTCACCATCTTGGCCAGGCTGGTCTTGAACTCCTGACCTCGTGATTCACCTGCCTCAGCCTCCCAAAGTGCTGGGATTACAGGTGTGAGCCACCATGCCCAGCTGCACTTAATTCCATTTTACAAGAGAAGAGCTCTACAGCAGAAGCTTGCCTTTGGACTTGTGGGCTGTCCACTGTCATTTTGATCCCAGGGATGGACAGATGAAGGGTAGTGGAGAAAATGTGTGCTCTGTGCTAGGCAAGAGGGACACAGGAGGGAGAAATAGAAATACAGAGACCCAGGAAATTGTGGATCTTTGTATTTATGTAATCCATAATGCTGTTTTTTTTTATTTTTTTTATTTTTTGAGACAGTGACCTGCTCTGTTGCCCAGGCTAAAATGCAGTGGTACAATCATAGCTCACTGTAACCACAAACTCCTGGGCTCAAGCAATCCTCCCACCTCAGCTTTCAGAGCAGCTGGAACTATAGGCATGCACCACCACACCTGGCTATTTTATTTTATTATTTTTGTAGAGACGGGGTCTCATTATGTTGCCCAGGCTGGTCTTGATCTAGTGTTGGGAATACAGGGGTGAGCCACCACACCTGGATTCATAGTGCTTTTAAATTGCTTTTACATGGAAGGTTTTAGTCCGTAGTGTAGAAAGATGCCTTCAGGAAATTTGGACATTTCATTCAAGAGGGAATAGACTAAATGATCTGCTTCATAAATCTAGCAGCTTATGTATTGTGTCTTGCTCTTTCCAAAGAATTATGAGTGAGTTGAGGGACAGGGAGGAGACATTGGGGAGTTGCCTCATCTAAATAGGATAAAAATGATCAAGTGAGTCCTAGTTTGGATGGGGTAGGATAATGTTCTTTTCTTCCTCAGCAAAAGAAGAAAGGCCCTAGGATGTAGGAAGCAGAGTCCATTTAGAAGGAACTGTTGCTTCTGCTGCCCTTCTTTCCCAGAAAGGTGGTGGCTCTCCTGACACCAGGACAGTGGCTCCTGGCTCTCCAGGCTGTGCTGCAGTGTAGGACCTTGCTGTGCAAATCACCAGGGGCTGAGATTTGCTCCAGGTTGCTGTTATACCACAAAACTGGAACACTGGCAGAATGAAGGGGCTAAGACCTGAGAGTGAAGCCTCAGCAGACTCACAGTGCATGCTGATTGGATTCGGAGAAAACTTAGAACTATTCTCCGAACAGACAAGATTGGAAAGGAGAAACATTCCTGTTCCCAGGAAGGTAATGCCAGTTTGGGGAGAGGGGAGGAAAAAGGGAAAGAGTGAGGAAGAGACCTTCTGATTGAGTCCCTGTTCCACAGGATTTTATGTCTTTTATTTATTTTTATTTATTATTTATATATATATATATATATATTTATTTTTGAAGACAGAGTCTCTCTCTGTCATCCAGTCTGGAGTGTAGTGGTGTGATCTCAGCTCACCGCAACCTCTGCTTCTCAGGTTCAAGCAATTCTCCTGCCTCAGCCTCCTGAGTAGCTGGGATTACAGCACGTGCTACCATGCCCAGCTAATTTTTGTGTTTTTAGTAGAGACAGATTTCACCATGTTGCTCAGGCTGGTCTTGAATTCCTGACCTCAAGTGATCCGCCCTCCTCGGCCTCCCAAAGTGCTGGGATTACAAGGCATCATCCACTGCGCCTGGCCAATTTTATGTCTTATTGCAAGTTCATAAGGGGCAGGCATATAACAACTCACTGCTCAGCCTAAAAGGTTTTCCATGCTGAGCAGAGACCTGCTGAGTCCTTGAGGGCAAGATCTTTGCTTTTTTGATACCTCCCAGAAGCCTGGGAGAATGTCTGGCACATGCTGCTGGTAGATTCTCTCATAAATTCATCTTGAATTTGATTATTCATGAGGAAGAGAGGGCTTAGAAAATATTACTAGATGGTGTTGATGCACCTTGTGGAAAAATCCACTCGCTCTTCAGGGGTTTGGCAACTAAACAAAGGTTTATATAAACATTTTTAAACTACTGCTCTGTTGAACTTTGCCAGGTTTCTGGTTGCTAACCTAGCAGTAACAAGGCTAACATTGTTTTATAATTAGACATGGCTCTCTACCTTGTTAGAAGATCATAAAGAAATTCCAGAAGTTCTGTGGGTGCTGTCATTTCGGGCACTCCAGAAAGCAAAGTGAAACAGAACAAAACAAAATGTAGTTTAGCATTGTTCTATGATGACAGTTACTGTCAGAAGTAGAAGGGCAAGAAAACTCTTCATTGAATGGAGCTTCTTATTCTGTGAAAATTAACAAAACCCAAGGACTCTCAAGAGGAAAACTTCAGAACCTTTGAATAACAACTTTCTGCCACAGCCCCCCATTGTTTCTGTCCACGCTGTTCTTCACTCTTTAGTCATGAAATGTAATTTCATTTTTGGAATCTCAAAAAAGATGCTACGGAGTCTCTCAGAGCCTACTCTGAGCTCAGGAGGCTGCCTGATTAAAAAACAAAACAAAACAAAAACAAAAACAACAAAAACAAAAAACGCCATCAGCCCCCAAACTGTCAGATTTCTTGCCAAAAAAAAAAAAAAAAAAAAAAGTGAAATCCATCTTCTTCTGCATAGGAAATGTAAAAGTTTACTTCCTGCCCTTTATTCAGTGCATTGGAGTAGTTTACAAACTATCAAGCTTCAGATTTGGGGATATTTGGCTTTGCACCCTTTCAAATGAAAAATATTTGCTGAGAGTGGTGGTCAGCCTTCGGGGGACCCCCAGTGATCCCCATCACTTGGTGTTCATTTTCTTCTGTAGACTCTCCCACATCGAATAGAGACGGCCTGTGACACCAACAGGGATATTATGGAAATGACGGGATATTGTGACTTTCAAGGAAGGTTTTAAAAGATGCTGAGGTGTCCGCCTTGCTCTCACAGCTGCCATGTTGTAAGGATACTCAAGCTGTCCTCTAGAGAGGGCCACGTGCTGGGGAGCTGAGGTTTCTCACTACACCCAGCACTGACTTGCCAGACATCGGAGTGAGCCAGCGTGGCAGGGGATCCTCTATCCAGTCAGGTCTTCGGCTGACTGCAGCCCCATTTGACATACGAACCTTGTATGAGGTCCCTAGTTACTCAAATAAGCCATTCTCCAGTTTCTCACTAACAGAAACTGGGTGAGAAAATAAATGTTTGTTGCTTTTTCAATGAAAATAAATGTTTGTTGCTTTTTCACTCTGTCAAATTTCAGAGGATTTGTTACACAGCAACAGATAACTGATATGCCAGGTGATGGTTGTTAACTAGAAATCAGAATTAGTCATTAAAAATAGTCAGAATAGGAGCTGATATGAGGCACACATTCAGATAATAAAGTTCTTCATTGCGTAATTTTTGCTAGAGTTTAGAAAATCAGAGCTGATTCAAAGAGATTAAATTTGGGGAGACTGATTTGTAAGCAGTGCATGAGGTACCGCAGGTCAGGAATGAATGAAGGAAGAGATAAGAAATTTGATGGGGAGAGATGCTTGCTTTTTAAATGCCTGCAGCCAGTCTTATCAATGACTAAGGCTTTGGGGGTAGATCCAGGTAACCAAGGACCAATTCTTGAGAGTGAAGTGCCAAGCAATATGCGGTCAGCTGAAAAATGCAGAGGTCAGACTTTCAACTGCCACTGCCACTCACCACAGGCCTGGTCGTGGGAGAAACTGCCAATGGGTCAGAAGAGCCCTGAAAAACATTCTCAGTTTGCCAAGGCAGAATTTCAGGTACCCACTACCAATTATTTGAAACTATCCCAGGTTTAACAAACTTTCCCTCCCCTCCCCTCCCCTCCCCTCCCCTGCCTTCCCCTTCCTTCCCCTTCCTTCCCCTCCCTTCCCCTCCTTTCCTTTTCTTTTCTTGAGAGGGAGTCTCGCTCTGTCGCCCAGGCTGGAGTGCAGTGGCATGATCTTGGCTCACTGCAAGCTCCACCTCCCAGGTTCAAGTGATTCTCCTGCCTCAGGTTCCTAAGTAGCTGGGATTACAAGAGCACACCACCACGCTGGCTTTTTTTTTTTTTTATTTTTTATTTTTTGTATTTTTAGTAGAGATGGGTTTTCACCGTGTTGGCCAAGGTGGTCTCGATCTTCTGACCTCGTGATCCACCTGCCTCGGCCTCCCAAAGTGCTGGGATTACAGGCGTGAGCCACTGTGCCCAGCCACCCTTTTCAAGGGTAGCAGCATTGAAATAGGATTTGTTGTAATCTTTCCTTAAAATATAGCAAGAAGGAAAGATACTCTCCCAAGGCCAGAGGCAAGAATTAGGAAACCGCAGCCTTCCACTCAGAGCAAGATGGGCTCCTAGATACCACGAGGAACCCTCTCCTGCTACGCTACCGCTTAATCTTGGACAAATCATTGTGAAGATATTTTATAAGGCATTGCTGGGTTTGTTAGGAATTTACAGGACTAACAACCATGAGCGGAGAGAGACGCATCCTAAATGAACAGAAGAGCCAGTGCTCCTGAGGACAAATTCTTACCGCAACTCTGGGATGATGCGCCTTCCTCAGACAACACAAAGACTCACACATAAGACTCAATGGGGCAAAAGTGGCCCTATTTGCAGAGTAGTCATCTAACTCTGTAAATGCAAATACATCTGTTGGATGCAAATCCAGCTAACTCTGTAAATGCAAATACATCTGCTGGAAGAGGTTTAGAGGAAAGAAAGGGGATGGGATCAAGCAGGAACACATACGTAGCTTCAATGACAGCATAATATTCTACTTCTTTTTTTTTTTTTTTTTTTTTTTTTGAGACAGCATCTTGCTCTGTCACTCAGGCTACAGTGCAGTGACACAGTCTTGGCTCACTGCAACCTCTGCCTCCCGAGTTCAAGTGATTCTCCTGCCTCAGCCACCCAAGTAGCTGGGATTACAGGTGGACGCCATCACACCCAGCTAATTTTTGTATTTTTAGTAGAGACGGGGTTTCACCATATTGGCCAGGCTGGTCTCGAACTCCTGACCTCAAGTGATCCACCCGCCTTGGCCTCCCAAAGTGCTGGGATTACAGGTGTGAGCCACCACGCTCAGCCAATATTCTACTTCTTAAGTTGCAGGGGGGAATGTGCGTGTACCTGCATCACTGCTTACATACATTTTGCATCCACGGGTAACTTTTTTGGTTTAAATCAACTACAGAGGAATAAATAAATAAAGCAACACAGTCTGCCTCCCTTACCAGCTTCTCCAAAGAATCCAGAAGACAGATTTAAAAGTTTGGGCAGGGGGGATCAGATGTAGGAGTTGAATTGCCTGGTTCAAATTGCTCAGCGTTAAAGTGATTTTCTTTACTTGCTACTCTGACTACTTCCCGTCTGGGGAAACATAAAACTCCAGGGTCAGGAGACGAACCCGAACATAACAGGGCCAGTGTGATAGGGCTCCCTAACTGAGGGTAAAGGTCTTGAAAACTGCTGAGACAGACAAAGTTTATAGTTGGGAGATTTACTTAAAAGAAAAAATAGAGTTGGGGAACAAAGAAGCCTTGATTTAGTAATAATGGGAAATGTACTATTTATTTCCTTCCACTCCCCCTGCTTGATAGTCAGGCTCTCACTTCCTTACAGTTGTCAGGAGTTGTGTATTTGCTTCATTCTGTTGTATGACAAAGATTAGTGAGAAACCTTGTTTATGTTTTTGCACTTAGTTCCATTCAGATAAATATTTGGATTTTATGATTCCACCTCAACAACCCTGAACTCCTCTTGTCTTATATCTTTTTAAAATTTAATTAAAAAAATTTTTTTTGAGACAGAGTTTCGCTCTGTCACCCAGGCTGGCATGCAGTGGCGTGATCTTGATTCACTGCAACCTCCGCCTCCCGGGTTCAAGCGATTCTCCTGCCTCAGCCTCCTGAGTAACTGGGATTACAGGCCCCTGCCACCGCGCCCAGCTAATTTTTGTATTTTTAGTGGAGACGGGGTTTCACCATGTAGACCAGGCTGGTCTCGAACTCCCGACCTCAAGTGATTTGCCCTCCTCGGCCTCCCAAAGTGCCGGTATTACAAGCGTAAACTGCCACGCCTGGCGCCTTATTCCTTTTAACTCTCGTCTTTCTCATGAACACTATACCAGTATAGAACACTAATGAGTACAGTTCTGAAACCATAATTTTTGCATCACCTTTTCTTTTTAAAAAATCTTCCTATAAATTGTCTTGCAGTCTCAGATATTAATAATGAGAATTCAAAATGATGCAACTCCTATGGAGAATAATTTATCAATATTTAGCATAATTATCCTTGCATTTACCTTTTGACCTGGCAATTGCACTTCTAGGAATTTATCCCAAAGCTGCAAAGAACAAAAGCATAAAATGCAACAAATATGCTCAATGCCATCGATTGGCAGTGTTATTTATGATAGCATATAATAGAACTAGAAATATCATTAATGTCCACCAATAGAGGACAGTTTGAACAAACTACGGTGCATCCACATGATGAAGTTTTAAGAAGTTTAAGGAGGAATGAAGCTCCCGCTATACTGCTATGGTATCATTTCCTGATATATTTAATATCCCAATTTATTAAGTGTATTTATATACTTACTATATAAAAATATTTTATATATATAATATATATTTATTTTTTGAGACAGGATATCACTATGTTGCCCAGGTTGGAGTGCCAGTGACACTATCATGACTCACTGCAGCCTTGACCTTTCAGGCTGAGGCAGTCCTCCCACCTTAGCCTCTCAAGTAGCTGGGACCACAGGCATGCACCACCATGCCTGGCTAATTTTTAAATTATTTGTAGAGATGGGGGTCTCCCTATGTTGCCCAGGCTAGTCTCAAACTCCTGGTCTCAAGCCATCCTCCTGCCTCAGCCTTCCAAAGTGCTGGAATGATAGGTGTGACTCACTGCGCCTGGCCAAGCACTATATATATATATATGTGTGTATTTTTCTTTTTTTCAGATGAAGTCTCCCTCTGTTGCCCAAGCTAGAGTGCAGTGCCACGATCTCGGCTCACTGCAACCTCCACCTCCCGCGTTCAAACGATTCTCCTGCCTCAGCCTCCCAAGTAGCTAGGACTATAGGTGTGTACCACCATGCCTAGCTAATTTTTGTATTTTTAGTAGAGATGGGGTTTCACTATGTTGGCCAGGCTGGTCTTGAACTCCTGACCTCCGGTGATCTGCCCCTCTAGGCCTCCCAGAGTGCTGGGATTACAGGCGTGAGCCACCACGCCCAGCCCCAAGTCTATTTGTAAAAAGTATGCCTGCTTCCTTTCCATTTCACTCTCCTTTGATGAATGAATTTTTACTCATCCGTGAGACTAGGATGAGTGGTGGTCTTCTCAGGGAAAACTTTTCCTTTCCACTTGCTCTCTGGGTAATGATGAGGCCCCTCCGCTTTGCTGTGGAAATACACTGTCTCCATCCCTGTCACTGCATTCCCTGCATTGCACCACAATTCTGTTTGTGTGTCTCTCAGCTAGTGCATGTGGCTAATCTTTGAGAAAAGGGCCCTCAACTTGTTCATAACATGCACAATTAATAAATTCTCACTGAATGAAGGAAAGAATAAACAAAGAATGTCAACTAAGGAGTTTGAACTTTATCTGAGGGACTGGGGACCAAGGAGAGGATTTTTTTTAAAGGAGGGCAATCAATGATAGTACTTCTTTCTTTTTTCTTTTTTTTTTTTTCTGAGACAGAGTCTCACTCTGTGCCCAGGCTGGAGTGCAGTGGCGAGATCTCGGCTCACTGCAGTCTCCGCCTCCCAGGTTCACGCCATTCTCCTGTCTCAGCCTCCCGAGTAGCTGGGACTACAGGCGCCCGCCACCACACCCGGCTAATTTTTTGTATTTTTAGTAGAGACGGGGTTTCACCGTGTTAGCCAGGATGGTCTCTATCTCCTGACCTCGTGATCCGCCTGCCTTGGCCTCCCAAAGTGCTGGGATTACAGTCGTGAGCCACCGCTCCCGGCAGATAGTACCTGTTTTTGAAAGACCAAGTATTAATCAGAACAAAGATAGGGACGTACAAGCTACAGAGGAGAAAATGCCCGGTCCATTTAGTGGAGGCAGGAAAGTCTCAGAGCAGGTGTGGTTGGAGGTGAGACTTGAGGATTCATTCATTCATTTCTTCAAAACAATTTACTGGGAGTATACTGTTTGACAGTGCTGTGGCAGAGCCTAAAGTTCTAAAGATAAACATGAAAGGTCTCTGAATTAGACAACCAGATAGTGGGAGTGGGGAAGGCATTCTAGGAAGGGGAAATGACCAAGTGGATACATCAGGCTCTGAGAGAGCAAGGCATCGAGCTATTCACCGCGGAAGTATGAAATAGCCAAGCGCAATATGTGAGACTAGACTAGGGGAAGGGTGGAATCCCTAAAATCCCTCATTTTAAGACTGAAACCCTGCATGAAAATGGTAGCGATACTACAGCTGTATTCAGCTTGCTATGAGAAAAGGTACTTACTTGGGTAGTGCCCAGTTTTAGAAATCAGTCTTCAAATTGCAGATAATCATTGTGGGGTGCTTACTGAAATAGCTGTTTTTACATGTGAAATAATAATGATGATTGCTAAAAAGGAGGCATTCATTTTCAGCATGTGAAAGAGGTCAAGGCTCCAGTGAGCTGTGACTGTACCACGACACTCCAGCCTGGGCAGCAGAGTGAGACCCTGTCTCTAAATAAATAAATAATAAAATAGGACTGGGCGCGGTGGCTCACGCCTGTAATCCCAGCACTTTGGGAGGCCTAGGCGGGTGGATCACTTGAGGTCAGGAGTTCGAGACCAGCCTGGCCGACATTGTGAAACCCTGTCTCTACTAAAAATACAAAAATTAGCTGGATGCGGTGGCAGACGCCTGTAATCCCAGTTACTCAGGAGGCTGAGGCAGGATAATTGCTTGAAACCAGGGGCAGAGCTTGCAGTGAGCTGAGATCACGCTACTGCACTCCAGCCTGTGCAACAGAGTGAGACTCCGTCTCAAACAAATTAAAATAAAATAAAATAAATAATAAAATAGAGTACAAACAATCCTCACTTTGCACAGTAGTGCAGGGCCACAAAAATGACCACACAAGCTGAAACCGTGCAAAGCAATCTTGATCAATGGGAAAAATTAAGGTTGTTCTGTGACCTTTAAAAATTTGTGTCAAAACTCTCTTATTGTCTATAAATGTATTGGGAAATAAAAAATAGTAAAACAAATGTTCATTTAGTATCAGGTAACTTAACATGTTAGAAACGTTGAGAATTACAGTGTTTTATTTCTCTGTAAAAAAAAATCAAGATTAGTTTGTACAGCGATGTCTTCTAATCATACAACTTACGATATGAAGCAGCATCTGTTTTGGCACCATCATGCCTCATTGCAGCCTCAACCTCCTAGGCTCAAGTGATCCTCCCACCTCAGCCTCCCAAGTAGCTGAGACTACAGGCGTGTGCCACCACTCCTGGCTAATTTTTGTATTTTTTGTAGAGATGGGGTTTTGCCACATGGCCCAGGCTCTTCTCAAACCCCTAGGGCTCAAGTGATCCTCCTGCCTCGGCCTCCTAAAGTGCTGAGATTACAGGTGTGAGCCACGGCACTTGGCGGGTGGTATTTTTTCTATGTCTTGGAGAATTGTCATATTCCTAAATTTGAATCAACTTCCAACATTTTATCTTTTGTGCTTGAATAAGAAATATTTCTGAGAGTTTCTCTAATGTGATTATTTTTATCCGCCCATGTCACTCCCTCTGGAACATCTTTATGCTTTGTGTCACAACCGTGTTCCCCACTTATGTGGCCAAGTTCATGTTCACCAAGTTCCTGGGTTGTACATCTAGTCTCTGGAATAGCAGTGGTGTCCACATACCATGCTTGGCTACTTCTTCCATAACTCCGTTTACATTTGATTGGAAATGCACTGCTAGCCTGATTACTTTTCATTTCTTTGCTGCACTTTTTTTTTTTTTTACCAGATAATTCCCTCTTTTTAAAATTTTTATTTTTATTTCCTCTTCTAATAACTCATTTTTGTATACACTTCGTTGTCTGTGTGTGAACTGAATAACAGATGTTCAGCCACCCACAGCAGACTATGGAAGAAGTGACATAATTGGTCACTGATCGCGGTGTGCATGTTATTTGCATAGTGATTTAGGGACTGAAGAGCTAGCAGTGAAATTTATACTTTATGTAATTACTCACCGTTAATATATTTTAGTAAATGCAATTTGCACCATGTTGTGTTGAGGGACGGGTAACAGAAATTTATGCATATCAGAGCTATGCAGGCTGGGCGTGGTGGCTCACACCTGTAATCCCAGCACGTTGGGAAGCTGAGGTGGGTGGATCACCTGGGATCAGGAGTTCGAGACTAGCCTGACCAACATGGTGAAACCCCGTCTCTACTAAAAATACAAAACTTAGCCAGGTGTGGTGGCGCATGCCTATAATCCCAGCTACTTGGGAGGCTGAGGCAGGACAATTGCTTGAACCTGGGAGGTGGAGGTTGCAGTGAGCTGAGATCGCGCCATTGCACTCCAGTCTGGGTGACAAGATTGAAACTCCGTCTCAGAAAAAAGAATTATGCAGAGTGTGACCTGCCAATAAATGATGATAAGATACAAGTGGATTCTATTTCTTAAATTTTGATAAAGACTTATTCATACAATAATGTCTTAATTTTTGATAATGACTTAATCATACAATAATGTCATCTGTATCTTAATATAAATTTTAAAATTTATTTGCAAAAAGCTATTACTACTGATAAACTTTTTTTTTATTTTTTGCGACAGTCTCGCTCTGTCGCTCAGGCTAGAGTGTAGTGGTGTGATCTCGGCTCACTGCAACCTCCGTCATCTGGGTTCAAGCGATTCTCCTGCCTCAGCCTCTCGAGTAGCTGGGAATACAGGTGTGCACCACCATGCCTGGCTATTTTTTGTATTTTTAGTAGTGACAAGGTTTCGCCATGTTGGCCAGGCTGGTCTCAAACCCCTGACCTCAAGTGATCTGCTCGTCTTGGCCATCCAAACTGGTGGGATTACAGGCATGAGCTACCACGCCTGGCCTCATTATTGACAAACTTTTTATTAGATTAATTAATCTCTGGCCGGAGGTGGTGGCTCATGCTTGTATTCTCAGCACTTTGTGGGTTTAAGGTGGGAGAGTCACTTGAGGCCTGGAGTTTGAGACTAGCCTGGGCAACATAGTGAGGCCGCAGTCTCTCTAAACAAACAAACAAACAAATAAACAAATACACACACAGACATACATACATACACACATACATATGCAATCTCTGACACAATTTCTCTCCACACTTTTTCTTTTTCTGGGTAAAAAGTCTTCCCAATAGTATCTTCCTACCTATACTCTTAATTTCAAAAGTGGTGAAACTTACAAATATGATCTTAAATTTACATTCAACTTCATGTTAATTTATCCCTAAATGCATTTTGCTGTCAGTCATGGCCTTTTAGTTATAATCTTATTTTGGACTCAGTGTCTCAAACAGAGCCTTTGTCTTCCTTCTCCCAGTGCCTGTGAAGTTCTCTTTGAAAACTCCTGTCAGGGGCAGGATATACTGGGGCATTCAGGGAGAGAGGCTTACACCCTGCAAGAGGGCCGTCTGTTGTTGACAGCACAGCTCTGGGGAACCCATATACCCTTTGGTGGAAACAGAAGTTTGACCTCTTACTCAGTGGTGATGCTTGGGTGTGTTTCGTGAGCGTAGGCATGTACCTGTTTCCTTCCCTCAGAATAGAGTAGCCCAGAGGTATCTGAGGATGAAAGCAGGGAGTCTTCAGAAAGATGCTCTGGTATTTTTTTCTCTTTGAAATGCAGAAGTTAGAAAAAAAGTCAAATATGTAAAAACAAAACAAACAAACAAACAAAAAACAGGGCTATATTGACCCATTGTGAGGATGTTGATGATAAGGAAGGAGGAACTCTTTTTTTTTCTTTTCAACTTTTATTTTAGGATCGGGGTTACATGTACGGTTTTGTTACAAAGGTATATTGCCTGATGCTGATATTTGGGGTAGGATTGAACCTGTCACTTGGTTAGTGAGCCCATAGAACCCAATAGGTAGTTTTTCAGCCTTGCCCTTCTTCCCATCTTGTTCTTGTGTTCCCCAGTGTCTATTGTTCCCATCTTTATGTTCATGTGTCTAGCTCCCATTTATAAAGGCAAATAGGTAGAATTTGATTTTCTGTTTCTACGTTAGTTCACTTAGGACAGTGACCTTCAGCTGCATCCAGGTTGCTGCAAAAGGACATTATTTTGTTCTTTTCATGGCTGTATAGTATTCCATGGTGTTCTTTTGTAAGGCTGTATAGTATTCCATAGGTTTTTAAAAAATCCATTCCACTGTTGATGGGCACTGGGTTGATTCCACGTTTTTGTCATTGTGAATGGTGCTGTGATGAACATATGGGTGCGTGTGTCCTTTTGGTAGGATGACTTGTTTTTATTTGGATAAATAGCCAGTAATGGGATTTCAGTCAAAAGGTAGTTCAATTCTTGGTTTTCTTTTTTTTTTTTTTTTAAGTGTAAGCAAGTTTATTAGAGAAGTAAAGAAATAAAAGAATGGCTACTCCCTAGGCAGAGCCGCCAATTCTTAGTTCTTTGAGAAATCTCCCAACTGCTCTTCACAGTGGCTGGAGAAATTGACATTCCCACCAACAGTGTGTAAGTTTCCCCTTTTCTCTGCAGCCTCACCAGCATCTCTTGTCTTCTAACAAAATAGCTTTTAACAAAGCCATTTCTGACTGGTATGATATGATATCACATTGTGTTTTTGTTTTGTTTTGTTTTTGTTTTTGAGACGGGGTCTTGCTCTGTAGCCCAGGCTGGAGTGCAGTGGCATGATCTCGGCTAACTGCAACCCCTGTCTCCCAGGTTCAAGTGATTTTCCTGCCTCAGCCTCCCCGGTAGCTGGGACTGCAGGTGCATGCTACCACACTGGGCTTAATTTTTGTACTTTTAGTAGAGATGGGGTTTCACCATGTTGGCCAGGCTGGTTTCGAACTCCTGACCTCAAGTGATCCGCCCACCTCAGCCTCCCAAAGTGCTGGGATCACAGGCATGAGCCACTGTGCCCGGCCTCATTGTGGTTTTGATTTGTATTTCTCTGACGATTAGTGATGGTGAGTGTTTTTTCCTATGTTGGCCACATGTATGTATTCTTTTGAGAGGTGTCCATGTTCTTTGCTCACTTTTTAATGGAGTTATTTGTTTTTTGCTTGTTAATTTAAGTTCCTTATAGATTCTGGATGTTAGATCTTTGTTGGATGCATAGTTTGCAAATATTTGCTACCATTCTGTAGGTTGTCTGTTTACTCCTTTGATAGTTTCTCTTGCTGTGCGGAAGCTCTTTATTTTAATTAGGTCCCACTTCGCAATTTTTGTTTTTGTTGTAATCGATTTTGAGGACTTAACTATATAAATTCTTTGGCAAGGCTGATATTGAAAAGAATATTTCCTAGGTTTTCTTCTAGGATTTTTATAATTTGAGGTCTTTCATTTAAGTGGGAGGAACTTTTCTAAGTGAGACTTCATTAAAGACTGGGTCTCGCCCTGTTGCCCAGGCTGGAGTGCAGTGGCATGATCATAGTTCACTGCAGCCTTGAACTCCTGGGCTCAAGTGATCCTCCCACCTCAGCCCCCTGAGTAGCTGGGAATACAGGTGCTCACCACCATGACTCGCTAATTTTTAAAATTATTGTAGAGACAAGGTCTTGCTATGTTGCCCAGGCTGATCTTGAACGCCTGCCCTCAAGTGATCCTCTTGCCTCTGCCTTCCAAAGTGCTTGGATTACGGGCATGAGCCACCACAGCTGTTCAGCAATTACTGACAGTTAACTGGAGAGTTAAATTACTTTAAGTCCTGGGTTTTTTTTTTTTTTTTTTTTTTTTGCCATACTTGTAGGGGGTGCAGGGGGCAGGGCGTTCCAGGCTCCAGTCCCTTTTGGGGTATGGCCTTCTCCTTCTTCTCTGCTGTCTGGCTGATGCAGCCTGCATGAACCATGAACCTGACTAGTTTGGTTCTGATTCTCAATTTTTATTTCAATTATCATTAACTTATAAAAATCTTCGCCTTTATTTGAGTAAGAGATGTCATGTCAAAAAAAAAAAAATGTCGCAGCTACATTTTAGCTCATTTCAATCTTTGCTGCTACCTGGATTTCCTGGCTTCTTGACAACCCATATTTAGCACATATTGAGGCTGTAATTGCATAATCATCGAAAGTTCATAGGTGAACATTTTGTGCTTCAGAAATTTCCTGAATTACTAGCTGTGTCTCAAAAGGAATTGACAACTTGCATTTTTAGCAAGTATTACAATTCTAATATACCACAATATTATTATAAACAATTAAAAATCCTAAGTAAGTCCAAACAAGAGGGTAGCAAAGACACAAAAGATAATAGGCGGGACCTGTGTAAAAGGGAAAATGAATGATGTTACCATTATGATGCTATGACCATTAGTTCGGTCAGTATTTTATAAGGTGTATATTAGCAGTTTGTAAAGAACTGCTGTTCTGGTGTTCTGGTATTCCCAAGTAGCTTAGAGAAGCTATTCTACAGCTCTTTCTTCAAGAATGACAGTTTCCAGCCTGTTTTTTTAAATGTCAGAATAAGTGTCTGATATAAAGCAGGAATTAGGATATGAGAATCAGAGTCATTTAGAGTTTCTTAAACAAGACCTCTAAGTCTTAAGCAAGAATCAGCATATCAGTTTTACAGATGCAAACATTGTAAGAGCCATTTGTTTATACTTGGCATAATTAGAGATAATTACGTGTTTATCAATCTTTTAAGCTCATCCTCTGGTTTGTAAGGAACAGAGACTCGTTAATTACTCAGAAAAAGGAGGCATATTGCTAAGCCACATAAACTAGAACAAGAGCAGAAATGGCATCAGAATGAATTGTGCAACCCAGATCTCTGCTTCTCTCTGACATGGACATCTCCGATTCCCCCTCCTCTTTACTTCTATCCCTAACCCCAACCCCTGACACAGAAAACAGCAGTCAAACTAATGTCAATATATGATGTGCTATATTTGCTATCTTAAACAAATATGTACATTGCTTTCTGGTTTTTGTGTGTGACTTGATTAGGCTAAGTCGGCATCCCTGTGGACAGAAAATCCCAAGGCAGAGACAAAATAGAGTTTCTGTACCTGCAAGGATGGGCCTGCCCCTGGACTGTGGTGAGTTTACACTCTGACAGCAAATAAGTCATCCTTCTTGGCAGCTACTGGCCTTTCAGGCTGCACCAAGACAGACAGCACATCATTTTGTTCAAACTCCTGTTGCAGGGAGGCATCTATACATGCCCATTATATGTGGTTAAATTTTAAAAATATGTTTTAGTTCTTAAAGACATCATCTTGAGTTACTTTGAAAATGACCTTCCCAAATGTCATATCCCTTTGACTGTCAATAAACAAGGCAACACTCTGTTTGTAAAGTTGAAATGGAAAGAAGCAGAAGGAAAAAATAACGAATTTCTATGGTGAAGCTCACAAGTATTTTTACTTCATTATTCCTGCTTAGATATAAAAATCCTGTTAATTACTCCTCTAAACCTCAGCTCCTTGCTGTTCTGATGTGGGTCTTGGATACATTCCATAGCGTTCCTTATGCATCGGAGGCCGGAACAGAACAAATGAATGGAAGAAACTGTTGTGTCCTTGTGCTTCCTGGCTCCAATGGTAACATTTGCCACTTGGTGGCAGTGATCAGTTTAGTCCAGGCTGAGGAGTTCATGTATTTCCTCTGTGATGTGCCTTTTAATCTTAGAAAGCTATTATTATAAATATGATTCATGTGTATTATACATGAATTAATTTGCCAGAGAAATGGGCTTTCTTACAAAACTACCCACAGGTAGTGGGTGAAGTCCAATCAAAATAGTCCCTCACAAACGAGAACTGAAGTAGATCAAAGATAATAGGATCTGTTTTTTTCAAATCAGTGTCTATTATCACCAATACTGTTCAATAAATGTTTCAGCAAATATTTCTCACGGTGCTGTGCTTGGCTCCCAGGGAGTGATAGATTTGCTTTTTAAAGAGATTGCACAGCCTCTTGGAGGGAGGGGTGGGGGAAATTCACTTGGAGGTAGGGAGACTACCCAGAACGCTATTGCAATTCTGCCAAAAATGAGGCCTGAAGGTGAAGTGAGGTGGCAGAATGGGAAAAAGGAGAGGAGTCTGAGAAATATTAGATAGTTACGGTGATAAATCTTGGTGATTTATTTGTGAGGAAAGTAGAGGATCTGGAAAAATCTAGTGTCTCCTCTGCTTTGACTCCGTTGATATGAACTGAGCTAGGGATTTGGAAACATTATCTTGTCTTACATTCTGAGGCTTGACGATATCCAGCTACTCATGGAATGTCCAAGCAGGTAAGTATTATGAACTATTATTAGCATTAGGTAAGGGGAGAAAGTCTGCCCTGGTAGAGTGCTTGTAGGCCGAATAATGCTCCCCTCTACCACCCTGGAAAGATGTCCACATTCTAGAACCTGTGACGATGTTATTTTACATGGCAAAAGGGATGTTGCAGATGGGGAGATTATCCTGGACTATCCCAGTGGGTCCAGTGTACTCACAAGGGTCCCTGTAAGAGGGAAGCGGGAACATCAGGGTCACAGGAGGAGATGTGACAGGCAATGGAAGCAGAGACCGGAGTGATACGGGGCAATCGGCCATGGAATGCGGGTAGCTTCTAGAAACTGGAAAAAACAAGGAAATGGATTCACTCCTGCTACCTCCAGGAGCACAGCCCTGCCAGCCCATTTTAGACTCTGACTTCCAGAATAGTAAAATAACAAATCTGTGATGTTTTAAGCCATTGGTTCCCAACCTTTTTGGTATCAGCGACTAATTTCGTGGAAGACTATTTTTCCACAGACTAGGGTGGAGGAGATGGTTTTGGGATGGTCAGTTGCATTACATTTATTGTGCACTTTATTTCTATTATTATTACATTATAATATATAATGAGATAATTATACAACTTGCCATAAAGTAGAATCAGTGGGAGCCATGAGCCTGTTTTTGTGCAACTAGATAGTCCTATCTGGGGGTGATGGGATGATGGGAGACAGTGACAGATCATCAGGCATCAGATTCTCATAAGGAGCGTGCAACCTGGATCCCTCACATGCGCAGTTCACAATAGGATTCTTGCACCTATGAGAATCGAATGCCGCCACTGATCTGACAGGAGGTGGAGCTGAGGTGGAAATGCCGGCGATGGGCAGTGGCTGTAAATACAGATGAAACTTCGCTGGCTCACCCGCTGCTCACCTCCTGCTGTGACGCCTTGTTCTAACAGGCCAGGACCAATACTGATTCATGACCCAGAGGTCGAGGATCCCTGTTTGAAGCCACAAAGTTTGCAGTAATTTGTTAGAAGAGCAATAGGAAATTAATACATATCGATTTACATCTTTTTCACTTCTTCCATCTTTACTGTTTCAATAATATTTATGAAGTGCCTACTACATGCTATGCATTGTGAGATACATTATGAACAAGATACTGACTCTCACTTCTAGCAGTTTACAGTGTAGGTGGAATTATAATCATAGAAGTACCTCAATTTACAATATAGTAAATTGCTGGAACTGTAGAAATTGAAGGAGCTGTGAATAATTCCTCCTTACTGTTTGATGAATCTTAGATCTATAACACTTTGACTTCCTGTTAAACTAACCCTAGCTGCTGGTAACGTCTTGAAAATCTGACAAATCATCTGTACTGGAAACCCCATTCCAGATACGTAATTGAAAATATTTTCAGCACCTACTTCATTTACCTGTTTCCGATTCTTTGATCATCCAGTTTGTGCAAGTCTCTTCTTACTGTGCGTAAAGGATGATTCATCTTTGCAGGTTCCTGAAGTGCCTGGCTGGTGGCATTCGTGGTCTAGAAGGTACAGGGAAGCTGAGCCTCTTCTTAGGCCATGTCAATGTGCACACTTACTTGATGTTTCCCTGGGAGTGCCGATCTACAAAAAGCACAATCTTGTCTGGAAACGTAGATGCTGGGGAGAGAGTGCTTAGCAGAACCACACTGCATGTTGTAAGAAGGGATACACTAGGAGAAGCCTGTATGAGTGACAGATGAGATCCTTACTGGACAGGGATACACTAGGAGAAGGCTGTATGAGTGACAGATGAGATCCCTGCTGGCCAAAAGGCTGCTTCACTAACAAATTACAGCCTGACTCAGGGCTCATAGGTGTTGGTTGGGTCTTTATGTCACCAGCAGAATCTTAGCTCAGTGATATCCTCAAGACCAAGGGAGGTAAAAACAGTCCAGATATTGCATCCTGACATGGGGGTGGTCTTCTGATCATCTCTGAGTAAGGTTTGACTCAGAAATGGTAAAACAAGGTTCTTATCAAACAGTATTGCACACTCTCTGGGATTTATTAGCCAACAGGTCAATGTTATGCAACAATCCATGCTAAAATTGCTCCAATTACTATCTCATTTACTGAAACAGAAAGTGACTCTTTTAAACTGTGGCATTCTTGGGAATAGAGATACATTAGGCTGATACAATAACCCAATGATATCAGAATGGAGCTGTTGTTTTTCCTAATGAGCATATGAGGGACAAAACAGAGGAACACAGAGGAGGAAAGACTAAAATTTGTACTCTAGTCTTTAATTTTGGAAAATATAATGAATTCAAACAACATTCCTTGGCCATAACGTGCCATACATACATTGAACCCGGAGGTTTACAGTTTAAAAGAAAAGAAAGTCCTTGCCTTTGAGAATCTTGTTTCTTTTAACAAAAAAGAATATTTCTGCATAGAGAAATGACAGAATGTTAGCAAAATATGTGATGTTCAGAATGCTTTTTCTTCAAGGAGGCTGGCATCCTATGCAACTCACTTTCATACTCCTGAGCTGAACACTGGGGTGAGTCTCAGCCTAGCCCTCAGCTGCCCTTACATTTTCATTCTCACTTCCTGCTCCTTCATGTTAGCGTCAATTTTCAGCCAATGTTTCTCAGTGCTTCCCTTTCCATCATCAAATATATGTTGAAATGCCCTCTTTACTATTTTGAAATAAAATTCATAAATAATATAATCTGCTGACATACAAACCAAACAACAACAACAACAATATTGTGAGATACAGTAATTTGGCTGAAAGCACGAGGCCTGGAGCCAGCCTGGCCAGGTTTGAATCCAGCCTCTGCCATTTACTACCCATGGGATCTCAGGCAAGTGACCTCTCTGCGCCTTACTTTTCTCATCTCTGAAAAAGGGGTAACAATAGTACCTGCCTCACAGAGTTATTGAGAAGATAGGTAAGTAATATGCACAGCTTTTAGAATGTATCTGGCACATAATATGCATTCTATATCCATTAGCTCTTACTGCTCTAAATAAAATATAAGGACAGGCCCGGCACGGTGGTTCACGCCTGTAATCCCAGCACTTTGGGAGGATGAAGCAGATGGATTACCTGAGGTCAGGAGTTCAAGACCAGCCTGGCCAACATGGTGAAACCCCCAATCTTCTAAAAATACAAAAATTAGCCAGGCATGGTGGTGGGCACCTGTAATCCCAGCTACTTGGGAGGCTGAGGCAGGAGAATTGCTTGAACCCCAAAGGTGGAGGTTGCAGTGAGCTGAGACCACACCATTGCACTGCAGCCTGGGCAGCAAGAGCAAAACTCTGCCTCAAAAAAAAAAAAAGAAAAAAAAATATATATATATATGTGTGTGTGTGTGTGTGTGTGTGTGTGTGTGTGTGTGTGTGTGTATTTCTATATATAGGAGAAATAAAAGTCATTAAGTAATAAAATAATATCTACAGTATTTTAATGTATAAATGCTTAAGCATGACCACACTAGGAAAACAAATGAACTAGTCAGACTCTAATTTATAATGCATAAGTTTTGATTTAAGGCTAAGATAATATTCAACTAAACATTGGTGATACTTCTAAAAATTATTGGCCAGGTGCGGTGGCTCACGCCTGTAATCCCAGCACTTTGGGAGGCCAAGGTGGGTGGATCATGAGGTCAGGAGACCAAGACCATCCTGGCTAACACGGTGAAACCCTGTCTGTACTAAAAACACAAAAAAATTAGCAGGGCGTGGTGGCGGGCGCCTGTAGTCCCAGCTACTCGGGAGGCTGAGGCAGGAGAATGGCATGAACCTGGGAGGCAGAGCTTGCAGTGAGCCGAGATCACGCCACTGCACTCCAGCCTGGGCGACAGAGACAGAGTGAGACTCCATCTCTAAAATAAAATAAAATAATAAAATAAAATAAAATAATAAAAAAATAAATAAAATAGCATTTGAGGTAACATTTAACTAACCGTATTCATATGTACATGTCAAATCACAGCAAATGTGACAACTCCTATAATGCAGATTGTTACAAGACTCATACTATAATCAGGGCTATCATGCTAATGTGATTTCTGAAATGGTCAACAATTCTTTGTAAATTGCCAAACAAAAAAAATTTACAAGATACATTTTAAACTATGAAAGTAACATTCCTGGAACAATGTATATATAGTAAAACGATGCAAAAATACTTTGTTTCTAGAGTCAGTTAAACTTTCCATACTATTCATATTACACCTGACCCTTGAATCATGTGGGTTTGAACTGTATGGCTCCTGTTAGAGGCAGATTTTTTTTTCTGTGAAAGTTACACTGAGTGTGCCTTCCTCTTCTGTCTCCCTTTCATTTTCTCAGCTCTTCCACCTCTGCCACCCTGAGACAGCAAGACCAACTCCTCTTCCTTTTCAGCTTATTCAATGAGAAGATGATGAAGATGAAGACCGTTATGATAATCCATTTCCATGTAATAGATAGTAAATACATTTTCTCTTTCTTATGATTTTCTTAATGACATTTTCTTTTCTCTAGCTTACTTTATTGCAAGAATACAGGGTATTATACATGAAACATACAGAATATGTGTTAATTGACTGTTCACATTATCTATATGGCTTCTGGTAAACAGTAGGCTACTAGAAGTTAAGTTTTTGGGGAGTCAAAAGTTATGTGTGGATTTTCAACTACTTAGGAGATCAGTGCTTCTAACCGCCATGTTGTTCAAGGGCCAACTGAATACAGGTATCTGGCCGGATGTTAGAAGTTATGTGGGACATAGGATAATTCTTTGTTATGAGGGACTGCCCTTTGTTTTGAGGGGAATCAAACGCCCTTCACCACTACCACCATCACCACCCACCCGTCCTACCCCCTGCAAATGCCAGGAACAACTCTCAATCTCTGTGACAAACAAAATCCCGCAAAAATCTCTAAAATGCCCATTAGGAGGCTGTGCCAGCCCAGTAAGAACCACTGAGCTGATCGTCAACCAACTGATCTGAGCCTCTATTCAGGTTAGCGGTTTTCATCTCCTGCTCCTTCTCCCCCTGTCAGTATCTCGTCTGTGCTTCAAGATCAGGGTCTATGCTGTGTCCTCCATGAAGGACAGCCTGCCAGATTCTCTTCTTTTCCATCCCCGACATCTCAGGGTCCTTCTTTTTTTTTTTTTTTTTTTTTTTTTTTTGAGATAGAGTCTCACTCTGTCACCCAGGCTGGAGTACAGTGGCGCACTCTCGGCTCACTGCAACCTCCGCCTCCCAGGTTCAAGCAATTCTCTGCCTCAGCCTCCCAAGTAGCTGGGATTACAGGTGCCTGCCAACATGCCTGGCTAATTTTTGTATTTTTAGTAGAGATGAGGTTTCACCATCTTGGCCAGGCTGGTCTTGAACTCCTGACCTCGTGATCCACCCGCCTTGGCCTCTCTCAGGATCCTTCTACGCAGCATCAGGCACACAGCATTTGTCACACACTGCCCCTCCTAGTCTGCTTGGTTGTCTACACTCTCCTCCTTTCCTAGATGCAAAGCCCCCAGATTTTAGCACACGTTCCATAGATATATCCAAGAGTAAATAAAGCAGGGAAGGGTTTTTATACCTGATTAGTGGGAAAGATGAGAAAATGTTTCAGACATAAATTTGAGATGATATTACATGTGGTGGAGACTATAAATTTTTCAAGAAAATCTTGAATATTGGTATATTTTCATGTATAACATTAAAATTTTCACTTTGCTGATTTATAGTGGCTGAGGCTCAGAAAGCTGTTTGAGTTATTTGTCTACATGTCTTACCAGCGTCATCTCAAATCAGTAACAGCTGTGTGTTATGTGTTCAAAGTGTGAACTTAAAATGATTCGTCTGCTTTGGGGATAGGGTTGTTTCTGTCTCAACTAAAGGGATCTAACAAATTCATATTCGTTAAAGTTCAATAGTGAAGCTTAAAGGCCACCTCTCCCAGAGAGATTGGCAGTGCAAGAGAAGGAAATGCCTTAAAAAAGCAAGACTAAAACTGTAATTATGGCATTTCAGGCATCAGAGAAAGTCAGAGATGGTTTAGGGATGGTGTGAGAGAGGCTCCCAATAGCCTACACACCATAGCTTTTCTGAGAGATGGATTATGTGCTTGGATCTTGGAGTATAAAATTACAGCCCTCACAAGAAAAATATAGATAAGTATCAGTTAGGGAAAACGGTCATTTTACTGAGGGCCCTGCACTAGATCATGAGGATACAAATCTCAAAAATGATGCATCCTTGCTCTCAGAGAGCTGACAGTCCAGCTAGAGAGGCAAACTTAAAAACAGGATGGCTCCATAATTTGTGGGGTCCAGTTCAAAATGAAAATAGGGGACCTCTTATTCATAAATCATTCAACATTTCAAAAGAGTGACTGCAGAGCATTAAACTAAGCACAGGGCCCTTCTAAGGACCGGGACCTTGAGAATGCATGTCGCATGCCCTGCTTCACCATGATTATAATAACATAGGACAATGTGCACTGGAGACATGCACAGGATGCTGGGAGAACAAGGAAGGAGGGGCTAAATCTGAGGGATGGGGAATGCTTCACTGAGGAAGTATTCCTAACTTCCTCAGTTAGGAACATCCTAACATCAGGGCTAAACCTTGAAGGATAGACCAACTTTTGCTAAACAGGGACAATTGGAGATCCCAGGGGGTCTTCAGGGAGGGGGAACTAAGAGGAAAGCCACCTTCTCCTGCTGCAGCTCTCTCCACTCCAAGCTGATCACACAGATCTTGTGTGTTATAATTAACTCCCTAGTTAGTGCTCGTCAGTTACTTGGGTAACTTTTAAAATAATATGCTCCCACTTGTTTCTTACTTGTAGAGAATCTCCTGTAAGTTTGAGGGCCAACTTACAGTTTGAGGATTGTAAGTTGGCCCTCAAACCTCTCTTTCCACCTCTCAAGTCCCCCAGGCTCTCCAAAGAAGTTTCCGGATGAAGACAAATGCTCCATGTCTGTGCTGTGCAAGATGGGAGCTTCTGGACACCAGCGGCTACTGAGCACTCGAACTGTGGCTGGTGCAACCAAGGAACTGAATTTTTATTTTACTTAATTTTAATTAGCTAAAGCTTAATTTTCAGTAGCTAGTGGCTGCCATCAGAGTCCAGCATACTTTAATGTTTATATTGTCTTAATCTTTTCTCTTTTTTTTTCTTTAAAATATACATAGAGACAGTGTCTCCCTATGTTGCCCATTCTTGGCTTGAACTCCTGGGCTAAAGCAGTCCTCTTGCTTCAGCCTCCCAAAGATGGGATTATGGCTGTGAGCCACCACACTCTGCCACTTACAGTATCTTCTTATCTTACATGTTTTCTCCAGACCTTGATCCTCAAAGTTGAAAATCAGTTGTGAGTATTGCATTATTATAACTATAAAAATTATTATTAACTTCACAAGCCGAACAGTATAGAGTAATTCCATTCTGTTCCTTTACTGCTTTTATTGTTATTTCTTGATGTTTTCTAATTGTTTTTCTATTTTTCTTTCTTTGGCTGCGCTGCCCATATTGGTTGCTCCATAATTTCAGGGGTGGTATCACACTCTGTGATTCCATTTTCCCCTGAATACTTTGCTTTTGGAAACTTTTCCTCTCTTACCGAGCTCAATGCTGATGTTTGCTGTGTGGTTCAGCTGCTTGATTCCCATCCAAGGATTTCCCTTTGCAACACTCCCAGGTTGAATCTTCTCTTTCCTGGATTCCACCACTTCCATTTTTTAGTTTACTCCCTTATTTTGTTGGGGTCCATCATCAAGTAACTTCCTAAGAAGGTACGTGGAGGCTGGGCGCAGTGGCTCATGCCTGTAATCCCAGCACTTTGGGAGGCCGAGATGGGAGGATCACTAAAGGTCGGGAGTGCGAGACCAGCCTGGCTAACATGGTGATACCCTGTCTCTACTAAAAATACAAAAATTAGCCAGGCGTGATGGCGGGTGCCTGTAATCTCAGCTACTTGGGAGGCTGAGGCAGGAGAATCTCTGAACCTGGGGGGCAGAGGTTGCAGTGAGCTGAGATCGTGCCACTGCACTCCAGCCTGGGCAACAGAGCAAGACTCTGTCTCAAAAAAAAAAAAAAAAAAAAAAAAGAAAGAAAAAAAAAGGTTATGTGGGCAGTCATCCTTCTGAGTCAGCTCAGATGCATCTGAAAACGAGCATGTTCTACCTTCACACCTAATTGATGGTTTCATTCAGGGATCAGCAACCTACTCTCCATGGGCCACTTTTGGCTTGCTGCCTATTTTTGCACAGCTGGTAAGTTATGACAGTTTTTTACATTTTTAGGTACTTAAAAAAATCAAAAGAAGAAGATTTTGTGATGCGTGAAAATTATAGGCAGTTCAAATTTTAGTGGCCCTAAATAAAGTTTTATTAGAGCACAGCTGTTCTTTTACATGTTATCTATGGCTGCTTTGATACCACAATGGCAGAGTTGAGTAATTGAACAGAGACTGGCCCACGAAATCTAAAATATTTACTATCTGGCCTGTTCCAGAAATAGTTTGTCAGCTCCTGGTTTAGTTGGTCAGAGTCAAAAACCCAAGTTCTCACAACGATTCCCATAGGACCTAACCATAATCATGGATTCCCTAGCTCCCCTCTCCATCTCTGACCTGCTCTGCTCCGTTCCAGCCACACCTGCCCCCATGCTGTTCCTGTGGCACCAAGAGGCTCTGGGGGTGGCAGGATGTTTGCATTTGGGGCTCTGTCTGCCTGATCTCTCTTCCCTTAGCTGTCTACACAGCTCACGCCTTCACTTCCTCCAGGCTGTCACTCAGAGGTCACCTTTGTGAGTCCTTCACTGGCCTCCCCATCTAATGTTTAGACTCTCCTTAGACTCTATATATTTCCTCTGCTGATTTATTTTTCCTCCTTAGCACTTATTTCTACCTAACACATTATATTTTACTTTTTAGTTTGTGTAGAGAGCATACCATCCTGATCTGAGCATGAGAAAAGAAGTTCCCTGAGGGCAGGACTTTATTTGGTTCACTGCTGCATCCTCACTGCCTAGACCAGTGCTCAAAAATATTTGCTGAATGATATGGCTAGGCTTCGTGTCCCCACCCAAACCTCGTCTCGAATTGTAATCCGCATAATCTCCACGTGTCAAGGGAGACACCAGGTGGAGGAAATTGAATCATGGGGGTGGTTTCCCCCACGCTGTTCTTGTGAGAGTGAGTTCTCATGAGATCTGATGGTTTTATAAGGGGCTCTTACCCCATCACTCAGCACTTCTCTTTCCTGCCACCTTGTGAAGAAGGTGCCTTGCTTCCCCTTCACCTTCCACTGTGATTGTAAGTTTCCTGAGGCCTCCCTAGCTGTGCTGAACTGTGAGTCAATTAAACCTCTTTCCTTTATAAATTACCCAGTCTCTGGCAGTTCTTTATAGTAGTATGAAAATGGACTAATACACTGGATGAATGAACACAAAATTCTAGAGTGAAATAGAAATGCTTCAGAACTTTGAAGGCTTTGCTCGCTGACCTTCTAACCCTTAATGCTACTTCTGTGAAATCTGGAGCCCTTTAATTCCTTGTTTCTGTGAAAGTGACTTATTTTCTGTGTTTGAGAGATTTTAAGATTTTCTCTTTATTTCTGGAGTTTGGAAATTTTGCAGTGACTTGAAATTCTTCATCCTAGACACTCAATGAGACTTTTTAATCTAAATATTCTTGGACTTCAGGGGGATCCTTTATGTTATTTCTTTGACTGTGTCATTGAACACTATTTCCTGAAAATTTCACTTGAATTTATCATCCAACCTGTCTATCAAAATCTTTATTTAACAATTATATTTGCAATATCCAAGGGGTCTTTCTTGTTTTCAGATTATTTATCTTTCTTAGCATCCTGTTCTTTTTAATGGATACAATATCTTCAGGACTGTCTCTAAGGATACTGATTAGAAGCATATCTAGGCCAGGTGTGGTGACTCATGCCTGTAATCCCATCACTTTTGGAGGCCAAGGTGCACAGATCACCTGAGGTCAGGGGTTTGAGACCAGTCTGGCCGACATGGTGAAACCCTGTCTCTACTAAAAATACAAAACATAGCTGGGTGTGGTGGCACACGCCTGTAATCCCGGCTACTCAGGAGGCTGAGGCAAGAGAACCACTTGAACCCTGGAGGCGGAGGTTGCAGTGAGCCCAGATCACACCACTGCACTCCAGCCTGGGTGACAGAGCAAGACTCTGTCTCAAAAAAAAGCACATCATCCATCATCCAGCACAGGCTAGATGAAGCTCTTATTGCCAGAATGTGGAGTTCTGACTCTGGAGTGCTCATATCCACGTACAATGCCTGTATTCTCTGCATGATTTCACTGTGCAGAGATGAATCCTCGGTATGCTGCCTGGGGTTGGAATTGTGTGTGTTTGCTGTGCAGACGCTGGGTGGACAGAGAGATTTGAAAGAGGGGTATGGGAGGGGCTGAGTTCTTACAGACTTTGAATTACTCTTCCTGTTTTCAGTCCTGTCACTCTATCACTCATTTAGTTCTCTTAGCTTCTCTTGGCTTGAGTTCCGGTCCTCTCAGGGATTCAGCACGGCACACGGGCAATTTCCTCCAATGCCGTGTTCTCCTAACTAATGAGATATTGTGGTTCCCCTGCCTGCCTCCATCTGTTATTGCTCCTCCATCAGCTTTCAGGCTGCCAGAAATCTGTTGTGCTCTCTCAAGTTCTGATGCTTTTCCTCCTTTTTTGGGGTTATTGTGGGTTTATATATATATATATATATATATATTTTTTTTTTTTTTTCTTTTGAGACGGAATCTCGCTCTGTCACCCAGGCTGGAGTGCAGTGGCACGATCTCGGCTCACTGCAACCTCCGCCTCCTGGGTTCAAACGATTCTCCTGCCTCAGCCTCCCGAGCAGCTGGGATTACAGACTCGTGCCACCACGCCCGGCTAATTTTTTGTATTTTTAGTAGAGATAGGTTTCACCATGTTAGCCAGGATGGTCTCGATCTCCTGACCTCGTGATCTGCATTCCTAGGGCTCCCAAAGTGTTGGGATTACAAGCGTGAGCCACTGTGCCCGGCCTTATATCTGTTTATACTTTTCTCATTTTAACGGAATCTTTGGGGAGGGAGGGAGCAAATCTGTGGTCAGCCCGTCATCTTGAACTGACAGTCCGGCCGCTTTGAGGATTATTCTAATTCTACAAATCAGGCGATCTTTGCTCAAAGAATTTAAGTGGCTCTATTCTGGCCCCATAAAGGTAAATAACATGTCTTTTGAGGATATCTTTGATGATGGCATCTAAATGTCTCGTGAGAAGACAGGCCATGCTATTGATACCACTAAATTCCTTTAATATCACTTAGTACTATTTTTTTTTTCTACATAAAGCAGGGAACTAGAAGACAAGTCAATATAGGGAGAAGATGAGGCAGCACTTCCAGAAATAGAAGTGTACACAAACGAGAAGCCGCTGAGAGAACCTTCATTTTGTTCCTGCTCAAAATGTACAGCATCTTCTTTTATTTTTTCACTCCTCCACAGATTTAGTTTACATTTTATCTTTGTCTTAGTTGTTCAGGCTGTTATATCAAAACACCATAGCCTGGGTGGATTACAAACAGCAGACATTTATTTCTTACAGTTCTGGAGGCTGGTCATCCAAGATCAAGTCACCAGCAGATTCGTTGTCTGGTGAGGACCTGCTTCCTGGTTCCTATGTCTCCTTTGAGGCCTTCTCTATCTTGTAATTAGGTGAAAAGTTATTCCTTTTATTGAAATTGTATCAGCTACTGTCCAGATTCTAGGCTAGTTTTAGAGTTGTTGTTTTTTAAACATTTAAATTTATTTATTTTTTTTAGAGACAGGGTCTTGCTATGTTGCCCAGGGTGGTCTCAAATTCCTGAGGTTAAGTGATCCCCCTCCCCCAGCCTCCAAAGTGCTGGGATTCCAGACATAAGCCATCCTGCCCAGCCCTCGTTATATAGTTTAGTTTAGGTTTTGGCTTGTATGCTATTTGTTTCTTGGAGATGGAAGAATAAGAGTCATTAGTTTCCCAGGTCTGAGCAATATGATCTTGGTATTGACTAGTGTGGGCTAGTATTGGGCTACAGTATTATATTAATATTTCAGATACTCTTTCAATATTATCACTGTATTTATGACTTTATCTTTAGATGACTCTTCCCTTTTGTTAACATTTGGTTTGACAGATGCAACTTGAGTTTGGATAAAAGTTTTACATGCTGTGGTAGGCAGCTTTCTAAGATAGATCCCTTTGATCCCTGCCTCCTAGGATTTACATCTTGTGTAATCCTCTCCTCTTAAGTGGAGATTGGACCAAGTAACTTGCTTTTAACAAATCGGGTATGGCAAAAGTTATAGACTGTCACTTCTGAGATTAGGTTACAAAAGTGACTTCCATCTTGCTTTCACTCAACTCTCTCTCATTCTCTTTCACTCTTGCTTGCTTTTGCTAATGAAGCTACCTGCCATGATATGAAGCTGCCCTAAGTAGAAGTCCATGTGGTAAGGGACTGAGGATGGCCTCCAGGCAATAGGTAGCATTGAACTGAGACCCCCAGTCCAATCGCCCACAAGAAACTGAATCCTACCAACAACCAAATGAGTGATCTTAGAAGAGCTTCTTTCCCTCATTGAGATGACTGCAGTTCCAGCACACACTTTGATTGCAGCCTTGTAGGGGGATCTTTAGCTGGACCACCAGCTAACCTGGGCCCAGATTCCTTACCTACAGATACCATAGGATAATAGATGTTTGTTGTTTTAAGCCACTAAATTTTGGCGTAATTTGCTAAGCAGTGAAAGATAACTAATACACATGCTAAAATTTAGGTACCACATTTGGAAGATTGCACTGGTCATGAGCCCATTTTTAATGATTTATTTTCTTTGTTTTGAGAGCAGAATATAAATATAGTGAGATTGTATTCATTACCCAAGAAGGTATAGAGAAACAAGAAGCTGGTGTTGAAAGGGAGATTGGGAGGGCAGGAATTTGTTTGTAATGAGTTGGAATATTTCTGACTTTCAGCCTGCCATTTTCCTTTTCCAATGTGGGAAAGAAAAGTTTTATGGTTAGAGACTCTTCTATGTCTACTGCAGAAGATGGCAGGCTAAGACTTATTTTTATCCTAAAATACTTTTTACAAATGTATCTATATGCTCTGTTTGTTAGAGCATTATGAATGATTAGGAAAGGAGGAAAGAGGGAAATCTGAAAGAAGATTGAACCTAAAGAGGTTGAAGTGGCATTTCACCCAAAAATGCTGAGAATGACTCTGCAGATCATTTCACCCTCCATGCCTGTAAATGAACATCCTTGCCTCCAAAACAGGAAAGCAGAACCATGAACTGTTCCGCCAATGTGCTCGGCAAATGAATACACTGGGCAGTGCTTAGTGATCAATGAAGTCAGGCAGATGGGGTGTGCTTGCCTTACATGTACTGTGTCCTGGATATGGACATCAAGGAAGGGTTTCATAACAATGAGAAGGAAGAACAATAGGATTGAGGAAGTGGAGATGACACTTCCTCTTCTTTCGAAAGAGCTTTACTCTCTGATCAGCTTTGAATGTTAGTTCTGGGTTGACTGAGTTTCCAGAGCTGAGGCTGCTTTCAGTAGAATCCTCAAGCTTGGCCTCAGAGTACTATGAGACTTCTGAATCCAGGAATAAAGAGACCACTCTTGGATTTACTCTCTTTGTATTGCATGTAAGTAACATCACTTCTTGGCTGATGTGTGAGAGGTAACTGCTTGACAGATCAAGATGGCAAAGCAATGGATACCCTAGCACTCTTCTTAGAGTAGTGAGGTAGGAAATGTGGCTTTGGGGATGTGATATTCACTCAGCTGTCTGTAATCTGGGAAGCCAGATGCTAAAGATTCTTTAATTCTGTGAAAGCTTTGAAAGAGGAGAGAGTTGTGTACTCACTCTGCTTTTATGTTTCTTAAATGGGTGTTGTCTTGATAGGTGTTTAGACTGTAGACCACAGGTTTGATTTAGAAAAGCACAATTCAGCATGTATTTGGGTCCTGAGGAATTCATTTGGGGAAGCACTCTGGGGCCGTCCTCTTTCGAGAAAGTGTGTTCTTTGCGGTGGAGCTTCCTTTGCATGGAGGCAGCTGGGGGACATTTTACACTTTGATAAAGGTCTCAGGCTTGACAAAATATCTCTGGTATGAAAATGAAAGCTAGGTGTTGTTGTTGGTTCAGAGTCTTTTAGTAAGGGTGTCTGGGGCACTTGATTTTTCTTTGCTGGGGTATATGTGAAAGTATTTAATCATAGGAGTCAGAATTATAACCCACTGAAGCATCTTTGACTACAGCAGTGGGCTTTATTAGTCTTGAGTGGCTTATGTGTTCCTAGTGCTGTCCTTGATAAAGTCTAATTTCTATTCAGTTATTTATTTTATGTAGAAAATAGAAACCGAGGGCTGGGCACAATGGCTCACGCCTGTAATCCCAGTACTTTGGGTGACCACGGCGAGAGGATCACTTGAGGTCAGGAGTCTGAGACCAGCCTGGGGGCAAAATAATGAGACATCATCTCTACAGGAAGAAAAAAAAAAAAAGAAAGAAAAGAAAATAGAAAATAGAATGCCGGGTGCGGTGGCTCACGCTTGTAATCCCAGCACTTTGGGAGCCCAAGGCAGGTGGATCATCTGAAGTCAGGAGTTTGAGACCAGCCTGGCCAACATGATGAAACCCCGTCTCTACTAAAAATACAAAAATTAACTGAGCGTGGGAGCATGCACCTGTAATCCCAGCTACCTGGGAGGCTGAGGCAGGAGAATTGCTTGAACCCGGGAAGCAGAGGTTGCATTGAGCTGAGATTGCGCCACTGCACTCCAGCCTGGGCAACAGAGCAAGAGTCCATCTCAAAAAAAAAAAAAAAAAAAAAAAGAAAACAGAAATGGAAAGAACACACATTTCTTTCTGCTCACATCATGCAAGCAAGGAAGAAAAGGGTGTAAGTTTGTGTACGTGTTGATGAACTCATTCTTTAATTTACCTTTTAATTTCCTTCCATTCCTCTTTTTATAAATCAAGTGTCTTTTCTGGAGTGGGTCCATGTATGAACTATTTCAGGCAAGCTGTGTTAAGCAAATATACATCATCAGAGTATGGAAATAGGAAGTTCTTTCCTGCGGTAGTTTGCTGTGGCAATAAGAGATAAGAAATTACTTCATCACTATTGCCTGAGACTTTCCTTTTGACTCGTGCATCCTTTTGAACAGCTCACTTCTGCTTTCCATCCAGCTTGGAGACTCTGCAGTGTGAGCTGATAATTGAAGTACAGGTTAATAATTTGCAAGTAGGTCTAATGTGGCAAATTGTGTGTGTGTGTGTGTGTGTGTGTGTGTGTGTGTGTGTGAAGAAAATTCCTAAAAAATAAGCTTTTTAGCCTTAAAGAGAATCCTGCAAATGGAGGAGTTACTTGTGCTCCCAAGTGCTCAGAACAGTACTGCTCTCAGTAAATATTAGTTGAATGAATGAATAACTGGCATAATTCATAAAATGAATGTGGTAGGAAAGCCATTGCTTTATCTCTGTTACTCAGGCACTTTAAAAAGTGAATGTTAGAAAAGGTCAGAGTGAAGGAGGAGAGGAGAATATGAAGGTGTGGAGTAAAGAAAGGGTGTGTAGAACAGGGATCAGAAAAATCCCTAGGTCAGTAAAGTGAAAGGAGTGGCAATACATGGTGGTGGAGGTGGAGGTGGAGATAAAGGGGGTGGTGTTGGAAGTGGTGGTCGTAGGGGAGGTGATGGTGGAAGTGACGGTGGAGATGGTAGAGGTGGTTGTGGAGGCAATGGTGGAGGTGGTAATGGAGATGGTAGGAATGGTGATTGGAGTGGTAGAGGTGATGGTGGAAGTGATGGTAGAGATGGTGGAGGTGGTTGTGGAGGAGATGGTGGAGGTGGTGGTGGAGATGGTGGTTGGAGGTGATGGTGGAGGTGATAGATGGTAGAAGTGATGGTAGACATGGTGGAGGTGGTTGAGGAAGTGATGGTAGAGGTGATGGTACAGATGGTGGAGATGGTGGTTGGAGGTGATGGTAGTAGAGGTGATGGTGGAGGTAATTATGGGAAGGTCAGTGTAATTTAGCCAAGAGAAAACACAGTTGGGGGGTCACACATATCTGTTCAAAATCTATATCTCTGAACCTACCAGCTCTATGACCTCTGAACCTATAAAGTTGTGACTATAACATATTGACTTTTTGGGTTGTTGTGTGACGGTTAAAAATATGATTGCATTAAATGGCAGTTATCAATATCAGTTTTCAAGTTGCCAGAGCCACGCTTAGAAATTTAATCAATAATTTCTGTTTTCTTCTTTATGCTTTGTGAATTTTCTGAATTTTGTAAAGTGAAAGTGAGTTTTTAAAAGAATCATTAATTTAAAATAAATATTATAAGCCTAGTTATCAGAATGGTTGAACACATGGTGGTATATAAAGAAATGTCATCAAGAAAATGATATTTATGGAAATATTCTCATGATGTAATGCTAAGTCTAAAAAGGAGGAACATAACTTTTTCAACTATGTAAAAATACTGCAGAGAAGCAAGATTTGGGTGAAATGTGTTAAAATGTTAATATATGAGTAGTGGGCTTTTAGCTCATGGTTTTTCTTTCTTTGTACTTTGTACTCTATTTTCTTCCCAGATTTTTCATTAGTGGAACATACCTGAACTATTTTAATAATCTGAAAATAAAACAAATGTTGAAAGAAAATAAATAGGCCCAGTGCAGTGGCTCATGCCTGTAATCCCAGGACTTTGGGAGGCCAAGGCGGGCAGATCACCTGAGGTCAGGAGTTCCAAACCACTCTGGCCAACATGGCGAAACCCTGTTTCTACCAAAAATACAAAAATTAGCTGGGCATGGTGCAGGTGCCCGTAATCCCAGCTACTCGAGAGGCTGAGGCACAAGAATCGCTTGAATCCAGGAGGCACAGTGAGCCGAGATCACGCAGCTGCACTCCAGCCTGGGCAATGAGGGAGACTTCATCTCAAAAAAAAAAAAAAAAAAAAGGAAAATGAAAAGAAAAGAAATGGACAAAAATTTAACCCTCCTTAAATCTTCCACCAACAGGACAACAAAAGCAATGTTTTAGTGATAGTGTGCTAAAGTTCATGGCTCATTGCAGTCTAAGAAATGACACTTAAAATTTATGTTATTTAGTCTTTGTAGGGAAATCCCCTTTGAGAGTAAGGCTGGTGCAGTATCATGTGTCAACTCTGAAGTGAGAAAAAGGAAACATGGTCCCACTGGGGCTGGCTGGTCTGATTAATTCCTAGAATGACATGAAAATGGGTTATTTTCTCTGGATGACTTATAACTGCGTCTAAACCTGAGTTTGATGATTTCCTAAAAAATGGAATAGTCAATTCGTCAGTTATTAATTATAAGTTAAATTTAAATCTCCCAGTATAATTGTAATACGTTTCTTAGGGAATCTTACCATATCTTTATCATCTTGGTACTCATAGGGAGAGGTCATGAAAACATTTTTGTAGAGTCACAGATTATTTTGTAGAGTCAAGAATTATCATTCCTGTTGTTAGAATCTTGGCCCTGCCATCTCACAGGCCCAGCAGGTCACCATGGAGTCCCTTATCAGGGACGTAACCAAAATAAAATATTTTGGCTTGTAGGCATTGAAAAGAATCTTCTGTCTTTGTCTTAGAATCAATCTTTGTATTAGAAAGGAGAGATAGTCGGCAGACAAAAAGGCAAAGGGCTGAACAAATGTGAGCAAAGACAGGTCTCCCAGACTGACGCAGGTATTGACATAGAAGCAGCTGAAAGGTGAAAAGTGAGCCAGCTTAAACTCAGCCCAAAGTTACTAGAATGTGGATGAGTCTTTCAAAAGAAGTCTGAATAAAAAATGACCAGATCGTCAAGAAAAACTAAGTCAAGTTAGAGATGAAAGAATTAATCGAAGAAACAAAAACCCAGCATGCACTAGGCATTGAAATAGAAACAGCAGCATGGTAGGATTCCCAACAGATTCTATAGCATTTTCTGAATATTTCATATATGGAGTGCTGAATAAAAACCAATGATATTACTGAGCACTTGCTAGGTTCTAGACACTGTGATCTGCACTTTTATTTTTACCTTTTAGTTTACATTTACATTTAGATACATTACATTTACAATTTCTTTTTTTTTCTTCAACTTTTACTTTAAGTTCCAGTGTGCATGTGCAGGATACGCAGGTTTGTTACATAGGTAAATGTGTGCCATGGTGGTTTGCTGCATAGATCAACTCATCACCTAGGTATTAAGCCCAGCATCCATTAGCTATTCTTCCTGATGCTCTCCCTCTCCCCCGGCCCTCACAGTCTTCAGTGTGTGTTGTTCTGCTCCCTGTGTCCGTGTGTTCTCATTGTTCAGCTCCCACTTGTAAGTGAGAACATGCGGTATTTGGTTTCCTGTTCCTGCGTTAGTTTGCTGAGGATAATGGCTTCCAGCTCCATCCATGTCCCTGCAAAGGACATGATCTTGTTCCTTTTTATGCTGTTTAAGCCACTTCTTAAAACAGTTCTGGGAAATAGTACTATTGTTATCTCCATGAAATTGAAGCTTAGAGAGGTAAAGTCCCCTGCCTCAAACCACCGCAATAGGCAGAGGAGAGGGATTCAAACCCAGACCTTTGTGTCTCTGAGCCTGTGGTCTAACTACTATTCTGCACATTACATTGTTTTCATTTGTTAAAGGTTTTGTTATATAAATAGTGATTTGACACCAAGGGCGAGTCTGAGCAGAGCAGATTTGCTCTCTACTTTAAAATCGCCCAAGTGAAATTCTTTTCTATTCCTTAGTGAAGAGATAGTGGAAAGGAGTTGTTCTTTTTTCCGGGAAACTACCTGTGCCTTGACATGATTGCACATCAGTGATTGTCTTCTTAGGCAGTCAGGTGGTACCACGTAGGAAATGGTTCCAGCCAGCAGGGAACAAAAGGGTACCGGGGGGACCTCAGAACCATTCCTGGGTAGTTCACAATCACAGTCAAGATATGTGACTGTTTCGTCACCACAAAGATCCCTCATGCTGCTCTTTCATAACAATACCCAATCTAATTTTAAAATATTCAATTTCCATTTTGAATATCATTGGACCCATATTGATGGGGCCTTCTATTAGGCTCAATTTTTTAGCGGGAACACCGCAGATCAAAAGGTTAGGAGACTTGAGTGTCCTGCCTGTAGTATATAATAGTTTTGTGCTACAAGCAAGCATTTAACTTCTCCACGCTTGAGTTTTCCCATCTATACAAGCTGAGATAAAAATACTAAACCAGGCCAGGTGGGGTGGTTGATGCCTGTAATCCTAGCACTTCGGGAAGCTGAGTTGGGAGGATCGCTTGATGCCAGGAGTTGAAGACCACAGTGGGCAATAAAGCAAGATCCCATCTCTACAAAAATAAAAAATGTGGCCAGGTGTGGTGATGTGTGCCTGTAATCCCAGCTACTCAGGAGGCTGTGGCAAAAGGATCTCTTGAGCATAGGAGTTTGAAGCTGCAGTGAGCTGTGATTGTGCCCCTGCTGTATAGCCTGGGCAACAGAGTGAGACTCTGTCCCTGAAAAAATAAAAACAGTAACCAATTGCTTTGACGTATGGGCCAAATGAAAGTAAGTGTATATACTTAGAGGAAAACAAAAATATTATAAACCAATGGAGCCCTTCTTGGAAGCTAATACAGGAGGTAAAGTATGAAAGTAATTTTGAGTGCTAGTAATAAACCCATCTGTATTGCTGGCAAGCACTTCTAGGGGCCAAATTGAACACGACTCATTTCTATGAGGTTAACTTCTGGCATTGGGCCTCAAACAGTAGAGTCACTTCATCATTGAATGGGAGTGAATAAAGACACTCTCAACAATGAGACACATTTACAAAATGAAAATCAGGCTATTGTGAAATCTATAAAAGGATTTCCTTTCATAAATGGAGTCCAGATAGTGATCCCAGATTATCATGACAATTTGGTTACTTGTTAGATATGGAACATTAGTGTCTATTTGGGGGGGATATTTATTTACCTCAGTTTATATTGAAATAAAAGTTCAAATATTCTGAAAATGATGCAATGTGATGGAACTTTGATCCAAATGTAAAATCTAAGGCTGCAATCTAAGTATACAGCAAGTGGAAACTTCTCAATAAATGGATGTTAGATCATTTTAATGGTTTATCATAATTGTTGATCACTTTGATCCATAAATTTAGGCTGGTACCTGCTTAAGTACTTTAATGACAGCATAAATAGCCAGGATTTCAAGCATATTCTTGAGTTTCTCTGTGACATAAGAATCTCTTAAATCCCCTTTTCAGCAGAATTTGAATTACCCTAATTCCTATTACATGATTATCCCTAGCAGAACAACATTCTTTTAACAGGTAAATATTATAGGAAGCTAATACATTTAATCTATGTAAAACTAAAAATATCTTTTTTCTCCTCCTCTTAATTGACCCATATTTAATTTTCTTTAGACTTGTTAATTTTATATAATCTTTTTCTAAATATGCAATAGAAATCTGTGACTGGATAGATTTTTTTCAAATTTGGACAGGGTAGAAGTTCTTTTTTTCCTGACTATTGTGAAGGAAACTGCATTCTTCAGAGTTTTATGCACTGATCTGTAACGCCAGAGAGGAATAGAACATTTAACTACTTATAGGCAAATGTACATGTATTAATAGAGACTGAACCTTAGTCTAAAACAGGAAAATAGGCTAGGCACTGTGGCTCACGCCTATAATCCCAGCACTTTGGGAGGCTGAGGTGTGAGGATCACTTGAAATCAGGAATTTGACCCAGCACTTTGGGGGGCTGAGGTGGAAAGATCACTTGAGCTCAGGAGTTTGAGATCAGCCCAAGCAACGTATAGCAAGACCTCGTCTGTACTAATAAATAAATAAATAAATAAATAAAATAAAATAAAATTAGTTAAGTGTGGTAGAGCATGCCTGTAGTCTCAGCTACTCAGGAGATGGAGGCAGGAGGATCACTTGAGCCCGGGAGATTGAGGTTGCAGTAAGCAATGATCGCACCACTGCATTCCTTCCAGGGTGACAGAGCGACCCTGTCTCAATAATAATAATAATAAGATAAAATAATACAAACCTCTGAGAAAGGAAAAAAGATGAAACCAACTCAAAACACTTCCCAGGAACCTTAATTTAACATTATTCACTCCTAAAGAATATAATTCTGTGTAAAGTGTCACAGTTTATCCAAAGATAAGCTGTACTTATACAAAGTTATGTTTTAAGGAGAAAACCTTTAATTATTTGAAAAACTAAGCAAACGGCTATACACATGAAAACCATACATTTTAGGCTACTTGTTTATGATTATTCTGTTTGAATAGCTCAGACTACAGCACACTATTGGATAAATCTGTAATAGTTTTATGGACTGATGAGAATATATATAATCTCATCAATTTCTTGAACATGTTTGAAGATTCTGCTATTCTAGCAGATTAAATGGTTGTAGCAGGAACATTGCTGTTTATTCTCTAGAAGTGCAAGTCATTTGTAACAACTTTGTTCTTTCCACCAATTAAAAGCCTGAAGCAAATGATATTAAAGACCTTATTTTCTGGTTCCTTGTTAAGCCACAAATCCCAACCTCTTTTTCCATCCTGACAAAAAATAGTCAAGGAGTTGTTCTTACTAGTGGTTGTGAATGCTAACCATATAATATGATAAGGACCCACTTACGAATATTCAACATTCACCAAATACTTATTGAGTACCTAATATTTTCCACGTAATGTGCCAGGTATTTCATTACAATTAAATGGACAAGATCACCTTTGAAATTCCCCTGGAATCGTGTGAATTAGTATTGTCTCTTGGTTAGATTCAGTTATAGCCAGTCTATCAAAGAGAAGTGTCTGAATTTGAACTCTCTTGGTCAAATGCACTCACAGTTTTCCAGCTAGAGCTGGATTTTACTCTGGAACACAGTTACCACAGTTTTCTACACTTGGATTTTCAACTTGATTAATCAACCAGAGCAACTTTTACGTAGGTAATGGGGACTTGAGGGAGGGACTGTCAAGCAAGATTTGAGCCAGGCACTTGAGTACTATTTAGTTTTATTTTGTGAACACTCACAAACATTCCAAAGTTATGTACAAATTAGTTGCCTTGAGAGGAACGCTGGAGTCCCAGATATTCTGAACTGAGAAGCAAGCACGGGGAGAGAGACACCAAGTCACCAAAACACAGTAAGTGGGCTAAGCAATGAAGGCTCAGCAACTCCTGATTGCCTTGAAGTGACTTTGCTTTCAAGTTGGCATTAGCTGTAGTCACAGGGTCCTAGACATGGGGTGTAGTAATTTCCACTGTGCATTGCATCCTCTTTGTGTTCTGTGCATTGGGAGCAAGTTAGCAAGCGATCCCTCTGTCAATCTCAATGGACTTCAGGCATTGAGCACCAAACCACTGTCTACTCCCCACAAGCTCACATTTCCTATCATTGTGGAGGTGGCCTTTTGCCAATGGATGGATGCTCCTGGCCCGTGAAATATTCTAGGCAATGCCTGGAACTTTCTGGGCAGTAGAAGCCACTGAGGTTAGCCTTAGAGCAAGGCAGAAAATAGAGTCCAAGAAGACCCCTTCTTTCTATAGGCTGGTGCAAAAGTAGTTTTTAATGGCAAAACCTGCAACTACTTTTGCACCAACCTAATAATTGCAGCTCCTCCAACAGGCCATGCAGGGCTTCCCCAGCCCCACTGGCTTTGTGGCACATGGAGGTAACATGTACTGTCCTCTTGCTGTCTACAAGGGGTGGTGTTAAAGGCTTTACATTCATTATCTAATTTTTTAATCAGATAGCTCTAGGAAGTGCTGTTATTATTAACTAGTTCCCTTTCTCTGATGAGAAAACACAGGTTCAGAGAACTTCAAACCTGGCTCAAGGTCAACCAGAAATAGTACAGTCAGGGTTCCAACCCCAACAGTTTGACTCTGGGGTCAGAATTTGAGCCTAGGCCTATTTGACCTGAGAGTTCAGTATATAGCTGCGCTGAGGGAATATACTATAATATAAAGAAAAGGATGCTACATAATTTCTTATTTTTGGATAAGGTTGCTTTGCGCTTGTCCACCTTTCTCTCCATTCCTGGAGCTGAGAATGTGTATAATCCAACCCCAGTGAGGCCAGAGGAAGCCTGTTTGGGTGAATAATGATTTTAGGAGTGCTCAGCCCAGATTTGCCTGAGCCTTGAGGAAAATCTCATTCCCAAAGACACTTCCAGATCAAAGCTGAGGAGAGTTGGGGTTCAGGGTGATGGAGCATTTGTTTCTAATAATTCAGATTGAAAAGGGGAAGAAAGCAGAGATTAAAACATAGGAAGGCAGAGTTTTGAGAGGATATGCTTGGATAGGGATACAGTCTGGCCACCCAAATCTTACGTTGAACTGTAATCCAAATTGTAATCCCCACGTGTTGGGGGAGGGAACTTGTGGGAGGTGATTAGACCATGGGGGCGGTTCCTCATGTTGTTCTCATGATAGTGAGTGAGTTCTCACGAGATCTGATGGTTTTATAAGGGGCTTTACCCCGCTTTGCTCTGCACTTCTCTCTCATGCTGCCATGTGAAGAAGGACATGTTTGCTTCCCCTTCTACCATGAGTGTAAGTTTCCTGAGGCCTCCCTGGCCACGCGGAACTGTGAGTCAATTAAACCTCTTTCCTTTATAAATTACTGAGTCTCAAGCATTTCTTCATAGCAGCATGAGAATGGACTAACACAGATAGTCCATCCATTCTTTCTAATTTTTATACAACCAGAAAAAGTTCTTGAATAAAAGAAAAGGTTAGTATATGCCAAATTAGAAAAAAGGAGGGAAGAAATAATCTCTTTAGGCAAACACTTTGAATTCAACCTCATAGCAAAATGTGTTATCAACTTTCTTGATATCTACAGCTTAAATTTTTAAAAATAATTATTTTTCCTTAGTACATATAGAATGCATTTTATTGCCAATGATACAGATAAGCAAGGAGAAGATAAATACTTTTCATGCTCCTATAACCTTGAAATAATTATAGTTAACATTTTGATGTAAAATCTTCAATGTTTTTGCTTTTTAATAATGTACATGTGAGGCCAGGTGCAGTGCTTCACACCTGTAATCCTAGCACTTTGGGACACTGAGGTGGGCAGAGGGCGTGAGCTCAGGAGTTTGACACCAGCCTGGGAAACATGGTGAAACCCTGTCTCTACCAAAGACTATACAAAAAATTAGCCAGGCGCGGTGGCGCGTGCCTGTGGTTTCAGCTACTTGGGAGGCTGAAGCGGGAGGATTGCTTGAGCCTGGGAGGTGGAGTTTGCAGTGAGCCGAGATAGCACCACTACACTCTAACCTGGGTGACAGAGTGAGACCCCATCTCACAAAAAAAGTGTGTATTTACAAAAAAAATGGGATAAAAGTGTATTTTAATATATTAAAATCATATTCCTAACACATTATATATTTTAGATATAATAATTTACCATATTGGGTACAGTAGCCAAAGTTTTTGAATGGATAAGTGAAGAGATTTCTTTCTTTATGATAACTGACCATAGGAAAGCTCAGATATTCAGAATTATTAAATACTGTGAAGAATTGACAAATCTAACACGTTTTCAACCAAAAAATGATGAGCAGTCACGTAAAACAAAACAAAGCAGAAGTTAATGAAAGAACAAAAAGTGGTTGAGGCATGTTTTGGGAGGTGTCATAGCAGGTGGCAGCAGCTCTCTTTTGGAAAGTGGATTATTCTCAATTGGCTTGTATTTTTTTGCGATTTTATATTGGTGCTTCGTGGTCCTGGAGACTAGTAGGGCTCTGATTGCCATGTGATTTTAAGCTTGTCAATATCATCACACACACAAAATTTCTGAGTTATCTGACTGTAAGAAAGATAATGTCTTAAGCCTAGAATTTCTGTTCAGTCCCCTGAGACATTCATCCCGATTCAGCAAATATTTGTGTAAATTTTCTCTGTATTAGGCATTGTGAAGAATATAAAATAAATATTAGAAAATAATAGTTACTACAAATATCTTACTAATTTACAGTGACAACGAAACACACGCATGAAACATTAAACAAAAGAACCAACCGGATATGGTGGCTCACGCCTGTAATCCCAGCACTTCGGGAGGCCAAGGCAGGTGGATCACCTGAGGTCAGGAGTTTGAGACCAGTCTGGGCAACACGGTGAAACCCTGTCTCTACAAAATATATTAAAATTAGCTGGGTGTGATGGCGTGCATCTGTGGTCCCAGCTACATGGGAGGCTGAGGATGGAGGATCGCTTGAACCCAGGAAAAGGAGATTGTGCCACTGCACGCCAGCCTGGGTGACAGAGTGAAGCCCTGTCTCAAAAAATAACAACAAAGAAAGACCCAAAGTGACATGTGATTGTCATGGTGAACAGAGTAGAGAATAAATATGCTAAAAGTTAGAGAGAGCATGATCCAGGAGCCTGTAATGGTGGAGAAAGAAGTTGAATAACAACTTCTGTTCTGTTCAGAAAAAAAGGGCAAAGTTTCAGGTCGGGGGAGAAGAGAGAGATGACCATGGAAGTCAGGAGGAAAATGTAGGCTCAGAGTTCTCCCCTGGCGCCATCTGTAATGGTACCTGGTATTCGTGCTCCAGCATATTGAGCACTCCTATACCGGGAAGAATCCCGGGCCACAGGAGGGAAGATCTTTATGCTGCCAGTTGCTAAACCCGTGAACATGGGGTTGTTTTCTTCATGTCTTAGTTTCTCCATTTGTGAAACGGGGAGCCTCATATCTTTACATGCCCCAAAGTCATTGGGGTCTCTATGAGATAATGTGTGTGAATGAGATTTTTCAGTTGAAAAACAGGATGTAAGTATCTTTGGTGATAATGATTTACTGGATACACAGATGGAAGAAAAGCACAAAACCAGGACATGAAAGGACAGTGAAGTAGTCATGTTATGGCTCCGATGAGTGGAGGAACACCAGGGATCTTGACTCACGTGAATTAGATAAAACGACACGGACACACGTGGACCGGTTTTAAGGAGCGGAGAATTTAATACGCAAGAGAAAAGGGAGAAGAAAGAAAGAAGAAGCTCCCCTGTACACAGACAGAGGGAGAGGTGCTCCAAAGCTGAGAGAGGAGACTTGGAGTGTGGTGGATACCAGCCAGTTTTATAAGGAGAGTAGAGGACGTGGTGTCTGATTTGCATAGGGCTCAGGGGATTGGTTTGACTAGGCATGTCATTCATGTAGCCTGCAAAAAAACTGGCCCTCCCACCTTAGCCTTTTAATATGCAAATGCAGGGCACCATGATGTTCTACACACCTTGGGATACGTGGGGGCGGCCATGCTGCCAAGCACACCGGGGGCAAGGGCAAGAGGACATGTGGGAATCTCCATGTTGGGTGGACCCAGTTTCTAATGGCCTGCATTTGCATATCAAAGGTTGCCAGCCCAGTTCTAAGAGCCGGGCTTTCCTGTTAGACAAGAAACGTTTCTGGAGCTGCTTTAAAAGGGACGAAAACTTTCCAAGGACCTCTTTTCCTTTCCATCTGCCTAAAATAATTTCTCAACAACACGTACAGCAGTCACAGCACACCTGGGTCAATGTGAGTAGTTTTAGAGACAGAGTGAGTGCATAACTGGGTCAGATTGGCAGAGGAAAGAAGGCTGGTTGATAGGTTGAGGCCACTGAGACTTCTCTGATCAACATGGAGAAATAGTGAGAAGTGAGGCGACTTGGGGAGGAAAAGCTTTCCCAGGGAAATGGAGCATTTTGGAAGTTTGATGATAGGGAGAGTTTTCATACATTTGTATTTCACCTAATAAAATGGCAGTTTCCTGAGTTTTGTAGGCAAAGCATGATGTTAAATCTTTTAACATCTTCTTTCCACTAATTGAATAGGAAGAAAAGGAAATTTCTTCTTTTTCTTCTTATTTCACTTATTTCCCTTTTGTAGCCCTAGAAGCACATGACATAATGCTCAACAAAAAGATGCAGTGGCTTTGAGAAAATATTATGATAACAGAAATGAGTGACTGAGGCAAGGGGCTCAATGAATGGAGGTTTATTAGGCCAGCTTTAGGGCGTTTCTGGGAAAAACTCGAGCCACAGACACATCTGTGGCTGTTTTCTTTCTCTCTCTCTCTCTCTCTCTCTTTATTTCATAGCACCTGGCTCTTTCGCCCAGGCTGGAGAGCAGTGGTGGTATCTAACCTCACTGCAGCCTTCAGCTCCTGGGCTCAAGCGATCCTCCTGCCTCAGCCTCCTGAGTAGCTGGGACTACAGGCACATGTGACCAAGCCTTACTAGTTTTCTTGTGTATTTTCTGTAGAGACAGGGTCTTGCCATATGCCCAGGCTGGTCTTAAACTCCTGGACTCAAGTGATCCACTGGTCTCAGCCTCCCAAAGTGCTGGAATTACAGGCATGAGCCACCATACTCAGCCTTGTGGCTGTTTTTCTGAAGAGATATTTAGGAGGTTTAGTATTTACACATTTCCTTAAAGGGGGAAGGAGGCTAGACGCAGTGGCTCATGCCCGTAATCCTAGTACTTTCGGAGGCTGAGGCAGGAGGATCACTTGAGACCAGGAGTTTGAGACCAGCCTCAGTAACATAGCAAAATCCAGCCTTGCCTGCCTCCCCCTCCTCCGCCCCCCACCCTGCCACCATTTCTACAAAAAATGAAAAAAAAATGCCAGGTGTGATGGTACGTGCCTGTGATCCCAGCTACTCAGGAGGCTGAGGTGGGAGGATCACTTGAGTCGCAAAAGTCAAGGCTGTAGTGAGCTATGATCATGCCACTGCTCTCCATCCTGAAAAGGGGGAAGGCATGTAGGGAGAGGGGCGGGTAGGTAGTAAGAGGAATGGTTACATTCTTGTGAGACTTTAGTCAATGCCCAGAAATCTACATTTTACATAAGACAAGGTGAATCACAGAATAAAAAAAAGGGAGTAAAGGAAGACTCAATTATGCAGAGGTCTTTGGGTAAGTGGAGGTATGACTGATCTTGTCTTTGTTCTGTACCTGGGAAAATAAGCGTGTAATGACATTATTGGTGTGGAATCAAACAGACTTCAGGTTTAGGAGCTAGACTTAGACTGCAGACCTAAAGTGTAATTGGCAAGTCCATGCTTTTGGGAGGCCAGCAAAGAATTTACTTCAAATGATCTGTGGGAGCAGTCTTGGGAGATGCCTGAGGCTTTTTGCCTTTCTGTGGGGGTCTGAGTAATGCACGCCAGTAACGGCTATTCATTTGGAAAAGGATGTTGCATGACTCAACCTCTATGCTTAACCTCTTTGACATAAGGGGTTTGGGAGTCCTGAGATACTTAAATTTTCGTTTACGTTATCAATCCAAGTGGGTAGCAGCTGGAGCTCAGGCAGCAGTTGGAGGCTTACACATCACACTCTTCTTTTTAGGTGAAAGCATACAGACATTATAAATTATTAAGGTTTAATACAATCAACTCAGAATGAGTGGTGGTAATGATAAAGCAGGAATGAAGAACACATCCACACAATCTATAAAGGTTCATTCTAACTTTAGTGTTTGAGTAATTTCTTCCCTAATCATTTAATAGATTTCACAATTAGTTTTATCTTTCCTTACACATTGAACCTTCCAGTGGACACAGGAAAAAAAGCCAAAAGGAGGAAGAAAGATGAAAAAGGAGGAAGCTTGGGAAATTCACACACTCTATTAAAGGATCCGGAACTGATTTAACCTGGCAAACTTCCTGCCTGTTTTGTTCATTGCACTCTATTCAGACCCCTCTCAAAGGCTCCATTTTGGTCAAATCTAGGCTCTTTCTCATGCTAATCTTTCTGGATTCGGCATTCCTTTCAACATCAGTCATAACCTCCATCCCCAAATGATCCCTTCTGTAGGCTTCAAGCCCCAGGGCTTTCAGCCTCTTCCACCCTGGCGACTTGTACTCCATCTCTCTTGAATTTTTTCTTTTAACTATGGGCTCTTATTTGATTTAGTTCTTGGCACCCTGTGTTGCTGTCCCTAGTGTGAAAGGAAAATATCTTGGGCCCCCAAAATCACTAAGCTAAGAGGAAAACTAAGCTAAGTGGAAACTGCTTAGGGCAAACCTGCCTCCCAGTCTATTCAAAGTTATTCCTCTGCTCACTGCGATAAATGCATATCTGATGGCCTCCTCTGGAAAGGCTGATCAGCAACTCAGAAGAATGCAACAGCTTGTCTCTCACCTATCTGTGACCTGGAAGCCTCCTCTCCACTTTGAGCCTTCCTGCCTTTGCTTCAAGTTGTTCTGCCTTTTGGACCTAACAAATGTACTTCTTACATATATATATACATTTTATATATGTGATATAGAAATATAATATGTGTACACACACACACGTATATATACACATACATATATATATTTCTTTTTTTTTTTTTTTTTTGAGACAGAGTTTTGCTCTTGTTGCCCAGGCTGAGTGCAATGGCGTGATCTTGGCTCACCGCAACCTCTGCCTCCTGGGTTCAAGCGATTCTTCTGCCTCAGCCTCTTGAGTAGCTGAGATTACAGGCATGCGCCACCACGCCCGGCTAATTTTGTGTTTTTAGTAGAGACACGGTTTCTCCATGTTGATCAGGCTGGTCTCAAACTCCCAACCTGAGGTAATCCGCCCACCTCGGCCTCCCAAAGTGCTGGGATTACAGGCGTGAGCCACCTCGACTGGCCCTTCTTACGTATTTTAATTGATGTCTCATGTCTCTCTAAAATGTATAAAACTGGCTGGGCGCAGTGGCTGAAGCCTGTAATCCCAGCACTTTGGCAGGCTGAGGCGGGCAGATCACCTGAGGTTGGGAGTTTGAGACTAGCCTGGCCAACATGGCGACACCTGTCTCTACTAAAAATACAAAAATTAATTGGGCATTGGTGGCGCCTGCCTGTAATCCCAGCTACTAGGGAGGCTGGGGCAGGAGAATTGCTTGAACCGGGGAGGCAGAGGTTGCAGTAAGCCGAGATCACACCACTGCACTCCAGCCTGGGCAACAGAGCAAGACTCCGACTCAAAAAAAAAAAATAATAATAATAAATTAAAAAATAAAATCTATAAAACCAAGCTGTGCCCTGACCACCTTGGGCACATGTCGTCAAGACTTCCTAAGGCTGTGTCATGGGTGCGCGTCCTCAACCTTGGCAAAATAAACTTTCTAAATTAACTGAGACCTGTCTCAGATTTTCGGGGTTCACTCTAGACTCTCTCGGGAAGTTCCCTAGCCTCAAATACCTTCAACTGCTACTCTGCAATATGTTGAGCACCCATCTTTCCAGCCTTGATCTAACTCTGGATACCCACTCAGTTTCCTCTTGCTAGCAGGTTTCCCCCACTCACATTACTGACATTATTTACAACTTGAACATGCCTGAAATTAAATTATCACTTGGCCAGTTGCGGCGGCTCACGCCTGTAATCCCAGCACTTTGGGAGGCGAGGTGGGTGGCTCGCTTGAGCCCAAGTGTTCCAGACGAGCCTGGGTTACATAGCGAGACCCCATCTCTGCAAAAATATTTTTTAAAATTAGCTGGATGTGGTGGTGGTATGCGCTTGTAGTCCCAGCTACTCGGGAGCCTGAGGCGGAAGAATCACTTGATCCCAGGAGTTTGAGACTGCAGTGAGCTACGATTGCACCACTGCACTCCAGTCTGGGTAACAGAGCGAGAACCTCTCAAAAAAAAAAAGCCAGGCATAATGGCTCATGCCTGTAATCCCACCACTCACCACTTTGGACGGCAGCAATGCTTGACGCCTGGAGTTTGAGACCAGCTTAGGCAATATAGCAAGACCCCGTCTCTAATTTAAAAAAAAAATTAAAGATTAAAAAATGATAAAAGTAAGTAAATAAAATAAATTATTACTCAATGTACTCTTGCTGTTCTTACACTATTTTGAGAATTCACGGACAGTTGATTGAACCAAATGAACTTGGTTGAATTTAATTTTTAAAAAATGATTAGGCTATTCTCTCTCATTTAGGGGTTAACACACCTTTATCTAATTATATTGGTCAAAATTAAATAATGAGATTCAGAAAGTATGATCAAGTATAGAATTTATTTGAACCTAAATCTTGAGAATGGCCACCCAGGAGCACGGATTCAAGTTGCCCTGAATATACACTCTGATTAGCAGCAGTTACAGGTGGGTTTTTAAAGGAAAAAAGAAGAGGCAGTTCCTAAATTGTTTACCAATAATTTACATTGAAATAACAAGCTATTCATTGGCTGTATGTTGTTTTTTGTGCATGAAGATAATGGGTGAGGCAGCTAGGCAGGAACAAAGTGATTTTATGTTTCTTGTTTTTTTAGAGGCAGGGTCTTGCTCTGTCACTCAGGCTGGAGTGCAGTGTTGCAGTCTTGGCTCACTGAAGACTCAGCTCACTGCAACCTCCCCATCCCAGGCTCAAGCGATCCTCCTGTCTCAGCCTCCTGAGTAGCTGGGACCACAGGTGTGCTTCACCATGGCTGGTTAATTTTTTGTATGTTTTTTGGAGACAAGTTTTCATCATGTTGCCCAGGCCAGTCTCAAACTCCTGGATTCTAGAGTGATTCTCTACATTGGCCTCTGAAAATACTGGGATTTTCGTTATTAGGCAGTTAACATTTAGAGGTCTAGATCAGACATTTATCAGCCCACAGTTATGAGGTAGATGGGTCAGATAGTTTGGCAATCCCAGTTCACCCTTAGTTGGAAGGATCTGACTGTCTAACTCATACATCAGTGTTAGTAACTCATAACAATTTAAAGACCTTCTCTTTTCAAACATGTGCTCATTTTAACCCAGATATAACAGCATAAAGAGTCTAACAGTAAAAAGTCTAGGCTGTGAACAGTTATCACTAACAAGATGGACACATTTGGAAAACCACCGAAACTCTTTGGCTCTCAGTTGTTCCCTATCCATAAAGTGGCAGGGTTAGAGTACATGAAGTCAAAATTTCTTCTAGCTAAAGTATGTTTGGTATCTATGACTCTATAAATAAAGCCTTGGTATATAAGGCATCAAAGACAAGTGAGTAGGGTTCTCCCAACCCACCCAAGTGCAAGGCTAAGAATACATGCCCCATGGGATGACCCAGGCTGGGAGGCACGAAGGAGCAGAAGTTCAATAGACTTGAATTCAAACTTTACCTAGATGATAAATCAACAGAGACAACTTATTGATGAAGGTCAGGCAATAGAATGTTCTAGAGTGGGGAAACCTTACATAAGAGACCTAAAGTTCAAGCCTCAGCTTAGCCATTGACTAGAGGATGGCCTTGGACAGGGCACTTAACTCTTCTGAGCCACAGTTTCCCCAATGGGCGTATTACTATCTGGGATTACAGGCAGGAACCATGGTCCAAAGTGGCTTTAAACAAGTGTTCCCAGGGTAAGGGTGGAATGGGTATGTTACTGAAGTCCTCTACTCGAGTCTTTCTGGGCCTGATCACTTTTGCATACACCACAAAGCTTAGACTGCTCAGAGCTAGTTTTCTTCTCACATTATATAGCACTGAGTTCATACATTTGTCCTTAGGTGAAAATAGCTTTGTTTCTTAACACTTTTCTTCCTAGCCAAACTGGTTCCTCCCCCCTCCCCCTTCTACCCCATAAATAACGGAAATTTGACTGTGGCCAAATCTCTTTCCTCGTTGCTGTGCCTCTTTTTTCATAATAACTCACAAACATTGGCTAATTCAGCTGCTGAGGCCTGGCCTCTTTGCCTACCCTGTAGCTTGTGTCTTGTCTCCTGGTATAAAAGAGACTCAGAGATTCTTTCGCTTATCTGAATGTCATTGCATGGTCTGGGGCTTTGAGTAAGTGTGACAAAGATTCAGGTTTAGCAGTCTTTTTGTTATTCAGACATTTCCATGGAAAAGCAGTACCTCTTTCTCTTGGAAATACTAGAGAAGTTTCTTAAATTCACACTCAGTGTCTATATCTAAAGAATGGGCAAAGTAGGAAGCTGTTTTCTCAAAAGTCTTATTCTAGCCTTTTTCTTTCCGTTTTTGCTCTATTTTGAGAAGGAAATCTCCTTCTAAATTATAAATGCCTATTCGCGTGGAACTTCTGAGCTCTGGCTGTTTTATAATTTATTGAGTATGTTTGTGCACATTTTTTCTTTTTTATTGATATACAATATTTATACATATTTATGGATTACATATGATATTTTGTTACATGCATAGAATGTGTGAGGATCAAGTCAGGGTACTTAAGGTATCCATCACTTCCAGTATTTATCATTTCTATGTGGTGGGAACATTTCAAGTCCTCTCTTATAGCTGTTTTGAAATATATAATGAAATGTTATTAACTATAGTCACTCTACTCTGCTGTTGAATACAAGACTCATTCTTTCTAGACCAGGCGTGACTGCTCACGCCTGTAATCTCAGCACTTTGGGAGACTGAGGTGGGAGAATCACTTGAGCCCAGGAGATCAAAACCAGCCTCAACACAGTGGGACCTCATCTCAATAAAAAATTTTTAAAAACTTAGCTGTGCATGATGGCACATGCTTGTAGTCCCAGTTACCTGGGAGGCTGAGGCAGGAGGATAGCTTGAGACCGAGAAGTTGAGGCTGCAGTGAGCCATGATTATGCAACTGCACTTCAGCCTGGGTAACAGAGTGAGAACTTGGTCTCAAAAAAAAAAAAAAAAAGAGAACTTTTCCTCCTGTCTAACTGTGTGTTTGTATGTTTGTATCCATTGACCAATCTTTCTTCATCCTCCCAACACACACACCCTTCCCAGCCACTGGTATCTATCATTCTACTGTCTACCTCCATGAGATTAACTTTTTTAGCTTCCACATATGAGTGAGAACATGTGATATTTGTCTTTCTGTGCCTGGCTTATTTCACTTAACATAATTACCTTCGGTTCCATCCATATTGCTGCAAATGACATGATTTCATTCTTTTTTATGGCCAAATGATATTCCATTGTGTACATATACCACATTTTCTTCATCCATTTGTCCATTGATGGACACTTAGGTTGATTCCATATCTTTGCTATTGTGGATAGTGCTACAATAAACATGCAAGTACAGGTATTCCTTACATATACTGATTTCTTTTCCTCTGGATAAGTACCTAATAGTGGGAATGTGAGAGCATATGGTAGTTCTATTTCTAGTTTTTAAAGAAATCTTCATACTATTTTCCACAGTGTCTATACTAATTTACATTTCCACCAACAGTATATGTGTTCCCTTTTCTCCACCTCCTCACCAGCATCTGTTATTTTTGTTTTTTAAATAATAGCCATTCTAACTGGCATGAGATGATATTTCACTGCAGTTTTTTTCTTCATTTTCATTGTGGTTTTGATTTGCATTTCCCCAATGCAAGTTAGTGATGTTGTGTGTTTTTTAATGTATCTATTGGTCATTTGTATGTCTTTTGAGAATGTCTATTCATGTCCTTTGCTCATTTTTAGTGAGATTATTTGATTTGTTACTGTTAAGTTGTTTGAGTGAGTTCCTTGTTATTCTGAATATTAGTCCCTTCTTGGGTAAATAGTTTGCTGATATTTTCTCCCATTCAACAGGTTGTATCTTCTCTTTTTTCTTTTACTTATTTATTTTTTTGAGATGAGGGTCTTGCTATGTTGCCCAGGCTGGTCTTGAACTCCTGGGCTCAAGCAATCCTCTCACCTTGGCCTCCCAAAGTGCTGGGATTACAGGCATGAGCCACCGTGCCCGGCCTTCAACAGGTTGTATCTTCACTCTGTTGATTGTTTTCTTTGCTGTGTGCACATTTTCTTATATTGATACTGTATGGGCCAAGGGGAACTTCCACTTGGAAGGTTCACTGGAAAATCAACTCACAAAAGGCAGATTAACTGGAGAAAAGGCATACAGATTTTATTAACATTTACACAAGGAAAGTGATTACCCATTCCCCATTGGGGTTCAGAAGCTCGTGTCCCATCCTGGCAAAACATATTATGTGGCAAGGTGGGGCACAGAGAAGAGGAGTTCTGTTGGGGGGATTACTAGGGGGAATAAATGTATCTGGGAAGGGAGATCAATTTGTAAATAGTTATCTTTGGAACCGGAATGACCTGACAGATAGACATTATCATTTTATTTTATTTTATTTTTGTAGAGACAGGGTCTCACTATGTTGCCCAGGCTGGTCTCAAACTCCTGGGCTAAAGTGATCCTCCCATCCTGGCCTCCCAAAGTACTGTGACATTATCTTGTGACACGGTCTGTTTAGGTGTGGTTATATTCTTGGTCTTACAGGGAGGGGAAGAAAAAAACAATTATTCTTCTTGGTGGGTCTGGATCTTAGGCAGATAAAGGAACTTTAGCTTCATCTTATGCTTTTGGGTGAGATAGTCAGGTTGGGAGGTGGGGAAAAATCAGAAGGACCTTGAGGCTTCTTTAGTTCAGTGTATCAAAGCACCATATTTTGAGGTATCAGTTTCTGAGCTCCAACAATACAAATACTGAGTTGTCTGTATGTGGAGCAGATAGTACTACACCCATTGGGGAAAATGTGGCTCAGAAGAGTTAAGTGCCCTGTCCAAGGCCATCCTCTAGTCAATGGCTAAGCTGAGGCTTGAACTTTAGGTCTCTTATGTAAGGTTTCCCCACTCTAGAACATTCTATTGCCTGACCTTCATCAATAAGTTGTCTCTGTTGATTTATCATCTAGGTAAAGTTTGAATTCAAGTCTATTGATCTTCTGCTCCTTTGTGCCTCCCAGCCTGGGTCATCCCATGGGGCATGTATTCTTAGCCTTGCACTTGGGTGGGTTGGGAGAACCCTACTCACTTGTCTTTGATGCCTTATACCAAGGCTTTATTTATAGAGTCATAGATACCAAACATACTTTAGCTAGAAGAAATTTTGACTTCATGTACTCTAACCCTGCCACTTTATGGATAGGGAACAACTGAGAGCCAAAGAGTTTCGGTGGTTTTCCAAATGTGTCCATCTTGTTAGTGATAACTGTTCACAGCCTAGACTTTTTACTGTTAGACTCTTTATGCTGTTATATCTGGGTTAAAATGAGCATATGTTTGAAAAGAGAAGGTCTTTAAATTGTTATGAGTTACTAACACAGATGTCTGAGTTAGACAGTCAGATGCTTCCAACTAAGGGTGAACTGGGATTGCCAAACTATCTGACCCATCTACCCCATAACTGTGGGCTGATAAATGTCTGATCTAGACCCCTAAATGTTAGCTGCCCAATAATGAAGACTACATCATGTGTTTTTGAAGATTGTTACAGCTTTTCTCATTTCTGTGTCTTTCTCTATAATGAAGTGCTATCCATTGTACATGAAGATGGTGGATATATTTTGTTTATTTATTTCTCTCTCCTAATACTCATTTCTGTTAAGGCCTTGCATGTTGTATGAGATATTAGGGTGGAGGGCAGTCTGTGACTAAAGAAATGTATTAGTCACAGTAAATATATATATATATTTACATACACACATATATATGTGTGTATATATATACATGTATATGTATACATATTTGTGTGTGTGTGTATATATATATATGTATATATAAAGGGGAGTTTATTAAGTATTAACTCCCACGATCACAAGTTCCCACAATAGGCTGTCTGCAAGCTGAGGAGCTAGGAGAGCCAGTTTGAGTCCCAAAACTGAAGAACTTGGAGTCTGATGTTCGGGGGCAGGAAGCATCCAGCATAGGAGAAAGGTGTAAGCTGTGAGGCTAAGCCAGTCTTGTCTTTTCATGTTTGTCTGCCTGCTTATATTTGCTGGCAGCTGATTGGATGGTACCCACCCACATTAAGAGTGGATCTGCCTTCCCCAGCTCACTGACTCAAATGTTAATCTCCTTTGGCAACACCCTCACAGACACACCCAGGATCAATACTTTTCATCCTTCAATCCAATCAAGTTGACACTCAGTATTAATCATCACAAAAAACATCTAAACGAATTGGCCTGTTTGAAGATCCAACTCAAGACTTCAGTTCCAGTAACACCCTGAAGACGACCAGGAAATGAAGTTAATCTAGCGTTGGGAGCCTAAGATGAGAGACAAGCCTAAGCTTCTAAAGTTTCCAGAAGGCAGGAGTGAATTGGGGGTAAAAAATGCTGGGTTTTCCTTTAGATCAATTGTTTTTCGATTCTCTCTGACCAAGATCCCCTTAGGGTTTCCATCAGGCCTGCTTCAAGCTCAGATGAGCATCAAGCTGTTGTAAGCCATTCTGAGGCCCTTCCAATCACACATATTTTTACTGACAGCTTTCTCTGACCTTGTAATGTGCCTGTTTTACAACAGAGTGCCTGACTCAGTCTCTATTGCTTTCTTGAGCCTCATTCACTAAGTGACAACTAATCTTAGGCTTGGAGGATAGCTGTGCTGACATTCTACCTGGTGATTTCTCTAGTGATTTAGAAGTCTGCACAGATGGGACAGGGAGAGAGCACTCTTAATTAGCACAAGAGATGTAGGAATTCAAGCAGAACCTGTATAAAATGCTGGAACCCCCAGTTTTATGTGATGAAGGAGAGAATCTCTTTAGTTTTCAAGACATTTTAATTGAAAGTTTTTAAACACAAAAATCACATAAAACTTGATTCTTGAAACATAGCATCTTCACATATAGACTTAAACTGCCAGGTAAGTACTTGTCATTCAGTGGCTTTCACCAGAAGATGAATTTGTAATCAAAGTTATCAACATGGGCCGGGTACAGTGGTTTATGCCTGTAATCCTAGTGAGAGGTGACACCATGCTGGCAGTCCTCACAGCCCTCGCTCGCTCTTGGCGCCTCCTCTGCCTGGGCTTCCATTTTGGCGGCACTTGAGGAGGCCTTCAGCCCCCCGCTGCACTGTGGGAGCCCCTTTCTGGGCTGGCCAAGGCCGGAGCCCACTCCCTCAGCTTGCAGGGAGGTGTGGAGGGAGAGGCGCGAGCAGGAACTGGGGTTGTGTGCGGCGCTTGCGGGCCAGCTGGAGTTCCGGGTGGGCGTGAGCTTGGCGGGCCCCGCACTTGGAGCAGCCGGCCGACCCTGCTGGGCAATGAGGGACTTAGCACCTGGGCCAGCGGCTGTGGAGGGTATACTGGGTCCCCCAGCAGTGCCAGCCCACTGGTGCTGCGCTCGATTTCTCGCCAGGCCTTAGCTGCTTTCCCGCGGGGCAGGCCTCGGGACTGCAGCCTGCCATGCCTGAGCCTTCCCCCGCCTCCATGGGTTCCTGTGCAGCACGAGCCTCCCGGACGAGCGCCGCCCCCTGCTCCATGGCGCCCAGTCCCATCGACCACCCAAGGGCTGAGGAGTGCCAGCACATGGCGCGGGACTGGCAGGCAGCTCCACCTGCAGCCCCGGTGCGGGATCAACTAGGTGAAGCCAGCTGGGCTCCTGAGTCTGGTGAGGACGTGGAGAGTCTTTATATCTAGCTCAGGGATTGTAAACACCAATTAGCACCCTGTGTTTAGCTCAAGGTTTGTGAGTGCACCAATCGACACTCTGTATCTAGCTGCTCTGGTGGGGCCTTGGAGAACCTTTATGTCTAGCTCAGGGATTGTAAACACACCAATCGGCACTCTGTATTTAGCTCAAGGTCTGTGAGTGCACCAATCGACACTCTGTAGCTAGCTGCCCTGGTGGGGCCTTGGAGAACCTTTGTGTCTGGCTCAGGGATTGTAAACACACCAATCGGCACTCTGTATTTAGCTCAAAGTCTGTGAGTGCACCAGTCGACACTCTGTATCTAGCTGCTCTGGTGGGGCCTTGGAGAACCTTTATGTCTAGCTCAGGGATTGTAAACACATCAATCGGCACTCTGTATCTAGCTCAAGGTTTGTAAACACGCCAATCAGCACCCTGTGTTTAGCTCAAGGTTTGTGAGTGCACCAATCGATACTCTGTATCTAGCTGCTCTGGTGGGGCCTTGGAGAACCTGTGTGTCAAAACTCTGTATCTAGCTAATCTGATGGGGACATGGAGAACCTTTGTATCTAGCTCAGGGATTGTAAACGCACCAATCAGCACCCTGTCAAATCAGGCCTCTCAGCTCTACCAATCAGCAGGATGTGGGTGGGGCCAGATAAGAGAATAAAAGCAGGTTGCCGGAGCCAGCATTGGCAACCCGCTCGGGTCCCCTTCCATGCTGTGGAAGCTTTATTCTTTCACTCTTCACAATAAATCTTGCTACTGCTCACTCTTTGGGTCCATGCTGCTTTTATGAGCTGTAACACTCACCGCGAAGATCTGCAGCTTCACTCCTGAACCCAGCGAGACCACGAGCCCAACAGGAGGAATGAACAACTCCAGACACGCTGCCTTAAGAGCTGTAACACTCACCGCAAAGGTATGCAGCTTCACTCCTGAGCCAGCGAGACTACGAACCCACCAGAAGGAAGAAACTCCGAACATATCCGAACATCAGAAGGAACAAACTGCAGACACACCACCTTAAGAGTTGTAACATGAGTTACAACCGTGAGGGTCCGCGGCTTCATTCTTGAAGTCGGTGAGACCAAGAACCCACCAATTCCGGATACGCTAGCAGACTTTGAGACCAGCCTGGGCAACATAGCATGACCTTATCTCTAAAAAAACAGTAAAAAAAAACCACTCACACACACAAAAAACAGTTATCAACAGGTCAGATGCTGTGCAAGGAGAGAAGTATAAAAATATCATGATCCCTGATATTTCAGTTGCATTTGTTCTGCATGTGACTTAATGAAAATTATGGCGGAGTTTCATTGGTGAGAATTGCACTTTTTGTTAGCAGCGGCAGCAAATCGGTTGTCTGTAGCAACCGATTCTTACCTCCTCAGAGGAAAGAATTTGGCTGAGGGGCATAAGAGAGAGTGAGAGACTGAGGCAAGTTTTAGAACAGGAGTGAAAGTTTATTAAAAAGTTTCAGAGCAGTAATGAAAGGATGTAAACTTGGAAGAGGGCCAAGGGAGCAGCTTGAGAAAACCAAGTGCCCTATCAGACCTTTGACTGGGGGTCTTCTGCACTGTCATGGTTCTGGGGTTTGTTTCTCTCCTTCCTTGATTTTTTCCTTGGGGTGGGCTGCCCTCACCCACAGTGGCCTTTCAGCACTTGGGAGGGGCTGCATGCATATGTGTTTAGTACAGCTGTGTGAATGCTCATTTGAGGATTTTTGTTGAGTTGAGTGTTCCTCAAGGAAGGTCATATACCAGCTAAACTCTGCCATTTTGCCTCTTAGTGCACATGCTTGAGCCCACTCTCCAATGCCTGGGATCTTATTGGGAAGCTGCTGATCACCAACTTTGGGTGTTTTCTATCTATTGGGATACTGCCTTTTCTCGGTACTGACTGCAACAAATTATTATATTATTTCTTTCATTTATTGAAGTCATAAAACTGCTCTTTTTTTAGTTTCTTTCTTTTCTTCCTTCCTCTTTCTCTTTCTTTCTTTCCTTCCTTCCTTCTTTCTTTCTATCTTTCTTTCCTTCCTTCCTTCCCCTTTCTCCCTTCCTCCCTTCTTCTTTTCTTTTCTTTCTTTCTTTCTTTCTTTCTCTCTCAAATTCTCAATTATTTATTTATTTTTAGTCTCACTCTATCGCCCCAGCTGGAGTGCAGCGGTGTGACCCACAGCTTACTGCAGCCTCCACTTCCCGGGTTCAAGGAATTCTCCTGCTTCAGCCTCCTGAGTAGCTGGGACTACAGGCACATGCCACCATACCTGGTTAATTTTTGTACTTTTAGTAGAGACAGGGATTCGCCATGTTGGCCAGCCTGGTCTCAAACTCCTGATCTGAAGCGATCCACCCGCCTTGGCCTCCTGAATTATTATTTTAGAGAGACAGTTTAACAACTGCCTGACCATCACTTGACAGTTGTCTGACATCCCTGGGGTAGGAAGGAGCCCTCTCCTGCCCTGCACATGTCTGCCTAGCTACCTCCTCCAACATTTTTAAATATGGAAGGAAAGATTTCCTTTGTTAAGGTTTTGCCTTTGACAGTAGGCTGTAGAAAATGCCGTGTCAACCACTAAGCCAGACTATTTTGCCTCTCGAAAGATTGGAAGTAAGGTGTCCTGATAAATTCGAGAGAGAGTCAGAACTTAGAAAGGCCCAGTTCCACAGCTGAACATACTTGTGAGGGGTGCTGTAAGAGAAAATGCTTGGATTGGTTTTAAAGTTGCATATAAGACAACTTCCTTAGGCAGAGCATTAGTTGAAAGAGAGGCTGGCCAGACATGGAGGTCATGGCTGTAATCCCAGCACTTTGGGAGGTGAGGCGGGTGGATCGCTCGAGCCCAGGAGTGAGACCAGCCTGGGCAACATAGCAAGACCTTATCTCTACTGATCATAAAAAATTTAGCTGGGCATAGTGGTGCATGTCTGTGTTCACAGCTGCTCGGGAGGCTGAGGCAGGAAGATCACTTGAGCACAGGAGGTTGAGGCTATATAGTGAGCCATGATTATGCCACTGCACTCTAGCCTGGGTGACAGAGAGAGATCCTGTCTCAAAAAAAAGAAAAAAAAAAAGAGGCTATAATTGTAGAAGTCCTGTTGGTCCTCCTGGTATTGTTAAAAGGAAAGTTGTTTCCCACCCCATTTTCTTTTGCGGGGGGGGTGTCCTGAATTGGATCTCTTTTGTCTCATATGTGTTGTTTTTTTAAATTGGATTTTGCATTTGTTGTTGTTGGTCATTGCTGTGCTCTATCCGAGAAGATTATCCTTATAAGGAAGTAATCTGGTGGGTAATAGTGAATTTCGGTTGTTCTAGGCCCTCACATAGTCTTCTCACTTTCTTCTTGCCATGGGACTGAGAGAGTGCTCCTTGGGACGGAGGTAGGTTGTGCTCTATTTTCACAGATGGCAGCTTCAGGTTAGCTACGAACTAGTAAGAAGTTTTGTCAGCACGGAGGCCAGAGTGGGGCTGGGAAGTACTTTGGAGTTTGCTGAAGAAAAACAAAGATTCAAAACAAAGACTCTCCTGATTTAAGCTCAGATGAGCATTTCCTGATGTCAGGTGATCCAGTCTTTTCTAATTTGCTCCCTCACTTTTTGGAAGCATGTGAATTTGCCACTAAGCCAGTGCTGAGCTGTTTGGGAGGAAAATGAGTAGAGAATTGAAAAAAAAATTTTCACTTTCTTTTTTGCATGACGAATCTAGGAATTCATAACACAAATGTTCTTTTTTTTTTAGTTTTTAGATTTCTTTCTTTCTTTCTTTCTCTCTCTCTATTTCTTTCTTTCTTTTTTTCTTTTTCTTGCAACAGGATCTGGCTCTGTCACTCAGGCTGGAGTGCAGTGGCACGGTCATGGCTCACTGCAGCCTCCTGGGCTCAAGTGATGCTCCCACCTCAGCCTGCTGAGTAGCTGGGACTACAGGCATTTGCCACCACACCTGGCTAATTTTTTTATTTTTTGTAGAGGCAGAGTCTTACTTTGTTGCCCAGGCTGGTCTCAAACTCCTGCGCTCAAGTGATCTTCCTGCCTCAGCCTCCCAAAGTGTTGATATTACAAGTGTGAGCCATTGTGCCTGGCTGACATAGTTGTTCTTGTGAATAGTTACTTAAAAATATTACTCTCAGTTGATTAAAAAAAAAATTCTTAGAGACAGGGTCTTGCCATGTTGCCCAGGCAGGTTTCAAACTCCTGACCTCAAGTGATTCTCCCCTGTCGACCTCCCAAAGGGCTGGGATTACAGACATGAGCCACTGCATGTGGCAGATTTTTAAAATGTAATTTAAAAACTTTTTTTCCTGTTTCCTGGAAACATTAGAGTCTGAACTAACACCTTTTTGACTGGGGTTATTTTTTTCTGCCATCTTTTAAGATTTATGCTAAGTTGCTTTGAAAAAAGATATAAATTTTTTTCTTGGTATTCATAAATGCACCAGTGATTTGAGTATCACTTCATATCATATTAATCAATCATACAGAATATTTTGAAGTTCAGTAATAGCTGATGATTATTTATTTGGCTGGGTTTCAAAGCAATAACATTGAATGCTTCAATTGTTTAATTTTTCTAAAGTGAGACCGGGAACCTGGAATGATAAAGTAGAATAGGAACCACTGACTTCATCTGGTCTGAGCTCTTACATTTTAGAAACGAGTACACTAGGCCTGAAGAGAGTCTTAAATGAAGTCAAAGGACACACTTGAGGCAGAAAGAGGAGAGAAAGAGAAGAGAGAGAAAGATTAAAAACTTAAGCAAAAAAAAGTTCTCCATTGAAGGATTTCCTAAACATTTTTTTTTTAATTTTATTTTTAGAAAATAGATTTGGGGTCTTGCTATGTTGCCGAGGCTGGTCTTGAACTCCTGGGCTGAAGTGATCTGCCTGTCTTAGCCTCCCAAACTGCTGGGATTACAGGTGTGAGCCACTATGCCTGGCCTCCATTGAAGGATTTCTTAGGGCTGCTAATATGTTAATAAGCGTTGTAAATCTCCAAGGTGGGGAACATTTTTTTATTTTGGAGAAATTTAATAAGCAGTGTTTCCCAGTTGATTGGCCAAGGATCCCTTTTTTGACAGAGCACTGGGCAAGCCTAGTGTTCACCAGCCACGCTTTAGAATTTGTTCTAATTTAGCTTGACTTGTTCTTTCACCAAAATTTGTATTTTTTTCAACTTTTATTTTAAGTTCGGGGTGCATGTACAGGATGTGCAGGTTTGTTACATAGGTAAATGTGTACCATGGTGGTTTGCTGCACAGATCAACCCATCACATAGGGATTCAGCCCAGCATCCATTAGCTAGTCTTCCTGATGCTGCCCCTCCCCCAACCACCCTCCTCTGACAGGCCCCAGTGTGTGTTGTTAGCCCCCATGTGTCCATGTGTTCTCATCATTCAGCTCTCACTGAGAACATGTGGTATTTGGTTGTCTCTTTCTGCATTAGTTTGCTGAGGATAATGGCTTCCAACTCCATCCATATCCCTACAAAGGACGTGACCTCCTTCCTTCTTATGTGTGCATAGTATTCCATGGTGTATATGGACCACATTTTCTTTATCCAGTCTATCATTGATGGGCATTTAGGTTGATTCCATGTATTTGCTACTGTGAATAGTGCTTCAATGAACATACGTGTGCATATATCTTTATAACAGAATGATTTCTATTGCTGGGTCAAATGGTATTTTTGCCTCTAGGTCTTTGAGGTATCGCTACACTGTTTTCCACAATGGTTGAACTAATTTACTTTCCCACCAACAGTGTAAAAGTGTTCCTTTTTCTCAGCAACTTTGCCAATATCTGTTGTTTTTTGCCTTTTTATTAATGGCCATTCTGACTGGCGTGAGATGGTATCTCATTGTGGTTTTGATTTGCATGTCTCTAATAATCTGTGATAATGAGCTTTTTTTCCCCATGTGTTTTTTGGCCACATGTACATCTTCTTTTGAGAAGTGTCTGTTCATGTTCTTTGTCTACTTTTTAATGGGCTTGTTTGTTTTTTTCTTGTAAATTTGTTTAATTTCCTTGTAGACTCTGGATATTAGACCTTTGTCAGATGGATGGATTGCAGAAATTTTCTCCCATTCTGTAGATTTTCTATTCACTCTGATTATAGTTTCTTTTGGTGTGCAGAAGCTCTTTAGTTTAATCAGATCCCATTCGTCAATTTTTGCTTTTGTTGCAATTACTTTTGGCGTTTCCGTCATGAAATTTTTGCCTGTGACTATGTCCTGAATGGTATTGCCTAGATTTTCCTCTAGGGTTTTTATGGTTTTGGGTTTTACATTTAAGTCTTCAATCTATCTTAAGTTAATTTTTGTATAAGGTGTAAGGAAGAGGTCTAGTTTCAGTCTTCTGCATATGGCTAGCCAGTTATTCCAGCACCATTTATTGAATAGGGAATTCTTTCCCCGTTGCTTGTTTTTGTCAGGTTTGTCGAAGATCAGATGGTTGTAGGTGTGTGGTCTTATTTCTGAGATCTCTTTTCTCTTCCATTGGTCTATGTGTCTGTTCTTGTACCAGTACCATGCCATTTTGGTTACTGTAGCCTTGTAGTACAGTTTGAAGTTGGGTAACATAATGTCTTCAGCTTTGTTCTTTTTGCTTAGGATTGTCTTGGCTATTTGGGCTCTTTTTTGGTTCCATATGAATTTTAAAATAGCTTTTTCTAATTCTGTGAAGAATGTCAATGGTAGTTTAATGAGAACAGCATTGAATCTGTAAATTACTTTGAGCAATATGGCCATTCTCATGATATTAATTCTTCCTATTGAAGAGCATGGAATGTTTTTCCATTTGTTTGTGTCCTCTCTGATTTCTTTGAGCAGTGGTTTTAGGACTCCTTGAAGAGGTCCTTGTCTTCCATCCTTAGCTATATTCCTAGGTAGTTTATTCTTTTCATAGCAATTGTGAATGAGAATTCATTCATGATTTGGCTGTTTGCCTGTTGTTGATTTATAGGAATGCTAGTGATTTTTGCACATTGATTTTGTATCCCGTGACTTTGCTGAAGTTGCTTATCAGCTTAAGAAGGTTTTGGGCTGAGGTGATGGGGTTTTCTAGATAGAGGATTATGTCATCTGCCAAAATGTGTATTTTTACTATGTGAAACAATGTTAACAGCTTTTTTCTTTTTTTTTTTTGAGACAAGATCTGGCTCTATCGCTCAGGCTGGAGTGCAGTGGTGCAATCTTGGCTCACTGCAGCCTCTGCCTCCTGGGCTCAAGCCTCCCACCTCAGCCTCCCAAGTAGCTGGGACCATAGGCGCACACCACCATACCTGGCTAATTTTTGTATTTTTTTCTGGAGATAGGGTTTCACCATGTTGTCCAGGCTGGTCTTGAACTCCAGAGCTCAAGGGATCCACCTGCCTCGGCCTCCCAAAATGCTGGGATTACAAGCGTGAGCCACTGTGCGTAGCCAAGAATGAAATTCTTAAATAATGTGGCTATGGATGGAGGCTTGAACAACAAACCTCTTCTTATTTCTTCTCACTTGTCAAGGCCTGTTCAAATTATGATGGCAATTATTGTGTCTGTTCTAAAGAATGTGTTTCTAGAGTAGTGATTTTTTATAAAACTAAATATATTCTCATAAGAAAGCACACCCCAAAAAAGCACACTCAAAGAAAGCATTAAGTTGCAGTCAAAATTACTAGACTGACCAGGATTAAAGATTTTTATTATTCTCCTTCCAGGAGCATGTTAGAGCTGTGAGGACAGAGTTTCACATTGGTCACCCCCACCTCTATTCCCAGCCCTTAAGTAGTGATTGGCAGAAAGTAGATGCTCAGTCAGTATATATTTGTGGAATAAAGTAATTCAGATTATTTTATTACCCAGTTATTTTTTAATTGGAAAGACAATACAGATATACATTTAAGCATTAAAAATTACATGGTGGGAAGTGATGTTTACTCTCACTTAAGACTTTGGGCTCCCACTCTTAGTTCTCTTCCCCAGAAGCAATCACTAACCAGTTTATACAATGTAGTTCTAGAATGTCCTATGCACATTTAAGCATATATACACATATGTACATGTACTTATTTATGTGTATCTATAGATATGCATATATATTAATATGTAGTTTTTATACACTAGTGGAGGCATAGTTTACAGACTGTTCTATGTTTTGATTATTTTCACTTAATAGCCATCTTATGAATACATTTTGAGAATTTCATTTAATAAATGAAAAATTTTATCTCATTGATATTTTACTGTTTTAAAATGATTGAGGTGGACTATTTTTTCCTGTGTTCATAAGCCATTTGTGTTTCCTTTCTATGAACTGCCTCTTTAAGCTTTGTGCCTGTATTTCTATTGGTTTAATGGTCTTTTATAATTGATTTGTAAGAGGTCTTTATACATGAAAGACATGAACTCATTGTCATATGCGTTGAAATATTTTTCCCAGTTGATCATTTGTCTTTTGACTTTGTATGGTATTTTCTTTTCCATGCTGGAAAAAAATCCTTAAACATATTTTATGTAGTCACATTTGCTAATCTTTTTGGAATTCGGGTTTTGTGTATTTTTTTTTGTTTGTTTCGAGACAGAATCTCGCTCTGTCACCCAGGCTGGAGTACAGCGGCGCGATCTCAGCTCACTGCAACTTCCGCTTCCTGGGTTCAAGCGATTCTCCTGCCTCAGACTCCCAAGTAGTTGGGATTACAGGCTCCTGCCACCATGACCAGCTAATTTTTGTATTTTTAGTAAAGACAGGGTTTCAACATGTTGGCCAGGCTGGTCTCAAACTCCTGACCTCAGGTGATCTGCCCTCCTCGGCCTCCCAAAATGTTGGGATTACAGGTGTGAGCCACTGCACCCGGTCTTGTATATTGTGTAGAAAAGCCTTGTCAGATCCAAAAAGAAATAAATTATCCCACATTTATTTGGAATAGTTTTATGATTTTCTTTTCATTATTTATGTATTTATTTTATTATTATTTTTCAAATAGAGATGGGGTCTTGCCATCTTGCCCAGGCTGGTCTCAAACTCCTGAACTCAAGTGTTCCTCCCAACTTGGGCACCCAAAGTGCTAGGATTACAGGCATGAGCCACTGTAACTGGCCATGATTTTATTTTATATATCCAAATATTTGATTCACTTGCAATTTATTTTGATAAAATGTAGCTTTATTAGATGTGTTCCAGATGGCTAGCCAGTTGGATAAGCCACATGCCTCTGCTGGTTTGAAATGTTGTCTGTTTCACATTCTGACTTTCAGTGTATTTATGCATTCATTTTAAAAAATTAACTTTGTTATGAAAAATTTCAAACTTATCAAAGTAGACAAAATAATAAAATGAAGTCCCACTGTACCCATCACTTAGCTTCAAAACTTTCAATGTGATCAGTCTTGTTTCTTCTGTACCTTCCCTCTGTGTGTGTGTGTGTGTATGTATATATATATATATATCTATATATATATATATATATATATATATACACCTTTTTTTTTTTTTTTTTTAAGATGCAGTTTCGCTTTTGTCATCCAGGCTGGAGAGCAATGGCACGATCTTGGCTCACTGCAACCTCTACCTCCCGGATTCAAACGATTCTCTTGCCTCAGCCTCCTGAGCAGTTGGGATTACAGGCGTCTGCCACCATGCCCTGCTAATTTTTGTATTTTTAGTAGAGACAGGGTTTCACCATGTTGGCCAGGCTGGTCTTGAACTCCTGACCTCAGGTGATCTGCCCACCTCGGCCTCCCAAAGTGTTGGGATTATAGGTGTGAGCCACTGCACCCAGGCTCTGCATATTAGTTTGAAGGAATCAGACATCATGTCATTTTGAGATATTTCTGCATGCATCTGTTTTAGTTTGGGTTACTCCAGAAGCAGACCCTGAGACAAAGATAGTAATGCAAATATTTATGTGTAAATACCAAATAAATATTTATTTGTAAATACCAAATAAATGTTTATTTCTAAATACTAAATAAATGTTTATTTGTAAATACTAAATAAAAGTTTATTTGTAAATACCAAAGAAATGTTTGGCAGAAGGAGAGAGGGAAGGGAAACAAATCAATAGGGGGAGTATCAAAAAGCTTGTCACCACCAACTTTAGCTTAATCCTGCTGCAGAATTCCTGGAGGCCATGGAGAATACATGTTCCCTGTCCCCAAGGAACAAGGGAACTGGAATATGTATTTATCAACCCCCAACAGTCATTGGTTGAGGGGCACTAGGGGCAAGAATGGAGGGGACAGCTGTGTGGATTCCTCAGCACTTCTAGTTCCTCGTGCACGTGGAGATCTGGGGCTAGTGAAGGCCTCAGGCAAAGGGACTCAGATGCTGGGAGTTGGAAACTGGGCAGGGTATCTAAGGTGATGGTTCAGAACCAAGGGCATGGGATGCAGAGCTGACAACACCTGCTAGAATCTCTTGTTTAAAAGCACTTGTCACATCGAAAAAGATTAATAAAATTCTCCAATAATATTTAATAATGTTCAAATTCCTCTAATCGTTTCATGTATTTGTTTTGTTTTTGTTGTTTATTTGTTTGAATTAGATTTCAAGTATAGTTCATGTATTACAATTTCTACATTTAAAAATTGCGTTTAAAGTATAAGTTCCTCATTTCTTTCGAGATAATTTCTTTTTTTTGAGACAAAGTCTCATTCTGTTGTCCAGGCTAGAGTGCAGTGGTGTAATCTCGGCTCACTGCAACCTCCACCTCCCCGGTTCAAGCGATTCTCATGCCTCAGCCTCCTGAGTAGCTGGAATTACAGACATGCACAACCATGCCCAGCTAATTTTTGTATTTTTAGTAGAGAGGGAATTTCACCATGTTGGCCAGGCTGGTCTTGAACTCCTGGCCTCGTTGATCTGCCTCCCTTGGCCTCCCAAAGTGCTGGGATTACGGGTGTGAGCCAACACACCTGGCCAACATTTTCTTTAGGAGGCACTTTTACCTCTTCTTTTCCAGGTCTTTAAGTCTTTTATTTTTTCTTATTTTGTTACATTGGTTAATACTGCCAGTACGATGATAGCAGAAGTATGTGATAGCACATCATTTACATTTTTCCCAACCATAGGGGGGTGTGTGTGTGTTTAAAATTTTTAAACTTTTTGTAGAGGCAGGGCCTCACCATTTTGCCCAGGCTGGTCTTCAGCTCCTGGCCTGAAGTGATTCTCCTGCCTCAGCCTTCCAAAATGCTGAGATTACAGGTGTGAGACACCTTGCCTAGCCTGTAGGTGGCCTTTTCATCAGATGAAGTTCCCTTCTATTTCTTGCATGCCTGAAGGTTTTTTGTTTTTTGTTTAGTTTTTAATCGTAAATGTTTTTGAAGTTTGGTGAATGCACTTTCGGCATCTATTAAGGTAATCATATGGTTTTCCCCTTTATTATTTTAATATGGTGATATATATTGATTGAATTTCAAATGTTAAGCTTGGGTAACCACACAGTCATTGTCCTTTTTATTTATTGTTGAGTTCAACTTGCAAATATTTTGGTAACAGCGTTTGCATCCATGTTCATGAGAGATCCTGATCTACAATTTTCTTTTCTTAAAATGTTCAGGTTAGGTTTTGGTATCGGGGTTCCATTGTCCTCATGAAAAGACTTGAGAATTATCTCCTCCTCTACCTTCTAAAAGGTTTTGTAAGGTTCCTTGGGTTTTTGTTTTTTTTTTTTTTTTTTAGAAAGAGTCTCTCGCTGTCACCCAGGCTGAAACGCAATGGCGCGATCCTGGCTCACTGCAGCATCTGCCTCCTAGGTTCAAGCAATTCTCCTGCCTCAGCCTCCCAAGTAGCTGGAGCTACAGGTTCGTGCCACCACACCCGGCTAACTTTTTTGTATTTTTAGTAGAGATGGGGTTTCACCATTTTGGCCAGGCTAGTCTTGAACCCCTGACCTCAGGTGATCTGCCTGCCTCTGGCTCCCAAAGGGCTGGGATTACAGACGTGAGCCACCACACCTGACCTGAGTCTTTTGGATGCTTTTTATATTTTACTTCTTCAAAGGTTGAGAAGGAAATTTATACATATCACCCTCTTTCCTGAAATGTTATCTAGTATATAAGTTCATGAGTAAAAACTATTTTGCATCATCTGTAGGTTTCATTTATACAAATATTATAATTACTTACCTTCTAAAATTAGCATAGATATTTGAAGCATCAGAATTACTATTCAAAGGTAACACTGTTCAAAGGTAACATTTATTCATGTGTATACATATAGGCTGGGCATGGTGGCTCACCCCTGTAATCCCAGCACTTTGAGAGGTTGAGATGGGAGGATTGCTCGAGCCCAGGAGTTCGAAACTAGCCTGGGCAACAAGGAGAAACCCCATCTCTACAAAAAATACAAAAATTAGCCTGGTGCGGTGGTGTGTGCCTATAATTCCAGCTAGTCAGGAGGCTTAGGTGGGAGGATTGCTTGAGCCCAGGAGGTCAAGGCTAGTGAGCCATAATTGTACCACTGTGCTCCAGCCTGGGCAACAGAGCAAGATCCTGTCTCAACAACAACAAAAAAGAATTCATGAATATACATATACAAATATACACATGTGTATGTGTGAGTGTCTCTCTATATATGTCTATAGATAAAATTATATACACAATTTTTTAAAGGTGGCGTCTTGCTATGTTGCCCAGGCTGATCTAGAGCCCCTGGGCTCAAGTGATCCTCCCACATTAGTCTCCCAAGTAGCTGGAATCACAGGCTCGTACCACAGTGCCCGGCCATGTATATATAGTTTTGTTTGGGAAATTTAATATACTTCATTCACGCACAATTGGTACGTTCAATCCTTCCTATCCTAGGAAGTGGTTCTCTGGATACATAGTGTGACAGCCAGCTTTAAACAACTTTTCTTATTATTCTAAGAATAATAAGACTAATGTCTAAAAATTGACTGCCACCCTTTTTAATCAGTGACAGGAATTAAGAATATTAAGGTTTATTTAAATTCTCAGATGCACTAAAATCGGTATTAGAGCCAGTTTTTCTAGGCTTCTTGAAAACAAAGCTTTTCCTCAGGGAGGTTGAGGCCAGTTGCACTCATTGAGTCTCATCTCTTTTTATTTTCTCCAATCTCTTTTTCTCTAGAGTGAAATGAGCTGCGAAGTGGCCAAAAGATGAACAGGAAAGAGAAAAGAAAAAGGCGAGGTTTTGAATTAGACACAAACTGGAAAAATAAGTCTTGAAAGAGTTGAAAATGATTATTCCTTTTATTTTTGCTTCCTTGGTAGTTATGAACTATATGGTCAGCTTCTAGGATTTATAATTCAGGAGTTTTTGGGTTTTGTTTTCATTCTTTTTCACTTTTTTTATTACTTAGATAATAACATATGAATAAAAATGAGGAAGCAGTTTTGCAGATTGAAACTGAAAACAACAGAATAAAAGTTAGACAATAGCAATTTATTCTAAATTAGTGCTCGGAAGGGAATATTCTCATAATTTACGTTTTATATCTTTGGAAAAAATGCTTGTGTCTAAAATATGATTGGCCTCCTTAAATAGACAGGGGAGAGTTAGAACAGATATTTATGTTGTGATTTGAAATTTTGGGGATACAGCGATGATTAAGAGACCTCTTGAAAGCCAAGAATTTTCTCTTTTTCCAAAAGAAAAGCCCATGCCTGAGCCGTGCGTTGGGAGCGTGGAACAGACTTCAGGCTTGTTTATATGGTCTGCAGAGAGTGCATTCAAACACGATCTTGCTAATCTTGAAGTATCACACCCGGAGCCAGTTGCTGCTTTTGAAGGCTTTTTAAATTTAAATAAGATGTTTCCCCCCTTCACGTCTCAATTTAATTTTGTGCTTCTCACTCACTGATAAAAATAAGACATGACACATGCTTTGGTTAGGCTTGGAAAGCAATGATTGATAGCAAGAGAGAAACCTGAACCAGAGAAAGGGAGTTAAAAAGGGCCTGGGCTTGCGGGGGACCATCTTCTGTTTTCTTTATGTGGAAAACATCTTAGGAGTAGAAACAATGTTTTGAACAAATATATTTAAAAAATGTTTAGTAGGCACATTTTTCTGCCATGTTATAATGAGAAACAGATGTAGATGCTGTTGAATCATGTCAAATATGAACTGCCTGTGTACCCCATGTATATGTGTAAATATTTAACTAGAAAAACAGTCACATGAGAACTATTCTGGAGTGATCTTGGAAGCAGGAAGCCACAAATTATAGGTCTGAAATTTACCATGCATGGCTTATGAGTCCAGATAAGTAAAACCAAATGAAAAGACTCTGAAAATTTTATAAATAGTTCATGTTTTTGGGTAAGGGGAGGGAAGGGAAAAGAGCAGAATGAATTTTAATATACTTCATTCATGCACAATTGGTATGTTCAATTATAACCAGAGTACTAAGAATAATATGACAGGAATTTAGTTACGCATTTAAATCTAAGATATTAGTTATCACCCTGCTGCATAGACAAAATTACTATGGAATCATAGCTTATCTTCAATTGGGTTCTAAAGTCAGCATATAAAGCAAAAATTACAAACATTCACATTTATCCTTGAAAGTTCCCCTTGTTGACGTCACGTTTGAGACAGACACACACAGGTTTGCTAATGTGGCCAGTGCTGAAACAGATCATATCTTCTGAAGGTTCCAGATGATGAAATTGGCTTTTGTTTATGGATGGAATGAGGGAAAAAAATAATTATTGACATTGGGTGCATGTTGTATAGAAAATATGTATTGTTTTCTTTTTCTTCTTTTTTTTTTTTTGGGACAGGGTCTCACTCTGTCAGCCAGGCTGGAGCGCAGTGGTGTGATCTCGGCTCACTGAAACCTCTCCTGGGCTCAAGCAATCTACCCACCTTGGCCTCCCAAAGTGCTAAGACTACAGGCATGAGCCACCACACCTAGCCAAGAAAATACATATTGTTAAAACCAGAAGCACATCATGATTCTAGTAAGGTAGAAATGACAGCAGATTTGTGCCTTCCATCTCAGTCCCAGTCTGGGTCTTATCCTTCTGAAGGGCAAGAGTGGAATGAATACTACCCTACATTATTCCTTCATTTGATTTCAACTTAAATTTTAATTTCATGGAAATAATATTCTCTAATTACCTTCTGTGACTTAAATTATTTCACTGGGGCACATGTAGTGAAAGGCATAGTTCATAAGTGCTACAGCTCCATGAGTTTTGACAAATGCATATGTTCATGGAACTCAAACTATTACCAAAAAACAGAATTTTTCACATCTTGCTCCATTAAGGTCAACCCCACCACCCTCTACTCTCACCAGGGCAACCACTGTTCAGATTTCTTTCTCCAAAGATTAGTATTGCCTGTTCCAGAACTTCATAGCAAAGGCATCATGTGGCTTGTACTTTTACATATCTGACTTCTTTTGTTCAGCATAATGTGTGTGAGATTAATTTATGCTCTTGGGTAAATTATCAGTAGTATTTTGTTTCTGTTTATTACTGTATATTCTGTCATATGAATATACTACAATTTGTTTATCTGTTCCTATTGATGAACAGTTGGGTTTTTTCCAACCTGAATTATAAGCAAACTAGCTATAAATATTCATAGACGAATCTTTGCATGGGTACATGTTTTTCTTTCTCTTGAGTAAATACTAAAGGGCAGAACTGGTGGTCACAGAACATGTTATGTTTAACTTTATAAGAAAGCACCAAACATTTAAAAAAGATGGTTGTAGCTTTTTACATTCTCATCTTTATATGAGAGTTCTGGTTCCTTCAGATCTGACCAACATCTTTCTGACTTTTGCCATTGTAGTGGGTGTGTAGTGGTATCTCATTGTGGTTTCATGGCATTTTCCTAATGATTCACTATGTTGAGCGCTGTTTTATGTGTTTATTGGCCATTTTTACATTTTTTTGTTAAGTGTCCAGGTCATTTGCTCTTTTTTTTTTTTGAGATGGAGTCTCGCTGTGTCGCCCAGGCTGGAGTGCAGTGCAGTGGTGCAATCAATCTTGGCTCGCTGCAGCCTCCGCCTCCCAGGTTCAAGTGATTCTCCTGCCTTAGCCTCCTGAGTAGCTGGGATTACAGGAGCCTGCCACCATGCCCTGCTAATTTTTTGTATTTTTAGTAGAGACGGGATTTCACTGTGTTGGTCAGGCTGGTCTCGAACTGCTGACCTCGTGATCCACCCACCTCAGCCTCCCAAAGTGCTGGGATTACAAGTGTGAGCCACCGTGCCTGGCCCATTTGCTCATTTTTAATTGGTCTACTTGTCATTTTATTGTCGAGTTGGAGGAATTCTTTATATATTCTAGGTATAGATTCTTTGACAGATATGTGTTTGATAAATATTTTCTCCCAGCTTGTGGCTTGCTTATTCTATTAACATCACTTGTGATTTGAATTTTTTTCTTTTATGTTTAGTGCTTTCCGTATCCTGAGTAAGAAATCTTTGCCTACCCCAAGATCACAAAAATATTACTTTATATTTTCTTCTGGAAGCTTTATAGTTTCAGCTGTCATGTTTAGGTCTATGAGGTAGGAATTGAAGTTAATTTTTTTTCATATGGCTATCCAGTTTTTCCAGCAGTATTATTATTATTCCAATTAACTAATTTTAATTAAGAAAATTGTACCTACTTACTGGGTACATGTTGTTTTAAAATATGTATATATTGTGGAATGGCTAAATTTAACTAAATAACATGTCTAACCTTACATACTCATTTTTTGTTGTGAGAACACTTAAAATTTACACTTTTAGTGATTTTCAGGAAAACAATACATTGTTATTAACTGTACTCACCATGTTGTACAATAACTCTCTTGAGTTTATTCCTCCCGTCTCATTGAACTTTTGTATAGTTTGACCAACATCTGCTCTTCCCCTAACCCTTGGTAACTAACCACCATCCTATTCTTTGCATCTATGAGTTCAACCTCTTTAGAATCCACATGTCAGTGAGAGTATGCAGTATTGGTTTTTCTGTGTCTGGCTTATTTCATGTAACTTAATGTTCTCCAGGTTTATTCATGTTGTTGCGAATGACAGGATTTCCTTCTCTTTTTAATGCAGAATAGTATACCTTGTGTATCTAGGCATAGCTCGGAGATATTGCAGGTTTGGTTCCAGACCACAGCAATAAAGTGAGTATCACGATAAAGTGAGTCACCTTAATTTTTTTGGTTTCCCAGTGCATATAAAAGTTATGCTGTGCTGTAGTTTATTAAGTGTACAATAGAATACATCTAAAAAAGTGTGCTTCCCTATGAGTGAAGGAGAGGGCCAATAATGGCAACCCAACCAGGGTTTTACAGAGTGTTACCTAAAGTGAGGGTTAAGAATTTGCACATGTTGGCTGGGAGCAGTGGCTCTTGCCTATAATTCCAGCACTTTGGGAGGCTGAGGCGGGCGGATTGCTTGAGGCCAGGAGTTCAAGACTAGCCTGGCCAACATGGTGAAACTCTGTCTCTACTGAAAATACAAAAATTAGCTGGGCCTGGTGGTTCATGCCTGTACTTGCAGCTACTTGGGAGGCAGAGGCACAAGAATAACTTGAACCTGGGAGGCGGAGATTGCAGTGAGCTGAGATTGGGCCACTGCACTCTAGCCTGGGCAACAGAGTGAGACTGTCTCAAAAAAAAAAAATTGCACATTTTAATTTTGATTCTAAATTTCTGTACTTAGATTTTCATCAATTTCCCATCAATATTTATATTTAAAACTTCAAATTTTACTCTGTTTTCCCTATTTGAAGACAGATGGGGGACTGGTATCTCAGGGCCAAATACAGGGATGCTAGTGTGTCTGAATTATCAGCTCCCAAGCTTGGTGTAGATTCACAGTACTAAGATAAAATCCGGGACTTACTTATCATTAATGGTGGATACTGGCCCATTCCCATCTGTGATCCTTGCCACAAAGGAAATTGACTTAGAGCCTCTGACTCTAGTTCTTGCCTTATGCCTTATAACTATATTCAAAATAAGGATCTTGACACTGAACTCCTTAGTGGGGATCTGGGCTACTTGTAACTCAGTTTATTTATGTCAATGAAACAGCTGTTATTAGAGAAAGCTGTTCAGTTTCTAAGGGCCCCCACTCTTTACTTTCACGGACCCTGTTTTTCCCTGTAGAAAAGTCATGTTCATAGAAATGCTCTGGCACTACAAATATTTACTGAGCACCAAGATGATTAAGTGCTTAGGGTACAAGAGTGAGCAAAAATATTCACTGTCCGTGTTCTCCCAGGACTTTTAGTCTAATGGAGAGACAGATGTTAATCAAGTAATCACACTAGTGGGCTAGGCGTGGTGGCTCACGCCTGTAATCCCAGCACTTTGGGAAGCCAAGGCGGGCGGATCATTTGAGGTCAGGAGTTCGAGATTAGCCTGGCCAACATGGTGAAATCCTGTCTCTACTAAAAATACAAAAAAGTTAGCTGGTCGTGGTAGCACACGCCTGTAATCTTAGCTACTCGGGAGGCTGAGGCAGGAGAATCGCTTGAACCGGGGAGGCAGAGGTTGCAGTGAGCTGAGACTGTGTCACTGCATTCCAGCCTGGGTGACAGAGACACTATCTCAAAAAAAAAAAAAAAAAAAGTAATCACAGTAGTCAAGGCATCATTACAAAGTACATGGGGCCCTGAAGGGAAAGGAACCCCTTTCTATGAGTGCTTATCCCTGAGATTTTTAGGGATAAAAATCATTTTCAAAAACTTGTTCTTTTGTGGTTTTTATCTTATCTCAATTTTGTCTTTTACAAAACTAAGAGCTATTTAGAGTGTTGCGTTTTTCATGTGAAAACTTGAGATCAGTTGCGGAGATGATCAATAGAGATGAGAATTCAATTAGAACCAGTAATTAATACTGTTCTGAGTTTTCCTTTAATGTTAGATGAAGCAAAGGAATTCTTAGGCTACTAAGGTAGAAAGAGAAACATAAGAGGAAGGGCAAATTTTAAAAAGTAAGAAGAAAACAAAAGTGTTCTAGGTAGATAGATCTGATTTTCACTAGTTTTTTCTTAGTATCTTTGTTGGTAATATAAACATAGGTATGTTTGCATTTTTTTGTAGTTTTAATTATAGGCTCAAACTTATATACAAAAGATTATGTCATTAATCTTTCCAATATGCTTGGCCCTCTTTTGCAAGAATTACTGGGCACAGAGCCATAGTGGCCAATTTGATTCTTCTATTGGCATTTATATTGGGCATTTCCCCCGACTCTGTTCTCAGTTTCTTATCTAAGATGAGCTGATAATCCTCCAAAGACTTGTTTTTTGTGATCAAAATGAAATGAGATTGAAAGCACTCTATAACTATAAATGTACAAAAATGTAAGTGGTATGACTATTAGCCAAGACCTGTGTTAACTCCCTTTTTGATGCCAGAGAAAGCACCAAGGTAAATGGCAGAGGCAAAAACAGAACCAGAAGATGTCTGGGCATGGTGGCTCACACCTGTAATCCCAGCATTTTGGGAGGCCAAGATGGGAAGATTGCTTGGGGCCAGGAGTTTAAGACCAGCCTGGCCAACACAGCGGGATCCCACCTGTACAAGAAATTAAAAAAAAATTAGCCAGGTGTTGTGGCACACACCTGTAGCGTCAGCTACTTGGGAGGCTGAGAAGGGAGGATTGCTTGAGTCCTGTAGTTTGAGGCTGCAGTGAGCTGAGATCATGCCACTGCACTCCAGCCTGGGTGACAGAGCGAGACCCTGTCTCAAAAAAACAAAAAACAAAACAAAAAAAGAACCAGAAGATGAATTTCTGGCTTCTTGGTGTTTTATGTCTCTTTTATATTAAAGCATACATACAATTCTACACCATTTTGGAATTTACTTGCCTATATAACCATACAGTAAAGCCTTAATAACTGTAACAGTGATTGAGTTGAAGAGATTAGGCTTAACCAAAACATCTTTCTTTAATAAAGTCATTAGTATAGACAAATAGTAAAGAAAAACGTTTCCAATATCCAGTAGGATAGACTTTTGTAGTCTCTTAAAACATTTTGTTATAGTGTTAAATTGAAATACCACCTATCTATTGTTTAAACTCTCTAAGAAATCTGTGTGGCATTAATTTTTTTTCTTTTTTTTTTTTTGAGACAGAGTCTTGCTCTCTTGCTCAAGATGGAGTGGAGTGGCATGATCTTGGCTCACTGCAACCTCCACCTCCTGGGTTCAAGTGATTCTCCTGCCTCAGCCTCCTGAGTAGCTAAGATTACAGGCACCCACCACTACGCTTGGCTAATTTTTGTATTTTTAGAAGAGATGGGGTTTCACCATGTTGGCCAGGCTGGTCTCAAACTCTTGACCTCAGGTGATCTGCCCTCCACAGTCTCCCAAAATGCTGGGATTACAGGCGTGAGCCACTGTGCCCGGCCATGATTTTTTTTTTTTTTTTTTGAGACAAGGCCTCACAGCCTGCAGTGCAGTGGGGTTGATTTTGGCTCACTGCAACCTTCCCTTCCTGGGCTCAAGCGGTCGTCCCACCTTACCCTCCGAAAGTGTTAGGTGTGAGCCACTGTGCCCTGCCCAAGAAAAAGTTCTAAAAAATTTTTTGTTTATTCATCTTAAATTGACAAATACAAATTGTACATATTTATGGTTTACAACATGGTGTTTTGAAATATGTGTGCATTGTGGCATAGCGAAATCAAGCTCATTAACATATGTGTTACCTCACATACTTTTTTTGGTCATGAGAATACTCAAAATTTCTCTCGGAAATTTTCAAGTATACAATTCATTGTTATTAACTGTGGTCACCATGTTGTACAATAGCTCTCTTGAACTTATTCCTCCTGTCCAAATAAAAGTTTTGATTCTGGCCAGGAGCGGTGGCTCATGCCTGTAATCCCAGCACTTTGGGAGGCTGAGGCGGGCGGATCGTGAGGTCAGGAGTTCAAGATCACCCTGGCCAACATGGTGAAACCCCGTCTCTACTAAAAATACAAAAAATTAGCCGGGCGTGGTGGTGCATGCCTGTAGTCCCAGTTACTCAGGAGGCTGAGGCAGAAGAATCACTTGAACCTAGGAGGTGGAGGTTACAGTGAGCCGAGATCACGACACTGCACTCCAGCCCTGGTGACAGAGCAAGACTTCGTCCCCAAAAAAAAAAAAAAGTTTTGATTCTTTGACCAACATCTCTCCAATCCTTCCCTCTACACCAGCCCCTGACAACCACTATTATTCTCCCTGTTTCTCTAGGTTTGACTTTCTTAGGTTCCACATATAAATGAGATCATACAGTACTTATCTTTTTGTGACTGGCTTATTTCATGTAACAAAATGTCCTCCAGGTTCATCTATGTTATTGCAAATAACAGGATTGCTTTCTTTTTAAAAGTATTTTTAAGTGTATTCTGTTGTGCATATAGATCACATTTTCTTTATCTGTTCATCTGTTGATGGACAAAGATTGATTCCATATCTTGGCTATTGTGAATAGTGCTGCTATGAACGTGGGGCACAGACATCTCTTTAATATACTGATTTCATTTCTTTTGGATAAATATCCAGGATTTATCCAAAAGATAAAGAGATTGCTGGCCCATATCGTAGTTCTCTTTTTAATTTTTTGAGAAACTTCCATACTGTTTTCCATATTGGCTGTACTAATTTTCCTTCCCATTGACTGACTACACACAAGAGTTCCCTTTTCTACGCATCTTCACCAACACTTGTTATCTTTCATCTTTTTTTGAAAATAGCCATTCTGACAGGTGTGAGGTGATCTCTCACTACAGTTTTAATTTGTATTTTTATAATGATTAGTGATATTGAAAATTTTTTTCATACACTTGTTGGCCATTTTTATGTCTTCTTTTGTGAACTATCTATTCTGATTCTTTGCCCATTTAAAAAATTGGGTTATTTAAGAATAAGTGTTTGAGGAAACATAATGAGCACTTTTTTAAAAAACATATTTAGGAAATTGTGGTTCATGGAGAGGGGGATGGCCAGTGGCCAGTTGGAAGTATAGCTCTGGAGCTCAAGAGGTCTAGCTTGAAATATGGATTTGGTTGCCATTAGCATTGGTGATAATTCAATAAAAGGTAGTAAGAGAATGTAAAAAGAACATGAATAATATCCTAAGGAACACTGATATTTAAGGGATTAAAAGAGGCAAGGGGTTGCAAGGAGCTTGAGAAGAGATGAAAGAAGACTGGCAGAAAGTGGAGTACTGAAAGCCAAGGGAAAAAGAGTATTAGGACGGGATCCTGTGCTGCAGGGAGGTTAGTAAGAGAGAGATTGAAAAGCACTCCTTGAACTCAGCAAGAACAAAATGCCTGGCAGTTTTTCTTTCTTATTTTTTATTAATTTATTTTTAATTGACAAATAATAATTGTTCATATTTATGGGTTACAATGTGTTGTTTTGATTTATGTATACATTGTAGAAGGAGTCAATCAAGAGGGTTAGCATATTTATTCCCTTCCAACGTCATTTGTTTGGAGTGAGGACTTTAAAAATTAATTCTTTTAACAATTCTGCAATATACAATACATTATTATTAACTGTGTTCACCATGCAGTGCAATACAACATCAACACTTATTCCTCCAGTCTAACTAAAACTCTGTACCCTTTGATCACCATCTTCCCTTTCCTCACCCCTTCCCCCACCATCCCCAGCCCCTAGTCATCCCCTTTCTACTCTCTCTTTCTATGAGATTAACTTTTTAGATTCCACATATAAGTGAGATCATATAGTATTTGTATTTATATGCCTGGCTTCTTTCATTTAGCATAATGTCCTTCAATTCCATCCATTTTGCAAATTGCAGACTCTCCTTTTTCAGGGCTGTATAGTATTCCATTGTGTATATACATACCACATTTTCTTTATCCATTTACCTGTTGAACACATAGGCTGATTCCATATCTTAACTATTGTGAATAATGCTGAAATAAACATGGGAGTAAAGATATCTCTTTGACATACTAATTTCAATTTCTTTGGATATACACCCAGAATATGGATTGCTAGATCATACGGTAATTTTATTTTTAGTTTTTGTGGAACCTCCATACTATTTTCCAAAATGGCTGTACTAATTTACATTCCCACCAACAGTGTGCAAGGGTTCTCTTTTCTCTGCATCCTTGCCAACATCCTAGACCTCCTCCCTTTCCTCTAGTTTTCAAAGAAATAGAAAGAAAGAAAATAGCCATTCTAACAGGTATGAGGTGATATCATTGTGGTTTTAATTTGCATTTCCCTGATGGTTAGTGATGTTCAGCATATTTTCGTGCATCTATTTGCCAATCATATGTCCTCTTTTGAGAAATGCCTGGCAGTTTTGATGTGGGCATCTTGATTCAGCTGAGGTTGAGCTCCACTTATATTATTAGGTCTTGGAGAGCTGAGTGTATGGTAAGAATTGGAGCAGTAGGAACAGACTTCTTTTACAAAGATTGACTAAAGGGAAAGTTTAAAAATGCACAGGGACGGCCAGGTGCGGTGGCTCACGCCTGTGTTCCTAACATTTTGGGAGGCCGAGGTGGGCGGATCACTTGAGGTCAGGAGTTCAAGACCAGCCTGGCCAACATGATGAAACCCCGTCTCTACTAAAAATACAAAAATTAGCCGGGCATGGTGGCATGTGCCTGTAATCCCAGCTACTTGGGAGGCTGATCCAGGAGAATTGCTTGAACCGGGGAGGCGGAGGTTGCAGTGAGCCGAGATCTCACCATTGCACCCCAGCCTGGGAGACAGAGCAAGACTCCATCCAAAAAAAAAAAAAAAAAAAAAAAGAAAAGCAGAGTGACTAAATAGCTTTAGTGGAAAGAATATTATTTTAAGGTGGGTAGGATTTCACAAAGATTGTGGATCACAGAGGAAAGTAGAGAGGAATTGTTTAAAGATACAGGACAGAAGAAAAAAAATACAGGACAGAGAAGAGACAGTAAATATGCCTTCTCCAAGAACTAGGAGGGCGGCACCTCCCCAACATAATGAAGGGATTGGTCTTCAATAGGAAGAGAAGGGTAGCAGGTATATAAGGATGGTGTCTAACAGCTCTGTGAAGAACGGTGAGATGGTTGAATGATAGACAGCAGGATGTATTGGGGATGTGAAGGTAGAATAACTGCTGGTTTCTTCCATCGGTCGGGTGTCATTAAACACATGTGGTGAGCTCCTGTTATGTTTCAGGTAGTGTGCTGGGATTAGATGGTGAGCTCTGTCACCATAGAGTGGGGGGACAGATATTCATCTTAATCGTACAAATGTATCCAAATTTGTGATATTGATAAAGGCTGTGAATGAGCGGTTATTGGCATTCTGAGACCATGTAATGGGTAGTTTGACTCAGACAGCTCAGGGAAAGTTATCTGTGAGAGCTGGAGAGAGTGAGTACATGATACTTAGTAAAAGTGAGTTTCTCTTCTTTTTTAGAAATCACATTATTTAAAAGAGACAACTTATTTTAGCAAATATTGACCTTCCCCATGTCTCTTTACAAAACTGTCCTCATCTAAGGTGACTTAACATATTTGCAAGAAGTTCCTTTTTTTAAAAAAAAAAACAAATGTAGATGTTTACACTTTTAAAATGAGAACTGCAACCCATTTTTAGCAGATGGTCCTTGTGTTCCTGAGTTGCAGATGTCACACCTTATCATATCTAATTTAAATTGAAAAATAGTATTATCCTGTAAAATTGACAGCAAAGAGAACATTCTAAAGTATTATCATTTTACGAAGAATCTAGAAATTACAAATGCATATTAACTCCTTTTGTACCGTAATAGTGGTTGTGTATTCGTGATTCTTTAACAGTCCTTCAACACAAATTGATTAGTTTTATCCCCAGTTTCAGGTTGAACTCCCCTAAAAGCCATGCAAAGTAATGGCTAGTTTTATTAGTCAATATCGTTGATTTCAATTAAACAACAAAGATAGGCTTTGCTGAAAGAATGATGTTTATTCTCAGGATGTCTGAAATTAACATAAAGAATACTTTGTTCTCTGTTAAACCTCTATTGCCTTGGGGAAGAAGATTGGCTTCTGGATGAGTTTTGTAAAAAGATAAATTGGATGGTATAATTTTAAATGTGGAGCCCTCTTTAAAATATTTCAGAAAGGGCCAGGTGTGGTGGCTCATGCCTGTAATCTCAGTGGTTTGGGAGGCTGAGACAGGTAGATCACCTGAGCTCAGGAGTTGGAGACTAACCTGGTCACCATGGCGAAAAAAACCAAAACATCTCTACAAAAATTACAAAAATTAGCAGGGCAAGGTGGCACGCACCAATAGTCCCAGCTACTTGGAAAGCTGGTGTGTGAGGATCGCTTGAGCCAGGGAGGTTGAGGCTGCAGTCAGCCATGATTGTGCCACTGCACGCCAGCTTAGATCACAGAAAGGACATAAGTAAATTAATCATATCTTTTGGCCCCTTTCACCCTGTTCTAGTTTCTTTCCACTATTTACTACTGTCTGTTTACATCCCTCTCCCCCTAAAAATTGCTGAGACTGCTGGAGAACTGTTTTTATTTAAAGGGGCAACGTTCAAGCCACCCCTTACCTTTCTTCTTTTCAGTGGTGAGAGCCTCTTGGGAAGTTTTCTGTTTGCTTGCTGGTTGTGACTATTTGTCAGTGGGCAGATGTGAGGATGCCAAGTTGGAAAGGGCAGCTCAGTCATCTAACAGTACACAGAGGAGGCACTCAGTGCTGTGATCACACATTCATTTTTACTTACTCTGTTTTTGATGAGTGTTTGAAGCAAAGAGTAGGTTATAGTTAGCAATAAAGATGGTGAATGTACATCTAGATTCTTTTCACATTAAATGCAGATCTGCGAAAAAGTCTAAATCTAAACAAATTGTCTAGTATTTGTGTGATTTTATTATAATTTGGTGAAAGAGACTACTTGGCGGGTATGGGATTAAGGAAAACAGAAGTAGAAGACAGTTCTGGACCACAGTTATAGGCTTAAACTGTGTCTCTCCACACCCCCCACCCCTATTCATATGCTGAAGTCCTAACCCCAGTACATCAGAATGTGACTGTGTATTAGTCCGTTTTCACACTGCTGATAAAAACATACCTGAGACTGGGCAGTTTACAAAGGAAAGAGGTTTAATGGAGGACTCACAGTTGCATATGGCTGTGGAAGCCTTACAACCATGGTGGAAGGCAAGGAGGAGCAAGTCACGTCTTACATGGATGGTGGCAGGCAAAGAGAGAGCTTGTGCAGAGAAACCCCCATTTTTAAAACCATCAGATCTCATGAGACCCATTCACTATCATAAGAACAGCACAGGAAAGACCCCACCCCATGATTCAATCACGTCCTACCAGGTCCCTCTCACAACATGTGGGAATTATGGGAGCTACAAGATGAGATTTGGGTGGGGACACAGAGCCAAACCATATCAGACTGTATTTGGAGCTAGCCAGGGCCTTTAGAAAAGTAATTAAGTTAAAATGAGGTTATTATTATGGGCCCTAAAACCAAACCTGCGGCACCTTGATCTCAGACTCTGGCCTCAGTACTGTGAGCGGATGAATGTCTGTTGTGGAAGCCACCCAGTCTGTGGTATTTTGTGATGGCTGCCTAGCAAACTGATACAACCACTCACACGCAGCAACCTGCACAGAGGGGCATGAATACAAATGTGAATGTTATAGCAGGTGCAGGTTGAGGGAAGTGAGATATACAAAAAAAAAAGAGATTCAACCCAAGAGCTGGGTCTGGGCATTGGCTAGATATCTGACTTTGAGCAAGTTCCTTAACTTTTTGAGTTTCAGACTCATAAACTGGGCTCATGAGAACCATAAGAAACCTGCGAAGGCACTGGGACAGAGCCTGGCTGCTGGTAGGCGCTGCACAGTATCCATCCTCCCAGTCCTCTGCCCTGGCTGTGTGTGCTCTTTCCCAGGGGGCCCATAAGGTAAGGGTGCATTGACCCTGAGAGCTTTCTCACAGCAGGGTGTCATGAGCCATCTCTGGGTCTTAGTTTCTTGACTATTAATGGGCTGGGCACAGTGGCTCATGCCTGTAATCCCAACACTTTGGGAGACTGAGGCAGGAGGATGCCTTGAACGCAGGAGTTCAAGGCCAGCTGGGCAACATAGAGAGACCCTGTCTCTACAAAATAAATCAATAAAAATAAGTTAAAACAAAATAAAGCAAATAATTCAAACTAAAAAAAATAACAAACAGAAATGAAAGGATTGTGCTGCACTGTTAGACTCTAACTTGAGGTCATTCTGTCTCTGAAAGTTTATATTTTTAAAGAATTAAAGGAAGCGAGCTTGAGTGAGAAGACAAGGCAGAGGGTTCTGGATAGATCTGCTGAAATGTTAGTAAATTATGAGAAGCCAAGCACTGATGAGGTTAATGTAAGTGACGTGGAGTGACTTCCAGAGTTAGATGGCGGAGTGGGCAGGCAGGAGAAGGAAGCTGGGTGTATTAGGGTTCTCTAGAAGACAGAACTAATAAGATGTCTATATGAAAGGGAGTTTTTTAAGGAGAATTGACTCACATGATCACAGGGTGAGGTCCCACAATAGGCCCTCTGCAAGTTGAGGAGCAAGGAAGTCAGTCCAAGTCCCAAAACCTCAAAAGTAGGGAAGCCGACAATGTGGCCTTTAGACAGTGGCCAAAGGCCCAAGAGCCCTTGGTAAACCACTGGTGTAAATCCAAAGGTCCAAAAGCTGAAGAACCTGGAGTCTGATGTTTGAGGGCTGGAAGCATCCAGCATGGGAGAAAGATGGAGGCCAGAAGCCTCAGCAAGTCAGTTTCTCCCACCTTCTTCTGCCTGCTTTATTCCAGCTCCACTGGCAACTGATTGGATGGTGCCCATCCGTGTTGAAGGTGGGTCTCCCTCTCCCAGTCCACTGACTCACAGTTGATCTCCCTCACAGTCACACCCAGGAACAATACTTTGCATCCTTCATTCCAATCCAGTTGACACATAATATTAACCATCACACTGGGGGTAGTTTCAGTGGTTGAAAAGGAAAGCCCGGGATGGAGAACTATTAGTGATTTTTGTTTTTAAACCAGTGAGATGTGATTTTTGTGAGAAATTTTTCTGGTAGTATATGCTTGTGTATGCAGGATATATAGGTACAGCAGGAGGCAGAAAACAGAGATACAGGCAGAAGAATGAACATAGGAGGGCCTGAAAGATTGCTGTGGAAATGGACAAATGCACAGAGAAGAATGCTTGGTAGAATTACTGATGGGGTGGGAACAGCAGGGGAAGGAGAAAGGGAGCTCAAATCACTGAAAAGCAGATGACATGCCCCAGCCTATTGACCTCCTGCTGTTTTCTTGTCCCAAGACAGGCACCTGACTGGGTAAACTCTGAGATGGAGGGGGCCGAGTATCAGCAAGGAGGCACCAGCCTTCTCACATGTTTTCTTTCTTTCTTTCTTTTTTTTTTTTTTGAGACAGAGCTTCGCTCTTGTTGCCGAGGCTGAAGTGCAGTGGCACAATCTCAGCTCACTGCAACCTCGGCCTCCCAGGATCAAGCGATTCTCCTGCCTCAGCCTCCCAGGTAGCTGGGATTCCAGGCATGTGCCACTACACCCAGCTAATTTTTGTATTTTTAGTAGAGATGGGGTTTCTCCATGTTGGTCAGTCTGGTCTCGAGCTCCCGACCTCAGGTGATCTGCCCTCCTAAAGTGCTGGGTTTACAGGCGTGAGCCACTGCGCCTGGCCTTTTCTTATGCTTAAAAATCAGGCTGACTTGGTCTAGAAATGCAGATGATCATTTTTTTTTTCTTTTTCCAAACTGGAGATACAGGCGGGAAATTTCCGAGGTATAAACTGAGCGTGGTGTTATTAGGTCAGCATAGAGCCTTCAATAGGTAACTGACTGTCTATGGATTTGGTCATACTGGCCTCTTGCTTTTCAGGATCTCTGGCTTCTGATCCAAATACTTACACATCAGATCCAGAATCGACTCACACAAGCAAACCTTCATTCAGAATATATAAATGGTGATGTCTTCTTTTATTCATTTATTCAATGTTTACTAGTGTCCTAAGTAATGGGCTATGAGTTGGGAACACAGAGATGAATGAGATGCCAACCCTTCCTGTAATAATTCATGCTAAGTTTATCTGTCTATTAAATTGCATCACACAAAATTGAAAAAGAGAGTAATTTCAGGAAGTATTCTCAACATGAATAAAGTCTGAAAAAATTGGCATGAATACTATACTCTTTAAGGAAGAGCAGACTTTTGTTCTATCCTGGTGAAACTGCTTATTGATGCATTTTAAAAGTATATTTTATTTGTTTATTATTATTTTTTAATTAAAAAAATTTTGAGACAGGGTCTTGCTCTGTCACCCAGGCTGGAGTGCGGTGGCACAATCATGGCTCACTGCAGCCTCAAACTTCTGGGCTCAAGTGATCCTTCCACCTCAGTCTTCCAAGTAGCTGGGACCACAGGTGTACCCCACCACACCAGGCTAAATTTTAATTTTTTTACAAAAGTGGGATCTTCTTATGTTGCACCTGGCTGCTCTTGAACTCCTGGGCCCAGATCCTCCTGCCTCAGCCTCCTGAGTAGCTGGGACCACAGATGCATGCCACCTTGCCTGGTTAAGGAGTGCATTTTATTTTTTTTATTTGAGACAACGTCTTGCTCTCTTGCTCAGGCTGGAGTGCAGTGGCACAATCATGGCTCACTGCAGCCTTGACCTCCCAGGCTCAAGTGATCATCCTGACTCAGCCTCTCATGAATTAGGGCCACAGGTGCACCAACATGCCTCATTAATTTTTTATTTTTTTTGTAGAGAGAAGATCTCACTTTGTTGTCCAGGCTAGTCTCGAACTCCTGGACTCAAGCAATCCTCCTGCCTTGGTCTCTCAAAGTGCTGGAATTACAGGCATGAGCCACTGTGCCTAGCCAGGAGTACATTTTAGAGTAGGGCAATAGTTGTTACAGAAGAATGTATGAGAATCATGCTCTTTTTGTGTTAGTTCTCTTCAAAACAAATGATAAAAAGGAGAAGGGTGAATGAGCCATTCTTGTCTCTCCCCCTCCTGTATTATGTCATTAAAATTGGAGCGGTTTTGCAGAAAACAACCCTCTCGTATTCTGAGAGCTGATGGATATGTACACCAGTAATCAAATGACAAAGTGGAAAGTGCTATCATAGGCTGGGCGCAGTGGCTCATGCCTGTAATCCCAGCACTTTGTGAGTCTGAGGTGGGTGGATCACGAGGTCAGGAGTTTGAGACCAGCCTGACCAACACGGTGAAACCCCGTCTCTACTAAAAATACAAAGATTAGCCAGGCGTGGTGGTATGCCCCTATAATCCCAGCTACTCAGGAGGCTGAGGCAGGAGAATAGCTTGAATCTGGGAGGCGGAGGTTGCAGTGAGCTGAGATTGTGCCATTGCACTCCAGCCTGGGTGACAGAGCGAGACTCTGTCAAAAAAAAAAAAAAAAAGAAAAGTGCTATCATAGCTATAATATAGTTGCATTCAAAATCTGATGGGAACTTAGGAAGATTTACTAAAGTTGTTGGGTTGCTGGTCAACATTGCCTCACTAAAGATGATAACTAGTTATGGTGATCCATATATTTGGGTGTTGCAGAGTCGATAAACAAAATAAAGGAAGGTGGGAAAGGATAAGAAATAAGTAGTTATTAAGCATCTACTAAGTGCCTGATGACAACTGGGTAAATTCATGAAAATTATGTCACTTAATCCTTACAAGCACCCTGGGTCCTAAGTTATAGTCACTTTTCAGTTGAAAAATCTGAGACTTGGGCCAGGCACAGTGGCCCACGCCTATAATTCCAGCACTTTGGGAGGCCGAGGCTGGGGGATCGCTCAAGCTCAGGAGTTCAAGACCAGCCTGGGCAACATGGTGAAGCCCTGTCTCTACAAAAAATATAAACATTAGCCAGGCGTGGTGGCACATGCCTATAGTCCCAGCTACTTGGGGGGCTGAGGTGAGAGGATCAGTTGAGTCTGGGATGTTGAGGCTACAGTGAGCTGAGCTCATGCCACTGCACTCCATCCTGGGAGATACAGCAAAGCCCCCCTTCCCCCCCAAAGAAAAGAAAACAAAAAGCTGGGACTTGGAGAGAATAATAGTTTATCCAAAGTCCTACAGCTAGTGGAGGTAGAAGCAGGATTTCCATATGTGTCCAGACTCCTCCCACCATATCATGTGGTTACACCTAAATGAGACAAATAAAGCACACAAGAAAGAGGAAGTGGGCAAATTTGGTTTTGCCGCTTCTCAAAATGAGCATGACTCAGAGATTTCTGACAGCAGAACCTAATGGTTTGTGGAGTCAAGGTCTATAAATGTTTCTGTTACTGGATTCAGGAGATTTAACTCAATAACAGAAGCTAGCTGTCAGATAAAGACTTGAATAAACATTTCTTTGCATTGGTATATAGATCCACAAATGTGAGCAATGAGAACTCTCTGGATGGTTTCCACAGAAAATGAAGTGTAGTTGAATCTCATTTATTTGGAAGTTGTCTATCTATAAACTCACACATCCAGCACACAACAAGGAATCAGCAAATCAGCAAAACTCCATGAGTGCTCAAATAGATGTCATAACCAACAAATCGTAAATCTCAGGCACCACGCTGTTTATTCACTTCCAAATGCCTTCAAGCTCTCAATTAGAATCTAGATTTAAAATATTTAGTATAATTTTTTTAACCTTTTGGGAGTATAAGGTATTATTTATTTTTACTTATTAGTACTACCTCCTTTGAGATACTTAATCTTAAAATGAAGATGAGTGATTCTTACTTTTTATATGTCCTAGTCCAATTTGAGACTATGATGAAAGCTGTAAATGCATATATCACATTAAATTATGCACACAATTTCAGCGATCATGACCCCTCGAAGTCCCAGGACTCAATAAATAACTCTGGGATATAGAGTAATAGATGTGCCTTTAAGAATATTACATAAATACTGTTTATTGTAACTGAGCCTTTGACATGGATTGAGAACCAGCCAGTTGGGTTTAAGTATTCCTAGCATTAAATAGGAATGCAGCCTGTTCTATGCTGCAGATTAAACAAGTGCTTTCGTAGCCTGGAGAACGGTACACCCACAGACACATTTAACAAAACACTGTGCTAATATTTCAAGGTTTAAGGGCTGCCTGGATCAGATGGCCTCAACTCTTGTGCCCAAGAGTCTCATGCCCGTTTGGGAACATCACAAACCTCTAGATCCTACCAGTAAATGGCCCCAGGAGATGACGACGCACGTAAGAATGCTGGTCCCTTCCCTCATCATTCCTTCCTCATATCTCAGCTGAGTCCAAACTATAATGTGAGGGATCAGGGATACACATGTAGACCATAGACTATGACAACAATGATTTTAACCGGTAAAATCTAAAAAGGTATAACTACATGTCGATTTCAACTCTAAAATTTAAATACAGCATATATGTAGTATTTTAAGCGTGATTAATATAACTTTTTGGTGTATGTGCCAAGATAATTGTCTGCAAAATATACTTTAGTAAGTGGCCGAGTTAACTTGTTTTATAGATTTATTGATTATAAGCCACTTAAATGTGGAGCTAAGTCTAACAAAAGTCATTACTTTGGGTTTAGAATAGCTGGTCTGTAGCTCTTCCTTTTCAGTGGTCAAGTAACGTCAACTTCTCCATTAAAGCCACTCCTAGTTCATAACAATAAAAGCTATTGTTTTCAAATATAACAATCTTTATTTACTTACCTAAAGAAGTAGAATGCTGTCAATTTCATCCAAGAGTAATTTGCTGAGGGGCATAAAATGTCTGCTTCTTCAAAGCTCATGCGGAATATGGTGTTTATGTGTTGGACTTTATGTTTTTTTGGGGGTAGGGGGAAAAATCTACTTTGCTTCTTTTTTGTTGTTGTTATTGATGTTGTTAGTGTTTTTTGTTTGTTTGTTTTTAGACACAGGGTCTTACTGTGTCACCCAGGCTGGAGTGCACTGTTGTCATTATAGTTCAATGCATCCTTAAACTCCCAAACTCAAGGAATCCTCCCACCTCAGCCTCTCAAGTAGCTAAGTACTACAGTGCACACTACCTTGCCCGGCTAATTTTTACATTTTTCTGTAGAGATGTGGGTCTTCATATGTTGCCCAGGCAGGTCTGGAACTCCTGGCCTGAAGCAATCCTCCTGCCTCGGCTTCCCAAAATTCTGGGATTACAGGCATGAGCCACCACATCTGATCATTTGTTTAAGAAAGAAAGAAAAAAGGAAGCCATGTCTCTCAATACCTATATTTAAACAAATAGAAAATAAATATTTTCAGAGGCTCAGTTGAAGAATCATAATAAGTAATAATACTCTATGTTTAACCTAAAATTGCATCTGCTTTGGACTTTACCCACAAAGAGGTCTGCCTGCATTTCAGCTTTAATGAAGTTGTGAAGTAATTGTTCTTTCCTTTTGGGAGGGAAGACAAAACACCGTTCGCAGTCGTGGGAGAAACGCTTCCTCCATGCATGGGGCTTGGAAAATGAGTGGTGAGGTGAAGTCTTCATTCACTTCGGGGCTTCGTTTTTAAAGTAATATGCCAACTGATGAATTTTATACATGATTCGGGCACAGAATTGCTAAATTTTTGCAAAATTGAAGAGTATAGATTCACAGTTTTCCAAGTTTTTTTTTTTTCAAGTCATAGACTACTTTCTTTTTTCTTTTCTTTTTTAAAACATGTTATGGTATTTGCTTTATTGCTTATCTGTCCTTTTATCCATCCCTCTATCCATCCATCAATCCATCTTTAATTTTTTATTTTGTTTCATTTTAAGTTCCAGGATACATGTGCAGGATGTGCAGATTTGTTACATAGGTAAATGTGTGCCATGGTGGTTTGCTGCATCTATCAGCCCATCACCTAGGTATTAAGCCCAGCATGCATTAGCTATTTTTCCCAATGTTCTCACTACCCCTACCTCCCCTAGAAGCCCCAGTCAGTGTGTGTTGTGCCCCTTCATGTGTCCATGTTTTCTCATCGTTCAGCTCCGACTTATAAGTGAGAGCATGCAGTGTTTGCTAAGGATAATGGTTTCCAGCTTCATCCATGTCCCTGCAAAGGACATGATCTCATTTGTTTTTATGACTGCATAGTATTCCATGATATATATGTGTCACATTTTCTTTATCCAGTCTGTCATTGATGGGCATTTGGGTTGATTCCATGATAGACTCTTTGAATGAAAGTATGCCCTGCAGCCCAAGTGAAACTGCTAAGTGTGGACCCGCCCACCTCCCCTAGGCTCTCAGCAATTGTCCCCTGGTCTCTTCTCTCAGCTGCACAGAGCCTTGCTTATTGTTGGACATGGAGTAGCTTTATCCCAGCTTAATGAAGCACTCATGGGAGGACTGAGAGGGGCTTTAGGATGCTAACCACTGACAACAGGATTTTAAGGCATGAATGATTCACAACTGATTTGTGAAAGAAATAGCAGTATTTCCTAAACTCTTTGGATTAACATCCTGGGATAAAGAGCAACATTGGCATTCTTCTTCCTTAGATTATGTGTGTATGCATGAGCACAATGCTAATACTGGTAATCTTTTTTTTTTTTTTTGGGATGGAGTTTCGCTCTTGTTGCCCAGGTTGGAGTGCAATGGGGCTATCTCAGCTTACTGCAACCTCCGTCTCCTGCGTTCAAGCAATTCTCCTGCCTCAGCTTCCCAAGTAGTTGGGATTACAGGCATGTGCCACCATGCCTGGCTAATTCTGTATTTTAGTAGAGATGGGGTTTCACCATGTTGATCAGGCTGGTCTCAAACTCCTGACCTCAGGTGATCCATCTGCCTCAGCCTCCCAAAGTGCTGGGATTACAGGCGTGAGCCACTGCGCCCAGCCCACAATGTTGGTAACCTATATAAGAGTTACTCATTCTCTGTTGAAAGAAGAGACTTAACCATTCTTCTCTCTTTAAAGGAAGACTGCTCTCCGTTTTCTTTGCTTTCTTTGGGTTTGAGTCATTTTTCAGTTGAATTAGCAGGGCACAGTCTGTTTCTTCAATGAACAAATAACAATGCCCTCTTGATTCGAGATTATATAATTGACTATAATAACTCATGAAATGTTTGCAAAGTCAAAGTGAAACTGCTGACTTAAATTTAGTTTAAGTTATGATTAAGAGGTTCTCTAGGAACCAACTCTGCAAAGACATTTTGGGGACCACTTGGGAAACTGTTAAATCAAAGTGGTGTGTATTTGAAAGCTTATTACAATATATTTTGTAACGTGTTCTCAAAATGTTTTCTTAGAAAAAGTTTTTATAGCTCTCTGAAATTGAGCCAGAGGATCCTGAATCTGACATTTTTCTTTAACTAACAGTGAATTTTTAGTTGAAACAATCTTTGCATTCTGCCATTTATGTAGCTTTTATTTAAAATAATGTAGAAATGCTAAACGATGCAATAAAATATTTTGGATAACCCTACCCATTGAGCCTCAAAAGTGTTCCTGACCTTGTTCTTAGAAGCACTTCTGTGCTTTATATGCTGGTTTTCAAACACTGAAAATGTTCATCTGGACTTTCACATTATTCTGCACCCTGGGACCTCACGCTCAACAGCTGAGATAAGAAAAGAATGCTCTTCAGAGCACTGCGGCTCATTAGAGTGCTGTCCAAAATCTCATCCATGCCTGATAAAGTTAGTGGAATGTCAGGGCCTCTACTGTGATGCAAGGATCTAAATGTGACTTCTCAAGCAGCCAGAATATTAGCTGTCATCCCCATCCATGCAGAGCTCTAAGACTAGGCCTTGCAGACACAAAACTGTATGTACAGAATGACCCTTGTTATGTTACAAATTTTCAAAATGAATAGAAGAAAGTGGACAGGAAATACACAATGAGTTCACAGTGGGTACCTGTGGACCTGGGGATGATGGTGATTTTTGTTTTCCTCTATTAACTTTTTCTTTTGCATTTTTAAGCTTACAACAATGCAAATATGTATTTGTAAATGTCAAAACAACATAGTTTTCTAAAAAGTGGAATAGATGCTGTAGTTATTGGCAGAGCCAAAATCAGAGTGAGGACATGGTGACCATGAGCCCTGAATGTAAGCTACCCAATAGCATTGCCAGATCTGCATGTCAACCTGGGGTTTAAAATATGCTCATGGTAGGGGTGCTGAGTCAGGAACCTGCTACAAGCCAGAAGGACCAAACACCTAGAAAGGTAATGACTTTGGGCTGGGCACGGTGGCTCACATCTGTAATCTCAGCACTTTGGGAGGCTGAGGTGGGTGGATTGCATGAGCCCAGGAGTGCAAGACCAGCCTAGGCAACATGGTGAAACCCCATCTTTACAAAAAATACAAACATTAGCTAGGTGTGGTGGTGTGTGTCTGCAGTCCCAGCTACTCAGGAGGCTGAGGCAGGAGGATCACCTGAGCCTGGGGAGGTTGCGACTGTAGCAAGCCATGATCACGCCAGGCTGGGTGACAGAGTGAGACCCTATTTAAAAAAAAGAGAGAGAGAAAAGAAAAGAAAAAAAGAAATGTAATGACTTTGGACCAGTAGGGAAGCAGAGAGAGCAGCACCATCTTATATCACACATTTAGGATCTGCATCCAACCCTTCTGCATCCAATCCTCCTGACTTCCACTGTGGCTGGGGCCCTGTCAGCCTTTCTCACTTTAATGTTCTTTCTCTGTTTTTATCCAAAACCATTGAGGATGATATTCTTTTTTTTTTTTTTTGAGACGGAGTCTCTCTCTGTCGCCCAGGCTGGAGTGCAGTGGGGTGATCTCCGCTCACTGCAAGCTCCGCCTCCTGGGTTCAGCCATTCTCCTGCCTCAGCCTCCTGAGTAGTTGGGACTACAGGTGCCCGCCACCATGCCTGGCTAATTTTTTTTCTTTTTTTTTTAATTTCTTTTTTTTTTAATTATTATTATACTTTAGGTTTTATGGTACATGTGCACAATGTGCAGGTTAGTTACATATGTATACATGTGCCATGCTGGTGCGCTGCACCCACTAACTCATCATCTAGCATTAGGTATATCTCCCAATGCTATCCCTCCCCCCTCCCCCCACCCCACAACAGTCCCTGAAGTGTGATGTTCCCCTTCCTGTGCCCATGTGTTCTCATTGTTCAATTCCCACCTATGAGTGAGAATATGCGGTGTTTGGTTTTTTGTTCTTGCGATAGTTTACTGAGAATGACGATTTCCAATTTCATCCATGTCCCTACAAAGGACATGAACTCATCATTTTTTATGGCTGCATAGTATTCCATGGTGTATATGTGCCACAGTTTCTTAATCCAGTCTATCATTGTTGGACATTTGGGTTGGTTCCAAGTCTTTGCTATTGTGAATAATGCCACAATAAACATACGTGTGCATGTGTCTTTATAGCAGCATGATGATTTATAATCCTTTGGGTATATACCCAGTAATGGGATGGCTGGGTCAAATGGAATTTCTAGTTCTAGATCCCTGAGGAATCACCACACTGACTTCCACAAGGGTTGAACTAGTTTACAGTCCCACAAACAGTGTAAAAGTGTTCCTATTTCTCCACATCGTCTCCAGCACCTGTTGTTTCCTGACTTTTTAATGATTGCCATTCTAACTGGTGTGAGATGGTATCTCATTGTGGTTTTGATTTGCATTTCTCTGATGGCCAGTGATGGTGAGCATTTTTTCATGTGTTTTTTGGCTGCATAAATGTCTTCTTTTGAGAAGTGTCTGTTCATGTCCTTCGCCCACTTTTTGATGGGGTTGTTTGTTTTTTTTCTTGTAAATTTGTTGGAGTTCATTGTAGATTCTCGATATTAGCCCTTTGTCAGATGAGTAGGTTGTGAAAATTTTCTCCCATTTTGTAGGTTGCCTATTCACTCTGATGGTAGTTTCTTTTGCTGTGCAGAAGCTCTTTAGTTTAATGAGATCCCATTTGTCAATTTTGGCTTTTGTTGCCATTGCTTTTGGTGTTTTAGACATGAAGTCCTTGCCCATGCCTATGTCCTGAATGGTAATGCCTAGGTTTTCTTCTAGGGTTTTTATGGTTTTAGGTCTAACGTTTAAGTCTTTAATCCATCTTGAATTGATTTTTGTATAAGGTGTAAGGAAGGGATCCAGTTTCAGCTTTCTACATATGGCTAGCCAGTTTTCTCAGCACCATTTATTAAATAGGGAATCCTTTCCCCATTGCTTGTTTTTCTCAGGTTTGTCAAAGATCAGATAGTTGTAGATATGTGGCGTTATTTCTGATGGCTCTGTTCTGTTCCATTGATCTACATCTCTGTTTTGGTACCAGTACCATGCTGTTTTGGTTACTGTAGCCTTGTAGTATAGTTTGAAGTCAGGTAGTGTGATGCCTCCAGCTTTGTTCTTTTGGCTTAGGATTGACTTGGTGATGCGGGCTCTTTTTTGGTTCCATATGAACTTTAAAGTAGTTTTTTCCAATTCTGTGAAGAAAGTCATTGGTAGCTTGATGGGGATGGCATTGAATCTGTAAATTACCTTGGGCAGTATGGCCATTTTCACGATATTGATTCTTCCTACCCATGAGCATGGAATGTTCTTCCATTTGTTTGTATCCTCTTTTATTTCCTTGAGCAGTGGTTTGTAGTTCTCCTTGAAGAGGTCCTTCACATCCCTTGTAAGTTGGATTCCTAGGTATTTTATTCTCTTTGAAGCAATTGTGAATGGGAGTTCACTCATGATTTGGCTCTCTGTTTGTCTGTTATTGGTGTATAAGAATGCTTGTGATTTTTGTACATTGATTTTGTATCCTGAGACTTTGCTGAAGTTGCTTAAGGAGATTTTGGGCTGAGACAATGGGGTTTTCTAGATATACAATCATGTCGTCTGCAAACAGGGACAATTTGACTTCCTCTTTTCCTAATTGAATACCCTTTATTTCCTTCTCCTGCCTAATTGCCCTGGCCAGAACTTCCAACACTATGTTGAATAGAAGTGGTGAGAGAGGGCATCCCTGTCTTGTGCCAGTTTTCAAAGGGAATGCTTCCAGTTTTTGCCCATTCAGTATGATATTGGCTATGGGTTTGTCATAGATAGCTCTTATTATTTTGAGATACATCCCATCAATACCTAATTTATTGAGAGTTTTTAGCATGAAGGGTTGTTGAATTTTGTCAAAGGCCTTTTCTGCATCTATTGAGATAATCATGTGGTTTTTGTCTTTGGTTCTGTTTATATGCTGGATTACATTTATTGATTTATGTATATTGAACCAGCCTTGCATCCCAGGGATGAAGCCCACTTGATCATGGTGGATAAGCTTTTTGATGTGCTGCTGGATTCAGTTTGCCAGTATTTTATTGAGGATTTTTGCATCAATGTTCATCAAGGATATTGGTCTAAAATTCTCTTTTTTGGTTGTGTCTCTGCCTGGCTTTGGTATCAGGATGATGCTGGCCTCATAAAATGAGTTAGGGAGGATTCCCTCTTTTTCTATTGATTGGAATAGTTTCAGAAGGAATGGTACCAGTTCCTCCTTGTACCTCTGGTAGAATTCGGCTGTGAACCCATCTGGTCCTGGACTTTTTTTGGTTGGTAAGCTATTGATTATTGCCACAATTTCAGCTCCTGTTATTGGTCTATTCAGAGATTCAACTTCTTCTTGGTTTAGTCTTGGGAGGGTGTATGTGTTGAGGAATTTATCCATTTCTTCTAGATTTTCTAGTTTATTTGCGTAGAGGTGTTTATAGTATTCTCTGATGGTAGTTTGTATTTCTGTGGGATCGGTGGTGATATCCCCTTTATCATTTTTTGTTGCATCTATTTGATTCTTCTCTCTTTTTTTCTTTATTAATCTTGCTAGCGGTCTATCAATTTTGTTGATCCTTTCAAAAAACCAGCTCCTGGATTCATTAATTTTTTGAAGGGTTTTTTGTGTCTCCATTTCCTTCAGTTCTGCTCTGATTTTAGTTATTTCTTGCCTTCTGCTAGCTTTTGAATGTGTTTGCTTTTGTTTTTCTAGTTCTTTTAATTGTGATGTTAGGGTGTCAATTTTGGATCTTTCCTGCTTTCTCTTATGGACATTTAGTGCTATACATTTCCCTCTACACACTGCTTTGAATGCATCCCAGAGATTCTGGTATGTTGTGTCTTGGTTCTCGTTGGTTTCAAAGAACATCTTTATTTCTGCCTTCATTTCGTTATGTACCCAGTAGTCATTCAGGAGCAGGTTGTTCAGTTTCCATGTAGTTGAGCGGTTTTGAGTGAGATTCTTAATCCTGAGTTCTAGCTTGATTGCACTGTGATCTGAGAGATAGTTTGTTATAATTTCTGTTCTTTTACATTTACTGAGGAGAGCTTTACTTCCAAGTATGTGGTCAATTTTGGAATAGGTGTGGTGTGGTGCTGAAAAAAATGTACATTCTGTTGATTTGGGGTGGAGAGTTCTGTAGATGTCTATTAGGTCTGCTTGGTGCAGAGCTGAGTTCAATTCCTGGGTATCCTTGTTGACTTTCTGTCTCGTTGATCTGTCTAGTGTTGACAGTGGGGTGTTAAAGTCTCCCATTATTAATGTGTGGGAGTCTAAGTCTCTTTGTAGGTCACTCAAGACTTGCTTTATGAATCTGGGTGCTCCTGTATTGGGTGCATATATATTTAGGATAGTTAGCTCTTCTTGTTGAATTAATCCCTTTACCATTATGTAATGACCTTCTTTGTCTCTTTTGATCTTTGTTGGTTTAAAGTCTGTTTTATCAGAGACTAGGATTGCAACCCCTGCCTTTTTTTGTTTTCCATTTGCTTGGTAGATCTTCCTCCATCCTTTTATTTTGAGCCTATGTGTGTCTGTGCATGTGAGATGGGTTTCCTGAATACAGCACACTGATGGGTCTTGACTCTTTATCCAATTTGCCAGTCTGTGTCTTTTAATTGGAGCATTTAGTCCATTTACATTTAAAGTTAATATTGTTATGTGTGAATTTGATCCTGTCATTATGATGTTAGCTGGTTATTTTGCTCGTTAGTTGATGCAGTCTCTTCCTAGTCTCGATGGTCTTTACATTTTGGCATGATTTTGCAGTGGCTGGTACCGGTTGTGCCTTTCCATGTTTAGGGCTTCCTTCAGGAGCTCTTTTAGGGCAGGCCTGGTGGTGACAAAATCTCTCAGCATTTGCTTGTCTGTAAAGTATTTTATTTCTCCTTCACTTATGAAGCTTAGTTTGGCTGGATATGAAATTCTGGGTTGAAAATTCTTTTCTTTAAGAATGTTGAATATTGGCCCCCACTCTCTTCTGGCTTGTAGGGTTTCTGCCGAGAGATCCACTGTTAGTCTGATGGGCTTCCCTTTGAGAGTAACCCGACCTTTCTCTCTGGCTGCCCTTAACATTTTTTCCTTCATTTCAACTTTGGTGAATCTGACAATTATGTGTCTTGGAGTTGCTCTTCTCGAGGAGTATCTTTGTGGCGTTCTCTGTATTTCCTGAATCTGAATGTTGACCTGCCTTGCTAGATTGGGGAAGTTCTCCTGGATAATATCCTGCAGAGTGTTTTCCAACTTGGTTCCATTCTCCCTGTCACTTTCAGGTACACCAATCAGACGTAGATTTGGTCTTTTCACATAGTCCCACATTTCTTGGAGGCTTTGCTCGTTTCTTTTTATTCTTTTTTCTCTAAACTTCCCTTCTCACTTCATTTCATTCATTTCATCTTCCATGGCTGATACCCTTTCTTCCATTTGATCGCATCGGCTCCTGAGGCTTCTGCATTCTTCACGTAGTTCTCGAGCCTTGGTTTTCAGCTCCATCAGCTCCTTTAAGCACTTCTCTGTATTGGTTATTCTAGTTATACATTCTTCTAAATTTTTTTCAAAGTTTTCAACTTCTTTGCCTTTGTTTTGAATATCCTCCCGTAGCTCGGAGTAATTTGATCGTCTGAAGCCTTCTTCTCTCAGCTCGTCAAAGTCATTCTCCGTCCAGCTTTGTTCCGTTGCTGCTGAGGAACTGCGCTCCTTTGGAGGAGGAGAGGTACTCTGCTTTTTAGAGTTTCCAGTTTTTCTGCTCTGTTTTTTCCCCATCTTTGTGGTTTTATCTACTTTTGGTCTTTGATGATGGTGATGTACAGATGGGTTTTTGGTGTGGATGTCCTTTGTGTTTGTTAGTTTTTCTTCTAACAGACAGGACCCTCAGCTGCAGGTCTTTTGGAGAACCGGGCCAGCCGTGTGAGGTATCAGTCTGCCCCTGCTGGGGGGTGCCTCCCAGTTAGGCTGCTCAGGGGTCAGGGGTCAGGGACCCACTTGAGGAGGCAGTCTGCCCGTTCTCAGATCTCCAGCTGCGTGCTGGGAGAACCACTGCTCTCCTCAAAGCTGTCAGACAGGGACATTTAAGTCTGCAGAGGTTACTGCTATCTTTTTGTTTGTTTGTGCCCTGCCCCCAGAGGTGGAGCCTACAGAGGCAGGCAGGCCTCCTTGAGCTGTGGTGGGCTCCACCCAGTTGGAGCTTCCCGGCTGCTTTGTTTACCTAAGCGAGCCTGGGAAATGGCGGGCGCCCCTCCCCCAGCCTCGCTGCTGCCTTGCTGTTTGATCTCAGACTGCTGTGCTAGCAATCAGCGAGACTCCGTGGGCGTAGGACCCTCTGAGCCAGGTGTGGGCTATAATCTCCTGGTGCACCGTTTCCTAAGCCCGTCGGAAAAGCACAGTATTCGGGTGGGAGTGGCCCGATTTTCCAGGTGCCGTCTGTCACCCCTGGAAAGGGAACTCCCTGACCCCTTGCGCTTCCCGAGTGAGGCAATGCCTCGCCCCTGCTTCAGCTGGCGCACGGTGCGCTCACCCACTGACCTGCGCCCACTGTCTGGCACTCCCTAGTGAGATGAACACAGTACCTCAGATGGAAATGCAGAAATCACCCATCTTCTGCGTCGCTCACGCTGGGAGCTGTAGACTGGAGCTGTTCCTATTTGGCCATCTTGGCTCCTCCTCCAATTTTTTGTATTTTTAGTAGAGATGGGGTTTCACTGTGTTAGGATGGTCTTGATCTCCTGACCTCGTGATCTGCCCTCCTCGGCCTCCCAAAGTGCTGGGATTACAGGCATGAACCACCACGCCTGGCTGATATTCATTTTAACAACATTTTAGGTGGTACATACGTTTTGGTCAAGGAGAGATACAGACAGAGTTTTTCCTGGGTGTTGGTAGTTGTCAAAAATGAATCTCTAGCCTGGGAGTTTCTAGGGCGTGCAGTGGAGTTGAGGGTGGGCTGAACAGGTGAAAAGATGTGGCGCTGGCCTCTAGGAGAAGCAGAGAAGGCAACAGTGGATCGGAGAAGTGACTTTTGTGTTTCACAGTCCCCTGTCTTCTTTACATTCTCTTCTTATAGCAGCTCTTCCCCTGCCTGTGGTGTTCCTGTCCTCTTGGTGCCCTCTGGGTGGTCAAAACCCGACAAGAGCACCCCTTGGAACCTGCTTGCCCCAAAGGGCTCCTTTCCCTTCACTTCTGTCTTGTTCCCTTTCTTCCCTATCTCCCTGTGCTTCCTTTATCCTCATGAAATGTATGCACAGAGCCCACAGCATATTTAGACTCAGAACACTGAGAAGTTTGAGAGTAGTAGCTGTCAGCTCCTTCATATAGCTAATAATTTGGGACAAATATTTTGAACAGTGTCAGGGAAGACGGTGTGCTAACATGACCTGCTACGTTAGGTGGCGGCCAGCCAACTGCTAAGAGTGTGTGTGTGTGTGTGCGCGTGCGTGTGTGTGTGCGTGTGCACATGTGTGTGACAGGTAGTCACCTCCTGGCTGTCAGAGAGCTCCAGACAGTTCAGGACAGAGGCATGACCGGGAGTATTGCAAGAGTCCCAAAGTCCTGGGGAAGGGAGTCTAAACTTCTCTGCAGTTTTGGTTTAGACATGTACAGACTTAGCTGATGGGCTGCGACCCGCAAAAGGCTGGACTGGAGGGAGAGCCATGGGGCCACTGGCAAAAGCCAAGATGAGCCAAGAAGTCTAGCAGTGTGGAAAGAGGCAGCAGATCCTTGTGCGGGCGTCACTGACCTAGACCCTCTGTGCTCTCTGTTCCCCGAGCAATGCTCACAGCAAAGTGTGTGCCACTATGGAAAGTCCTCGTCAAAGTAATGAGCAGAAAGAGGTGTGTGTGTGTTGGTGGGGGGGTGCGGTGAGATGGGGGTGTCCAGAGGAGGTTGGGGGCAGCATGGCAGCAACCCATGAGCAATGGAGTGGCAGCTGCCAACAGAGCAGTCAACAGCAGCCAGAGAGGCAGATGCCAGGGCGTTGGTCTTCATTTGTAAGAACAGCACCACCTTCACAGGGTTGCTGTGAAAATGAAATATTTAATGCATGAGCAGCATCTAGCACATGACTGTACAAATTAAATAATCAAAGCTTAATAAATGTTGGCTATTAGTACTTTTTTTTTTTTTGAGACGGTGTCTCGCTCTATCACCCAGGCTGGAGTGCAGTGGCGCAATCTCAGCTCACTGCAATACCAGCCTCCTGGGTTCACGCCATTCTCCTGCCTCAGCTTCCCGAGTAGCTGGGACTACAGGTGCCCGCCACCTCACCCGACTAATTTTTTGTATTTTTAGTAGAGACGGGCTTTCACCGTGTTAGCCAGGCTGGTCTCTATCTCCTGACCTCATGATCTGCCCGCCTCAGCCTCCCAAAGTACTGGGATTACAGGCATGAGCCACCATGCCCGGCCAAGTACATTTTTTAAAAAATAATTTTTATATTTTATTTTTTAAAAGAGATGGGGTCTCACTTCGTTGTCCAGGGTGATCTTGAACTCCTGGTGTGGTAGGACTTTCTCCTTAGTTCAGCTAAAAACCAGGTTCTTGTCACACAACCGTGAAAGATTAGGCTCACAGACACTTTGAAGGGTGAGAAGGGCAGGGTTTACTGGACAAAAAGGAAATAAAAAGGGAAACAGGGACTCTCAGCAAAGCGAGAGTTCTGCTGATAGGCTTCCTGCCTCACAGACTGAGTTCCCAGTTATCACCCCAGAACAGGGGAAGCCAGAATCCTCCCCTCTGCAAATGGCGTGAAATTCATGGCTGCACCCCAGTGCACATGCCTCCCTGTGCACAGGCCGGTCGAAGGTTCTCGGGAAAGCCCTTTATACTTGTCTGTCTCACTGGGGTCAAACGATCCTCCAGCCTTGACCTCCTAAAGTGCTGGGATTACAGGCATAACCTATTGCAACCAGCCTCCAGTACTTTTATCATTGGTGTTTCGGTGAGATTTCCTTACTTTTACCTACTTCTACTTATTTTCAAGTGGTTACATAGTTTGATTTTACATGACACAATAAAAAGGATTCGGCCCAGTTTTTGTTTTTAAGCAGATAAATTGCTTCTTAGGATGTATTTTAAAGGGTTAGGTTATACCTGAAGTGGGTTGAACTTGAGCAAAGTTTTAAAAATAATTGTGTCTCAAAGTTGAATAAAAGAATTGGGCCCCAATGTCATTCTTTGCTTTAAGAGGATTGTGAGAATAACTAATAACAATTAGGAGGTTAATATATTATTGAAAGTGGTAATTTTACCAGTTTTGAACTCATGTTCAAAGACATAATTGGAATAATTTTCAATAGACATCAGTCTTTATTTCTCAGGAAATTACAGTGATTAAATTAATGGCAGGCAGCCTCTCTTATTATTATTTGAAGATAATAGGAGTCTGTTGAGGATTAGTGGGGAAAAATGAATGATACATGTTCTATTAAAGACTTCACAGTTGAAACATTTCTTGCTGCTCCCTGTCTTGCCACAATTTATATATTTAAGCACAGTCATCAATGCAGCTTCCTTTACTGTATTTGGCCTAAAAAATAATTCAAATGAAGAATAAGAATAATGCTTTTCTTGGGATTAAAGTATAGTTTTCTTTTAGGGGGTGCATAATATGCCAATTCAAAAGAAAGTCATGTAATGCTCGAAGAGCTCTGTGGAAGTGGAAAAGATAGTTCATTTTTCTCTCTGAGTATTTTTCAGGAGTCTGTTCCTGCTTCTTTATGAAATTGAACACTGCACAATAACAATAATATCACACTCGTTATTCAGACATTTTAAATGGCTCTAATTGCTCTTTTGCTTTGAAGTGAGATATTCAGATCATTGAGTGTTAGAGAAATGGTGCATGGATGAAGCAGTAAATGGATCTTGATCTGTTATCTTAGCTTGAGGCTTAGTAAAGTGGTTTTTGTCAGTGGACGATTGCACCCTACTTTCTTGAAGATCTTTCGATACTGAAAGTGATTGAGATGGTACATCTGAGTCTGATGCCACCCAGATAAGCATCTGCAGTTGCGCTGACCTGGACTTGGGTGGTATTGCTTTTTAGATATCAGTATCACTCTAAACCTTGTCTGGCTTTTGCCGGCTTCAGTACCCTTGACCTATAGGTTGGGAAACCTGTTTGTTTCTCTTTCCGGCTGGAATGTCTATTTAGAGATTCATGTTATAGGTTGTGACTCAAGTTACATACACCGATTCCCAAACTTTTCTTGACTTGATTCTAAACTAAACAACACTGCGATTGTGAGGCCCCCAAGGCAAAAAGTAAATAAGAAAAACTACCTAATTTAATATGCTAGAAAGTTTTTGTAAACATACAGATGACTACATCAGGAAATACTGTTTTCATTGCTTTGGAATGTAGGAGGAAGTGACATAAGATCTTGTTCTGTGGAGAAAGAAGGAGCTGGCATATTATTAGTTGCACCAAAGCAAAGGCAAAAACATGAAGAAAAGCCAATCACTTTGAGTGTTAGCTTACTCAATACAGCTAACACTCATTTATTTTAACATATCGCCCACTTTTAAGTTAATACCCATTTTTTCCATTGTTTCTGGTTTAACTATTATAATTTGAAATAATTATGGTTGAAAAATGTTTAGATAAATCATGATACCTCACTACCTTGTAGTTTAACACAACAAAATAAGAACTGTAAGGCAAAGAGTTTGGACAACAGGGAGTACAGGTTACAAAAGAGAAAAAGGGATCTAGATTTATTTGACCTGAAAATAGAGGGTTTCTTACTCTAAGGTGATTTTTACAGTAATTCTATACTTACATTTTGGCCACTGAGCTAGACTTGCTGGTTGTATGAACTTGGATAAAATTCTATTCAAAAGAGGAAAGATGAGCAAAATAAAAAACCTACCTCATGGGATTGTAGTGCAAATTTCATAAATTAATCCACATCAAAGCATTTTGTAAACTGCAAACTGTGACACTAAATTTACTTTATACGAGGCAATCACTAAGTGTTACTAAGTGATTGAAAGAAAATATTAATCCAACCTGTTAGGTGGTTTTCCTAATGTATAAAAAGAAGGAAAGCATTCCAACCTGTGAGTACCTCTGCCAAAAATGTTTAACTTAGTTGTGAAGGAACAATAAGTCAAATCCAAATTGAGGGGTGTTAGGCAAAGCAACTGGCCTGGGCTCTACAAAAACATGTCGTGAAAGGTAAAAGGAGACTGTAGACATGCCTTGGTGATCCCTGATTAAGTCCAGGATTTAAAATAAAATATAACAAATCTTCCACACTGAAACAGACATCAGTGATACAATTGGAACATTTGGACTGTATATTGCTTGCATTTTGTCAATTTAAAATTTCCTGAGTGTGGCCCAGTGCGGTGGCTCAAGCCTATAATCCCAGCGCTTTGGGAGGCCGAGGCGGGTGGATCACGAGGTCAGGAGGTTGAGACCACCCTGGCTAACATGGTGAAACCCCGTCTCTACTAAAAATACAAAAATTAGCCGGGCGTGGTGGTGGGCACCTGTAGTCCCAGCTACTTGGGAGGCTGAGGCAGGAGGATGGCGTGAACCCAGGAGGCAGAGCTTGCAGTGAGCCGAGATTGTGCCACGGCACTCCAGCCTGGACGAGAGTGCGAGACTCCATCTCAAAAAAAAAAAAAAAAAAAAAAAACCTTTCCTAAGTGTGATCATTATTTACAACTATGGTGGGATCATTGCTCTTAGGAGGTACATGCTGAAGTATATAGGGGTGAACCATCTTTATGTCTACAAGTGACTCAAATGGTTCAGCAAAATATTTAGATATGCAGAGAGATAAAGCAAATGTGGAAAAGTGTCATAATTTGGGAATCAAGGTGAAGGCCATCTAGGTGTTCATTGCTACCTATTCCTACAACCTTTCTATAGTTTTAAACATTTTCAAAATAAAATTTTGGAAAAAAAATTTAAAAAGAAAAAATCCAAGTACTCAAGTAGATTGAGTTATTAAAATACAGATCTTGAAATATGTCCTTTACAGAGCATGTTTTCCTACAATTTTATTTTTCTGTGAGATGCAAATACATAGATTTAAAAAAAATCTGTTTTTATAAATGTATGCTTTTAAGCAATGAATAGAATTATTGTTACTAATTTGAAATATATTCCCACTGGGCTCGGTGCTGTGGCTCATGCCTGTAATCCCAGCACTTTGGGAGGCCAAGACGGGTGGATCACGAGGTTAGGAGTTCAAGACCAGCCTGACCAACATGGCGAAACCCTGTCTCTACTAAAAATACAAAAATTAGCCAGGCGTGGTGGCGGGTGCCTGTAATCCCAGCTACTCAGGAGGCTGGGGCAGGAGAATCACTTGAACCTGGGAGGCGGAGGTTGCAGTGAGCTGAGATTGTGTGCCACTGCACTCCAGCCTGGGCCACAGAGTGAGACTCTGTCTCAAAAAACAAAAAACAAAACAAAAAAACAAAAACAAAAAGAAATATATTCCCACTGGAAAAATTCCAGGAAAATAGATAGAAGTTCTCAATCTATGTGCACATCTTTTGTGGTATTTAAAAGTGAAGTAAAAATGTATCATGGGGTGTGTTGAAAAGGACAGAACATTATTTTTACTGTCCTCTTCAGAAAAAATTCAATGTTGAGGATCTCAGTTTAATGATTTTTTGATAATTTGCTACCCAGATCTTCTTTCCTATGAGAGAAAACTTTTGTTTTCATATTTTGAGAGAGACAGTGGGAAGTTATTGTTAGCAGAGGTGAATCTGTGCAGATCTGCACCAATTTGATTCTTGCCTCTTTGAAGGAAAGAATTCGATTGAGGGGCATGACTTAGAGTGAGAGACTGGGGCAAGTTTTTGAGGATTGAGAGCTTATTAAAAAGTTTTAGAGCAAGAACAAAAGGAAGTAAAGTACATTTGGAAAAGTGCCAAGCGGACAACTTGAGAGATCCAAGTACCCTGTTTGATCTTTGACTTGGGGTTTTATACATTCGCACGGTACAGGGGTTTCTGTCTCTTCTCCCCCGATTCTTCCCTTGGGGCGGGCTTTCCGCATGCGCAGTGGCCTGCCAGCAGTTGGGAGGGGAGCATGCTCAGTGTGTTTGCTGAAGTTGGTGGCATGCTCACTTGAGGCATTTTTCCCTTACCAGTTGAGTGTTCCTAGAGGGAGGTCATATGCTACTCTGCCATTTTGTCCCTTAGTACACACACTTGGGCCCATTCGCCAACTCCTGAGATCTTATCAGGAAGCTGCCGATCGCCAGCTTCAAGTGTTTCCTATCTAATGGGAGATTGCCGGTCCCTGGCACCAGCTGCCACCAATTATTATTTTAGCCAGCCTGTTTAACAAGTACCTGACAATCACCTGGTGGTTTAACATTGCCTGACATTCCTGGGTGGTGGTGGTGGTGGGACTTTCCTGACCTGTTTGTGTTTGCCTAGCTGTCTACTCGAACATTATCACGATGATCAACTTACTATTCTGTTGCCTATTCTTGGGGTTGATGTGGTGGGATTCTGATTTTCTCCCAGGTGATTGAGTCCAGGCAGAAATCTCACGACTCACTTTTTTTTTCTCTCTCTCTCTCTCTTTTTTTTTTTCCATAAAGGTCAAAGGCAACAGAACTGGACCAAGAAAGTTCATAACTTTTTGGTATGTAATTGAAAATTCTTTGAAACAAATTCTTTCTCTTTAGTGATATTTATGACTTGAAAGGCCTGAGTTTCACTTTGTTATTCTAGTTTGTGAATCAAATTAGTGTAGCCTAGATATGTTTATCCCTAGTCTAGGATTTATGCAGAGGGAAGTTCATAGTATTACTAACTATCTTTGGTCCTCCGAAAATTATTTTTCAGTGGGAGAATTAAGTAATTTATTTATTTATTTATTTATGGGTTCATTTTTTTTTTTTTTTTTTGCCTCTCTCAGAGTAAGGAATATACCATGACTATCAAAGTACTTTATAACTATAATTATGTGAAGAGTCTATTTTACAAGCAATTGCGTGTTTAGATGCCCAAGTATAAATTGAATGCTCTAGAAATGGAGTACTTACTGATTTAAATTTACTAATAACTACAATTAAATATTTATATTTAATAATTATAGTAGAACAGTAAAACAATCTGAAGATGTCCCCACCTCTAAAGTTTATAAGTTTATTCCTAATGATCTAGGAAAGACTGGAGTTGAATACCTGTGTAATTCTTCTCATTATTACTCTGATTTTCTATGATAAAATGATTTTAAAAGAATTATATGTCTTAGCTCCTCACTGAGGTATACATCTTTTATTTGGTTTAACTCTTGTTTATTTGTTTGTTTTTGAGACAATGTCTCACTTTGTCCCCCAGACTGGAGTGTAGTGGCATGATCATGGCTCAGTGCAGCCTTGACCTCCCAGGCTCAGGTGATTCTCTCACCTCAGCCTCCCAAGTATGCCACCATGCCCAGCTAATTTTTAAAAGGTTTTGTAAAGACAGGGTCTCATTATGTTGCCCAAGCTGATCTCTAACTCCTAGCCTCAAGTGATCTTCTTGCCTTGGCCTCCCAAAGAACTAGGATTATAGGCGTGAGCCATTGTACTAAGCCTTAATTCATTTTTTTTCCAAAGATGAAACACAATTTTAAACTTGCTGGGGAATTCAAAGGAAGCATTCTTTTTAGAGTTTTTTTTTTTTTTTTTAGACAGAGTCTTGCTCTGTCTCCAGGCTGGAGTGCAGTGGTGTGATCTCAGCTCACTGCAACCTCAGTCTCCTGGGTTCAAGCGATTCCCCTGCCTCAGGCTCCCTGGTAGCTCGGACTACAAGCGCCCGCCACCACACCCAGTTAATTTTTTGTATTTTTAGTAGAGACAGGGTTTCACTATGTTGGCCAGGATGGTCTCGATCTCCTGACCTCGTGATCTGCCTGCCTCAGCCTCCCAAAGTGCTGGGATTACAGGCGTGAGCCACCGCACCCAGCTGCCCACAGTTATCTATTAAGGACACATCTTTTTGTGACTGTATAGATATAATTGAAATTCTGGTAATTTTTCAGAAAGTATTAGCGTATTAACTTAAATGCTATTATTTTCTATGACCCAGACAATAATCATATTGTCCCCAGTATGTAGTTTCTACCATTTCCAATTATGTTACAACTGTCTTTGAAACATTGTTAGTCATAACTCATCAGTCACCATTGTGCTTTTTGGTGACCATTGCCCTTCTCTTTCTTTTTCTGTAGTTATTAAAACCCGTTGTCCTGGTTGTCCAACTCATGGACATACAAATTAGCTTTGGTGCATACCTTAGCTGTACAGACGTCTTCTAAGACATAAATTCTATTGTTTCAACATGTATATAAAAGATACACATTTACTGATGAGTCAGTAAGATGTCTGCATTGTCTTCTGCAGTAAAGAATGCTTTATTTACCATAAAATTTGATGTTTGTTGAGGAATTTTAGGTGATGCTTTTTATACTCATACTTTTCATTGATGATATACAAAACTGATTACCCTAAGGTATTGACAAAAGTGGGTGATTTTACTATCTTCAAAAGTTGTCAAGTATGTTTTCTAGTATAACACTTCTGGCTCTCAGATTAGGGACCTCCCCATCACAGTGGGCATCTAGTAAGAGCATGGCTTGTTATAAGAAGCTGCGTTTGTTGGAAGACTGAGTTAGATGAATTTTATAGTCTCTTGTAATAAAATAAGAGATAGCACAATGGTACAAAGGGGAGGCTCTGAGCTCAGAGGACTGGGGTTTGAATCTTATCTCTGACACAAATACACACCAATCTGTATGACCTTGGGCAAATTTCTTAACCTTTATGCACTTCAGTTTCTTCATCTGTTAAATGGAGACAGTAATTGTACCCATAGCTGGTGTAAGCATTTAATGAGTTAATATGAATATAGCTCTTAGAACAATATCTGGTGCACAATTAAGCACTTAATAAATATTAGTTATGATGGCGTATTAGTCCATTCCCACACTGCTATAAAGAACTACCTGGGGCTGGGAAATTGATAAAGAAAGGAGGTTTAATTGGCTCATAGTTCCACAGGCTGTACAGGAAGCATGGCTGGAGAGGTGTCAGGAAACTTAAAATCATGGTGGAAGGCGAAGGGGAAATAGGCACAATCTTCACATAGCAGAGCAAGAGAGAGAGAGAGAGAAGGGCGAAGTGCCACACACTTTTTATATTTTATTTATTTTTATTTTTTAATTTTAAAAAACAGAAAGGAGGCTTTGCTATGTTGCCCAGACTGACCTCAAACTCCTGAGCTCAAGTGATCTGTTATACACTTTTAAACAACCAGATTTCATGAGAACTCACTCACTGTCATGAGAACAAGAAGGGGAAATCCACCCCCATGATCCAGTCACCTCCCACCAGGCCCCTCCTTCAACACTGAAGATCATAATTCAACGTGAGATTTGGGTGGGGACACGGGGCCAAACCATATCAGATGGGGAAGAATGATCTTGTCATCAGCCCCGGGCTTTATTCCCAGCAACTTGTTTCTTCAGGTGTGCTTATGTACTGCCTTGGTTCCACCTGATGCTAACATGAAGGCAAAGCTCAGACTCTTCACCGCTTTCTACTGAAACTGACATTGTGGTGTCATTTCTTCCATCACACTGCTCTCCCCATTCCCCATTTTACAGCCTCCACCTCTCTTCTTCCCCTCCCTGCCTCATTGCAGGTCTTTCTGCACACATCCAAACACTGCTGGATTTCAGATTTTACGACAAAGGGGCTTATTATGATATTTTTCTAGCAAAGTCAAATGTTTACATAAGAGAAAGTCTTGAACCAGCTACTAAGATAATAAAATGTCCTCCAACTTAATGCAAAAGCATGTTAACAATTTTTGTCTTGTACTCCTGTCATTAAGCAATACTAAAGGAATCTTGTTTATCTAGTCACTCTAATATATTATAGACATAGTTCTTTTTAAAAAATTTTTATGTTACTTTAAGTTCTGGGATACATGTACAGAACGTGCAGGTTTGTTACATAGGTATACATGTTCCATGGTGGTTTGCTGCATCCATCAACCCGTCATCTACGTTTTAAACCCCACATGCATTAGGTATTTGTCCTAATGCTCTCCCTCCTCTTGCCCCCCCACCCCCCGACAGGCCCTGGTGTGTGACAGACATAGTTCTTAGTTCAAGGGTGCGTAGTGGGAGCAAACAGTTTATATTTAGTTTTCATTCACATGTGCCTACATTTTTGGCCCCATAATTATTTTGAGCTCTCCACAGATTTCTTAAGTACAGAATGCTTGTCTAATTATTTTGACATATTCCTGCTGGGCAGTAAATATTGTGAAGTTTTATGTGAATGCATTTCAACATCAGGTTATATTTTTCTTACTATTTTTTACTTGCTATGGCCTATGAAACTTATATTCTAAGAACTGCTTAGTTTTGATTTATGTTACCAAGTGATTCAAGGTGTCAATGGACTTTTTCCAGAACAGAAACGTGTGGGGCCAGGTCTCACACCTCTAATAAAGAAACAACTCAGACTCCAGGGGTTTCTTGCCTTATTTTAAAATAAACTCTGTGTTAAAAACTTGTGTGTGCTGGCAGTGAAGAAATAGATGACCACATATATTTTCTTCTTGAAGGCTCATAATTTTTGTGCATATGTGTGCAAAATATAACAATGTGAACAAGAATGTGGACAACTAGATTACAAAAAAAGAACTGGCTGAAAGAATACTTATATGGAGATTATTCCTTGAAAACAGAATCTGTAGGTTTTTCAGATTATTGAGAGGGCAGGTTAACATTTGAGCTATTGTTTTCCTGGTTAATAATATTTTTGCTTTTTTAAAATTTTAGCTCAAAAATATGGGTATAGCTTTATAAAAAATAGAATCCAATTTCAAGAATGATGAGGTACTAATTGAAAATCTCTAAATCTTTTGAGATTATTTCCACAAATTAATAGGGCATTTCCTCAGAAAACTTTCTGCATTTATTATATGTAGACAGTGAGGAAAAGGGAAAAGAAAAGAACAAGTTTTCTCAGCAAGTGAAAGGTTTCCTGTTGCCATTTTCATTTTCCCTGAGTTTATTATCCTCAGTAGAGATATCAATGTCTTTCCTAATAAAATCACCTTCCAGCCAAATTGTTAAAAAAGGCAACTACCTATCTTGGGTATATGTTAGTTTACACAGAAAAAATTTAAATAGAGCTTGAAGAAATATAGAAAAGACTTTTGTTAATACTTAATGAGGCACAGGAGCTCTTATTAGACTAGACTGTGTTATGCTGAAATTAACTCTCGAGTAACTCTGATTCTCTGATTTCTTTTTTTTTTTGAGTAGGAGTCTCACTCTATCGCCCAGGCTGGAGTGCAGTGGCGCGATCTCGGCTCACTGCAACCTCTGCCTCCTGGGTTCAAGAGATTCTTTTGCCTCAGTCTCCCGAGTAGCTGGGACTACAGGTGGACACCACCAAACTTGGCTAATTTTTGTATTTTTAGTAGACACGGGGTTTCACCATGTTGGCCAGGATGGTCTCGATCTCCTGACCTTGTGGTCCACCCGCCTTGGCCTCCCAAAGTGCTGGGGTTATAGGCGTGAGCCACTGTGCCTGGCTGTAACTCTGATTTCTTACCCACACTGTATGTTCAGTGCTGGTCGTCAGGAGGGGAGGGCTCCTCTACTCCACATAGTCACTCAGGGATTCAGGCTGATGAAAACTCCACCATCCTGCAACACCACCATGTCAATAGGTGGCTTCAGAGCTGGTCATGACACAGAAGGAGGGTGTGGGGCACTCATACTCTTCTCCAGACGCAAAGTGATGACATCATCTCTGCCTAGTCCCCATTGGTCAGAACAACTCACATGGCCTCTCCTAACTGCATGGGCCTGGGAGGTCTTCCTGGGGGCCGAGGGAGAAGAGGAGAACTAGACATAGAGCACACTAGCAATTTCTTGTCTGATGGTATGTGCTGCAAAGTTATCACATCCAGTATCTCTATACAACACCTTTCCTTTCTAAATCAGTCACACTTACAATTCCTTCTGTTCTACCAGGTAATTGAGTTATTTTAACGTTTTAAAATTAACTTCACATTTTTTACTTTCTGACTTTAGGTGAGAATAAGTGAAACAAGGATTATGAAGAAGGAATTATATTAATGGTACTTTCTTTTTTCCCAATAAAATAATTACTTGAAATTAAATGTAACTGCAAATGTGTGAGGATTGATTGCAAAATCAATTCAAGGGATATCAAGCTAGAAATAGGAACCTATACTTGCACAGTTTCAGTAGATTGTATTTTATGTGTACATCTTTTTTTAATTATATGCTCATCTTTCCCTGAATCTTAATCTCATGTTCTTTTCCTTCTTCTATCTCATGTTTTTCTTTTTAAATGTCTTTGTCAGTTTATTATTTTACCAAGCAATGTTTTCATGTAGGGCACATAAGGAATAAACAAACATGTCTAAAATGTGTTTATTTTGCATTCACACTTGATTGTATGTTTGGTTGGATATAGAACTTTATGTACAAATTTATTTTCACTCAGAACTTCAAAGGTATTGACCCCATGTCCTTCAGCTGCTCATCTTGCATGAGAAATCTAACGCTGTTCTTGTTTCTTTAGAGAAACTTTTAGAATTTTCTGTATACTTTGAAATTCTGAAATTTCACAAGACATATTCAAATGTACATCTTTTTTAAAATTTATTTTATTTTATTTTTTTTTTGAGATGGAGTCTCACTCTGTCGCCCAGGCTAGAGTGCAGTGGCGCGATCTCGGCTCACTGCAAGCTCTACCTCTCAGGTTCATTCTCCTGCCTCAGCCTCCTGAGTAGCTGGAACTACAGGCGCCCATCACCACGCCTGGCTAATTTTTTGTATTTTTAGTAGAGACGGGATTTCACCATGTTAGCCAGGATGGTCTTGATCTCCTGACCTTGTGTTCTACCTGCCTTGGCCTCCCAAAGTGCTGGGATTACAGGTGTGAGCCACTGTGTCCGGCCATTTTTTTTTTTTTTTTTGAGATGGAGTTTTGCTCTTGTGCCCCAGGCTGGAGTGCAATGCGTGATCTCGGCTCACTGCAACCTCCACCTCCCAGGTTCAAGCGATTCTGCTGCCTCAGCCTCCTGAGTAGTTGGGATTACAGGCATGCACCACCATGCCTGGCTAATTTTTTTGTATTTTTAGTAGAGACAGGGTTTCACCATGTTGACCAGGCTGGTCTCGAACTCCTGACCTCAGGTGATCCGCCAACCTCGGCCTCCCAAAGTGCTGGGATTACAGGAATGAGGTACCTGCCCTGCCCTCAAATGTACATCTTTGAAAATTTGTGGGATCGAGTATTTTGTAGCATAGAAGATTTCTTTTTCCACTTTCTCCCTGGGCTCTGCTTCCTGCTGTTTTGGCTTCATTTTCAATCTCTTTTCTCCACCATTTCACCAAGATGACCACAGCTAACTCCAGGTTTGCAGAGCATTCATGGCTGACACCCCAGAAAAAAGGGACAAATCTCTTTCCCCATATTTCAGACAGAATTTCCTGATTTGGTATACGTACTCTTTCCTGGATTTGGTACACGTACTCTTTGTCATTGTGACAAAGAGGAGTAAGTACTTTGATCTATCTACTTCTTTTTTGTGTTTTTTTGAGAGGCGCTACCTTGGTTCACTGTAAGCTCCGCCTCCCGGGTTCATGCCATTCTCCTGCCTCAGCCTCCCGAGTAGCTGGGACTACGGGTGCCTGCCACTGCGCCCGGCTAATTTTTTTTTGTATTTTTAGTGGAGATGGGGTTTCGCCATGTTAGCCAGGATGGTCTCGATCTCCTGACCTCGTGATCCGCCCGCCTCAGCCTCCCAAAGTGCTGGGATTACAAGAGTGAACCACCGCGCCCAGCCTGATCCATCTACTTCTTACCACTTCTATCGCTACCAGTCTGGTCCAGCGAAAGAGATGACATTGTAATCTCTTCCGTGGATCGTTCCAGTAGCCTCTTAATTGGTTTCTCAGTTTATGTCTTTTCTCTCTTTCAGTCTGTTCTCAGTGCCGGAGCCAGAGCTGTTAATGTGTTTGTCAGATCAGAACCCTGCAAAGCCACTTATTTTATTTATTTATTTATTTTATTTTGAGATAGAGTCTTGCTCTGTCACCTAGGCTGGTGTGCAACGGCACAATCTCAGCTCACTGCCACCTCCACTTCCCAGGTTCAAGCTATTCTCCTGCCTCAGCCTCCCGAGTAGCTAGGATTACAGACATGTGGCATAATGCCAGGCTATTTTTTTTGTTGTTGTTGAGATGGAGTTTCACTCTTGTTGCCCAGGCTGGAGTGCAATGGCACCATCTCTGCTCATTGCAATCTCCACCTTCTGGGTTCAGGTTATTCTCTTGTCTCAGCCTCCTGAGTAGCTGGGATTACAGGTGTGTGCCACTACATCTGGCTAGTTTTTTGTATTTTTAGTAGAGATGTGGTTTCACCATGTTGGCCAGGCTGGTCTCGAACTCCTAATCTCAGGTGATCCACCTGCCTCAGCCTCCCAAAGTGCTGGGATTACAGGCGTGAGCCACAATGCCCGGCCTCCAAGGCTAATTTTTATATTTTCGGTAGAGACGGAGTTTCACCATGCTGACCAGGCTGGTCTCGTACCCTGGCCTCAAGTTATCACTTGGCTTGTCCTCCCAAAGTGCTGGGATTACAGTTGTGAGCCACCATGCCCGGCCAAGCTTGCCCATTTCACTTCAAGGAAAACTAAAGTCTTCAACAAGAGTTTATTTATTTATTTAGAGACAAGCTTTCACATTGTTATCTAGGCTAAAGTGCCTAGATAACTGCAACCTCAAACTCCTGGGCTCAAGTCATCCTCCCATCTCATCCTCCTAAGTAGCTAGGATTATAGGCATGCACCACCACACAAGGCTACTTTTCAAATTTTTTTTTTTTTTTTTTTTTTGAGTTGAGGTCTTGCTCTGTTACCCAGGCTGGAGTGCAGCGGCGCTGTCTCGCCTCACTGCAACCTCCACCTCCCGGGTTCAGGCAATTCTCCTGCCTCAGCCTCCCGAGTAGCTGGGATTACAGACCACCCATGCCTGGCTATTTTTTTATTTATTTTATTTTTATTTTAGTAGGCACAGGGTTTCGCCATCTTGGCCAGGCTGGTCTTGAACTCCTGACCTCAAGTGATCTGCCCACCTCGGCCTCCCAAAGTGCTGGGATTGCAGGCGTGAGCCACTGCGTGTGGCCTTAATTTTTAAATTTTTTTGTTGAGATGGGGATTCTCAGTATGTTGTCCAAGCTGGTCTCAAACTCCTGGCCTCAAATAGTCATTCCGCCCTGGCCTCCCAGAGTGTTGGGATTACAGGTATAAGCCATAGCATCTGGCCTAGTTCTCACTTTTCAAAATTTTGAAATATAACATACATACAGTGAAAAACATGAAAAAAATGGAATAGCTAGATGATTTATCATAAAGTGTAAATTCTTGCATCTGCCACTTGAGTCAAGAAATTGAATACCATTGCGATCCCGAATCCCCTCTTGTACCCCTCCCAATAAATAATTCCTGACTCCTCCTCAAAGGTTACCACTCTCCTGCCGTTTGTGGTCATTGTGGTTGCATTTTGTGATAATTTTATGACCCAAGTACACTTCCCTAAACACTATGATCTAGTTTTGGCTGCTCTATTATTTTATATAAATTGAATCATATCCTTTATATTCTTTTGTGTCTAGCTTCTTTCTCTCAATGTTATTTCACTGTGGATAGAAGTAGTCTTTTTCTTTTTGATTGCTATGTAGTTCATTGTAATGACTGTACCACAATTTATTCATTTTCCCATTAATGGACATTTGTTTTTTTTAAACAATTTTTTAAATGATTTATTTATTCATTTTCCCATTGATGGACTTTTTTTTTTTTAAACAATTTTTTAAATGATTTACTTATTTGTAGAGATAGAGTTTCACTTTGTTGCCCAGGCTGGTCTTGAACTCCTGGCCTCTGGTGATCCTCCCATGTTGGCCTCTCAGAGCACTGGGATTATAGGCATAAGCCACCATGCCCAGCCCTGTTTTTTGCTCTGGTTGTTTTTAATGAACTGGATAGAACCATTGTTACACATTTTCAGCATACATTTGCACACATATCTGAGGCATGTACACCTTAGAGTAAAGATTGTGGGCATAGACTATGCATGTAATTAACCTTAGCAGGTGTTGCCAAACACTTTTCCAAAATAATTTTCCACTGGCAATATTTTGAGTTTTCACTGGTTCTACAATCTTGCCAATGCTTGGCATTGTCAGTCTTTTAAAATTACGCTGTTTTGGTGGCTGTTTAATTATGTTTCATTGCTGTTCTGCCTTGCATTTCCCTGATTGTTAATGAGGTTTAGTGTCTCTCCTATATATATTGGCTAATTGATGTTCCTCCTTTGTCAAAGGCCTAGTAAGTCTTTTCTCATTTTTGTCTTAGGTTTTCTGCCTGTTCCTTATTGATTCATGGGAGTTCTTTACAGATTCTGGATGCATGACCTCGTGCATGTTGTATGTGTGGCACATACCTCTTCTCATTCATTTGCTTGTTTTCTCAGTCTCTAAGGTTGTCTTTTGATGAATGGGAATTCTTAATTCTAATGTGTTTCAACTTACAGCTTTTCCTTTATGGTTAGAACCAGTGGGGGAAATGACAGTATTTTCAGTAGATGATACTGAGATAATTGGCTATTAATTTAAAAGATGAAACTTGACCCCTATTTGAAACCATAATAGAAAATCAATTGCAAGTAGATTGTAGATCTAATAAGGAAGACAGGACAATAAAATTCATAGAAGGAAAAGTAGGATGATATCCTTATGACCGCAGAATAATGAAGATAACGGCAAAGGAAAAGCACTAGCCAGAGTCATCTTCACAATATTGAGTCTTCCGATGAATGAACACGACATCTTTCCATTTATTTATACCTTTTTTAAGTTTCTTTCAAAAATTGATTTATTCACTGGAGTCTTATACATCTTTTATTAGATTCATTCTAACATATTTGAATTTTTATGATATTGCTATTTTCTTAGAAATTTTACTTTCAAACTGTTGGTGGCTGGTAGAAATGTTATTGATTTTAATATATTGGCTTTGTAGCTAGCAACTTTCTTATGTCCCCTTTTTTTTTTTATTTTGAGACAGGGTCTGGCTCTGCCTATAATTTTTTTGTGGTGGCACTATCTCAACTCACTGCAACCTCTATACCCTAGGTTCAAGGGATCCTCTCACCCCAGCCTCCCAAGTAGCTGGGACCACAGGTGCACACCACCAAGACCAGCTTTTTTTTTTTTTTTTTGTATTTTTGGTAGAGGCAGGGTTTCGCCATGTTGCCCATGCTGGTCTCAAATTCCTGAGCTCCAGTGATCCACCACCATAGCCTCCCAAAGTGCTGGGATTACAGGCATGAGCCACCACGCCTGGCCCACTTTTTAATTGTAATTATTAATGTGTAGATTCTTTCTGCACGTAAAACTATATCATTTGAAAATACTGACAATCTTGATTTTTTTACCTTTTAATCATATATATATATATTTTTACCATTGTTTCCCAGTACTTGTGAGACAATGTTGTTAAGTAATAATGAGAATCTTTGGCTTATTCCTAATATCAAAGGAAAAAGTTTCAACATGTCACCATCAAACATGTGATGTAGGAATAAGGACCTTCTTGCTTATTGGAAACAGTGGAGTAAGGACCTTTTTGTTTTGACCATGACAGGAATTTGGAGAGGGGTTGACTTGGCTTGGCAGTTAATCTTTCACCCATGTGACTTCAGCTGGGGTGGCTAGGATTGGAGGATCTCTACTTTCAAGATCACTTTTGCATCCATATGTCTGGAGCCTTGGCGTCTCTTGGATTCCCATTCTCTACTTGGCGTCTCATTCTCCCGGGCCTGTCCACAGGGCTTGGCTCTTTGCAGCACAGCAGCGTCAGGGGACCTGGAGCTGGTGAATGTCAGTCTGGCTTCTGCTAGAGCACATGTTCCTCTTTCAGGTGTAAAATCCCATGAAGTGGAGCCTGTGAGGTCATAGAAATTGCAATTAAACATATCTGTTAAATTAAAAATCAATTTCCAATCTAAAGTTTTTTTCTATCCAGGAGTTTAAAAATAATTAAGCGTTTGTCGTAGCTGAATTTTAGTACTATGGAGTAAAGAAAAAAATAGGTGATTCCTTCTATTTTGTGATAACAAAGTTTTACTTTTGAGGTTAAATGAAGGTATCTAGGGCAGGAGGGAGAGAGGAAGGTGCATGTGTGCATGGAAGATGAGGAGGTGGGCGCAGTACGAAGTGTAGGTGAGGTATGAGTGAGAAAGTGAGCATGTAAAGACGAGAGTGGGTGGACCACAGGAAGCTGGCTGGAAAAAAAAAGTCTTTGGCTTTACCTAGTTAAAAGCAAGAAAATACCAACCCAAAGACAAGCGGAAAATCTCACAGGCAAAGTCTATAAAGGGATGGAAACAAAAAAATAAGCCCACATGTGTTCAGGGAAAGGTGAAGTAAAGTGGCTGGCCAGCTGCCGTCTGCTCTGCAATTTTTGTATTACTTTGCAGTAATTTATACAGTCTAATGAACAACAACAACAACAACCAATAAAAAAGCCAAAGCTTCCTGGAAAAACAAATAGAAAATTTTCTTTTTGAAAACTTAGATTTCTGAGTTTATGATTCTAGTGGTTTAAAAAAATGCACTATTGAAATTGAAAGAATGTCAAATTAGGGAGTCAGGATGATTTAATCTTTTGTCTTAAGCTAAATATTGTACTTAGGTGTTCTTCCACTAGGTGTCTCTTTGCATACATGTTATGATTTCACAGAAAGCGAATCTATTCCTGAAGGCATTCGCTTATGTGAATTGTGTCAACAAATATCTCAATTTGGGATGGGGGGTATTTAAGAATGACTTTAACAGTTCTTCCTAGAGAATAAATAGGTGTGTTTTAGTGACATCTTTCGTTCTTGCTTTAGATGTTTTGGAGACACTAACCCAGATTTTTCAGCAGATGTAAAATTGAGGTCCTTGTGCCTGTGTGGTTTCCAGCATGATATGGTTTTAGCCTTCAATTCATAGCCTGCCCATGTGGGATTCTGACCAGGACGTGAGCCCTTCATAATTTCTGAATGAAACCTCACCTAGGATGCGCAATTCCCAAACAAGCTGCGTGCAGCTCGTCAGTGTCTCTTTCCGAGAGCTGTATTGCCTGCTGATCAGACCCTTCCAGACCACACAGTGGCAGCTGATCTGTGATCCCACTAGTAGCCCTTTGGCAGCCACATGATCACTGCTAGTCACCTTAGGTCCCTCTGAATTGTCTAAATTTGGTGAATAGCTTACTCATTCTAACTTGTCCTAAAGTTGAGGCAGGGCCAGTATGTCAACAGATATTTATTAGGTGCCTACTGCATGTCTTGTCCTGAGTGTCTGTAAGAATTATTAGACTATTCATTCTCTAAGAATGTAATGAGATCTACTGTTTGCAAAAAGAAAAAAAAAGCCTGCTTCTAAGGAGAATTTGAAAAGGCAAAGATTATTCTGAGACAGCACTGCTGATGACCACAGGGCCCTGGACCTGGAGTTTGAAAATCTGAATTCAAATTTGGCTTTAACTTGCTAGCTATGTAAACTAGTTAGTCTACCCACTCTGTATATTAGTTTCTTCACGTGTAAAAGTATAAGTTACTTTACAGCGTTGCTGTGAAGACTGAAAACAGTTTGCAATAGTTCTGCCAAATATCATTATAAGAGCCTCCAAGAGAAGTCACCCTATTCTGGATAAAGCAGCCCTTACCATGATTATATATAGTAGTTTATCTCCTTATGGTCTCTCTTGTCTAGTAACCCTTGAGCACGACCTTTGCAAAATTACAAGGCCCCTAAAATGATCTTTTCTTTTCTTTTCTTTCCTCCTTCCCTCCCTCCTTCCCTCCCTCTTTCTTTTCTTTTTTCCTTCCTTCCTTCCTGCCTTCCTTCCTCCTTCCCTCCCTCCCTCCCTCCTTTTCTCTTTCTTTCCTTTTCTCTCTCTGTCTCTCTTTCTCTCTTTCTTTCTTTTCTTCTGAGATGGAATCTCTCTCTGTTGCCCAGGCTGGAGTGCAGTGGCACAATCTCGGCTCACTGCAACCTCCGCCTCCCAGGTTCAAGTGATTCTCCTGCCTCAGCCTCCCGGGTAGCTAGGATTACAGGCACCTGCCACCACGCCCAGCTAATTTTTTTTGGTATTTTTAGTAGAGACGGGGTTTCACCATGTTGGTCAGGCTGGTCTCGAAATCGTGACCTCAAGTGATCCACCCGCCTCGGCCTCCCAAAGTGCTAGGATTACAGGCATGAGTCACCGTGCCCGGCCCCTAAAATGATATTTCTTAAGGGAAAATCTAGCCCGACAAAAGAGGATTTGGCTCCAACTCTAGAGCAATGGGTGCAAGCGGCTGACAGCTTTTATAATCATTTTTTTTTTCTTGGCTGCCTTCTAGGCAGTGAATGTCCAGTTGCAGAGTTCCCTGCTGTATGGGGTATAGCTGCTCACTTTGGTGTAAAGGGCATTGAATGGAATAATGTTTGGCAAAGCAGAAATAAAGTGACTGGCTGCCTCAGAGCCATGTACACTGTCTGAATTTCACCAAGTAGAAAAACATTTCATCTTCTGCAGACAGAAAATGTAATTATTATTCACGTGGAGAAACAGAGAGATGCAAATTGCAGAAAGGTAAGGGCCATCACTTGCTATTCCTATCTGGCTCATCCTAGAGCACTGTATCAGCTCTTGCCCCACTGACTGGAATGAAGCAAACCAGGAATTGGGGGTGTTATTTGGGGGATACCCTAGTAGGGACCTGGAAGGAACCAGGCTGTGCTCATGGAACAGACTGTAGTAGATTGCAGTGGGCCTCATAATTGATACCTTGTCTAGGAGCTACCACTGCTTCCTGTGTCCTCATTAGGGAGCTGGTGGCCTTTTTCTCATATGATGTAGCAGCTTGAGGACAGTACAAACTTTTGAGGTGCCTCCTGGAATTTCAGTCACAATCCCTTAGAATCACGCTTCAGCATACAGCTAGCTTGGATCTTAGAGTGACTGGCTCCTAGAAGTTCCTTGGATCTGGAGCTGGAGTGACTGGCTCCTAGAAGTTCCTTGGATCTGGAGCTGGCGCAGGAGAGGCAGGTGTGATGGTGTGTTTTATCTGCATTGGTAAAACTGAACAAGAGCTGCCACTAGGGTGTGTGTGTTTATGTGTCTTTGAGGGGTAGGTGAAAATATGCATTGCAGGACCCCTGCCTATATAAATAATTGGAATCATTGAACATCTATCCCTGTTTTGGAGAACCAGTGACAACAACTACTCTCCAGGCAGGTGTCATGGAACTTAAGACAACCACAGAACAAACCCAACTCTGTAGAAACAAGTTCCAGTGCTTTTCAGGGCCTCTGGTCTACCCCATGTTCTGGTGAGTGGAACCTTGATTGGGCACAACCAACACAGGGTGCATGTGGGCCAGGGCTGGGCTCTGGGTGCTCTGAGGAGGATTGGCCAGGGTGTGGCCCACGGCAGGTCTCTGCTTGCCCCAGCCTAGTGGCCCCTGCAGGTGCAGACCACATTTTAGAAGTTTCAGGTTCAGGAAACCCACAGAAGGACAAGAGACCCTTGTAGTTCAGCAACTCAGGGGAGCTTTGTACCTCCAAGAGGGGCATGGCCAATAGCCATTGGCATGTGGTAGGCCCTTCCAGAATGTAAAAGAGGCAAATCGTTTGAGATCTCTTGCAGTTTTCCACCTGTTTGTTACTATGGTAAAATGGTCCACTGGGAGGAAAGATTGACATTATTGGCTGAAAGAAAGTCTTTTATCTCCCTTAGCTTTGTGGATTTTGTGTGTCTGAGCCCTGATTGTCAGGGCTGACAGCTTATGTGGGAATTTGTGAAGGGAAAGCAGGGAAGAGGCCTGCCAGTCTCCACAGATGATGGATTGCAGTATTTTTATGGTGTCAAAAATAAAGTAATTTTAAGCATCATAGTTTCTCTGTTTGAAAAAAGCTGTGGTTCTTAAAACCATCTGTCAATTCATCATCAAAGTGGAGAGAAGGCAGAAAAGAAATGCAACGAAATGAGTGGAAAAGACAACAATAAAAAAGGGAAGATAAATGAAAGAGAAACAATAAGAATATTGTACAGCAAGTAGAAAATGGATTGGAATCAGAATGACACTTTGAGCTTAAGTTAAAAAGAAAAAAGCGGCCAGGCACGGTGGCTCATGCCTGTAATCCCCGCACTTTGGGAGGCTGAGGCCGGCGAATCACGAGGTCAGGAAATCGAGACCATCCTGGCTAACATGGTGAAACCCCGTCTCTACTAAAAATACAAAAAATTAGCCTGGTGTGGTGGTGGGCACCTGTAGTCCCAGCTACTCGGGAGGCTGAGGCAGGAGAATGGCGTGAACCCGGGAGGCGCAGCTTCCAGCGAGCCGAGATCACGCCACTGCCCTCCAGCCTGGGAGACAGAGGGAGACTCTGCCTGAAAAAAAAAAAAAAAAAAAAAAAAAAGACAAAGAAAAAGAAAAAAGCTTAAAATAATTTGGATGAAGCTATTTTCTTCTTCATAAAGTTCCTGAACAAAGTCACAACCCCAAACCGCCCCTGCCCCATATGTCACTGTACACAGACTGTGTACATCTTGCATTTGCTTCCTTCTCTCCTGCTTTGCCTTGACAAGTGAAATCTCCTACTAATTGGCAAAACGAATGGATTATCTCATGTCCTTTGCTTTTATATGTGAGCAAAGATGAATGTTCTCTTCTGTTTTCCATGGCATTGCTGTGATGGACTGTCATTTAACAGAACATGCTCGCTTATAAACAGTGCTTGTCTCCAGTAGAGTGTGGACGTTTGCTGCCACATGGATTACCTGCTTGTCGATGATCAAGACTTCTGCCACGAGGATAACAAACATTTTTTGTTTCCTCTTAGCTCTGGCTTCTGGATTAAGAATAATGCACATTGTTTGCCTGTGTTTGCGGACTTTGTATAAATCCACTTGCTGCTGTGATAATGTCTTGTTGAATGCTAGCATTATAATTTTAAAGGATAAATTAATCTGTGGGTTTTAAAAATTTTAGTTCAGACCTGTTTTGTTTTCACTTAAGGCTCCGTGAGAAAGAGAATCAACCTAGCTCCGATGTTATTTCAACTGGAAAATCGTCTCTAAATCACAATATATTATCTTCCTTTTAAAAATGTGTAAAACATTAGGCATGGTACTTATTTTACTGCATCATTCCAAAGATGATAATGTCTATTAGGGAATAACCAGGACAGTTACCTTTGCATCAGTTGAATGAATAATTCCCCTTAGTGGAATTTTTTTCTTGATTCTTAAAAAAATACTGATTATGCTAGCCTTCTGTATAAATAGTGTGTTTGTTGGGGATTGATATTCTTGGTTTATTTTCTGGGTTTAAAATAGTATAGGATGAGAGTCCATATTTCTATCTTAAATAACTTACTAAACAATTTCTAAAATTGCTGAAACACACTTGGTTTAAGAAGCATGCAATTTGTGATTAAAACAAAATGGAATGATTCTTTATTAATATATGTGAAGGAAAATCTCTTCTTTGAAATTGACTTTATTACTCATTTGCTAACAAAACATATTTTCTAGTTTTCAGTTACAGAGTTTATCAGGAATGCATTTTATTTCATTTAACAAACTTAAACAATTAATGATTTCATTGGTTTGGCTATGTTTCACGTTGTAGTATGTTAAGAAATTGTTCTTTAAAGAAGATAACTGTTGTAAATATGACTGAGATAACTATTCCCTTAAACTCTGAAACAAGGCACCAAAAATGTCGTTGGTTAGTTGGCTAGAGAGTTTAACCAACCTTGAAGTGTGAAAGCTATTTTATTTGATGAAGCCTGTTATCACACTTGTTCAGTCCCTTTAGTTGTATACCAATTCCATTAGGAAGAATAGTTTTGTATAATGAAGCTATTTCTAGGTAATGGCTCCCATTCTAGGTAATTGCTACCACTTACTAAGCATGCACTGTGCCCTGTGTGCTTCCCATATGATATCTCATTTAATTCTCACAAACACCTTATGAGTTGGTTATTATTATTCAAAGAGGAGGCATTTGCTAGACAGAGCATTAAGCAATTTCCATAAGTTTTCTCATTTAACAAGTGGCAGAGTTGGGATTTGAACTTAAACCTACTTGACTCTAATCTACATACTTTAGTGCAGTGGTTTTCTTTTAGAGACAGAGTCTCACTCTGTTGTTCAGGATGGAGTGCAATCGCACAATCAAAGCTCATTGCAGACTTGAACTGCTGGGCTCAAGCAATCCTCCCACCTTAGCCTCCTGAGTAGCTGGGGCTACAGGTGCACATCACCATACCCTGCTAATTTTTATTTTATTTTTGTAAAAATGAGGGTTTTGCTATGTTGCCCAGGCTGATCTCATACTCCTGGTCTCAAGTGATCCTTCCATCTTGGTCATCCAAACTGTTGGGATTACAGATGTGAGCCACTGAACCCAGCCGAGTTTTAAGCATATATTTTTGGTTGTGTACCCATAAAAGAACTTAAGAGCCTCATGTACCCCCTTATACTTCAAATTGTCACCTAAAGTTTTTGTCATACATGTAGTTGAAAAGATGTGGTTTCTGGCATATTGTAAATAGTGATGGTAAAAAAAGTTATACTTCTGTATAAAAGTAACCTATATAATATAGATATCATAAAGAGTTGGTATGTCCTATAATTTTTTCTAAAAGCAATCTTTAGGACTTGTACATTTTACATTGTTTTCTTTTCTCCTGAAACTCATATTTTCATTCCACTATCATATGGATTTTTATTCTGTTATATGATTTTTTTTTTCTTTAAGAGACAGGATCCCACTCTGTCATCCAGGCTGGAGTGCAGTGGCACTATCATAGCAACCTTGACCTCCTGGGTGGGAGGGATACTCCTGCCTCAGTCGCCCAACTGCATATGCCTGCCACCATACCGGGCTGATTTTTCTTATTTTTTTTTTTTTTGTAGAGATGGGGTCTTGCTATGTTGCCCAGACTGCTCTTGAACTCCTGACCTCAAGTGATCCTCCTACCTCAGCATCCCAAAGTGCTGGGATTATAGGGATTATAAGTGGGTGAGCCACTGTGCCAAGTCCTATTATATATTTTTACACCTGAAAATATTTTATTGATAATTCTATCATACATTTAAGCTAAAAGAATAGTCTTTTTTTTTTTTTTTTTTTTTTTGGAACAAAGTCTGGCTCTGTCACCTAGGCTGGAGTGCAGTGGCACAATCTCGGCTCACTGCAACCTCAGTCTCCTGGGCTCAAGCCATCCTCCCACCTCAGCCTCCCTAGTAGCTGGGACCACAAGTGTGCACCACCACACCTGGATAATTTTTGTATTTTTTGTAGAGATGGGATTTCACCATGTTGGCCAGGCTGGTCTTGAACTCATGATCTCAAGCTATTTGCCCACCTTGGCCTCCCGAAGTGCTGGGATTAGAGGCGTGAGCCACCGTACCTGGCCAAGAATACGTATTTAAATTGAAATTAATTTAAAAATTTTTTGGTGACATAATTATTTAAGCCAAAAAATTTTATTCAGAGTTATTATTACAATTATTATTGGTACATAATTTAACAAGCATTAATATGATATACTACACATTTTGACTGATAATAATTGAATAAAACAGATAAATATTTTTATTGAATATGCAGTACTTAATGAGATAGATAAGACATTACCCCCTAATTATGTAACATACACATGAATGAACATTATTTATTACTACAATGAGACAGTTGAGAACTAATTCTAATCCTATTATTGGTTTTTATGTATGTAAGCAGAAATATTTTTCACGTAAGTAAATATGTAGGAATTGAGCACTTTTTGAACTCCTTTCAAGGATATGTCAAATATCACATGGTGATTTATCACAACAATTACTTTCATAATCCATAGACAACTCAAATAGGTTTTTCCTTAATTTTGTTGAAAGCAAAGAACTGGAAACCTCTTGATATACAAAAGTGTTTTGTTACCCTGTCATTAGGGTCTTATCTATTTTTAAATTTGTGGTAATTCAAAAATTCATTCTCAAGACATATCAAATAGTCATTATTTCTTCCTTCAATTCTTATGTATAGGCACTTTGCTTAAACTGATATTCTCAGAAAGGACTGTGAATACTGAAAAGTTATTACTCTCAAAACACCTTTGCCAGGATTATTTTTTTCACAAGCTGCTTTTATTGTGTACTTTATATATATTTTTTCATCAAAACCTTGGAGCTACCTGTTTAGCTTATCAACATATGGACACCATGTGTCCTGGTTAACCTGGTTAGCTGAACCAGTTCTCATTGTCCAAACAATCAAAAGTACGTACATGAGTCTCCATAGCCCTCATTTATTTTCCTAATTCTTCTTGATTATGGCCATGGGCTTTGACTGGAAGAGGAGAAACAAGAGTTGAGCTTAGCTTATTTTGGTGGTTCTTCTGCCCAAAATTATTTTTGAATCATTTTAGTGGAATTTAGGTTTCATATGTTTCAACTACTTCAAGAAACAAAGTACTGGCCAGGCATGGTTGCTCACTCATGTAATCGCAATGCTTTAGGATGCCGAGGCAAGAGGATTGTTTAAAACCAGGAGTTTGAGACCAGCCTGGGCTATAGAGCAAGACCCTGTCTCTATTTTTTTTTAAATTTAAAATTAAAAAAAAAAAAGAAAAGAAAAGAAAAAAAAAAGAAACAAAGCACTGAAACTCCAAGATTATTAATGAAACACTCATACACAGACTCCACAAAGGTACATCCATCCCTAGCTGTCTCTCATCCCACCTCCACCACCCATGCCAGTGACTGCATATTATTTCTACCCTTTTGCTCTTTGACCGAAGGAGGTATGACATCAACACCATCTCATTTCCATATCCTGCAGATTGGGAAGGAGCTTTCTAATGGGATATTCATGATGCCAATATTTTACAAAACAAAAATTTGGAATCCATAGATTTCCTTTCTGGAAACTCATGTATAGTGAGTGGTTTTATTGCTTGTATATTTAATTCATTTACTCAACAAATATATATTGAACCACCTTGCCTACAGAGACTGAGGACACAGCAGCAAATAAGTGAACAAGGCCAGACACAGTGGCTGCCTTCAGGTAGCTTATATTATAATGGAGAGTCAGATGTTAAAGGACCAATTGCAAAATTAATCATTCACTACAACAATGAAAACTTCTATGAATTAAAAAAAAGGTGATGTGAGAGGCTATAAAAGGGGATCGATCTCTCCCAAGGATCAGGGAAGGTTTTCTTGATGGAGTGACCTTCTGTCAGAGAGTTGAAAAATTAGATGGTATAAGCCATCCTAGGTGGGGACTGTTGAGAAAAAGCATGCACCAAGGCTCTGAAATGGAAATAAATGTGTTTGAGGACTTAAAAAAAAAAAGACAATGAGTAAGGGAGATAGAAACAGATATGGAAACAACCCAAGGAAGGGCTGGAGATGAGGTAGTGGTCAGATGGTGCAAAGCCTCACTTGTAGGAAGTTTTCACAATTTTGATCTTTATTTAAAGACCAATGACCATTGTAGGGATTTAAGGAAAGAGGTGAATAGTCAGATGTGCATTGAAAAAAAATCACTGGGCCAGAGAGAAAGCTGGGACATCAGTTAGGATGTTCTTGCAGTGGTCCAAGAGGGAGGTGCTGATGGCTTGGACTAGGATGATGGCAATGGGTGTGGACAGAGAGGACTTAAGGGATAGTTAGGAATTAAGCAGGTAAAATGGATACAAAAGAAAGCTTCTGAGTTTAAATGGAGCTCCCTGGTTGCTGCTGCAGCTACCCAAACCACAGCTGAGCAGGCTGTAGCTGCAGACCCTGCTCCAAAGAGCAGACAGGACATACCCCACCCCCAGACTCAGGCATCACTGCACTCTTAGGGGCCTGGGAAGGCCCCTGCTGTCCTTGCAGGCCCAGAAGTGCCTGCTCCTGCTGCCTGGCTTCTCCCTGCTGTTGGTGCCTGCTCTGATGGGAGCAAAGTCCCCACAAGCCCAGGCACCATGAACAGCAGCAGGAGGCAGACAGATTCCAGGGCAGAAGGGGGCAGGTCCCTGGTGAGGCCCCACCTTCAGGCCAGGGAGGGCCTGAAGACTGGGGGCCGGGCTGCCAGTCCCACCAACTGGAGTGGGAACTTGTGGTGCCTTTTCTGGTCCCTCCCATGGCCACCCATGGACCGATCTGTGTGCATTTCCACACCTCTGAGGCCATAAAAGCCCCAAGATCAGCCAGAGCTGAGCAGACATCCCGACAACCAGTTGCAGGGAGGAGCTACCCTCTCTGCTGAGAGCTTCAGGACCTGCAGGGACATTGGGACTACCAGCTGCAGACGGGAGCAACCCACTCCAGGGCCTCCTCTCTGCCAAGAGCTGCTGCAGACTTCCAGCCAACCTGCCTGCAGAGAGGAGCTGCCCTCTCCAGGGCCTCCTCTCCGTTGAAAGCTGAACACTCCATGGGACGACCTGCCTATGGAGAGGAATGACCCACTATGGGTCTTCTCTGAGCTGTTCTAACACTCAATAAAGCTCCTCTTCATTTTGCTCTCCTCTACTTCTCTGTGTAGCTCATTATTCCCAGATGCAGGACAAGAACTTGGGCAAAGGTGCCACTAGCTACAGAAGTTTCTGGCCAGAAGAGCGACAACCCAAGATCATGTAACATTTTGATATCCCAACATGTGACAGTATTCTTTTCTTTTTTTTTTGAGACGGAGTCTCGCTCTGTCGCCCAGGCTGGAGTGCAGTGGTGCAATCTCTGCTCACTGCAAGCTCCGCCTCCCGGGTTCACGCCATTCTCCTGCCTCAGCCTCCTGAGTAGCTGGGACTACAGGCGCCCGCCACTATGCCTGGCTAATTTTTTGTATTTTTAGTAGAGACGGGGTTTCACCATGTTAGCCAGGATGGTCTCGATCTCCTGACCTCGTGATCTGCCCGCCTCTGCCTCCCACAGTGCTGGGATTACAGGCGTGAGCCGCCGCGCCCGGCCGAGAGTATTCTTTTCAACACACCTCCACCTCCACCCAAATTGACTTCTATCACTTAATTTTTTTTCCAATCTTGAAGATTAGAAATGGAATCACGGTATTTTATTTTGCGTTTATTTTATTACTAATGAGATTAGGCATTAGTTATTTGTATTTTATTTTTTTCTATTTTCCTTTATTTGTTCTTCTATTTAGTTTGCTTATTATCTTCTTTGTGACATGTAAGAACTCTATTTTATGGTTCTTATGTATTAAATGTATATTTCAGATATTTTTATCAGCTTGTGACTTGATTTTTTTAATTTAGATTTTAATGTTTTTTTAAGAAATAAGTTAAAATTAAGTAAATTTATCAGTTTTTTTATTGTGGTTTCTCTCTTTCACATTTTACCAATAAATGTCTTATTAATATCTATGTAATATAAACATAGCATTTTTGATATTTAAAAGGAGTTTCCATTACTCAGAATTTGGGGACCTCCACTGGTGTAAGAAACAAACAGGTCATGAATGTGTACTTGTGGTGTCACTGGGAAGAAGTTGAAAAGCTGTCTGCTTTGGGGAGAGTTTCAGTGGCTTGTGGATCTTTAACAAGTTTCTTGCTTGTCAATGTTGAAAACATGAGGATTTTTTTCCTTTTGTTTTCATTTGCTTTTCTTGAAACCACAGAATATCTTGTTTCTCAGGCAACCCACTACAAAGTGCAAACATCAAAAGGAGCCCATCTTGGTATTAAAGTTTGGGACTTCAGAGGCAGGGGAGTTAGCTATGTTTTCAAAGTTGGATAATAGTGATGGGCCACATTTTCACATCTTAGTTGCACTGTTTATCATAAAGAGGAAAACATTTCCACTTCTCAAAATGTGTGTGTGTGTTTGTGTGTGTGTATATATATATATGGCAATATTAAGTGTGTAAATCATATACATATCTTGCTGAGTACTTGAAAAGAATATTGACAAATGTATAAATGAAATTCTGGCTTATCTTATGAACTCAACTTTAAACAGTTGGCTTATTGAGTTCTGAAATAAAAAGCTATTTATTTATTCATTAAAAAAATTTTTTTAAGAGACAGGATCTTGTTCTGTCACTTAGGCTGGAGTGCAGTGGTGCCATTATAGCTCACTGTAACCTTGAATTCCTGGGCTCAAGCAATCCTCCCACTTCAGCCTCCTGAGCAGGTGGGACTACAGGTGTGTGCCACTACAACTGGCTATGTTTTTTTTCTTTTAGGGACAGGGTCTCACTATGTTGTTCAGGCTGGTCTTGAACTACTGGCCTCAAGCAATCCTCCTGCCTTGGCCTCCCAAAGCTCTGGGACTAGAGGCATGAGCCACCATGCCTGGCCGAAGGGCTATTTAATGAATTACTTTTATTGTAAAATTGATTAATCACAATAGAAATATTTTCTTTCCCCACTCAAAGAGATATATGTTTTTATGAACACTTTAATCTCACATTTAACTGAAAACATTTTTTCTCTTCTAGCTTTTGTTTCTACTAAGATGACATCATACATGGCTATTGATGGCAGTGCTCTTGTAAGTATCCTTTGGAATACCCCAGGCTTTTAGATATTGTCAGTTTGATGAATGAGTAAAATAGTAGGTTGATTTCAAGTTTGGCTAGCAATTTATTGTCCTCAATGTCATTAGCCACAGTAGAACCAAAGACCCTGTTGCTAGATTTAAACGGTCTTATGGTCATCAAGCATTTAAGACCTCTAGATTTTTACTTTTAAAGTTTAAGCTGCACACCATGATTTTAATATACTGTACATAAATTATATTTTAAGAAGATGCTAGCTATGGTACTAGTGGAACCTCTCATGCAATCTCTGTAGGAAAAATTCTGTTAATAATTTCACTGAAATTGGGCTGGGCACGGTGGCTCACACTTGTAATCCCAGCACTTTGGGAGGCCGAGGCAGGCAGATCACAAGGTCAGGAGTTTGAGACCAGCCTGGCCAACATGGTGAAACTCTGTCTGTACTAAAAATACAAAAATTAGCTGGATATGGTGGCGTGCGCCTGTAATCCCAGCTACTGAGGTGGTTGAAGGAGGAGAATCACTTGAACCTGGGAAGTGGAGGTTGCAGTGAGCCAAGATCGCGCCACTGTACTCCAGCCTGGGGGACAGAGTGAGACTCCGCCTTAAAAAAATAATAATAATTTCACCGAAATCATGGGTATCTTTTAAAACAGTTTTATGGTCATACGTTTGCCTAAGATAGGTAAGTGAATTGAGCAAGTATATAACCTCTATTAGACAACGAAACTTATGCAGGGAAAAATTAGGAAGTTGATGTCAGTAACACGGCATTTCTAATAGAAGGGACTGTGGGGAGTGTTGTGGGATTGTACGGTGTGCTTCTTTTGGCAAATCTAATGACCTCAATGATGGATGTATAGGACAGAGTTTTAGGAGCAGAGCTAAAAGCAGAATCAGAAGTGGTGTGTTGGGAGGATAGACTTTCTGCCAAATCTGGAATGTGGACTGTGGTTTCTTGATGCAAATTAGAAAATGGATGTCAAGGGAGTTTGTGGTAACAGGGATGAAGAAACTGAGTTAACTAGACAGCTCCTGAAAGGGACACCTTAGTAAAATACAGGGCGGCTAAAACATCCTTTGCTTGACTTGCTAACAATGTCATATCCCAGAAATTGAAAACGCAATGAAAACACCTTAATTCTGGTGCTAATTCTAATTAAGGAGAAAACTTACTACATATGAAAAAAATGCAGGAAACTTTGAAATACCAGACTGCAAAAATTAAAAATGAAAACACAAATTATAAAAAGTTATGTATTGGCCGAGTGCGGTAGTTCACGCCTGTAATCCCAGCACTTTGGGATGCCAAGGTGGGTGGATCACTTGAGGTCAGGAGATTGAGACCAGCTTGGCCAACATGGTGAAACTCTGTCTCTACTAAAAATACAAAAATTAGCCGGGCATGGTGGCGCGCACCTGTAGTCCCAGCTACTCGGGAGGCTGAGGCGAAAGGATCGCTTGAATCTGGGAGGTAGAGGTTGCGGTGAGCTGAGATCCGCCACTGCACCGCAGCCTGGGCAACAGAGGGTTACTCCATCTCAATTAAAAAAATAAAATAAAATAATGATGCTGGACCTTTACCTCACACCAGATATAAAAATTAGCTCAACTGGGAGGACGGCCTCACCAGCACACACAGGCCTGAATCATGAATGGGGAGTGACCAACAAAGGATAAGGTGTTTCTTTTAAAAAAAAGAAGTCATGCATTGTAGGATATTTGCCACCTAAAGCTTGGAGAAAAGGAAGGTGTGATCCAATGGGCATGGTTGGATGGGTGTTTTTTGATAATAGAAATGTGAATAATTACAAGGAACATAAATAAGAGGAACAAATAAGAGAATAAATGTGGCTGTGGTAGGAGGCTTTGGCTAGGAGTTGATATAAAGACTTGTTTACAGGATGCTAAAAGGGAGTCCTGTGGTCAAGATTTAATGCAAATGGACATCGCAGATCTGTAAAAATAGAGTAAGGAAGTTGAAGTTCAGAGTAACAAAAATGAAAATTTTTAAATAGGAAAAATTCCATTTTAAGATTATAAGCATGGCTGGGCATGGTGGCTCATGCCTGTAATCTCAGCACTTTGGGAGGCTGAGGCAGGTGGATCACGAGGTCAGGGGATGGAGACCATCTTGGCCAACATGGTGAAACACTGTCTCTACTAAAATACAAAAATTAGCTGGGCATGGTGGCGCATACCTGTAGTCCCAGATACTGAGGAGGCTGAGGCAGGGGAATTGCTTGAACCTGGGAGGTGGAGGTTGCAGGGAGCTGAGATCGCATCACTGCACTCCAGCCTGGTGACAGAGCAAGACTCTGTCTCAAAAAAAAAAAAAAAAGGATTATAAGCATGTGTGTATGTGCTATTTGGAACAAAGACATAAAAAAGAAAGGATTAGGATTGTTGTATCCTTGGGAAAGGTAATGCAATGTTTAATTCTTCTATTGCTCCACCTTTTCCACTGAAAGGATGTAATCTTCCAACTGGAGGAAGTTCATCTTAAATGTTTAAGAGGAACTGGAAATCAAGGTAATAAGAGAGCATTTAAGTGTTTTAAATTAATTTGTTCATTGGAACATTCACTTAATATTACCTACCCTTACCTATCCTGATTCTGTCATGCATCAGGCACTGTACCAGGTAGGGTAGGAACTGGAGATTTAATTGGCTTTGGACAAGTTAAAGTCTCTACATCTACAAGTATAACCCTGGGTATTGGAATCGGAGCACAGATGTGATTACCAAAGGACTAACATATCATCCATGTAATTCCCGACCTAGAGCCATTACCACTATAATAGGTAATCTGTTTCTCTTGGTCTTGTGTACAAATTAATTCTATTCTTATTAGTGGGAACTCTGGCTATTTATGGATCTTCCTCATTTCATGAGCCATCTCTACTCCTAGAGTCAATCAGCCAGCTCTCCTTGTGTGTCTATTTTTCCGTTATTTTAATCTCACAGCCGTCAGTGTCTGGGCGGCACTGCTGAACATTTCTTTTAAGCATTTCTTCCAGCAGCTTTTCAGTGGTTACCCTACTTTATCTTTCCATTCAGAAAATTAGTTCAATTTTCTGCTGTCATTTGTTCTCTAAATAAAATGTAGCACAAGAGACCTATATTTATGCTAGGTAGTTTCAGTAGGTTTGACACCTTTGGCCTAATCACATCTTGAATTACACTTCATTTCCACTAAACTAACACTTATTGAGTTATATGGGTTGAACAAACTGCTTGGTGCTGGGGTATAAAGATGAGGAGCATACCATCTTGTTGGGGATGGGGGAAGGAATATATCTTTAAGGTCCTTTCGCTGATCCTAGCCTGCTAGTTTTCACTGAAGCTGGTATGGTAAGTGGTGCTAAGAAAACTGCTCAGAATTCACAACTAAATTTTAAGTGTTATTTGAAATTTTATTATGTGTATACCAAACAGCATTGTCCTGTTTTGCTAAGCTGAGTTTACCTGATAGTATTCTTTTCTCTCTTCTAAATGAAACAATGAGATCTTCAAAGCTAAAATTTCATGTAGATCCAAAAGTATCAATCCACCAAGTTCTATCGGTTCAGTCTCTTAAATATTTCTCCATCTTCACAGCCACAGCTCTTGCCCTCTTCCCCTGGGCTTTTGCCTCTGGCCCTGTGTCCCTCCAATCCAATTGCCACACGACAACTAGAGTGAATTTTTCTTAAATGGAAGTCTGATCATGCCACTTGCCTGCTTACATTGGTTCAATGTCCCATTGTCCTTTGGATAAACTTCATACTTCAAGGCCGGGAGAAGTGGCTCATGCCTGTAATCCCAGCACTTTGGGAGGCTGAGGTGGGAAGGTCACTTGAGGCCAGGAGTTTGAGACCAGCCGTGGGCAACATACGGAGACCCCATCTTTACAAAAAATAGCCAGGCGTATTGGCTCGTGTCTGTAGTCCCAGCTACTTGGGAGGCTGAGGTGGGTAGATCGCTTGGGCCCAGGAGATCGAGACTGCACTGGTCCACTGCACTCCAGTCTTGGCTACAGAGCAAGACCCTGTCACAACACACACACATGCACACACACACACGCACACACACACACACATGCACACACACACACGCGCACACACACACACATGCAGACACATACGCCTTTAGAATCTGGCTCATTGTGTGTTGGGAAATCTTCAGTATAGTTACTAGATTTGGCACTATCCCCAGACTTCTCTAAGAATTGGTTTATGTAGTCCTTGATATTGATAAAGTTTCCTTGAATCACACTGTGGTGATAACCAAGTGTTATGCACGAAATCATGATTGCTTGGTTTTCTTTTATGATCAGTTTCTCATTAAAATAAATAAATAAGTAATACTAGCATATATGAATCTTCAAGGCTTGATTATAAAGTTCTCTGGTCAGCCGGGCGTGGTGGCTCATGCCTGTAATCCCAGCACTTTGGGAGGCTGAGACAGGTGGATCACGAGGTCAGGAGATTGAGACCATCCTGGCCAACATGATGAAACCCCATCTCTACTAAAAATACAAAAATTAGCTGGATGTGGTGGTGTGTGCCTGTAATTCCAGCTATTCAGGAGGCTGAGGCAGGAGAATCACTTGAACTCAGGAGGCGGAGGTTGCAGTGAGCTGAGATGTCGCCACTGCACTCTAGCCTGGGGGATAGAGTGAGACTCCATCTCAAAAAAAAAAAAAATGTTCTCTGGTCTTAGATAGATTTTAGTAACACTGTTCAACTAAAGAAGGAAAACAGCCTTAATTTAAGGATCACAGGGCTCACCGGGAATGAGACAGATAATGTCTTTTACTGTTATACATAGTTCCTGTACCCAAAGCTCCTAAAAAGTTTTCCCTGAAACAGAAAGTTACGTATATAAATCATGGATATTTTGCTCTGTTTTCTGGCTGACAAGGAAACAGTCAGTGGATGTGAATGCATGTTTATGTCTGCTACTGTGGTTAAGTTATTTGCTGTTGCCTGGACTCTCACCTGTGGGATGATCTGTCTAACAGCAAACTGGTACTTGCTGTGTTTACTTCACAAGACAGCTCTGCATTCGCCACTCACAAAGCATCAGTCTTTACGTGACTATGTGTAGTCAACAGCCTAGACGCGATTTCTGCCCGCATGAAACATGCACGTCTCACCGCTCACTCCATCTCCGCGCTCGTCGTGTGAACCGCAGTGAGTGGAAGTGAGGAGTTTATTCTTCACATTTCCGGTCAATTAAAAAAAGCTGAAACTTTGCAGTTTGCTTTCAGGCTACATCAACATAACCCTATGTTGAAATAAGGGGCCAAAGCTGCTCTTCACATGGGTCAAACACAGGAGACTTGAAAATATTTCCTGTGGCAAGGACTTAGGTGGGAAGGGCATGAGAGCTTTCTGGGGAATAGATTATTGGTAGGGGTGGGAGGGGCTCAGTAAGTAGAAAACTTCTGTCCTCATGCCACCCCTGCCCCATGCATTCTATATTTCTTTTTTTAATTTATTTTTTATTTTATTTATTTATTTATTTTTAGACAGAGTTTCGCTCTTATTGCCCAGGCTGGAGTGCAATGGAGCGATCTCGGTTCACCACAACCTCTGCCTCCCGGGTTCAAGTGATTTTCCTGCCTCAGCCTCCCGATTACAGGCATGTGCTGGGATTACAGGCATGTGCCACCATGCCCAGCTAATTTTGTATTTTTAGTAGAGACAGGGTTTCTCCATGTTGGTCAGGCTGGTCTTGAACTCCTGACCTCAGGTGATCCTCCTGCCTTGGCCTCCCAAAGTTCTGGGATTACAGGCGTGAGCCACCGTGCCCAGCCCGCGTTTTATATTTCGTTGGTTCCAGATTCTCAGTATTTGGAGGGTTTGTTGAAAGAGGATGGGGGAGAAAGGTATTGTGCTTTTTAAGGAAATAGTCTTTTAGTAGAACTAGAGATTTGTTCAGCAAAAGTCCATTTTACCTTCAAGAAAATACCAAGAGTCAACTCTTCCTGTGAATTCAAGTTTAATGTCAGTCAATCCTATGGGGTTTTCTCTATGGATGTGCCTCTTTGGGAGTGAGAAAGGTATTGGTGAAACTTTTGTGTTGCTTAACTTTGCTGATATTATTTACTAGCCAAGGTATTTTGCAGCTCTGAGTAATCGAGCAGTAGATGGCTTTGCAGACATCTGTCAAAGTTCCACTATCTGCCAGGCACATAGGAAGGTATCATGCTTACTAAAGGCATCATATGAAGGAAAAATTGATATAAGACCATAAAACTTTTTGTTAAATATTTTGTTGAGTGCTTACTTTGTGTCAGTCATTGGGCTAGGTGCTAGATTTTGAGGACATGGCATGTTCAAGAACATCAATTCTGTCTTAAAGTCTTGGCCAGTCATTGATGCATTTTAAGCAGAGTTGCAGTTGTTCAGTGGTGTGTTGAATGGGTTTTGAGAATCTAGACTGTAGACGGGGAGTCCAGGAATGAGATGGTTGGTCATTGTTTAAGAGAGAACTGATACAGATCTGACTAAGGCAGCAATAGTGGAGATAGAGAGGGAAGAGAGATTTGATAAATATTAAGAAGCAAGCTGGACATGGGTGGTGCATGAGCAAATGTGTAGGAGAGGGGAAAGGGCAAACCTGAGATTACTCACAGGCTCTGGGTTGGACTGTTGGGTAGGCAGTGTTACCACAGTGTGTGTATCATGGTATCCCACACAGATAAACAGATTATAATATCGATTTCAGAGGCATAGCAAAACATGGTGAGAACATAGAAGACAGAACAGCAGGAGAACATATAATTAAACAATAGGCTTAGGAGTCTGACTGGCTGGGTCCCATTCTTGGCTTTGCTACTAGCTGTGCGTGATCTGTGGAGAAGTTTCTTAACCACACCAAGCTAAAGTTCCTCATCTGTGAACAGGAGGATAAAAATAGTACCTACCATGAAGATCTTCAGAGATAACATAAATAGCTTATTACAGGGGCTACAAATAAATAACACTGGGTGAATATGAAGTTAGTATTAGAACTAACCACCTTCTAATGTCAGAGAGGGCTTCATAGTGGAGGTGCCATTTGACCTGGATCTCAGAGGATGAGTAAGCATTAACCAGGAGAAGAATGGAGAGGGAAATACAGTATTCAAAAGCAAGGAGCTGTTAAAGTGTCTGATATTTCTGCAGAATAGAAAAAAGTTATCTGGGTATGGTGGCTCACACCTGTAATCTCAGCACTTTGGAAGACCTAGGCGAGAGGATCACTTGAGGCCAGGAGTTTGAGACCAGCCTGGGCCACATGGCGTGACTCCATCTCTACAAAAAAAAAAAAAAAAAAAAATTAGCCAGATGTCCTGGTGTGTGCCTGTAGTCCCAATTGCTACTTGAGAGGCTGTGGTGGGAGCATTGCTTGAGCCTGGGAGGTTGAGGTTGCAGTGAGCCATGGTCCTGTGACTGTACTCCAGCCTGGGTGAAAAAGCAAGACTCTGTCTCAAGAAACAAACAAACAAACAAAACCCAAAACCAAAACAAAAAAGCAAAAAGTTTTGGTGGTATATTGAGGCCAGTATGGGAAGAGACTGGTTTGTTATTTGTGGATTTCAGACGGAATCTTGTAAATGAATTAACTGATTTCCATTCAAGGGTGGTACACGTTTTGACATTCCATTCATCTTCCAACATATAGCAATGATAGACAAAGAAAAACCTAAAAAGCCAAAAATGGATAGTTAGGCTCAGAAACATGGTAAGCATCTCTGTGGATCAGAAATGAAAAGTGCAGCATGACTGAAGCCATGAGCTGGATGGGCACCTGGTCTGGAAGCAGGAAGTAGTTTGCCTCTGCCTGCAGGTTAAAGGATGGGGGTGTAAAAAATGTTCCACTAAATGTGGGGAGAGCTAGCTAGGTTCACTCCATGATGACAATGGAGCTTCCTCACTTGTGAAAGGAGCTAAAGATAAATGGAGAAAACAGTTGCCAAATCACTGCCTGAGATGACACATTTTGCTAGTTGTGGGCCTTGGGAGGAAGGAGATACAGACACAGGCACCAAACCAGGAACTAAATTTAGTCACCAACTGGATCAGTGACAGGATATACAGATGTTTCTTGACTTACCATGGGGTTACGTCCTGATAAATCTGTAACAAATTGAAAATATCTTAAGTTGAAAATGCACTTAATACACCTAATCTACTGAACATCATAGCTTAGCATAGCCTGCCTTAAACATGTTCAGAACACTTAAATTAGCCCACGATTGGGCAAAATCATCTAACACAAACCTATTTTATAACAAAGTGTTGAAAATCCCATGTGAAGGTATCATACCATGTATTACTAGCCCAGGAAAATATCAAAATTTGAGGTGCAACTTCTACTGAATGCATATTGCTTTTGCTTTTGTACTATCATAAAGTCATTGTAAGTCAAACTATCCATCATAAGTTGGGGACCATCTGTGCAAGATTCTCTATGATTAAATTAGGATATTATTGTATAACTAGTTTTGCAGTAACTAGAGGTAACTTCTAAACCGCAAAAGAGAGAGCTATAAGCACAGATGGGAAGAGAGAGAGAGAAAGTGAGAGTGTGTGTGTGTGAGAGAGAGAGAGACACACACACACACACACACACACACAGAGAGAGAGAGAGACAGAGAGACAGAGACAGAGACAGAGAGAGAGAATGCCATATAGACAGACAGTAAGGCAGAGAAAGAGACATAAAACTTTTTCACTTGCAATTCTGCAAATTTAAATTCTGTCATAGCCTGGATATTTACGTCCCTCCTATTCAATCCCCACAAATTTATACATAGAACCCCTAATCCCCAATGTAATGATTTTAGGAGGTGGAACCTTTGAGAGTTAATTAGGTCATGAGGGCTTCACCCTGATGAATGAGATTTGTGCCCTTATAAGAAGAGACTAGAGAGAAATGATTTTCTCCCTGGCCATGTGAGGATATAATAAGAAAATGGCCATGTGTAAATCAGTAAGAGGGCCCTCACCAGACACCAGCTCTGCCCACATCTTGATGTTGGATTTCCCAGCTTCCAGAACTGTGAGATAAATATTTGTTGTTTAAGCCACTCAGTCTATGGTACGCTGTTACAGCAGTCCAAACTGACTAAGACAAATCCCAGAACACATTTACAAATAATAATGCTGAGAAAGATAGAATATAGAATAAAAAATTAGAAGGTAGCTTCATTTTAAATTAAATAAAAAGTTAAAAGCTCAACAAAATGTTTAAGTACGAGGTTCAAAGAAACTTTTAAAAATTTTTGAAGAAAAATCAGGCACCAATAATAAAGTATCAGTTGGTTTTTAAAAAATTTAGAAATATCAGAAAAGAAAATACCTTCCTTGTAATAGCTCAGTAGATGGCATAAACATTGGACACTTTCAAAAAAGAGTATTAGTAACTTGGAAGCAGATTTGAAAAATTGATATAAGACATAAGTAGCACAGAGAGATAAAGAGATTAAAAAAGAGCTAAGATATGAAAGAAAAATCACTCATCTCTAACATAAATCTAACAGTACCCCCAAAAGAAGAGAATGAGGAAAATGGCAGAAAAACATGATTTGAAGACCTTTTAAAATTTTCCATGCTTGAGAAAAGATACAAGTCATCAATTAAAGCTTCACTCAGAAGATTGAGCAGTATAAATAAAGATAAGTCCATAACTAGAAACATTGCAGTAAATTTACAGTATATCAAGGATGATGAGAATGCCTTAAGAGAGTGAAAAGAAAAACCAAGTACAATGAATGATAGACTGATAGCAGAAATCGATCAATGTGATACTTGTTAGAAGATCAATGATCAAAATAGTCAAAGTGCTAGGGCTGAAAATACTTTTATACCCACCTCAATTATCATTCAGTTTTGAGGTGAAAGTAAAGGCATTACAATACACACAGAGACTGAGAATTTACTACCTATGGATCCTCATTAAAAGGCACTATTCAAAGAGGCACCCTCCTAAACAGAAAAGTGGATCCAATGGGAAGCTATATGATAAATGAAACAAACATGATCCCAGAAATAGGAAAACTTGTAATTTTTGATTGAGAAATAATAACTTAATCATAATAAATTTATGATTAAGAATAATAATACACTTAACATTTTAATGGAAAAATAAATATGTAGACTGCAATAACAAGAGAGTAGTCATTGAAACAGGAGTTACAATATGCTAAGTTATGTTATATTTATGGTGAATTTAGAAATACTAAATTAAACATCAGAGAAATTGCATGTGAGAAAGAAAAATGGGAAAAATAAAAATAAATGAAATGAATGAAACCAAAACCACAAAATAAAAATGCTGTTAAACGTAAGTAGATTAAACTCACCTATGAAAAGGCACAGATAATCTTGTTATATTAAAAAAATCAAAATGTAGTCATATAGTCCTTATAAAAGAAATGGCAAAAACCAACCAACCAACCACACAGAAAGTTTGAAAATAAAAGGATGGAAATGCTAACAAAGTTGTAACTCCAGCAACAAAAATTAAAGAGAGATATAAAAGATTTGGAAAACAAAATTAGCAGTTTTGATTTAGGTTTACATAGAATGTGATATGATTTGACTGTGTCCCCACCCCATCTGGAATTGTAATCCAAATTGTAATCTCTGCATGCTGAGGGAGGGACCTGGTGGGAGGTGATTGGATCATAGGAGCAGTTTCCCCATGCTGTTCTCGTGATATTGAGTGAGTTTTCACGAGATCTGGTTGTTTGATTAGTATCTGGTGCTTCCTGCTTCTCTCTTTCTCCTGCTGCCATGTAAGACGTGTCTCTCTACCCCTTTGCCTTCCACCATGATTGTAACTTTTCTGAGGCCCCCTCAGCCATGCAGAACTGTGAGTCAATTAAACCTCTTTTGTTTATAAATTACCCAGTCTCAGGTAGTATGTTTATAGCAGTGTGAGAATGGACTAATACAGAATGTTTACAAAATTTGATTATGTAATAAGTCACAAATAAATGCTAATAATTTCAAGAAATTGGTATCATAAAGATCATATGTTCTGAACAAAATGCAATGAATTTAGAAATTAAAAAAAAGTAGTAAAAATGTCCCATATGCTAAGAAACCTATAAATACACATTCCAATGTCTCATTCTAAAGAAATGATTTAGAATGGAAAAACAAGGAGATACAAGTAAAGCAAAATTCCCAGGAAATGTATAGCTCTGAATGTTTTATTATAATAAAAGCAAAGAATATAAATAAGATAAACATCACCTCTAGGAGCTGGAAAAGGAATAACAGAGTAAATTTAAAAAAAAAATAAGGGTAATAAGTTAAGAGCAGACATTAATGAAATAGAAAAAATAAACAGGTAGAAGGAGATGTAGGAAAGATTTCTGAAACTCTGAGATAGGAGACTAAAACATATTCCTGGTTGTAGAAAGCTAAATTTTATATATTGCAGGAGGGTCTGTAAGTAGGACACTTTGGAAGAAATGTGGGAATATCTAAAAAGTTAAAGATGCACATATCCTATGATCATGGAATTCCACTTCCAGACACATAGGTAGCCCAGAAAGACACCTACATATATGCATAATGGAAGTTATACAAAATTGTTAATTGCAACATTTTTGTGATAGCATAACACTGTAAATAATTTAAATATGCATCAATAGGTAGAGATAAATTGTGGCATTTTTCTTCACTGCAGTACTATGCAGCATTGAAAATGAACTAGAGATACATGTATCAACGTGAAAACATTACAAAAACATAATAGTGAAAATTAAATGTCTGCATTAATGTTATTACTTCTAGTTTTGTTAAAATATTATTTATAGATAGTAAAAGTGCAAAGGAGGTCGGATGTGGTGGCTCGTGTCTGTAATCCCAGCACTTTGGGAGGCTGAGGAAGATAAATCTCTTGGGCCTATGATTTCGAGACCAGCCTGGGAAACAGAGCGAGACCCTGTCTCTACAAGGAGAAAACAACAACAACAACAACAAAAGCAAGGAAATGATCAACATCACATTCAAGTTAGTGTAATGTGAGGATAATGAGAGGGAAATGAAAAAGGCAAGGAGTACACGGAGAGATAACAGTATACTTAATTCTCTTAAAAATAATCTCAAAAAGAAAAAAGGCAGAAAGAAATGGATGATCAATGAGTTAGAATATGAATATAATTGAAGCCTTTGATAGTGTATTGTTGAAGTGCTTTCTAAGTGTGTATCTGTATCTTACTGCAATAAAAGGGTTTAAGCACAGAAGCTTGGTTTTGAGGGAGGTCTATGGCAATCTCTGTCCTTTGGCAGTGTGCCTTCCTGTTACTATCATGACGCCTCTTTTCAGTGAAGATTCTTGAAAGAGTAGTCTGCAATGCTGTCTTTATTTCTTCAATTCCTACTCATCTCTCAACCCACTCAGATTGGTCTTGTAGCCCCACACAATAGTTAAACTGGTTTTGCCAAATCTCTAGTGAATCCGTCCTTCGTTTTTTCTTTTCTTTTTTTTTTTCGAGATGGAGTCTTGCTCTGTCACCCCAGCTAGAGTGCAATAGCATGATCTCGGCTTACTGCAACCTCCGTCTCCGGGGTTCAAGCAATTCTCCCGCCTCAGTCTCCCAAATAGCTGGGATTACAGGTGCCCACCACCACGCCCAGCTAATTTTTGTATTTTTAGTAGAGACGGAGTTTCACCATGATGGCCAGGCTGTTCTCGAACTCCTGATCTCGTGATCTGCCCACCTGGCCTCCCAAAGTGCTGGAATTACAGGTGAGAGCCACCGTGCCTGGCCAAGAGGAGCTCGTCCTTTGTTTTTTCACACTGACAGTATTGGAAGGTTTGGACCTACCTTTCTCATGTATTCCTCCATCTGCTCCATGACAACCTTCTCTCCTGCCTCTCTTTACTTTTTCTTTGGCTGTTAATGGCACAGTCCCCTTGCTGGGCTTCTATTGCTTTTCCGGGGCATGTTGGTTTTCCTTTGGATTCTGATGTTGAGCGTTTGTCATTCTATACATTCTCTGGGTGATCTGACCAAAACATGAGACTTCTACTCTTTATACAGTGACAAGTCACCATTTTATATCTTTATTCCAGATTTTCCTCCCAATATCTAATCCCCTATATACTGCTGTATACTAAGTATTTCCACTTAGATGTCTCACATGTTTGTCAAACTCAGTATCTTTACTGCTGAAACAATATACACATTTCTAACTGTGTTGTCTATGGTGCTAAGTCATTTATTGCAATTGTTTAAGCTAGAAACTCCACGATTTTCCCTGGAACTTTGCTCTTCCCCACTTTCTACATTGTCTTCCTCCTTCTTCCATCTTCTCTTGCACCCTTCCTGCAGCTCCTTATCTCCTCTCCCTTCCTTCTTCCCCTTCTTCCCAGTCCTCCTTTCATTTCTTCTTTTCCTCTTCTAGGTGGAAAGTGCCGTGGCATCCATCTTCGCCACAATCTCTAGTCCTTGTTTCCCTGCCCTACTTCTTAACAAAACACCAACAATGCAAACAAATATCCTAACAGTCTACTATGCAGTTTTATTCTTGAAATACCTATTTGCACTTTACCATTTACTTTGGTGACTTTGGGCAAAATTCTGAAGCTCCATTTGCTTTAATTTCCACTTCTGTAAAGTGGATATAAAGTGGATATAATAATAGCACCTGAGCCAGAAAGGTGGCTATGAGAGTTCAATGCCAGTATCTTGAAAAGACTCAGAGCAGTGCCTGGCACACGCGAGCATGATATGATTATTAAGCTTTATTCATATTTTTTAGCTGTCATTGTGGTTTTTTAAAATAAGAGATGGGGTCTTGCTATGTTGTCCAGGCCAGTTTTGGACTCCTGGGCTCAAGACATCCTCCCACCCCAGCCTCCCAAATCGCTGACATAGGCATGAGTCATCACACCCAACCTCTGTCATTGTTTTTATTACTACTTCTATTATTATTATTATTAGAATGTCTATTGTCTGTCTTCATTATTCACTACTATGAGAGATTATTTCAATTAATGTATTAAGTATTATTTAAGGTAGTTAGTCTTCTGAAAAAATTAAGCAAGCTTTTCATGTTTTCACAGGTAAATGTCTATTAATTGGATGCTTTAGAATCTCCTTTAAAAAGTTGAGTCTAGTTTTTCCGGGAAGGATAAAAAACGTTTGTGGAGATGTCAGGGGTTTCTGGAGGAACATCCCTAACAGCTCTATCAGTGCTGTGCCGATTTGGTAGGGCTCTAAAATAGTCAGGAATTTTTGTGGCTTGGTTGTTAAAATATTGGTAGTTTGAAACTGTCAATGATGTGAGGGTTTGTACCACAGAAACTGACAAAAGCCACCAGTTAGGGCTCCTGCAACCGGAGAGCCCATTTTACCAGCATATCACTGTATAGTTTTTGCTAAAGATTAGGATCACTATGAAGTCTGATGTAATGACAGAGCATCTTACTGTGAATTTTAATATATCTTGGGGTAAATTTTGCCTGCAAGGTTTAACAACTACTATATGGATTATAAGTCAATATAATAGTTACCTGTAACCTGGGCATTAGCCCCATCATTCAATATCAAAGGAGTTTCCTTTGTGTATTTTCTACTGGATCTTTTGTATATTTCTATGTGTTTTTGAGTGATTCGTGGCCAAATGAAGTTTTTGAACCATCTTTTAAAAAGTTAAAGAAAAATACACTTCTTCAATGAAAAAGAAATACATATTTTCAAAGAAAAATTTCCCCTCAATTTTAGAACTAAGTTAGGGCAAAATCAGATTTTTAGAATAATTTTTTAGTTTTACCTATAACATTCAAACTGGAAGAAAATAGAATGAGAAAATATCTTACTAGGCTCTGAATATTTATCATGATAACAAGTTATAATTTTGCCTATTGAAAAACCATCTCATAAAATGCTCAACTGGTTGCTTGCTTTTTTTCTTTTTACTTACCTAGTGAAAAACCACATGCAAGATCATTTTGAAACGGACTAGTTCGTGGGTTCCACTTCCTGTTGTGAGGAGTAAAATCTATCTTAGATGCAATAAAGTTCTCAAAGATTGTTTTCATTGTCTCATATAAACCAATTTAGGTTTCAAATTCATGTATGTTAAGTGAAACTGAAACTCCCTGAATTTGTTATTTCTATAATATGCAGTCTGTTTCTGGTCAGGGAAAACAGTTTTAACAGTTAATAATTTGCTTTGAGAGAATTACTGTCAGAACAGGGTTGACTCAATGACTCAATAACTAAGCTCCCTCCCCCACTTAAAAACAAAGAAAAGCCTTTCTTTGAGTTGGGTGCCCGTTCTGCTTGAGGTATTGTTCTCATCCCATCCTAGGCACAAGAACGTGGTGTAGACCAAGGGTTGGTCTTGGGCAGAATTGAGACAAAGCTCTCATTTTGGGGCTTTTCCTGGAAGTAGCCCTAAGGTGGAGCCGGAGGGCTCCAGTCCCACTGGGTGCTCACAAGGAATGGGTGGAGGATACTCACTAGTACCCAGCTGGGAGCGATGGAAGGAGCATCACTTCCTCTCTGCCTTGGCTGATCCCATCGCTGCCCTCCAGGGACTTTCCTCTCATTTGTTCATCCGAAGGCTGCTCTTCTTGTTTGAACTAATGTAATTTCATCTTGTTCATCGGAGGCCTGAGCACTCTAGGAATGACTGTTAACAACACCCTTTTCTCCCTATTCCCCTGGTTCTTGGTTTGTCTCAAGTGCTCGCTAGGGACTCCTGGACCCCAGATTTCCCAAATCTTACCCAGCATCTACATTCACGTATTCTCTTCTTTGTCTTTAGTCCTGGCTCTCAGCTAAAATTTAGCCACTCAAATAATATACATATTTGGGCAAAAATATTTTGCCAATAGGTACTAGTTGCGTTTTACTGATCTTAGAGAATTGGTATATCAAAAAAAGTCCCAGGAGACGATTTGAGGGAATGATAGGAACTTTAGAACACAAGACAGGTCAGTGTGGGAGATATTTGTGAAGTGAGGCTGAGACTAGGTCCTTTTCATGATAACTTGCCTGAATTTTAGTAACATGCCATGATTATAACATGTCTACCTTTGCTTAAAATTTAAGGCAATTACTGCCATCTTTATGGATGATTAATTTTTGGGGGGATAAATTTTACTCTAACATTTGTCAGATGAAATGTCAGTGCAGTATTTCTTGGGATCTCTATTTCCCAGGAAATATAATTTCAACACTTTAGCTTCGTTATAATTGCTGAAGGAAACATAAATCATACTTATAAAAATTATGATTTTTTCTGTTTATTAGATATAAAGTATTTGTTTATCTCAATGATATAATACTATATTACATATACTCACGTAAAGGAATGTTGTTTAGTTCTCAGAGGATTTTCACAAATTAGTCTTGTCAAATCTTTGTAAGGCCTATAGGATTAGAATTACTATCAATAGCTTCATTTTATAAATGAAGAAGCAGATTCAGAGAGTGCTATTTTCTTGGGCAACACAGCTACTAATTATAATAGCCAGGAATTGGTTCCAGGCCTCTGGATTTAAAGACCTTCTCCTGTTTTCACTATGTCATGTCCCTTCTTCAAACATATAGTAGAACCATATATAATAGCTATGAGATCAATAGTTAGATATGTAGAATATAAGCCAGGAACCTCTAGAAAACATTATAAAATACTGTACTAAGATTACATACCAAATTTTGGAACTGCTTTTCATTTTTATGCTTTTTTTTCCCGAGTTCTCTATTTGTTAACGGAAAAGGGTGTCTTTCAAATTTAAATCAATTCAGCTTAGATATTTGTAAAGAAAAAACAAATAAAACTTCTTTAAGCAAAATTTTTTTTCTCTCTTTCTACACACACACACACACACACACACACACACACACACATTTGAAAGCACTTGAAAATATTTTTTATTTTTGCTGTTAGTCTGTTTAAAATGTATTGTGGAAAAAATGTATATTTCATATATATTGTCTTACGTCTGATTTGAAGATTTGAAGAGCTAGTACAGAATAGTAGGTGGTAACTAATTTATCTTCCATAAAACGTGAGAAATATTCAGAGATATTTAAAGACAGAATAACAAACTTTAATTTATCTGTAAATAAGAATTTCCTGATAAGGAGGGTTGATTGCTACTGAACTCTCACTAAAAGAGGTTGTGGAAATTCATTTTCTGGGATATTTAATTCATGTGGTTTAGGTGTAACCCTATGTGGTAGCAGGACTATGAACTGAATAGTCAAGTGACTCTAATATTTTGAGATTGTAACAATTATCTTCCAGGTTTATCTGAATAATCATTGTTATTTAGAAATTGCAAAAGAAGCAGATATATTTTTCCTTCTCTCACAAAAACACAAAAGGGGAAATATTTTTTGATTTTTAAAACTTCCGTGAACACTGTGCTATCATAACTAAAGTAGTAGTGAGAGCGGCTTGTGGGTGGGAACAGGAAACATCAGTGATAAATGCTCTGTGACATTTTTTTTTTTTCAGGTTCAGCTCAATGTATATTGATTCTAATTAGCACATTTTGTGCCTCAGCTAGTAGCTCCCCGTTAAGCTCTGCCTGGAGAGTTTTTTTTAGATTCCATCCTGCTCATAAACACTGCCACCTCCTCCCTCCTTCTCTCTTTACAAATGTTACAACACAATCAGAAATTTCCTCTTTTCTTTCCTTCCTGCATTTTCAGCAGGTTCCCTTGCGTCAGAAGCCGAGGAGGAAAACTCAAGGTAATTAGGTCTCTTTTGTTTCTTTATCTCCTTTTTGTGTGTGTTGAGTGTGGCTTTTCTCCGGGGTGCCTTCCTTGGGATCAGATTTTTGTCTGTCTTAATGCTAGTAAGAGGAGGTGGACGGCAGATTAATTTTTGGTTATTGTTGAATCGATTTTAAGAAATGATGGCATGCTGTTCATTTGGATTAATCCCTCGTGGTATGTCGAAAGAGCTTAGAAAAACTGGCAGTGAGTCGGGAAGTAGCTGTGTTTTGAGGTGGGCATTAACCCTTCAACATCTATTGCATAACTACAGCTGTTATTGTTGAGAGGAGCTATGTTACTGCACTGATATGCGTGCCAGCCGTACGATTTTAATTATTTTCAACTTATTCTTGGTGAATACTATTCTTAGACTAATACTTGCATATTAGTCCCGCTGCGCTGTTTCTTTGGCTGTATCTTATACCTTCTAAGCATCAAACGAATGTTTAAAAATAAAACAGACACATGGCTTTTTTTTTTTTTTTTTTTTTGCATTGGTTTTGCATAGGCTTTGCATAAATCTTGGGGAAAAATCCAACTCCCCGGGGGTTTAACAATTAAAAGTTGCCTTTCACTCTGTCACATAAATCAGGATAATACTTTACCTACCAAATCAGGGTAATACATTATCTACCTCTTCATGTAATCATTGCAGGTTTTCTCATGATGAGTCGGAGGAGGATATCGTGTAAAGATCTGGGCCATGCTGACTGCCAAGGGTGGCTGTATAAGAAAAAGGAAAAGGGAAGTTTCCTAAGCAACAAATGGAAAAAGTTCTGGGTGATACTGAAGGGGTCGTCACTGTACTGGTATAGCAATCAAATGGTGAGTCTGCTTTCTTCCTCCTGTTCTCAGCCGTTTTAATGAGGGATACGTTAAAGGGATCAGGTGATCCCTATGGGAAAGTTCATTTTGATTTCAGGGAATTGGAAAGCAGTAAATAAACAAATAAGTTATAGAAGCCATTTCTGGTCCAGTAGATACGTAGGTTATGCTATTGTGTTTTATGGAGAAGAAACCCATCCTGTTTGACTACTCTGGTTGGGGAGGAAGGGAGTGTCGACATTTACATCCTTGCTAAAGGAGACTTTTAAGTTCTGTTATTAATGTTACTATTCCACGAGGGATTCTAATAGTTTCAGGATTTATGTGGGCATCACTTAACATGGCACCTTTACATAGTTAAGGTCTCTCTACTAAAAGGAGACTCAGCTTCACGACCTACAAGGGTGTCAATTGATTCAGTTCAGAGAAGCTTTTTCAATTTCTCCTCCTTTACTTTCTTCTTCCCCTTCTTTCCCCCTGACCTTCTTTATCAGATGGGTTGGTTTGGAATCGCTAACCCCTATGCTAGCTTTGCGTTGGCAACTGTCACCTCTTGTCCCCTGGTGTGCTCTGTGAGGGTGTTAAACTGGTCGTGCTTAGACAACATTTGAAAAGATAGTTGCCTAGTTTATTCCTTAAAAAGTCAGTACACTGTTGTGGTCTGCTTCCCAGGCTAGTTTTCTTTTGAAAATGGCTGGAAATAAAGTTATTGTTAGAAAGTGTCCTGGTCTTTCATGACCTGAATCGTGTTGAAAATGACGATGTTGTTGAATGTCAAATGAGGAGACAGTTCCAAGGAGGAATGCTCTCCACAATCCCGGTGAGGTTTGATTGCCGCTCTCAGGAGAGTGTGAGTCCCTTTGTAGTAATGTGAAGATCAGCACTGGAGGGCCTTTAGTCAATTAAGGGAAAAGTACTTAGGAGTTGCTTATAAGCCAGGAAAGTTCTTTTTATGTGACATTCTTCTTGTGAAATGACATGGGCATGCGTGTCATTCAAGCAACAGAGCTGTACATCATGTAACTTTATAAATGCAAAATAAGTACTGCATATTGTTTGTGGGCCAAATTTTTAGTTGATAAATTTACATTCACTGGCCACTAATCAATTTTTGTTACTCACATACCCCTGGGCAGCTGTTCATTAAAGATTTGGTTCAACCGGACCCAAATCCAATTCCAGTGCTGGGAATAAGCACTCTCCTCTTTGCTCCTCTGCCCCCAAACTTACTGCTCAAGCTTCACCTCATGAAAAATGTGGCACAAAGCTCCTCTTTGGGTTCCGTAAAAATACATTTTTTTTCAAGCATTTGGTGAGTTATAACAACTTTATCAAAGTTTTAAGGGATTCACAAAAAGTCACTGGCAGAGTGTGCAGTTTTCCACTGGCATCCTTTTTCTCTCTTTTCTTCTCCCCTCCTGAATACATTCTTCATCTTGTCTAGCATGTATGGTTTTACCCAAATTAAGGCAACCTGGGTCTGCGGTCTTGCCTTCTATTGTAAGAGAGTTTTCCTAAACAAATACAGCTTCCTTCTTAAGGGGAACTAAGGTTAATATAAATGTCTCCTTCTTGTTTCATATTATTTCAGGCCCTCGTTTTGGGGTAGTTGTGGCAAGCGATAGTCCTCTACATCTTTTATAACATGACAGAACCTACTGATTTACCTTTCAATAGTGGTCAGGGCATTTCCAGAGGCTGTTGGAAAGATTGGATGCTGATGGAGCTTGGCATGTCTGCGGGAAGTAATAAAGCTCGGATAGAAGCAGGACGTTCATCTTCTCAGGGAATCAAATTATTTAGCAAATATGTTCTGGCTGCTGTCCCTGTCTTTATGGAATTTAAAGGAAGTCCTTCTGAACCACACAGGCTTCCAGATTGGGCTGGCTTGGCCTCATCAGCTCATTCAGCTTATGATTCTCTTAGAGGAGAAACGAGTTACCTATTTTAGGCATTAGGAACTTCATGCTTCCACAAGGAGCAGCAGTGTTGACAGACTAGGCTAGAAAGAGGAAAGGGATAGAGCCTTAGATACATTCACGCATTCCTGCCCTGGCTGGCTTTCATGGCAACACAGAAAGCAATATTCAGGTTGCAAAGCATGTACTTGAATACAGTTAGGTTAGCAGCATTGAATGGAGAATAAGCTTGCCGTTATATGGCTGGGGAACTATAGGATTAAACTAATGGTATGCAAACTAATGGTTATAAAGCTAATGGTATGTAGAGGAATTCTCCCTCTCTCTTCCTCTCCACCACACACACACACACACACACACACACACACCCCGAATCTTAATTATATGTTAATTGTGGGGGAAAAAGGGCTACTCAATGAATGCTTACTTAGCAGTGATATTCCTCTTGTCTGTGTGGACACCAACTGTGAAATAAGACCCAAGCATGTCCTGTCAAGCCAAGAAGCTTTATTTACTTTCTGCCACTTAAAAGTAAAATTCAGATTCAACAAAGTCGCTCTCAAAGCACCTAAGCCTAAGCACCTAAGAGCAGAATTCTACTTCTACCTTGGGTTACGACCAGCCCCATCCCTACACTTCGTCAATAGCCTAATGCTGAGAGGTAGCAGAGTCCATAGCATCTCAGGAAGAGCCACCTGTTACTTCGTGTCTACTCTAGGCCAAGGGACAGATGATTCAAGGTACCTTGCATATATGCTCTCATTTACTCCTCAAAATCACCCTGAGAGGTAGTAATTGTCTCCACATTTTGAAAGTGGGATAGACTGAAATGCAGAGAGATTGCGTCAATTGTCCCAGGTCACACAGGAGTAAATGGAAAAAAACAGATTCACATTCAGGTTCCTTGGACTCCTAAGCCCATGACTTACAGCATACCAATCTGACTCCCTCTCGGGCCAGGATACATGATACAATTAAGACCACCCTGTTTTCTGCCTTCAATGGGGTTCTGAGAGAACAGCTCTAGAAATGAAATTTAGGGCAATTCTTTGAAATTACATGTGATCTCATTGTCATTGAATCCCTTTGCTTTTCTCTCTCCGTCATCGCCTGACACTGCCTGGGAAGACCAGCCTCACCTCTCTTCTGTTTTACGCTGTTGTTACCCAGTTACCTGATGCATAGTCTACCTTTTTCTTTCACCACACGTTGCTACTTCAAACTGTACTACCTAGAATTCATTGAGGAAGGTCAAGTCCAGAGGCTCATCTGCCATTTTTCACACCACATATTATGTGCTTAGTGTGACGCAGCACACAAGATTACTCGCCAAGTCCCACAAAACCATATGCAAGTTTAACAGCCGTAGAAATCCAGGCTGGTAAAATCTTGGATTTAAAATTCACAGTTTTGTTTTCCCTTGCCCTTACGAGAAAGTACCAGTTCACTTCCTGGCTTGTGGGAATCACCTTAACTGGTAACCTTTCTTACTTCCTCACACTTGTCAGCCCTACCCATTTAAAGATGGCACTTCTTTCAATTCCTGTTAGCACGTGGGCTGGCTCTCTCTAAGCCTTCGCATATGCTGTTTCTCTGCTCAGAAAACTCTGTCTCCATGCCCTGAAGTCTTTCTCCTATCCAATTCCATCAAACTTATCCCTCCTTATAGGTCAAATTTTAGCTTAAATAGCCTTTTTCTAGAGGCACGTACCTTCTCCCCTGACCTAAATTTGGCTTCCTCTCTCTGCTCCCTGAGCGGCCTATACTTTTCTTTTCTTTTCTTTCCTTTTTTTGAGATGGAGTCTTGCTCTATTGACCAGGCTGGTGTACAATGGTGTTATCTCGGCTCACTGCAACCTCTGCCTCCCAGGTTCAAGCGATTCTCATGCCTCAGCCTCCTTGAGTAGCTGGGATTACAGGCGTGCGCCACCATGCCCGGCTAATTTTTGTGTTTTTAGTAGAGACAAGGTTTCACCACCTTGGCCAGGCTGGTCTCAGACTCCTGACATCAAGTGATCCACCTGCCTTGGCCTTCCGAAGTGCTGGGATTACAGGTGTGAGCCACCTTGCCTGGCCTATACTTTTCATACTATCATACTTGTCCTCTTTTTTGGGTACTTGCTTGTCAGGCTTGCTGTTTTCCATAATTGATCATTTCTGTAGGACAAGATCATGGGTATATCTTCAGCAACTTACTCCGTGTCTGACAGTTAATAGGCTCTCAATTAATAGTTCTTGATTTCATATATAAATAAGAATTAAGAATCTTTGGCATTTACATTGCCCATGGGAATTTCGAGAAATGGAGTCGTGTGTAAGGACTGATTTTGACAGAAAATAATTTTCCAGGAAAGGATTTCCACCTCTATTCTTAAAAACAGATATGGGAAAAGCAGCAATCTGAATTTGCTAGAAAGGCCCCAAGGTTCTGATTAGGTCCTGCACAGCTGCTCCCATTTTGCTAACACATTATTAGGATCTTTGAGAAGTAGAGGTGGGAGATGCGCATTCTGGGGACTAATGTGAACAAAGGAATGAAAATATAAACGAGCTGTGCCAATCCATTGTGTTAGCGATTATACTGAATTCTCATAATAGCCGAGCAAGATAGATTTTATTATTCCCATTTTTCAAGGGAGTTTACTGAAGCTCAGGGAATTTAAGTAACTTGCTCAAAGTCTCATAAGGAGTAAATAGCAGAGCTTGGATTTAAAACAAAGGTTTCCCAATGACAAAGCCAGGCTCTTTTCCCCAGGCTGCATGGCTTCTCCATTTAGAGGTGACTTAGGGCCAGTGAATGGGGGACTGAGACACGTAGTGATAGTGTAGGAACGTGGATTTGATCCAGCAGGCAGTAGGGAGCCACTGCCTATTCTTGAGCCGGAAGGTGAGCTCGTGAAATTGGCATGTGAAAAATATGAACCTAGCAGCAATAAATTGGATGTTTTGGAGAGTGAGGGAGCTGCCAGAAGGCCAGTTAGGAGATGGTGAGAAAATGCAGGCATTCAGACATGAGCTCCTGGACTAGAGTGCCAACAGTGAGAATTTAGGGCACACTATGCAAATAAAAAGGGGCAAGGTATGAAGAGTGCTTGGATATAAGACACAAAAAATTTGAGGCTAAAATAAGCCTGATTCCAAGTTTTAGAGCCTGGGGAGACTGGGAAAATAATATGAAAATTGAGGGACAAAGAGTTCGTGACTAAGAAGGGTGGAATTTCATTTAGATTCACCGTCGCTTACTTTTTTTTGGTGTATTTTAGTTTTGTACATTGTTTCTTTGTATAAAATTACTAGATACTTGTGTTTTTTAGTTTTCATTTATTGACACCATTTGTGCCATTGCATCACCAGTTCAAGGAAGCCTTGAGGCCCCTGGGCCTTGACTAGAAAAAATGAATCATTCAACTATCTGTTTCTCTCTCTCTCTCTCTTTTTTTTTTTTTTTTGAGACAGAGTCTCACTTTGTTGCTAGGCTGAAGTGCAGTGGCGCAATCTTGGCTCACTGCAACCTCCGCCTCCCGGATTCAAGTGATTCTCCTGCCTCAGCCTCCTGAGTAGCTGGGATTACAGGCGTGCACCACCATGCCCAGCTAAGTTTTGTATTTTTGGTAGAGACAGGGTTTCACCATGTTGGCCAGGATGGTCTCGATCTCTTGACCTCATGATCTGCCTGCCTCAGCCTCCCAAAGTGCTGGGATTACAGGCATGAGCCTCTGCACCCAGGCCCAACTATCTATTCCGTAAAAACTTTAGACAAACTGAAGAGGTTTGTAGGTTAATATCTGGTTTAGTATGTATTACAGAGACTTTAAAGTTCTTTGAGAATCCAATGTGTCTGTGCAATTGTGATTGTGTTTCTCCTTTACTTTCTGAATGGTGAAAGTTTTGCATGTTTGGGGATTGAAGTAACTGTCTGCATGAGATGTGTTCCATCTCTAGCTGCATGCGCACTTCATGTGAATTTCAGAGGATCTTATCTTTGGAAGGCATATTTCTTGAAATCAGTTTTATGAGAATCTCTATAGTGAAGATCTAATCACTTTTTACATTGGGCAGAATTTACCCATGTAGAAAATGTTACTTGAAAGTCAAAATTTTCTCTTTTCATGAGACAACTATTCTGAAAGTTTCAGTAAATATAGAGTACCTTTTTTTTCAGCTCAAGAAAAATAAAGAACACATTAATTTTCCCTGGGAAAGTGACATTAAGTCTTCTAAACTTTTCATCAATAGGCATAGATTAGCATACATTTTGGAAAATGTCTGAGTGAGTTTACAATAGATTCAAAAAATTTTATAGGAAAGGGGTTATGAATACATTAGTCATAGCTTATATTCTTTCTCCCCCAGCTACAACATAAGCAGCAGAGGACGTATTCTTTACTTGTCTGATTTAAACTGTGTCTCTATATCCTAGAAGTTGGCAGGTACAGAGCATGTACCAGTATTTTTTGAAGGAATTGCTTAATTATTACATTACTTAATTATCTATTAGTTGTATGAATCAACTAATTAAATTGAGCATTATTATTGAACACTGATGTGTTCCCAGACTTCTACCAAAATGAGAATTATGGGCTTTTAATTTATTTGAACTCTATATTTATTGTCTTAGCCAAGAACCAGCCTCTGAGCATATCCCAAACAAAATTCCAATGTTTTGAAATGTTTCTTCAAGGTTGGGTGAGGTGGCTCATGCCTGTAGTCCCAGCACTTTGGGTGGCTGAGGTGGGCAGATCACTGAAGGTCAGGAGTTCAAGATCAGCCTGGCCAACATGGTGAAACCCCCGTCTACTAAAAATATAAAAATTAGCCAAGCGTGGTGGCTATGCCTGTAGTCCCACCTACATGGGAGACTGAGGCAAGAGAATTGCTTGAACATGGGAGGCGGAGGTTGCAGTTAGCCGAGATCACATCACTGCGCTCCAGCCTGGGTGACAGAGCGAGACTGCGTCTCAAAAAAAAAAAAAAAGTTTCTTCAGTGAAGACAATTCAAATTAACCATATGAAATTGATGAACTTTTGGCCAACATATGGGTTCCTAGAATTTGTATTAGAAAGGAGAACGAGAAGGTGGAATGTTGACACGTCTGGACAGGGCAAAACATGACATTTCAGCAGCTATAGGTGACCGGTTTACCACAAGACAATGACTCATGTATCAAAGGGGTAAAAATGCTTGCTTAATTAACATTTGGAAACCTAAATGTTAGAATGATTGAGGACTTTCTTGAATTCTGTTACTTCTGACATTCTAATTGCACATGCGTGGAAATGAATTTTTAAATGGGCATTTAGTTTATTTATTGCCTATAATGTATCATTGTGTTATAACAACTATTTTCCTTTGCAGATCCTCGAATGTATTTCTAAAATAATGGTTCCCCTGTCATAGCTTTATGGCCACAGTATCTGTAGTTGGGATGGGCAGTTCTCAATAACTTCTTGTTGCTAACTCCATGTAATGTGGGAACAATTGCTCATGTTGCCAATATTATTTTCCTTTAAATTCTTTCCAAACTTTTCAAAATTAACTGTGGAACACCGAGAGCCAGGAAATGTTGGTTTCTTTTGTCTTGTTCTCAGAAGGCAGTGATACGCTTGGACATTGCCAGAGTGAATGCCATGGTTGGGGTATTTTAGAGGACAGTCTTCTTAGCTCACAGCAGTGAAACGCCCACTCAGGGGACACAGCCGCCTCCCTCTTTTCTCTGGTGGACAGTGCACTCATAGTACTTTTGTTGGTGTTTCCACAACTTCTTCTTCTTTTTTTTTTTTAAAACAACAATATAGAATCCAACTTTTTGCTTTTTGGAAATTTAAAGTAACTGAAATATGCTTTAAAAGATTATACAATAGGGCCAGGCATGGTGGCTCATGCCTGTAATCCCAGCACTTTGGGAAGCTGAGACGGGAGGATCACTTGAGGCCAGGAGTTTGAGACCAGTTTGGTCAACATGGTGAGACCCCATCTCTTAAAAAACAACTAAAAATTAAAATAAAAATTGTAAAAAAGGTTATACAGTAGTATGTGCTCACAGGAAAAATTTGAAAATAAAAGTAAGCGAAATAAAAAAAGAAGACAGACATGGAAGCAAACAGACAGAGAGAAATAAATGAATTAAGATCATACAGGCTTGGCTGATGTAGTGGCTCACGCCTGTGATCCCAGCACTTTGGGAGGCCAAGGCAGGTGGATCACCTGAGGTCGGGAGTTTGAGACCAGCCTGACCAACATGGAGAAACCCCATCTATATTAAAAAATATATATATACAGAAGTAGCCCAGTATGGTGGTGCACGCCTGTAATTCCAGCTACTGGGGAGAGTGAGGCAGGAGAATCACTGGAACCCGGGAGGTAGAGGTTACAGTGAGCCGAGACAGCGCCGTTGCACTCCAGCCTGGGCAACAAGAGCAAAACTCCATCTATAAAAAAAAAAAAAGAAAAATCATACAGGTTCCTACCACCTTTTGTTGTATGTGTTTCCAAGCATTTGTTTCTATGTTTTACAAAAATAAAATAATATTATGCATGATGCTGTTGTCACTTGATTTTCTCACTAAGTAATACATAGAAACATATTTCCATGTTGATACATGTATATCCACAACATCATTTCTGATGGCTGTAAGAATTATATATGAATATATGATAGTTGATTTGCCAATGCATAGAATGTAAAATCAAAAATGGCTTTTATCCTAAAATCGTTTAAAATCGTTAACAGGAAATAGAGTACATAAGTGCACACACACTAACTTAAATATAAATTGATATATATTGAATTGATATTTATAGTGCCTAAATGTATAAATATTGACACATATGTAGGTATGTATGTGTATAAATATTAACATAAATATAGATATGCATGTGTATAAACATACATATGTATATGTGTGTGTATATAATTTGATCATTCTTGAAGCAAGCCAGCAATAAGGTGGATTTCGGCAGCATGGTATAAGGGACAAATGGCACCTGGATTCTAGTCCTGTACTTTATTATGAGGTCTTGTAGCTCTAAGTCAGTGATGCAAATCTCTATGCATCTATTTTCTTGCAAGCAAATGTTGACCGACAACACTATATTATTTAAAGCTACTTTGAGAAGACTGAATGCAGCTAAAAGCAATATTTAAAAAATCAAAGGAATGTATACAAACAAAAGCAATGTGTTTGCCTAAATATTGAGATTTTCGGATGCAGAGGAATTGTGCTAGGAATTTTCAGACACCAGGAATGGTTTCTCTCAGTGACTATGACCTGTCCTGTGTAAGAAAGTCCAAAAATACACCTACCGACCCCGTGTAAAGGATGATTTTAAGCTACAAGATGGGAATGGACTAGAAGACATTGAGTACTTCTCAATACAGAGTTTTCCACCCTGGAGGAAGAGTTCAGTTAACACACGAGTTAATGGTGAGGGTGTGGGCACATTTTCCAAGCAACAGAGTGCCAAGTGGCCCATGGGATGAGCTGAACTTTTCATTAGGTTTGAGGATTTTCCTGAGAAGTCTTTATTTGAAGATTTATCATCTGGCTGGAGCAAGCTCTTTTAAGGGTCAGGTTCCAGCTGCTGCTTCTACAGACAAGCTAACTGATAGACTCATCTGTCACTGTGCTGCTGTGTTTAATCTTCCATAGAGCATGTTTCAAGAAGATTTCAAAAGGAAACCATAGAGAGGAAAGTTTAAACAAATATTGAATATTTCTGTAAGGAGTCAGAATTTAGGGAAACATGTTTGAAACAATGTCTTTGAAAAAGACGCAAGGAAAAGGCACGCTGCAGGGGAAGATAACCCTGGGCTCACAATGTAGAATCTCTACATTCCCTTGAAAGAGAATGCACCCAATTTTAATTCTACCCTGATTCTACACTGATGCTGAGGCTCCTTGACAGTCTAGGCAAACCACCCACCATCTCTGGGCCTCGCCTCTATGTCTGTCTGTTCAACAGAAGCATGAATAGATGTCTGTTACCTGTGAAAGAGATGGTGCTCATTAACAGCACGTCAGCCACTGATATTTTCACACCTTGAATCTTGTAAAACTTACCGTGGCAAATGCATTTTCATTCTTTACTGACAAATAACAATTTCAGAGTAGTAGCTTTAAAATTAATTTTTTTTTAATGAAGTTTACCATCTTAGCCATTTTTAAGGGTACAGCTGAGTGGCATTACATAAGTTCTTATCACTGTGTAACCGTCAGCATCATCCATCTCCAGAACTCTTTTCATCTTGCAAAACTGAGACTCCGTACCTATTAAATAATAAGTCTCCATTCCTTCTCCTCCCAGTCCCTGGCAACCACCATTCTACTCTCTGTATCTATGAACTTGACTACTGTAGTTCCCTCCTGTAAGTGGAATCATACAGTATTTATCCTTTTGTGACTGGCCTATTTTACTTAGCGTAATGTCTTCAAGGTTCATCCATGTGGTAGCAGGTCTCAGAATTGTCTTCCTTTTTAAGCTGAATCTTATCCCATTGATGTGTGTACCACATTTTGTTTATTCACTCATATTTGTTGACAGACACTTGGGTCGCTTCTACCTTTTGGCTATTGTGAATAATGCCAATATTCACAATAGAGATGAGACCCTGCTTTCAATTCTCTTGGTTTTATACCTAGAGGTGGAATTGCTGGATCATATGGTAGTTCTGTCTTAATTGTTTTTGAGGAGCTACCATGCTATTTTGCATAGCGGCTACGCTATTTTACATTCCCAACCATAGAACTGGAACACAAGGGTTTCAGTTTCTCTACATCCTCACCAGTGCTTGTCACTTAATTAATTAATTATCTACAGTCACCATCCTAATGGGTGTGAGGTACCATCACATGGTGGCTTTGATTTGCCTTTTCCTATGACTAGTGACCTTGAGCAACTTTCACATGTGTTTATTGGCCATTTCCATATCTTCTTGGAGAAATGTCTTTTGCCATTTTTGAACCGGATTTTCTTAGTGGTGGTGGTGGTGGTGTATTTTAATAGTACAGACGAAACTCATGAAAACAGCTTGAAGAGATTTGAAAGTTCCTGAAGCATTTGATAACTTCACATTGCATGAAGGCAAGATTACGTGTTGTACTGACTGTGATTTTAAAAGACTTAACTTTGTCTTCGCTACTTTTTTTTTTTTGACGGAGTTTTGCTCTTGCCGCCCAGGCTGAAGTGCAATGGCGCGATCTCAGCTGACTGCGACCTCTGCCTCCCGAGTTCAAGTGATTCTCCTGCCTCAGCCTCTCGAGTAGCTGGGATTACAGGCACCTGCCACCACGCCCGGCTAATTTTTTGTATTTTTAGTAGAGACGGGTTTTTGCCATGTTGGCCAGGCTGGTCTCAAACTCCTGACCTCAGGTGATCTGCCCGCCTTGGCCTCCCAAAGTGCTGGGATTACAGATGTGAGCCACCATGCCCGGCCTATTACTTCTGAATCTCTAATATTCAAAGAGAATGCACCTGATTTTGAATTTTCTTAAATGGTGCTCCTTTATCTATTCTTCTCCCAACTCATGCAATAACCATGGATGGTAGATGAATTAGATAGCAAGAGATAAAATTTAGTCTGTAATGGTGAGATTTTATCAAATTTATTCCTACTCATTTAAAACCTTTCCTTCATATGTATTGTTTTCTTTCTTTTTTTGACTACGCTGCTGCAGAGACCAGCCCATATATGTGAAAACAATAGCACATTTGGGGTTTTAAAGCTTCCAAAAGAATAGGGCAGAGATGAGACTGAGCAGAAGCTAAGGATTTTACACGGCAGAGGACAATCACACAAAATTCTTTTAAATTTGAGGTTTCCATCTTAATCATTTTTGAAAATTACATTTCAGAAGGTAATTACTATCTTTATATGTCAGACTACCTGAAAGTTCACTAGTAACTTAATTTCACTTAAAATATGATTTTGCTCCAAGTGGTCTCCTTACTTCAGAGTGTTTTCCCTCTTTCTCCATAAGGAGAGAATGAAAGATTGTGAGTGGCTAGCTAGGAGAGGTGACTTACAAATCATAGAACAGGATGACAACCACTTCTTGGTCACCACCTAAATATGACGTAATGTGATAGTGACAGAGCCATATCCTTGGTTGACTTTTAGGAGGGAATAGTAAGGAGGGATTGTTGTGCTGAGCAGTTGGGCTGTTCATGGGAGGGAATGCTTTCTGCAAGGGGAATAGCATCCTGGTTTAGGTTTCCCAGAAGCAGATTCTTGAGAAGAGGATTTGGGTGCTAGCAGTTTACTTGAGAAGTGATACAGGAGATACTTGGAAAGGGAATAGGGAAGTGAGAGGGTAGAAAAGTTAGTTAATAAAGTTCTCCTTAGCAAGCAGGGTGTGACTGTGGGTAACCAAAACTTCACCCTTCTGGGGAACCCTGGGAGCCTGTGAAAAACATGTACCCCAGAGTTTTCACACTAAGGGAAAAAGGAACTGGGATATTGATTTGTTTATTTATGTATTTTTCTTTTTTTAGAGATGGGGTCTCACTGTCATCCAGTGGCGTGATCATAGCTTACCACAACCTCAAACTCCTGGGCTCAAGCAATCTTCCTGCCTCAGCTTCCTGCATAATTGAGGCCACAGGTGCACATAGTTGTGCTTCGCTAATTTTTGTATGTTTTTTAGAGAGATGTCTCACTATGTTGCTCAGGCTGGTCTCGAACTCCTAGCCTCAAGAGATCCTTCTGCTTTGGCCTCTCAAAGTGCTGGGATTACTGATGTGAGCCATGGCGTCCGGTCTAGCTGGGGGCATTTCTGCCCCAAGACCCATTCGTTGCTGGTTGAGAGCTCGTCCCAGGAGCAGTGTTCTCCGAGGACCTCTGCACAGGTGAAAGAGTGGAAAGGGCAGCCAGAGAAGCTTTCCCACAGTGAGATGCAGGTGCTGGTGGCAGGAAGTCTTGCCAGTGTGCCCTAGGTGGTAAGGACAGGGCATGTGTCAGGGTCACTGAAAGTAAGTGATCTCCTTACTGCAGAACCCTCCCCTCTTCCCCCTGTTGGAGCCTCAGTATCCCCAGAACCATCCTCATTAGTGTAATCAATTCTTTCCATCTGTTTTTATAATCAATGCCAAGAATCTCTGGGTTCTGTAGGAAATTGGGCCTTTTTTCTAGCCAAAAACATTTACCAAATGTTGTCTATGTAGAATATCTATTTCTAGGTGTTTGTAAGAAAAAAGTCTCTCTGGATCTAAATCTAGTTATATTCATAGGGTAATGTTAGCTAAACCGAAACGCAACAATATTTTAGTAAAAATACCCCAAATAATACATGAAGAATATAGTAAGTTTACTAGTATTATTATTCTCCAAATAATCTAAAATGTTTTTTTCAACCATTAATCTGATGCAAAGAAAAGAGAGGAGAGCTGAGACACAGAAACAGCTAGTCGGAGGGCTCAGCTTACAATGCACTCAGTCAAAAAGCTTATTTTGCACTTTGGGAGGCTGAGGCAGGCAGATCACTTGAGGCCAGGTGTTTGAGACCAGTCTGGCCAATATAGTGAAACCCTGTCTCTCTTAAAAATACAAAAATTAGCTGGGCGTGGCGGCACGTGACTGTAACCCCAGCTGCTTGGGAGTCTGAGGCAGAAGAATCACTTGAACCTGGGAGGCAGAGGTTGCAGTGAGATGAGATCGCACCACTGTGCTCCAGCCTGGGTGACAAGAGTAAGACTCCATCTTAAAAAAAAAAAAAAAAAAAAAAAAAGCTTATTCTACATTAATTTCTGGGTCATTTATTCTCTTTTGTTTTCACCCCTTTTCCTGCTTTCCTAGGAACTAATAATAATAAATTCTTGGATTTCTTTATAGCTTTAACAAATTTTACATTATTACACACATCTATGTTAATTTCCATTTAGTCTGGAGAAGCTGGTTATAGCTGCTTATTCACTGTGAGGACAGTGACTCAGAGAGGTTAAGTACGCTGCCTGGGGTGTCAGAGTACGTGGCTTACATCGAGACATTAATTCCAACTCCAGGGTTGTTTTTTTCTGTGCCATGTGTTGACTGCAGATTCTCTCCTCCTCCCATTTCAGTTCCTGAGCCTATTTTAGCTCTGAAGAATTTCTTCAGTCTTGTCTTTAGAATTATTCGGCTGGTTGCTGGGTCCTGGTCTGAGTCCTGTCACTTTAATAATACCACATGATGGTTCCCATGGTATAATGCCAGGCTAGCTTGGCGTTCTAGGTTCTGGCACTTGGCATGGGATTAATTTTCCTCTTAAGGCTGTGATCATAGTACTACCTCACTGGCATATGGTTAGCGCTCAATAAATGCTAGGTCTTATTAGATGTTACTCAAGATTATTGTATTTCTTAAAAGGATTCCAAGCACACTCCCTACCAGGCCTGCTTCTGATATCTGGAAGAAAATAAAACACAGACATTTTTTCTTTCTTTTGGTGCAGTGCTTGTCACAGCCCGATGCTAATACGTGCAGCTCTCTGTGATAGTTGCAGAATGTGGATTGTGTTGGTGTGCTAATCTTCGTATTTCCTTTTCTGAAAGGAAGGGGAGATGAGTTGCAATGCCATGGACGCTATTGTATGGAGAGAAGGAGGGGAGCTTTAGATTCTGTCCAATTTTAGAGGGGAAGAAAGGAAAAAAACCTACCAAGACTATGTAAAAATGATAATAACATGTCACTACGAAGAGTCCTTACTTAGCCTATGTGCCATGAAGTATGTATAGTCAAAGTTCTGAGGTCTTTCAGAGCAATGATTATTTGTGTGGGGCTATGTCACCATGTTTACATTCAATTAGGTTTGTTTCTATTTGTTTTTAATTTCGAGAATTGCTTTTCTTTTTCGTGTTTGTTTTTGATTTAAAAAATCAATCATGTACCTGATTCCAAAGTCAAAACTGTAACAAGTTACAACCAAGTCAGTCTCCTTCACATCTCTGTTCTCTATCCTCTTTCTTCCCCCTTTTCTATTTGTTTTTGGTTTATTTTTCCATGTTTCTTTTCACAAATACAGCAAGGGTGTATATTGAGTCAAATCCCTTCCTCCTCTCTTACACAAAATTAGCATATTAAATATATAGTACTGCACCTTACTTTTTCTCTCACTATGTCCTAGAGATTGCTCTATGCGTCGTATGGCGTTTTTCATAGTTATTCACTGTGTGTGGATACCATAGTGTATTCAACTGTCGCCTGATGACAGACATTTGCATTCTTTGCAATCCTTTGTAAATACAAACAATGCTGCAATGCACATGTCATTCCACATATTCTCCAAGGTATAGTTAGGACAGATCCTAGAAGTGGAATTTCTGGGTCAATGGGCGAGTGCATTTTTGCTGATTATTATCCAGTTTCCTTCTGTTGAGTTCCATTTTGCATTACCACCAGCAATGTTTGAGAATGACTGTTTCTCCATAGAACTAGAACTTTTATAGTGAATTTTATCCTAACTTTTCTTCAATCTCCTTTTACTTTTACTTTCTATTTTAAAAAATATAATTCAGATTTCTCTAGTGGTCATGAGTCTGTGTGTAGTGTGAGAATCTAGAGACAACTGTTCTAAGGTGGCATGAGAATGGGCAGCTCAGCTCAGCTCAGAGTTTAGACCTCATCTGTTTCCAGTGCCCTGGCGGTTTTGGGGAGTAACTGAGAAAACAATAGATATATATGGAGAAATGGAGACTTTTGCAGCTTCACCTGATTCAGATAGTCATTGGGTAACCTCATTAAATATGCTTAAGGTAATTTCAAGAAATTCAATGCTATATTCACTTAAAAACACAAAAGTACAAAGAAATTTTTTTTAGCTAATTTTTTTTTTCTTGAATTCAAGATTCTATTTAAGACCTATAATTTATTTAATAACAGGTTTTAGGGGAGAAGATGTTGCAATGAAAATATAGATAGATTCTAAGGTGACTTCTGATTTCAGAATTATTGAAGTGTAAAGAAATCGGGTTTTAGAATTAAGGAACTATGGTTTCATTGAAAATAGAGATACAATATTACTTTTCATTTTTTAACCAGGAACTACATGACAGTTTCCTATATTACCATTCGTCTGTTTCTGGCTTGTTCTTCTTTGACCTACTTAGACTCAGGAATACACGTCACTCTCATTTCTCCTGGTCAGCCCTTCTGCTTTTCTGACATGTGTAGGTACTTAAGAAGTAATTTCGTATATTTTCCAAAATACTGGTGGTACGAAAAGGGCAAATGTTATCATGGCAATGAACGCTTATTTTTGCATTTAAATTCTAAAATCTGATGTCCTATTTTAGTTAATTTCTAAAAGTCTTTATTTTTTTAGAGCAGTTTTAGGCTCACAGCAAAATTAAGAGGAAAGTACAGATATTTCCCATATGATCCCTGCCCATACTCATGCACAACCTCCCAATTATCAATATCCCCATCTGCATGGGAGATTTGTTATAACTGATGAACCTCATGTTTTTAAAAACAGCTTTATTAAGGTATGTTTTATGTATCATAAAGTTCACCCTATTCAAATTTGCAGTTCATTCATTTTTGGTAGATTTACCAAGTGATGCAACCCTCATAAAAAATCAGTTTTAAATAATTTGTATTGTACCAATAAGATCCCTCATCCCCACTTACAGTTAATTCTCACCCCCAACCATAGACAACTACTGTCCTGCTTTCTGTCTCTATAGATTTGCCCTTTCTGGACACTTCATAGAAATGGAATCACACAGTCATAACTGATCGCTTGTATTTCACTTTCACTTAGCAGAATGTTTTCAGAGTTCATCCATGTTTCAGCAAGTGTCAGTGGTTTGCTGCTTTTCATGATTAAATAGCATTTCATCGTATGGCTGTGTCATACTCTATTTAGTAGTTGATGGACATTTAGGTTGTTTCCAGTTCTGGGTTATTATGAATAATGCTTCTATAATGATTTGCATGCAAACCTTTGCATGGGCATTTGCATCCATTCCTCTTGGGTAGACACCTGGGAGTAGAATTGCTCAGTTGTATGGTAATTATATGCTTACTTTTTTTAGAAACTGCCAAACTGCTGGGTCTGGTGGCTCATGCCTGTAATCCCAGCACATTGGAAGGCCAAGGCAGGCGAATCATGAGGTCAGGAGATCGAGACCATCCTGGCTAACACAGTGAACCCCATCTCTACTAAAAAAAAAAAAATACAAAAAATGAGCCGGGTGTGGTGGTGGGTGCCTGTAGTCCCAGCTACTTGGGAGGCTGAGGCAAGAGAATGGCGTGAACCCAGGAGGCGGAGCTTGCAGTGAGGTGAGATGGCACTACTGCACTCCAGCCTGGGCAACAGAGAGAGACTCCATCTCAAAAAAAAAAAAAAAAAAACGGCAAACTTTTCCACACTGCCTTCTGCATCTCATTTTAACACTTTATTGTCAGAGGAAAAAGATTATAGTTCATTCATTCATTCATAAAATGTGTTTATTTATTTCACATATATTTATTCCATACCTTATAAATAATATGTATGAACAACACAGTTATTTCCTTCAAGGTACTCACAATCCATTGGAGAAGCAGACAAACAACCAGATAATTAAAAACAGTAAGAGAGGTCCTGTAAGGGAGGGCCGCCCCTGGGGCTGGAGGCAGACAGGGGGGCACCTAGTCCAGACTTAAGGGAATAGGGAAAAAGTTTTGGAAATGGTCACAGCTAAGTTGAATCCTGGAAACTTATCTAGGGGAATGAGGTAGGAAGGGCATTATAGGGCCAGGGAGCAGGAGGCAACCTGCCTTGCTCACACCCTGGAACCCTTTACTCTGTTTTTTGTTTGTTTGTTTTGAGACTGGGTCTCACTCTGTAGCCCAGGCTGGAGTGCAAGTGGCACCATCTCAGCTCACTGCAGCCTTGAACTTCTGGCCTCAAGTCATCCTCCCGCCTTGGCCTCCCAAAGCACTTGAGATTACGGGCATGAGCACCACATCTGGCCAAGAGCAGAGTGTTTAAAGGAGACAAATACTCTAGAGGTGTTTCATGAGATCAAAGAGATGATCAGCAACCTTTACATTTCCCTCCAGTGTTGTAACACCAGCCATTTTCATAGAAATATGTTTTTAATGCTGCCTAATGACAGCAACTGTGCGTGACACTCCACTGAGATGAACAAAATCAGAGATGCTGGGAAAAGTAGATGGGCTGAATTGTGAGGAGAAAGGTTTGAGATCATAGAACATCATAAAACAAAGTGAAAAGGAATGTGTTTCTTCTGAATTTAAGACTAGATTTGGAAAGAGAAGTTTGCACAATGGCCAAAGGATGGGTTTGATACCTCTGGCAGGAGAACGAGTTTTTTATTACATCAGGATTTCGAGGGAAGCTTGCAGGTACCAGTATAGAACCTGGAGGAAACTTTTTTTTTTTTTTTTTTTTAAATAGAGACAAGGTCTCCCTATGTTGTCTGGGCTTGTCTTGAACTCCTGAGCTCAAGTGATCCTTCTGCCTCGGCCTCCCAAAGCACTAGGATTACAGGCGTGAGCCACCCTGCTTGGCTGCCTGCAGGAAACTTTTTAGAAAGTTAGGAATTGAAGAAGAAGGATCCCATTCAACAAAGTTATTTTAGTTAATATAATAGGCAACAGGGGATCTGGAGAAGCGTAGGAGGAGGAAAAGGAGGAGGAAGAGAAGAACACTGTCATTCTCTCAGGATTTGCCCTCTGTGATTGTCATTTTTGAGGCATTTTTTTTTGCAAGTCAAATAAGCAAGGACCATTTTTGACACAAGTTATCTGTGATTTTGAATATAGCTCAACTGTCTTCAGAATAAAAAAAAAAGCTTCTGCTTATAAAGTGATAATTTCCTGGGGAAACACTAAGATGTTTTCACCCAAACTTATTTAGGCTCCTATTTAAGGAAATCTCAGCTGTTTCACTTATGCAGAAAAGGAATCCACCCAAATGAAGATTTACCATTTATTTTTTACATTGATTAAATTAAATTAATTAATTAATTAATTTTTTTTGGAGACACATTTTAACTCTGTCACCCAGGCTGGAGTGCAGTGTTGTGATCACAACCCATGACAGCCTTGACCTCCGGGCTCAGGTGATTCTCCCACCTCAGCCTCTCAAGTAGCTGGGAATACAGGCATGTGCCACCATGCTCGGCTAATTTTTATACCTTTGCAGAGATGGGATTTCACCATGTTGCCCAGGCTGGTCTTGAACTCTTGGGCTCAAGTGATCCTCCCACCTTGGCCTCCAAAAGTGCTGGGATTACAGGTGTGAGCCAGTGAGCCTGGCCAATTTTATTTTTAGATGAATAAAAATATTACTAAAAGTGTATATAGATATGTTACATTTTTGTTGATTGATTTGTGTATTATATCATTTGAGATCGATTTATTGTACTGAAAATGAGTTGTCTAGAAACTAGTCATGCCACAAATTGGGTGCTGATTCTAATTCAGCTCCATGGAACCATTGTTTTTTCTTTTTTTATTATTTTATTTTTTGATTTTTTTTTGTTTTGAGACAGAATCTTGCTCTGTCGCCCAGGCTGGAGTGCAGTGGTGCGGTCTTGGCTCACCGCAACCTCTGCCTCACCGGTTCAAGTGATTCTCCTGCCTCAGCCTCAGCATCCCAAGTAGCTGGGATTACAGGCATCCGCTGCCATACCTGGCTAATTTTTGTAATTTTTAGTAGAGATGGAGTTTCACCATGTTGGCCAGGCTAGTCTCAAACTCCTAACCTCAGGTGATCCACCCACCTTGGCCTCCCAAAGTGCTGGGATTACAGGCGTGAGCCACTGCGCCTGGCCAGAAGTATTGTTTTTTCTTAGTTTTTGATTTTTCTGTTTGTCTTTGGCTGAATGGGGGAGGGGGAGAGAAGAAATTGTGGAACTAATCAGGGCTTGATTATAAAGGGTCTTTCGTCCTCTGCTGAGGCATTTAGACTTGACCCGAGGGCAGCTGGACACCATGCAGGGTATTTAATCAGAACAGTGCCATGAAGAATGTTCATGATGTAAACACTTGCTGTAACTGTGACTGTGATTTGGACACTAAATTTGATGAAACAGCAGAATTATAGAGAAGGAGAACAGTTGAGGAGACTTTTGCGGTAACTCAACAAAACATTAAGGGTAAGTTGAAGGAGGCAGTAGGTAATGGATGGATTGAAGACCTGAGCAGATGCAGCAACTATACAACTTTGAGTTTACCTGCATGGGCACCAAGAAGGGAATGGAAGAGTTTGGGATGTCTCTCAGATGTCCTGTTTTGGCAACTGGCTAGAAAGTGATATTATTCACTGAAGTCGAGAACACAGGAGAAAGGAGTAGGCATTTTATGGAGTAAGATAATGAGTTTGATTTTGGATTTGTTACTCTTGCGGGGCCCATGGGAATAGGCTTACTAGGCGGTTGGAAATCTGGGACAGGAGCTCCAGGATTGAATCCCAGTTTGAGATATGGATTTTGGATATATGTGGACAGTGGTGATATAAGGTATGGGTTTTGGATATGTGTGTACAGTGATGACAGATGAAGCCATGAGGGTGTGTATGATCATCCTTAGAGAGTTTTGGAACAAAAAGAGAATAAATCTGTGGACAGAACTCTAGAGAACTCTGACATTTAAGAAACAGACAGGAGAACAAGACCCCTGAAAGAGAAGAAGGCATAGTTAGAGGAAAAAGGGGAGCAGCAGTAATGTGTTGTCAAAAAGGCCACAATAGCAGGGTGGCTCCAGAGGGAGGGAGCAGCTACAGTGTCACTTAGAGTTCAATTAAGGGAGGACTAAAAACAGTAGATGGGATTTAGCAACATGGGTGGAGTTTTGGTCTCTACGGTTTCTCTGGAACATATAGAAATGAATGGGAGGAGGAAGTAGAAACAAATGCTGAGTCTAAGTGATGTTTTTTTCTTTCTAAGTCAATTATGGAAATTTACATAAAAACACCTTAGCCTAACATAGATTCTTAAAATTGAGATGAAAATAATACAACCTAACATTAGCTACTTTAAAGTGAGCAATTCAGTGGCATTTAATACATTCACAACGTTGTGCAACCTCCTCATCTATCTAGATTGTAAACATTTTCATAACCCCAAAAGGAAACCCCTTACCCATTGAGCAGTTGCTCCCTATTTCCTACTGCCTGGGCCCCTGGTAGCTACCAATTAGCTGTGTTCTGTCTCTCTGGATTTCCATTTCTGGATATTTCATATAAATTGAATCATATGAGAGATGAGCTTTTGTGTCTGGTTTCTTTCACTTAACACAAGGTTTTCGAGATTCATCCACGTAGCATGTATTAGTGCTTTATTCTTTTCTAAGGCAGAATAATATCCCATTGTATAGATACAGCACAATTAATTTATCCATTTATCTGTTAATGGGCATTTGGGCTGTTTCTATCTTTTGGCTGTTGTGAGTGCTTTGTGAACAGGGCTGCACATGTATTTGAGTACCCTTTTTCAATTCCTTTGGGCATACAGTTGAGCATCCATAATCCAAAACCAATCCAAAATGTTCCAAAATCTGAAAGTTTTTGAGTACCAACATGATGCTCAAAGAGAGTATTCATTGAGTGTTGGATTTTCAGATTTGGGATACTTGACTTGTTTGTATATGCAAATATCTCCAAGTCAGAAAAATTCTGAAATATAAGGCACTTCCAGTCCCCAAGCATTTCAAATAAGGGATACTCAGTCTGTAGATCTAAAAGTGGAACTGATGGGACCTAACATAGTTTTTCAAAACTATACTTTTTTGTAAGGCTGATTGAGAATCCAAAGGAAGCACTGTGCGTTGTACAGAAAGTTGACTTAGTCTGTATTCTTTGAATACCTTATATTCTCTTTGAGAATCAGCATCCAGTAATTAAGAAGCCTGTCAAGAGAGAAGCTGCATATATATAATATACATATGAATGAATACATATTCACTCCGTATAAACACACATATGCATACATAATGTTTAAAGAAGAGAGTGCCCATTAGAATTGAGTTTTGAATCTTTTTTTTTTTTTTTTTTAAGACAGAGTTCCACTCTGTTGTCCAGACTGGAGTGCAGTGGCACGATCTCGGCTCACTGCAACCTTTACCTCCCAGGTTCAAGCTAACCTCCTGCCTCAGCTTCCCAAGTAGCTGAAATTACAGACGCCCACCATCATGACCAGCTAATATTTTTTGTATTTTTAGTAGAGACGGGGTTTCACCATGTTGGCTGGGCTGAATGTGAACACCTCACCTCAAGTGATCCACCCGCCTCAGCCTCCCAAAGTGCTGGGATTACAGGCATGAGCCACTGCGCCCAGCCTTGAGTTTTGAATCTTATAAGAGGAAGGCATTTCAGGTGAAGAAGTTAGATAAGTTGAGTCACATAAGAGAGAGAAGATGGGCATAGGGTTGGATGCCTCACAGTTTAATTTTTCTGAAGAAAAGAATGCAAGTTGCACTCTAGTTGGCAATAAAGGAAAGAGCAGAATGATCAAGTAAACTAAAAGCACCCATGGCACTAACTTAATAGCAGCTGACTTGTAAAATTAAGATGGTATTTTCAAAATCAATTTTTACTCATCTCCCAATAACCACAGACTCATTTATGTTTAAGCTTGTAGATTCTATTTCTCTACTCAGAGACACCAGTGTAGATGAAAGAAGATTTGAGTTCTACAGGTGACGAACGATCTATCTTTGTTGTGGCTCAGTTAAACTTTATTTGTAAAACACAGATGAACAAATTCTTAGAGAGGTGGGACAGTGATTATATTTCCTATACATGTTTTTGGTGATGTAAAGTGACATTTATGCTACGTCCTCATAAATGTAATCTTCTTCTGCCGTCTTTTCTTTGTAGAAAGAATTCCCAGAAATCAATGATGGGACTGAGGTTCTGAAAGATGTAGCTCTGTGATTCAGTCCCCATGGCCCTGCCCACAGACTTGGGAGAGAAATAATGTTTGTTGAGTGACTCTTAGCAGTTTTATTTGTCTGAGCTCATTTAAGTCATAACAACCAGTAAGTGGTCAATCCATTATAGGAATGTAGATTTGCTAACTCCAGGGCTCTGGGCACCATATATATCAAGAATGCTAGTTAGGTTTCTTCCTGTGTGCTAACTGACTAGAGTAGTAGGAATAGAAGATGCTGTCGATGCTGATGGGCTCAGCAGACATGACTCTGTTGGGTTAACTATGTTTTCCACGGAGACAGGAAGTGGGTGGAGGCAGGTCCTATGCCTGCCATATGGTGACCATCCCTAAGCTGTGTCATGTCATGTCACTTCTCTTGGAAAGATTCTGGGTGACTTCTCATGAACTGTGTATCTGGGACACCTCCATGGTGATTCAGGGTGGTTGGTATCTCTTGATTCTCCCTCATTTCATTTATACCATCCCTATTCCATGTATATGATCTCAATGCACTAATCCCCAGGACTGATGCATTCATTCCTATTTGTGGTATGTATTTGTTTCAGGCAGAGAAAGCTGATGGATTTGTCAACTTGCCTGATTTCACTGTGGAAAGAGCATCTGAATGCAAGAAAAAGCAGTAAGTGGTCTCTCATCTTCCACAAAACTCTGAGCCAGGATACTATCTCTTCATAATGTTCACCAAGTGATATGGTGATTTAGAAGTGAGTGAAGGTAACATCGGAATGTCTGAGAATTTGAAGCATTATGGGTTGGCACCCTACATAGAAATAGAAGCATTTAACCTCTCATTTTCTGGAATTTCGTTTTGTGGAGCAGATGGATTTTAAAACCCCCACGAAGCCTTGGCATGGACTGTTGTTGATGACTGTGTCTGTGACGGAATAAACCCCCTCCAGGACTGGCAGGGAGGTCAGATGTCAAGCTTCGGTTCTAGTAAAGAAAATAATAAGCAGTTAAATAGGACTCACCTGAGTTGCAGATATGCCAGCAAGACCAGTTTTTCTTTCTTAGTTCATGGAGTTGTCAGACGCACCCTTGAAATTGAATTTTCTGAGATGTCTTAAGCTTGGAGATTACACTCTGGTCTAATTTAAATCCCAAAGATTTGAGAACTGACAGGGACGAAAAAAATTAACAGCTCATGGTCCTGGTTTTCCTGAGAAGGAAACAGCCCAAAGGGTCTATGACCTGCTTAGATCTCATGAGAGGGCTGGCTGTAAACCCAGGTATCTAGACTCTCATTCAAGTGCTCCTCCCATGATAGCAGTCTGCTATATTTTGCATATGTGTCCATTTTCACCTTTTTCTTATTATTTCTTCTACCTTTGACATCTTTTCCAGTCTTATCAGAAAGGGGCCTTCCTTTTTGTCCTATGTTACTAGTTGCAGCAATTGAGTAGTTTTCTTTTAACAAGATTGGTAAACTGGTGTTAGCTTTAAGTCTTTGCCTCTGTGGTGTGGTCGCACATGTCCAGTGTTGATTCTTGTGGTTTGGAAAGGATTGGCTATTTAGAAAAACCCTGGCCTGTGCCGTGCTGCAGGACTTCCTGCCTAAAGGGTAAAGTGGAAGCCCTTCTCATTTGTTATCTTCAATGTTTTCTGCTTTTCTTTTATACTAAAATCTATTTCATATTTCCCCTTTACTAACAAAGGGTGCCTTGAATAAGATTTCTGATGTGTTGCTACAGAGTGGACGTTCCATACCTGATTATTCTCCTATAAAAATTCTTCTGTATATTTGATTGAAAGTGAAGAAATACCTTGCTTGAAGTAGTTGTTCTGAATATTTTGAAGTGTTATTTCTATCACTTTAAAATTGAATTTATTGTATCTTTATAGCAAAGCAGTTAGCAAGTGAAAGGAAGAGGATATACCTATATGTTTTATTATTTATTTATTTATTTGTTTTTTGAGACGGAGTCTTGCTCTGTCGCCCAGGCTGGAGTGCAGTGGCATGATCTCGGCTCACTGCAACTCTGCCTCCCAGGTTCATGCCATTCTCCTGCCTCAGCCTCCCGGGTAGCTAGCTGGGACTACAGGCGCCCGCCACCACGCCTGGCTAATTTTTTTGTATATTTGGTAGAGACGGGGTTTCACCATGTTAGCCAGGATGGTCTCGATCTCCTGACCTCGTGATCTGCCCGCCTCGGCCTCCCAAAGTGCTGGGATTACAGGCGTGAGCCACCGCGCCCGGCCATACCTATATGTTTTAAATGGCAACTACTGACCAGCTAAGACTCAGCCCTGTTCTGGACGTTCTGACATAAAAAATTGACTCTTAGTTCCCTATATGAAATAGAGACTAGACAATAGGTATTTAATACTACTAAATTATTTTTTGTAAATTTACAAAGAAAGCAGACAAGTTTACAAAGCTTGTATTTTACTGATTTACTTTCAGACCCATTGTTGACTATAAACACTAATTTTTTATGTGTTTGTGCTTTTCCTCCTTCAAGTGCTTTTAAGATCAGCCATCCACAGATCAAGACCTTCTATTTTGCAGCTGAGAATGTGCAGGAAATGAACGTGTAAGTAGAGGAAACTGGTAAACCCCATCCTTAATGGGAATAGACTTAACTTTGGTCTGGTACTGGAATTTTAATCATATGTCCATATCAATTTTTATTTTATTTCTGTTACTTTAAGGATTAATTTATTTAGCAGTTACAATGCCTTCGTGCTTTCTTCCCTAGTATTTGGAAATGGTTTGGAGAATTACATGTATCAAAGTGGCTATTTCAGGGAACCACTAAGTTGAAAAAGGAGTGGACAGAAGTCATTAAAAGAACATGTTAAAAGGAGAATCAGCATCACAAGGAGAGAGGCTTGAAAGTATTATGTAACTGATCTTGCAGCTTTCGGAATTCTACATGCAAAATATTGCTATAGCATTTAATATATGCTGTGTGATTATCGTGATGATTCACGTATTTATCACCTCTCCGTGTATTGTCCGGAACATATTGCAAGATGCCTTTGCTTGGAATACATCAAACTTAAAATTGTAGATCTCTAGCTCCATTTCCAGGGTGGTCTGTGAAAATAAGTGGGCTGTGTGCAGAGTACAACCTGCCCTACACCATTCCTAATGGTTTAGAGTCAGGTGTGATCACAATAGCTGTCATTTATTTATTTATTTATTTATTTTTGAGACAGTCTTGTTCTGTTGCCCAGGCTGGAGTGCAGTGGTGCGATCTCAGCTCACTGCAACCTCTGCATCCTGAGTTTGAATGATTCTCCTGCATCAGCCTCCCAAGTTACAGGCGTGCACCACCATGCCCAGCTAATTTTTTGTGTTTCTGGTAGAGACAGGGTTTCACCATATTGGCCAGGCTGGTCTTGAACTCCTGACCTCAAGTGATCCACCCACCTCAGCCTCTCAAAGTGCTGGAACTAAGGCATAAGCCACCGCACCTGGTCAACAATGGCTATTTGAATCAGGCTGTATTTGAGGTGCTGATTGGAGATATCAGAAGGCATTCTATTTAATTTAGCCCTATTCTCAGAATTCTTAGTGTCTGTTATTATTTCACATGACCAATTGAAAATATGTTAATGGAACGCCTACCACATGCCCCATTGCAGCAGATGGTGGGCAATGGCAATGAAAAAACCACACATAATTCCTCCATTCATAGAGCTTACGCTTAATCTGTTTCACTCACAATAATTTCCTTACCTATCTGCCCTGTGTAGTTCTCATTACTTTCTTGCTCTAGAAACATGAAGAAAAAAAGCAACTGCCTTTCACCAAACATGTGCATGGACACACACACACACACACACACACACACTCCTTACAGGATATCTGCTCAGTAGCTCTGTCCAGCTAGAAGGACTCTCATCTGTCCCCAATCCTCACCTCCCCAGCATCACCCTCCAGATGAAGACAGAATGGCTTTGTACTGTAGAAAGTCGGGAAGCTCTGTGTTAGAAATAACAAGGCAAGGAACTGACAGTTGAGTCTTCCAAACAAAGCTTTGATTTACTTGGACAAAGAGAGAAGTTGTTTCTATCCTTTTTCTAGTTTTAGCTTTTTTTTCTCCTTTGGTTTTCCGAAGCATCTGAGAAAAATAAGAACAGATACACGAATGGAGGGGATGTTAAAATCCCCACATCAAAGATCTTTACTTATTTTTTTTTATTTGCATCAGTTGCTAAATCCTGTTGGTTAGCAAAGCCCTTGCTGTGTAAGTGGGATGTGGAAGGCACAAGGTCTTGCCTGCTAGCACTTGGAGCCCTGTGATAGTGAGGTCAGTCCACCGCTGAGCCTCAGTTCATCCCAAATGGTCCTTTCTGGTCTTGAATGGCGGTGAGACAGTGCTGCCCGCCTCTCCGCTGCCCACTACCTCCTGCTGTCCTGGATTTTCTTTAAAAGCGCCTTGTCGCTCCAGCTTCCATCCTTGGCTTGTCCTTCCCACTCATTATGTGGCTGATTCCTTGCAAGTAGTTCTCCTCTCTCCAGCAAGAGGTGAGTGAGACAGAGTAGCAGAGAAACAAACGCTTCTAAGTGCTTTGTTTGTAACCTAGTGAATTTCTCCTCCTACACAATAAGGTGAATTTTTAAACCAATGAAAGTGTGAGACCCTTCCATGTTTATCTGAATCCACTGTATTTCATGCAGGTTTGCTCTGTAAATCCCAGATCCCCCTCCTCACCGCCCCAGTGTTTATTTACATTTCCAGTTTATTTATCTTCCAATTTTATGTTCTTCCTTTGCAGAAACCTATCTAATGGTAAGTAGAGTTGCATGGGTAGATATGATATAAATACTTCATCCTGTTGGCTGTGAAATCAAAGTCTTTCACAGTTATCAACGTCAAGATCTTATCGCCTATCTATGCTATGAAGATCTGTTCGTTTTACTTGAAATTCTTTTAGGGGTTATCTTTCCAGCTTACAAACAAGATGCAAATTGAAATTTGAACTTAAGGTGTCTGGACTCCATGTTTTTGAATCTGTCAGTGACCTTTAGACTTGAAAATTGTCCATCTGGCTAAATGGTCCATTTTGTCTGGGCCTGAAATCTGTAATAATTTCTCATGTTTATAATATCATTATAGAGTTTCATTATTCTAAAACTGACTTTTCTAGTAGCCAACAATGCAACTTTTCCCTTCTCCCACAAGATTATGCAGATGATAGAGATTTACTTTGCAATAACACATGAAGAACTTCCCTTCTTACTGATGCAGCCCGTTTAAGCAAGGAAATAATGTATCTGGGTATTACTTGGTAAGATGAGAGGTGTGGGGGAGGGAGTGGGTAGCGTTTGGAGTGTTGAGTCCTTGTTTTAGAAGTTCCTCTCCCTGGGCAACTGCATTTCTGCATGGTGACATTTCTCTCAGGGACGATGAAGAGAAATGTAATTAAGTTTAGTAGAAACTCCGCATGTTCTGTAGTGAGTCTCAATTTAAAAGTACAGGGATAAGTAATTAAGGGTAATGAAAGAGTTCGTTTCTCAGCAAAGACGGGAGCTGCCTTTCTCAGACACTGTGGGAAGAATGCTCTTGTTTTGTACATCGATTTCTTAAAACTTGTTCTCCTCCAACACACACATTCACGTCAAGTTAATATACAACAAACTCCCAGGAAACATCTGTCATTTTCTTTTATGTAAATATGAGTCCTTTTGTGCATCCATCTACTTAGCCACAGATAGATGTTTTCCTGCTGCCATGATGTTTTAAAAAAAGTTCTTAGCAAAGAAGGTACTCTAAGCCAGTGGATCCTAGAAAGAAAACAGTCAAACAAGATTCTAAACATCACCAGTTTTTCACAGCAAGTAACTAATGGTTGTAATGAAAAGGATATAGGTTTTGGGTAAGGGCTGAGAGAAATATTTTCTTTATTGTCAACAGTCTTCTATTTTCTCTATTTCCATGTTCGGGAGAGGAGCTTAGAAATGCCTTTTCTTGTTTCAGACACTAAAGTGAAAACTATTATTTTGTCTCTTTAAAAAAATATTTTGCCTATTTCACTTTTACATGCTTTTTTGGGGGAGAATCAACTTATACAATTATGAACTAAGGTATAAGCTAAACATTGTTATTATGGTGTTTTTAAAAGTGAACCATGAAATGTGTTGTGTTTTGCCTGGTCAGTTTTAAAAAATGAACTTTTAAATGCTTATTTTAATAATACATAAAACGTATTCTTGTCAGACAAAAGGATTTCCTATATCCTCACCTCACTTTCTAATTCAACTACACTCCTTAGGGCTAACCATTTTTTTTTTTTGCTTTCATTTGCATTTATTTTATGCTGAATCGATGCTCGTGCCGTGAGTTTTTGTTTCTTTAGTTTGTTATGGGACACTTTTTTTTTTTTTTTTTTCTCTCCATGCAGCCACCTCTTGTGGTTTAGGAACAATTTCTTCCTTTCCAGCAAGGATCGTCACCATGTGGCAGAAGGAGCTCATACATAAATTCATCCGACCATGAGCTCTGAAAGTACAGTGGCCCATCTTGGGTGTTTCATTCACCTGGATGTGCTTAACGACCAGAGAATCTACATCTAAACCCTTGAATTCAGCATTACTCTCTGTACTTTTAAACATGTGCAGGAAAAATGTAGCATTCTTGTTGGGCCACCAGCCCTGTGTCCAGCCCCATTTTTTGGCCTGTGCACACCTACCAACTCCACCCTTGGAAGGCTGGAATGGTACACATTGTTTCCGTAAAGTGACATCTTTCAGATAACTTGGTGGCTTTTCATATATGCATACCTTTGATAGCCTAGGGAATTTCACAGGTGTTCTTAAAGTGAACGCAAAGATTTGAACCTCTTGCTTTGCGTGGTTTTATGGCTTTTTCTGGGTCAAGTGAATAGCAAATCATTTTCACAGATCACCTCAGGCCACTTAGGGGAAGAAAAGGGTTATCCCTCTCTTTTTTTTTTTTTTTTGAGATGGAGTCTCACTCTGTCGCCCAGGCTGGAGTGCAGTGGTACGATCTCAGCTCACTGCAACCTCTGCCTCCTGGGTTCAAGCGATTCTGCTGCCTCAGCCTCCCGAGTAGCTGGGATCATAAGCGCGTGCCACCACGCCTGGCTAATTTTTGTATTTTGGTAGAGACAGGGTTTCACCGTGTTGGTCAGGTTGGTCTCTAACTCCTGACCTCATGATCCACCCGCCTAGGCCTCCCAAAGTGCTGGGATTGCAGGTGTGAGCCACTGTGCCCGGCCATCACTTTTAACGGTAAGATTATATTCTTCCTGAAAGTTTTCTATGCATACCAATTCATGCACATACAAAAACATGTCATTTCTGAAGTACAGTGGATCAGGCTACGTACTGTTCTATGCTTGATCTTCTCAGTTAAGAGTATGTTAGGATTTTCCATTTTATACAAATTTCCATTACAAATTTGGAAATTTGTAATTTCAAAGGCACAATTACAGAAGATGTATTTGTTCATAATTTGTTCATATATTTTCCAGGTCATTACAACAACCCCCCACCCCCATCTTAGTCCTCTCATTAGCTTCATTATAACAGGAAATTGATAGAATCAGCGTTGATAGAATAAATAATTTATTTATCCATTTTCTTATTAATGTTTTTTCTTTTTGCCATTACAAGCCTTGTTGGCAGTGAACATTCTGCCACATTTGTTTGTGTATATGAAAGTGTGTTTCTATAGGATTGATATTTATGATTGGAATTGTTGGGTGAAGGGGATGGATATTTAAATTTTTAATGTTATCATCAAATTGCCTGCTCAGAATTGGCTGTATCAGTTTTCATGTTTAATTCAACAAAAGGTGACAATGCTTCTTTTTCTGTTTCCTGCTAAATACTTGAGATCAATAATATTTTTAAGTTTTTTCCAATCCAGTGGTGAAAATATTTTCCTGTGTTTGAGTCTGCATTTCTCAAAATACTATTGAGGCTGAGAAATTTTTTTTCGCATATTGTCTAGCTATTTGATTTCTCTGTAAATTTCTGTTCCTTTATTTTGCCTGTTATCCTATTGAGACTTGATACACATTTTTGGGTTCCTGTTTCATATCTGGGCTCTTTATTGGTCCAATTTTAAGTGGCTACTAAGGAGTTTATGATTATTATGTTGCTGAAGGTGATTTCTTAAAGGCTGGAGCTCATCTTTGTTCTTTAGAAACTCCTATTTTGTTTATTATTATTAGTTATTATTTATGTTTTTGAGATGGAGTTTCGCTCTTGTTGCCCAGGCTGGAGTGCAATGGCATGATCTCGGCTCATTGCAACCTCCACCTCCCAGGTACAAGTGATTCTCCTGCCTCAGACTCCTGAGTGCTGGGATTACAGGCTTCTGCCACTGCACCCGGCTAATTTTGTATTTTTTTAAGTAGTGATGGGGTTTCTCCATGTTGGTCAGGCTGGTCTTGAACTTCCGACCTCAGGTGATCCACCCGCCTTGGCCTCCTGAAGTGCTGGGAGGCATGAACCACTGCTCCCGGCATTGAATTTGTTATATATTTTCTATCAAAAAATAACAGGTACAACAAGACCATGGCAGATTGAGGGTTGCATAAGGATTCCTAATTATCTGACAGTTATACAGGTTGGAAGGTGCAATATTTATGGCTTAGCGTTAAGTGTAGTATGCTGAATTGTTCATGGCTTGTTCATTGCCCAGTGCGAGACTGGAAGACATCAAAAGCATAGATGAATTGATAAATGCGTAGCACGGATTTTCACTGTCTCAAAATAGGTACAGAAATAAGCAAGATCTTCCCAATAAGTAGAAGATTATATAGTTAGGAGTATATGTCATAGACACACTTTGTGTCCCATCTTTTAAAAACTTGTGTTTCAAGATATGTTCCTAAGTCAACCCTTGAGAAGGAGCTACAGTGGTCTGCAGTGATAAGCCAAGTTTGAGTTTCTGTCTCGTTCTATTTTTGTTATTGATGTTTAATTGGAATTCATTGCCGGTAAAATGGTAAATAGGACATTTTCAATTTTTACCTTACATAAAATTCTTCAAGGAATTAAAATTTGTTCTAGTTTAAAAATACCTGTTAAATTCTAGCCAGATTTTTTTTACTGATTGACATAAAAATATTCCTGGATTAAAAATGGATGATCTTTTCCTAATTTTTTTTCTAAAATAAACTGACATTATTAAGAGTAACACCCAATAACTTTAATAGCCAAGTTACTAAATCCAGTGATAAAGGATTTGATGGTTGCTAAAAATTTCAAATGCAGAATTACAGAAGATGTGTTTGTTCATATATTTGGAATACCTAATTTAGCTGCTCTCATGAACCAACTGAGTAATGGGCCACCTCACATCTTACTTTACAAAAGATACCTTGAGTATGGAAAGTATTGTGAAACCAGAGGCCTTAGGTTTCGATGGCACAAACTTATGCTATTTCTGGAAATGTGCAGACTGATGGTAGAATCATGACCTAATTTCATAACAAACTCTGGGGGAAGGTGAATGGGTGGGGGGCTAATCTCTTTCGTCAACATTTGCTTTCTATTTGAATTTTAGGTGGTTAAATAAACTTGGATTGGCTGTAATCCATCAGGAATCCACTACAAAGGATGAAGGTATGTTCTATTTTAAATTTCTGAAAATTTAGCAAGAATATTAGAACAGGTTGAAACAGGGTGAAAAAACAATGTCAAGTTCTATGTATAGTCTGATCCTGAGGAAACATGCTTTGGCATTTAAAATGATCTGAAAATATGTGGAGACAGACATATTCACACAGACTCACCAACATGGAATAGAGCTTCCCATGCTGGCTATGAATGCTTTTCACACTTCACCCACACTCCGGCAGCTGTGGGCTTCATGACATCTCAAACAGTCACTGATGCAAATGTTTAATTGCTCCACTTGTGGAATTCTTACTCATAGACATGATCTCGTCATGATCTGGTCAGTTAACTTTCATCCCACTATTTCCTCCCTGATATTTTACTATTTCCACCAGGTGTGTGCTGAGACTAATTACCCTAAGATTGTACCAGGAACCTGAAGGTCATATTGGGACACAGGCCACATTTTTAGCTCAGTCAGTAGCTTTTAGGGTTCAAAAGCTACAGGAGTCTAATCTTAATGATGCAATTACACCTTAGTGTTGAGAAGAGGGAGGACTTAGCTGCCAGGGCCACTGAACTCATAGTCTTTCTGAAATGCCCAGACCACAATAGGCCTTGGAAATTGGAAGCAGGGAGTTATATCTTCTGATAACAAAATCATAAAATCTTAGAGTTAGTTAGAAATGGAAAAGTGGCAACTTGATTTGAAACAATAAAGGGGTACAGTGCAATACCATGAAATCAGTGGTGTCCTGACCATCTTCTTGGTCCTCTTTTCCATAAAATAAGCACCCATTGTCTATTTATAGATTGTGAGTTAGTACAAAACTACACACAAAACTTCTCCTTGTCCTGGTATGTAAGGCCTTCTATGACATGGCCTCCACCACCTTCCAGCTTCGTTTTCTGCCATATCTTGTAGGGGTCTCCACATACTTGGCCCAGCCTGCTCCCTCAGCCTGGGACTCCCCTTCACAATTTGTGCACCACTGATAGTTTAGTGATCCTGCCAGTTTCAATTCATTAAGATTCCTACGATCAAAATTAATCACCACTGATTTTGTGCTCTCTTGGTATTATGACTCACACCTCTTTTGAGGAATTGTTTTATTTTCCCCAAGCTACGGTTTGTCTTCTTCCTGCATATTGGATGCTCTTTGAGGTCAGGAGCCCCGAACTGGCCATTTGTTTCTGCCTCTTATGTAATTCCTTTGCACCAGGTAGTTACCAGGGTAGTTCATTAGATATGAACTTTCTGAATTGGATTGAAATTGCAATACCCAGATGGAGATAAACCTCTGCTCATGCATTATGGAATAAGTGATGACAGCGTTAAAACATTAAGCATTTTCATTTCTGTTATAGAATGTTACAGTGAAAGTGAACAGGAAGATCCTGAAATAGCTGCGGAGACACCACCCCCTCCTCATGCTTCCCAGACTCAGTCTTTGGTATGTACCGACATAAGTAGTCCGTTGGTCATCGATCAGACGTGTGGAGGTCATTTCTTCCAATTGGGTAGGAAGTAGCTTGACCGATAAATTTTTAGAATGGGCTAAATTAAGATACCTGCCAACAAGCAAGTGTAGTTTTCAGGGTGCTGATTTTGAGCCTTCTCCGTAGCAACCCACTGGTATGATAAACTTGGTATATTTGTGTGTGACCCGAAGATGTACCGTACTCAGAGGATTCATGAGGATGCAAAGGGCTTCTAGGTGACAGACCAGTGCTTGCAAAGACTTCTTTGACAGTGTTTATTTATGTTCTCCTTTTTCTCAGGAAGAATTTAAATGCCTTGCCTATGTGCATGTACTGTAACAATGCAAAATGAACTTAGGATGAAAAAACAGCAGAAAGAGAAAAGGAGAGCCAGAAAGAGAGCAGGAAGTCGGGAGTGGGGTTAGTGCATTAAAAGTGCACATGGAGTGATTTGTGTATTCACTAGAGAGGAATTCAAATTTGATTCTAAGCTTTGGAAGCACCAAATGTAAGTTCACATTATTAATTAATGTGAAGTCTATGGAGAGTTGCTTCATATTTGGATGCTCTTAGCATTACAGTAATGGCCCTGAGGAAGGGTCATACAATGATCACTGGGGAAGTTGATTTTTGGTTTTTATACCTACCATGTACTAGGATGTATGTAGCTGCTTTAAATGTATAAACTTTTAATTCTCCAGGCAACCCTGAGAAATAGTATGATTTAATTTGCATTTTATTTAATGCATTGCATTTAATGAAGCCAAGCACCTTCTCATGTTTGTTAGCCATTAGAACTTTCTCTTTTGTGAAGTGTCTAAGTCTTTCCTACATTTTTAGCTGCTTCCTCCTCCTCCTTTTTCTTTATGAATGATAGGATTTCTTAATTTATTATTCTGTGTATTAGTCCTTTGTCAGCTCTATAGCTATAGGTTGATGCAAAAGTAATTCTGGTTTTTGCCATGAAAAATAATTCAAAAAACACAATCACTTTTGCACCAACCTATTAAAAATGAGCAAATCTCACTTTTAATCTTTTTAAAACTGTTCCACAATTTCTCTTTGTAAACACATGTTCTTGATTTTAATATATCAGATTTATCCATCACCTTCATTGTGGTGAGTGCCTTTTTTTCCCACTGGTTTCAAAAATTGTTTCCTATCCTAGGTCTTGAGGAAGTAGATATTCCTGTCTTCATCTCATGGTTAAGGAAACTGAGGTTCAGAGATGTTGAATGGCATGCTCAAGTGTCCAGTGAGTGCCTGAGATGGGAATCCCAGTCTGTTTAGCTTTATAGGACATGCTTTTCCTTTTCTTTTTTCTTTTTTTTTTGAGATGGAGTCTCGCTCTGTCACCCAGCCTGGAGTGCAGTGGCACAATCTCGGCTCACTGCAAGCTCTGCCTCCCAGGTTCACACCATTCTCCTGCCTCAGCCTCCCGAGTAGCTGGGACTACAGGTGCTCGCCACCTCGCCTGGCTAATTTTTTGTATTTTTAGTAGAGACGGGATTTCACCGTATTAGCCAGGATGGTCTCGATCTCCTGACCTCATGATCCGCCCACCTCGGCCTCCCAAAATGCTGGGATTACAAGCATGAGCCACCGCGCCTGGCCAGGACATGCTGTTTCTACTGAACCATGACACCTGTCCATTATCGACCCAAATGATGGCAGGTTCTGACAGGTTACAGTAGCTCATTCACTTACCAGACCTTTTCTGCCAGAATTTCTGTTCAGTGTGATAGTTTTTATCTTTATTGTGTTTTGCAAGTTCCTGGATTTAAGGTATTATATTGATGATTTAAATAATGACCTGTACTGTTTTTTCACACTGTCGGTGGAGAATTGTGGTCAGTTTTCTAATTTATTTGGCTAGCAGCCAAGAAAAGACATAAATATTTATTGAATAAATGCTTATTAAAATATCTATTAAATATGATTAGCCAAAATTAAGCAAGATATAAATAAAATTAAACTTTGAATATGGTAAAATTTAGAACAATTTTTGAACTACATTTATAATATTCTTTGTTAATATATTCATAGCTTCTCCCTAGTGTAATCCTTCTCCTTTTTAAAAATCAATTTTGGATTTTAGAAAAAGCTTTTATTTTCTTTATATCATTCAAACTTAATGATATCTTCAGACCTTACAATGTTTCCCAGCTTTTGACAACTTTCTGATTAGATTACCCTTTAATGCTTCTAAAGACATTATCAACTTTGTATTGAAAATGTTCCTTGTTGTTGATTTAAGAGAGGATTTTGTATTTTTGCTAAGTTTCTCTCTGTCTCTGTCTTTGTCTCTATGTCTGCTTCTGTGTCTCTCTCCTATTTTAACCTGTAACAAACAAATGTTTAGTTGTTCTCCCTCCATTTTTTCCTCAAGTTCATTCTCCCTCACACTGTGCCCACCAATATACCTCTTTTATGATTATTTAGTTGTAAAATACTGGCATTTTCAGTTTTATAATGGCAAACTAGTATCTCAGGTTACTTTGCTAAGAGCGTTATCAGGCATATAGAACTCACTCTGGTGAAATAAAAGCAACCGAGTAGCCATATCATGGAGGGCCTTCTAGAACTCTCCCTGGTGAAATGAAAGCTACCAAATAGCCTTCTTAGATGATGTGTCATGGCTCAATTGCATTATATAATGACAGTCTAACCTGATGTACAATAGAAGTTCAGGGAATACTTGATTTAAAATAAATGAATGAAGGGATACTCATGAGGCCAGTAAGTTAGGTCACTGAACTCAGAAGTATCTTTAAATTTTTTGAATCATCAATCAAATGTTATTTTTTAGAAGTTCTAAGTTGAGCATTTTTTGGTAGGCCATTAATGCTAACATTTTCTAAAGAAGTGTATTGGAAATCGTCAGATAAATGTTGAACAGTTAGATTTTTTTTCCCCCTTAGAAACAGAATGTGTTCCTCCTGATCACATATTTCCCAGACAGATTTTGTTTTTGTTTTCTCTTGTTTCTGAAAAACAGACACGGAAGACTCTTGGTTAAACTAACATTTAGGCTTTTTATTTAAGCAGATGAAATTAAAAAAATATAGTAGCTTTTTTTTTTTTTTTTGAGACACAGTCTCAGTCTGTTACACAGGCTGGAGTGCAGTGGCGTGATTACAACTTAAGGCAGCCTCACCCCTGGCTCAAGTCATCCTCCCGAGTAGCTGGGACTACAGGTGTGCACCACCATACCTGGAGAATTTTTTGTGGAGATGGGGTTTTGCCATGTTCCCTAGGCTGGTCTGTGGCTCCTGAGCTCAAGTGATCCACTCACCTTGGCTTCCCAAAGTGCTAGGATTACAAGCGTAAGCCACTGCACTCAGTCATAACTTTTATGCAGAAAGTGAATTGAGCTAGTGTTTGTCCCAATACAGTATAGGCTAGCGATGACTTAGATATACAAGCCTAGGGACAAAAATATTTTTTTCCCCAAGTTTTTGGTTAAAAATTTATTTTGGGTGATAAACTTCCATTTTGTGGTAATGAACTCAACAGTATAAAATAATACTATTTTGGAAAATTCAAAAAAATTTAAAATCTTGAAAATATTTAATTCAGAGTCCAATCATTCTAATTGCTATAGAGTCAAGATAAACAATGAAACCGGTTTGGACTTCTGCTTCTAATGGGCTGAATGACATTTCACGAGATAATAAATAACATGTCAGGAAATCTTCCCTGAGTGAAGAAGAGGTTTTTATGTTATGTTCCTTCTTCTTCAGAGGGTTTCAGAGGGTTGATAGCGGAAAGAACATCCATTTATTCTCGAAGAAGTTGCAAGTGGGCAGCTTTTAACAGGCTTACTGAAAAGGCTCCAAATAGATGCGAGTCTTTTAATTTCACTTGGGAAGACAATGTGTAGAAATCATTATCTGTGATTCCTTTAGTTTCACAAAAGAGCAAAAAAGGAACCAACTTTCTATTAGAAATCTGAATTTTTATAAGCTACAAAGTGAGTTAGGAGCTATAAAAGTCACTAAAAATCTACTCCAGGTATTTTTCCTTCAAGTTTAATTTTTAAAAAGCGTCGTGAGATAACCTGGTCTATGCTTCTGGGCATATTCATTCATTCAACAAGTATTTATTGAGAGCCAGCGTTCTAAATACTTGGAGCACATCAGTGAATAAAGTGGACCGTGATTCATGTTCATCATGGAGCCAAACTTCTAGTTGAGGGAGACTGTTAATAAACAATCCACATAATAAGGAAAATATATGCTATGTCAGAAGTGGAGTCCAGTGAGCCAGGACGTGATGGGGTAGAGATTGGGTCGTGGCAAAGAATAGAGGAGCCAGGACAGGCTGACTGAGAGCTAAGATCTGAGCGAAACCTTGAAAGGTGGTGTGAGAGTCAGCCAAGTGGATATTTGGGGGAAAAGTTTTCCAAGCAAAGGGAACAGTTAGAGTCAAGGTCTCCTTGGTGTGTGGTACTGCAAGGAGCCCTCTGTGGCTGAAGCGGGGTGAACCAAGATGAGAGCAGTAGGAAATGAAGCCAAAGCATAGTGGTAGCCATATCGTGGAGGGCCTATGGGCCAGTTAAGGACTTTAGGGAGCCTTTGAAAGGTTTGAGCAGAGGAGGGATGTAATCAACTTCCGTTTCAAATGGAGCCCTCCATCTGCTCGGGGCAAAAGACCCTGGGAAGTGGGAGGTAGGCATAGAATCAGAAAACTAAGAGAGGGTATACAGTAAGCTATTGCAAAAGATGGCAGCGATTCCATCAGGAGATAGCAGTAGGGTGGCAGAGAAATGGAATGGTTAGATTTTGAATCCGTTTGGAAGGTAGACCATCAAATAGGCAGATCAAATATGAGACAAACAGAGGAGATAAATTTTTATAATCCCAGCTTCTAGTAGCTTATGCAGATTATTCCAACATAACAATCCTCACATTTTGATGTTTTTCAGAAGTAGTTTTTAAAATATTGAAATGAGGAAAAAAAAATCAGCTAAAATAAACAAAAGAAGCAATAAGGAAAAATAAATCCTGCAAACTGTGGCCCTTGGCCAGCGACAGAGGAGGAAGTCAAAGTTTCCACCAGGCCAAGGTGGGTGGATGGCTTGAGCCCCAGAGTTCAAGACCAGCCTAGGCAACGTGGTGAAACCCTGTCTTTACAGAAAAACAAAAAAACAAAAAAACCCCAAAAAGTTTAAACACAGAAAGAGGTGAAATTAATTTTGGAAATTCACGTTTAATCTTAACAAGACATACCTTGAACAGTTGTCTACCAAAGTCATTTGATTATTCAATATGTGTACTAAATGAAAGAACAGAAATGCAAGTGGATAGTTGGGTGAAAAATTCTCAGTGACTATATATACAAGAAAAAGGTAGAGAGAAAAATTCACCCTTTCTCCTCAAGATTTCAAAAAATGATTGTAAGCCATATGGTTGAATAACTGATTTTAAGACTTTGCTAAAATTCGTGTTTATATTTTTGCCTCTGGCTTTAACAGCTCATCTTCATTCGCAGCCTGCTCTCCTGGCAGTCAGTCACGCAGCCTGGTGGCTCTCCCCCAGCCTCTCTCCTGCCTTCTGCTCCCACTGCCTAGTTGAGGCCCTCATTAGCCCTGGCCTGAGTTTTTGAAATAGCAGGCTATTTTTCTTTCCCTGTCTCTAGTCCCTCTCTCTCTCCTCCTAAAAACCACCTCCCAATTAGTCTTCCTAAGATGCAGTTCTGATCACATTGATTCACCTGCACAAAAGCTTCCAGTGAATTCTCATTGCTTCTTAAATTAACTCCTGAGTCTTTGGCTTGGTATTTTAGGCCCTTGGGCTGTCTTCAGGCTGCCATTGCAGTCTTGCTGCCAATTTTTCCCTTGTCATCAGCCCAACAAACGGCCTGCTGTTTCCCAAAAGCGTTCCAGATGTTCCTGCCCTTGCACCTGTAGGTATAAAGTTTCTCCACTTGCAGGACCACTTGCCCCTGACTCCCACCCCAATCCCACCTTCTAAGTATCTTTCAGAATGGTAGCTTCAGATGTAGCTTCCTTCATGAGAGCATCTCTAGTCCTCTAGGTCAGGGTAATTCTTCCCTCTTCTGAACTCTCTGTATTCCCGTAGTGTTTCTTTTTTTGATGATTTTTTCATGTTGTTATCACAATCTGCTTTTGATTACAGATTTTGTGTATCTGGTTTATTTCTCTAATTATTAAATTCTTAAAGTCAGAGCCAGTGCCCAATATCTTTTCATTTACCCACATCATTTATGACTGTGCCTAGCACATATTTGAAACTAAATAAACATTTAATGGACAGATGGATGGGTGAGTGAGTGATTGTTGTGACTTCCTCCACAACCCCCACAAATTTCTTGCTCCACAAATATTTCCCCATGTGAATGAGAAATATACTACTTTCCACTTGTCTAGTGCTTTGGCATGGCTTTGAGAAGAATGATTTCATTTGACTCTCATAGAAATCTTGTATGAGTTTTACAAATGAGGAAGCCAGGTTCCAGAGAAATACACATAGCTATCAGAAGTAGCATTTGCAAGCTGCTTATGTTTCATGTAGAATATTCTTTATGGGATATCATTTGCTCTTCTTGATAAATTCGAGTTAGTCAGGCAGCTGATAAATATTTTTGTGTATTTACCATGCGCTAGGGACTGTTACCAATATGGGGGTGCCATGAAGAGCTTTTGAGAATAAAGTCTCCTGGCATCTCTTGATAGCCAAGGTAATCCTTTGGCAAAAGCCTCAGATGTAAGCCATTAGTTTCAGGCCTAGCAGCAGCTGGGGATGGCTGCAGCATAGCCAGGTAAAGGGGATCTGAATGAGTTCCCGAAGTGTCTGCTATTGTAATCCTAGTTGGAGGAACACAAGCAGAGGCATAGAGATACAAAACTTTATGATATGTTAGAAAGGAAGGAATAATCAAATATGATAGCATTTGATTTTAAGTGGCAGCCTGGGGTAAAAAAAATGGAAAATGTGCACCTTGTCCTAATTGCAGTTTATTCATTGTCCTCTAAAATATTTCTACAATACATAGCCACTCAAATTCAGCAGCATATACACTAACTAGTTAGCTAACTAATTAAATAATAATACATAATAAATTAATGTGTTTATTTGTGCGTGTACGTTTTTATTTTGAACAGAGTCTCACTCTTGTTGCCCAGGCTAGAGTGCAGTGGTGTGATCTCGGCTCGCTACAACCTCCGCCTCCCGGGTTCAAGTGATTCTCCTGCCTCAGCCTCCCAAGTAGCTGGGATTACAGACATGCACCACCATGCCCAGCTAATTTTTGTATTTTTAGTTGAGACAGAGTTTCGCCATATTGGCCAGGCTGGTCCTGAACTCCTGACCTCAGGTGATCCACCTGTTTTGGCCTCCCAAAGTGCTGAGATTACAGGCATGAGCCTCCACACCTAGCCAATGTTTTAATAAAGCTGTTTTTATTTAAAAAAAATACAGGGATGCTGAATTGAGCTAGATGGTGTCTTCTCCCTTGAGCATCTTGAGTTCTGTCTTGAGGAAGAGGGACAATGCAGTAATAATTCAAACAAATTACTTCAAGGACTGACAAATGCTCTGAAGAAGATGAAGTAGGGCAATGTGCTAGGGAGTGGCTAGGGGTTGGGGGTGGAGAGGATACTGCTCTGTCTGCTCTGTCATGGAAGACCCTGTGGAAGAAGTGATATTTCAGTGGAGGTCCAAGCAATGGGAAGGAGGCCGTCTACCCAACATCCACAGGGAAGCCTTTCTGGCAGAAGGGACCAGAGATGTGGTGATGGGACAGAAAGAAGACCAGTGTGGCTAGAAAGGAGTGGAGAAGGAGGGAGGAGATGCAGGTGGAGGAGTCCTTAGGGGTTCATGTGGACCTTCTAAGCTCTAATGAATACTATGGATATTTTTCTACTTAAGATGGGCAGTTATAAGAGGGTTTTCTGCGAGGAATATTGTGAACTTTCTGTGTGTGTTAGAAATACTCTATCTGTGGTTTGGAGGATGGACTGGGGTGGGGGGCAGTGATAAGGCAGGAAGCCACTAGAATGGTACTTGGAGGTAAAATGACTTCTTCAAGGTCACTTGGATACTAAGGATCACAGTGATGAGTAGATCTTTGGTCAGCACATTGCCCAAGATCATGCAGAAGGTCAGTGACAGAGAAGGAGTATACTATTACAAGGTCTTCTGGTATTTAGGGTAATGCTTCTCCTGGCATATAGGAGAAATACAAACATGATACTTCCTGGGGCTTAACAACAATTGACTGGTTTATTTTTTGTTTTTGCTAATATGGCCAATACAAGGAAAGGGAAGCTGTGTACTTTTCTTCCTTTCTTCTCATTTTTGTTTTGTTTTGTTTTGTTTAGACTTTTTTGTTTCCATGTACTTTGACTCCCTAAGATTTCTATGCTGACTCATTTCTGCCTAATTACAGGCTTTGGGTGGCCATTTTAAACTATTTTTTCACCATATCAAATTTGTGTTTGAAAAACAATTCCAAAAAAAGGATTTTAGGGCTAACATTTGAATGAAGCTTCTTCAAGAATTAAAACTATCCTATACAGAAAATAGGAAAAATCAGTATTAATTTTTAATGTAATCATATCATAGTCTCTTAACTAGAACTAAGATTTTTGAAATGTCTTTAATTTCCTCATTTAAATATGAAATACTTAATACCTAAGTGTTCTGAAAGGAATGAAACCACATACAATTATTAATCACTATAACTAAATAAAATAACACTTTTATTTGAGGTTATGAGAACATTTTGTCGGGCTATTTGCATTGTAATTGGCACCGATTACCCCTTGATCCTGGGATTCGGATAAATCACTCAGCAACTTTATGGAGGATTTCAGGGAGCTCCTCTCCCAGAGGCTGAATAACTCTGGGGTGCTTTTCTTCACAAAGCTGGTTCTGGCCAATTCTTTGTCATTAATTTGTCACCAATTATGTGTCAAACAAGAGGCAAAAAATGGAGGTGAAAAATGATTAAAACCAGCCTGTTCTCAGGTAGCTCATCAAAAAGACGAACAGTCAATCAGTAGTTGCAATCCAGTCGTCCCTTGGTATCTGTGGGGGTCTAGTTCCAAGAACCCCGTGGAGACCATAGTCTGTGCATACTGAAGTCCCACAGTGGGTCCTGCAGAACCCACCCACACAAAAAGTCGGCTCCCTATATCCTCGAGTTTCTCATCCTGCATCCCACAAATGCTATCTTCATCCCCATTTGGTTGTGGATTTGGAATCCATGGATACAGAGGGCTGACTGTATTTATTGGAAAAATATCTGTGCTTAAGTGGACCTGTGCAGTTTGAATCCCTACTGTTCAAGGGACAACCACGTAAGTTGATACACAAGATGACATTCCACCTATTATGATAGAAATAAGCCCAGAAGCACCAGGCAAAGCACCTACCTGGCCCTGAGACTATCAGAGAAGGCTTCCTGGAGGAGTTGGTGTTTGAACAGACACATGAAGGATGGGCTCATATTTACCAGTAGAGGTGGGGTGGACAGGAGAGACTAGCACTGCCTTCTGCTTTCATTTGATCTTCACTGGGGAGCTTTATGAGTATATTGCACAGGTGGTTCACAGAAGGCACTGAGCTAAGAGTTCTATGCTTGATGTTGGCTATTGGTTTCTCCAGAATGTTAGAAATAATGAGCCATGCCTTAGCACTACATGGTCTATAAAGCGTGTTTTCATACTGAATCCTTGGAAATGAAACTCCAGGTTCACTTTGATTTGTATTTTATCAATCTCTTTTCCAATGAAAACTCCCGCTGACCTGAACATGTAGTTGCTTTCTCATTTTCCTTTTCCTCTTCTCCAAGTCTTCTTATTTCCTCTTTCTCTCTCTTTCTTTTTTTTCCCCTCATTCTTCTTTTCTCCACTTAAAAATGAAATTTATAAGTGGTGCCTGGTGCCTAGAGAAAATGGATTGAGAGAGCATTTGCACTGTGTTTGAGTCATAGCACAAACACGTTGACACTTCACAGATATTTCTAATGCTCATTTAACAGGTCTTGATACTTTAAGCAGAGTTTTGAGGTTCAATAAACCTTACAGACAGTCCTGTAGCAACTGTGTACATGGTCTCTTATTCAAATAGCCCAGTTTGCTATAATCTAATTTAGAGTCAGCAGGAATAACAGGAAAAGCTTATTTGGTGTTGTTTCGAAAAAAGGAAGTTGATCACATAGAAGTTGAGTTTTACTAAAATAGCTCACAATAGGGGAACGTGTCAGGACTGGGCCAGAATGGATATTTTTGTTAATATTTATTTTGTAGATCCTGCTAATGAGTAAACTATTCCTGCCATTTATTTGGATGATTTGGGGGTAGTGCATTCCCTCCTCTAGATAACTAGGATTTTATTGAAATTACAGATCTTTGATCTCTTGGTTATTAAAGATCTAAATGATGTAAGGTAACCAGTTTACAAGGTACTTGACATATTCCTGAATGGATTTTTTTTATGTCTGTGCCAGTATATGATTCTTGAGAAGATATGTGATTAGTTAGTATCTTAACTAGAGATTTTAATGTCATGCTACTTAAAAGTGTATTTATTGATTATCTGACAACCCATGTCTAGCATGGAACTGATTGGGTACACATTGGGTAAATATTGGCTTCTCCCATCAAAACTCAGAGCTCAGAATCTACAAATTTCCTGGGGGCCATATGATTTGGAAGAAAGTCAACTCTTCTGAATTAGTTGCAATGATTCTGAGGTTTTTGAAGAGGATCCTGGTTTACTCTTTGGCTTTCTCTTTCTGTCAACCTTCCTGATACTTCCTTGGAGTTTTTTTGTTTGTTTTTGTTTTTTTGAGATGGAGCCTCACTCTGTTGCCCAGGCTGGAGTACAATCACGTCCTGGCTCACTGCAACTTCCGCTTCCTGAGTTCAAGTGCTTCTCCTGCCTCAGCTTCCCGAGTAGCCGGGATTACAGGCATGAGCAACCATGCCGTGCTAATTTTTGTATTTTTAGTGGAGACAGGGTTTCACCATGTTGTCCAGGCTGGTCTTGAACTCCTGGCCTCAAGAGATCTGCCTGCCTTGGCCTCCCAAAGTGTTGGGATTACAGGCATAAGCCACCGCGCCTGGCCTTCCTTGGAGTTTTGAATGCTTGATGTTGACAGGCATGTCCCATAGGATGATGTAATGCAACTGAACCATAAAATGCCTTCTCTATCTTATCTGCTGTTGGAGATATAGGGTGATCCGTAGAGTACTGGAGTCTAGATTTTTTTATTTTATTGGCCAATAAAGTTAAAAATGGAGGAACAAGATAGAGTTGCTGAATCTTTATTTTGCTACATAGGATATTAAAGAAAGGAAACTCCAAAGAGACAAAGACTTACATGTACTGTCACCATTTTTTAAAAAGAAGGCATGTATTTCAACATCAAAATGTAGGAAAGATAAAAATCTCAGAATAAATGAAGTTCTTTCCAAGAGTTGTTGGTTATATTAATCCATTTTCACACCTCTGTAAAGAACTATCAGAGACTGGGTAATTTATAAAGAAAAGAGATTTTAATGGACTCACAGTTCCACATGGCTGGGGAGGCCTCAGGAAACTTAAAATCATGGAGGAAGGTGAAGGGGAAACAAGGCACATCTTATATGGTGGCGGGAGAAAGAGTGAGTGAGGTGGGAACTGCCAAACACTTTTAAACTATCAGATCTCATGAGAACTCACTCGCTATCATGAGAACAGCATGGGGGAAACCATCCCCAAGATCCAATCACCTCCCATCAGGTCCCTCCCTCGACATGTGGGGATTACAATTCGAGGTGAGATTTGGGTAGGGACACAGAACCAACCATATCATTGGTGATGTTGCTTCGATGTTTTCTCTCTGTACTGATGAAAATGTCGCCAAGGCTTTTCATGCACTAAGGAATATGTGAGTGATATTCAAGGGTTTAAGTTCGTATTTTGTTTCTGGAATGGCTCCAGCTTTTGCTCTCTTTTTCTTTTTTGGAGGCAGTCTCGCTCTGTCACCCAGACTGGAGTGCAGTGGCATGATCTTAGCTCACTGCAGTCTCTGCCTCCCAGGTTCAAGTGATTCTCCTGCCTCAGCCTCATGAATAGCTGGGACTACAGGTGCGCGCCACCATGCTAGGCTAATTTTTGTATTTTTAGTAGAGATGGGGTTTCAACATGTTGGCCGGGCTGGTCTCGAACTCCCGGCCTCAGGTGATCCGCCCGTCTCGGTCTTCCAAAGTGCTGGGATTACAGGCATAAGCCATCACACCCAGCCTCTCCTTTTTCATAATTATCTTTTTTGTTCCATCAGTGTGAATTCAGTGATAGATTGCAAATTATGTTTTGCTCAAAGTGTAATGCAGTATTCTGAAGCATTCCCAAAAGAGGCCTTTTAAGTTTCTGGGGAGTATTGATGAATAGGACAAATCATGATAAGGAGATTTTTCAGATCCTAGAACAGTGAATTTAAAGTTACATAAATCAGTTTTGGAGAATGAAATCCTAAAGTGTGTCAAACAGAAATAAATATCATGCCTTTACCTTTTGACTCTTTTATTATTGGTCACTTTTTGAAATAACACGGGGACACCGTGATTGAAAATGAAAGGTAGAGAATGATGGTTTAATCATGATGTCTTTTATTCTTTTTTTGGTTTTATTTGTGAAAAATAGGCTGCACAGCAGGCATCTTCATCCTCACCCAGCCTGAGTGGAACATCGTGTTCTTTCTCTTCCCTGGAAAATACAATGAAGACACCCAGCAGTTTTCCTTCCTCCTTATCTAAAGAGAGACAATCCTTGCCTGACAAAGTTAACAGTTTGTCTGCTGCTGAAGATGAGGGACAACCGATAACGTTTGCTGTGCAAGTTCATTCACCTGTACCCTCAGAGGCAGGCATCCACAAGGCCCCGGAAAACAGCTTTGTCACATCAGAAAGTGGATTTTTGAACTCTCTATCTAGTGATGATACTTCTTCATTGAGTAGCAATCACGACCATCTTACTGTCCCAGATAAGCCTGCTGGATCAAAGATCACGGACAAAGGTAAACCAAGAAATTATTTATTCTTCGTTAGAGAATGAATATTTGTGTGTGTGTGGAACTCTAATATTAATTTGTCGCAAGAATGGTTAAACTCATGAATGATGATTCAATAATTAGTCAGTCAAGTGCGGCTATGCCCAGAGGTTGCTTTGTAGAGGAGTTTGCATGTGGACAACTCCAGCTACTAGGCCACTAATTACTTGCTATAAGTGTCACTAACCAACTGCTTCAGAACTCTAAGACATGTGATCATAAAATAACGATACTTTTCCACCAATCGGAGAAAAAACTTGCCTCTTTTTTTGGTCCCATGTTCCATGCGCTGGAGCCTGTGGTGGTTAAATCAGGATTTTGTAGTCTGGTATTCATAACATCACCTTGATAGTTCAAAATGAGCTTAGAGCAGCCACTTTCCCTGGGCTGTGCCCCAGACAGTACTAATTCTTAGCCCATTGGCTCCTGAATGTTCCTGTGTGGGTAATGGGAAGACAGACAATTTGCACGCACTTTGTGCAGCATTAGAACCTTTACATATAAAGGAGAGCACAACTTATGCGTTCAAAAAACATTTTAAGTCTTAACAAAGGAAAGAATTGTGTGTGGAAGTTAATAATATGAGGTTTAAAAAATACTCTGATAACTGGTCGTTGTCTTTTATCCAGGACTAACTTATTTTTATTACTGTTCAATCATGACGTATCTTTTCTGATTGTGCGCTATTCATTCTGCTGTAAAACTATAAATCATGCTGCTATAAAGACACATGCACACGTATGTTTATTGCGGCATTATTCACAATAGCAAAGACTTGGAACCAACCCAAATGTCCAACAATGATAGACTGGATTAAGAAAATGTGGCACATATGCACCATGGAATACTATGCAGCCATAAAAAATGATGAGTTCACGTCCTTTGTAGGGACATGGATGAAATTGGAAATCATCATTCTCAGTAAACTATCGCAAGAACAAAAAACCAAACACCGCATATTCTCACTCATAGGTGGGAATTGAACAATGAGAACACATGGACACAGGAAGGGGAACATCACACTCTGAGGACTGTTGTGGGGTGGGGGGAGGGGGGAGGGATAGCATTGGGAGATATACCTAATGCTAGATGACGAGTTGGTGGGTGCAGCGCACCAGCATGGCACATGTATACATATGTAACTTACCTGCACATTGTGCACATGTACCATAAAACCTAAAGTATAATAATAATAATAATAAAAGAAAAAAAAAAAAAACAAAACACGGTTACCTGATGGAAGATACTGAGCAGTGAAAGAATGATGAGTTTGGTTTGTATATTTTTGGTGTGCCATTGAGAGAAAGTTGACTTGCTAAATTCTCATAATCACTTGCCAGAGTGTCTAATGACATAGATGACTGCTCTCTCCTCCCCTCTAGCCTAATCAGGGAATGTTTCTTTAAGTTCTCAAATTTCAGATGGGTACCCTGCTAATTTAATTTTTGGTATCAGCGTAATTTGGCCAAGGATCACAACCGCAGACCAAGTTTTGTGTGTGTGTGTGTGTGTGTGTGTGTGTGTATAATATTTTAAAAGTATGTAAATTTCATTACTCAGCCTGGTAACTAATTCTCCAGGTTATAACAGTTGTCACCACTCTCTGAGGCCTTACCTAAAGATGCTTTACACAGACCTGCCTGGTCTCTGATGGCATTTTTGTTATACCCCTCCCCTTTATTTAGGCCAACTATCTAGATTAGAAGAACTGGAGTAAATAAAAGTCTGGCAAACCAACCTATTTCTAGAGGTGAATGAGTAACATAGGGAGGAGAAAGGAAACCTTGTCACTGAGGAATGGAGAGGGCTAAAGATTGGACTGTGAGGAAGAGTAGTCTCAACCCGCCCTCAGGTTTGTGAGTTGCTGTCGTTTGGTGAAAATATTGAGCTTAATTATATCTCCTTGGAAGCACAGAATTGAGTTCAATGGTGCAAGTCAAAAGGAGACAGATTTAAGCTCAGCATAAGAACTTTTTTTTGATGTTGTGAACTCTTCAAAAAATAGAATGGGTTCCTTGGAAAGTAATGCATTCCTTATCACTGGAGGTGTTTACTCATTCTGAGACAAACATTTTCATTGAATATTGATTGCCTATTGAGTGTTGGTCACAACTCTTCTTCTTGAAAATATATACTGAAGAGAGAATTTAAGCATCTTGAACTAGATGACCTCTATCTTGATACTTAGAAGAGACTTCCAGATATAGGACTGGTGGAACTAAAGAAAATAATAAAAAGTACTACATCTATTATTTTTCTCCTACAAACGCTTACTTTAATCATTGGGTCATAAGTAGAACTAAGAAAATTTCACACACACACACACACACACCCCCCCCAGGATGAGCATAGCTTCAAAAGCATACTAGAGAATAAAATCCCATTTGCATTCTTTCCCAAGAGATAACCCTGGAGGTTGAGGGTTTTCTTTTAGGACCATAGTCAGAGAGTCATGGGAAGATGCAACAGTCCTTGTTCCTGGCTAAATGCCATTCCAGGATTGCATGTGTTGTAGAGCCTGGCTGGGTACCAACAGCCCTTTTAATGTAAGAATGAAGCAACGTGGTATTATTTAGTTTTGAGTTACATGCAGAGTGACCAGCAAAATCTGTATACTTCTTCAAACAGCTCAATGTGACGGTATTCCTCTTGGTAAAAAGGAAAAGAAAATGAAAGTATTTTTTTTCTCTCATTGATTTGTCGGTAGTTCTCATATGCTACAGAATTTTTGCTGATGATTTTCTTCTGCTGCTGGGGATTTGGTTAAATTCCCAGAAGAACTGAACCACTTAAAGTCATCTCTATGGAAACAGCAACCCAATCTTTGCTTGCATTTGTGATGACTTGCTGTTGAGTAATCAAATTTCATATTGTGCATTTTTTTTACATGTGTGTTTATGTGTTGCAGACAAAGGTAGCTTTTCATTTTTGTGACTTTTGAAAGGTATTGTTTTTGAGTTACTAATAAAAAATTCCTGAAATTCTTGTGTCTGAAATTGTTCAAGGTGTTTTTATGTCAGGGATAGAAATCTTAACATGGTTCAAAACGAGAGCTAGGATTTTAAAAGATTAAGTCCCAGTCTCAAGATGCGTTTGCTGGAAGAAGAGGCTTTCATCCTAGCAAAGATTCTTAAAGATTAATAACTGAGTCCTGAAACAAGCAGACAGTACATATTATAGCCTTCCTTTTATTTAGACAATGAAAGAAATATTTTTGCAGTTAGTATGCAATTAAAATTGTGGTTGCTAGGATGTTATGCTGAATTTAAATACTCTGTTAGACATTTTCTCCCGTAGTGTAAGCTATTAAAAAAATAAAATCAGGGTGTTAATTGCCTCCTATTGCCTTTCTTCGCTGAGAGTTCCAGGTTCCAGAGCTCTAGGAATTATTCACTGATTATTTTCACAAAGCATAATGGGAAAAGAGGTGAGAGGGTTAATGACATGTTCATTTCAGCTCAATTTTACCCTGTGCTCCTTATTTCTTTTGTTAGAAGTTTTTTGAACCATGACTTATGCCTGTATGATAGTAAGTCACATATGTACAACACACACTACCTGCTGACAATGTGGAGACAATGTCACTTCTACTTAATGAATGAAGAAACCTTACTCTGGATGCTGAAAAGCGGCATGTCAGCGAATAAGACAAATACCCAATTTATACAAATAAATTATCAGGTATAAGCACAGCCAGAATTGATCTGGGAGTCATATAGATAACAAGCTTAATTAAAAAAAATTAAACATTGTTAAAGAGAAGCCAGGCATTCTAGAGCATGCATGACATTTCAGGAAAGTAACATGAATGAGCCAGATTTTAAGATTTAAAAAATATTAACAAAATTGTACACAATGTGAGTGTGAGCAGTACTTTAGCTACCTAACTGGAGTGTTGCTGTTGGAATCATGTAGTATGCCTCCTCAGGAAGTATGTAATAAAAAATAAGTCCAAAACTGAACTCCATTCAATTTTGCATTATTACATTGTGCATGTATCATTTTTTTGAGTACCTAACATACATGTGCTGATGTACTTTGTGCTAAAGTGAATAAAATGTGAACAAGGGGGACTGGGCACAGAGGCTCATGCCTGTAATCCCAGCACTTTGTGAGGCCGAGGTAGGCAGATCACAAGGTCAGGAGTTCCAGACCAGCCTGGCCAACATAGTGAAACCCTATCTCTACTAAAAATACAAAAATTAGCCAGGTATGCTGGCACACACCTGTAATCCCAGCTACTCCAGAGGCTGAGGCAGGAGAATTGCTTGAACCTGCGAGGCAGAGGTTGCAGTGAGCCGAGATCAAGCCACTGCACCCCAGCCTGGGTGACAGAGCAAGACTCCGTCTCAAAAAAAAAAAAAAAAAATTGTGAAGAAGGTACAATTCTGGTCTAAAAAATCTTAACACCTAATGGGCTGAGTGGGAGGAACTAGACACATTTAACAAAAGAAAGCAGAGTAAAATAGGTGCCACAGAAGAGATGCAGAGCACTCCAGAGGTTTAAAAGAGAGTAGGGACCCAAGACAAGATCTCATCTAAGTGGCAAGATCTGTACATGGAGAAGGGAGGCATGGGAAAAGGGGATGGAAAGGACATTTGGTTGAGGTTGAATACTGGGATAGGTGTTCCTTAATTTAAACAGCTACTGGATGACCATTTCTAATCAGGGTGAGTTGGAAGTATGCTTTAGAAACATTATTTTAGCTGGGCTGGGCATGGTGGCTCACGCCTGTAATCCCAGCACTTTGGGAGGCGGAGGCAGGATCTCCCAAGGATCACAAGGTCAGGAGATCGAGACCATCTTGGCTAACATGGTGAAACCCCATCTCTACTAAAAACACAAAAAATTAGCCGGGTGTGGTGGCGGTCACCTGTAGTCCCAGCTACTCGGGAGGCTGAGGCAGGAGAATGGCGTGAACCCAGGAGGCAGAGATTGCAGTGAGCCGAGATTGCGCCACTGCACTCCAGCCTGGGCGACAGAGCGAGACTCATCTCAAAAAAAAAAAAAAAAAGAAAGAAAAATTATTTCAGCTGTAGAGTGCAGGGAAGAATAGAATAAGAGGAGATATGACATAAGAAGGTTTAGGGAGCCTGCGTAGCAGCTGAGGTGGCAGTGGAGATAGGAAGGAAGGGGAGATGAGGGATTCAGCAACATGCCTATCAGGGTGAAGACTGATCTTGGTCTTTGTATCCTTAGCACTTAATTTTGTTCCTAGAACATTTCCTAGTAATCTTGTTTTGTGAAGTATCATTTGATGTTGGGAAAACCTTGAATATGTGATCATTGGCATCAATGGCATTGATCTCAGGCATGGGTGACTCACCATCTGCTTTCTCTGATCCTGTTTCAGGTGGTTAAAGATCTCTATGAGTTGTCATGAAGTTGTGCTGATTAGGTTACCTGCAAATTTGTGTGATTTAAGTAGGCCATTCATAGTACTCAGATTTTACATCATCTTTGTTTTTCATCCTACTTCCTACAATTTTTCCTGACGCTAGGAGTTAGGAGTGGTAGGTGGTGGGAAGTCACTGGGGCAAAGGTATGGGAGACGGTGACAAGTGTAATCTAGAGTTTGGAGGTACGTCAGCTTAGAGTGACGGTGACAGTTTGAAAGAAGTAGGAGGGGTTGAGGAGTTGGAGGTCATAATTGAAAAAGGAAGGTAGTAGGTTCAGAAGAGACAGAATGTGAATAAGGTAAGAGGAATCTTCCACTCAGAAAGGAGTAAATTTAGAGGTGAGGATTTTATTTTAATTTATTTGAGACAGAGTTTTACTCTTGTTGCCCAGGCTGGAGTGCAATGGTGCGATCTCAGCTCACTGCAACCTCTGCCTCCTGTGTTCAAGTGATTCTCCTGCCTCAGCCTCCCAAGTAGCTGGGATTACAGGCATGCACCACCATGCCTGGCTAATTTTGTATTTTTAGTAGAGATGGGGTTTCACCATGTTGGTCAGGCTGGTCTCGAACTCCTGACCTCAGGTGATCCACCCGCCTTGGCCTCCCAAAGTGCTGGGATTACAGGCATGAACCACCATGATTTTAGATGTAAAACAGTTTGACACATTGAGGAGCGGGTATTAACAGTGATCTGTCCTGGGCATTAAGTACGCTAGGTGTACCACTGCTCATGGCCACAAATTCCTGCCCAGAATACCACATTTATTACGATGAAAACTGCATAAGTCATGACAAAAAAAAGTCTTTGAAGTCTTTCATGCTGGACATCCCTTTTAATACTATGCTACTAGAATTGTGTTTTATCAACAGTTTTTTGAGCACTTTTTGTCTGTATAGAGTATGGAAAACAGCGTTGGAAGAAAAAATTAGGGAGTATTGTCATGTGTGATGCTGGGGTCATTTCTAAATTAATGTGGCTTTGACCTGTCACAGGCCTCTCCTCCTTGTCAGTCTGGCAGCAAGGCCGAAGTGTTTGTTTTGCTTATCATGTGGTCTAGCGGTGTAGAGGGTTGGAAAATTATCAGAGGGGTCTTCAATTTTTCTTCTCTTTCTTATAACTTCTTGTTGTTGATTAAGTCCTTGGTTTTCTTTCTTTTTTGATGTTATTGAAGTTTTTATTGTTTACCCCTTAGCAGGAGAATACAAGTATATGCAGATAGATGGGTATTTTTATTTATTTTTAATTTTTTATTTCCATAGGTTTTTGGGGAATGGGTGGTGATGTGTGGTTACATGAATGAGTTCTTCAGTGGTGATTTCTGAGATTTTGGTGCACCCATCACCTCAGCAGCATACACTGTACCCAACTTGTAGGCTTTTATCCATCACCTCCCTCTTATCCTTTCCCCTGAGTCTCCGAAGTCCATTTTATCATGCCTTTGCATCCTCATAGCTTAGCTCAGACTTATGAGTGAGAACATACAATTTTGGTTTTCCATTCCTGAGTTACTTCACTTAGAATAATGGCCTCCAATTCCATCCAAGGTTGCTGTGAATGCCGTTGTTTTGTTCCTTTTTATGGCTGAGTAGTATTCTATGGTATATATGTACCACAATTTCTTTATCCACTTGTTGAATGATGGGCATCTAGGCTGGTTCCATATTTTAGCAATTGCAAATTGTGCTGCTGTAAACATGCATGCAAGTATCTTTTTTCGTATAATGACTTCTTTTCCTCTGAGTAGATATCCAGTAGTGGGATTGCTGGATCAAATTGTAGTTATGCTTTTAGTTCTTTAAGGAATCACCACGCTGTTTTCCATAGTGTGGTTGTACCAGTTTACATTCCCACCAGCAGTGTAGAAGTGATCCCTGTTCACCACATCCACACCAATATCTATTATTTTTTGATTACGGACATTCTTGCAGTAATAAGGTGGTATCACATTATGGTTTTGATTTGCATTTCCCTGGCAATTAGTGGTTTCCATCACTAATTGAACATTTTTCATGTTTGTTGGCCATTTGTATGTCTTTTTTTGAGAATTGTCTATTCATGTCCTTAGCCCACTTTTTGATAGGATTAAGTTTGTCTGTTTGTTTATTTTTCTTGCTAATTTGTTTGTGTTCCTTGTAGATTCTGGATATTGGTCCTTTGTCAGATGTACAGATTGTGAAGATTTTCTCCCACTCTGTGGGTTGCCTGTTTACTCAGCTGATTGTTTCTTTTGCTGTGCAGAAGCTTTTTGGTTTAATTAAGTTCAAATGTTTGGTTTTCTAGTTCTTTTCATGACTCTTGATATTTATATGCTTCATCATTTCTTCTGTTTCATGGAAATTGTTAATTATACTGAAAAGTATCATATACATAGAAGAGTGTTCTCTCTCTATCTAAAATAATGCATAAATATACACACATGCATGCACACACACACAAACACACACACACACACACACACAGTAACCACGTGGCCACCATTTGGGCCAAGAAACAGAAATTAGCCAGCAAATTACTTGTGAGGGTGTGGGGTATTGAGAGTGTTCACCCATGCTGAAGAGATATATTTTGGTGGAACCAATTTAGAAAGCAATTTGTCATCATCTAGTAAAGTTGAAGATAGGCATACATCATGGCCAGCAATTCCATTTCCAGGTGTATACCCCTAGAGAAGTGCAGGCATAATGCAGAAACCCCTTGTAATATCCTCTTTATCTAGCTGGAATTCATTCATTTTCATTGTTTTATAGTACTCCATTGTTTTACTGTACAACAATAAATGTATCTACTATTGGTGAACACTCTCTTTTTCAGTTGTGGGCTCTTATGTAAAATGCTGCTGTGGAGATTCTTACTTTGAAATTAATAGGCTTAACTTTGTAGAGCACTTTTTGATTTATAGAAAAATTGAGCAGAAAGTAGAGTTTACATATACCCCCTCCATTGCATACACAATTTCCTCTATTATTAACACCTTGCATTAGTATGGTTCATTACAACTGGCAATAAATATTCATACTTTTTTATTAGCTAAAGTCTATGGTTTACATTAGGGTTCACTCGTTGTTGTTGTTGTTGTTGAGGCAAAGTCTCACTCTGTCACCCAGGCTGGAGTGCAGTGGCGTGATCTTGGCTCACTGCAACCTCTGCCTCCTGGGTTCAAGCGATTCTCCTGCCTCAGCCTCCTGAGTAGCTAGGACTACAGGCGCTCACCACCATGCCTAGCTAATTTTTGTATTTTCAGTAGAGACGGGGTTTCACTAAGTCCAGGTTGGTCTCAAACCCCTGATCTCAGGTGATCCACTCGCCTCGGCCTCCCAAAGTGCTGGGATTACAGATGTGAGCCACCGCACCTGGCATGGGGTTCACTCCTTATGTTGTACAGTTCTGTGGGTTTTGACAAATGTATAACGTCATGTATCCACTATTACAGTATCATACAGACTAGTTTTACTGCCATAAAAAACATCGCCTGTGCTCCATCTATTCATCCTTCTACCTTTCTCCCAAGAACCTGACAAGCACTCATCTTTTTCACTACCTCTTTAATTTTACCTTTTCCAGAATGTCACATAGTTGCAATCATATGGTATGTACCCTTTTCAGACTGGCTTCTTTCATTTGGTAATATGAATTTAAGCTTCTTCTAAGTCTTTTGTGGCTTGATAGGTCACTTTTTTTTTTTTTTTTTTTTTTTTGAGACGGAGTCTCGCTCTGTCGTCCAGGCTGCAGTGCAGTGGCGCGATCTCGGCTCAGTGCAAGCTCTGCCTCCCGGATTCATGCCATTCTCCTGCCTCAGCCTCCTGAGTAGCTGGGACTACAGGCACCCGCCACCACACCTGGCTAATTTTTTGTATTTTTAGGAGAGACAGGGTTTCACCGTGTTAGCCAGGATGGTCTCAATCTCCCAGATAGGTCACTTTTTAATCATTGAATAATATTCCATTGTATGGATGCATCACAGTTTGTTATTCATTCACTTATTGAAAGACATCTTTATAGCTTCCAAGTTTTTAAAATTATGAATAACCCTGCTAGCAACATGTGGGTGCAGATTATTGCATGGATGCAAGTCTTCAACTCTTTGGGGTAAATAGCAATGAGTACCATTGCTGGATTGTATGGTAAGAGTATGTTTAACTGTATAAGAGATGCCAAACTGTCTTGCAAAGTGGCTGTACCATTTTGCATTCCCACCATCAGTGAATGAGAGTTCCTGTTGCTTCACGTCCTTGCCAACGTTTGGTGTTGTCTGTGTTCTGGATTTTCGCCATGCCAGTAGGTGGGTAGTCACATTTCATTGTTTTAATTTAGAATTCTCTAATGACTCATGATGTTGAGCATCTTTTCATATGCTTTTTTGCTACTTACATGGTTTCTTTTCTTTAATGTAAGGTGGCTGCTCAGAATTTGTTAATTTTTGTATATACTTTCTTTGGTGAGGTATCTGTTGAGATCTTTTGCCTATTTTTTCCATTAGCTTTTTGTTTTCTTTTGAGTCTTTGTATGTGTGTGTATATGAATAATATTTTTAATGTAAAACGTCATTTTATTACTCTACATGTACAAGTTAATGATTTTTGCTTATGTGATGTTGGTGACAGTCATATATTTTGTGAGTTTTTGGGACCAGATTCAAACTGAGTCAATATAAGCATAGGAAGTACATGAGAGCAGAATATTCAGTTTGATGATACATTATTGTCTACAAGATAGTTTATAGTTTATTTTTATGTAATTTCTTACCTATAATTGACATATAACAATTGTACATATTAATGTGGTACAGTGTGATGTTTCTTTTTTTTTTTTTCGAGACTGAGTCTTACTCTGTCGCCCAGGCTGCAGTGTAGTGGTGTAATCTCGGCTTACTGCAACCTCCAGGTACCAGTGATTCTCCTGCCTCAGCCTCTCTGTTACAGCCACCATGCCCAGCTAATTTTTGTATTTTTAGTAAAGACAGGGTTTCACCATATTGGCCAGGCTGGACTCAAACTCCTGACCTCAGGTGATCCACCCACCTCGGCCTCCCAAAGTGCTGGGATTACAGGCATCAGCCACCATGCCTGGCCCCGTGTGATGTTTCAATGCATGAATATATTCATTATACTAGTATAATGATCAAATCTGGGTAATACCATATCCATCACTTTAAGCATGTATTATTTATTTGTGGTAACAACATTCAAAATCTTCTAGCTATCTTGAACTATACACTACATTGTTATTTGCTATAGTCTCTCTATTTATTAAGTCCTTTATGTATGTGTTTTGCACATTTTTTCTTTCAGTCTGTGGCTTGTCTTTAAATGCTCTTAATGAAAGTTCTTACATATGTATTTTGGTCCACATATGCCTGCATTTCTCTATGGGTATACACCTGGAAATGGAATTGCTGGCCATGATGTATGCCTATCTTCAACTTTACTAGATGAAATTGCTTTATAAATTGGTTCCACCAAAATACATCTCTTCAGCATGGGTGAGCGCTCTCAAAGCCCCACATCCTCACTGGTAAAGTTGAGTTTCTAAATTTTTGCAAAATTGGCAGATGGTAATCTTGATTATGGATTAGCACATCTAAGAGTGTTTATTTCACTCTTTTACCCATACCTTTATAGGTGTATTTTTGTTTTTCCAATGGATTTGTAGGAATGTATACATTCTGGATACTCCTTCATTGTCAGTTTAACATATTGCAAATATATTTTCTACTTTTTTACTTCACTTTTCTTGTAAAGTAGTATCTTTTAATAAATAGAACTCAGTTTTAAGGTGATTAAAATTATCTCTCCTTTCCTTTATGGTTAAATGCTTTTTTTGGTATCAAGAAATTTCTCCCTACATTGGTATCTTAAAGATATTCTTCCATATTTTATAAACTTTAGTCCACTTGGAATTATTTTGATGTGTTCCATGAATGAGATACAATATCATCTTACTCCATATGCAAATATAATTTTCCTAGTATCATTTCTGTACACGCCATTTTTCTCCCAAACGTCCACATAAGTCTTCAGTGTCATCTTTCTCATGAATCCAGTGCTGATGCTTTTTAGACTTTCATCTACCCAGTGGGCCATTTTTTCTACCCTGGCTCATACCATTCTTTTTACAAAATAAGTTTTAAAATCTGGTAACACGTTTTCCTACTTTGATCTTTTTTTAAGGGTGTTTAGGATACTCTTGGCCATTTTAACCGCCATATACCTTTTAGAATCACCTAGTGAAATGACCCACACATACACACACGTGCACAGGCATGCACACACACAGTCTGTGGGACTTTGGCATGAATTGCGTTACATTTTTAGATTCAGTCTGGGGGAAACAGAAATTGTTATAGTCTAAAATTTTCCAGTACATGAAATTGGTCTCTTTACCTCTCTCCATTTATTTGTCTTTCTTACATCTTATAATAAATTTCACAATTTATATTTTCTATTTAAAGTCTTGAACGTATTTGTTAGATTTAGTTCTATATATTTCATATTTTTAAATGCTATTTTTAAAATCGAATTTTCTCTTTTTCATTTCATAACTATTGCTGGTGTACATGAATGCAATTAGTTTTTAAAATGCATTTTTAAGAATCAAACTTTCTAAATTGTGATTTTAATTCTAGTAATTTATCCTACTTTTTTTATGTATATGATCATATTTCTACAAATGATAATGGTTTTGCTTTTTTCCTTTCCAAACACTATATCTGCTACTTATTTTTCTTGTTTTGGGTAGACCCAAAGTACAATGCTGATAGAAATGGCGATTATGGGCATTTTTGTGGTTGCTTGATCTCAGAGTGATAGGTTTCTGTGTTTCTGCTCTACCGCCAAGTTGGAAGTAGGTACTTTTTCATCACCTCTGTTTTATGGAAGAAGAAAAATACCTCTATTTTACTGGGGCTTAAACTGATTAAGTAAATTGCTTAAAACAGTCATGTAACTAGTAAGTGTGAAAGTTGTATCTGAAATGCAGTTCTGTTTGACTCCACAGCCTGAGATTCTAATCGCCTTAATACCTAAGAATAATTCTGAATACTCAGCAAGACACAGGGTTGAGTGAGACATGATGTGAGCCAAGCCATATATAACTAAGATAATTTCTCTCCTTCGACAATCATGATATTACATGTTTTTCAATAACTACTGGTGAAGTAGTACAGGTCACCCACCTAATGCTAGAAACAGAAGCATGTAAATACTATTATGATATCTCTGGGTGTGGGAACTCCATTCATTCAACAATATTTGTCAAGTGCTTTTTATATGCCAAGCACCATGCCATGAGCTGGGCAAAAAGCAAAGGAAAGCCAAAATACACAGCCCTATAGAGCTAATACTGAGGGGAGAGACTGGTAGGGAAACAGTAGGAAACAGCACGTGTGATAGATTCAGTGGTTGTTAAAATCCATGCTTTTTTTTTTACAAGAGGCAGGGCAAGGGGGTTAGAGAGAGACTGGACAGAGGTGGGGTATGGGGTGGGATGTGTGATTTTACATTGGTGGTCCTGCAAAGTCTCTCTGATAAGTTGATATTTGAGCAGAAAACTATGGAGGGGAGAGGGTGAGCCAAATTAATATTTGGGGAAGAGTCTTCCAGGCAAAAAGCACAACAAGTGGAGTCAAACAGTGCTGGAGGTGATTGAAGACTAGCGGCAGGAAGAAGGAGTGTGGAGTGTGGAGTGTGTAGAGTGGAGGGCGTGTGGCCAGGAGCGGAGGTGCAAGAAGTGGGCAGGGATCCCATCATGTAGGGCCATGTAGGCGGTGAGCACTCTGGGTTCCGCTCAAAGTGGGAGGGGAAGTGGCTGCAGGGTTCCCTCTGCAGGGAGGAGCGATGCCATCTCACTGAAGTTTGAAAAGAGCTGCTCTGGGCCGGGCGTGGTGGCTCACGTCTGTAATCCCAGCATTTTGGGAGGCCGAGGCGGGTGGATCACGAGGTCAGGAGATCAAGACCATCCTGGCTAACACGGTGAAACCCCGTCTCTACTAAAAATACAAAAAATTAGCCGGGCGTGGTGGCGGGCGCCTGTGGTCCCAGCTACTCGGGAGGCTGAGGCAGGATAACGGCGCGAACCCGGGAGGTGGAGCTTGCAGTGAGCCGAGATCGCTCCACTGCACTCCAGCCTGGGCGACAGAGCAAGACTCCGTCTCAAAAAAAAAAAAAAAAAAAAGAGAAAGAAAGAAAGAAACTGTTCTGGCTCCGTGCACGGACATGAGGGAGCATCTGCAAAAGCAGGATACCCGGCGAGGTGGCTGCTGCCTGTGTTCAGGTGGAGGTGATGGGATTTGCTAGCAAGAAAACACTAGGTTGAGATGGAAAGCAGTCAGATGCTGTGTATATTTTAAAATGAGACAATGGAATTTGCTGACATGAGGTTTGAAAGAGAAAGACAGAGAGAAGTCAAAGATGATTTCAAGACTTTCAGCCTGAATTACTAAAACAATAGAGTTGTCATATTATGAGATGGAAAAGACCTACCATTTGGAGATACAAATCAAGAATTTGAAGTTGAATTTGAAATGCCTCACAGAAATCCAGGTGGAGAAGTCAAGTCTGTGTGGATATGTGAGTCTGGACTTCAGAAGAGGGCTTGGAGATTTAAAATGGATAATCTTCAGCATTTAGTTGTATTTGAAGAATTGGGGCTAATTGAGATCACCTGGGGAGAGAGAGCACAATGAAGGAAGAAGTCAGGTCTGAGCTCTGGGGTGCCCCAATATTGATAGGCCGCAAAGAACACAAGCAATACTTAACTCCTGTTAAGGAAGAAGGGGAACCAAAAGGGTCGTTATTCTTGTGGCTAAGTCAGGAAAGGTATCAGCCAAATGCTTTAGCTTTTAGCAAAAAGCCAAGATTAAACAAGCTTATCCAACCTGAGGCTCAGGACGGCTTTGAATGTGGCCAACACAAATTCATCAACTTTCTTAAAACATTATGAGAATTTTTTGTGATTTTTTTCTTTTTAGCTTTTGTTTCAGCTATTAGTGTATTTTATGTGTAGCCCAAGACAATTCTTCTTCTTCTTCTAATGTGGCCGAGGGAAGCCAAAAGATTGGACACACCTGGATTAAAAGTTGACTGTTGAGGAATTGAGGTAATCATAATATAGAACTTGATACTAAATATTTATAATAAGTATATGGCATATTTTGTGTTAAAATCAAAGCCAAATCTATAGCAATTTTATGACCATATTTATTTACGTATCATGTATTATATCGGCCGTACAAACTAGACCTTTAACCATGTAAAGTAACACTGAACTGATTTGTAAAGTTTGGGGGCAAGTGGTGGCAGTTATGAACAGTCACAATCTAAACTCTAACTTTTTGCCATTAAAAATTACAAAGTACCTGTTAGAAATATTTTCTAAATATTTGAAAGGTACATTGTGAATATCTTCCTATTTGGAATGAAGTGTGCCTTGGAAGTTTGAACACCTAGGCAGTCATTAAGCTCCATGTCTATAGCTGCTCCCTGGAAATACAGAAGACTCTCCTTCTTGGCAGGACCCATTGGCATGAGACCCCTTGGTAGGCTCTGTTTTCTCAAAATGCTTTCACATACAGCTGAGCATATCATGATAACAGGCTCAGGGGACAATAATATTCAATATGTCTCTTTATCACCAATGGATATATTTTTTAACTTGAAGGACTAGCTAGTCATGCCATATAGCAGGATCAGAAATCTCCAGTCTTTAGGATGACTTTTTTACTTTTTAGGAAAAAGGGCTATATGCAGACAGGCTGGCCCTGGTAGTACTTTACAAATAATTTTGTTTTATTACCAAGAAATATGTTTGTTTCTTGTGACACATTATAACATTATCTGAAAGGGGTAGGCAAGAGTTTATTTTTATCTGTATTTAAATTTTAATTACAAAATTATTATAACATACTTGATAAAATCTCAAACAATCTAGAAAGATACTATACTTGATAAAATATCAAACAATCTAGAAAGATAACAAGAAAAAATAAAGATTTCCTTTACCAGCATTTCCCAATGCTAACATATCTTCATCACTAAAGTTACCATTCATTCATTCAAAAAAAATATATTGTACTTTTATTAATTGGTAATATCTGTTCTAGGCACTATGCCTACAATTTTTGTGTTCTGGATCTTGCATTCTGGTTGTTAACAATTTGGAGTGTATTTTTTCTATGTACCAATGTGCATATATATATGTACACACATATACCATCAGTCTTTTTAAAAAAATGTAAATAGAATTATGTGACAGATATCCATCTGTAGCCTGTTTTTCCACATAAGCCTTCCTTGTTAGTACATGCAGCTCTACCTTGTTATTTTTGATAACTGCATCATTTTCTGTGGTGTGAATATTATACTACTACTAGTATAGTAGTAGTATTTATTCTCCAAAAGATGGAAATGTAGGTGATTTCCAATTTTTTATTATTACAGAGTGTTATAGTAAACATTCTAATATGTATCACCTTATATACCAGTGCTATTACATTTTGAGATAGCTGATACAGCTATTTTTTTTTTAAGAGAAAGTTTTCAGTGTATCTCAACATTTGAAGTGTACTTGTCCTTGGACCAAGCAATTCTTCAAATGTTGAGATACACTGAAAACTTTCTCTTAAATAAAGCAACAACAACAGCTGTACCAGCTTTCAGCTATAAAATGAATAAGCTCAGGGGATCGAATATATACAGCACAGTGACTAGAGCTAGCAATACTACATTGTGTACTTGAAATTTGCTTAAATGTTCTGACCACAAAACAATTTTTTTCTTTTCCTGTTTGTGTTTTTTGTTTTGTTTTGTTTTGTTTTAGTTTTTTGTGTGTTTGTTTTTATTTTTGAGACAGGGTCTCATTTTGTTACCCAGGCTGGAGTGCAGTGGCATGACCTCGGTTCACTGTAACCTCTGCCTCCTGGGTTCAAGTGAGTCTCCCACCTCAGCCTCCCGTGTAGCTAGAGGCATGCCACTACACCTGACTAATTTTTGTATTTTTGGTACAGATGGGGTTTCACCATGTTGGCCAGGCTGGTCTCAAACTCCTGACCTCAAGTGATCTGCCTGCCTCGGCCTCAAAAAGTGCTGGGATTACAGGTGTAAGCCACCGCCCGGCCCAATCTTTCTTTTTATCACTTTGTCACTATGGTAGTTAGAACCTACCTTTATAGAATTCTTTGGTATTCTGTAGAGTGCACCTCTCCTTGGCACTATCATTCAGGTAATCTTGTGAATTTAATTTTCAGGTTTTATTTAGAATATAATTTTTGGATTTTGGTCAAAATTTTCTCAAATGTTTAGATTAATTTGGCAAGAAGTACTATCTTTAAAGCATTAAGTCATCCATGAATATGGTATATCTACCTATTTAGGTCATGTTATGCAAGTACATAGATTGCAGTAGATAATAGTCATAGCGATAAGGGAATGAGAGCGCCATCTTGAAAAGATAATGGCGGCTGGGCACGGTGGCTCATGCCTGTAATCCCAGCACTTTGGGAGGCCGAGGTGGGTGGATCATGAGGTCAGGAGATCGAGACCATCCTGGCTAACACAGTGAAACCCCGTCTCTACTAAAAATACAAAAAAATTAGCTGGGCGTGGTGGCACGCACCTGTAATCCCAGATACTTGGGAAGCTGAGGCAGGAGAATCTTGAACCTGGGAGGCAGAGGTTGCAGTGAGCCAAGATCGCACCACTGCACTCCAGCCTGGGTGACAGAGCGAGACTCCGTCTCAAAAAAAAAAAAAAAAAAGATAAGGGCATTTATCTGTTCCAACCTTCATATTCTGCCTAGTAAAATTGAGATAAGCTAACTTCTTCCTTTCTCTTGCCTCTCTTTTCTTGGCCTGAAGTGTCCCCTAGCCTCATCCCTTTCCTTTTTCTAAAATTTTCATTTTTACCTTTTGTATTCACTTGTCCCCATCATGGATCCACATGGTTGATGGATCCAGAGGGTTATGGGGCCACAGCTGACATATTTATCTACAATGCATTGGATTCGTATCCTAGAATTTAGGTCATTTTCCAGCTTCCCACCCACTGCTACCATTTTGTTCTCATTCAACCGATACCTCATAAACGTATTTTAAAAAGAAAAAAAAAAGACAATCAGATATCTTTTTTGTATGCACACCAACATTTTCTGTTTTCTTAGCATATGAGCAAACATAGTAATTTTATGTCTACTTTAAATATCTTGCCTAATCCTGGGTGCTCATATATTTGGAAGAATAAAATTTAAAAACAAATGAAATATTTGTTTTAAGAATATAAAGCTACTTAATCAGATAGTTGAGCAATGGAGTCAACTTAAGATTATTTCAGAAAATGATTACCTCGAGATTCAATAATAACAACAACAACAAAACAACAATTAAAGATCACCCAGTAGACTAGGTTTGTTCTTTTCAATAAAAGCAATAATGCAGTAGAAGAGTCTTGAGCTGTCTTAACAGAAACTTTGAACACATGAGAGAAGATACGTACATGACTCTGGCAGAGAAGGTAAAACAAATAGAGGAAAATGAGGGAAATCAAAATGAAGCTACTCTTGTCTCAGATTCGTGAGAGCACAAGTAAAAACATTAGCTTTATACCTGGGTGTTCTCTCTCTCTTTCTCTTAATATGTTTAGTTTCTCATGGAATTTCTTTTACCTGCGATCTTTTTTAAAATTTTTAATTTAATTTAATTTAATTTTAAGTTCTGGGATACGTGCGCAGGATGTGCAGGTTTGTTACAAACCTGCCGTCTTTTAAAATCACCTCACCTTTCCCAAGTAGAGTGTTCTCCCAACTTGACATTCTCATCTTCTAAGCACTCATACGTCTGTTTAATACATGGCTGCAGTCTTGTACACATGTATTTATGGTTATTACCTTCTGCTTTTGATTCAACTGGTTCATGATCCCCAAGTGTCCAGTTCAAGTCCCCAAGAAGGTAATCTGATTTTGTGGTTTGCGTCCTAGATTGCTGGCTGGCTTATCAATTTTCTGCTTTCAGGTCTCGTGCCCTGTGGCCCCGTGGAGACAGAAGTACAAAACCTGGGCACCTCAGCAGCAGAGGCTCTGGGTGGGGATTGCTCCCTTTGAAGATGCAGTAGTTCAAGCAGGGATCTGAGGCTTGGTCTGTCCAGTTCAGTCAACTACCATCTCAGTGACTATATATTGCCTAATTTGAAATATATAGTCTTCACTGACTTTCATTCAAAAGAATGCATCAAATATATATATTCATAGCATAGTATAGCTATGTAAATTTATAGCACAGTATTTAAGAAAATGAGCTTTGGAGTCAGAACCTAGGTTAGTCTCTTTGTGAATTTGGTGAAAGAGTTTTAATCTTTCTATGTCTTGATATCCGGTCTTTTATATCAGGATTAATAATACTTTTCTTATAGAAGTGTTAAAAGATAATGAAATAATGTTGGTCTAAGAATTAACACAGTGCATATCACATAGTAAAAACTCAATGTATGATCATTATCTCTACCCAACAGCAACAAAAATAGGAGATTTCTCTCTCAAATTAGACTATGCCAATGTTGTTGGTCAGTAGTGTCCTCACTACTAAAATGAGTTATCCAGATTTTTTTCTTAATTAAATAATTTAAAATATATCATTATGATTTCAAATCTTTTGCTATGTTGTAGAGTTATCAAATTTACTAATTGGAGAAAGCCTATACAATTCTTCTGATCTTTTGGCATCAGGTGCCATATTAAATAACATTTGTAAAGCCTTTTAAGGTTTTGCATACCTTTAGGGTATGCAAAATACCCAAATAACTATATAGTTTTTTCTTCTCGGTGACAAGTGCCTTCCACGGTCTTTTCTTTCTCAGGCACTTAGAACATTGCATATGAACAGGAAATGCTGTTTTCTACCTAAACTTTTCCAAGTGTTGCATGTTGGGGAACTAAAATTATCTTCCCTGGGACATCATTTAGACTTTCCTAATCTGAAACAAATTTCCTTTCAAATTCTGATAGGAAATATGGCATATGAATTCCCCTCCTGTCTTCTGAATCCAGCGTTTAGGTTCTAAGTAGAAAATAAACAGCCACATTCTAGAAAGCACAAGGAAAGACCAAAAATAAGATAGTGGGGGAGGCAAAGTTGAAAATATAGCATTTAAAGAGATAATCTGCATACAGTGTTCTCGACAGCCAAATTCTGGGCCTACTGGGGCATGCCTGTGCTGTCAGAGCAGACAATAGACTGGGGTATGGAAGAGGAGGAGAAGGGAACGGCACATTCATCTGGCACAGTCTTGGAAAGGAGTGAACTTCTAACTGTTGGCTAAAAATGTTGTTTTGTCTCATTTGTTAATGTCACCAAGAAGGCTCTTGTTTCAAATATATATATATGTGTATATATATATATGTGTGTATATATATATGTGTATATATATGTGTGTATATATATATAGTTGTTGTTGTTAAACTAGCTCAGTATGTGTGTATATATATATATATGTATATATATATATATGTCTCCTTTCTTGAGTCTAACTAGATAGATAGCTGACCTAAGTTTGAAGAAAGTTTAGGAGTCTGACCCTTTGAGGCATTCTAAGCTAGTCTAACGAAAGTGAAGGGTCACAGACATTAACCCAAATTCCTACCAACTCAACATATGAGGCACTCACACTTTTAAGCAGGGATTTTGGACATACTCCTTTGAGCAAAGCCAAATTTTCTTTCATTCTTTTGTTTTGGTTTTTTAATTAAGACATAGTACAGAGTGCTGCTTTATGGACAAATCTCAGTGTGCTAGTTGTAACTCTAGTCGCTTTCTCTTCCGATGACTTGAGGCTAGCGTTGCATGAAAAATTGCTAACAGGCTGGCCTTGCTACTCAAAGTATGGTTCATGGACCAGCAATTCCAGCATCACTTAGGAGCTTGTTAAAAATTTGCAATCTCGGCACCATCCCAGATGAACTCAAATGGAATCTACATTTCAACAAGATTCCTAGGTGACTGCCTGTTAAAGTTTGAGAGGAGTGGTCTAGAAGGGTATGATTCTGCACGGTGTGAAAGTGAACTTTTATTCTTAACTCCATCACTAATTTGCATTTTGAAAAGATCACTTACTGTTTTTCCAGAGTCTTTATTTTTCTCATCCATAAAATAAAAATAGTTTTCATCTTCCTTGACAAAACACTTGTGAGGTGAGATAAGACAGACTTTAAAGTGCCTTCTGTGGCAGAATCAAAGTCCTGCTGTTTTATGTAGGAAGACTAAAATATGCTCTAGAAAGGAAGGATAAAAATTGCATTGGAAACACTTGACTGTCAGACAAAATTCATTTATTTTGCTTCAGAAGATAAGGGGGGCGGAAATAATTAATTTGGCTCCCATCTCCCATGGGAGAGAGACAAGCGGTCTTCTCTGCCAATCTTTTTTCCTCGCTCTTTATGATCTTGTAAGATAAGAGAAATAATATAGTGTTTTCTACTATGAAATTCTAATTTAGAAAAATATATAAAAAGCAAAAGGGAAATTTTTAAAATACTGCTTTACTGAAAAGCCTCTTGGAGGTACAAGGGTAGCCAGAAAGGTTTGACAAGCCTGCTGTAGTCTTAGTATAGCAATTGAGAAGGATTCTCACATTTGCTTTGGGGTCAGGTACAAGCTGTGTTTTCTTTTGCACTTGTACCTTTTGGGTCTATTTTTGTCCTGCGATCCTACTTATCACCTGCTTCCAATGGATGTTCATTTTATGGCCCTGTGAAGACCTAAGCATCAGCCATTAGCAACAATAAAAACAATATAATATCCCCGACTGGGTCGTGGACCTGGGGCACAGTGCATGCCCTGAGTGTTTAGTGATATGTTGTAGACCTCTTAGATTATGACACACAAAACAGCCAATAAGGGTATTTTCTTGATTCCTAACACCAGCATTTATTATTTTACTGTTTTATGCTTGTGGATGATTCTGGAATCAGGTTATTGGAGGTCAGACACACAGTCTTTCAGTTCCAGGCTTTCTCTGAGGAGAGAGGGATGGCTGAGAGGCAGGAAGCTGAGTGATAATTTGCCTTTCATTTTTTCCTCATTTTCTGAACAGCTTTAATCCTATGTGAACATACATACTTCTTGCCATTATCTCATTTTTGGATGAATTTAAATTGAAGATGTTGGTTTTTTTGGGCATAATATATGAAATTTTAGATGAATTCTGTTTTCATGTCTGGTTACCCCAACAGGTTCACTTTATCTGTTTGTTAATTTTAAAGTTTAGTTATTTATTGGAAGATCAAGTCGTATTTACATATACACAGTTGCCCAACCCAAAGTTTAAGTTAGAAAAAGAAATAGAAGAGGGGGAGGAAGATACCCTTTGATATTTTTAACATAAAGATCATATATCTTCATGTAAATACATTAAATAATAAAGCTATCGAAAAGGAAGTTCCATTTATTTTTCATGTAGGGAATATATTATATGCCATGTTATCCTAAGATTCTAAAGTTATTTTTATCTTTACTGATTTAATATCTATTGAATCAGATATGTGATTTTAATATAATTTTTTTATTATTATACTTTAAGTTCTAGGATACTTGTGCACAACGTGCAGGTTTGTTACATAGGTATACATGTGCCATGGTGATTTGCTACAGCCATCAACTCATCATTTACATTAGATATTTCTCCTAACGCTATTCCTCCCCCAGCCCCCCACCCACCAACAGGCCCTGGTCTGTGATGTTCCCCTCCCTGTGTCCATGTGTCCTCATTGTTCAACTCCCACTTATGAGTGAGAACATGCAGTGTTTGGTTTTCTGTCCTTGTGATATTTTGCTGAGAATGATGGTTTCCAGCTTCATCCATGTCCCTATAAAGGACACTAACTCAACCTTTTTTATGGCTGCATAGTATTCCATGTTGTATATGTGCCACATTGTCTTTATCCAGTCTATTATTAATGGACATTTGGGTTGGTTACAAGTCTTTGCTATTGTGAATAGTGCCACAATAAACATATGTGTGCATGTGTCTTTATAGTAGCATGATTTATAATCCTTTGGGTATATACCCAGTAATGGGATTGCTGGCTCAAATGGTATTTCTAGTTCTAGATCCTCGAGGAATCGCTACACTGTCTTCCACAATGGTTGAACTAATTTACACCCCCACCAACAGTGTAAAAGCGTTCCTATTTCTTCACATCCTCTCCAGCATCTGTTGTTTCCTGACTTTTTAATGATCACCATTCTAACTGGCGTGAGATGGTATCTCGTTGTGGTTTTGATTTGCATTTCTCTGATGACCAGTGATGATCAGCATTTTTTCGTATGTCTGTTGGCTGCATAAATGTCTTCCTTTGAGAAATGTCTGTTCATATCCTTTGCCCACTTTTTGATGGGATTGTTTGTTTTTTTCTTGTAAATTTATTTAAGTTCTGTGTAGATTCTGGATATTAGCCCTTTGTCAGATGGATAGATTGCAAAGATTTTCTCCCATTCTGTAGGTTGCCTGTTCACTTTGATGATAGTTTCTTTTGCTGTGCAGAAGCTTCTTAGTTTAATTAGATCCCATTTATCAATTTTGCCTTTTGTTGCCATTGCTTTTGGTGTTTTAGTCATGAAGTCTTTGCCCATGCCTATGTCCTGAATGGTGTTGCCTAGGTTTTCTTCTAGGGTTTTTATGGTTTTAGGTCTTACGTTTAAGTCTTTAATCCATCTTGAGTTAATTTTTGTATAAGGTGTAAGGCAGGGATCCAGTTTCAGCTTTGTGCATATGGCTAGCCAGTTTTCCCAGCACCATTTATTAAATAGGGAATCCTTTCTCCATTGCTTGTTTTTGTCAGGTTTGTCAAAGATCAGGTGGTTGTAGATGTGTGATGTTATTTCTGAGGCCTCTGTTCTGTTCCATTGGTCTATATCTCTGTTTTGGTACCAGTGCCATGCTGTTTTGGTTACTGTGGCCTTGTGGTATAGTTTGAAGTCAGGTAGCGTGATGCCTCCAGCTTTGTTCTTTTTGCTTAGGATTGTCTTGGTTCCATATGAAATTTAAAGTAGTTTTTTCCAATTCTGTGAAGAGTCAGTGGGAGCTTGATGGGGATAGCATTGAATCTACAAATTACCTTAGGCACTATGGCCATTTTCACGATATTGATTCTTCCTATCCATGAGCATGGAATGTTCTTCTATTTGTTTGTGTCCTCTTTTATTTCGTTGAGCAGTGGTTTGCAGTTCTTCTTGAGGAGGTCCTTCATATCCCTTGTAAATTGGATTCCTAGGTATTTTATTCTCTTTATAGTAATTATGAATGGGAGTTCACTCATGATTTGGCTCTCTGTTTGTCTGTTGTTGGTGTATTGGAATGCTTGTGATTTTTGCACATTGATTTTGTATCCTGAGACTTTGCTGAAGTTGCTTATCAGCTTAAGGAGATTTTGGGCTGAGATGATGGGGTTTTCTAAATATACAATCATATGATCCGCAAACAAAGACAATTTGACCTCTTCTTTTCCTAATTGAATACACTTTATTTCTTTCTCTTGCCTGATTGCTTTGGCCAGAACTTCCATTACTATGTTGAATGGGAGTGGTGAGAGAGGGCATCCTTGTCTTGTGCCAGTTTTCAAAGGGAATGCTTCCAGTTTTTGCCCATTCGGTATGATATTGGCTGTGGGTTTGTCATAAATAGCTCTTATTATTTTGAGATACATTCCATCAATACCTAGTTTATTGAGAGTTTTTAGCATGAAAGGCTGTTGATTTTTGTTGAAGGCCTTTTCTGCATCAATTGAGATAATCATGTGGTTTTTATCATTGGTTCTGTTTATGTAATAGATTATGTCTATTGATTTGCGTACATTGAAGCAGCCTTGCATCCCAGGGATGAAGCCGACTTGATTGTGGTGGATAAGCTTTTTGATATGCTGCTGGATTTGGTTTGCCAGTATTTTATTGAGGATTTTCGCATCAATGTTCATCAGGGATATTGGCCTAAAATTCTCTTTTTTTGTTGTGTCTCTGCCAGGCTTTGGTATCAGGATGATGCTGGCCTCATAAAATGAGTTTGGGAGGATTCCCTCTTTTTCTATTGATTGGAATAGTTTCAGAAGGAATGGTACCAGCTCTTCTTTGTACCTCTGGTAGAATTCGGCTGCAAATCCATCTGGTCCTGGACTTTTTTTGGTTGGTAGGCTATTAATTATTGCCTCAATTTCAGAAGCTATTATTAGTCTATTCAGAGATTCAACTTCTTCCTGGTTTAGTTTTGGGAGGTTGTATGTGTCCAGGAATTTCTCAGTTTCTTCTAGGTTTTCTAGTTTATTTGTGTAGAGGTGTTTATAGTATTCTCTGATGGTAGTTTGTATTTCTGTGGGATCGGTGGTGATATCCCCTTTATCATTTTTTATTGTGTCTATTTGATTCTTCTTTCTTTTCTTCTTTATTAGTGTTGCTACCATTCTATCTATTTTGTTGATCTTTTCAAAAAAAAAAAACAGCTCCTGGATTCACTGATTTTTTTAAAGGGTTTTTTGTGTCTCTACCTCCTTCAGTTCTGCTCTGATCTTAGTTATTTCTTGCCTTCTGCTAGCTTTTGAATTTGTTTGCCCTTACTTCTCTGGTTCTTTTAATTGTGATGTTAGGGTGTCAATTTTAGATCTTCCCTGCTTTCTCTTGTGGGCATTTAGTGCTGTAAATTTCCCTCTAAGCACTGCTTTAAATGTGTCCCAGAGCTTCTGGTACGTTGTGTCTTTGTTCTAATTGGTTTCAAAGAACATCTTTATTTCTGCCTTCGTTTCGTTATTTACCCAGTAGTCATTCAGGAGCAGGTTGTTTAGTTTCCATGTAGTTGTGCAGTTTGGAGTGAGTTTCTTAATCCTGAATTGTAATTTGATTGCACTGTGGTCTGAGAGACAGTTTGTTGTGATTTCTATTCTTTTACATTTGCTGAGGAGTGTTTTACTTCCAATTATTTGGTCAACTTTAGAATAAGTGTGATGTGGTGCTGAGAAAAATCTATATTCTATTGATTTCGGGTGGAGAGTTCTGTAGATGTCTGTTAGGTCTGCTTGGTTCAGAACTGAGTTCAAGTCCTGGATATCCTTGTTAATTTTCTGTCTTGTTGATCTGTCTAATATTGACAGTGGGGTGTTAAAGTCTCCCATTATTATTGTGTGAGAGTCTAAGTCTCTTTGTAGGTCTCTAAGGACTTGCTTTATGAATCTGGGTGCTCCTGTATTGGGTGCATATATATTTAGGATAGTTAGCTCTTCTTGTTGAATTGAGCCCTTTACCATTATGTAATGCCCTTCTTTGTCTCTTTTGATCTTTGTTGGTTTAAAGTCTGTTTTATCAGAGACCAGGATTGCAACCCCTGCTTTTTTTTTTGCTTTCCATTTGCTTGATAGATCTTCCTCCTTCCCTTTATTTTGAGCCTGTGTGTGTCTCTGCACGTGAGATGGGTCTCCTGAATATAGCACACTGATGGGTCTTGACTCTTTATCCAATTTGCCAGTCTGTGTCTTTTAATTGGGACATTTAGCCCATTTACATTTAAGGTTAATATTGTTATGTGTGAATTTGATCTTGTCATTATGATGCTAGCTAGTTTTTTCACCCATTAATTGATGCAGTTTCTTCCTAGCATTGATGGTCTTTACAATTTGGCATGTTTTTGCAGTGGCTGGTACCAGTTGTGTCTTTCCATGTTTAGTGCTTCCTTCAGGAGCTCTTGTAAGGCAGGCCTGGTGGTGACAAAATCTCCCAGCGTTTGCTTGTCTGTAAAGGACTTTATTTCTCCTTCACTTATAAAGCTTACTTTGGCTGGATATGAAATTCTGGGTTGGAAATTCTTTCCTTTAAGAATGTTGAATATTGGCCCCCACTCTCTTCTGGTTTGTAGGGTTTCTGTCGAGAGATCCACTGTTAGTCTGATGGGCTTCCCTTTGTAGGTAACCCAACCTTTCTCTCTGGCTGCCCTTAACATTTTTTCCTCATTTCAACCTTGATGAATCTCACAGTTATGTGTCTTGGGGTTGCTCTTCTCAAGGAGTATCTTTGTGGCGTTCTCTGTATTTCTTGAATTTGAATGTTGACCTGCCTTGCTAGGTTGGGGAAGTTCTCCTAGATAATATCCTGAAGAGTGTTTTCCAATTTGGTCCCATTCTCCCTGTAACTTTCAGATACACCAATCAAATGTAGATTTGGTCTCTTCACATAGTCCCATATTTCTTGGAGGCTTTGTTTGTTTCTTTTCATTCTTTTTTCTCTAATCTTGTCTTCTCACTTTATTTCATTAATTTGATCTTCAATCACTGATCCCCTTTCTTCCACTTGATCGAATCGTCTGTTGAAGTGTGTGTATGCTTCACGAAGTTCTCGTACTGTGGTTTTCAGCACCATCAGGTCATTTAAACTCTTCTCTACACTGGCTATTCTAGTTAGTCATTCATCTAATCTTTTTCTCAAGGTTTTTAGTTTCCTTGCGATGGGTTAGAACATGCTTCTTTAGCTCAGAGAAGTTTGTTATTACCCACCTTCTGAAGCCTACTTCTGTCAACTCATCAAACTGATTCTCCATCCAGCTTTGTTCCCTTCCTGGTGAGGAGTTGTGTTCCTTTGGAGGAGAAGAGGTGTTCTGGTTTTTGGAATTTTCAGCCTTTCCACTCTGGTTTCTCCCCATCTTTGAGGTTTTATCTACCTTTGGTCTTTGATGTTGGTGACCTACGGATGGGGTTTTGGTGTGGATGTCCTTTTTGTTGCTGTTGATGCTATTTCTTTCTGTTTGTTAGTTTTCCTTGTGACAGACAGGCCCCTCAGCTGCAGGTCTGTTGGAGTTTGCTGCAGGTGCACTCCAGACCCTGTTTGCCTGGGTATCACCAGCGGAGGCTGCAGAACAGCAAGTATTGCTGCCTGATCCTTCCTCTGGAAGCTTTGCCCCAGAGGGGCACCCACTTATATGAGGTGTCTGTCAGCCCCTACTGGGAGGTGAGGCTCCAGTCAGGCTACATGAGGGTCAGGGACCCACTTGAGGAAGTGGTCTGTCCGTTATCAGAGGTCGAATGCCGTGCTGGGAGAACCGCTGCTCTCTTCAGAGCTGTCAGGCAAGGACATTTAAGTCTGCAGAAGTTGTCTGCTGCCTTTTGTTCAGATATGCCCTGCCCCCAGAGGTGGAATCTAGAGAGGCAGCCGGGCTTGCTGAGCTGCAGTGGGCTCTGACCAGTTCCAGCTTCCCTGCTGCTTTGTTTACACTGTGAGCATAGAACCACTTACTCAAGCCTCAGCAATGGTGGACGCCCCTCCCCCTGCCAAGCTCCAGCATCCCAGGATGATCTCAGACTGCTGTGTTAGCAGCAAGCAAGGCTCCATGGGTGTGGGACCCACCGAGCCAGGCATGGGAGGGAATCTCCTGGTCTGCTGGTTGCGAAGACCATGGGAAAAGTGCAGTATTTGGGTAGAAGTGTATCGTTCCTCCAGGTACAGTTACTCATGGCTTCCCTTGGCTAGGAAAGGGAAATCCCCCAACCCCTTGTGCTTCCCAGGTGAGGTGACACCCCGCCCTGCTTCAGCTTGCCCTCCATGGGCTGCGCCCACTGTCCAACCAGTCCCAATGAGATGAACCAGGTACTTCAGTTGGAAATGCAGAAATCGCCTGTCTTCTGCATTGATTTCACTGGGAGTTGTAGACTGGAGCTGTTCCTATTCGGCCATCTTGGAAGCAATGATAATTGTTACTGTGACATAATTACAAACGAAATGTTTTAGTCAAAAATATTTTGTTCTTTTAGTGGCTCAATTGGTGAGTTGTTTTCTATCACAATCTTTAGTAGCACAATGTAGCTACTTGGTGAACACAGAGAAATGTAAAGAAACCATTCTATTTATCTTTGTCATACTCTTGTTCCGTTTGCTTGTTGATGTTTGTTAAACATATATTCCTTAATTCAAAAATACTGTGGTATTGAAAGCTATGTGTTTATGCTTTAATCTAAGTAGAATTCTACCTTGTTAGCTGTATTTAAAAAAAAAAGTAAAAGGACATGTAAAATTACTGTGTCTTAAAACTCAAAACTCCAAGTCTTCAATCCTAATGCCCCCCTTCAGGAGTCAGATTTCTTTCCACTTAACTTCTTTAAGACTTTCAAGTGTCTCCAGCTTGACCCCAGGACTGTGGCCATGCTTAGTATTTCTGCTATGTAGCATCAGCTCTCATGAAAATCTCATAAATGACTACTTTTTTATAGTTTTATTGAGATATATTTCACATACCATAACATTCACACATGAAAGTGTACAGTTCATTGGTTTTTAGTATATTTGGAGTTGTGCAACTGTCATCACAATCTAATTTTGGAACATTTCAGCATCACAAAAAGAAATCCCTATCACATTAGCTGCTATTCTCCATTCCTGCTTGTCCCCTTCCAGACCCCAGGCAATTATTATTCTAGTTTCTGTCTCTGTGGGTTTGTCTAATCTGGACATTTCATATAAATGGAATAATGCAATATGTGGTTGTTTGTGACTGGCTTCTTTTACTTAGCAAAATGTTTTCAAGGTTCACCCATGTTGAAGTATTGTGGACAACTGAGTACTTTATTTATTTTAATTATTGAATACTATTCTGTCACATGCAAATGCCACGTTTTGTTTATCCTTTCATCAGCTGGTGAACATTTAGGCTCTTCCCACATTTAGTCTGTTATGAATAATGCTGCTGTGAACATTCATGTACAATTTTTGTGTGAATGTATGTTTTCAATTCTCTTGGGTATTTATGTAAGAGTGTAATTGATGGGGCACATGCTAAACTCCATGTTTAGCATTTTTGAGAAATGGACAAACTATTTTCTAAAGTGGCAACTCAATTAGCTGAGCATGGTGGCATGCACCTGTAGTCCCAGCTACTTGAGAAGCTGAGGCAGGAGAATCTAGTGAGTCCAGGAGTTCAAGGCTGCAATGAGCTATGATCATGCCACTGCACTTCAGCCCAGGTGACAGACCAAGACCCTGTCTTTAAAAAATAAACAGTAAAATAAAAGTAGCAGCTCTGTGTTACATTCCCACTAACAATGTATGAGGATTCCAATTTATCCACATCCTCACCCACACTTACTACTGTCTGTCTTTTTAATTGTAGCCACCCTGGGTGTGAAGGGACATCTCATGGTGGTTTTGGCTTGCATTTCCCTCATGACTGATGATATTGAGCATCTTTTCATGTGCTTATTGACAAAATCCCACTTTTGATGTCTGCACACAGCCTGAGCCAAAAGTTTAATGGTCTTCAGATGTAGTTTTGAGTATTTTCTTTCCTTTTGTGAGACAGTTTGGTAGAGAAAAAGGAGGTTGTGCTGATGAACACTTTAAGTCAGCTATGAAGTGAGTGCATCACCTTTGCTTTCTGTTTTATGAAAGAGTATTGGTGACTTTCTGGATGGATGGGGGGGAAACTAATTCTTGCATGAAGATTTCTAATCGTAGAGGAGTAAACTCTAAGGCATGTGAAGTTTGCTTGGTTTTGATGCTCCTAGGTTACCATTATATGCTTTTCTCCACCCTGTGGAGAGGCTGTTTTTCTAGTTCCTCTAATGCCATACTTTCTATAGAGTCCTCTTTCAAGCTGGTTCTTTGGACAGGAAGTGAAACATATAAACATTAAGGAGTATGTGGTGGAAAAAGAAATCTCATTGTATTTCTTTCCCAAGCTTTCTTCCAAGGAATAAAGGAATAATAGACTAACGTTCTTAGTGAGAAATTAAAGCAACATCAAAGGATGAAGATTTTCTTTGAGTAACCTCTGTATCATTTGAGGCCCATCCAGGTGCATATGATTGAAAACCAAAGCCAGGGTAGCTTAACATGGGTAACATATTAGCTCCCATAGGCCGAGAGGGCTCCAATGGTATCATCAAGATCTGTATCTCAGAATGGGTTGGCCTCCATATCATTATTCTTGGGATACTTCCTGGAAACTTCCAGCTCACACTATCACAACATTCAGCTTAAGAAAAAAGAGAGATTACTTATCTGATACTCTAAAATCTTGGAACTGAGTCTCCTTGGCCCCAAATGGCCTGACCAGAGACACATGTTTATCTCTGAATCAGTGACTGTGGCCAGAATGGTGGAACTGCCATTGGCCTCATCTAGTCCACATGGTCCCCAGTAGATCCTGTGGTGGAGTGGCTTCACTGCAATCATGTGGGCCGAGGCTGGCAAAGTGTGGTTAGGAAGGGAGATGGAGTCTGTGTGGCAAGATGAGGAATGATCACTTTCTACTCAAAACCACAGACCACAGACAGGTTTCTTCTCTCCAAGGGTAGTTCTGGGAAGGACATTAAGCAATCATCTAGGGCAGTAGTTCCCAAACTTTAGCATGTGTATAATTTGCTAGGGCTTATTTGTCCCACACTGTATTTTAGAAGCAGATATTTGTCGTCTTGCATGGGTTTAAAGATGGAGATGAATTTTGCCTCAGGATGAATCACTCCCCCACTGAGTTTCACCAATACCTGGTTTAGATGATATTTTTTTCTTTCTTTCTTTCTTTCTTTTTTTTTTTTTTCGTGATGGAGTCTCACTCTGTAGCCCAAGCTGGAGTGCAATGGTGTGATCTCAGCTCACTGCAACCTCCACCTCCCAGGTTCAAGTGATTCTCGTGTCTCAGTCTCCCGAGTAGCTGGGATGACAGGCACGCACCACCACGCTCAGCTAATTTTTTGTATTTTAGTAGACAACAGGTTTTACCGTGTTGTCAAGTGTGGTCTCGAACTCCTGAGCTCAGGCGATCTGCCTGCTTTGGCCTCCCAAAGTGTTGGGATTACAGGCGTGAGCCACCGCACCCAGCTTGGATGATATTTGGGTGAGCTTTTGGTCTTAAGAGTTGATGGTGGAATGGGTTAAGACTTTTGGAGTTGTTGGGATGAGGTGAATGTATTGCATGTGAGAAACACATGAATTTAGGAGGCCGGAGGGTAGACTATGTATGGGTTGAATTGTGTCCCCCTAAAATTCATATGTTGGGCTGGGCATGGTGGCTCACACCTGTAATCCCAGCACTTTGGGAGGCCAAGGTGGGCGGATCACCCGAGGTCAGGAGTTCAAGACCAGCCTGGGCAACATGGTGAAACCCCGTCTCTACTAAAAATATAAAAAATGAGCCGGGCATGGTGGCAGGTGCCTGTAATCCCAGCTACTTGGGAGGCTGAGACAGGAGAATCACTTGAACCTGGGAGGCGGAGGTTTCAGTGAGCCAAGATTGTGCCATTTCACTTTAGCCTGGGTAACAGCAGTAAAACTCCGTCTCAAAAAAAAAAAAATAACAAAATTAATTAATTAATTAATAAAATTTGTATGTTGACGTCCTAACCCCTACTACCTCAGAATGTGACCTTATTGGGAAATGGGGTTGTTGCAGATTTAACTAGTCAAGATGAGGGCAATAGGGCATGTTTCTAATCCGACATGACTGATACCCTCATAAATACGGGAAGTTTGGACACAGGGACATGCATGCAGGGAACACCCCAGGTGAATATTGGAGTTAATACTGCCACAAACCAAAGAACCACTTGAAGCCAGGAGAGAGGCCTGGAAGAACTCCTTCCCTGGTGCCTTCACAGGGAACGTGGCTCTGCAGTAATGAAGTATCGCAAACTGGGTGGCTTAGACAGCAAACATTTATTGTCTTTCAGTTACGGAGAGAAGTCTGAGATGAGGGTGCCAGTAGGGCCATGCCTTAGGACCACCGTACTGAATGTTCTCTCCTTGATTTTTCACTGGGTTTATTGTTACTGCTTTCTTTTTTTTTTTCTCAAATAGAAGAGACAAAAGTGTCGGAAGATGATGAAATGGAGAAGCTGTACAAATCATTAGAGCAAGCTAGTCTATCTCCTCTTGGGGACCGACGACCTTCGACTAAAAAGGAGTTGAGAAAATCCTTTGTTAAGCGGTGTAAAAATCCATCTATAAACGAGAAACTCCACAAAATCCGAACACTGAATAGCACATTAAAGGTAACAAAATTTCAAATTGTGGATGAACTCTATGGATGTGGGGCAAGGAACGGCTGGTTCTGCAGAGAGATTCTTGCTAATCACGGCGTGTTTGTGTGGGTGCAGGGAAGGGCTGTAAAAGTAAATACAATCTTTATAGGGCAAGATGACCTTGATGTTCTTAAAGCACTAGGACATTCACACAGTAGCACCCAAGGCAGTATTTCACAATAGGCCTTGATTTTTGCATTCACTCTGATATAAAATTTCAAATTTTAAGCTCCTGGACAGCAAGGACCATGCATGATTTGTTTTTTAACCCTTATACCTAGCACAGTACCTGGTTCAATAAATGATGAGAGACAGAGATCATCACCTGGTGAGAATAAACACTCGTATAAATAAGATCTCGAATTTTCGTCTGATTCATACAAGGGTACCATTCTTCGGGATTGCATCCAGAAAGAAACGTCTTGATGTCAGCTGCAGCAAAGTTGTAGTGATTGTCAGCTGTGGGCACTGCAGCCAAGGAGCACCGTGAGAGCCCGACAGTGGGAAGTACACACTCTGTGGTAATAGACCAGCAGATGTTTTCACAATGGGAATAAGGGACAGTGTACAGGAAGTACTGAAGCTATTTTCAGGGCCTCCCTGAGCTGAAATGGTTCTTCATAACAAAAGTGTCCTGCTTTCATATTTAGATTATAGCATGAACAGGTGGAGGTCAGGATACTTTGTGAAATAGTCCTGATTTAGCAGACGATTTATCTGAAAAGCTTTGATAGATTCTGTAAGTGAATTTTGTTTTGTCTATGGCCTTTGGCATTAAGAACTTGAGTCATTTTCCAGGAAGAAATGTCAGCAATTGAAAGAACAAGGCTACAAAGGCAGGCTGAGTGGCTCTTAGTCAGGCGTCCCTGTTAGTCAGTAGAACATCTGAACACCCTAAAAGGCTGCAAAAATGAGGCCGGAATGGAAAAAGAAAAGTGAATTTTAATTATACGAAGATAATACAAATGCAGAGAAATTCACTCTTATTTAATAGTAAAATTTTTATCGATAATAAAAGATATCACTGGCTGCCATTTCACAGTATGTACAAAGCTGCTGAATATATTTGATTATTCAATGTAATATGTCATAGCGTGTTGGGATTTTACTGTCTTCTTTGTCTGTGATAGCTGATATGAGTGAGTAAAGTTTTCATTGAGCAAGTATTTCCTGACTCTTACTATGTACCAGCCACTATTCTAGGTGACTGGGACCATTGAATGGACTCTACTGGGTGTAGAAACAGAGGACAACAAATACATGATTAAAATGAAGTGCAAAAATACTCTGGTTGAGATGTGCTCAGGGCGCTTTGGTGGTCTGAGGGGGAAAGTGGCTTACTGGGGGCATTAGGAACACTGTCGCGAAATCCGTGAGTCAGGAAGAAATGAATACCAAGGGAAGGACGTTCAAGGAAGTGGAATGTCTGTCAACGGATAATAAGCTGTAGTTCCACGTTGGGAGAAGCAGGAAGTAGAGGCCGTGGAGAGCATGTGCGGTTTGAGTCATTAGCAGAAGGAGAAAAGCTGTGGCCTCAGGCCTTCCATAAAGCAGCAGACTCAGGATTCTAGATCTTTATGGCACCATGCCCTCACCTGGCCACTGGGGGGGCCAACTTTGTGAAAAAAATTAGTGTTACCGTTCCCTATGGGTCTCTGTGACCTCGTGCTCTCCATGCATTATAACCATGTCATTGGTGAATTCAGCAGCTTTTGCTTTTCTGTCAGTGTATCGGTTATCCAGTGCTAGGTAACAAACTATCTCAAAGCTTAGCAACTTCAAACAATAGGCATTTATTATTTCAAAGTGTCTGTGGCCAGGAATCTGGGTGTGGCTTGCTCAAATGCCTCTGCCCCCTGGTCTCTCACAAGGTTGTGATCAAGGTGTCAGCTGGGGCTGCATTCATTCCTCCATGGAGAGGGATCAGTTTCTAAACTCCTGCATGTAGTTATTGGCAGGATTCAGCTCCTTTCAGGTTGTTGGACTGAGGGTCTCAGTTGCTCTCTGGCTGTTGGCCAGAGGCTCCCCTCAGTTCCTTGCCACGTGGGCTTCTCCACAGGGCAGGTCACAACTTGGACACTGGCTTCTTTCAGAGCAAGCAACACAGTGAGAGTGAGTAAGTGAGATGGGTTATAACCCAGTGCAGTAATGACATCACATTACTTTTGCAGTATTCTATTCAGTAGAAGCAAGTCATTGGGTTATCTTGTTTTCAGGGAGGAGATTACACAAGGCCTTGAATACCAGGAAGCAGAGAAGATTGGGGGCCCGCTCAGGGCTGCCTGCCCCACCCAGCTGGGAAACTGCTCTCTCTGGACATTTGTGAGAAGGAGCCCTTTCCATAGATCCCTCGTGCAGTGCTTGGGGCTGATGAAATAGAACAGGACCCATGTCATGCAGTCCTATTAACCTCAGGAGGTAGGAGGACATGCTGATGTGGAAATTGGTCTTGCTGAAGAAGCTGAACAAAAGCAAAGCGCATCAACCTATTCAAAGGAGAGAGAGAACTTGGTACATGTGTGCATGTTCATGTTGGAAGGGTATAATAATTATTTCTAATTGTTTTTAAAATTCAAAGCTGTCAAGAGAGTGGTTGCCTTTCAGGAGGAGGAGAGGATGGGACTGAGAGGGGATGTGAATGGAGCTTCTGAGTGCTGGGTGTGGGTCCTTCTGTGACCTTGGTAGTAGTTGTATGGAAGTGTTTATTTTGTGATAATTCTTTAAGCACAATTTTTCTATTTGTGCACTTTTCTCTGAATATGATATATTGCACAGAGAATATATCATACACAGAGGAAATGTTTATTTTTTAAAAGCTTCAAAGTAGGAGTGTGGACAAGCAAAGACAACAGAGTTTCACGCAGAAACAAAGAAACTGTTTTAACAATAATGTTTATATTTGCCGTAGGCGCATTCTGTAAATAAGAAAAATCCCTGCACTGGGATAGTACTGGAATGAATGCACTTCAGGGAAATTATTCTAGGAAGTGGAGCAAACTTCCAAGTTGAACTTGAGCAAAAGTTGATCGTATTATGTTGTACACTAAACACAGATATTTAGGAATTTCTAATAGCTCATCATTCACTGACTTTCGGCTAAGCCTGTTTTTATTTTAAAATAAGTTATTAATGGAATGATTAATGGGTCCAACTGAAACTCTCTATGAGTTACTCCGACCTATGTCACAAGAGCGATGAAGCCCCTCTTCCCGTAGCTACTCTGGTGGAACACATTTCCAATGCTTAGGTCTTGAGTCGAGCCACACACTGACTATTTGGAGTAAAAACTGAAAGTACAGCATTCTCTCTTTCATGGTATTTTTGGAATCTCTGCCAAACCTTGCTTGCCTGCCAGAAAGCAGAGCGGATGTTGTGAAAGTAGTTCAAAGCTCTCCAAAAGCCTCCTGCGCCATCCAGGAGAAGCTGGCTGCTGGATGAGGACCAGCCCCAGGGTGCCTGGTGTAGGAAGGAGCTTGGAAGGTTCTGTTGTTTCATTAATTTCCTTCTTCTGTATTATTGTCTACATTTTTTTCTTTCATCCATAGAAGAACTAACACATATTTGAGCCAAATGGTAAAATATTTGAACTACTTAGAGCCAAAAGCCATAATGAGAAGTGTCAGCTTAATGCCCAAAGTTGAAAAGACCCTTTTCTAAAAATTTTATTAGCTATAAAGAGGGGTTAATTCATGTTTGCAAAGTCAATTTCCCCAATTTTTATTAATTTTCAAAGATCTTATTTAGTTTTTTAATATGAAAAATTAGGATCTTCCTTTGAAGCAGATGTCTGAATTTCTTTAGAACAAAATAAAACTCTTTAAATAACTTTATATTGATAGCACTATGGTGATATCAGAGATAGAAAGCTTTTTTTGTTGTTGTTTTTTTGGAAAAGTTGTTTTGGAAGCATAGATATTGAAAACTCAGAGAGAAGAAATATGCTCTTTTGGCCCTGCCTTTCTATAAACAATCCCTCTGCTTTCCTACTGCACTGTTTTTTCTCCATTTTGGAAGGAAGGGTTCCTATCTTTATCCATCTATGTGTCTATCTTTATCTATCTATCTATCTATTAATATCTATCTATCTATTCAGCTATTGATCTATGAATCTATCCATGTCTAGTTTTTTTGTTTAATGGAAAGGATTGCCTCAGACTCCAAATAGGGTTCAGAATGCAAAAGAGAATAAAAAGCAAATTGGTAATTCATTTATTCATTTATTTCTTATTTTATATATTCATTTTTTCAACAAGGATTCAACAAATGTCTACATGTGTAGACAGTCTACATGTGCAGTCATTCTTTCAGGCACTTGGGGCTTATAGCACTTGGGGCATATCAGTTAAAAAGGTCTGCCTTCCGGAAGCTTATGTTTTAGTAGGAGAATAAACAAACATAATTTACTATTAAATGTATAATATGATAAGTGATGACAGATTTGATAAAGAATAGAAAAGAGAGGAGATAGAACATGTTGAGGAATTGATATTTAATTAGGAAAGACATGAAAGGCCTCTTTGAAAGACATAATTTGTGTAAAATCTGAAAAAAGGAAAGGGAATGAGGCTTGAGGTTCTCTGAGGCCGAATATTTCAGGCAAAAGGAACAAAAATGCAAACACCTTGGGGCAGGAGTGTGCCTAGGGCATTTAAGGAAGAGCAAGGAGGTCAGGGTAGCTGTAATGTAGTGGGGATGGAGCATGGGGAGTGCAGCAGTGGGCCAGAGGGGCAGCGGGGACTCGAGCCATTGAGGACCTCATTGCCATTGCAAACACCAGCTTCTGCTCGGAGGAAGACAGTGACCCTCTGGAAGGTTCTGAACAGAGGGATGGCATGCTTTATGTCATGTTTGAAGGTAGAACCATCAGGCTTTGCTGGTGGATTTGGTGTGGTAGAAGGAGTCAAGAATGACTCCAGTGTTTGCTCTGAGCAACTGGAAAGACGGAGTTACCATTAAGTGCTTTGTGGAAGACTACGGTAGGAACTGGGTTTGGTGTGTATTGGAAGTTGGTGGTGTGGGGTTGTAGAGAATAAGAGGAACTTAGCTTTAGAGATGTTATTTTTGAGATGCCTCTTAGGGGTTGATGTGGAACTGCTGAAGGGGAAGTTTAGACAAATGATGATGGAGTCCAGGGGAGAAGTAAGGAGAGATATAAACTTGGGACCCTCAGCCATAGGAGAGCAGGAGAGATTACATATGATTACCAACAGCATGAACATAGATAGAGCAGAGAAAAGGATACAAGCTGAGGCTTTAGAACACTCCAGTGAGAAAAGGTGGCGTGACAAGGAGGAACCAGCAACCAAGGTGGGGGAGTAAGTAGCAATTGTGGTACAAGAAAAATCAGGAGAATGTATCATAGGAGCACAACAATGAAACTGTTCAACAAGGAGGAGTAGTCAATTGTTTTAGGTGTGCTGATAAATAAGTTGAAGATGGATCATTGGTTTAACATTGATTTAATGGTTTATTGGATTTAACAACGTGGAGGTCACTGATGGTCTTCACAAGAGAGTTTTGGTGAATGGTGTGGGCCAAAGCCTGCTGGGACTGAATCTATGCAGAATGGGCCATTGGAGACAGGAAAAAGTGGAGCATTAGCTGGATAGGGATTTGGGGGCAGAGAGGAATTTTAACATGGAAGAAATAACAGCAAACATGTATACCAGTGAGACTGCTGGAGGGGATCTGGGAAGTTGGTGAGTCAGAGAAGAGAACAGAATCGCTGGGATGAATTTCTTGAGTAAGAGAGCGGGGGCCATTGTGCCCAAGTGGAGGGATTGGCCTTTGCTAGGAGCACAGATGCTCCGTCTCTGTGAACAGGGCAGAAGGCAGCATAGATTTAAATCCATGTAGTTCGTGGGCAATAGGAATTTGGGAGAAGTGCTCTTCTGATGGCTTCCATTTCCTCAAAAAAGAGATAACAAGGCCATCAGCTGCGAGTGAGGATGAGAGAGGGGGTTTGAGATGAGAAGAGTTTTGAAATAGTCATTTGGGAGACTGCCAGAAAAAGGATGTGAAAATGTGATGACTGGAGAGTAGTGAAAATCCACTTACTGGCAGTGGTTGTGAAGTTTTAGTTTCACACATGCTGTCCTGGGGATAGTCAAAAAGAGTAGTTCAATCACACGCATGAATTGAATGTCTACATGGCACTTGGCATTGTGTTAGGTGCAGGGAATACAGGGATGAAGGAAATGTTTCTTGTCATCTTCTTTAAGCTTTAGAAGAGGGGCCATGACTTACCCGTAAATACCTAAATGTACCTCGGTAAGTTCTCAGAGGGCATCATTGGAAGGCATGAGAATATAAAAACTTAAAAGCTTATCAGTCCAATTTTGGGAGTGCAGGGAAGGTTTCCTGGACAATGTGATGCCTCAAGTGAGTATAGATTTACGGGTTTTGAAAAATTGGGTAGGCCAGGTGCAGTGGCTCATGCCTGTAATCCCAGCACTTTGGGAGGCTGAGGTGGGTGTATCACTTGAGGTAAGGAGTTTGAGACCAGCCTGGCCAACATGGCGAAACCCCATCTCTACTAAAAATAGAAAAATTAGCCGGGCATGGTGGCGCATGCCTGTAATCCCAGCTACTTGGGAGGTTGAGGCAGGAGAATCGCTTGAACCCGGGAGGTGGAGCTTGCAGTGAGCTGAGATCAGGCCACTGCACTCCAGCCTGGGCAACAGAGTGACTCTGTTTCAAAAGAAAAGAAAAGAAAAGAAAAAAATTGGGTAAAGAAAGATTGGAAAGTGTTCTGTGTAAAAGAAACTCTAGAAATTAGAGTTTATGAGGTGAAGAAAGGCAAGGAAGACTCTTCGTGTGGCACAGCGACATGGAGGTGTGAGCTAGTGTTGTGTGGGTGAGAAAATGCATGCCAGTACATTAGACCGGAGAGTCAGAAGGAAGCAGAGTATCAACAAATGGTGCCAGTGCAGGTGAGGAGCCTTGGTGTAAGGGGATCCATGAGGGGAATCAGCATTTAGATGCATCCCTGCTCTGCTAAGTGGAGGTGGAGTTGAAGTGGGCATTGGACGCAGTGGTCTCGCTCAGGAGTCTGTGGCAGCAGATCAAATGTGATATATTGAACTGGATATCCAACCTTAGGACTATGGTCATGGGATGGAGAAAACAGGCATAGATTAGAGATACAATTGTCAGGGCTGAATATTTGTTTTTAATATGGAGGATGAATCTTATTTTTACTCCATTCCTTGTCTATAGAAAACTCTAACCTGAGCTAGACATTTCAGAAATGTGTGCCATTGGTTACAGAGGAGGCAGAATGGAATAGCACCAATAGGTTGTTTATTAGCATTATTGGAATACATACTATTTTGATGGAAGATTAGTAGCCTCTTCTTTGACTGAAAAGATAACCTGTGTATTTATTCTGTGTGTATTAAATACATGTGATTTATTACAAATAAAGATAATTTAATAAAATCTTAAAAGACGTATTTTATGTTGCCATATGTCCTAGGTAAAGTGTTATGTTCCAATTTTGCTTAGTGAAGTTTGGATAGTCAATAAAATGCTGATACCTACAGTGAAAAGTTTTAGGAGGCATGATTCCCACACCAAGGTAGAATTGTTGCTGTGGTGTGGAATAATGGATTGATCAGGGAAAGGCAACATAGAAGATCTTTGCTATATGTCTAGCTCTTCCACTGACCCTTGGGTAGGATACTTCACTTCTTTGTGGCTAGCATATGCAAACAAATGTCGTATTTCTTAGGCTTGATGCTGGATTTAGAATATTAACATGCAAAACTGCTTTGGTAATTTTATGTGAAAGTATATGTGTACTTGTAAAAGAGTTGGTAAAGATGGTTTATGTAAATTAAGACACTCTCAACATACCCCCTTCCCCTTTTTTTCTACTCACACAGTGTAAAGAACATGATCTGGCCATGATTAATCAGTTACTGGATGATCCGAAGCTGACAGCCAGGAAATACAGAGAGTGGAAAGTCATGAACACCCTGCTGATCCAGGACATCTATCAGCAGCAGCGGGCTTCGCCTGCCCCTGATGACACTGATGACACCCCCCAGGAACTCAAGAAATCACCTTCTTCTCCCTCTGTTGAAAATTCCATTTGACACAAAGTCAGGGTTTTCTCCTCTTATATTTTATCACAAGCAACTCTTCAAGATGTTGCAAAAGCTTACGTTTTTTCTTAAAAGGAAAACTGAAACCCAGTCCTTCAAGCATCAGCTTCCCATCTAAAGATGCAGGTTAGGTGAAGACAATCACCGAATACACCAGGGCTCCTCATTTCAGTCATAATGCATCCATTGAGATTGGAATGATTGAGTTCAGTTGAAAGGCGTTTTTTGTGTTCCTACTGGGAGCTCACGGTGATGTGGGGCTCTAGGGGGGATGTGAGAAATGTCTCTTCTGTTCCTTGCTCTCCAGAGAATGCTATGGACAAAAATCAAATTTTACCAGGAGTAATTGTCCATGGAAACGTTCTGTTTTTCAAAAGAAGAATGTACATATTCCACTTGGCTGGGAAGCTGTGTGGCCCAAATCACTGTTTGAGTGGAGGAATGTTTTCTAGAGCAGTGACTAGAAGGACAAACGTGGTGTTGCAAAACAAAAATTCCTTGCCTTTGGTATGGAATGGTGGTGCCTTTTCCACGTGTTGAGAAGTACTTCATAGACAGTGGCACGTGGGAGAGCTGAAGGAGGAGGCGTGTTCCATATTCCACTCATTCAAAGGACAGCTTGGTGTTTTCACATTTTATGCAGGTTAGGGGATCTGATTAATGTTTCCTTTCCTTACAACAGCTAGAGAAAACATCTCATCACAATTGGAGACCTCTACTCCCTTTGAGCTTTCCTACTCAATGGTAGGAGATAGTAATATGTTCAGCAAAGAATGTCTACTGCTCTTGTTCTTGGCTGTGATCCCTATACATAGTGTAAATTTATATCCAGATTTCCCAGGCTCAATATTGACAAGATGACTTTGGCATTTTAATTGTTTTAATATCTTTACTCAAAAAAACAAAAAACAGAAACAAAAACCCACGGAGACAACAAAAGAGTTAAACATGATGGTTTTATTTTTGTATGTTTATATGTCACTTGTGTGCTATGTGAATAGCTATGTTTGTTATTTAAATATATTTATAGAAGTTCAAATTACTAGTGTTTTAAAAGATGATATACTATTATATATTGTGCTTAGTATATATTTGATGAGTCTATACTTTTTGCTTGAGAAAAATAGAAATACTATTGATTCACTGGTGTTATGATGTTGCACTATGTCTGAGGAATGCTCAGGAAATCTTGTGGGAAAAAATGGGGCATGCATTCATAATTTTTCTTTTTCTTCCCCACCCCAACTCCCATGAGCTCTTAAATTTAGATTTCTATCTCTTGTAAGTCACTCTTTTAACCTGAAAAGGACTTTCATCTTAGATTATCCTTTCTATTAAATAAACTTTACGTTTTGTGCCATTTATGCCTGCAAACCTTAGACCAAAGACAACACAACTAATGTTATCTTTTCATTAAAGACTAATAGAAATTTAGAAATCATTGTGTTAAAGAGAGCTCATAGAGAAACAATATGAAAGTCTTCCCTTACTAATCACCATGAATATTTCTCACCATAGGAATAACCACAACCCACCAAGTACCCATGTTGGCCCTGCCTACCCCTAACAAATTGTTGACACAACCTATTTTGTTTTATAGCTTCGAAGTGTGGCTTGACATTCAAATGGAAGGAACCACCTGAATTATATCTGCAAACAAAATGGAAATAGTTGTTGAATAGTTCCCCAAGCTTTACTAAGAAGCATTAATACTCTGTAAACAAACAAAAAACAACTTTAGCATTAAGAAATAAAAATAAAAAACAAGAAGCAAGTTGTACTACTAGAAGCTTCTCTAAGATAAGAGGCCAGGCCAATCAGTTTGGCCCAGCAAACATGTGGGTACTTCTCCACCTAGGGAAGCCACTGAAGATGAGTTTGACCTGTGGTGACCTGAAGGAGGGAACATTCAGATCCTCAGATTGCATCCTGATGCCCTGGTTTGGGAGAGCAGTGCTTTAACCTTTTGGCCCTGGAAATTACTGATTCTTTCTGTGATTAGCAGATACTAGAAGGGAAATTATTTAGGATTGGCAATGTAAAGAGTATTGAAGGAACGACAAATAACAATAGCAGAAATAACAGTGTGACACAAAGTGCCCTTCCACCTATTTTTCTTTGGTTTGCAACACCAACCTGTAGACTTCCAGTTTTTCTTAAATTGAAGAGCCCCAGACACTTTTGAGCAGGGTTTGTGAATACCTTTGAATGCTTTCCTTTGGCTTTTCATGAAGACATATTTCCCCAACCTTTCAATTGTAAACTCCTTTAGTACCATTCAAACTTACAGGCAAAAAAGATCCCTGGATTACTTAGCCAAGGCTTAAAGTTATTTTTCAAAGTCAAGAACATTAGCCTAGAAGTTTTTGCTTTGCTAGTTAAAGCTTACTTTGCAGAGCTTCCCAAAGTGAAAGTGAAACTGAATTTCACAATTTTTCACCTGGCTTTCTGGAGCCCCATTGCCTGCTCATTCGTGTTTTTCCCCCTGTGAATTCTTTTGCTTTTGACCAGGTTGTGCTAGAAAGTAGGGCTGCTTCTGTGAGTTCTCAGCCTAGGCTGTGGCCACTAAGACGTGGGTGGGGGGATAGACAGGAGTGAGAGGGAGAATGGGCGACACTTTCCATGACACTCAATGTAGGAAGACATGGACTTCTCTCTCTTGGCCTCAAGCCACTTTTCTGGTCCAAAGAATATTGGGAAAACTGGATTACTTTCAGTATATTTCTTGAGACCGGGTCATCTCTGAAATGCATTTGGGGTAGTTTCATGGGGTCCAAGGGCCAACTCCTATACCCAGTCCTACAGTGTCTGTGAGCTGTGGAATGAGAGAGAAAACCATGGCTGCTCAGGAAGGAAGTGGAGAATCTCTCAGCACACGTAGATCCAAATCTGTGGCACCTGCTAAAGATTAGGATTTGGAGAGGACTCCTCTTTGGGGTTGTGAAGAGGACCTTTTCCCTCTATTGTTAGCCTGTAGATCCAGAACGGAGCCTGATGTGATGCCTTCACTGGTTGATATATTGCACATAGACACGCTGAGCCCTGCATTGCAAGGGCCTCTGTTGCTTTAAAGAATTCTTAGTTTTGCCACAACAGCTCAAATCTCAGAATAGGATCAAAGGCCTAGAAAGACTCCTAAAGTATAGGATTACAAACATTCCAGGAAGCGTAAGAAAGAGATTGTGTTTGGAGTCAGATTTCAATGTGAAACCCATGCCTTATATTTACACAGCACTTTGTAGTTTACAAATTGGTGTGTTTTCAGCCCCCTCCCGCTGCCCCAAGCTCTATGTGAGATGATTGTGGATTATTACAGTGAAGTGCCTGGCCCAGAGCCCCAAGTGGTGAAGGGGGAACTTGAGTCTCAGGACTCCCAGCGGCTCTCTGCCCGTTCCCTCCTCTCTGCCCCGCACCTCGCTTCACCTATTACCTTGTGAAGTTGCTGTTGGCACATAGCCCACTAGGAAACCAAGAAGTTTGACTTGGAGTGTGTGTTTCATTGCACTGGGCTCAGCATACGGCTGGCCCTGGTGGCTGTTTGGCTAAATTCTCCATTTGAAACCTAAAGGGCCCTTTCTGTGCTTGAGCACAGTCTCCTCCTAATGGTCCTGCCTCAACCTGCTGGCGGGCTGTCTATGGATTGGGGTTTCACCTAATCATACTGTTTCCTTTCTTTTCTTTCTGTACATTAGACTACTTGGGAGGTGCTGTGTGATCCTTGGATGAAAAACATATATTTAAAGAAATGGAGAGTGTTTATTTTGTTTGCTTTTTAAGGCATGTGCTGTCAGATGTCAGAGACCCAACTTAGTGATTAGAGGTTGGTCCTTTGACCTTCTTCTCTTAATTGCTTTTCATGTAATCATGATAATTTACTCAGGTAGCACTCCAGTCACAAACAATGTCACAGAGATGAAACAGATTCAAAGAAAAAATATTTTTAAGTCTTTTGAAAAGAAGTGCTATTCAAATTTAAGCCATGTTTAAATTCATAGGTACATTATCTCTTTGTAAGAAATACTTCTGTTTTTTTTTTTTTTTTTTTTTTTTTTAAGACAGAGTCTTGCTCTGTTGCCCAGGCTGGATTGCGGTGGCGCGATCTCAGCCCACTGCAACCTCTGCCTCCCTGGTTCAAGTGATTCTCCTGCCTCAGCCTCCCGAGTAGCTGGGACTACGCCCGGCTAATTTTTATATTTTTAGTAGAGACCGGGGTTTACCATGTTGCCCAGGCTGGTTTCAAACTCCTGACCTCAGGTGATCTGCCTGCCTCTGCCTCCCAAGTGCTGGGATTACAGGTGTGAGCCACCACACCTGGCCGAAAGACAGTATTTTGATATAGCCACATACATGATTTAATGAGTAATGTTAAGTACAGAAAAGCTGCCATATCCACATAGTTTTAGGGGGCATTTCTTCTTCAGTCTAACAAGAATATGATATCCAATTGTGGTTTTCCAATTTATTTCTCTTCCAATTTCTTTTGTATACCTCACAGGAGAAATTGAATCCTAGAACTGGGAGATGACTGCCCTGCCCAGGGTTTTGTAATACATAATTGAAAATAAAAGTCCCCAAAACTAAATGTTTGCAGCCTGTATGAAACGGACTGTGGAAGGGGGATAATTTCTCTCCTCACAGAAAGCCACTCCTCTCCTTGAATGAGACATTGAGCAGACACACGTTTCTCTGTGTCTGGAGCAGGAAACAATTCCCTTGCCTCTTCAGCACATCTCAATTCTTTCCCACATGACCCCAGAACCACATAGAAAACATTGAAAATAATGGATTCTTCATTGAAAAAAGCTTTATATTTCTCTTGCTGTAAGGAGACTTAACTGCTCTGTATTTGATTTTTTTTTTTTTTTTTTTTTAACATTTAGCCCAAAAGGGAAGTGTGCCCCATGGAAAGAGCAAATGCCGTAAAATAGAAACCAGGAGTTTTAATCACCATATATTTTAATGTGCTTGCATGATGGGAACGTGACTTTTAGCACTGCATGGTGTTTGGGGTCAAAATATTAATGTGGAAATCTTAGCTGAAGTTTTACTGTGCTCTCATCCTGTGTCAGCTACCCCTCCAAACTGAAAAAGAGGCATGGCTCATTTCTCTCCTGCTTTATGTTTTTGAGGTTGACTTGTAAGATAAAAATAAAAATAAGAAAAAAAATATCTAGTCAAATGATATGAAAAAAAGTTGAAATATACTACTGGTGTTCATTTTCTGTCCTGCAGTGTTGCTTTCTCAAAGAAATAAACATGTGGCTGGAAGTGTTTAATGGCTGCGTTTTGATCGTCTACAACAAGGTTACAGTGCCCTCTGGTGGCAGTCATCAAAATCGCTTCTAGACTTGTTTTTATTTTTAAATAAAAGATCTAATTATATTGGAAATCTGTTTCAACAATAACCGATGTGGTCTTTTCCAGTGGTTCTCAATTTACAGGTTTATTAATACAATAATATTTAGATTTTTCAAGAATTGCCATTGGACCACTAAATTTGACTTGCACATTGTATTATTATTATTTCTAGGCACCCACATTTTGTTTAAAGAATTTTTAAAATTTGCGTATTATAAAAGTTACAAACTGTGGTCCACAAGCTGCTTAAAACATATGAGATATTTATTTGAAAACGAACAAAGAAAATAATGAAAGAGCCTAATAAATTGCCTTTCTTTTGGATCCACCGATCAGAGGGAAGCAGCCTGCCTTTGAACTGATTCATACTCCTTGACTGCTGTCTACCCACAGTTTTCATTTTGTTCCTGATTCTCTCCCAATTCTCACCTCACAAGCCAAGCTCCACCTTCTGTTTTCTTTGTCCTGCCACCACCACATATTTCTAGGCTCCTACATGGAAGCAGTAAAAATTATTTTAGACCAAAGGAATTAGTAAAAGGCATAGGTACCATGCGTTTCCTGATTTCTGGAACAATCTCATATTATTTCCTATTGCTGATATAACAAATTACCACAAATAGAGCAGCTTCAACAAATTTGTGACCTCACAGTTCGAGGAAGGTTGCACTCCTTGCGGAGGCTCTGGGGGAGAATCCATTTCTTTGCCCACTCCCTGGGCTACAGGTGCCCCACTTTGCTTGTCTCTGAGCTTCTTCCTCCAGTTTCAGTGTCAGCAACTTGCACCTCGTGCATTCCTTCTCTCCTCACCTCCTCCTGGGGCTTTTTTTTTTTTTTTTTGAGATAGAGTTTCACTCTGTCGCCCAGGCTGGAGTGCAGTGGCGTGATCTTGGCTCACTGCAACCTCCGCCTCCCGGGTTCAAGTGACTGTCCTGCCTCAGCCTCCTGAGTAGCTGGGATTACAGGCACCCGCCATCATGACCGGCTAATTTTTCGTATTTTCAGTAGAGACGAGACTTCGCCATGTTGGGCAGGCTGGTCTTGAACTCCTGACCTTAGGGGATCTGCCCGCCTCGGCCTCCCAAAGTGCTGGGATTACAGGCGTGAGCCACCGGTCCTGGCCGGGGCTCCTTTAAGGACCCTTGTGATTACAACAGGCTCACCTGGATAATCCAGGTGAATCTATTTGAAGGTCAGTTGATTTGCAGCCTAAATTCCCCTTTGTTACATCTACACAGGTTCCAGTGATTAGGACTGAACACTGTCTACACAGGTTCCAGTGATTAGGACTGAACACTATCCTGCTTATCTCAAATCTCCCTTTCAAATACCCTGCTGAGTCCCCGTGGACCAGCAACACCGCCCAGAAATCCCAGGAATTCCACGTTTTAGCTACAAACATGAAAGTCCTTTTTCACACCATGTAACTTGAATTTGACTTCAAGATATGTTCACCATAGGAAAGATAATTCATCTTTATGAGGGGAAAAGCAAGAAATTTCTGGCTTTTAAGAAATCAAGTGCTGGGAGCCGTGGCTCATGTTTGCAATCCCAGCACTTTGGGAGGCTGAGGCGGGAGGACTGCTTGAAGCCAAGAGTTTGAGACCAGACTGGTCAACATAATGAGACCCTGTCTCTTTAAAAAAAAAAAAAAAAAAAAAAAAATAGCTAGGTGTGGTGGAACATGCCTGTAGTCCCAGGTCCCAGCTGCTGGAGAGGCTGAGGCAGGAGTATCCCTTGAGCCCAGGAGTTCAGGGCTATGGTGAGCTATAATCAGGCTACTGCACTGCAGTCTGGGTGACAGAACAAGACCTGGTCTCAAAAAATAAAATAAAATAAATAGAAACAAAAATAAAAATCATGTGTGCACAGGTGCAATGGGGACAATATTTTAATTATCAAATCAGGTATTCACAATACCTGCATTTAAAGACAAAGCATTAAAAAATCACTTTTGAGAATCAAGTATCATCAAGCAAAGGATAATTTAGGCCTTAACATCTTAGGTTTATGATCTGCTTGGTGCCATGTCAGACTGATGGATTTGATCTAATCTGCAGCCTCTTCCCCCATGACGGTGTGAGGGGGCTTTTCTGAGTGGATGTTGATGTTGAAATACATGGATAAATACAGAATTTCATTGGTCCTGACCTGTGTAACCACAACCTGAACACTATTTCACTTCTTTCTTTCTTTTCTTTCCTTTCTTTCTTTCTGTCGTCTCTCTTTCTTTCTTTCTTTTTTTCTTTCTTTCCTTCTTTCTTTCTTCTCTCTCTTCCTTCCTTCTTTTCTTTCTTTTCTTTTCTATTTTTTCTTTTCTTCTTTTTCTTTCTTTTTAGTTCTTCTTTCTTTCTTTCTTTCTTTCTTTTTCTTTCTTTCTCTCTCTCTCTCTTTCTTTTTTTGTTTTCAAAGTCTCACTCTGTCGGCTGGAGTGCAGTGGCGCGATCTTGGCTCACTGCAACCTCTGCCTCCCAGGGTCAAGCAATTCTTGTTCTGCAGCTTCGTGAACAGCTGGGATTACAGGCCTGCGCCACCATACGCGGCTAACTTTTCTGTATTTTTAGTAGAGACAGGGTTTCACCATGTTGCCCAGGCTTGTCTTAAACTTCTGGCCTCAAGCGATCCACCCACCTCAGCATCCCAAATTGCTGGGACTTGCAGGCTTGAGCCACCACGTCCGGCCCTCTATTTGTTGTTTCTCTTCAAACAAACGAACCAACCTGGATTTATAGCTAATTCCTTGATGCCAGTCTGCTTGTTTTTCCAGTCATGTATTCTAGGAAGGCATAAACACAACATCAACCCAGAAGTCTCTTCTGAGCATACCTTGGCAGTTCTAGCCAGAGTAGGAGGTGTGGGGATGGAACAAAATTCCCAGGCAAACAGGGTGCCTGGAGATTTAGCACGTTATTGTCCTCATGTCAAAGGTTCTTGCTGTGGATGCTGTTGATGCCCTGCCCAGATCCCTTTACCTGGCCAGAGCTTTCATTCCCCAGTGGCTATGAGTATTTGCAGCTAATACTGTGCTCCTTTTCCAGAAAATTTCCCTCAGCTACATGAAAGCCACTCAGGTCAGGAGGTTATGCTCCCCATCCCCAACCATGGTGGCCACGACAATGACTGACAGATGTGGTGCAAAGGGCCCTGTCCCTCTCTTGCCCTTGTCTCAAAATGGAGGCAATTCTGTGGTCCAGGGACCAGGCTGAATCTGGTCCACAACTGAGGTCACAGCCTTGCTTAGCTTCTCCCACCCCCCTGTCCTATCTTTCTTCCCTCACTCCCTTCTGAAAGCATTCCTTTAATAAATCACGGTCCCAAGACTCCATTTCTCAGGCTTTGCTTCCAGCTTGAGGTGTTAGTACTGGAAAGGACCCAAGATACAGACTGTAAGGATGGAATTAGAGAAATGGGCGCTCCTTGGTTGCAGAGCCAGCTGCATGCCAATTGAGACAACACCTCCTGTGATCTGTGGTTGCTGAGACTTTTACCTGTGGTGAACTGAGACAAGACACAGGAGGAAGAGGGTGGACCAGCTGGGGCAGTGTCTCTGGTGTTTGACAGGTGTGGGGGAAAGCAGTCACTGAGTGCCGTTGATGCATCGAAGAGAGGAACAGGCTAAGATAACAGGCTCAGGTCTATTAACAATTTAAAGCAAAATGTTGGAGAATGGCTCTTTGGGCAACATTTAGAGAGATACTAATGATTAATACTAATCTTCTGTGGTCCGAAGGCAGAAAGAGTTCAAAATCAGGTACAAGAGTGACAGAATTTCAAAGAAGATTAAACACTTGGCCTTGGCCAGTCTTCAATGTCAAAGTCAGGATCTTGACAGAGAAGGAACAAGGCCTTGAGACTTGGAATGGGGATGTGCGGGTAAAGAAGCTTGAGAAATGTGAATCCCCAGGTTCACCTGAAATGTCTGAGCCTACAACAGAGGTGTACTCCTCCTTATTGGGATACAGGGCTCCAAGCTCCCAGGCTTGAAAACTACCCAGAGGGTTCCCATGAGGCAGGGACCTTATAAGACAATGCCTGGCCTTGCTAGGCTCGCTCCCAATTTCCCTATCTTGGGTGCCTGATTTGTCAGTAGGACCAATTAGCATTAGCCAATGCAGGAAGGGCTAGTCCAACTAAAGGAGGAAGGCACTTATACATCAAATAACTGCAGAATCTTCTGACTCACTGGCAGGAACCAGGACACAACACCTGGGAGTAGATCCTGAAGGTTGGATCAAGGGAAGCAAGAACAAAGCATCAAGCAAGACAAGAGAGAGGTTATTAATATAGGCTTAATATACCATCCCTGTTGTCTGCCACAGGAATTCATGCTGGGCAAGAGCCCTGGGAGACTAATATGCTGCTGAAATGGCTCTCCTTGAAAGCCTGGAAAATGGTGTCCCAAATTTAATGAAGATGAGATGTCAGAACTGCCAGGCAGATTGTGGAGGAAGGGACACAAGTGCCCAGAGAAGTAGGGGAAAAACTCAAAAAATTGAATTATTAAACCAGGAAACCCACTAGCAGATAATGTGCCTTGGTGGGACATTATTTGCCAAAGCAATTGGGACGTGCTGGTGAGGGGGCTATTAGCATCACTAAAAAGCTTATGGTGGCTGTCCTGTGGAGGTGGGAACTGTCAGTAGGAGATGCTGTGAGGGAAAATAACTATCTAGAAGCAATGGGGATGATAGAATTCTGGAATAGTAGAGGCCAGATGGCAGCACTTTATAGTCATAAGCAAGGTATTCAGAACTACCGTAGTAGGCACAAGGCTGGAATGGCTACCTGGGGCCTTGACCATGTGGGACCAACCATATGGATCTTGGAAGATCTTGGGAGATTGCTAATAGAACGATAGAATGTGGCATTTCTAAAGACAAGATATATGGGAAGTTTCTCTCTCTCTCTCTCTCCACACACATGCACACACACACACACACACGATCCAGAATGGATATGCAGAAGGCTGAGGTCAGCTGCCTCAAAAGAAAGTCACAATCCCTTGTTCAGTTTTGAGACCTAACCCTCAAGAGGAGGCTGTTTCTCATGAGGAAGATGATTTTAACAACACCGTGTGATATGGGTAGGCTTTGAGTCCCCACCCAGATCTCATCTTGAATTGTAGTTCCCATAATCCCACGTGTCATGGGAGGGATGGAGGGGAGGTAATTGAATCATGGGGACAGTTACCCCCATGCTGTTCTTGTGATAGTGAGTGAGTTCTCACAAGATCTGATGGTTTTGTAAAAGACTTTCCCGCTCTCCTTTGCTCTGCACTTCTCTCTCCTGCTGCCATGTAAAGAAGGATGCGTTTTCTTCCCCTTCTACCACAATGGTTAAGTTTCCTGAGGCCTCCCCAGCCATGTGGAACTGTGAGTCAATCAAACCTCTTTTCTTTATAAATTACGCAGTCTCAGGTATGTCTTCACAGCAGTGTGAAAATGAACTAATACACCCTGAGATAAGATACAGGCAATTCCCCTAGTCCTTCCCAAAGGAACCTATAATCATTTACTTGGGCAACTGTACAATGGGGAAGGGGAATACATAAATCTTTTAAGAAAAATTGTATACAGGGGCCACATTGTTTCTGATTTCCAGGAACTACTCAAAAAATATCATGGCCTCTGTGTTAAGATAGGGGTATACAGAGGTCAAGTAATAAATGACCCATGTTCTCACTGGTTTCTAAATGTATAATTGGAATAGCCAGACCTAGCAGTTGGAAGAATTCTCATGTTGGTTCTTTGACCAATAATAGCAGTCACAGGCCAAATAGAGAGGGGCCAAATAGAAGTTTTTGAAGCTGCCTCTCTCAGGAAAGATAGTAAATAATAATCCATATTACATCTAAGGGAATTGGCAGAGATTAATGCCACTCTTAATGACTTTAAGAATACAAGAGTAATGGTCCCCACTTATACCTATTCAATTCACCAATTTGGTCTCTGAAAAACCCAGATGGATAGGGCAAATTACAGTAGGTTCCTGCAAACTCAACCAAGTTATAACTCCACTTGTAGTTACTATGCTAGATGTGGGATTTTCCTAGAGCAGATTACAGCCTCAAGTGCATAGACTTTGGCTAGGTGAGTGCATTCTTTTAAATAACCATCGTGAAGGAGGATCAGAGGCATTTCACATTTATATGAAAGGGGTGACAATACCCATTTATGGTCTTGCCCCAGGGCTATATTTATTCTCCTGCTATGTGTCACAATATAGTCAAAAGGGACCTAAACCATTTGGACATTCCACAGACCATTACATTGGTTCACTCTATTGATGATATCATGTAATAAACACTAAGAATTTGATCAGTAAGAAGTGGCATATACTCTGAAGACTATGGTTAGACACAATAACTCCAGAGTAAGTGAGAAACTCTATAAATATTCAGGGGCTGCCTGAAGTAGTTAGAGGTTCAATGGGCTAAGGCAAGCCGGGGCATCTCATCCAAAGTAAAGAACAATTTATTGCACCTTGCACTTCTACCAGTAAGAAAGAAGCACTATACTTGGTGGGGCTGTTTAAGTTTTCTAGGCAACATATTCTATACTTAGAAAGATTGTTTTGACTTCATTCATTGGGTGATATGGGAAGCTTCTTTTTTGGGTGGAACATGAATGGGCTGTACAGTGGGAACAGGTTATGGTATAAGTAGTCCTATTTTGGGGGCCATATGGCTTAGCAGATCCCATGGTAGTAGAGGTAGATACAGTACAGAAAAAATGTGGAGTCCCTGGCAATCTCCAATAGGGGAGTCACAGGACAGATCCCTAGGGTTCTGGAGCAAGCCCATGCCATCTGCAACAGAGAAAGGGCCACCACTAGAAAATATATCCTGACATGCTATGTAGACCTGGTAGGCACTAACCATGGTAGAGTGTCTAACCAGGGGGCTATCAGCTAACATTGCAGCTAGAACTAACCATCAAGAGCTGGGTACTGTTAGACTAGTTTAGCCTGGAAGCACTTCATTATAAAACGGAAGTGGTACATCCAGGATTGGGCTCAAGCAGCTGCAGAGGGCATAAGAAAATCACATAAACTGGTGTCCCAGATACCTATATTAGTTACCACTATTACATAGTCACCTCTCATCTTGCAACACAGTTGACCTGATGGGAAAGTTCTCATTGTCAAACAGAGGAAAAAAACGCCTGAACTTAATTCACTAATGGGTCAGCTTAATATGTGAGTTAAAGTAAAAAATGGGCTATGACTGCCCTACAGCCTCACTTATGGGTGACTCTGAAAGCTGGTGGTGAATGGAAAGCCTTCCATGGGGCAGAGCTTCATGTAACACATCTTGCCATCCATGTTGTGTGGAGAGAGAAGTGGCCCAAGGAACATAGTGGACAAGGAAGTCTGGGGGAGAGGCTTGTGGAGGTACCTGTGGGAGTGGGCACAATGTTGATGATCTGATCTTTATATTGAATGAAAATACCTACCAGAGAGCATCCCTTTCAGAAGAAGCACACAGGCAGGATGACTCAGCCAGCAATGTCTGCTAGTTTCTCTGTTGACATGTGCATGGGCTCATGAACAGAGAAGACATGGTGGCAGAGATGGAGGGGCACCATGGCCCCAAGACATGCACACATTCACCAAGGCTGCAAGCTACTGCTGCTGCTGGATGGCTTGCCTGCTAATAACAAAAGTCAATGCAGAGTCCCAGTAAGGTATCATGTTTTGGGGACATCAACCAGATACTTGTTGGCAACTTGATTAGCTTGGACCCCTTCCATCTGGGAAAAAGCAATGTTTCATCCCGACTATGAAGGACAAGGATTTCACCTGTGGATTGGCCTTTCCTTGGTACAGTGCCTCAGTCAACACTAATATTCCAGGGCTCACAGAATGTTTGATCTATGCATGGGATCCCACTGTATGGCCAAGGAAGTGAGGCAGTGGGCACATAATCATGGGATCATGTGGTTCTATCACATGCTGTTCCATTCAGAAGCTGCTGGCCTGAAAGAGCCTTGAAAAAGTCTCTTGAAAGTGCAGGTGAGGCACCTGCCGGTGGAAGACACCTGATGAGAGTGGAGAATCAGCCTTCAGAATATAGTATACTTTACAAAAAACTGGCCAAACTTTATAAAAAACTGGGGTACTCTGACCCCAATAGGCTGAATTATATAGGTCAAGGAAACAAGGGGTGAAAATAGGACTGGCCCAGCTCTTCATTGCTCCAAGTGATCAACTTGGGATTTGTGTTTCCCATCCCTACAACTTTAGGCTCTCTGGGTCTAGAGGTCCTGCTCCTGCCAGAGGATGCTGTAAGAATTTCAGTAAACCTATGCCTGCCACTTAGTTCCTTTGGGTTCCTCATGCTAGGAGATCAGTGGCATTAAGGATTTACCAGCTGGCAGGGATGATTGATAATCATGAGGAGGTAAGATTGTTGTTTCTTAATAGAAGAAGGAAGAGTATGGTTGGCACTCACATGATCTATTAGGGTGTCTCTTGGTATGCCTATGCTCACACTCAGTTATAACTCGCCCAATGAAGCAACTGGCCTGATAAGTATATGGTAAACAGGGGCTCAAACAGCTCAGGGATGAAGGCCTGGGACACCAAACAGCAGAAATGCAAGTGAAGGAAAATCTAGAACGTGTTGTGTAGGAGGGGGATAATGTATCACCGAAGGCTTTAGAACCAATTGTACCACACAGCTGTAATTCATCACCCTAACTTGACTTTTGGAAGTTTCCCCAGAAATCATGACAGTTCCTATGTAGCAAACAATATGAATGAAAAGCAAGAGAACACGAGCAAGACAAGAGATGGACTCCACTGGGTGTTGACAGCGATCTGTTTATATCGCCTTATCCAGGCAGATGGACCCAAATTACAGTGAATGGTGGCTGCTAACCACTCCCCATTGCCTTGTCCTCCAGAACTTCGCCTCTGGTTGAATAGCAGCTGCTTCCCTGGAGCAGTTGTCCTTCTGCTCCCCTTCCCCACCTCTCCCTCAGCAGCCAGTGACCAATAACTGATTTATGAAGAGTACAAAAGTCCATTTCCCTTAAGGTAGAACCAGCTCTGTGGTGCAATGTGGACTTCAGAGCTGCCCTCAAGACTAGATGGAAGCTAGTTTCTATCCAGACTGTTTTGTTAATTAGCTTACTTCCCATGCTCCACCCTCCTTCCCCAATGCCCCTTCTTCTGAGATTCCCTCCTCAATGCATCACTTTAACAAAAATCCCCATCTCTGGCCCCATCTCTTCTCTGGAACCTGACCTAGGTTCCAGAGAACTAGGACAGTTACCCACCCCTTGGCATGGCTCTTCCATGTGGGGTGCCCTTTCAGTTCCATGTTCATAAGCGTACCCAGGGGAAGCACAGCATATTAAGGATGATATTGTATTTCTCCTTGCACCATAGTTTGTCAGTCCCGAGAATGAAGCTAGAATGCAAATGCACTTTCCCCTAACTTGTCACCTTAATGTATCATCCAATAGGAGTGAATATCAGAATCATTCACCAGCAATCACACGACATATTTTCAATACTGATTTTATATGTTATGCACAAAGTACTCCATTATATACCTTAAAAATTTTGGCTGGAGTTTAAGTGTTACCCTTATCCACCAACAGAAATTATTGATCAAAGTAGGTTGTAGATTTCCTCTTCCACTTTCTTTCTTTTCTTTTTTTGAGAGGGAGTCTTGTTCTGTTGCCTAGACTAGAGTGCAGTGGCACGATCTCAGCTCACTGCAACCTCCGCGTCCCAGGTTCAAGTGATTTTTGTGCCTCAGCATCCCGAGTAGCTGAGATTACAGGCACCTGCCACCACGCTCAGCTGATTTTTGTATATTTAATACAGGTGGGGTTTCACCATGTTGGCCAGGCTGGCCTTGAATTCCTGACCTCAAGAGATCTGCCTGCCTTGGCCTCCCAAAGTGTTGGGATTACAGGCGTGAGCCACCGTGCCTGGCCCACTTTCTTTCTTTACTTAAGTATCTAAGTTAACAAAATGTCTCTTTGTAAAGCCGCTGACTTGCTGAGATGCCCCATGCAAATATTGCCTTCTTGTTGGGCTATTTCATCAAGGACAGTGTGATACTTTTTAAATACAGTGTGAGGGTTATAAACCTTATGAATCAAAGTTTATTTTTCTTTCTTTGCCTATGGATGTCCAATTGCTCCAGCACCATTTGTTGAAAACACTTTTATCTTCATTGAATTGCTTTCACACCTCTGTCAAAAATAAGTCTGGCGTATTTATGTGGGCCTATTTCTGGGTTTTCTATCTCTGTTCATTTGATCCATGTCTCTATCCCTCTGTCAATACCGCACATCTTTGATTCCTGTAGCTACATAAGTATCGAAATAGGGCAGACTGCTGCTTCCTCCCAATTTATTCTTCTTTTTCAAAATGTTTTAGCTATTTTAGTTCCTTGCCCTTTCATGTAAATTTTAGAATAATCTTGTCTACATCTACAAAACCCATTGCTGGGAAAAACCTGTATATCAATTCGGGAAGAACTGACATCTTTATTACGTTGAGTCTTCCAACCTATGAACAATGTATGTCTCTCCATTTAATTAAATGTCTTTGATTTCTGTCATCAGTGTTTTATAGTTTTTAGCATGAGTCCTGTATGTTTGTATTAGAGTAACACCTAACTATTTCATTTTTTGAGTGATTGTAAGTGGCATTGTATATTTAATTTGACTGTCCATGTGTCCGTTGCAAACATATAGAAATACAGTTGATTTTTGTGTCTGTTCATCTTGAATTCTGTGATTTTGCTGAACTCCCTTATTAGTTCTAGGAGGGTTTTTTGTTTTTTTCTTTTAAGATTTCTGAGGATTTTCTACAAAGACAATCACAGTCATGTCATCTGCCAACAGAAGTTTGTTGGTTTGTTTCCTTCTGAACTGTATGACTTTTATTTCCTTCTCTTGTCTTATTGCACTGACTAGAACTTCTGGCATTTTGTTGAATAAGAGTAGTGAGAGTGGACATCCTTGCTTGTTTCCAGTGTTTAGGGAGAAAACATCCAGTCTTTCACCATTAAATATAATTGTAGCTGTAGTTTTTTGGTAGATTTTTTTTTAAATCTAGTTGATGGAGTACCTATTGCCACCTATTCTTATTTTTCTGAGAGTTTTCATCATGAATGGTTGTTAAAGTTTGTCAAATGAATTTTATGTATCAATTGATATAATCATCATTTTTCTTCTTTTACTATTGATATGGTGAGTTTCTTGATTATTTTGAATATCAAACCAGCCTTGCTTCCTTGGAATAAATTCCACTTGGTCACGGTGTATAATTCTTTTTTTTTTTTTTTTTTTTGAGACAGAGTCTTGCTCTTGTTGCTCAGGCTGGAGTGCAATGGCGCGATCTCATCTCACAGCAACCTACACCTCCTGAGTTCAAGTGATTCTCCTGCTACAGCCTCCCCAGTAGCTGGGATTACAGGCACCCACCACCATACCCAGCTAATTTTTTGTACTTTTAGTAGAGACGGGGTTTCACAATGTTGGCCAGGCTGGTCTCAAACTCCTGACCTTGGGTGATCCACCCGCCTTGGACTCCCAAAGTGCTGGGATTACAGGCGTGAGCCACCATGCCCGGCCCATGTTGTATAATTCTTATTAAATGTTGCTGAACCTTATTTGCTAATATTTTGTTAAAAAGTTTCACTTCTTTATTCAGGATGAATATTGGTCTGTAAATTTTTTTGGTGCTATCTTTATCTGGTTTGGGTATCAATGTAACAGTAGCTTTGAAAGTAAATTGGGAAGTGTTTTCTTCTATTTTCTCAAAGAGATTGTGTAGAATTGATGTAAATTGTTCTTTAAATGTTTGGTAGAAGCCTTCAGTGAAATTATCTGGGCTTGGAGACATCTTTTTTGAGAATTTTAAAATAACAAGTTCTATTTCCTTAATACTTATAGGATATTGAAATTATCTGTTTCATATTGGGTGATTTGTGGTAGTTTGTGATTTTTGGGGAATTGGCTCATTTCATGTAAGCTGCCAAATTTATTTTTGTGAATTATCTATCCTATTTCTTTATTATCATTTTGATATCTGCAGGTCTGTACTGAAAATGCTGTTTCATTTCTGATATTGGTAATTTGTGTCCTTTCTCTCTCTCTTTCTCTTTTTGGTCAGTCTTGCTAGAGGGTTGTCAATTTTATTGCTTTGGTCAGAGAACTGCCTTTTTATTTTAGTGATTTTCTTTATTGTTTTTCTGTTTTCAATTTGTGTGTGTGTGTGTGTGTTTGTGGTATTTTGTAGTAGAAGTAAGGAAAAATATGTCTACTCCATTTTTGCAGAAGTGGAAATTCCTGAGTCTTGTTTTAGGACCAAACTTGCCCTTTTAAAGTGAGATTAATACCACTCATTAGCATGAAGCCCTCATAGCCCAATCACCTCTTAAAGGTCCTACCTCTCAACACTGAAACAAAGGCAACTAAATTTTTAACATGGGGACTTTTGGAGGGGACAAACATTCAAACCATAGCATCTATCTACCTCCAAACTCCTTTCCCAGTAGTTTATGTAAGAGAAGGCAATTTATATTCTTACACTTCACTCTGTGGTCTTGTTACTCTTTGCTTCCTGTCTATCTTTCTTGTCCTGATGAAGAATAAATTCATTGTCAAATTACATCATGAACAATAATTTTAATAAATGTAGATGAAGAAGAGAGGACCGTGTGCTGTAGTGGTCAAGGAGGGCTTCATGGAGGTGGTGAAGTTTGAGCTGCATTTTGAGGTATTGGTATAGATGGGGCAAGAGTGATGAGTGAAGGACTAGGTATGCCAGTCTTAGATACAATGGGACAGAGGAGTGAACTCAGAAAAATACCAGGTATATTAATAGACACATAAGCAGTTTGGCTTACTGTAGAAAGGCAATTAAAAAATATTAAATTACCTTATATTAAACACATATTATATCTGTGCATTTATGTGCATATATGTATGTCTATATTAGTGACCTTTTTTAATATATATATTAGAAATGAGACTCTATTAGTCTGGCTAGAGTTCCTCTACTCCAGGCAGAGAATGTTGGGGGAGTTCAAAATACTCTCTGATTTATATGGAACCTGGAAGAATTATAAGAAAGAACTGGTCCTCCCTTGGGGTTCAGATAGGTCTCAGTTATTTGATGAAACTGGGGAACCTCAGATGAGGCTGCATTAGAGAATGAGAAGAGTGACAGAGACCACGGACTGCAAGGCTAGAAGGCCAAGTGTGAGCAGTGGAAGGTATCCGAGCTACTGGAGGGGAATCCGTGCAAGTCTACCTCAATTCTTGCCTTCTCAGTAGAAAGAATTTGACCGAGGGGCATAAGTCAGAAAAAGAGACTGAGGCAAGTTTCAGAGCAGGAGTTAAAAAGCTTTAGAGCAGGAATGAAAGAAAGGAAAGTATACTTGGAAGAGGCCCAGGTGGGTGACTTGAAGGACAAGTGCCCCGTTTGACCTTGGATCTAGGATTTTGTATGCTGGTTGACTACTGGAGTCTAGCGCCCCTTTCCTTGGATTCTTCCTTCAGAGAGAGCCGCCTGCATGCGCAGTGGCCTACTAATCCCAGGGCGACAGGAGTACACAGTGTGTTTACTGGAGTTGTATGCATGCTTGCCTGAGGTATTCTCGCCTTTTCTGGTGGAATGTCCCCAGAAGGTCATACTACCCATTTTGCCTCTTAATGTGCATGCTCGAGCCCACTCACCCAGTTCCTGAGATCTTATTGGAAGCTGCTGATGACCAATTTCAGGTGTTATTATCTGTGGGGAAACTGCCTCTCCCTGGTGCTGGCTGCGACCTATTGTTATTTTAGAGGGGCAGTGTGACAACTGCTTGACCATCACCTGACTTTCCTGGTGGGGTGTGGGGGAGTCCTGTCCTGCCCCGCTCATGCCTGACGAGCTACCCACTGTAACACAAGCCCAGCAGAGACGGCCAGAGGTTGGAGCGGACAGATTACAGGTCCAGAGCGTGAGAGTTGGGCTATTTGCATCTTTTCCGACTTTCAAATGCTTCAGCACTCTGGAGAGGAGAAATCAATGATGATACCAGTACCACAGATCTACTAGCAACCACTTGTGTAAAACTTGGTCATGAGAGGCAGAATGTAAGGCAGGAACTGAGGCTTGTGGATTGGGAGATGTGAAAGGAAAATATCTTGGGCCTTGAAATCACTAAGGTAAAAGGAAAATTCAAGCTGGGAACTGCTTAGGGCAAACCTGCCTCCCAGTGTATTCAGTCATCCTTTTACTCACTGAGATAAATGCATATCTGATGGCCTCCTTTGGAGAGACCAATCGGAAACTCAAAAGAATGCAACAGCTTGTCTCTCACCTAGCTGTGGCATGGAAGCCCTTTGCCCGCTTCGCGTTGTCCTGCCTTTCTGGACTGAACCAATGTTCATCTTACATATGATGATTGATGTCTCATGTCTCCCAAAAATGTATAAAACCAAGCTGTGCTCTGACCACCTTGGGCAGATGTTGTCAGGGCCTCCTGAGGCTGTGTCACAGGTGCACATCCTCAACCTCTGCAAATAAATTTGATACATTAACTGAGACCTGCCTCAAATTTTCAGGCTTCACACAGAGCTCTGCCGACTTCAGACCACAGGGCTGCTGCGAATACCACCAGCCCCACCCCCATCAAGGCCTCCAAGAGGAAATAATTTGGGAGAAAATTAATGGAAAGGACTGGAGTTTTGGCATGACAGATCTAGGGGATAGAGCACTGAGACTTAGGGGTAAGCTAACCGTTAGAACATTTATACTCACCAGCTGGTAAAGACTGGGATAAGCGGGTGATTTATAACATTAACACGCGCTGCCCATGTACTGAGCATCAGGGAAGGCGCTTTGTGTCCGTTATCTCTTTTATGTGAGGTAGGTTTTATCTTTCTGATGAATGAGAAAATGAAACCTAGGCTCAGAGTAGCTAAATGTATTGCATCCAATAACAGTTAGGGGTGGATCTGATTCTAGTTTGAGAGTGACAAATCTTAACCATGAGACCACCAGGGAGTGAACATTCTGGTTTTGCCTTGGCTCCATGACTGAGGCTCTGATCAAACTGTAAGACTAGTACTGAAGAACTGGGGCCATGCATGAGTCATTCCATTCATTCTGGCTTCTACAGCTTCTAGTACTGACCTCAAATGGACATGTGACAAGCAACTCTTGAATTGACTTGACCACATTAAAAACAGCATCTGAGTAGTTAGGAAGTGGCCAATAGGCTGCAGTCTGCAGGAAGTTTGCAGAAAGAGTGCCTTCTCCTGCCAGGCTGTCAGTAGGGTAGGGAGTGTAGGCAGGGTGCCCTCTGTGGGTTGACCTATACATCTATGATTCAAAATGGCCTCCTTTTGCCCTATCTGGAGCTGCATATGATTCTTGGGAGGCCCATCTCCAAGTAGTGCCTCAAAAATAAGGCCACGTAGGGCTGCTCACACCTGTAATCCCAGCACTTTGGGAGGTTGAGGTGGGCGGATCACCTGAAGTCAGGAATTCGAGACCAGCCTGGCCAACATGGTGAAACCCTGTCTCTACTAAAAATACAAAAATTAGCCGTTGTGGTGGCACACGCCTGTAATGCCACCTACTCAGGAGGCTGAGGCAGGAGAATCGCTTGAACCTGGGAGATGGAGGTTGCAGTGATCTGAGATCGTGCCACTGCACTCCAGCCTGGGTGACAGAGCGAGACTCTTTCTCAAAAAAATAATAAAATAACATAAATGGCTAAACTTTCTATTATTTTTAAGGTTGATGATGAAATAAACCACAGGTCTGGGAAGTATGTAAGCTTGAAAGTTGAAGAGTTCTAAAGTCTTACTTCCTCTGGGGAGGATAAAAACTGTGGTTCTTTTGTTGCGATGACAGACTGTCAGTGTCTGTCTGTTTGCCTGACTCCCATTCGCTGAATAAATGCTGGTAATTATTAATTGCTTTGAGAAGAAAACTGACTCATAGTTTGAGAGTGACTTGCATATCAATGTTTCAGGCCCTCTGTGCTGGTTTTCTCAAGAGGGCGGGGAACTGGAGATGGCATGGTTGCTTCCTCAACGGCTTTTGGCCTAGACTGATTCGAGTGTGATTTTTCTTTTTTTTTTTTCCCCCAAGAGATAATGTCACCGGGGAATTTAAACTGTGGGCCAGGGGAATGACTGCTTCTTTTTTCTGGTCATCTTGGTCTGCAGATCATGTCTTCCATTTCATACACAGTGGAGAAGATAAAAAGCATTTGATCAAATTTCTAGCAAGCTAGATGTTAGAGGCTGATTTAAGTGGCTGCCCACACTTACCTGGGGCCTTAAGTGTCTTTCACTCTGATTGCTCCTCTGAAAATATATTAACCAACCACTGATTGATGGCTGTGTGTTAGGCCCAGCTGCAGCCATAATGATGCCCTTTCTCATTTTAAGGATAGCTATAAACTAAGAAGGTGTCCCTGGGCCCCACAGGTCAGGGGGCTTTTTCTGAGATGCTAGAGACATGAGATCCTCAAAGCACTGTGTTTGTTGATTGCTCCATCCTTGGGGCATGGTAGCTGTTTCTCTTCAGCTTATTCTGGTTTTCTTATTTTCTGGTTTATAATGGGCTCCAGGTTGAAAGAAATTTTAAAGTCAAGAGATTTTAAGGTGAGAACTCTAAGAGTTTTCAAAAGGGAAACCATTTTTAAGACCCCCAAAAGAGGACTATAAGCCTCCTCTTGACCTCTCCAATGTTTGGTACACATCTTATCCTCTTCCCTTCTTGTCTGTCAGACTCTGATACCAGCAACACAAGTCAGGAATCATCCATTCCAGGAGGCCTCCCTTTGGAACCTATCAATGGGTTCACATTACCTGCTGCCCCGACAGAGCTGATTTCTCAAGACTGGGGAATCGCAACAGGGAAAGAGTAATTCATGTAAAGCTGGCCAAGCAGGAGATTAGAGTTTTATCATTACTCAAATCAGTCTCCCGGAACATTTGGGGATCAAAGTTTTTAAAGACAATTTGGTGGGAGTGGAGGGGCAGTGAGTCAGGGAGTGCCGATTGGTTGGCTTGGAGGTGAAATCCTGGGGTGTCCCAGTCTTCTTGCGCTGAGTCAGTTCCTGGGTGGGGTCACAAGATCAGATGGGCTGGTTTCTCAATCTGGGTAGTGCTGGTTCATCCATCAAGTGTAGAGTCTGCAAAACATCTCAAGCATTGATCTTAGGAGCAGTTTAGGGAGGGTCAGAATCTTGTAGCCTCCGGCTACGTGACTCCTAAACTATAATTTCTAATCTTGTGGCTAATGTTAGTTGTCTAGTACCCAGGCAAGAAGGAGGTTTGTTTTGGGAAAGGTCTGTTATCTTCTTTGTTTTAAACTATAAACTCTAGACTAAGTTCCTCCCAAAGTTGGTTCAGCCTGTGCCCAGGAATTAACAGGACTCCTTGGAGGTTAGAGGCAAGATGGAGTCATTTAAGTTGGACCTCTTTCCCTGTCTCTGTCATAATTTTGCAAAGGTGGTTTCATCTTGACACGCTCCCTCCCGGCAAACACACAGGCAGAGCTCCTCATTCCTTCCATATGCTCAACCCAGAAAGCAGGCACATGAGCCTTACCGGGAGGACTTTGAGCAAAGTCCTGAGGACCAGGTCCCACCTCCAGATACTTGCTGATATAATGCATCTGCAGCAGGTTCCAGACATTGGTATTTTTTATTTTAAAGCAATCAGGCGATTCAACTGAATAACTGGCCTAGAATAACCTCTGTATGAAGGCATTTCAAAATATTAGCATTAAAATATTTCATTGTTAAAAAACTGCATGACTTTTTTTTTTTTTTTTTTTCCTGAAAGCTTTCTGCATACTGTCTAATTTAATCCTCACGTTGATTATCAGAGATTTTGCAGTGGCAGAAACAGGCTCAGAGAGATTAAGAATATGCCAGTAAGTAGAAGGGGTGAGGAGTTACACCTGGTCAGTGTGACTTGAAAGCTCAGAATTTTAATTACTATTGTAGATGCTGGCTTGATTTTCTTTGCTTTCTACTGGGCTCAGAACTCCTTGAAGGGGAAGACCATGTCTTTTTAGATCTCTATTTCCAATGCTCAGCATTATGCCCCATGTTAGTTGGAAACAAATGAATTCTGAATATTCTTCATGAACGTGAGGGCTCTTTAACAGAGAGATAGGTCTCAGCCCTGAGTTCTGGGTCTTCAGGGTTATTTATTCTTCTGTGTCTGGCTCATGCAAATTCTTCTTCTTCCAACATCCCTCTTGTCCTATCCATTGATTTCGGTTTCATACTTACTTCTATTTTACCTGTGACATTTTCCAGGCCAATTGTGGCTGAAACGGTGTTTCCTTCTGAACTCTCATGGTATATAAAACATGTGTTATTTGACTTAGGACTGAATCTGTACCATTCTTCTGTATGTGTAAAGGCTGTACACTTTCATTTTGATTTGTAAGATAATTGGAATAAGACTGTAAATATCACCAGAATCTTCTCTTTTTAATCTCTTAAAATACCCAATGTGGCCCCTGGTATAGAGTACTTATGAATTGATTTCTGTTTATCTGTTAACTTTATTCTGTTAAATAAATCTAATAATTTATTAAGTTATAGAAAAATATTTCTAACTTTGGAAATCAAATTATTAGCATCAATAATTGAGTACATAAAGGTTTATTTCTTTATTAATATAAAGCAATTTATTAGTCTTGCACAAGCATGCCACAGAAAGCAAGTATATTCAGAGGTAACAGATACATTTTAAAATAATAAATATACTCCTATCTTTTCCTTTCTCTTTATCACTGTACATATATGTAATATTCTCTTTACCATAAGCCCACTTTTCCAATTATGGACTTGTATTTCATAGGCATTTCACCTATATTCTTGGGGAATAATTTTTGAAGGAGGTAGTGTAATGTGGAGGTTAAAAGTATAGTTTTGACATAATATATTAGCTGGGCTACTGTGGGTAATGTAATCTCTCAGGCTTGGTTTCTTACTCTGTGAAATGAGATACTAGTCTTACTGTCTAAGGTTGTTGTGAAGATTGAATGAGATAATGGAGATCTTAGTGGAATGACCATAAATAGTCTGTACTTGATGAATGTTCACAATATCATTATTACAATTTTTATTATCATTAAAAGGTTTAAAATGTGAGCTGCTTTCAAAGGCACTTTATATCCCCAAATAGCAGCAGGAATGTGTTTTTGACAAGTAGGTGTGGGCAGCTACCTATCGCTTGGCTTGCCTTCCTTTTCACCCATCCTTTGCAAGTCACATGTTGGCGTCCCTTCAAATCCCAGCTCCATCCACATCATATGGGCAGGTCATGGAAAGCAGCTGCCAGTTTTCACCACTCTCCCCATGTATTTGAAGTAAAGGAGATGTATATTTTTGTTGCACCTGAATTTCAGACACTGTCTTGGGCACTGTAAGGAGATGTATATTTTTGTTGTACCTGAATTTCAGACAGTGTCTTGGGCACAGTCTGTGGGGATGCTGGGCCAGTGCAGGAAGAGGGCCCAGGAACCAAGCTGAGGGGCTGAGGGATTAGGTGGAACATGAGATCCCCCTGGCCATTCTAGAGAGGGCCCCTCAGGTGGGTATGAGAGATTTAGATGAGTTCAGTCTACAGAATCACTTAGATATATCTGACAGCTCTTTCTAGATGATTCAGCTGAAACTGACACCATTGTTTTACAAGAAGATTCAGGAATAGCCTAATATCATACACACATTCTCATAGGAGTTTTTCTTATTTCTTCTCTCCTTCTACCTTGGGCAGAGTGTTCTTCATATTAAATATTTAGCCTTGGAATGAAACCATGGTGCAGTCAGGGAGGGGAGGGGCAGGAGAGTGGCGATGGGGAGATAGAGATGTGGAAGCCCCAGAAAACAGAACTAGTGACAGGATGTGACACAGGTAGGAGTTTGCCTGGGATCCCTTGGCTATAGCTTCTTTTGACTTTATGATAACCAGGACCCAACAAATTAATATTCAGCCATTTCCATGTGATCACCCAGGTCTTTCTGGGATAAGATGTCTCAGCCTTCCTAGAGGCAGAGCCGAATCACACCTTTATAGGTGCTAAACACTCAAGAGAATGTTTCTCCCTCTGTGTGTAAGTCAAAATGGTAAAAATACTCAATACAGGTAAAGCCCAGGTTTAACTCAATATTAAACTCAAGGTTTTGAGTTTAATATTCCCTACGATGCTTTTTTAGGGACTATTAAATATGAAATGCTTTCAATTTTTTTCTCTCTGTCTTGATGTTTTGGGTATACTTTCCTTTCATAAAACACATGTCTAGTTTCAATGGGAAACTAGCAGCTTTGGCACTGCTGGGAGTACCAGGCTGTACTAGGAAAATGTCGAGTGGTGCCTAAAGCTACTGCCTTCATTCCTCGGGAGACTTGGCCAAGGCCAAGAGGTTCTATATACCTGGATATGAGGCCTAGGTACCTCGGAGAAGTTGGACACCATGGCTGGACCAAGCCTTTTATAGCCTTTTCAAGTTGGCCTGTGAGCCTGCCACTAGGAAGAAGATAGAGTTAAAAAATGAAGTTTCCCCCTGGATCTGGACAAACATTAAGCTATAGTATGCTTGATAAGATGTCAATATTCTTTTTTTTTTTTTGAGATGGAGTCTCACTCTGTTGTCCAGGCTGGAGTGCAGTGGTACGATCTTGGCTCACCGCAACCTCCACCTCTCAGGTTCAAGCGATTCTCCCTGCCTCAGCCTCCCGAGTAGCTGGGATTACAGGTGCCTGCCACCATGCCTGGCTAATTTTTGTATTTTTAGTAGAGATAGGGTGTTGCCATGTTGGCCAGGCTGGTCTTGAACTCCTGACCTCAGGTGATCCACCTGCCTTGGCCTCCCAAAGTGCTGGGATTATAGGTGTGAGCCACTGCACCTGGCCAAATGTCAATATTCTTTAGGATGGGTACACAGACTTAAGGGAAGATATCTGTTCTCATATTCTGACACCTCCAATGAATTCCATAGTACACACAGCAAAAAAGAAATTTAAAAAGCATTGTTAGAATGTGGACTATAGATTTGACTTAGTGAAATGGTCCAAGTCTGGGCTGGCCACCAGATTGGCTCTGGGAAACCCATAGATGATGGGTGGGAATGAAAGAAGGGCTCTGAGATCTTCTCTTCCCAAAATGAAACCTAATTTAAATAGATAGTTTCTGTCAGCTATTTTTGACAACTGGGTTAACTACTATTCTCATTTTCCCTTCTCAAATAGTGGTTTTCTTTGACTTTTGTCCTAAAAAAAAATGCATATGAAATTTTAAATTCGCTGTTCAGCTAGCCAGTTTCTGGAAGAGAACTATCTCTAATTTGTAGGTTGGCCTGATCGCTCCTTCTATCTGGGTCAGAAGTTTGAGGGTGAGGAGTCTGAGCCCTGGTTGAATATCTTTTAACAAGTTGCTGTTTTGTCGTGTTTTATGGTCCTCAGTGTGGCTTCTGGATGTATTATGTCTCTAGCACTGTCAGTGCTAAGTGTGTTCCCTGCCTCAGCCTGGGGATTAAAGGGAGGGCAAGGGGTGATGTGAGATGCAGGGTGGGTGATTCAGGCACAGCTTCAGAACCAGGACCATATTGTATCTGCTGGTCTCTTCTTGCACATCACAAGTCTTCTTTGCAGACATAAACCACTTCAGAGAGGGCACTCTCCTGCCTCTCAAACCAAAGCTTGGATTGAATGTTGATGCATCAGAAAGAAGTATCTGGTTGGCTCTGTTACTCTATCCCATGGTGAGGTCTCTCTCCTGCAAAGCTAGGTGTGAAACAACTTCTTCTCTGCTTTGGGGTTCCAGAAGGAATAATTCATCTCCCAAAGCCTGGGTATGAATATAACTCTATATTTAGAGTAGATATCTGGGAATTTAGATGACAAGAATTAGGCATGGATGTTGCCTCCTAGTGATCTTTCAGAAAGACAAATCTAATCATCTGACTTCTGTGCTTAAAGATCACTGATGGTTCCCCACTGTACAGTGAATAAAGTGCATACTCCTTAAATGACAGCCAAAGTTTTTAAAAATAAGGCTTCAGCCAAACTTAAAGCTTCTTCTGAGAGGTGACACCATGCTGGCAGTCCTCAGCCCTGGCTCGCTCTCGACGCCTCCTCTGCCTGGGCTACTATTTTGGTGGCACTTGAGGAGGCCTTCAGCCCACCACTGCACTGTGGGAGCCCCTTTCTGGGCTGGCCAAGGCCAGAGCCCACTCCCTCAGCTTGCAGGGAGGTGTGGAGGGAGAGGCGCGAGCAGGAACCGGGGTTGCATGCGGTGCTTGCGGGCCAGCTGGAGTTCCGGGTGGGTGTGAGCTTGGCGGGCCCCGCACTCGGAGCAGCCAGCCAGCCCTGCCGGCCCCGGGCAATGACGGACTTAGCACCTGGGCCAGCGGCTGCAGAGGGTGTACTGGGTCCCCCAGCAGTGCCAGCCCACCAGCACTGCGCTCAATTTCTCGCCGGGCCTTAGCTGCCTTCCCGCGGGGCAGGCCTCGGGACTGCAGCCCACCATGCCTGAGCCTTCCCCCACCTCCGTGGGTTCCTGTGCAGCCCGAGCCTCCCCGACGAGTGCCGCCCCCTGCTCCACGGTGCCCAGTCCCTTCGACCACCCAAGGGCTGAGGAGTGCGAGCCCACGGCGTGGGACTGGCAGGCAGCTCCACCTGCAGCCCTGGTGCGGGATCCACTAGGTGAAGCCAGCTGGGCTCCTGAGTCTGGTGAGGACGTGGAGAGTCTTTATATCTAGCTCAGGGATTGTAAACACACCAATCGGCACTCTGTATTTAGCTCAAGGTCTGTGAGTGCACCAATCGACACTCTGTATCTAGCTGCTCTGGTGGGGCCTTGGAGAACCTTTATGTCTAGCTCAGGGATTGTAAACACACCAATCGGCACTCTGTATCTAGCTCAAGGTTTGTAAACACACCAATCAGCACCCTGTGTTTAGCTCAAGGTTTGTGAGTGCACCAAGCGACACTCTGTATCTAGCTGCTCTGGTGGGGCCTTGGAGAACCTTTATGTCTAGCTCAGGGATTGTAAACACACCAATCAGCACTCTGTATCTAGCTCAAGGTTTGTAAACACACCAATCAGCACCCTGTGTTTAGCTCAAGGTTTGTGAGTGCACCAAGCGACACTCTGTATCTAGCTGCTCTGGTGGGGCCTTGGAGAACCTTTATGTCTAGCTCAAGGATTGTAAACACACCAATCGGCACTCTGTATCTAGCTCAAGGATTGTAAACACACCAGTCAGCACCCTGTGTTTAGCACCAATTGATACTCCGTATCTAACTGCTCTGGTGGGGCCTTAGAGAACCTGTGTGTTGAAACTCTGTATCTAGCTAATCTGATGGGGACATGGAGAACCTTTGTATCTAGCTCAGGGATTGTAAACTCACCAATCAGCGCCCTGTCAAAACAGGCCACTTGGCTCTACCAATCAGCAGGATGTGGACGGGGCCAGATAAGAGAATAAAAGCAGGCTGCCTGAGCCAGCAGTGGCAACCCACTCGGGTCCCCTTCCACACTATGGAAGCTTTGTTCTTTCACTCTTCGCAATAAATCTTGCTACTGCTCCGTCTTTGGGTCTATGCTGCTTTTATGAGCTATAACACTCACCGCGAAGATCTGCAGCCTTCACTCCTGAACCCAGCGAGACCACGAGCCCACCCGGAGGAACAAACAACTCCGGACACACTGCCTTAAGAGCTGTAACACTCACCGCGAAGGTCTGCAGCTTCACTCCTGAGCCAGCGAGACTACGAACCCACCAGAAGGAAGAAACTCCGAACACATCCGAACATTAGAAGGAACAAACTGCAGACGCACCACCTTAAGAGCTGTAACACTCACCGCGAGGGTCTGCAGCTTCATTCTTGAAGTCAGTGAGACCAAGAACCCACCAATTCCGGACACACTTCCATTGCTCAGCTTTCAAACCCTATGTCCCAGTCAACCAAACCATAGGCCATTTCCAGTGGACAACAGTTTACCTTTATCAAAATCCCTTTGGCCCTTTATGTGGAAATAAACAAGCTATTCTAAGATTTATACAGAAATGTGAAGGGTCAAGAATAGCAGTCAGTCTTGAGAATGAAGCACTTGGAGGGCTTATGCTGCTGGATAATCAAGACTCATTGCAAACGCACAGTATCTAAAACAGAATGGACAGATCAACGGAACAAATTCAACAGCTAGAAACAGACCAACACACATTGGACTGCCTGAATTCTGGCATGGGTACACGACAATGAACTTGAGAAAAATAGTCTTTTCAATAAAAATGGTCTTTTCACACATTATTGGAAGGAGGGTAAACTGGTAAAGTCACTTCAGAAAACCATTTGGTATTATTTGCCAAACAATTCAATTTCTAGATAAATACTTAAGACAAATGCATGCATGTGTGTACCAGAAGATGTCACACACTAGCATTATGATCGCCTAAGACTAGAGGTGACCCAAATGTCTATCAATTGATAGCAGAATGGGTGAATAAATTGTGACATGTTCACACAAAATATGAAGGCCCTTGAATGCCATGGGAAGGGATCGGACTTTAATTGTTAGGTAATAGGACACCATTCAAAGCTTTCGAGCAGAAGAAGGACAAGATAAAAACTGTGTGTCAGGAAATTACATCTGGTAATGCTATATAGAGAGGAAATTTTTACATATTGGGACATAGCTTTTTCTTTCCAAAAGGCCCTTGTAAATAACTCTTTTCAATAGGCAATCTAAAGTTATGCAATGTTATTTTGAGATAGTTTTTTTCTTTCTTTTTTTTTTTTTTTTTTTGAGATGGAGTCTCACTCTGTCACCCAGGTTGGAGTGCAGTGGCACAATTTCGGCTCACTGCAAGCTCCGCCTCCCGGGTTCACACCATTCTCCTGCCTCAGCCTCCCGAGTAGCTGGGACTACAGGTGCCCGCCACCACGCCTGGCTAATTTTTTGTATTTTTAGTAGAGATGGGGTTTCACTGTGTTAGCCAGGATGGTCTCGATCTCCTGACTTCGTGATCCACCCACCTCGGCCTCCCAAAGTGCTGGGATTACAGGTGTGAGCCACCACGCCTGGCTGTTATTTTCTTACCATAAAGTGTTTTCGTGATGAGACGTTTCCACTTCAAAAAATTGTACCTAACAACCCAGAGCACGCTCTGAATTTCACCTTATCAAACTCTTTGTTTCTCGCAAATAATTTTCCTGCTCAAAACATCAAGAACAAATTTAAAAAAAAGTAGACTATCAGTGGATTTAGCTACCTATATTTTCAACTATAGACTTTACAGTGGATATTTTTCTTCTCTGTATGGTTTGGTTAGAATTCTAGCTTAGGAAGTTATGGTTGTCAAGGTTTAGAGACATTTTGGTTCTAAAAAGAGAAATAATTCATGAAGAGAGAAAGTTCACTTCTTTATTTTGAAGTATTTATTTAGTATCAAAGTTGTCTGTTACTCTAATTCTTAGGCTATTTACCTACATCGCAACATTTACTTGGGGAATATTCTTTTAAAACAGGTCAGTTATGTGAGAATGAGAAAGACAAGGGAAAATCTAGATTTGTATCACTTTTAGGTTTTATTTATCACATATAGTTACACATTACACATTACATGCAGGAAACTTACAATACAGCCTAATATGTTTATGTATGCTGGTACATCAAGAACAATACAATGCAAAAATTTATATTTTTTACATACAACTATCTTAAACAGTCAAAGAGGAGTAATGTAAAAATAATTTAGTGAATTGCTCACTGTTTGATATACTAGTTGACATTTTGATCTGCACATGAGACCATTATGATTTAGCAGGTAGTTCTTTTGAAAGCTACATCTGATCATCCTGTCCTACCTGGAAATGTGAAATAGTAGCTTTGCCTCTACTGTAAATGAAGATATTTATTTTTCAATAGTAAACGGACATGATGATGGAATTCACACATTAATGAAGAGAAAAAAAAAACAACAAAAACTTATAGAAAAACTCCCAGATCATCAAAAGGAAAACAACTTTGTGTGTGTTTTTTTTAAACATTCCTTTTTGTGCATTATCACAACAAACAATATATGTATTTGTCTCTATAGGTGAAATACAGGTTTCCAGGCAAATATTTTTGAAAAGCAGATGTGGGGAAAGAGCTTAAAAACACACACAGTAAGCATGTTGTGCTCACTGTTACAACTGTGGATTTCATACCATGTTTTGAAAAGTGATTGTGTTTTCATTTACTTGGATACAAAATCCGTAAAACAGAAACTATTCTAGACTTTTTTATTTTAATACCACCAGTTGACATTTCTACGTCCTGTTTAGGTGTCTGGACTACTGTAAATTAAAATGTCACCCTGGCATAGCTGAATCCATGTGCAGAGCAGCAGGGGTGTAGCTTTTATTTCACCCCCAACACTGTCAAGGAAATGAATTAATTCTGCCCTTCTTTCAGACTCAGGAATATAAGCAGCTAGAAAGAGGACAATGGATGGAAGGGTTGATTGCTTATGTTAAGTTTGACTTAAAGCTATAGAATAAAGAAGGAACAATTCAGTTGCCATTCCTATTCCTGGAGAGAAAAAATAGTTTGTGGGCAGGAGTCTGTTTAAAATGTCTGAATTTAATCAACCATGAGAGGATCTCGCTTACTCAGATTCTTTACAATATTTTGATTTTTTTTTCTCATGGAAACATTATATGTATCTTTTAAAACCAAGGGTTATTAGTTACCTGAATTTCAAATGCAATTTAAAACATGGAGGACATTTTTTCTTTTCTAGTGGAAATTATATTTGGGTAGCAAAAAATGTGTCATTAATGTTATAAAAAAATGTAATGACAAGTGACAGAGCACCTAATGTTTAGACTTACTTTTTTTTTAACTTTCCTATTTGCTATGTTTGACAGAGTAGTTTTTCAATTTTTTAAAATAAATATGCACTTGCAGGGTTTCTTTTTGTCATATAACATAATAAAATGAAAACAAGAAGATCACTCATTGTTTTACATTTTCATAACTGGCTATTTAAGTATGTAAAAGTTCAGGAAATGTATTGCCAGGGGAAGGATGACTTAGTGAAAACAGGCATTTTTTCTTTAATTCCCATTAAAATAATGGAAATGTGTATGCCAATATAAATTCCCATTTATATTGGTATATATATTCCCTTTATATATTCTATTTATATTGGTAGATATATTTTTATGGAATGGCATATACACTTTCATATTATGGTACTAATGCTTTTATATGGATATATAATTAGTATATAAAGGGAATATATATACTAGTATTTCTAACTTAATTCCTATTAAATTGATGGGGATTTATAGGCCAATATTCATATAGCTATGCCTAACACAGAAATTTTTATGGTAGGAGTATTAAATTATAAAAGGTAGCATTGAATTTTATGGATTCAAGATTTATGAAAATTTAAACATTTCCGGCCAGGCGCGGTGGCTCACACGTAATCCCAACACTTTGGGAGGCCGAGGCAGGCAGATCATGAGGTCAGGAGATCGAGACCATCCTGGCTAATATGGTGAAACCCCATCTCTACTAAAAATACAAAAAATTAGCCGGGTGTGGTGGCAAGTGCCTGTAGTCCCAGCTACTTGGGAGGCTGAGGCAGGAGAATGGTGTGAACCCGGGAGGCAGAGGTTGCAGTGAGCTGAGATTGAGCCACTGCACTCCAGCCTGGGTGACAGAGTGAGACTCCGTCAAAAAAAAAAAAAAAAAAAAAAGAAAATTTAAACATTTTCCATGAAATTGATGGTTTGGGTAGAGATAAAATAATTTAAATTTCAAATTAAGATTTAGATAGAGAAAGTATAATTGAAAGAAAATTCTAATTTTCATTTTAAGTTTACTTCCAGAGTGCAAATGTAAATAACAAGAGTGCAAGTAAATTATTGATGCTGGAGTTTCAAATAAGGAGGTAAGCCTTTGGTAAATTGTATTTTAGTATTGATTGCATTTTATTTTGATTACAACTATCATATAATTCCCACGGGTCCATTTCACTATGTTGTGTGTGTGTGTACGTGTGTGTGCTGTGGGGGAGGGTGTCGGTGGTAAAGTACACTTAAAATGCAAAGTGCCTGACTGATAAGAGAAACTTCAACAAAACCAGCCATTTAAAAAATCACAGGAGTCTTCAAAAGCTTGAGCGGCTGTAGAGCAATCCCCAACAGTCTGGGAGCTCATCAGACCTTGAACTAAAGAAATATGTTTCAAGAATAGATATAGAACTATTTTTCAAATGAATGTAGATGTTCTTATGAGAATTAAAATACACATCTGAAATTATTATTGACATTTTAGTTTTTCCATTATGATTTTCTGTAACAGTGGGCACTAAAACTCAATTATGTGGAAGTCTCCAATCATATATGATGTTGACATTGAGAGGAGAGAAAGACCCTCTCACATTGTTTTATATTGTTTCATATTCAGTAACAACAACAAGGAAGTAAAACCAAATACAGGCAGCCCGGCGCCAGGCCCGAAACCAGGCCTGGGCCCGCCTGGCCTAAACCCAGTAGTTAAAAATCAACTTATGATTTAGAAGCCAATATTATTCATAGATTCCTTACATTGTATAGAAGAACATTGTGAAACTCCCTGCCCTGTTCGGTTCCTCCCTGACCACCGGTGCATGCAGCCCCGTCACGTACCCCTTGCTTGCTCAAATCAATCACGACCCTTTCATGTGAAATCTAGTGTTGTGAACCCTTAAAAGGGACAGAAATTGTGCACTTGGGGAGCTCGGATTTTGAGACAGTAGCTGGCCGATTCTCCCAGCTGAATAAAGCTCTTCCTTCTACAACTTGGTGTCTGAGAGGTTTTGTCTGCGGCTTGTCCTGCTACAACATGAGGTTCCTATACTTCAAAATATTAATAAAACACAGATGTAAGTTAAAACTCCTATTCTCTTTTGACATAACAGAGCCAAACTGACTTATGTTTATAGATCCAATTTAACATTAATTTCCTGTTTTTTACAAAGATCTCTGTGCACTATGCAAAAACAGAGCTAGAAGAAACAATTCTAGTTTTTAAATTTAAGTCAGAAGTAGCATAGCTATTACCTGGCAGTTCCCATTTATCAGACCCTCAGCTCTGCATGAGGTACAAGGTAGAGTTTTTCCTCAATGATGTCTTTATTCGCTCAGTCTCCAACTGTCTCTGTGGGAAACCAGCTAGTTCGAGAACAACCAGCATGATTGCTTCAACTGTCTTCAGGATCAATAAGAAAACAGTAACCAAATTGATCTCTCAATTTCCTACTGTGAGTTTCAACCTCATTATGAGAAAAACAAAAGAGGTGCCTATATTTTAATATGCATGTGCACATTCATGGGGCAACATACATCCTGGCACAAGGAGCCTCAATGGACTGTCCCAGTTCTTAGACTTCACTGGAATTTTGCTGTGGTGGACATTGCTTCAAATAAATGGTCCTTCAGCCATTATTAGGAATTGTATTAAATAATTTGGTGTATAGATTTGGTTATGATAAGATTTATTTAGAAGGAAGGAGTTCATTATAAAAGTGAAAAAGGAATCCCGTAGTCAGAATTAACTCCACCCTCATTTTATTCTTTTAATAAATGGGTAAAGTTTATTAAGAAAACACACAAATCACTGGGCAGCTCTTCAGGTAAACACCAGTTTTTCTTATTGTTATTTTCCCCCAGCCCATTCAGAAGTTATATGATTGAATTACAGGTAGCAAGGGGATCCTGAGAACACTTGCCAGATTACTATTTGAATTTATAAATCCTGGAAATACTCTGTTATTTGAACCTAATTTATACAGATGCAGTAGCTTGCATGGAAAGTACTCAGCTAGGGAGTAGGCCTATTGGTTTTCTCTGGTCCCTTGAGAAATAAGGGCCATGAATTTCCATAAAGCAAATGAGTTTTGAGTTAATACAGCAGTGATCAGTTACAGCTTACCACTGAGACAGAGCACTGGGTGAGCCTGGGGGCAGACGGGAACAAATTGTATTACAGCCAAAGAGAATTACAGGAAGCCTTTGTTATTTTCCTGTTTTCTGAATGGACCCCTGCAGAGGCAGGAACAGGCATTAGGAATCAGGTTTGCCACCTGCAGAGATGCAGGAGAACAAGAATCAACCTATGGATTTCTTGTGCTAGTCAGGACATTGGAGATTGAATTCTGACTGGCTCTAAGTCAAAATGACTGAGAGAAGAGAGTTGTTATTCAGTGAAAGTGAGGGGTGGGGAGGGTTGTAGCTGGCCCACCACAATGTCAAGTCATGAGCACAAGTACATCTCAATTGGTGGTGTGGACCTCCTAATCTAGTCTGGTAGTTCTTATCCTGAGCGTGTATTTGTGTGATGACAAACATTTCAGGGACAAGTAAAACGTCTTAAACACAACAACAAACAAATAAACAAGCAACAGCAACAAAAAACCCAAACAAAACCTCCCCCCAAGCCGCTAAACCCTTAAAGAGTAGGCAAGTAGGGGATAGGTGCTTCTGAAAACATCTAACTGGCAATTTTATTCAAATTCACTTTATAAATGAGACCTCTTCTTTTGGAAGTCTCTGGCAGAATCCTTAGATGATAATGGCCACTGATTTCAAAGCATGATGTCTCAGAACACAGCAAAGAAAAGACACATGTATCACTATGGTAGGAAAAGTGTAGAATTTAATACTGCGTCTCAAGGCTGTGTTGTGTGAAGGAAACTTTGGGCACATAGCATGGCACGTGGCACTTTTTTTTTTTTTTTTTTTGAGACAATCTTGTTCTGTTGCCCAGGCTGGAGTGCAATGCTGCGATCTCGGCTCACTGCAACTTCCGCCTCCCCAGTTCAAGCAATTCTCCTGCCTCAGCCTCCCGACTAGCTGGGATTACAGGCGTGCACCACCACACTTGGCTAATTTTGTATTTTTAGTAGAGATGGGGTTTCACCATATTGGCCAGGATGGTCTTGATCTCCTGACCTTGTGTTCCACCTGCCTCGGTGTTCCAAAAGTGCTGGAATTATAGGCGTGAGCCACTGCGCCCAGCCGGCACTTTTTTATTTGGGGAAAGTAAGAAGTCTAATATGTCACCAGCAGGACCCACATGTTTACCTCTGCTTGGAGAAACTTTGAGGCATTACTGAAGGCTGTACACCTGTCACTGAGCCTTCCTAACACACAACAGTGAACAACCAAGGAAGCCAAATCTACCCTGCAGATGAAAAGAGGCACCAGCTGATTCTAGGCTTGGTTGCTTCGGTGTCACAGCAGTGTAGGGTGGTGACATTGCCACCACAACCAGATACAGAATATGAAAAGCACTTCTGCAACCCAGAAACCCAGCTCCTGAGGGAACCAGGGAAGAAGAGCCTATGAGACATTTGAATTTTGCAAATATTGGGTAGTGTTGGGACATTTCTGCCCTTCTTGAAATGGGGGAACATAATTGTTGTTCTCCTTCCCAGAACTTCTTTGTCTTTGTCCTTTTGGACAGTGAAATCACAACGATTAGGTCACACAAATGTAATCTCCTCTCCCTTCTCTCTGGTCTTGTTAATTGAGGCAGTTTTGCTGTGCTTAAATTAATGAAGCTCACTCATGTTGTTCAGTGAATATGGCTATGTTCAATTTTACCCAGACTCTTAGGAAAATAGTTGTCTTCTTTATTTCCTCTTTTTTTCCCTTCTCCTATATCTTCTGTGGTTTATACCACTTATCTCATTTCCATTTGGTATTTTGTAACCCTGTGAATTTATTGAAAAATTTCTAGCCTTAGTGGGCAATGCAAACTTAAATAAAACATTTATGCGTTTGAAGCAAAAGAGCATAAGTTTAAGAGACTTTAAAGCAAATGGGATGTGATAGCCTGTTTTCAACTTTTAGGTCCTTTCAAAAATCAAATTGCAAAGGAATTTGTAGGTAATATTGGAAACCACCTTTCTCTGGAAGTTTTTTTTTTTGCTAAACATTCCTATTGCAGTGCATGTGACAATATGAAGATGAATTTTCCCCACTGTCTCAAAGGGCCTCTGTGCTCTCTCTTTAAAACCTAAAACAAATACTTATTTTTCTTTATGAGTATGCTTATGCTAAGAATGTAATACTTTTAGTTGGAACTTAAGCAAGAAAACTCTGAATCTAAACCTGTGTAATGAAAGAGGTTTATTGCTTAAGAGGTTTAGGTTTTATGTACACAATTGTGGGGCAGGTAGAAAACAATATTTGATTCATGAAATAGCTTTGGATGACAACAAATCATTGAGATGTATGATAGAAGCAAATTCAGGTACCATTGAAATTGTCAGTAGCCCCTTACATGGGATATAATTAGTATTACTGTTTTTTCAAAATCAAAAATGAAGATACATCATCTGAAAAATATAAATATATCTATTCTTACCCTGAAACATTTTGGGCTGCTCTGGTTAATATTGGGCAATTTTTACACTAACAAAAAACTGGTATAGTTTTGTGTTGCTCCCATAGGACAGAAGTTTTCCTGAAATACAGAGCTGTAAAACTGTCTAATGTAGCTGCTTGTGCTTGGCTGTGGCCTTTGGTAGGTCCTGTACCTGGTCTGAGAGATTCTACAGAACCTTTGCAACTTTGAATAGATTGCTACTTGCTCTACAAAATGTCTGAGTGCTTTTAGAGATAATTTCTTCGGATAAAAGGTAGTGAGGTGAACTACTTTCTCTACGTAGCAGCAAGGTGTGTTGGCAAATAATTCCAATGGTAGAATGGTTAATATGAGTAAGCTTTCATCTTTTTTCCTTGCTCTTTATTATTACTACCTGATTCTTACCTTGCTCTTCCCAAATAAACAATAAACCTTCTGCATTGTCTGAGACCCAGTAGTATGTTCTAGGAGCATATTAATGTATTTCAATAAAGTTTTTACTTTAGTTTCGAGCATATGAAGTACTTTTTGATGCAAATGGATTAAAGACTTACTGTTTTTTGAGATTGAGACAAAAATCTCACCCCATGTGTCACAGGAGATCAGAGGACTGTTTTCCGTAGGTATGCGATTCCTAGGAATTAATGTCTAGAGCTCTAACATCCCACCCCACACCTGTGGAAAACAACTTCTTCTGTGATTTTGTAAAGTTTAAGTGCAATTTCAAGTGCAGGTTTTAATGAAGTTCTCAGTACAAGGTAACAGGAAATGCAAAGTGAGTTGAAAAAGTATATTATTAAATTTGTATAAAATGCATGATGGGAAAAACCCCTAGAAAATTGATCTTTCTCTGAATATCTGCCTAGGGTCTAGAATAATCTTTTCATATATTTGAGTCAGAAGATGCTTTCAAAAATTGATAAATTTAATTTTAATGATTTCTGAGCTCTTAAAATTCCTTTAAAAATGTATACACTGCATTTATTCAATATTGTGTAGAAAGTACCTTGCTACAAAAGTACCTTTAGTCTACTGTCAATCTGCTTTTCCTCCCTTAAAATCTCCGTGTCAATGGTCCTTATATTTGTAATTCAAGTGTCAGAGGTGTTTGAACCAGAGTGACTCCATCTTGAATAGAAGCTGGGTAAAATAAGGCTGAGACCTACTGGGCTGCATTCCCAGGGGGTTAGGCATTCCAAGTCACAGGAAGAGATAGGAGGTTGGCACAAGGTACGTGTCACGAAGACCTTACTGATAAAAGGATGTGGTAAAGAAGCCGGCCAAATCCCACTAAAACCAAGATGGCAATGAAAGTTACCTCTGGTTGTCCTCACTGCTCATTGTACGCTAATTATATTGCATTAGCATGCTAAAAAACATTCCCACCAGTACCATGACAGTTTACAAATGCCATGCCAATGTCAGGAAGTTGCCCTATATGGTCTTAAAAGGGGAAGAACCCTCAGTTCTGGGAAGTGCCCACTCCTTTCCCAGAAAACTCATGAATAATCCACCCCTTGTTTAGCATATAATCAAGAAATAACCACAAAAATAGCCAACCAGCAGGCCTTGGGCCTACACTGCCTATGGAGTAGCCATTCTTTATGCCTTTGCTTTCTTAATAAACTTGCTTTTGAGGGAGAAGAAAAGGACCAATCAGTTAGGTAAACAGCTAAGACTAGTCCTTGGAGAAGAAGCCTGCCTGAAAAATCATAGCTACAGGCAAAAATGGAGCAGCCTGGGGAAAACTCAGACTATAACTGCTGCACTGTTAGAAAGTAAGGCCCAGCATAGAAGCCTTTTGTTCACTGTGTGATTAGCGGGCTCCCAGGAAAAAGTTTCCTCCTTTTTTCTGCTCCGTGGGAACTTGCAGGGAGGAAAGTGGCTTACTTAAAACAAACCCACAATTATACAACAAGAGAAGCTAGGCTTTGTGCTTGCCTAGAGACACCCCATATCTGCATAGATAGAGGCAGTTGTACAGACAGCTTTTCAGATAAGAGAAGTTACTCAAATAGCTACAGAGATGAGAGGAGTTTCTTATAAAAGCTTTTGGATTCAGCTGTAAAAACAGCAACCCACTTGGGCTCCCATCTCTGCTGCAGAGAGCTTTCCTCTTTTGCTTGTTAAACTTTTGCTCCAACCTTACCCTTTGTGGCCATGCTCCTTAATTTTCTTGGTTGTGAGACAATGAGCTTGGATAACACCTTAGACAATGAGACCATTGATCCTGACCCATTTCACTTTCACTTTACTCCTGAATTCTTTCTTGCATGAGGTCCAAGAACCCTCTTTTGGGGTCTGGATCAGACCCCTTTCCAGTAACAGAAGCGCTTAGGACACAGTAATATTGTTTGCATTAAATTGAACTTGACTCATCTGTCTACTGCTTTAAGAATGGTATTCGATATAGGTGGTATTGCATAACAAAAGGCTGAACATTTGTCACACACTGCAGCTCACAAAGCTATCCACATTTGGTTTTGCTTCTGGAGCAGTTTGTAATGTACACAATTCCTTGTACTTCTTATATTTTTGATGACAGTGAAGAACACTGACTATGGGTTGAAATTATTTGTAATTAAATGGATTAAATGGCTCTTAAATGGATGTCCCAGAGTTGGACTCATTAATTGACTTTTGCCTTAGACCTTACTTGCAGTGGTCTTAAATGCAATCTGCATGCCTGTTCTATGACTATGTATCCTGAACCATATCAAACTGGGGGAAACACA